>NW_027094057.1:2400000-3600000 GCF_000319635.2 Colletotrichum fructicola Nara gc5
TAAGCAGCATCTGAGCGGAAGCTGAGTCCCGTTGCAGAGGATGACATCTCAAGCTTCTTGCGCTGGTCCTGGTCGGGCGTCTGAAGAATGACCTTGGATTCTCTGGACCCCTCTTGAGAAGCAGCTTGGAATGCTTCACGACTGTGGCCTGCATCAAAGATTGAGACCAGCGTCGTGCAGCTCAGCCTTGGCTTTTCGGAGAAGTAGGATTTGCACTCCTGGAATGCCCTGAAAATTCTTAGTTAGCCTTTGTCTAGCACAAGACATGCAGAGTTAGTATTGGCTTCGCACCTTCCAATCAATTCGGGTTCTTCAACACCAAGAAGTGCAGTGTTGACGACACGATAGGCTTGGCTAGAACGCAAAGTCTCGGGTAGGCCTCTCGTCGCGGGAGAATCAGAGATATCGAGGAAGGTTCCCGTTGATGAGAGGCACTTCAACAAGTTCTCTGATTGATGGCCCGGCAGCCCCAGCACGTAGTCCACCTTTGACCCGTTCATGGAAGCCCTGATCTGCGAGATGATTGGCTCGCCACCGCTGGTGAAGATGCGACTCTGAGGCACCTGGTAATCATTCGTCAAGATCAATTGGTCTGTTTCTGAATCAACGATGGCATGAATCTAGAATAACATTAGCTTTCTGATCTTAAGAGCCCATTGATGACAGAATCTGTGTGGTCTTACCTTTGCGCCGATATTTTTCAGGATCTGCACCAGTGCGAGACTCAGGTGAGATTGAACAAAATGCAACAAGACGACCTTGAAAACCCAGGGTCAGCATGAGCCATTCAAAAATGAGCCAGAGAGGCAAATCCTACAGCGTCTTTTTGAATTCTTCCGAACTCGACAACCGCCAAGAAGGCTGCTGCATACGAAAAAGGCAAGGAGGAAGCAATTTCAAAGGAAATCTCCTCTTCCAGTCGGAGACAGCGTGTGGGCGAGATGTCAAGGTGACTTGTGAGGGCGCCGCTAGAAAGGAACATAACCCTGTCTCCAACCTGAAAGCCTTGGACGTCGCGACCAACTTCAGTGATGACTCCGGCTCCCTCATGCCCGAGGCAAAGCTTGCTAGTATCGACGATACGCTTCACTGTATCGGCATCCTATTCCGAAGGTCAGCAATCATCGCTCACACACCATAGGCATCCTTGTGCTCGACTCACATCTTTCCAAATAGCAGATGCCTGGACCTCAACTCTGACACTGCCAGGTTCAAGATCTTGCAAGGGGAAGTTGATCCAGTTCAATGAGTCGATTTGACGTGGTTTCTTCGGCAACAGCCTAGATAGGAATTGTGCAGCTCTGCGTGACGAGCACCGGGATAACTCCGCCTGAGCCGTGGTCCAATCAAATCTAGGTACTTGCACAGCACCGTTATTGATGGAAAACTCGAAGTCCGGGCTCAAGACATCATTGAAGCGCCGCAAAGGCAAGCTCTTCACAATTTGTAGCAGACATTGAGCAAGGCTTCCGGGATTGTCTACCAATGTGTCCAACTCAACCACGGTGATATCAGTCTTGAGTTCTGAACGTAGTGTACGAGCTAGTCCATGTATCATGGCTGAGTCGGGGCTTGTGCAAGAGGTCTGGGAGTGGGGCGTGACCCAGATGATTGGCTTCTTGTGTTCGGACAGAAGCTCTATGAGCGGGGAGAATTGCTCTTCGGTGATGTTGTAGAGGTAGGGTTTGACTATGTCCCAGAAGAAAACCAGAGCATCATCGGCCTGGATGTCCTTGGTGCTAGAGCATGTTCGGGTCGGAATTGACGATGACTCAAGAGCGGATCTGAAATGATCGACAAGCCGATGCGGCTGTTCAGGCGAAACGATGCAAATGTTGTCAGAGAAAACAGGCACAGGCAACCTCAGAATCAGCGTAGCAGCGGGGAGGGGCCTGTCTTTCACGTTGGGCACGTCGAAGCCACTCTCTTTACAAGCCAGTAAAAGACTCTCGGATACTTTGCCTTCATCTACGTAGTAATATTAGTCTCTACCTGCCAGATCATTGGGGGGAAAGAACGCACGTCTTGGGATATCCAGAAGGACTAATAGTCCCGAAGGACGTAGGAGATCCTTCAAGCGATTAAGAAAAGTCTTCGCATCTTCGATTAAATCGAAAGGCTACCGAAATCAGTATTAGAATCTTCAGTTCTTCAGTATGCACTTACAGAGGTGCTTATGACAATATCGTAGGAACCAGACTCGAGATCCAAAGGCTTGTCATCACTGAAGGGGTCCAGACATCCGAGTTCAAGGCCTTCTATGTCTGAAAAAGCCTCCTCGGCTTCTCTCAATGCGGTAGAGCTCAGTGTTGCGTACGTGTACTTGGAGAAGTACTGCCTTCCTTTCTCCGGTCGCAAGTGCTCAAGGAGAACCCTCGTTGTCGTGTCTGACCCAGTCCCTACTTCTAACACCCGCAGCTGGGGGTAAGTAAGCTTGAGAATGTCAATCGCAGTTGCAAGAGAATCTTGGCCGTGTAGCTCATGAAAGGGGTAGAAGTTCGCATGTGCATTCCAACGAGCGTGGCTGAGAAGAGGCAGCTCATCGGTACCGGCTTGTGTAGCAATCTGACTTCCTTGGACGCCACTCATGCTCATGACTTCTTTGCCATCATCCGTGTATGCGAGCAATGATCCAGAGAGCTCACCAAGTGGCGAAGAGTTTGATGTTGCTGTCGCCCAAAAGTTTCCCGTAGCTCTTGAGATGAAGATCTCCTTCACTGAACTGGGCATTGAAACATATTTGGCCTTCCGATGCTGACCATGACAGCCAGCTGTGACAAGCGTCTGGAAGCATTGATCGAGTGCAGTGGGGTGGATGAGATAGTCCGATGGGTCGTCCATGGGATGCACACAGGCAGTTGCCTCTCTGGAATACGGGCTCACACTGATGTTGTCAAGGCCCCTGAAGGTAGGACCGTACGTGAAGCCGCGGTCCTGAACAGTAGTGTACCAGTATTGAGGAGAAAGAAGACGTGGGAACTCCTTCTTCTTAATACCCTGCCTAGGACGGAGAGGGAATGGTCCGGCACTGACTTCGGCACTGCAGTGCTCAGTCCAGACATCGTTCTTCCAAGAAGTGATCTGAACGTGGAAAGAAGACTCATCGATACGTCGGAGTCTAGTGTGAATCTCTGCCGGGTTTCCAGGCTCCAGGTGTAAGGCTGAAGTGACTGAGAAGTCTTTTGCCGAGAATGCTTCCAAAACGCCGCCAGTGACTTGACGCAGAGCTTCCTCCGCGATGGACAAATATGCTGCGAAGGGGAAGATAATCTGACCGTTGATCATGTGGTCTCCTAGCCAGGGAAGATCCTCGACTTGCAATACCTTGCGCCACGTTGGTTCCAAGGCGCTGGTCTCAAAGTTCTGTCGACCTAGCAGATCGTGCATAGGGAATTGACAGTCTCTGTAGGCCTTGAAAATGCGATGCTCCTCTTGGAAAGACTCATCATGTGCCCATGTATACGTGGGCGCGTCTGTGAGAGGCTTGCCTGGGGGCGTGACAGCCCGGTGATCGAAGTACACATTCTCGCAGAACAGCCTGCCAGCCGCCCTTTGCATGTTCTCGTTTCCGTCACTGTGATGTTCCAATGTTGGTACATAAGAAGCGTTGATGTTTGGGAAATCGTCGAGGATCTGCTTGATGGGGCCTTTCAAAGCTGGGCGAGCGCCAACCTCAATGAGCACCGGGTTCGTGGCTTGGCCATATGTTCGGAGCAGACGCCTTAACGACCCATTGAAGCGAACAGGTTGGACGAGACTTTGGTGCCAGTAGGCAGCATCCAATGCTCCTGCATCCGTCACACGTTCTTCTGTGACACTTGAGAAAAAGGGAACCTCTGGCGCCTTAGACTTGATGAATGGGCGTATAGCCTCTTCATACGCCTTGCCATAGACCTCCATGTGTGCTGTAGTTCATTTAGTATCGTCACAGGTTTTGGTGCATCGGAATGGTTACTTACGAGAGTGATAGGCACGATCAACCGTGAGTTGTCTAGCAAAGACGCCATCTGCTTTGGCCTTAGCCACGGCACTCTCAATGGCGGCAATATCGCCTGAGATTGTTGTGCTATTTTGGCTGTTCTCGCAGGCAACAAAAGCCCCTGATTCCAAGTACTTGGAGACATCCTGCGAGCCAAGACCAATGGCTGCCATGGTTCCCTGCCGCGCTGTGCCCATGGACTTAGGGATGTAGCCTCGAAAGTACGCAACCACAATCGCTTCGTCTGCAGTCAAAGCACCAGCCGCAAATGCACCTGCAATCTCACCGCTCGAGTGCCCACAGACTGCATCAGGCCGAATAGACCAGCTGCGTAGTATCTCCGTGATTCCAATTTGAACGGCAGTACTGCAGGGCAAAGAAAACTCGGACTCCATCAAGTGGCTTTCACCTTCAGCCTTGGAGAGCTCATCTAATTGTGTTAGTCAACAAACAGGATCTGGACGATTCTACAAATACTCACGTTCAATCTTCCACGATGGTGGCTGAGGCAAGCGGCTAAGTGCTACGTCCAGCCGCCGAATGCATTGCAGGAAAATCGAGTTCGACTCCATCAGTGTCTTGCCCATCGTCGGCCACTGAGCTCCTTGACCATTGAAAACAAATACGGTTCTTCTTGCTTTCGTGCTTGTAGTTGATCCTAGAGATTCAGATTCCGTGAAGTGTAGTCCATCGCTGCCATCATGAGCAATCAGAAACGACCGGTAGTTGAGGTAACTTCGTCGACAACCAAGCGTGTAAGCGAGGTCATTAAGATTAGCACGTCTTTCAGATACATGCTGCTTGTAGGCTTCTTCAAGCATATGAAGAGATTGAGGGTTCGACGCTGAGAAGAGCAACAGATGGGAACCCTTTCTTGAGGAGGTCAGAGCTGACCTAGAAACACTGTTCCCTTCGTATGCTTCCAGAATAGCCTGGTACGGTTAGGAGCACGTCTGGAATTGATCGTTCCAGATACTCACGTGTGCGTTGGTACCTCCGATTCCGAAGGCATTGACACTGACTCTCTTACGGCGATCTGAGGGGAATGGTTGAGACTCTGTGGGAACCTTGATTCTTCCATCGGCCCATGGAACTGTGAAAGTGTTAATGGTTGTAGCTCATAACATACGGGGAATAACTTACTGTCTGGATTCGGTGTGCTGAAGTTGATGTTGGGAGCGATGATCCCTCGTTCGAGCATCAGGACCACCTTGATGATGCTAGTAAGGGCTGCAGCTCCCTCACTGTGTCCAGTATTTGGTTTTACCTGAAATAGTCGTTAATTTGTCAGAAACTCCCGGAAATTCTCAGCTGTCTTCGGGTAAAAGGCCACTTACACCGCCGATCAAAACACCTTTCTCGCCAAAGACTCTTGTCACTGCAGAAACCTCAGTGGGGTCTCCGGTAGGCGTCCCTGTTCCATGGCATTCAAAGAATGAAGTCTGGGAATAGTCCGTGATCCCAGCAATATTGTAGGTGTGTCGAATGAGGGCCTCTTGCGCAAATGTGTTGGGATTAAGTAGTCCCGGCTTCTTGCCGTCGTGCTGGGTCGCAGTGGAGCGGATGATGGCCCTGATGGGGTTCCCATCTCGCAGTGCATGTGAGAGCCTTTTCACGTAGACGGCATTGATAGCTTCGCCACGGCCATAACCGTTGCAATCGGCATCGAAAGTCTTGCAAATTCCATCTGGCGAAAGAACCGTCCCCAGAGTGCCATACGAAGCTTTTGTTGCTGACGCTGCTGAGAGGAAGATGTTACAACCAGCGACAATAGCTGAGCTACACTCGCCACTTTTCACAGCTTGTTCGGCCAGGTTGAGAGCCACCAATGTTGCTGAACAACCAGTTCTTACAGTCATGCTATGGAACATGTCAGCCATTCGCCGTCTTTCCTCGGAAGCAGAAAGGCGTTCATACCTGGGTCCGTGAAAGTCATAGGCGTAAGAAATGCGATTCGACAACATGATATCCCATTTGCCAGCCGGGTAGGTACTGAAATGTTGAGTATCGCGATCCATTTCCGTGCCCCAATCTTCCATGAATGAACCAACATAGCAGCCAATATTCTTGCCTTGCCAATCTGTTTCTCCGGCGTTTTCGAGACACTCCCAGGTTATCTCCAGAAGCATCCGTTGGACTGGGTCCATTTTCTCAACTTCTTTGCGGCTGAAAGGGAAATGAGAAGCATCAAAACGATCGAGACCAACATGGTCCATGAAGTACGCTTGCTTCAGTTGAATTGTTCCCGGACGCTTATGCTCGCTGTAGTAGCCCTTGGCGTTGAACCTGCTCTTTGGCACAGGTATCGATCCACATCGCTTGTTGATGAGGAGGTCCCAGAACTGTTCCGAGTTACTGACGCCACCCGGGAGCCTCATTGCCATGCCACATATCACCACAGGATCATGTTCAGGCATACAGGCCCCGGTGCCGCTTCCGTTCGGATCAATGTTTCTCATGATGGCGATGTTTGCACTGTCGAAAGGCAAGAGAAGGGTTGCGGCCTGGATGAATTGTTCCCTAACACTCGTGATCCCTCATAGGCACTTGGTCGAGTTGCAAAGTTCATGTATGCCAGCAATACGTAAGCTGTCCAGATGTTCGTCTCTGATATTGAGCACAACAAGCTGAACAGTGACTATCCTGGTAAGGGACAACACCGCGCCCTCCCCTAGGATGACACGTATCAACCTGACTCAAGTCAAGAACCTTATGACATTCTTCCCCGGCCTCCTGGCATTGTGGAGGGAAGCCGAGCTCTGTACAATAATGGATCATGGTATGAATATCCTAGGTAGGGCCCAGGGGCAGGCTCAACCCCTTGTATTCTATGACAAGCTTCAGGGCCCCTGGGTTTCTCACATCTCCTGATGATCCCGGATGCCGGATGAAAGTTAGTCAACCCGCTCACACCTTTCCCCACATGTTCTCCAGAAATTCGGCCTCCGAACTTCGAAGGGGTCCAAACTCTATTTTTCGGTGGTTTTCAAACTCAATTCATCTCACCCCGGTGGCCCCGCCATCCAGCACGTCTGATCAAGCCCCAGCCTCGGATTCGAAAAACCGGAGAGCAAGCTTCGTCGTCGCCGTCAGGGAATAGATCTAGAACGTTAGTCAAAGCCTGTCCCAAGTGGCGTCATTCAGAACCAACTCACATGTTCTTGCTCAAAAAGAGTCAAATGTGACCCCTCAATTTCGAACATCCTAGTGATCAGGTCGTCCGGGTAATCCTCCCAGCCAAGAAAACGCTGGTCTCTCAATGAATTGAACCGCAATGCATGTGGATTCTCGGAGACTTCTTTGCCTTTCGCTCGGAGAAGTACGACTGCCGGTAAAGCCGCCGGCGGCTGCCAGGTTGGCGGTTTCCAAGCATTCATCATGGCTCCACTTTGCACTATGGACCTCGTTACCTTCTCCCGAACTGCTGGGCTCCGGATGGCAGAGAGGCCTGGCCATGCGCTTCCGTCGTCTTCGGCCTGGGCCAGGGAGGGGTAGATCACTTCAATGAGAAGCACACCTTGAACCTGCAGCGTGGCGTGGTTTCTCAACTCGTACGCAAGTTGAAACGCTATCAAGCCACCAAATGACCATCCTGTTGAGTTGGTTAGGGCTGGTTTTGGACCATGTGGAATAACGGACCGCGGTATGTTCTAGATTGACTCACCTCCTAGAACAACTTTGCCCCGCGGAGTTGTCTTCTCAATGAGCGAGACATAGTGCTTCGCCATTTCCACCACGCCGCCACCCCATGGCTGCGACGATGCGAAATGCGGATCCTGACTGCAACCAAGATCAGTATCCCAATAACAGTTTTCAATTCCTTTTCGTCCTTACATGCCATAGACATCACAGTCCAGATTGCCCAGCTTGGTATAATTGGCTATTGTTCCACTTCCATCGTGGATCAAGTACAGGGCAACGTTGTCGGGCGAACTTGATTTAATTCGTCGTTTCTGAAGGGTTAAAGGATTGGACGCCATGGTTGCTTGGTTGAATAGAGCCTAAATGGTAGTTCAAGCCTGTTTACAGAATCTAGGCTCGTCAAAATACGTGTCTTATATCCACCTTTCTCATCCCGTGCACTCGTCCCGGTTCCACAAGTCTTCAACCCCGACTGTCACTGTGTCTCAACACATCCACTAGGCACTTGCATGTTACTTTATAAATTAATGGAGACAGCTTTCATCCGAACTCTCGCGAATTACTGCAGTAACCCGTATGTGCAAGCCTTGGTGGGTCTTCCCAATTCGAAAGTCGACTGGATTTACCGAGAACGAGGTTACCACTTAAGAAACCCGATTAGGATACGGAAGCCGGGAGGTAAACTTTAATAGGCTTACACCCGTCATTTATCTGATGGGCAAAATACCGAACACCTGGGTTCGGTGATTTTATTTCCTGTCCACATCAAGCCACACCCGGCTCAGTCGGATTGCTACTCTACTTAGTAGTGGAAGTCAGTCTGGAGAAATCCGCATGTTATTCGTCTATGTAGAGTCTTTACGGATCTGTCCCGCGGTAGCTGAGTCAAGAGATGGATACGACTTCCTCTTTTGCCTGAAACCCCAGTTGTCAGGCCTCTGCTGCCGGGAAGCTGTTGGAAGGATGTCTTCGATTGGATTATGATCCCTGCAGTTTAGTATTTGCTGCGGTTGCATCTGTTCCCCGTCAAAGCTGTGGTCGGCGACCGCGTGGCGTTTTGTTGATCAGGACCCTGGAGAGAAAGGGATTTGTCACCTCACCCGAGAAGACTTAATTTAGAACCCCTCGCATTGTCTCGGAGATCCTAGCAATTTGCTGTAAATGTACCCCCGTAGCTTTGAGTTCATCGTGGTGATATGGTAACGCGGGCAAATGTCACTGAGCCTTTACACCCTGGTTAACGTCCGGGAATGCTTGTTGACATTCGACTTGGACGGGTTGAAGCCGGTCCGATTTCTTAATGGCAACAACACTGCAGTGATCTCCAGTTGTTCATCCAGTTTTACCGCCAGCCGCAGGTCACTCTACACCATCGAACTCTCCGCTCTGACGATTGTCGTGGCCGTCACCATCGCTGTCAGTCCATTGTGGTTTCCAGCACACTCCCACAACCACACAATCTTGGCTGCTCCTCAGATAACTGCCCATCATGGTTCTCCAGGAGCCCATCGCCGTTATCGGCTTTGATCTTATGTTTCCTGGCGATGCTAGTACACCTGCAGGCTTCGCAGAATTTCTCGCCAAAGGACGATCCGCCCATGGCGAAGTTCCAAAGGATCGTTATGATGTAGACTCGTTTTACCATCCGGATGCTTCTCGGGCAGGATCAGTAAGTAATTCCTTGACTCAGACGCTGGGGATTTTCTTCTGCACAGAGATGTCAGTTAACATCATATCAGATGAGTGTGCGAACAGGCCATTTCCTGAAAGAAGACGTATCGAGATTTGACGCACCGTTCTTCTCGTTTACGGCTACGGAAGCAGATTGTCTAGATCCTCAGCAGCGGATGTTGTTGGAAGGAACCTACCGAGCTCTTGAAAATGGTAAGTTGCGCGAACATCAGGCGACTTTTCTATCGTCTTAGATTGTTACTGACTTGAGGGATAACTAGCTGGCATCTCTTTACAGGGTGTCAGTGGAACCGACACCTCGGTGTTTTCTGGTGCATTCACACATGAATACAGAAGCATTCTGTTGAAAGATCTTGAGAGGGAGCATCTCAAGTATGCTCCACTGGGACTAAATGCCCCAATGCTTGCAAACAGAATCAGTTGGTTCTACAACCTCAAGGCCCAGAGTCTTACAGTTGAGACCGCATGCTCGAGCAGTCTTGTAGCCTGCCACCTGGCGGCACAGAGCTTGGACAACAAGGAATCTTCCATGGTGAGTTATTCGAACTCAATCCAATTCAAGTGAATGCACGCTACAAGAAGCTCTAACACACTTGCAAGGCGATTGTAACGGGGTGCAATCTCATTCACAACCCCGACATGACCAATCACCTATGCAATCTTGGTGTTCTCTCACCAGACGGAAAGTCTTACAGCTTTGACGAGAAGGCGAATGGCTACGCCCGCGGTGAGGGTATCGCTGTTGTCATCCTTAAGAGAGTATCCGATGCCATCAGAGACGGTAACACTATCCGTGGGATCATCAGAAATATTGGATGCAACCAGGATGGCAAAAGTCCCGGTGTCACTATGCCGACCGCAGAAGCGCAGTCGAGCCTGATGAACCGTCTGTATACCGAAGCCGGTCTCGACCCCGGCGCGACTAGGTACTTCGAGGCACACGCCACGGGCACTGCCGTTGGAGACCCTATTGAGATGAGTGCTATTAACTCAGTTTTCTCCAAGCGCCTTTCCGCTGAAAATCCGATGTATGTCGGTTCCGTCAAGACGAACGTAGGCCATCTTGAGGGTGCTGCAGGCCTTGCTGGCTTGTTGAAGTCCGTTTACATCCTCGAGAGTGGCATCGTTCCCAAGAACCTGTGGTTTGAAAAGTGGAATCCCCAAGTACAGCTGGATGAGAGCTTATTCCTAGTTCCCACGACTGCCGTACCCTGGCCAGACAACACACCCCGAAGAATCTCCCTGAACAGCTTTGGTATTGGAGGTGAGTCGTTGTTTATTGCTGACAATGAGCGATTCACCTGGAATCAGCGACTAATATCAGGTTGCAGGAACGAATGCGCATGTCATTCTTGAAGACGCCCGGTCATATCTTGAAAGCCGCGGACTGATAGCGCAACATTCCACTTCACGTCGCTCACTTCTCTATGAGACGGAGGAGACTGAACTAGCAACTTCAAGAACCCAGTCTCAAATAAGACCACAGCTCTACGTCTTGTCAGCATTTGATCAGGCCGGAGTGAAGAGAGTTGCAGACTCTTATGTGCGTCATTTGGAAGCTCGATCGTCAACTTCTGATGAGACTTATCTCGATGATCTAAGCTACACGCTGGCAGCCAAGCGAAGCAACTTTCACTGGAGGGCAGCTGTAGTTGCGAATGATAGCGAAAGTCTCTGTGAGCGCTTGAGAGAGCTTGAGAACCCGACTCGATCGAACACCAAAATCGAGATTGGACTTGTTTTCACTGGACAAGGCGCACAATGGCTCGGTATGGGACGCGAGCTTCTGAGATACGCGGTGTTCAGGGAAAGTATTGAGGCTGCCAATGCGTATCTCCAGACCTTAGGGTGCTCTTGGTCACTGACAGGTAACATATTAAAAGCTTCTCCTTCTCAAATTCATTTGACTAACGTCACTGCAGATGTGCTGTCCATGAACACGGAGAAGTTGAACATTGAGACTCCTGCTTTAAGCCACCCGACGGTGACCGCTCTGCAGGTTGCTCTCGTCGACCTTCTCCACAGCTGGTCAGTAGCACCGCATGCCGTCATCGGCCACTCTTCTGGCGAGATCGCAGCAGCTTATGCATCTTCGGTTATTTCTCGAGAGAGTGCGTGGAAGATTGCTTACCACCGTGGACGTCTATCTTCTACAATTAGTACGGGGGCCATGATTGCAGTTAGCCTTGGAAGAGAGGAAGCCAAGACTTATGTCGAGAAAGTCAACCAACAAGACAGCGAAGGTCACGTCACGATCGCTTGCATAAACAGCCCAAAGAGCGCCACAATTAGCGGCAGTGCCAAAGCAATTGACTTGCTCTCGTCCCTCTTGGACTCGGATGGAATCTTCGGCCGAAAGTTGAGGGTCGTCAATGCCTACCATTCTTCTCATATGGACCCCATTGCGGAGGAATACGCTAAGAGCATCGGAATCATTGAGCCAGGGGTGGCCATAAAAACAGCATCAGTACCAAAGTTCTTCTCTTCATACCTGGGAAGGCAAGCATCGACTCAAAACCTACTTGACCCGGCATATTGGGTTGGCAACCTGCTCTCGCCAGTGGAGTTCAGCAAGGGCCTGCAAGCCATGATGAGCGATTCGGTAGATGATGCATCAACGTCAAAGAAGGCAGCAATTGGTCTTCTCGTTGAAGTTGGCCCACATTCAGTTCTCCAGTCTCCCATTCGTGATATCCTACAAATCACATCTGGGGTCAAGGACGTCACTTACACGTCTATGCTCATCAGAAATCGCCCAGCAGACGGCACAGCTCTCGAAGCGGCAGGTTATCTGTTCTGCCGAGGGTATCAACTCGACGTGTCTGCTGTGATTTCCAGCACGACTGGAAACACTGCGCTGAAAATGCTTGTCGACCTCCCCGCATACCCGTTCGACCATTCAACAGTTTACTGGAACGAAAGTCGACTGAGCAAGAACTATCGGTTCCGCAAGCATCCACGCCATGATCTCCTGGGTTCACCAGTTCCAGATTGGAATCCCTCAAATGCCATATGGGGACATTTCATTCGAGCCAAAGAGAACCCATGGGTCAAAGACCACGTCATCACCGGCAGCACTCTTTATCCAGCTGCCGGAATGCTGGTAATGGCCATTGAAGCTTGTAAACAGTTGGTTGATCCTGCTCTTAAGCTAGCTGGTTTCCGATTCAAAGACGTCTCATTCCATACTGCTCTCGATATCCCGGAAGATGCGGAGGGAATCGAAACCCGATTCCATCTTCGCCCTCTCTGGGAGGGAACTTCAAGTCAGTCGGCGACATGGAGTGAGTTCGAACTCTGGAGTTACCAAAACGACGAATGGCGGAATCATTGCCGTGGCTGGATTCAAGCCGACACCAACTCGGGCCATACCATTGTGGACGGTGGTCTGGAGCAGGTGAAGTTCGAGGAGACTTGCGCAAAGGTCGTGGAAGATTCCGACAAGACCTGCCTTGACCCTCTCACTCATGACCAAGTGTACGAGGCTTTTGATTTGGCCGGCCTGAACTATGGCCCTTCTTTCCGAAACCTGTCAGATGTTAGTGTTGGGCCGTCTACCCTGGCAGCAATGACTCTTACATCGCCGGATCTGGTACCTATAATGCCATACGGCTTTACTCACCCCCACGTTATCCATCCCACAAGCCTCGACAGTGCCATATCGGGCGCCTTTATCGCACTGCATCGGGGTGGTGCGGAGGGCGACATGCAAGCCGCTGTGCCAACATCGATCAAAGAGATGTGGATTGCTTCAAGTCAGAATGAAACCACTCCGCTGCAATCGATGCGACTCTCTGCTGGTACCATAGACAAAGGAGCCAGAAAGTTTGAGGCGGAGTTGATCGGAGTTGATCCCCAATCCCGAAAGCCTCTTCTCACGGTCAAGGGGCTTGTATGCACCTCCATCGCCCACGGCGAAACGACCTCATCCGATACCAACACATGCTACAACGTCGACTGGAGACCAGATGCTACCCTTTTGAAGCAAGAAAATGCTTTGCGGGGACTCAACATCTCGGATTCGCTTCTCGATCCCAACGAGTCTGCCATCTGTTCCGACACACATGCTCTCGTTTATGCATACTTGAAGCGTTATTTGAAGTCGCATAGTGCTGAAAGCGTTGACTCGACGAAGTCTCATTATCAGAAGTACTTGACTTGGGCTCAACGCTTCATTACCAACCGTGAGGGGCGTGCACTCAACCGCGAGGAGCTCGATTACTCCGACGAGGCTATCGCTACTCTGGAGACTAGACTGGACAACTCAAGTGCTGGAGGACGATTGACGGTTGGCGTTGGACGAGTACTGCCCGACATTCTTTCTGGCGCACGGGATCCGCTCCAAGTCCTCTTCACTGACCAACTTGCTGAGAACATCTACCACCGACCCTACAGCTCTGCCATCATCGGAAACTACATGCGCACACTGGCACACAAGAACCCACACATGCAAATCCTTGAGGTTGGAGCTGGAACGGGAGCAACTACCGGCCCGGTTCTTGAAGCACTCACTCGAGACGGGAAGCCGCTTTTTGGGAGATATGATTTCACAGATCTTTCACCTGCCTTCCTTGCCAAAGCCGAGCAGAACTTCCAGAGCACTGCACACAAGATGGGATTCGCCACACTTAACATCGAGCAAGATCCCCTGGCTCAGGACTTTGAGCAAGAGCAGTACGACGTCATCATTGCTTCCAACGTCATTCACGCCACCAGAAGCATCCATGAGACATTGCGCAACATACGCCTTCTTCTGAAGCCCGGTGGAAAATTCATACTATTTGAGGTCACCAACCTGGATACGTATGGCAACTTCTCGTTCGGATTGCTTCCGGGTTGGTGGCTGAGTACGGAAGAGTATCGCAAAGATGGCCCGCTCCTGACAGTTGAAGGCTGGGACTCTCATCTCAAAGACAGCGGCTTCGGTGGTATCGACCTCTGTTTCGATGACGGCCTCGCACCCGCAGAGTTCAACGTCATGATGGGCACTGCCAAGCCTGTAGAGACTGAAAAGTCAGATGATGACTCAGTTAGCATCGTCATTGACGATCGATGTGCTTTACAACAGCGTCTAGCCGGCCAACTTGAGACTGCTCTGTCATCTGACGGTTCAAAGGTTCCCGTTGAAATTGTCAAGTTGGTGGATTTGAGCACAGCCAGTCTCGAGCGAAAGACATGCATCTTCCTCCCAGAGCTCTTTGAGTCTGTTCTTGCTAAACCCAACGAAAAGTTTTTCAGCGGGATCAAAAACATGTGCGGATCGGCTCGTGCTATATTGTGGGTTGTTCAAGGAGGAGGGGTTGCCCCAACCAACCCCACGGCCGATATGGTACTCGGGTTTGCGCGAACCATGAGAATGGAGAATGCAGCTCGATTCCTCACCTTGAGCCTTTCCAGCCTGCCTCTCTTGGAAGACTGCCGGCATGCCGCCGACACGATTCTGCAGTTCGTCAATGAGAAGCTTCTCGCTTCTGACACTTCCTCTCTTGTCGACAATGCTTTCTGCGAACACGATGGACTCATCATGATTCCCCGACTCGTCACTGGTTCCGGTTTGTTCGGTGGCAATGGCTCTAAGGCACTTTCTGGTCGCAACGCCGAGCCGGAGCCAACCGTCTTTGGGGCCAGTCCTGAACGGGCATTGATGTTGGAAGTCGCAACTCCTGGACTTCTTGACTCAATGCGCTTCGTCGACGATGATATCTACAGCCGTCCTCTGGGTGAAGGCGAGGTTGAGTTCCGTATCATGGCTGCTGGTCAAAACTTCCGGCATCTTCTGCATGCCCTGGGTCAACTCCCAAACAGCGCCAACGGTGCCGAAGCCGCCGGTATTGTCACTCGGACGGGTCCAAACACCCCCTTCAGCGTTGGTGATCGCGTTTTCGGCTGCCATCAGAGACTTTTCGGTACCTTTGCTCGAGGTCCTCACCATTGCTTGGCCCCGATTCCGTCTCAACTATCCTTCTGCGAAGCTGCGGCTATCCCGATCGTCTTCATGACGGCGTACATGGCCCTCTACGACTTCGCGCGCATTCAAAGGGGCGAGACGGTTCTTATTCACTCGGCCGCTGGAGGTCTCGGCCAAGCATGTATTCAGCTGGCGCAGCTCGCGGGCGCCGAGGTCTTTGCAACTGTCGGCTCCCTCGATAAGCGAGATCTTCTTGTCAAGACCTACGGTATACCGGCCGATCACATCTTCTCCAGTCGCGACCTGAGCTTCGCCCGCGGTATCATGCGGATGACTGGAGGAAAGGGAGTTGATGTTGCAGTGAACTCACTATCCGGGGCCGCGTTACGTGCCACTTGGGAGTGTCTGACATCGTTCGGCCGTTTCGCTGAGTGCGGTAAAAAGGATGTTCTGGCTGCAGCAACGCTTCCGATGCACCAGTTCCTCAGAAACGTTAGCTTCCGTCTGATCGATCTTGAGATGCTGGTCATGGAGAAGAAGGAGCAAGCTGGGCGCTTGATGAGAGATGTGATGCAGCTTGTGGCTGAAGGTTCTATCAAGAGCATCCAGCCACTTCATGTCTTCCCTTACTCCCAAGTCCAGGAGTCTTACAAGTTCATGCAGTCTGGAAAGCATTTTGGAAAGATTGTCCTCGAATCACGACCTGACGATGTGGTGATGGTAAGCAAATTCCTTCTCTTCGACCTATCAATCACCCTGTCAAGGCAATTTAAGCTGACTTCAACCAGGCCACACCGTCACAGAAAGCATCATGGACATTCAGTCCAGATGCTACCTACGTAATATCCGGCGGATTGGGAGGTATTGGGCGCGGGATCGCTAGGTGGATGACCAAGCGCGGAGCTCGAAACTTGGTTCTTCTTTCGCGAACGGGTCCTACGCGAAAGTCAGCTCAAGCGCTGATGGCTGAGCTGAAGTCAAAGGGAGTCATGGTTTCCTGTCCAGCAGCGGACGTTACAGACGCAGCAGCGCTAAGAAAGGCGCTTGATGATGTCTCAGCAGAAATGCCCCCAGTCAAGGGTTGCATCCAGGCTGCCATGGTGCTCAAGGTACGGTTATCCTAGATCTTGCTTCTTCTTTCCAGACCCAATTCTTACTCTTGGACTAGGCTACCCTATTCGCAAATATGTCAGTAAAGGACTACACGACTTGCGTTGATCCAAAGCTGCAAGGCTCGTTGAACTTGCAAGAGATGCTGCCCTCAACCATGGACTTCTTCGTCCTTCTTTCATCTTTTGCGGGTCTCATCGGTGAACCGGGCGAAGCCAATTATGCTGCTGGTAATACTTACCAAGACTCTCTGGCTCGCCATCTAGTTTCTAAGGGCCAGAAGGCTGTTGCGATCGACCTTGGCATGATGGGTTCAATTGGCTACGTTGCTGAAAGTCTTGACAGAGCAGCGCAGCTGGAGCACATTGGTCTCGACGCCATGAGACCCCATGAGCTATACAACATCCTCGACGAAGTCTGTGATCCTAGCCTTCCTCTACCCTCTACCCTGGAGTCCCAAGCGGTCTTCGGTGTTCCTAAGTTCCAGGATCCTCGATCGCTGAATGGCAGGACACCTCTATGGAAGCGAGACCCCATTTTCATTCACCTTCGACCGTCAGATGACAACTCCGAGCAAGTTAATGGCGATCTTGGGGATGAGACCCTGAGCTGCCGGCGTCTCCTCAGCTCTGCCGAATCGCCTGAGGCAGCACTCGAGGTCGTCATACAGGGGCTTGCTCAAAAGATCTGGAACATACTCAAGGCGGATGTACAAGTCGATCTATCTGCTCCACTGCATTCGTATGGCGTTGATTCTCTTGTTGCGATTGAGCTACGGTCATGGATTGTCAACGAGATGGGTGCGGAGATGACCATCTTTGAGCTGATGGGCAGTGGCGGGCTGGATGTTCTGGCGCCTCTGGTTGTTAAGAGAAGTGCTTTCGTGTCGGTGAAGGGTTGATCAATCCAGCTGCTGTTTTGGACGCTTTTGATCGTCAGGAGTTCTTATATGAAGTACAACTTTGTGAAAATTGATTATATCCGTTGTTTAAATGAACCGCAGCATGCCTTCCACAACTTCGGAAATCCGCCTTCAATCACCTCGATCACCTGTCCCCAAATATGATGTATGATGTTTAAATTTGTATTTAAGATACCACGTCTAAAATTGCTATTGTAATCTTCTGCACGAAGTCCGACTTTACTGGCACACGATGGTCGCCCTCCCACTCAAGCACAGATGCCGACTTATCAGAGCAGTAACCACTCAGAAGTTTCCTCCCCAAGGGCAAGCCAGGATCGAGCAGTCCGTGAACGTGTATTGTCGGTATTTTCAACAGCCTCTTCGCCTTGTCTTCTTCAAACTTGAACCCTTCAGAAAATAGACCAAGAATCTGGTCAGCGTTTTGCATGCCCTCCCCCTCCCCTTCTTCACTTAGAGCTACTAGCGGTGCAATGCCGTGTAGTAGCAGAGCAAATTTCCACCCCTTATAGCATCTCTTTGACTCGTTCGGGTGCGGCGTCTCAGTCGGGTGAGCTCGTAGCTGTTGTTCGAAGAGCAAGCTTGCGCATAGCTTCGCGCCTTGGCTAAATCCGAGAAGGCCAACCCAAGGGCCTGTAGCACCCTTCCCATCATCGTCCTCCATGGCCTGATGTAAACTGTTTTCAATGGCTGCGATCACCCCTTTCTTGTCCGTCGCAATGTTTTCCGCACCAGCCCACGGAAGCCATGTTCGAAAAGGCCCGCAGTCCTTGTAAAGCGGGAGCACATTGGGACCAGCATCGCTAATGAACGGTGCGTTCGTGAAGACAAAGCGGAAATGCGATCCAAGTTGTCTTATGAGAGACCGAGCTTGAGATTTGAAGACGAAAGAATTAGTTCCGCCTCCATGAAGGCAAAGAATTCGAGGTAGGTGTAGACTTGAGTCGATCATAGCGATATGGGAAAGGGGACTGGGAGTGCTGATTGTGAGCAATGGAAGAGCGTTTGCATTCTCACCACGACTCTTCGGAATTGACTTTTGGCTCCAAGAGCGCGAGCTTGCCCAATTGGGTATGAGTAGGCGACTGAACAAGCTGGGTCTTTTGCGAGTTCCTCGTCCTTACCTCCACGCTATGGAAAGTTACACTTGTGGGTAGATGAGATAAATAGAAGTGGTGTGGTATTATCCGTGGAGACCGGACCTGAGCCCGGACATTGATACTTTCGGCTCTTCCAGGGTCCCTTGACCTCAGACAGAACCGGAGGTTTTTGAAATGTCATCGGCGCATGGTTGAGGGTTTACCACATGCAAGGACCCGCAGACAACTGCCGCCGGATTCAAGGAATCTGCCTGCTCCTCGCAAATCACCGATCACACGCTTCGTCATCCCAAGGGGATCTTGGTCCGTAGGGCTATGTGGTGGCAAGGAGGCGTAATGAGATGAACCCCTTCGCTGTGATATGCCCCGAGGTGTGGTAGATCATTCTCTGGCAGCCAGCACTGATTCAATCAGGCACCTTGTGTGATGGAGGTAGGGAGGGTAATGCGCAAAGACAATAGCTTCAGAATGATGGCCTCCGGCTTTTTGCTCGTCTACATGCTCAACGACTACGCAACCACTGCTTTGTTCTTCTCTTGGAAGATTTTTACCAAGTCTTTGCCGTATTTTGCTCTCCCAAAGTCCAAAACATGTTGACCAAATGTCTTCTCCGGTTCTTTTTCACCTTCCCATTGGGGAATCCCAGCTGCCTCGAGCACCTTCAACACCGTGTCGTCCTCTGGCCTCACGAAGTATGCCACACTATAACGTACAAAATCTCCTTGTTCTCCGGGAGCCGGAAGGACGCGATGTTTTCCTGAATTTAGGACGCCGTTGCTGAACTTGGTCATCGCATCGCCCAGGTTGACTATTGCGTAACCAGGAACGGGTTCGACATAAGTCCAGCGCCCCTTTTGTGACAAGCGCGAAGCGCTCCAGAACTTGCTGCCGTCTGGGTGTTCTGGCTCCCACATTTGAAGGCCTCCGAGCCAGTTGAATAAAATGGTGATGCTGCCAAGATCCGTGTGTGAAGTCGTAGCGATCTGGCTTTCGGGGTCTCGCGTCTTGTCTAGAGGTGGACTTCGTGTCAGTCGCAACTGAGATCCAGACTGCTGGTCGATTCGATGTCGGTTCTTGACTTCCTCTTCGACAAGTCCGAGTTTGGTTCCAACCAGCGTCAGTAGAAACACGCCGGTTTCGTGGGCTTTCGTGACGAACGGCTTCAGTATCTCCTTATTTTCCACGATCGTGGACGGATTCTGGTTCGGGCTGGGCGCATCGTTGACGACAAAATCTTTCGCTATGCTCATAAACTCAACTGTATCTGGCGTTCCTTGTGCGTCGGTCTTCTGTGCCCCAGCGCTTTTGTAGCCATAGATGCTGCCATTGTAAGCCTGGTGATGCTTTCTCTTCTCGTCTAGTGGAAGCTGAAATGTTTCCTCGGCTAGTCGTGCCATCTGGAGAGCGCCCGTTTGAAGAGCTTCGCCTTCTGGGTGGTCACGAACGTTGAGATAGAAGAATCCATGCTTCTGACACGCGACAAAGAGCCTGTTCGCCTCTTCATCGTCCTTTTCTAGCAGCTTTCGCAGGGAGATTTTCTCGATGGGAGCTGTGGGTAGGTCTGTCGGGAATGGCGGGTAGCTTTCGGGGCTGAAGCGAACATTGTTACTGGCGTTTGAGCTGGCCATCTTTGCAAACTAAATTACTGAAAACTCGGCTGAGCGCGATTGAGGCTTGCTGCTTAGCGGTTGCAGTTGACGTCCGCGAAAAGCTTCAGCTCTAAGATAAGATCGCTCTGCACCGTCCACATGTGCCACGCGACAATGCCCCTGAACGCAGAGCTTCCCATGCTCACACGATCTCTGATCCAGGAATGACGCCGGGTAGCACTTTGATGAACACAGTGGATGATTTAAAGTTGGTGAAACCTCCGACTAAACCAAATGAATAGCCCTTGCATCTTTACTTACTGTGTACACTGTGCAGCAACATGGCAGTCTTTTTTGGCCTGCGAGAAATGACTCAATAACTGAATGGACTTTAGTTCACCATTGCGTTGACCAACCTATTTCTCGGTGTTGAATTAGTTACAATGATGAGATAGGGTAGACATATCTCTGGAGTCTTCAAGCACTAATTAAAGTTGCCGCAACCAAAGATTCTCTTAGCTCAGGTCGTAGCTAGTTTGGAGACAATCTCCTTGGCTATGGTATCCCTCTCTATCTTCAATTCCTCCGCCAGAGTCTGAGCGTTTGCTCTCCTCTCACTTCCTTCTTTACCCCTCATTTTCTTAAGAATTTCTCTGAACTCTTCTCCAACGCTCTGGGGAGTTCCAACAATGTCGGACCCTCCTCTTCTGGGTTTGCCTTTAGCACTGCCGGTACGGATCTTTGGAACGTCAGTCTTCAACTTAAAGCTTTTGTCTCACAGTCCAGAATACGTACCTGCATCACTTCAAATGCGACCGGGTTCTTCCTCGTGGAAACAACCGCCGTGTTGATGGCGTTGTCTCCCGGAGCAAGAGGCCAGCCAATGAGCGGGATACCCTGAACGAGGCTTTCCACTGTTGAGTTGAATCCCCCATGTGCAAACAACCACCCAATAGAGGGATGTTGAAGAAGTGATTGTTGGTCCACCCATCTGTCACACACATAGCCGACATCACTGTCATTGATTCGGCTGATTTCTGATGGAGCAATGGCTTTTCCTGCGAACATTCCCCCAAGAACCAGGACAAAGGGGTACTTGGCCTCGATGAGAGCTGATACCAAGGCCTGGAAATTTGCTTTGTTGGTGGGAAATACGAGAGACCTGTGGCAAGCGCCAAAAGTCAGCATGGGTTTCTACCGTTGTATGATCCCGAGCATTGTGGAAGGAAGTTGAAGCTTACCCGAATGAGATCAAAACAACTTCTCCCTTTCCGTGACTGTCGAGAAAAGCACGCAGAGTCTCATCCTTCACCACCAACTCGTTCTTAGACCAACCCCTTGGTGCAACCTGAACACCGACGGGGTATACAGTCGTGTAAGTCTGGCAGGCAGCAATGGTCTCGCCCTCTAAAGCCATGGACGAGGCACATACCACGCCATCAGTTGCTTTTGCCAGACTAACAGTCTCTCTGAGCATCGATGATACGCCTGCAAGAATGAGTTAATCAGGATGACCGCGAAGCAAAGTAGGTCCGAGGTAGGGAGCTTACCTGCTTGCAGCGGAACCTCGCCGAATTCACGCTCGTAGTCATACATATCCTGGATTCCAGGAATTGAGATAACCGTACCGTTAAACTCATCAAACCCATTCTTCGCTATGCACGCCTAGCCAGCGATGATTAGTAAGTGCGTGCCATACTTGGACAAGTCCGCAGGCGCAGCAGCTTGTGAGAAAGTATTTCTCCTACCTTGTCGATGATCTCACTACGCTCTCTGCCTTTTCGCAATGTCTCATCGGAGACATACTTATCGACAATGTCTTCCCAGTCGCTAAATCCACCTTTACCTGACGGCGCAAGGAACGAATACAGGCGTGCGGCACTACCGGCCCAATACATGTATGCCTTACAGTCAGGTCCGACGATGTTTCTGACTTGTGGTAGAGTATGGAGTGATCCATTCTGGTCCAGCATGAGAGCCGTAGGCTTTGGCCAGGCTTGTGCACCATCACAGGCTTCTTGCAGGGTCTCTATCCAGCATTTGGATAGTTGAGCAATGCCCTCTGCAATGGTGTTCTTCCCCACATTTTTGGAGATGCTATGTTGGAAGGTCAGCCCGGACGTTTTTGAGAAGCTAAGAAGATTGAATGCTTACTCAGGGTCACCGAAGGTCAAGAGACGGAATCGATCCTTTGGGAACTCGGGGAATCTACGGGTGTCTACCTCAGGTACTCATGTTTAGAAAAACTCCCATGTTGCCTGAGTTTCAAAGGCACTTTGGAAACTTTGCATACCAACGAGGCTATGCGTCACATAAGTAACGACTAAAGCTGGGTTTTCCTCAAGCATCTTGATAATCAGGGCGTTGGCACTGGTGATGTGACCCCATACGGGGAACACATACCATGCATGGTGCTGTTCGTATACCATTATGGGAGTTGGTTGAATTCGATCCGAGCAGGAATTGATGACTGATGATGGCGAAGGAACTCGTCGAAGTACGTGTGTGGTGCCTAGCCCCTGCGCTGGGTAAATTCTAGGTTCGTTGGCGATGCCTGCTGCCACACATCGCAAAGTCAACTGCGCTTTGAAATGGCGTGTTTCTGACCAATTATTCATTAAATTGATTCCCTTTGCAATGCTGCCGCCCATATCGAAAGTACCTTGCCGCTCCTGGTTGGCAACCGACACTGTGAAAACTTCCGAAATCTCCGATGCACCATCAAAACCTCCGAAATAATTGTGGTTCCGTCGAGCGCACGCGTTTTCCATGTTTTCCATTTCTCTCATAAACCCACTTGGCTCTCAATATACTTTTCAGGGCTCCAGGTATCCTAACATGGCCCTCAGCCTGATCGACGAATTCGATGTCGAGGCTGGCGAACAGGTGGGCTATGGGATGATAGTCCCATCCTAGGTTTGAGGCGAGTCAATACCAAATCCGGGAAGTTTGCTTAGGTTTGGCATCCCAGCATTCAGACGAATATTTTGTGCATGCGAAAGACTCTTAATGAGCCTTCTCCAAGGATCATTGCTCGTGAAGGAATGCGTGTTGAAGAATAAGCTTTGAGGCGATAAGACAGCAGTCGGACATACACACGGACAATTCGGAAGCAATCGAGGTTCAGGTCAGGGAATGAATGCCAAGAGACCTTACCTTTCTACATCGACTCATGTTCTCTATGGGCGTGCCGCCGGCGATCCGGGATAAGACGGAATGAGACGGGACAGCATAAGTCCGTAGGAGGGGTACCTAGCGTATGCAATGATCCCATCAGCAACTTTGCAAACGGCCCGGTCTTTAGTAATTGCGCATAGAGGTCATTTTTGGTGAGGCAGGCACATCATCTGTGTCCACTCGCCGAAATCAACCCGCAAGCTCGTGGGTACGGAACCTGAGGTGACACTTCTATCCATTCCCAGACCGTCACGAAGAATGATGGAGGTGAAGCCGCTACGAGGTGTTGGTGAGATTCCATAAGCCACCGGTGGATTGACCTCATTTTAACCACAGTCGCAGGAAACTTGGAGAAGTTCCTTATCCATCAACATCTCGTCAAGTTCTACAACAACGTCCAAGTTGCTTGCATATACACCCTCTGCAACACGACACCTGCACTCGTTAACAACGACATTAGGGGGTTGATTTTCACCGCCTTAGGAAAGACGGTAGAGCGGCATCCTATTCTTGGCGTTGCCTTGATAGATGAAGATAGCCCTCAGCCGTCATTCAAAAGACTCGATCAAATCGATCTTCGAGAGATCGTCCACCTCGTCGAGGCAGATCCTGCTGACCTCTCGGCCGTCGACGCCAGGATTCAAGATGAACATCAAAAGCCATTTAACAGGACTCAAGACCTTCCTTTATGGCGCTGCGAAGTGATCAAGTCGTCTGCTTCGAAAGATACTACCACTTTTGCCCTCTCCTTCTCATTCCACCATGTCGTTGGTGATGGGCTGTCGGGGGCAGCATTCCACCGCACGTTCCGTAACGCGCTGAATGGCCTCATAGAGTCAGTGGAAACAAGCCCCAGCGCTTTCTCTAAACCTGAGATTATTCAGGTGCCAAAACTTGATTTGGTCCCTCACTTGGAGGAGAGTATGGACCTTCCCCTCACTGCCTTCTTCATGTTGACCAAGGCATTCAAGACATATCTGTATTCGTCTACAGATACTCTGGAATGGTCGGGGCCTCCTATTCAAGATGCACTCCCTCCGGTGAGCAACACTCGAACTTTCTACTTGCCACAAAGCGTGGTAAAAGACTTGCGGAACGGCTGTAGGAAACATCAAGCGACCATCACCGCCCTCGTTACAGTCCTTGTGGCACGAATTCTTGGTGTCTTATACCCAACTCATTCGCGCTTCATCGCCTCAGTACCATTCTCACTGAGGAAGTTCTCGAAGCATTCACCAGACGACATGGGTTGCTTTACAGCGATCGCGGAGCCTTGTTTTTCTGCCGATAAAAGCTTGCCATGGGGTTATATCTCGTGCCGGTCAAGTACCGCACATGCGGCAGAGACTGCCTCCGCAGATGACAACAAGATCTGGAAGGCCGCCAGCGAGTGCAAAAATTTCATTCACAAAAGGAGCTCCACGTCGGAGAACCTTTCGGTTGGTCTGACCAAGTTCGTGAGCGACTACCGGCAGCACTTCTTGGGCATGTTGGGAGGAAGGAGACGGCACGCCTTTAATGTGACGAACATCGGTGTCGTGGACGGTGGGATATCATCAGTGGCCGGCCTAGAGGAGCATAAAGCAACATTTGATCGCGTCGTGTTTTCAGCGGGAGCCTCAACGAGTGGCTCGCCTTATACAGTTTGTCTTGCTTCTGCTAAAGACGGCTACATGTCTGTTACTTTGAACTGGGAGAAAGGGGTCGTAGAGGACTCGTCTGCAGGCGAGCTTTCAGCATCCTTGGGAAAAGAGCTCAACAGATTGGCCGAGGCCGAGCGAGACGTATAAAATAACTTTCCACGGTCATGAGCTGGAGCAAAACCTTGAAAGTATTCTTCATCCGTTGATATCGATTTGCTCGCTTTCGCTATGGTGATATCTCGCTGCATTATGCCTTCCTGGACAACTCGATCTATCGGCGATTCGACCGTAATACGATGTCCTCGGTAGAAGCCATCGAAGATTCGAACTTGTGAATGGCGGTGCCGTCGGCACCACGACTCAGGTCACCACGCGCTTCCAGGGATGAAAAAGTCGCCTGATGCCGGTTTTGTTACGTGCTCTTGACAGCCACGCAAAGCTTGAAATATGGGCTATCCCAGTCTACTTTTCAGCTAATAGGGGCATTTTCACTTAGACAGGTCCGACCTCCGCTTTCCCCGGTCCGGTAAGGAGGTATTCACTTCCCGCTGTGGGAATCCTAACACCGCTTTTTTTCAACGCCATCTACCAATCTAAGGGTCGACTTCAACCCAGCCCACAGCAAGGAAGAAGCAACATGAAGCCAATCACAGATGTTGAGATGTCCGCCGCTGCTTCGGAGAGCAGCCAGTCCAACAACGACGAAGTGGAACCGGTAACCCCTAGAGAGCCCGGCCGATGGCGGAGGCGTTTGAATCCGTTGAAGTCCCGCGTGGTACCGCAGATACCCGGCCAACGAGAACAGCCATCACGAGAAGGGTCTGCGGGCCTAGCGAGCAAGATGGTATTCAGCTGGCTAACGCCTCTTATTCACGTAAGCCTGACACCAACCAGTATGAGACCGTGTGAGTAACACGATAGTACAGCTTGGCTACCAACGGCCTTTGGAAATAAACGATATTTGGTTGGTGAACCCTGACCGAGCTGTGCCGGGCCTGGAAGAGAGGTTTGAGGGCGAGTTCAACCGGCGCGTGGCGAATGGAGCTCCACGTCCTCTACTCAGTGCACTCTTCACTACATTCAAGCGCAAATTCCTTCTGGGCGGTATTCTACAACTTGTCGCTACCATAGCCCAGGCAATAACCCCATTCTTCCTGAGGTACATCATCGCATTTGCTACGGATGCTTTCAACGCTCAACGAAATGGGAGCCAAGGCCCCTCCGTTGGTTATGGCGTCGGGTTGGTTATTGTCATGACAGCTTTACAGGGCATCATGGGAGTCTGTACCAACCACTTCCTCTATGCGGGACTCTCAGTCGGCGGGGAGGCCCGCGCCATCCTCATGTCGAGGATCTTCGCCAAGTCGCTCCGGCTATCGGGTCGTGCAAAAGCCGGAGGCCCAAATTCCGAAGCCAACACAGGCCCAGAAGGGGAAGATGAGAAGAAGAAGCCACAAGAAGACGAGGGATGGAGCAACGGACGAATCATCAACTTAGTCTCGACTGACGCATCCCGGATCGACCAGGCGTCCAGCTTCTTCCATCTCGCCTGGTCGGCGCCGCTGTCCATCATCATCACGATTGTTCTCTTGCTGATCAATCTGGGGTACTCTGCGTTGCCTGGGCTTGGAGTCTTGTTCGTCTCTGCGCCGCTTTTCGGCATGGCGACCAAAGTCCTCTTTGCGAGACGCGGCGTCATCAACAAGCTCACGGATAGACGCGTCAGCATCATCTCGGAAGCCTTGCAGTCCATTCGGTTCATCAAGCTCTTTGGATGGGAGCTGAGCTTCCTGCAACGGGTGGAGAAGGTGCGCAAAGACGAGGTGAAGGCGATCCAGGCTCTCTTGGCTCTTCGCGACGGTGTTCAGTCGATTGGGATGGTGATACCGGTCTTCGCGTCCATGTTGGCTTTCATCACGTACTCGACGACTGGGAACCACCCGCTGACCCCAGCCCCGATATTCTCTTCCCTGGCACTCTTCAACCAGATGCGTTTCCCCTTGAGCATCTTTCCCGTGGCGGTCGGCCAAGTTATTGATGCGCTTGCCTCGGTGATGAGAGTTCAGGAGTTTCTTCTGGCTGAGGAGGCAAGCGAAGACGCAATCCAGGATCATGGCAATGATAACGCCATTGTCGTCAAGGACGCAACATTCACCTGGGAACAAACGCGATCCCGGCAGTCAAGTGACGGCTCAGTCATAGATGAGAAGCGGGTCGAAACCCCCAACACATCAATGACCCAAGACACCTTCCAAATACCCGAGCTCAACCTCACCGTTGGCCGCTCAGAATTGGTCGCCGTCATCGGCAACGTGGGCTCCGGCAAAAGCTCTCTCTTGGCTGCCCTCGCAGGTGAGATGCGCAAGACGACAGGCACAGTCATGTTTGGAGCTACCAGGGCGTTTTGCCCCCAGAATGCCTGGATACAGAACGCCACCGTCAGAGAAAACATCATCTTCGGGAGGGATTTCGATCGTGGTCTATATGATAGAGTTACACAAGCTTGCGCGCTGCTCCCGGATTTCCGAATGCTCCCAAACGGTGACGAGACCGAGATCGGTGAGCGAGGAATCACGGTTTCAGGGGGTCAAAAGCAGCGTATCAACATCGCCCGCGCCATCTACTTCAACGCAGACATCATCCTCATGGACGATCCTTTATCTGCTGTTGACGCTGAAGTCGGGCGTCATGTCATGGAAGAGGCCATTTGCGGGCTACTCGCCAACAAGTGCCGAATTCTAGCGACGCATTCTTTGCATGTGCTGCATAAATGCGACAGAATCATCTGGCTGGACGGAGGGAGAGTAAAGGCCGACGGGACTTATCACGACTTGATGGACCACAATGGCGAGTTCGCTGAGCTCATGACCCTTGCCGCTACCACCGATGACAAGTCAAAGAACGCCGAAGACGAAGACCCTCCTGCCCGGAATGCGGACAAAGAGATTCACACGCAGACGCTGGAGAGGACGGCAACTTCCAAGTCCACTGCTTCTCAGATTGCTCTGATGCAAGCTGAGGAACGCGCCGTAGAGGCCGTTTCTTGGGATGTTTATGTCGGATATCTCAGGGCAGCAGGCTCTCTCATGATTGCCCCTCTGGTCATCTTCTTGCTCACTGTCGCGCAAGTTGCGTATATAGCCACGGGACTATGGCTGTCATGGTGGACTGCTGGTCAATTTCCTCTCACTCTGAGCGGCTGGGTAAGTTTCTCATACCGGCTCCGATGTTTTGCTATGTATCTGACACGCCTTTACAGCTAGGCATATACGCAGGACTGGGATTCGCCCAAGCGATATCCATCTTCGCTTTCTTCGTATGCGTTTCCATCTTCGGAACCAAGGCAAGCCGGCACATGTTCCAGATGGCAATGAGCCGAGTCTTGCGAGCACCAATGGCCTTCTTCGACACCACCCCTCTGGGGAGGATCACCAACCGCTTCTCCAAAGACGTCGACGTGATGGATAACAAACTGACCGACTCTCTTCGGATGTACCTCATGACCATTGGCAACATCATCGCCGTCTTCGCGCTGATCATTGCATATTTTCATATTTTTGTAGCTGCCCTGGTACCCCTGGTTCTCATATACCTGTTCGCTACTTCATATTACAACTATTCAGCTCGAGAAATCAAGCGACACGAGGCTATCCAACGGTCCAACGTGCTAGCCAAAGTCAGCGAGGCCATCTACGGCCACTCAACGATTCGCGCGTACGGTGTGCAGGGTCACTTCGTCAACACAATCCGGCGGGCTATTGACGATTTCGATGGGGCGTACTTCCTGACTTTTGCTAACCAGTGCTGGCTCGGTCTCCGGCTAGATGCAGTCGGTCTGATCTTGATCTTTGTCATCGGTCTTCTCATCGTGACGTCTCGCTTCAGCGTCCATCCCAGCATCGGCGGTCTAGTTCTATCGTACATGCTTTCGATTATCAATATCTGCAGCTTCGCGGTGCGGCAAATGGCGGAGGTACAGAACGATATGAACAGCACGGAGAGAGTGTACTATTATGGACACCGTCTTAAGGAAGAACCCCCCGCGCACCTCGGGCAGTTACCAACTGACTGGCCGCATGCCGGGGGAATAGTCTTCGATAATGTTCAACTTCGGTACCGCCCGAGACTCCCACTGGTTCTAAAGGGTGTCGGCATGCAGGTGAAAGGGGGTGAAAGAGTCGGCATCATCGGGCGCACGGGATCTGGTAAATCAACAATCATTCAAGCGCTGTTCCGGATCGTCAACCTGGCAAGCGGCTCGATTTCGATAGACGGCGTCGACATCAGCCAGATCGGCCTCGCGGATCTTCGGGCCCAGCTTGCCATCATTCCGCAGGATCCAACCTTGTTCCAGGGAACCGTCAGATCCAACCTGGACCCGTTCGACGAACACAGTGACTTGGACCTGTGGTCGGCGCTGCGAAAGTCGGGTCTGGTGGACGAGACGGGCGCAAACGACATCACCCTCGACAGCCCCGTCGACGAGGAAGGCCTCAACTTTTCCCTGGGCCAGCGGCAGCTCATGGCTTTGGCCCGGGCGCTCGTGAAGGACTCCAAGATCATCGTGTGCGACGAGGCGACGAGCTCGGTGGACTTCGCCACGGACGAGAAGGTGCAGCAGACGCTGGGCAACCTGAAGGGAAAGACCTTCCTCTGCATCGCGCACCGGTTGAGAACGATTATCGGGTATGACAGGATCTGTGTCATGGACCAGGGCCACGTGGCTGAGCTGGACTCTCCCATCAACTTGTACGATCAAGGGGGCATTTTCAGGGACATGTGTGAGAAGAGCGGGATTGGCAGAGGCGACATTCTCAACCGGGGGTAAGGAGGTGGCAATGTCTTTTTACCAAATTCTTTGAATATATTTTTGATCTGCCGAATAAATGTGAAGTCGTTTCTATGAGAAATGACTACAACCTGCCTACCTGGCAAATTTATGAGACCTGTGCACAAGTCCGCCAAAGAACAACCCATGAAGTCCGCTAAACCCCACAAACTCCGCAAACAACTTGCTCATCCCGAGAACAATGCCTTCGATAGCGATCGTATTCGTGTTCAAGCGGAATCATTTGCGGTAGCAATTGAGAGCGCATATGCCGAATCACCAAATCCAAATTATAGATTCACGATTCTTACAAACTTGCCTCAATGGACCGGACGAAGGCCGGACGGGCTGCCCATCCAGACGCATGGAATCAAGATATAAAACAAATGAACAGCTGTGAAAATGCTCATCATATTCAACTCAAAATTACTCACAGACAACGTTAAAAGATACTTAAGACACAATGGCGAAGACTTCAGTTGCAATTATTGGTACAACGGGCGAGACCGGGCACTTCATCATCGACGCCCTCCTCGAATCTGATGCCTTCGTAAGTCTTGCCCAACCAACTCCTTCGCTTACTGTAAGAAGAGTGCTCACGGTCTTCAGAAAATCACCGCCATCGCTCGTCCCTCCTCAGCGACCAACCAAAAGTACACCGATCTCCGCTCCCGCGGGATCAAGGTCATCGCCGTAGAACTCACCGGCCCCGAAGATGCACTCGTCGAAGCCCTCGCCAATATTGACGTCGTCATTTCGACAGTCTCCGTCGCCTCATTCAAGGACCAAATTCCGCTCGCCAAAGCCGCCAAAAAGGCAGGCGTGAAGCGTTTCGTGCCCAGCGAGTTTGCGATGGTGATCCCGCCCAAGGGTGTCCACGACCTACAGGATATGGTACGTCAAATTCCCCTTCTTTAAGGCCTGATCGGCGCTATCCTTAGGTCCAAATGCTGAGTTCCTCAAAGAAGACAGATGTCCTCAACGAGATCAAGCGCCTGCATCTCCCGTGGACCGTCATCAACGTGGGCTGGTGGTACGCCGGCTTCCTGCCCCGCCTCGCCTCCGGGCGGACAGACTACATTCGCCCCGCAGCCCTGTTCCCCGAGCAAAATTTCGTCCCGGGCGACGGGGAAGCCGTCTGCTCCATGATCGACTCGCGCGACGTCGGCCGTTATGTGGCGCGCATCATCCAGGACCCCAGAACGTTGAACAAACAGGTCTTGGCCAGTAACTTCGCGCCGAAGTTGAACGAGCTGTACGGCTTGATGGAAGAAATCTCGGGTGAGAAGATTAAGAAGACCTACGTGAGTGAGCCAATTTTTCCAAACTGTGCCTATGTCATGACTGATGTGTTTTCACAGCTATCCGCAAAGGATATCGAAGGCCAGATTCAGCAGAGCAGAGAGAAGATTGCGGCCGGCCAATCGGATTACATGACGCAGGTGGGATTGATGATGTCGCAGTATCAATACTCTGCGGGACGACACGACAACACGCCCGAGTATGCCGAGTACTTGGGATACCTGCTCACGACGGACTTGTATCCGGACTTCAAGCAGATTACGTACCGGGAGTTCTTCCAGGAGGTCCTCGACGGCAAGGCACGAGCAGCCTACAGCGAGTGAGCTCAAGGAGACAGGTAGCATGTAGTTATCTCCATATTGCAATCAAAAGGATTTGCAAGCCGTTCTGGCTTGAGCTATCTGCATACTCTTCTGTCCAGCCAAGGCTGAAACGGGATATCCTTAATCCAATAACACCAGCTCATGCCCCCATACCCTTCGCGTCGTCCCATCATACCTTCATATCCATCATATCGACATCTCGTCATAATAGCAATTCATGTTGCGCTCCTCTTCGGAGGTGGGAGAACCAGTTCATCCCGCCCCATAACTTCGATCGTCCGCTCCTTCCCCTTCCAAAGATACCTCACGTGAAGCGCCTTTCGCCTCAGCGGCGCCGGATCCCAGAACCCCAACATCGACCCTTTCCTCACACCCGCCGGGATCTTCAGCTTGCCGTCCTCAATTAACGCCGCAACAGCCAACGTCACGTCCGCAACCTCCTCGAGTGCCCAGTCCGCGCCTTCTTTGACCCCAAACTTGGCGCTCAGGATCACAAGCCCGCGTCGCTTCCGCTCGGCGTGCTGCCTGGCCTCCACGGGCCCCGCAAGCAGCGCCGCAATGTCGTCCGCCGCGGCGCGCTTGCGGTTGATGTACGACTGCAGATCAATCTCCATCGGCGGCGCGCGCTTGCGCTTGGCGAGGAAATGTCTGGCCGCGAACGCGACGAGGGGCACGGCGCTGGCGTAGAAGAAGACGGCGGGGCTGTACTCTGCGCGCGGCGAGAGGAGGAGCGGGATGCTCAGCCGCTGGCTAAGGCGGGACCAGTATAGCGACAAGTGCAGGCTGTGCAGGCTGACGCCGAACTCGAGGCCGAGCTTGGAGAAGCGGCCGACGTTCCAGAGGTTGCGGACGGCGAGGTAGCGGTCGAGGAGCGTGTTGGAGCAGAGTTCTACTTCGAGCCGCGTCGGCTTCGAGCCGGGGAGGGGCAGGTCGCGGCCGTAGCGGAGATACGCCGCCGCGGCGGTAGCCGTGAGAGATGTCGAGACGGTCCAGGAGGCGTCGTTGTTGGTGCTGTTGTTCTCGTAGTCCAGCCCGCGGATGCCGCATTCGCCCCGCGGAGAGTCTTCGTGGCCTGCCGAGGGCACCCGCTCGGGAGAGGTCGTGTATCCCACCTCGAAGCTCGCGGAGGTCTTCATGGGGAACTCGGTCAGCAGCTGGGTCTTGCTGACCTGCGAGAAGTCGGCGAGGAACTTGATCGTCTCGCCCGGCCACATGCTCCAGTCGCCGCTGTCGGCGAAGGCGTAGGCCGTCCCGGCGCCGAGCCAGCGGTGCACGCCGACCGCGATGCGCGGCGGCTCGCGGTACCACGGCCTCCCCGAGCGCAGGCTGCCTTCGAGAACGACTGGGTTCGTGCTGTTCGGGAGATGGATGGGGTGGGATACCCGCGCTGTTAGTGATGATTCTGGGAGAGCCTCGCTCTCCACTTCGACTGTCGTCTTTGCTATGTGGTCTTCGTCCGTTCGGTGGATGATATCCTGGTGGAATTTGAAGCTGATCATGGGACATGGACGCTGCTCCGCCAGTTGGATGATACGCTTCCGAGGGATCGTCAGTGGCAGCAGAGGCTGGTAACGATCTGCCAACAACGGTAGGGGAACTCGATAAATCTCTTCAACGATGCCATACACGGACCCCGTCAGAGTCAGCTGGGGCGGCGGCAGATACACCATCGACTCCCTCGCCTGCTCAATCCCCTTCTCCTCGTTCACCGCGATAGACGGCACTTTTTTCGACACGATCGATCCACACCGACCAAAATTAAATGTCGATCCATCCAGCAGACGCCCCCAGGCCGGCAACCCCACGGTGACGGAGTGGCTCAACGTAAAGTCCAACGGCGTCAGCGCGGAACTCTGCCTCACGGCCTTGGACACGTCGAACCGGATCCCCAGATCCGACGACGTCTGGACCACGTCCGCTGCCCTCTGTCGCAGCTGCTCCTTTAGCGACAGGTCGTACGCGTACCGGTAGTCCTCGTCGACGGGGAACTCGGGTACGTCGTGCGTCAGATCGCGCAGCTGGCTCGCGTCGTAGAGCGCCCGCCGGTGCGGGTCGATCAGCGTCTCGAAGCCCCGCTGCACCTGGCTGAACCACGGCTGCGCGATCGCGTGCAGGTTCTCCGGCAGCCCGTCCTTGCGCAGATACAGCAGCAGGCGGTGGTAGGCCTTGCGCACCTGGTCCGGGGTGAGCGTCGGGTCCTTGGGCAGACACAGCAGGTCGTAGTAGTCGCCCTCGATGCCGTCGGCCTCCTGCTGCAGGGCGGCCAGGTCGCCGACGGTGACGGTGCTGTCGTCGCCGCCGCCGACGTCGTCCATCATCTCGGAGGCGAGGGTCATGCGCTCGAGGTACGAGGAAGCGTCGTCGTCGCCAAACTCGTACTCGCGGCGGGTGGCGGCGAACTGCTCGTTGAGGGAGAAGCGCGACGCCGTGGAGCGTAGGCTGAGGTTGCTGTGGTTCGCGGGCGGATGGAGGTAGGTGTAGTCTTCTCCCCAGACGGCGGAGGATCGGGCGGAGGAGTTTCGCGAGGGCCCCGCGCCGCCGCGGGTTCGGAGGACCCGGAGGCTGCCGGGGCGGCTGGAGGGGTCAGCCATTCCTTTTTTGCGGTGTTTTTGGCGGAAATTATTACGGAGGCGGAGGGGGAATTGCGGCGGCGGCGGGGTTGAGCTGAGCGACAACGACAACGACAAAGGAGAGTGACGAGAAGGTAGAAGAGAGGGAATCGAGAGAAAGATGGGCGCAAAGCGGTCGGAGGAGGAGGAGGAGGGCTGGTGATATTACTCACACTTCTCTCGGCCGACCCTCTTGTTTACATTGTCGGGGAACAGCAGTTCGTTCGTTCGTGGTCATGGCCGTCAAGCTGGGCGGAGATCAGGGGAGTAATTGGTGCTAGTCACACGGCGCACAGGGGTCCATCCCGGGCACGGCGTCATGTTCTGCTGTCGTTTCTTGGGTCGCCCAACGTCGGTTTTGGGCGGTTCTTGAGGTTGTTCGTCCGGGTGGTGACAAGGGTATCCCCGAAATCATGCTTTGTTGGAAGCATCTTGTTGATCAGTGTCTGTGTAGATTACCTAATCGGCGCTTAGACGGAAGGCCATCAGGTGCTGTGTTGTCGAGATCTACTGGCAGTTAACTGTTGATGAGCCCAAGGGTGAGATGTCGTTCAATTGAAATAGCGTGGCATTTTTCCTTGAAATTTCTTAAACCGGATGTTTGCAGCAGTAGTATGAGCATTCACTTGCTTCTGTTGTAATGGAGCGGATGTGATGCGACGGCCCCACTGCGCCGGCAAAAGAGCCGGAGGTTGGGTTTACTGCTGCCGTCTTACTTGGTGCTTTCAGTCGTCTTCAACAACTTGGTCTTAATGACATTCTCAGAATAAACTCACAAAATAATGTCACACCTAATGAGATTCGAAATGCAGCACGTATTGGAATTCCAACGTCTACCAAAAGGGAGATAAGCTTAATGACCCTAGGTGAACACCCTGTGCCTAAAGCGTTAGCAGCAACCCCTAAAAGTGTCCGTTCATCAGCACTACAACCCTCATTCCCATTCCCAAAATCTCCCAATTAGAAGCCCCCACCACCAAGTTCACCATGAACACACTACCAAGATGTCAACTCTCTTCTTGACCCCGCGGGACCGCTACCCATCCGACTCCAAAGCACCGCAAGCCTGTGGCAGCTGCAAACGACAGAAGCGCAAATGCGACAAGGCGTTGCCGGCCTGCGGGCTGTGCACACGCATGGAGCGCCGCTGCGACTACATCGAGTCCGCCCAGGCCGCCCCAACTGCGGACGACTTCGCGGCCCTGCAGCAGAGACTCGCCGAGCTCGAGGGCCGCATCAACGATAATGGCGGCGTCTCGTCCGGCGGTGCTGGTGGGGTGGCCAGCAGCTCTGGGCCCAGTCCCGGGTCGGACCCCTCCGTCTCCGGACCGAGCATCAACAACGACTCGCCGGCATACCCCGCCGTTGAACCGCTCTGGGAACAACAGACAGCCTCCCAGTTCCCGCCAGACGTCTTCCTTGACATGGCAACATACGAGTGGCTAAACCAACCAGTCCCAAAACCTTTCATCGAAGTTCCTGCCGTGCGTCCTCTTCTCCCTCTCTGTGCCCCTATTTCTCTAACACCATCCCAGGAAGTCCTCCAACACCTGGGCGACGGCACGTCCGTCCAGTCCTCCATCGCAACATACTTCACCACAGTCCATCCCTGGCTCCCCATCGTCTCCAAGAAGCGCATGAACATGGGCGTCGCCCTCAGCCAAGGCGGGCCCGACCTCGCCATGCTCTTCCTCGCCATGAAGCTCATGACGACGCACCCCGAGCCGGACAGCAACATGCCCGCCGCCGGGATGCCGCTCTACCGCGCCGCCAAGCGCTTCATGTCACTCCTGGAGAACGGCGGCGCAACCTCGCTCATGGCCCTGCAGTCCATGCTGCTGATTGCCCACTTTGAGTACGCGCACGGGATATACCCTGCCGCGTGGATCACCACGGGCTCGTGTGTGCGTTACGCCGACTTCCTCGGACTGCCAACCTTTCAAGAAGGGAACCTGCTCCTCAGCTCACCAGTATGAGTTCCTTTGACACCACAAGGCTTAAGCACTAACGTCCGCGCAGACGACCTGGACCGAGCTGGAAGAACGCAAGCGGACGTGGTGGGCGATCCTCATCCTCGACCGCTTCATCTGCATCGGCAACAAGAAGCGATACTTCTCGCCAGACCCCGCCGAAAACGAGACCCTCCCCGCCGACGATGAGGCTTGGGTAAGACTTCACTTTCCCCTTGACCTGATCCCTACGTACTGACTGCCACCCCAGGACCTAGGCCGCGTCGACCGCGCAGTCCACCACACAATCTCCTCCCCGGCCCCCTCCAGGCCAACATCCCCCTTCCCAACCCTCTGCCGCTGCGCCCTCCTCACCGCCAAAGTCCTCGCCCACGTCCGCAGCCGCGAGCCACCCATCCCCGACGCCGCATCCCTCTCCGAAGCCCTAACCACCGCCCTCGCCTCCCTGCCCTCAAACCTGCCCTACCTCGCGCCCCGCTGCGTCCTCCTCTCGAGCGCCATCCTCCTCTACGACTTCTACTGCTGCCCGGCCACCCCCACCGGCCGCATCCGCACCCCGGACGAGACGACGCAGCAGATCCGCGCCGTCGAGGGTATCCGCCGGCTGAGCGGCGACATCGCCGACATGGCGCGCGAGCTGCTGCTCCTCGCGGCGTCGATCGAGGACGGGAAGAAGGGTGACAGTAAGGATATTGGCGTGATTAGTCCGCTGATCTTGGACGCGCTGTACGGCGCGGCGAATACCCTCGCGTGGCTTGTGCGCGAGGAGGGCTCCGCCGAGTGCGAGGAGGCCGTGGCTGTCATCAAGCAGTGTCTGGTGAAGCTCAGGGGTAGGTGGAGGTTGGCGGGGGAGTATTTGCGCATGTTGGAGGAACAGGCGTTTGCGTACAAGATGCAAGACCAGGGGCATTCGACGATACGTATCAGATGAATACCTAACTCATGTTGGGCTTATATCTGTATATGTACATCTACACAGTGATCCTCTGTTGATGGTTTATAGACTCTTAATTCAAGACAGGTTTCCATCCGTTCCTCCTCACAAACCCAACAACCCCTTCGTCCTTCAAAACCTCACTTCCCAGCCGCCCCGTCACAACGCTCCTCTCAACTTCAACCCCTCTCACGTAAAAAGGATATCTCAATCTCCCCTCATCCTCATCTTCCTCGTCATCATGCTTCCTCACCCACTTGCCCCGTCTCTTCACAAACCCGCTCGCCTCCCGGTCAAGCGACAAGTACCACCTCCTCTGATACACGCTGCCCACGCTGTTCTCAGCCCCCTGATACGCGTTCGTCATCCTCACTCCCTCGTCCTCCAGCTCCCTTAACTCCCTCTCGACGCCCGTCAACCCCTTCTCCCCGTCCCCGTCTCCGCCCCCATGGTCCGGCACAACACCGCCCCCATCCTCATCCTCCTCCTCCCCTTCAGAACTGGTCTCAACCACAACTTTCCCCCTCCCCGGCCCACCTCTCCGCCGCCTCTTCCTCGCCGGCCGCCCAAGCAACCCCTCACTCCTCCTCCTCCCCTCAAAATCCTCCCCCTTGGTCAGCCTCAAATTCAACACATATCCCCTCGGAAGCCGCTGTCCATGCAACCTCACAAGAATCTTCCTCCTCCCAAACGCCCTCGCCAACTTCTCCTGCTCCGTCATCCCACCACCACTCTCCCCCTCCCCTTCCTCCTCTTCCTCCTCCCCGCCAGACTCCGGATCATCCCCCGGCCCCGGCCGCTCCTTCTCCAGCACCTCATACCTCCCACAGTCCCAAACCACCAAACTCCCCGTATGCCAGCCCCCCGTCTCGACCACGTGGTTCCACAAACAATGCACCCGCGTCTCCGTCGCGTTCCTGTTCAACCGCCGCGAGTTCGCGTCCCCCGGCAGCCCGTACATCACCGCCCAGCTCACGCTGCTCGTCTCGTTGATCTGCAGTCGCAGGTCGTAGTGCGTCCCCGCGACCGGGTGGTCGTGCTGGTGCACCACGAAATGCGCCCCCTTCGCGGAGCCCGCGTTGCTTTCGTAAAGCGCCCGCTGCGCCGTTGCCGGGGCGAGGTGCGGTGTGCCGGCCGGGTAGGGAGTGAGCACGTGCGCGGCGAGGTTTGTGAAGAAATGCGAGGCCGGGTCCGGATGGGAGGCGGCGCCGGATTCGAGGGCTGCGGAGAGCGACGGGCCAGATGGAGGAGAAGGTGCTTCTGCCGGAGGACTTCTCCCCTGGTCTGCCTGCTCAGGTTTCGTGTTGGGGGACAGGGTTGGGGGCAACTCCAATGACCACTCTAGATTCTTCTTCTTTATGAATGGATTCGGGATGAGGTCCGGGCTGGGAAGCCTCTTGGCGGGGCTTTTGGCGGTGGCCATGTGTCCATGAGGCTGGAATGACAGAGTTCGTGGCGATGTAAGAGGAAAATCGACCAAGGGCTCAGTCTCATGTTTCAGATGAGATGAGTCTCATTTAATGCTTCACTGAGTGCTCATGAGGATGCATGAGTGTGCACCCACTGTTTTGGCTCTCGCCAACAATTGCAATTGATTGGCTCTAAAGTGAGCTTAGTCACCCATCATTTACACTTCATGTACTGAGTAAATATTGGAATTGAAAAGGAAATCTATCGACGCGGCACTTCATTCCCTCAAACGAGAAACCTGGTGCTTCTGTCCTTGTTATACCCTAGCAACGCCATGCCATGCAAACAAATCCGTTCGCGAGTGTCAATTTCGCAATGCCCGTTACTTCCGCCTCAACCGAGGCCTTCTTTGCTCCTCATCAAAGCTGGCATTGTTCGCCTTAATTCCATGCTCCGCATCCAAGCAACGCTTTTCTCCATGATTCATTGTACATGTCGCGGTCCAGACGCGCTGAGTATGTGAATGCCCATCAAGGCTTTTGCTCCACTAGTGTCGGCGCGATCCGTCTCTTCTTAGGCTCGGTGCCCTCTTCCTTGTCCCCTTCACTGGCTTCTCGCTTTGTCCCGCTCACAGGTGTCGCGCTGGACGCTGTTCCAGCTGCTGCCGAGCTGCTGGCTGGGACAGCAGCATTAGTCCGAGGGGTCTCGGGTGGTGTCGTAATGGGCACGCCAGTGACCTTGGTAGAGTTGGCCACGGCGATGCCTGGAACGCTGCCGACGATGAGGTTCGGGTTAGTCACCACTTGCGATGACTGAGTCGCTACAGATGAAGTAGAGTTCGATCGTGCAGGCGACTGGGGCCTCTGGCTGACGAAGCCGGCTGGAGGCGGCGACGGAGCAGTGAAGGAACTCGTTGAGTTCCGATGATGATGGCCCGATCCATTGCGGTAGGGGGAGGGCGGGGCGAACACTGACGACGGGGTCGGGATGGGGGTGCCCTGGCTGGATGAGGTTGTCGCAGGCGTGGCACCCGGCACAGTAGGGTTTTTGGGTGTCGGCAGATCCCCTTGGTAAGCCTGTCCAAGCTCGCCTGGCGCGAATGAGAGCGTGGAGCAGAAGCCGTCCGAGGAAGATACCAGAAGCGTCAATCCATCGCTCGACCTACATAATTGTTAGCATATCATAGTATCAAGTCATCATACAAACTTACCATGCGAGATCAGTAAATGTAGCGCAGTGCAGGTTGCTGACGATGCAGATTGGGGTCTGCTGCTGAGAATCGTACAAGAGCACAGAGTCTTGGGTAGCAACGGCATAGATCATGCGGTATGGCAGTGCGAACGCTGCCTTCGGACCGGGGGTGGAAGCACCGGTCTCGGGCTTGCTCGTCGGCGTAGACGAGTCGGGAACTGAAGTCGGGGGCGGAGGTGGTTCCATCACGGAAGTGGCCGCTGCTGGCTTCGAGACTGGCTCTGGGAGCGCCGGGATAGGTTCCTCTGAGGACGACGTATCGATGGTGATGTGTTTGGTAACAGGCGGGGACGTCCGCAGGGTGTAGAACACGGGCGAGCACTTGACCACGACTGAAGGCTTCTTGTGACCAGGCAAGTGGGCAATGGGCGCCTTGTTGATGCCACCTCTAGTATAGATGTACACCGTGTTGGTGACCTCGTATGTCGGCTTCGCATTGCCTTCTGAAGGATGTTGAGTCTGATATTGACCTGCTGGGGTAAGTAGGAGGCTTCCGTCAGGGGTAAAAGTCAGGCGCCGGAAAAATGACGAAAGTGTCTCGTTGGCATATAGAAGCGCGTTCTTCGTGCCCAGAGGGCCAAGGCCACCCGAGGGATGCGGCTTCGTGCTCGGTGAAGGCTCAATTGGCATCACAGCGGGCAGAGGCATAGACGGGGCCGGAGAGGGCGAGCGCCTCGACGAGAAGGACGAGCGTCTGCTATGGCTAATCACGCTCGGCGGGTTCATCGGGAGAGCTATCGAGGTCGGGGTTCCGGGGGCGGAAGGAACGGGGGAGCCCACAGCCGCCTCGACGGAGAGGTAGGATCTACCAAAGTCTGGGGGTGCAGGGCTGCTAGAGGATATGCGCCTGGGCGGCAAATCGCTCTTGTTATGGCTCGCAATCTTGGAAGGCTTGTCGTCGTGAGAACCACTCAGGGTGTGCTGGCCGTCTTTCGTCTTCAGGGAGTAGATGTGAACGGATCGGTCGGACGACTGGGTTGCAATGTACTCGTTGAGAGGATCCCACGCGACGCCTTGGACGTAGTGGCTATGCTCTGCGATCTGACGAACGAGGGTACCTGCTTGGGTCAGCAACCGTGTGCGCAAGGGTTCTAGTGTGAGAGATTGAGGCATACCGCTAGTGGCATTGTAGATGCGAGCAATGTTGTCCATGCTTCCGATAATGAAGAATTGACTGTCGGGCGACCAGGCGAGGTCGTATATCTCGGATCCGCTAGATCGACACATGTGCTTCGTGCGCCACGTCTCCTTGTCTTCGAGGCCCTCGTTGCCAAAGGCAGGGCCGCTGTGCTCGGACTGGACCCAGAGGATCACATTTCCGTCGTCGCCAGCAGAGGCAAGAATATCACCTGGTGAATGTAAGGTCAGCTATGACCGGCGTGCAGCGCCGCGCCGTGAGTTATCGTACCTTTGGGAGCCCATCGGACGACATTGACAGCCTGGGTGTGCTTGCTCAGGGTTGACAGGTAGTCGACTTTGCGATCCTCTCCATCACTCTCGACCTTCCAGAGCTGTGTGAAGCGTCAGCCTCGGGGGCACGAATGCGGGTATCAAAATCCGACGTACTCTCACGTTGTTGTCTCCTCCAGCCGTGGCTAGCCGCCCCTTCCCTTGCGGCTCGAAATGGGCAGAGTAGACGGGGGCATTCTGGTCATGCCAATTGATGATTAGAGGCGTGCTCTTCATCGTGAATGCGCGTGCGATCGATTGCTGACAGACATGTGCGGGATCGGGAAAGGCAGGTTGGTGTCTGCGCGGTCGACTCGTACGATGGTATCGCGGCGGCGGGGAGGGCACGTGTGTTGGAGACGGGTTGTTGCCGAAGAGGAAGTTTTACTGGCAGGAGCTTGGATCGACGATTCGAGTCGGGAAGCTTCGTGCAGCGAGTCTGCAGCGTCCGCGTCGGATGAGGGGTGGGCAGGCGAAGGATGTTCAAGCTTGCTTCCTGAGCATCTGCAGCAGCTTGGGGGGTGGAAGGGGGATCGGGGCTGGCTGGAGCAGCTTCGAGGTGCAGAAGTAGTAGTAGCCGCAGCAGCGGGAGGTTGGTTCGCTTCGTTGGTTGGCCGTGGGGATTGATGGGTTGATGTTGGACGAGACGGCCGGCGTTTACACCACCAAGCGTGTTGAATGGTTGGACGATGAGTGGTTTGGACAAAGGGAGAGGAAGCAGAAGGGGGGGAAGAGTTGGAAAATGAATTCGAGAGAAAGGGCTAAAGGGAAATTGTCACGAGGGAGACTAATAATGGATGAAAGGTCGTTCCCGCATCGGGTGGAGTTTGATTCTGAGGTGGTTCGCTTTGGTTTGGACGTGGCCGTGGACCGGGAGGTTTGGCAGGAGCTCAGACGACGGTTTAACACACCTACTGAGCTGAGGCGCGACGGGACTGTGTCGCCAACCCAAGGTACCTTGAGGTACGGTAACCCAACCGCCCGCCGCTGCACTGCAGCAATGAATGCAGCGCCCAGCGTCGGCAGCGTCTTAGCTGAGGTGAGGAGCCTGTAGTAGCAGCCAAGGCAGCGGAGCAGGACAGGGAAGGTGCTGGACATGAAGCCGCAATCAACGCGCCTCTGACCAATCATGGAGCTCGAACGGGGGGAGGGTCAGCCCGCTGTTTTGCTCACCGAGCTTCGTGCCATTGGCTGCAGCCCGACCTCTACCAGCCCGCTAACCTTAATGACTTACCTCTCAGCCCGCTGTTATTTTTACTTGCTTCCTCCTGTCATTCTTTGCTCTAATTACTTACATTACTGGACCTTTCCTTCGCAGGTATCCATCCGTTGCAATCCTCAACTCTCAAGTTTTCTGTGTCTTGTCATTTGTGGCTGGCGGATGAGATGAGAGCTGCATGTAGCCTTATCACTGTCCACTAAAACTGACAGAAGTGCCACTGCATAGGCTACCTTACCTTACTCGATACCTGAGCACCTTGCTAGGTTTTTTCTGTTGTCATCTCGGCGGAATAGAAACAGGTAAAACACTACCCATCAAACCAAAAACCCCGGCCTCCAAAATGATCGACGCAACTATCGGCGCGCTTGAGGCAGTGGGCGCAACACGTCGAAACGTATGCACTTTCTACCTGAGAAAACCAGAACAAGAGACGAGGAGAGTATCGAGTAGCAGTCACAATAAGGTATCATGGGATGGACGGCCGGGTTCCATGTCATCAGATGGTTTGTCTCTCATCTCTCTCTCCCCCCTTTGTGCTTGCTCTCTGCTGGGCTCGGCGTAACCGTGTTCGGTACAGTTGCCGGTTGTTTCTTGCATTTTGTTTCGGTCTGTTCACTCAAGGGAGATTCCCATCTTTCTTCCATCATTGAGTTTGCTTTTTTTTTTTTTTTTTTTTTTTTTTTTTTTACCTCCCATCCACCTTAATTGTAATTCATCGCATCCATCGACAACCCGGTCTGAGAGAGGCAAGGGATGTTTGCGGGCAAAGATGAGCGCCTTAGATTCACCCACGCTGCATCCAACATCACCTCAGCGTCAGATGTGGTTGCTACAGGGCTGACCGACGACCCCCCCGCTCCCGCGCCAATAAAGGCCCGGCTAATGCAAATTGCTGCACACTGAAATCCACACTTCCGCCCCATCCCTTCCATCTCTGCTCCCCTTGGCCTCTGGAGCATTTACTCTGCCCCTCTCAGGACGAAAGACGCGTTTCAGCGTCGACTACCAGCAGTGCAAGAGACGCTCTTGCAACACCAAACTTTGCAAAACTCAATGGCACAGTTCTTCTGCACATGTCTCTAAACTTCACCGTTCGGCCGCCTCACCTTACCTGCGACATGCACCAGAGACACAAAAAGGTATGCGCTGAGCATCAGCAGCACAGCAACCCAAACCGAGGAAAGGTTGCTGCAGCCGCAGCCAAAGCGACAGCCCGGTCCATTCTGGTTCAAGGCATCCGACCAGCCTTGTTTCACTGTCGCCAGGGCACATCATTGAACCGCAACGCGACAGCCGATTTGCTCTCTGCTACAGAAGAAGGTTTGCGGGCGGCCTTCTTGTGCAAAATCGTGGTATTAGCAAGAGCTTGCAAATTGGCCAGAGTCGGACGAGAACCCGGCCTGACCTCCAGTTCCTCTCGGCTCCGTCACTCATCCGCGGGTACTGCTTTTAAGCGTGAGGAGCTAATCTTGATTCATCACCTGAGTCAACTCAAACATCTGCACCTTCCTGATTGCCCCGTGGTGACTCTTAAATCCTTCTCGGCTGTGAGGCCAATTTCGCTGCAACCATTTGTCGTAGTCTGGAAGACTCAGAACGACGCCAAAGACTGAAACTCGGGTGGAGATTGACGATTGCACAATCTCTGAACACAGGTAAGCAAAATCTCGTCGTTATTTTCCTGACGTTGGCGGTGAACAAGGCGACTTTATGCATCTCCCTCGCAAGCCAATCGCAGGGCCAGAGGAGCCTCATTTGTAGTTGTTACACCACGTCGGCAACTCAATGCCGCTCTTCAATTTGTCTGCGGTGACTCCTCGGGCTTGCGAAGATCATCGCCGGGGTTGTAAGAAGTAGGCTGCTTGCTCTGTCCGACTTCATATTCAAGAGGCTTTGTGACCGTGTCGCTTCACGGCGACGATTCGATCTGCTGCCCGTTGGATGAGTCGAGTCGCAGGAAAGTGGATGGGCAGACTGATGGCCCGTCTTATGTTGTTGACGGCGGCATGTTTCGAAACATGAGATGTTGATTTGAAGTCACCCACATACCGAAGAATGCTAGGACGAGGTCGGTTGTAGCCTTGAGTTGAACACCACGATTTGAATGCATGGCTGCGTCGAAACGGCTGCCTTCACAGATCGAGATTTCCGTGGCTGCGTCTGAGGTGTTCCCTTGCCGCAGACGATAGTCAGCGGATGAGATTAATAATTCTTACCAGTCCAATAACAAGATAGAAGTGGTGTAAAGCAATTGAAACGAGAAGTTGGACTAGACTCCAGACTCAAACGTCAGACCCAGCGGGTAGAGATGGCCGAGCTTCTTGGCTGCGTCGACCAACACGGACACCGGGGAGGGCCTCATTGGGAGGCATCAGCCCATGTGGCCCTCCATGCAGCACGGTGAGATTTGATCTCTCTCAGGGCTAATAGATAACGGGTCACCATTCGAGTACAAACTTCAAGGCGCGTGCCTCCAAGTTGCATTGCAAGTGCGCGAAGCGAGATGGTGTGTCAGCGGCTGCCTGATGGAATGGGAACCCTTTGGGCAGGTGCTCGAGGGTAAGGTAAGATCCAAGGTGAATGAGAAGTAACCCATGGTTTCCAGCAATCGCGAGACGACAGAGGTCTGGACATTTCGCTCTCTTCCACAGCGAGTCTCTGAGAGGTCTGCTCGCATTCGTGGTGTGGTCCTGAACGGGTAGTGAAGAGCCAGGCATCAGTTGTGCTCTGTACGCCCCGAGAGTTACTTGAGCTAGGTAACAAGACAGCTCGAAACAAGGGCTGCATAAAGAGCGAGCTATTACCAACCGCTAAGAGAAAACGGCATTCCGAGCGGCGTCAGCAAAGAGCGGGAATGCACGAGCGAAAAAAGCGGCGGGATGGCGGGACCCATCACACGACTCGACTCGCCGGCCGGGCGAAGATCCACCGGCCGTGATTTGCTAGGCTGACCGCCCTTCTTCTCGGTGATGTGCCTGCGGCGGAGTTTTGGGGCTACCCATGAGGCCTAGGACCCGCGTTCCGCAAATTTCGAATGTGGGAGGTTCCAAGTTGGACGGGGCCGGATAACCAACGTTTCTGACCTGCCTATTCCAGACATGAATGAGTCTTCTCCTCGTCTCGGAATGAATTCGTCACGATCCAGACCCCCGAGGATCGTGACGAATTCATTCCGGGCCCTGTCATGGAGCCAGGACTGAGTCTTCTCGAAACTCGTCAACCTGGTGTACTCTGCACAAGATACGCAATTAGACCTCTGCCTGGCATTGGTGTCCCATCCGTCGGTAGGCCGCAAGAAAGCACTGCAGGACACACCCATCAAGACCGATGGACGGCATGTTCATGCCAGGATAACTACCCGGCAAGTCGGAAGCGGATGGGTCGAAGGGGGGCAGATTGACGCCGGAGGAGGTGGAGGGTGGAGGCATGTTGCAGGTGGCATTAGCACCATGTTAGTGCAGGATGACTGCATTCAGGCTAATGCACTAACAGGCGGGCGGCAGCACCGTTCCAGCGTTCAAGCGCGAACGCAGGTTGCAACCTTGCCCCGGCTGTCTGTACGGATACACCATCTGACTCCTTCGTACTTTTGTCTGGCAGTTGACGGAACGTAGTCCTAGAGATTCGTAGTGTAGATTGGCGGTGCTCCCTGCCTCCAGGGTCCTGAGGAACTTCTGCCAAGCCGCAAACCCACCTGCCACCCTCCATTGCCTGTTTGGCATTTTTTCCATCGATAATCTGTTTCCGCCGATGAGTCAAACGGCGGCCGCGGACCAACCACCGTGCTCGAAGCGTCATTGTGGTTTGTGATCATGGACGCCCTTGAGCGACGGGAACCTAGGTCAGCCATGTCAACAGCCATCGACCTGGCCAACGTCATCGTCAACACATGCAGGTAGTAGCCTTGGTGCCTGCTAGGCCGCAGTGTTACAACAACTTACAAGTCATGATAACGCCATCGTCGTCGGGTAGGTATGTCCATCTGCAAAAGCGCGGCAGGCAGGTTGATGCAGATCGAGCTCGTGAAGCACGGCGCGCGCCAGGGCAGATCTGAATTGAAAAGTTCCAGGCACCGCAGTGGGGGAGAAGCGCGGGCAAGAGGCGTCAGATGGCGGGACGGGGGGGAGGGATCGAGTGCAGAAATGATCCCGGTCAGCAGCAAAAGAAGCAGAAAAGGGACATGGGAATATGTGGATGTGGATGTGGATTGGCATGGGATGGGATGGGATGGGATGGGATGGAGTGAGCAAGACGGGGGGGTGTGGCCCATGACAGGAAAGAAAAAAAGTACCACGAAGGCGAGCGAGTTGACGGCGACGGGATGCGATAGCTGCGCGGGGGTAGAAGAAAAAAAGAGTAAGAGTAAAAGTGATTCACCAATGGTGTCAGCCGCTACTTCCATCTCTGGGAGATATAATGAATTGGTGGTAAGCGGCTCCTCTTGCTGGTTGATTCCTGATTCCTTCCTTCTCTCCAAACCTCAGGCGCCGTTTGCTGCTGTTCCTTCCTTGGACCTGCCTGGATCTGGTGATTCAAACGGTTACTTGCGTACCTTATTATTACGATTAGCTAGCTAGGCCTAGGAAAGGCTTGACTTGACCTCTGTAGTCCGATCTAAGTCTTGATCTTGGCTTGGCTTGGCCTGTCCTTGCTTCCCATTCGCCCCATCGTCACCTTCCCCGGTGTGCCATCGCTTTCTGATCGAAGCTTGGCTTGCCCGCCGTCCCGTCCCAGACTGCAAGTACAGAGGCAAAAGTGCTCGCAACAACGGACAACGTCGGCAGCAACAAGGAAGAGACAGAAACAGAAACACCGACAGACGTCAGTCAGTCAGTCACGTCACGAAACGAACCTTGCCGCGACGCCACCGGCTCCGTCTCGGCGCCCACCAAACCGAACGCAGCGACCAACCACCCCCCACGGCCTGTCAACGGTGCCTCTCCGATTTTATTTCCGACGCGTGCTGGGTGCAGGTGCATTCGATCTCAAGCACCTGCTCTTCAGTCTTGACAACCTCGACCTTTACCGATCGGGACACGGTGAAACGTGGAATCAGTTCGTGTTTCCAGCAGCGGCCCGCCGTCCGGTGCAATCCAGGAAGACCCAACCGGCCGATAGCTTCGTGGACCTCTTTCCCGGGGTTACCTTAGTTTCAACAACACCGCACCACACCTCACTAAACGGGGCTTTGCCGAATGGGAAGTCGCCCTCACCGGCAAGCGCTTACAAACCAGCCCGACTTCACTGTGGACCTCTCGCCCGTTTCTAGTCTTCTCTTGCGCAATTGACGAGGTTGCCTTCCGACCGCCACCATTCTTAAAAACCTTTCAACGTCCCTCACCCAACAGACGACGCACATCTCTGCCTTCGTCTCTCGACAATACTTCTGGAGACAACTCCCGGCGGTCCCAAACCTCCTCGTGGGAGTCAACATGCAAGATGAGACGCTCCTGTTAATTGAGGTCGGAGCTGCTTTGGGCCTCGTTGCTCTTACTTCGGTTCCGGCCCTCACAGGTTTCCAACTTCGTTCCCGCAAGCCTAAGGATCACTTTTACGAGGACAAGGACGGAAAAAGCACACCTGAGGCCTCTGCAGCGTTTTCGAACCGCTGGCCCAAGACTTTTATCAACTTATTCGCCTTTGCTGGACTTGCTCTCTCCGTCGCCAACTCCACATTAGCTACTCTCTCGCTCCACACCGGTCATTACGACAAGCTGTTCATAGCAGAATGGCTTTCCACCGGTATTTGGGCTCTGCTCGCCCTGCAATCCGTCTCTCTCGCCGCATCTGACGACTCGGTTCACGCCTACAACCTCGGATTGCTGATCTGGTTCTCCGGCCTCGTCTTCTCCGCCGTCCAGGTCTTGCAAAACACGGAAGTTTTCGGTCATCTCTTGGAGAGCAACCCGGTGTCTTTCGGTCTCAAGATTGGTGGTCTGGTCGCTTCTGTGGCTCTGACTGTGACCGGCCTCTTTCTCCCCAGGAGGCCGGACGTTTTCTTCGACGGCAAAGTAGTTGATCGCCTGGCTACCGTTAGCGCATACAGCCGCTACACTTGGGGCTGGTGCAATGGCTTGCTCGACGACGCCACCAAAAAGGGCGACCTCGAAGTCGACGATCTTCCCAAGCCGGACCACTGGACGCGTTCTGGCGACTCGGCTAAGACGTGGAAGGGGTACAACTTCAAAGAGGGCGGGAATCTTTGGTGGTCCATCATTTGGGCGTACCGCGTGCCTCTGGCCGTTCAATGGACCATTGCTCTGTCTAAGTCGTTTTTGAGCATGGCTCCTTCGTTCGTTACCCTGCAGATTCTTACTGCCTTGGAGAAGAGGCGCCCGGGCGAGCCGCTCTCCGCGGACGTCTGGATCTTGGTCTTTTGGCTCGGACTGGCCATTCTTGCTGATGCCTGGGTTGAAGCCTGTATGTTTTGGCTCTCCTGGGCGGAATTGTGCATTCCTCTCCGTGGCGCCCTCTCGGCCCTTATTTTTGAGAAGTCCATGCGCCGCAAGAACGTGAAGGCAGCCTCCAAGACCGACGAAGAGTCCAAGGACGGCGAAGCCAATGGTGATGACAAGAAGGACAAGAAGGACGACGACGAGGATGCCGAAGACGACAGTGTTCTCAAGTCCCGCCAGGCCATTATCAATTTGATCGGTGTCGATGCCAAGCGCGTTTCCGACTTTGCTGCCTTCCAATTCCTCTTCCCTAGTAGTACGGCGAAGCTGGCGGTTGCCATTTGGTTCCTCGTTTACTTGCTTGGATGGGGACCTCTGGGCGCCGGTCTTTTGGCCTGGGCTGTTCTCCTCCCCATCAACTTTACTTACGCCAAGATTTATTCGAGGGCGCAAGACAAGCTGATGAAGATCAGAGACCAGAAGCTCGCCGTTGTCAACGAGGCGCTCGTCGGCATGCGTCAAATTAAGTTCTCCGCGCTGGAACCTCAGTGGGAAAAGCGAATCCTCGATATGCGTGAGAAGGAGCTCGGTGCTATCTGGCAAGTGTTCAAGGGTGACACTGTGCTCTTTGGCATGTGGATCACCAGCCCCATCGCCTTGGCCGCCGTCTCACTCGCAGTCTACGCCTTGATCAACGGCAACCTTATTCCCTCGGTCGCCTTTGTCAGTATTGGTGTCTTCAAGAACCTCGAGGTTACCTTGGCTGTCATTCCCGAGCTTATAACGGATGTCATCGATGCGAATGTTTCCATCAAGCGAATGCAGGACTACCTCAACGGACCCGAAAAGACCCAGACCGTCACTAATGGACCCGATGTTGCCTTTGAGAACGCTTCAATCGCATGGCCGGTTGATGAGGAGACCAAGGACGAGGATCGCTTCATCCTGCGAAACGTCGACGTTACTTTCCCTGCCGGGGAGCTGTCTGTCATTTCTGGCAAGACGGGTACCGGAAAGAGTTTGATCCTGGCGGCTCTGTTGGGCGAATCTGATCTTCTGTCTGGCGCAATTTACGCACCCAAGCCCCCTTCCCTGAAAGAGCGCCACGACGACAAGGCCAACCGCGACAACTGGATCATCCCTGAGAGCATCTCTTTTGTTGGTCAGATCCCCTGGATTGAGAATGCCACCCTGAAGAAGAATATTCTCTTCGGACTTCCCTTGGACGAGGAACGGTACAACAAGACTATTGATGCATGCGCCCTGAGGAAGGATCTGGAAATGCTTTCGGATGGAGATAAGACCGAGTTGGGAGCCAACGGCATCAACCTCAGTGGTGGTCAGAAGTGGCGACTTACCCTGGCTAGAGCCATCTACTCCCGCGCCGGCATTCTTGTTTTGGACGATATCTTCAGCGCGGTTGACGCCCACGTCGGTCGCCACATCTACGAGAAATGTTTGACCGGCGAGCTCTGCAAGGGACGCACTCGTATTCTTGTCACGCACCATGTCGCTCTTGTCGAGCCAAAGACCAAGTTCATCGTTGAGCTTGGAGACGGAACCGTTCAACACTCTGGCTTCAAGTCTGATCTGGATGAAGATGGAACGCTGCAGTTGATTAAGAGTCACGAGCAGTCTGCCCAGGAGATCGCTGATGAGGAAGCCGCCACCGCCGTCAACTCAGAGGAAGCATCTGACGTCGATGCGCCCGAGGTTGCTGAACTCAACGGCGATGGCGGAGTCCTTAAGAAGATCCCCTCAAAGGCTACCCGTCAATTTGTCGAAGACGAAGCTCGCGAGCAGGGTGCCATCAAGAAGCATGTCTACGCCGCCTATCTTAGCCAGAGTGGCGGCTGGCCTTGGTGGGGCTTCGGTTTCTTCCTCTTTGCTCTCTACCAGGGCGTCGTTATCGCCCGTTCCTGGTGGTTGCGTCTTTGGACCGGTCACTACGAAGAGCAAAGCCTCGACACACTTGCGACTGTGCACCAGCATGCTTATGCCTACACTCTCCAAGACAGTTCCCTCCATGCCCCGCACGCTGCGCCTTCAGGATTCGCCCGCATCCAATCCGAGAATGACGATTTCTACTTCTACCTGGGTATCTACGTCGGAATCTCCGCCTTCTCTGCCATTCTGGGAACCGGTCGCTTCTTCTACTTCTTCTGTATGAGCTACAAGGCCAGTCAAAGCATGTTCAAGGGTATCACTAGGACTGTTCTCCGCACACCGCTGCGATGGCTCGATACCGTCCCCACCGGCCGCATCCTCAACCGTTTCACTGCCGACTTTAACGTCATTGACAACAGACTCGGCATGGATCTTTCTGGTGTTTTCGGTGCCATTCTCAGCGTCATTGGAATCTGCATTACGGCGTTCTCGGTCTCTCCCATGATCATTCCCTTGGCTGTTGTGCTTCTGTCCATTGCCATTTGGATCGGCAGGCGCTACCTGGCCGGCGCCAGACCCGCGAAGCGACTTGAGAGTACTGTCAAGTCCCCTATCTTTGATCTTTTCGGTTCCACTCTGACTGGTATGATGACCATTCGTGGAGCTGACAAGGCGCAGACTTATGTTGACGCCATGTACACGAGGCTGGATGACTACGGGATGGCATCGTGGTACTTGTGGCTGTTCAACCGATGGATGGGCTGGCGCATGTCTCTCATCGGCGCTCTCTTCTCTACTGCTGTCGGTCTTGTTGTTCTTGGCAGCCCGTACATGAGTGCCTCGCTCGCCGGTTTCACTCTCTCCTTCGCGCTGGAGTTCTCTCAGGCTATCGTCTGGTCCATTCGACACTACGCCAACATTGAGCTCGACATGAACGCAGCCGAGCGTGTAGTTGAGTACTCCGACCTCAAGACCGAAGACCAAGGTGGTGTCGAGCCCCCTGCGACCTGGCCAACTGAGGGTCGCGTGGAGGTCAAGGATCTTGTTGTGAGCTACGCGGAGGACTTGTCACCCGTGTTGAAGGGTCTTACCTTCAGCGTCAAGCAAAACGAGAGAATCGGCGTAGTTGGTCGTACCGGAGCTGGAAAGTCGTCCTTAACCTTGGCGCTTTTCCGTTTCTTAGAGGCCAAGTCCGGAAGCATTCATGTCGATGGCGTGGACATTTCCAAGATCAGGCTTCACGACCTTCGATCCCGATTGGCCATCATTCCTCAGGTAAGATAAACTTGACTCTCCTAAGACACAGAGACTAACAAAAATGAGGACCCCGTTCTTTTCTCCGGCACCGTCCGCTCCAACCTGGATCCATTTGATAACCAGACCGATATTGAACTGCGCGACTCTCTTCAGCGTGTGCACCTTGTCGACTCATCACCCTCTACCCCTGGCGAGCCCTCCAGCAGCGCCACGCCCTCACTCAACGGAGCCAAGAACGTCAACGTCTTCCGCAATCTCAACTCGGCCATCTCCGAAGGTGGCGGCAACCTTTCCCAGGGCCAGCGCCAACTCCTCTGCCTTGCTCGCGCCATCGTCTCTCGTCCCAAGGTCATGGTCCTCGATGAGGCCACCTCTGCTGTCGACATGAACACTGATGCGCTCATTCAACGATCCATTCGCGAGGAGTTCAACGACTCGACGCTTATCGTCATTGCCCACCGTCTTAGCACGATTGCTGACTTTGACCGCATCTTGGTGCTCAGCGACGGCTCGGTCGCCGAGTTCGGCTCACCGAAGGAGCTTTGGGACAAGGAGGGCGGTGTGTTCCGTGGGATGTGCGAGGAGAGTGGTGAGAAGGAGAAGTTGAAGAATATCATTTTTGGTTAGAGTTTCATTGCAGCGGATTGGATAGTATCGATTACGAGAAAGCCCAGGCTTAAAGATCGCCGGGAATGCGATGCTCGCTGGGAGTGTTTGTTTCGTTGTATTGTGTTGGAGCATCTCTATTTTTCGTCTGATTAGTACAAAAGTGGCACAAAAGCCGGGCTTATAGAACAAGTCCTTGATTGGAATGCGAAGACACAAGAGACTGTGGTTTCTCAACATTCACGTTATTGTCAAGCAATTGAAGCGCACGGCTTTTCTGACAGTGTCCGTATGGCTTATATCGATATTCCCACACAGCTAGGGGAATTTTTGTCTGGTGATATTTTGAACAAGCATCCAATCGTTTGATAGCCTTCAACATACGAAAGGGGCACAATATAAATCTCCAATGTTGCGAAGTTCGCGAGCTCACCTATGCTGAGGTAGACGCAACAACAGTGAACGAGCTAAATCACGTGTATCTCTTAGTGCCCATTCCACGGAGGAGGAAGATAGTTCGAAGCCGTCTCGCTAGTGATCCGTGTCTAAGACGGGAGAACGTCAGCGTGGCTTGAACTAGCCTCGAAACTCCTGTTTATATCCTACACGTGATTGGCTTCGGGTCGTCGTCTCAGAAAGCGGCTTAATCCAACGTCCAGGCAACAACACACAAAATCAACAACAATACCCGAGCCACCCTCTGTCCATCATCACCACTCGCTGCAAACGAGTCACGCACCGCGCTTCACCGGCATCTCACATCCGGATCCTCCCATCTTACATTACAACACACGAAGCTCTCGGCGACTAAAACAACTACTCTCATTAAACAAACTAAACAAAAGAAACCATGACGTCCATCAGCCCCACGAGTCCGTTCCACACCCTCTGGAAACCCGCCGCGCTGCCCCTCTTCACGGGGCTCCTCGCGCTCCTCGGCGCCGGCGACGGCCTCATGAACCTCACGCAGCCCGAGACCGGCGCCGGCAATTTCGGCCTCATCCCACCCTCGCGCGCATCCGTCTCGCCGGCGCAGTTCGACGCCTTCCACCACGCCCTCATCAAGGTCAAGGGCGCGCGCAACCTGCACATGTCGGCAAGCATCCTGGGGCTGCTGCTCTACGCCCAGTTCTCCGAGGCGTGCCGCGCGTCGCCGGCCGCAAGGGAGGCGGTGCACCGGTGCGTGGGCATCGTGCTCACGCTGGGTACGGGCGTCGGGCTCAGCAGCGCGTTTGTGATTTGGGAGTATGTCAAGAGCGTCAAGACTGAGAGCTCGAGGAAGGAGATCGAGGTGGGCAGGGCCAAGGCCAAGGCGCATTTCATCACGAGTCTGCCGATATTGGCGCTGGGGCTGACGTATTTGTTCTACTGATGGTTGTGTGGTGTGATTTACGAGGAGGTGGGAGAGTGTGTGAATAGTGTTGTCTGGGTATGAATCTCTGCTTCGTTTTCTATGTTGTACAATACATGACTTGGGATTGATTAGTGGTGCTCTCGCCTCATGAGCGGAATTAGTATTTGTTAATAAGATCTCATTAGGTAACATGTCGTATGCGTGGACATGACTGAGAGCTGTGATGATGATGGAACTAAATCAGGCAGCATCGAATTCAAGAGGCACGGCTACATATCATTGACCACCGTCCTGAATGCGTTAGCTTGGATTTGTCCCCGCTCTCATATCTTCCCGATCATCAGTGTCAAAAGTCCCTTTGAACCACCAACCATTCTTCTACAGGCAGTCCTTCACTCTACTTCTCATCCCTCCATCTCACACGCCCACCTTCCTCCCAAAAGCCTCAAACCCTTTACGTCAAGTTATCAAGATGAGCGCTCAACCCAGCAGCGTCGACTTCACCCTTCACTATGTCGTACCCGACGATGATGTCGATGACCTCGTCAGAGTGCACACCGCCGCCTTCAAGATGGACCAGTTCTCGAACCTGATGCTGCTGGGCCGCGCCGACGACGCCCACGAGAAGCTCATGCGCAAAGCCATCGAGGGCTGGGTCACTGCTCCAGAGGCCAGTCTTATGAAAGCGATCGACTCAAGCGGTCGGGTTTTGGGGTGGGCTTGTTGGATAGTGAAAGATGCGACTGGCGGAGACAGGGTAGCTGTTGCCAAGGCGGAGTCAAAGGGCGGCAGCAGCGTGGATAAGGCGGAGGGAGTCGAGACATCAGCCGTGGGGAAGAAAGAGGAACCGCCAGAGGAAGATCCGGCTCGGGCTCTGGGCGGTGTTATGTATAAGGAGAGAGTGGCGATGGAGGAGAGATACATGAAGCGAAAGAGGTACGCGGTGCTGCAGGGTCTTGCCACGGATCCGAATTATCAACGACGGGGGATTGCGACCAAGCTGGTTCAGGCGGGACTTGAGGTAATTGACTTGGAGGGCCTCGCATGCTGGATCCATGCCTCGCCTTCAAGTTATGGTGTGTACGCAAAGGTTGGGTTTGAGGAGGTTGGGAGGAACGAGTATGACCTGGACGAGTGGGCTTCAGGTGGTCGACAGGGCGACAACCGTTGGGGACGGTATATTTTTAGGCACATGCTCAGGAAAGAAAATCCTTCCTGACTTTTATGTACCGAGATGGAACCAGTCTTCGCAGAAAGCTAGCTGTTGGGGGGTGCCATCTTGTCTACTCCATCCCGTTTTCACAATAGCTTTTACCAGTTGCGGGTTAGCAAGCCATTCAAAATGACCACACAGCTAACTTCTAGCCGTGGAGACTTGATAAATGAGTGTGTGTGTCATTGAGTCTCACACATGAGGCAGACCGTCAAAGTCCTCGGTACCAAATCTGTCCACGCCAACAAAAGAAAGTCATCAATCTGTTCATACATCGTAATCCGACTGCCGACATGAAAACCCAGGCAAAAAAGAGTATCATCCTACAGACCACCTATCACAAGGCGACTAGTCAGAGTAAATGTCCTCGTCCTCTTCTTCGACGTCAAGCTCGCTCTCGCCGTCGTAGACATTTCCACTCCGGAGATAGTCCCTGAATCCGCGACTCATCTTGACAACGGCCCGAAGATGCTTGTCAGTGACGGTGATTCGCTCACTTCCACCCTCAGCAGCATCGCTCTCAGCGAGGGCGAGCGCAGTCTGCAACGCGTTCCTAATCTCTCTGCCATTCCACCTCAAGAGTCTCACATCACGCGACTCCCACGCATAGTCCCTTGCCGCGGCGGCAACACGGACACGCCCACTCGAGTCTCGATCGAGCCTCTCAAAGTTGTTGGCCCAGATGCGCTCGCGGTCGAGGTCCGTCAGGTTCTTGTAGTGCAGCGCGACGTGGATCCTCGACGTAAAGGCTGCGTCAAAGGCCTGGACGCGGTTCGTCGTCAGGAAGAGCACGCCGCGGTAGTACTCGAGCGCGCGCAGGAAGACGGAGACGAGGCCGTTCCGGGCAATGTCCTTGGCGCGGCGGCGCTCGAGGTAGACGTCGGCCTCGTCGAGCAGCACGAGCGCGCCGAAGCGCTGGCCGAGCTCGAGGAAGTAGGAGAGGTTGTTCTCCACGGCGTGCGAGTTCACGCTCAGGTCGCCCGAGGTGAGCGAGATGAGGGGCCGGTTGGTGAGCTCGGCGACGCACTCGGCGGTGCAGGTCTTGCCGACGCCGGGTGCGCCGTGGAGGAGGAAGATGCGGCCCTCGCCCTTGTTCTTGACGAAATCGTTGCCCCAGGGGGAGACTCTGCCCGAGTCGGTCGTGGCGAACTTGCCGATGAGAGCCTTGACCGTCAACTTGATCTCGTCGTCGAGGACGAGATACTTGAAGGCCTCGCGGTCGGTGACGACGGGCTTGAGGTGCTCGAGGTTCAAGTGGCCCCAGTGGCGCTCGCCGAGGAGGAAGGCAGGGATGACCTTGATGCAAGCAATGTAGAAGAGGTCGCTGGTTGGAGCGGCGGACTTGGTGGGGTAGACGTTGTCGAAGACTGCATAGGTTCCTGGCTCCTCCTGATCTTTGGAGTCGGCACATGCTTTGCAACCACACCGTGGAAGGAAGTGAGGGAGATGGTCTTGCTCTGGTGAAGGACCCTGGCCGGGAGGGAGGCCAGCAGGTCTCCGCGAGCGGTGATGACGGTTCTCGGGAGAGTGCGAGGCGAATCTATTGAAGCCCTCAGCGTCGCAAATAACTCGTCCAGTCATCTGAGCAGGTATTAGTTACATGTTCCGTTGATTGAGGGTAGTGAGAAGCGACTTACGTAGCCTGATGGCTCGCGGAAGGCAGGCCCAGCACGCGAGCTCGCGGACTGCACCAACAAGCCGTCATATTCCATGTAAGTTGGTCGCTGAAGGAGTTCCCAGTATAGCTTGCCCAACTTGATCTGCTTCTCGAGCATCTTCTCGGGCGCGTCGGGGTAGAAGCGAGCCGGCATTACATCCAGAGAGTGGATGACCTGCTCGCCGGGCCACGAGGGCAGCTTGTACTGCACCATCTTGCGGACCATCTTGCTGTTGCCCATCTCGAGCAGCCAGCAGGCCACCATCCACTGGCGTCTATGTCCAGACGAGGTCGTCTCCTGGCTCAGACTGCTGACGATAAGGGGCTGCCAGACGTCCTCGTTGTTCACGTAGACGATCTCGCCCGGCTTGAGCGCCATCCAGTAGTTCTCAAACGTCGCAACGGGGGTGCCGCGAGCGTACCGTTCTTCCTCCTTGCGGATGGATTCACCGACGGTCTGTTCGATGAAGTTGAGGAGAACGTCAATGTGCTCAGCCGTGGTGCGGGCGTACTCGGAAGAGTGGTGGGAAGGCTGGTGGAACTTGTATTTTGTTAGAGCATCACGATGATGGACGACGGCGCGATACGGCGCGTCTATCTTGACAGTGTCCCCGAGGAGGTTAATGTTGGGGTAGTAGGCCACGGTCGCCCTTAGAGCATTGATGAGGTGCGGAGAGTGAATGATCATGCGGGTGCGCTCTACCGTCAACTTTCCCGGGACATCATCATCACTACTGTCGGAGTCATACGACACATAGTCATCATCGTCGTCGAAAACGGGAGGCGGGCGCGGAGGGGGCATGCGGCGATAATGAACAGTCCTGCTCCCGCCGGTATAGGCCGAGATCTTGGTCACGATCTCGAGGACTGGTTCAACGTCTCGCTTGGCCGTGCTCTCGCCGTCTCTCGCCCCATAGTCTGGGATCTCCTTGAATGGGACGTCGCTCTCTCGGCCTTGACAGTTGGGTCAGCCAGATTCGCGGAACAACATCAGAGTGTTACATACTTTCTATGACCTTGCCGCCAAGGCTGACATGTTGCAACACGTACAACACGTCAGGGGTCGGCTTGGGTGCTGGCTTCTGCTGGGTGACTAGAGCCTTTTCGTCGCCAGGAGGCGAGACGCGTCGGAAAGCGACCTCCTCGTAGCTAACCGTGGAGCCGGTCTCGTCGTCGATGGTCTTTCTCATGTTAGCGACAGATATTGCGCGCGGTTGAGTAGAACCTTACCCTATCGCCTCGGCCGATCATATTGGGCAATACGTTTTGAAGCAGGAATTGAACAAGCCTGGAAGGAAAAGAACAATGGGAGAACAAAGGGGACAGGAAGCCTAGATAAGGAAGAAGATTCGGAGGCCACTGATGACCTACAATGCCTTGCGGCCTAATGCGGCTCAAGTAACATCGGTACAGCAGCAAGCTGAGCGTCGATTACTCCGAAGTACCACGCTTCTCAACCGCTGTGTCATTGGTGCTGAAGTAGGGCGAGCATACCCCGCCTCGAATCGATGACTCTGGCCTCATGTTAACTGATTGGCAGATGAATGTGCAGTTGTTTTAGACTCGCATAAAGAGCGATTCGACGTGTGAGACGGCAAGGCAGCCAGGCATGTAGTGGTTCGCGAGGCGCTCTGCTGCCTGGATAGGCCGCAGTCTCCAATCGGAACGTCAGGTTGAACGCTGGGCTGACAGAAGTGTAGAAGCAGTGAGACTGCAACGTCGAGACTAGCGCCGAATCACGTGTGTTTTCGTGGTGAGAGAGATGCTCTTCGAGATACCTTAGTTCATCGCCTTGGAGAACTGCAGATTTGCGAGGTGCAGAGTGTGTCATGGACGCCGCAGGTCGCAGATGCAGACGACTGTGAGAAAAGACTCGATATTCGCCTACCTAAGAGGAATGGTAGGAGCCTGCTTGCTTGGTTACACGGTATGCACTACTTCCCAAGATATACCTCCCATCGAAAATGTATCCTGGAACGCCTCAGACCCCCCACGCTATTCTATACCCGCCATGAGCCAAACGCCGAGATATTGTATCCTTGGAAGAAATGCAGAAGGCAGTGAGCGTCACACTTAGTTGTTGGCATTTCTTGCTGTTGTGTTCACGTTACTAGCGTGCGCCAGCAGAAACTTGCAACATGTCAGTGTCAGCTTGCAGGCCTTGGTCCAGCCGTCGTCTTGGGTCATTCCCAGCTTGATGCTGACGTCCATGATCTTGTCACCCTCAATCTTGTAAGGTAAACTAAGCGGATGGCCGTCTGCTGCGGTCTGCCTATGGACAAAAGCACCGAGCTGTCTCACGAGTTCGAGAAAGGCGACCATGGCGTTATCGAACTTGCGGTGCATAAACGTCAAGCCGAGAGGCAGGTCTCCGGCGGAGAAGAGCTCCAGAACATGCTTCTTCGGTGCTGGAGGTGGGGCGTTGCGATGAGAACCAAGACGGCTGGCAGCGGGGGAGGGCAGCTCATATCGAACGATCTTGGAGGTGCTTCCCATGGGTTGCGGTTCGAACCCGTCGAATTTGTAGCCAAGCTTGTCCGCCACGGTGACGAGCAACAACAAAGCATGCCCCCATGCGGCATTGATCTCGGGCCAATCCACAGGCTTGCTAGAGGTCCTACCCAGTCTCAAGCCGTTGATGGTAGCAAAAGTGCCGTCGTGACTGATGCAGAAAGTGTCATTGTATACGTTGGATCGCTGCAACTTCTCCAGCAGTTGGGCGTCGTTGTCGAATTTGGAGTTGATGCTGTCGCGCTCGTTCTGAAAGTCGGCCAGCTTCATCGCAAAGGTGTTGCGCTCGCGCCAGAACTGTTCCTCCTCCCGATCGAGTTGCTGCGCTTCCTCCTCCAGAGCAACAATTTCGGCGTCCACTGCTGCCTTCTCCTTTTCTAAGCGCAGCAGTTCCGCCATCGCTTCGGACTCGGCCTGCTTTGCCTGCTTAAGTGCCTCCTCTTGCGCCTTTACCTCCTCCTCGCTGGGTTGATCGCTTTGGACTTGCTTCAGAAACCCAACGTACGCGTCGCGCTCTCTCGCCGCACCCTCGAGCTTTTTCTGCAGGCCCTCCACCAGCATGTCCGTACATTCCACGCAGACAGGGTGGTCGATATCGGATCTCGCGGATAGAATCTCGAATAGCTTGTTGATGCGTTCCACTTCGTGTGCTTTACTGGACGGTTCCTCCTGGCCTTTTGAACCAGCCTTGCCTCCTTTATTTGACTTCGGGTTCGCTGGTTGGGGTTCTGGTCTCGAAAGCACGGGCTGCGCGACTTGGGACTCGGTCAGGTAGATGAATGACATTGTCGAGTCTTTTTGCGCCGAGCCCGACGGGCCACTGCCGTGGCGCTTGAATGTTGCTGAAGCAGCATTTTGGGACACCTTATCGTAAAGTGCCTTTCTCTGGCTGTCTTGGGAGTGTGGGATTCGTGAGGAGTGCGACTTTTTGGGGGACGTTTGCGAAGAGGAAGCTGTAACGGTTAGCTAGGCACCGCCACACAAGGAATCTGAAGCTTGCACGGACCGACCAGGAGATCGTATGCGGCGGGATTCAGGTCCTCGAGGGAGCTGTCGAGCTTGAGGGGTGTGCGACACTTTTGGCAGTACATCGTATCGTTGCGCGCATGCTTGCGCGACTCGCGGTGTAGGTGGCAGGTGTTCGGCGGCGGGAGGTAGTTGGTAGGTTGAGGATGTTCAAGGTCTGAGGTGGTGATGTAATCGGGCGTTGGTAGGCACGCAGTTGGTCTGGTGAACTTTAGAGAGGCTCAGTGGAGGGGCGCAGCTGACTCCAGCGGTGTCCTGGTCCGTTCTAGGGGGCTCTGTCTTAATGTCACGCTAATTTCTTTTAGAGTCGCTGCAAGTCAGGGACAGTCACAGCGGTCCTCCCTGGCAACCGCACCACCCCACGTGGTCCGTGCCCTTCCACTTTACGCGAGAGCTTGAAGGGTCCGTGCGTCGCATGCGACCGCGTCTTTCAATCTCAGGGTCAACAAGTTGATGTTGGCCGACCTCATCACCGCCATTGGATGCCAATCGTCGGCGTCGTCGCCGTCATCCGATCCTTCATAAAACTATGAGAGGATCGCGCCTCATTGGCGCCTGCGAGTCACCATGGAGCCTCCAGCCAAGCGACCGAGGACCGGCCCATCACCCCTGGGTCAACAACAAAATGACGAGGACGATGAGCTCAACTATGAGCCGGAAGAGGTGTCTCAGATGCGGGATCCCGGCTACCAGCTTGAACAGTCTCGGAATTTCGCAGCCTTCAAACTGAAGTCAACATTTGAGCACATATTCGCAAAATACGAAAAGGACTTCACGGGCATTGGTGACGAGATTGACCTGAAAACTGGCAAGGTTGTCATCAACAATGGTCACTTGGAGAACATGCGACATGAGAGGGACATGGGCGTTCCGGACGAGGAAGAGGAGGAAGACGAGGGGATGCTTCTGGAGGAGGCTTTTGGCTCTGATGACGAAGAGGAAGATGATGAGGAGCATGAAACCGAAACTGTAGGCCAGCCCGACGAAGAGGAGGAAGAGAGAATTCTGCACGGGAAGAAGGGCGGAAGTACTTCTACAGCTCTTGTTCGCAGACTAAGTACCGAAATTCAGCGACGCCCGAGTCTATCAAGTATTGGAGGGTTAAGGTCAGAGCAGCGACTGTCAAGTCTCGTGGCGCCGCGCAGGCCGGGGTCGAGCAGCTCGGTTCTCCCTGGGAGTGTCTGGGGCGCAGATCCAGAGCCCGCCGACCCGACATGGAAGGTTCCCGAGATTCGCAAACCAAAACTTGGCGATAGTCTGATGGCGAACATGCACGGCTCGAGATATCGCTTCCCTATCAGTTACCAGTCTATCTGGTCCTCAAGGCCAGACACGGAGGAGGAGAAGATGACCGCCGATCCCGCCCGAATCGACATGAAGATGCTGTCACGCGCGCGGCAAGAGTCCATGAGAGTGGGAAGGCCTATGTCGATGAAACTTTTACAAGCGTTCACTGCCCAGGATGACGACAACGACGACGACATTCTCGGTGTTTCAATTGCGGAGCGGGCACCAAGGGCCGAGAAGAAGAAAGAACCAACATCGACTGGAGATCGGGAACCAAGTGTTGAAACACCAGACAAAAACGCTGAGGAAGACCAGCCTGTAGTATCCGTTGAAGATTCAGCAACCCAGGAAGCACCGACAAAGCCGTCCCCCTCTCAAAAAGAAGCTACAAGCAAATCGAAGAAACAAAAACCATCGAAGGGACAGCAAGGAAAGGAGAAACTGCAAGCCATTCAGGCCAAAGTACAGCCAGCAGAAAACCACGTCGAACCAGGCAAAGTACAGTCTGCAGAGCTGGCTGATGCAGCTGAGATCTCGTCAGAGACACCCAACTTCGTTACGGGCGACGAGGCTCAGAGATTACCAAAGCAGAAGCTTGTCATCGAATTGCTATCAAAGACCCCTCCGCCGGGAGAAGTTACAGAGGTGCTAGAGCCTGAGGATGCCGATACCTACGGGTTGAATGAAGCCTTCGAGCTTCCGACACAATCGGATACAGCAGGCCCTGGAGAAATCCCCGGAGCTTCTGAGCTGCAGATTGATCCGGACACGATTATGCCCGAGACAGACAGCAGTTCCGCAGCGAAGCCCTCCGAAACCACCGAGAAACAACCCAGCAAAGCCCCTGAACCACCAAAAGAGAAATTCATCAGACACCACATCGACCCCTCCTACGACTTCTCGGACGACGAGGAGGGCATTCCTACTACGCGAGTCGCAGCGAGGACCCAGAAACCTGCTCCAGCCTCCCCTATCGGAAATACGAATGCCCCAGTCCCAAATGATATCGAATATGTGGCTTCTACATCTAAGGTGCCATTAAATGATGCAGAGACAACGACAGCCAACGAGGAGAAGGAGGAAGATGGTGAAGACCAGATCCAGACTTCACCGGCGACTCCCCTTGCAGACAAGCTGGACGGGATGGACCTCGACGCTCCGCAGCCGGAATCGCCGGAAGCTCCCGCTGAGGCACCGGAAGAGCTCCCTGACATGGGAGAGCAGAGTTCTCCGAGAGAAAGCACCGAGGATCCCACCACAATGGAGCAGCGGTCCGTTGCAGAACCTGACGAGGAAGATACAATCCTACCTGACGTCGAGACAGAAGGGCCGGAGGTGGCGGACACGGTCGAAGCATCATCCAGCCCTGTCAACTCACCCATCGCCATCCCCGAAGACGTACATCTCCCAGACAGTCAAGACAACCAAGAAAACCAAGAAGAAGGCTTCTCCGTCCCTCTCTTGGACGACATCGGCGCAGAAAGCGCAACGGAGCCCGAGGCTGAACCTGAGCCAGAATCAGTGGATATCGAACTGCCAGCTCTCCCCTTCCCAACCCATAACCCACCATCAAACCCGCCCCGTTCAAAACCTGGCCGTCCCAGAAAGTCCAACGCAGTCCCAGAAAACGGCGCGACGTCCCCGATGCTAACCCTCAACCTCAACTCAAGCAGCCCCCTCAAACGCCGCGCCTCAAACGCCCTCAAACCACGCAAATCAGTCAAATTCAACAAGAAGCCATCCTCCCCCGCGGCAGCCGCCACTCACCACCACGAACAGCCCTCCCTTCCCGCCCCCCCTTCATCCTCAACCATAAAAGCCTCCCCGCGCACCCCTTCCGCCCGCCGCTCCTTCATCTCCCTCCTCTCAGACGACGAAGACGAACTCACTCTCGACCTCTTCAAGTCCTGGACAAACACCAGTGGCGGCTCCGCCCCGGGCTCCAGCGGCCGCAAAAAGACGTCCTACGCGCCCGTGCTACTCGCCGGCCCGCAGACCAAGATCACGACGCCCATGAAGCAGCGCAGCCACAACGTCGGAAGTGGCGGGGGAACGGACAGGGGCAAGAAGCGCAAGGCGGCGTGGGCCTTTGCTGTGACGCCGACAAAGGTGCAATTCGGCAGTCCATCCGGCTCGCTTGTCAAGACGCCCGGTGGTCACATGAGGCGGTGCGGAGAGGATGGATTCAAATGCGATAGGGATTTTTGCTTTACGTGTCTGTAGATGACGAGGTGAAGGGCGCTTTAGCATGGAGTTTTGGTATCCGTTGCAGCGGCATTGCGGATCATATGTGCATGGGGGATCTGGGAAGCAAAAGATACGCTTCCTCATTAGTCGCTACATCAAGACGAATACCAGTAGAGAAGAAAAGAAAATCATGATGAAACCACATATGCAAAGCTTTCCACACAGAATCATGGACAGAAAGGATCCGTTGAGGGGGGCTTTTGGAGCGAAACAGGGGGCCATCAACCTCGTGAAACGCCTTTCCCCTCCATGTGGTGAAGACATCTCGCCTTCCTTTGAGCATCTCAAAGTCTCCGTCCCCTTTGCCTTGCTTTCCTCCGCCGCTGTGCGAATCCCTTCAATCCTCCGCCTGCATTGAGGTTTACGCCTGTTTCTCTGTATACCACCATCTGTGTCATCGCCCAAAAAATAGATTGATACCGGTCTTGAGAGTCATTCCGTTTCGTGAGGGGAAGTAGGTAGGTTTGTGTTTCATGCTTTGTCCAAAGATAAGGTTAAAGTCGTATTGAGAGGATACGGGTTGAGTCTAGTTGACAGAGCGGGCTGCCAGTGGGAGGTAATCCTCGCTGATCCGCTAAAGGGGGCCGGCTCATAGCAGAACCGAAGCGGGTGTGGTCGAGGGCATCACGAGATTCGTGGGTCAATTCTCAGTCTGGGCAGAACAATGGTCTAGGTTCAGTTGCTAGAAACGCCGGAGGCGCTCTGCTGGGCCAAGTTCTGCTTGAAAACCTCGGGGTCTCTAACCGGGTTGAAGTACGGGTGCGCCTGGGCTTCCTTTGCCGTCAAACGTTCCTATGGACATGTCAGCTTTTGCTGGCCGTGTGACGGTCGCGAAACATACCTGGTGGTCGTATCTCAAAAGCTTGTCCAAGAAGTCGATTGCTTCGTTAGAGACAAATCGCTGGTTCTCGGCGGTAACGAATGAGTGCCACGGCTTCTTCTGGAACCTACCCAGAATGTCGTCGTATTGCGCGTCAAGCTCGATCTCGTACTTGTCAAGGTAGTCAAATAGATCATCCGTGCCAAGCACCTTGGCGATCTTGACAAGCTGATCCGAATTGCTGTTACCGTGGAAGAATGGCTCCTTACGGAAGATCATGGACGCAAACATAGCGCCCAGACTCCACATGTCGAGACTGTAGTCGTACTCTTGGAAGTCGACCAACAGCTCAGGGCCCTTGAAGTATCGAGAGGCAACGCGAACGTTGTATTCTGTGCCTTGGTGATAGAACTCGGCCAGACCCCAATCGATGAGCCGCAACTGCATCACGGTTAGTCTGTATCCCCAGCCTCAACTTTCTGCGCAGAATCCACGTGCCTTCCTATTCTCGTGATCGATCATAACGTTGTGAGGCTTGACGTCGCGGTGCATGATGCCCTTGCTGTGGCAGAAGTCCAAAGCCTTCAGAAGCTCGTTGATGTAGTACCGAACGTCAAGGTCGTTAAACTTGGGGTACAGGCTTCGGAAATCGGTGTTGTTGACGTGCTCGAAGATCAGAGAGGGCGTCTTGCTCTGCAAGGAGAAAAAGGTCAGCCATTGCTTCCCGAACACCCGTCATCCGAATAGCATCAACAAAAGTCCCAGCTTACCTGCGAATCTCTGACCACGTCTAACAGCGCGACAACATTGGGGCCTCCAGCCAAGTTTTGCAGAATCTTGATCTCACGCTTGATCTTCTTCTTCTTAACGGGCTTGAGGACCTTGATGACGCATTTCTGGTAGTTGACGACGTTGATGCCCTCAAAGACCTCCGAGTATTTTCCACGACCTGTATTGTTGCAACCGTTCGTCAGCCTCGCACGATATTGCCTCGAACTCGACTCGCGCGAAAAAAGTATGCGGGATTGCACATGCGCGCAGGCGCGCGGGGACCACCACCCCCAACAGAGTGCAAAAAACGTACCAATTTTCCTAACCACCTCGTAGTTCTCGAGCACGCCCCAGCCTGTAGGTCGACGTTGTCAGCGATCGCGACCCGGATGGGAGGGAAACCGGGCGGCTGTAAGCTCTGGCGAGAGCTGCAAGGGACTCGGCCGAGGCGCAGTGCTACCCGGCGAAGGGAAAACCTACTGATGTTCACACTGTCGTAGTCCCAGTAACTGCGGGGCATGTTCTGGTTCACGTCTGCGTACACCCGCGCCATGTTGGGCTACCGTTGCGGCGTTCGCGCGCGGGACTGGTAGAAGATGGTGATGATGTTGTCGTAAGGTAGGTAGGTTGGATTTTGCGGCGGAGGCGGGCAGACAAGGGAGGGGTCTGGGTCGTGGCTGAGGTTGGTCGGTCGCCAGACACAAGCGTGGTGGACGTGGACCTGGGACTCTGGGAGTGAGTGGTGCAGTGTGGGAGGGAATGGGGCAGGGAGTAAATCAAGGTGGGATGTCTAAAATCAGGCTTAGCGGTCCATCCTCAGAGCACCGCCTGATTGGCCACCGACCGAGCCGGGCCCCTAACGCGCCTGACAGTCCACTGCAGGCTTATCGTCCAGACCGCCCGATAAGCTCGCCTGATCCGTGCACACCCCACCGTCCAATCTCGATGCAGCGAGCTGCCGCTGTTCCAGTGCTGCTGCTGCTGCTGCTGCTGCTGCTGCTGCTGCTGCTGCTGCTGCTTCTAGTAGAATGCCATCCCGAGGCTGCATCGATTTCCAGACGCAGTTGTCTGGGTGAGACTGTGTCAGGCACATCTTCGAGAACAAAGGACTTTGTTGCCACGGGAGCTCCATATCATATGTCCTTGGCCGCTGCAGAAGATGAGCATCACAAAAGAACAGGCAAACGCGTCACATTGCATGCATTCGAGAAACATATGTCAAATCCCTTGGTCAGATCCATTCGTTTTGGGGCAGGTAGGCAGCCCTTTTGCCCGGCTCCTGATATTCTATGTGGATGCATCTCGCATCTCGCGTCATGTGTACATGCCCACTGTTCAACCCCTGATACAATCCATTTCACAAAGTCTTCCCTTGTATCCCCTGTACAATGATGCATGAGTCCTCACGTCAATGACGACCATGTCCTGGCAATTTTGCCTCGCAATCTGTCCCAGGCAGTCAGCATCTGATATCAAGAGACCATGGACAAGATTCCGGAAAACTTCAACGCATGCTCAGAGAGAAGATTATTGCTCGACATGTTCTAGCTCTCGAAGGCTCAGGCTGTTAACTAAAGTCAACTGCCGTCGTCTACCCGGAGCTTGGGTTCCGACTAAGGATGACGATACGAAGTTTTCATCATTGCATGCGTGATCAAACGTGAAGAAAGTGCAGCGACATACCTCTTTTGCATCTGCTCCAGATGTAGAACGATTGGACTCACGTCGTGTTCATGAGTTTCTTGCATGTAATCAAGCCCGTGATTGATGGTTTCAGCTGCTCTGAACGTCGGGTTTCGAGTCGAACTTGCAGTGCTGCAGGCGTGCCCGGAATGAATATCGGCGTGCATCAGAGGTCCATGAGCGTGTGTGCGGCCCATGTTTCTTCCCAGCAACAGCCAGATCCTTAGTGCTATTTGGAATTATTTTGCGATGTTGCCGAGCTGGTCTCAGTCGTAGTCAAGAGAGTCGAGACCGACTTCGACAACGTCCCAAGTTCTTTTTCGTAGGTCGGGCTTGGGTTCGTGGTTCTTGTTCTTGCCTGCTTTTCGCTTCTTCTTGTTCTTTGGTTTGGGTGGTTGAGGTGTCGCGGCTTCCTTGGCGCTGTCATTGTCGCCGACCTCGCCAGCTTCAAGATCTGCTTGCGAGGCTGCAGAACGACGCTCTTCGGTCTTTTCCTTCTCTTTTCTTAGAGCTTCAATTTCAGAGTGGCGGAACATGGCAATTTGCTCATCGGTGAGCGTGCGCTTGACGCCATCCGGGTAGTACCCAAGTCCGTCATCTTCTTCTTCGTAGTACTCTTCGTCGTCGTAGGCAGCGTTTTCATCGCCTGCATGCTTCTCTGGGCTGAAAAAGTCGCTTTTGAACCCTTGCAAAGCTGCGTCAGAGAAGTGCGACTCAAAGAACGACGTCAGCTCGTCCTGGCAAATGTCAGTATGAAGAACGGGGCAGGTTGGCGCGTTTGAACTCACGTTGCTGATATTTGGAACGGCGAAATGGGCACGGCCTTGACCCGATCCGACCGCGGCCATGACGAGCGACTAGAATGATGCGGCGGTGGGACTTCTGGTCGTTTGTGGTTTTGTTGAAAGTAAGAAAAGAAAAGAAATTGAAAGGTGACGGAATGAGGCCAAAGACATGTAGTGGGCCAGGCGCGTCCACGAGCTTGGATCACGTGTGGAGACCTTACCTCGTCACGCTGGAAGCAACAAGGAGTGGACGCGACCAAATGCATCTGCTGCCAAAAGCCATGCAATTCTCTGCAGAAGTGTAGGACCTCTTGGAGGTCTCGCTCCGTCACCTAGGACCCCATCTCCCCGGCCAAATCTTAGTTCCGGCTCAGCAGGGCAAGTGCACTCTGAAATGCCCGCAGAACCTCCCTCACTGACACGGTGTGAGTCGGACGCGTTGAGTGGGAAGATGCAAGGATGGGGACTCACTGTGCTCCTGCTTCTGGGCCATATTCTGCTCTTGCATGTTGACGTATCTCTGTCTTGTATGTAGGCGCTTGACTGCACGCTCATTGTCATGGGCGCTGGAAGTTGAAGCCCAGATATTGAAGTACTAGATGCATGGTCAGTTGGGCTCTGGAATGGTTTGTGCGGGCAGTCGCACCTTGACAAGGCTCTCAAACTGCTCCATCAGCTCTCGCTCTTTCTCATCAGCGTCCGCGAGCGCCTTCTCGTACCGGGCCTCAAATTCTTCCCAGTCGAAATCAGGAAAAGGACCGGGCGTGCCTGGCGAGATATTGTCGTGGCCGTTGGTTGCCGGTTGGTCGACCCGCGGCTCAGGCGTCTTGGTGCTCTGAAGAGACTTGGGTCTCTGTGATCCGTTCGCGTCCTCGGCCATCTTCTTTGATGTTTCGTGTTAAACGATAGTATTGTGAGGCCGAGCCCGAATAAAGTTTTCTGTTTTTTCTCCTTTCAAAACGTCGTTCTTGGTCACCACAAAGGGAGTGTTGGTGGTGTAGTAGTAGTGTTCGCTGTTGGGCTCAGTGGAGAAAGTCGGAAGTTCAGAACTTACAGCGACACTGGACCGACCGCTTCACTACCTTAGGTGGTGGTGCTTGCCTCACTCCATTGCTGCGCTGCGACCGCCAAGGCCTGTTCAGGCAAGTGTGGCGTTGATTGGCCACAGCACCTCTGTGGCGCGCCGCAGTGATTCAAATGGGTTGGGGGACCCCCCTGCTGCCTGCCCGGAGTGCCGCCGCGACCACGGCCCTCGATTGTTTCCTTTCTTGGCTGGCTTCCTTTCAACGCCGCCTCTCACCCGACCTCGCCCTCGTGACTCGATATCTTCGAACAGGACCTGCCCAGTCAGATCGCCTGAACACTGCCGCCGACTCACTGCGACTTCGATCTGGGAACTGCGAATTTCACATCGCAGTCTCCCTCCGAACGTCCTGGACTCAACTCAACCTCATCCGCCAGAAAGTCAAATTCCCCACGTCATTGCCGTTGCGACTTTCTGCCCATGCCGCTCCCTGATCGTTTTGAAACTCGCCGTCTCCTCGCGTCACTTCGAACTTTGACTCGCCGCATGCCGCCAAGATGAACTGCGACATTTGCCAAAGACCGCATCATCCCCAGCAGCGGCCCTTTCTCTGCGCTGTCGATGCGCGCAACCGCTGCTATGAAGGCCGTATGAGGAATCTCCAGGCGTTGATGGAGAACGAGTCTCTCCAGCAGCAGATCAACGACTTGCTGGCCCAGAGTGGCCCGGCTAACTCTTCAACCTCCGCCGTCGCTATTGAAGCCTCAGTCTCCGACCAGAAGAAAGCCGAGGACAGGACCGCTCAGATCATCGCGCAAGCCGACAAGCTAAAGCGGGAAATCGCTGCTGCCAAGAAAGAAATCGCTGACCGGAAAGCTGCTTTGTCGCGCCGCAAGTCAGATCTGACATCTGCCTCTGATGGTACTGAGGCCCGGAGATCCAGACAGTTGGATGAGACTGAGCGCTCGATCTCGGTAACCAAGTACAAATGGAACCGCAGCGCCGATAACATGGCGACTACTCGAGCCTTTCTGTGCATGGAGGCTGCCAAGTTATATGGACTTCGCCGAATCAAGAAAGGGTCCTCAGCTCGATATGAGTATAAGATTGGTGGGGTTGATATCATAGATCTTTCATCTATGAATGGTAAGTTGCTTCAACTGGATACATGCTGTGAGTTTCTTACTGACCCTGCCAGTCGTGTCTCCCGAGACATTGTCCACATCACTTGCCAACCTGGCCCATATCGTCGTACTGACGTCCCATTATCTCTCGATCCGCCTGCCCGCAGAGATCACTCTTCCGCATCGGGACTATCCTCGTCCCACGATCTTCAACCTCGCTTCCTCCTATCAGCACGGCGATGTCCCATTCCCTGGTTCCTCTGTCATCCCCAACCTAACCTCAGATGATCGAGACAGCCAGCCTCATTATGTCCCGCGACCTCGGCCACTTTATGTCGATAAGGCCCTTCCCACTCTCGCAAAAGAAGACTCTGTCACGCATTCGCTCTTCCTCGAGGGCGTCACCCTGCTTGCATACGACATCGCCTGGGCCTGCTCCACACAGGGTGTCTCTGTCGGTGATCGCAACTCGTTCGACGACGTCTGCCACATGGGTCGCAACTTGTACAATCTGCTCATCGGCCAACAGCTGCATAGTACTCAGACAGGTCGCATCTACCCCCCGGTGTCTTCGTCGCCCGCAACAAAGCACGACAATCCAGAGCAAGAAGAAATCGGAAAGGCGTCGTCTTGGATGGGACGCTATTCCCATGGCACAACTCACACGTTCCTCGGAGGCGCGGAGGGTTCCGATTTCGTCCGCAGCTTCAAGCTCCCCAGCCCCTTGAAGCTTGCCGATAAGCTGAAGAAGAAGCTTCTGAGCGAGGTGGCCGTGCCGGAATGGGAGGTTTTGGAGGACGATGCCTGGGCCCTGGACGATGCCGAAAGTGCGCAGAATCGGACAGGTGGTGGAACAAATGGATGGACGAAGCTGAAGAACAGGTAATCTAACAAAGAAATGAAACATCCATATTCAAACAACAAGCTTTGCTGGTGGCCAGATTCTCCTTCCAATGACTCTCCCCACTCTTCGTAGCCTTGTTTTTTTGCTTCTCGTTTTGTTTGATTTTCGTGTGTTTTCGTGTGTTTTCGCCGTTTTTTTTTCTTTCATCTCTTTTCTTCGTGTTCCCATCGTCTCTCCCCATCCTCTTCATCTTGAGTAGAGCGTATTGACTAAGTGCGTTCGGGGCAGTTGTATCTGAAGAGCCAGGCGCATTTCCGAACGTAGGAAGCTGTGCAGTAACAAGGGCAGACGCAACTGTAGCACTTGAAGAGATAGACGGCAAGGTTGAGGATTCCGTAGGGATTGGACGAGAGGCAGGTCCATGGCCGGATCTCTGTGGCTCCTCGGGGTCACTCAGTCTGCGCTTGTGTGTGGCAGGCGATTTGAGTGCTAGAGTAGGGAGAGCGGGAACAGGCAACTCGGTTGAGGGAGTATGGACTTGTTCCAAGACATTGGTGTCAGGAGTCGTGGGCTGTTCTGGAGGCGCGGGTATGGAAGATGCAGACAGGGAATGATCGGGGAGCATCAAGACTGCCCCGCCGCCGCCCAGATCGTGGTGATCGTCCTTGTCGTCGTCGTCACCGTCGTCGTCCTTCTTTGCGTCTTGGTCTCGCTCATCCTCGCCGTCGGTCTTGTTCTCGTCCTCGTGCTCTTGCTCTTTCTCAACCTCATTCTTCTCGTCAGACTTCGTGACCTGATTCTCTTCTTTCTCGGTCTCGCCCTCGTCTTGCGCCTCCTCATGAACGTTGTCATTCAATTCGTCCTTGCGAGCACTATCTTCGTCGATAGACACCACACCTGAAGCAGGAATCGCGGGCTCAATGGTGGCAATGGGTGCGTTGTCGGTGACGGGGAGAACTCTAGCAGGAGAAGGAATGGCAACGACATTGGTCGGGGCGTTATCGGTGACGGTGAAGACGTTGGTAAGAGATAGCCGAGGAGCGACGTTGACGGGAGCATCATCCGTGACAGTAAGGATTCCGGTCCGGGAAAGAACGGGAGTTGCGATGATGGGGGCGGTGTCAGCGACGATCAAGATGCTGCTATACGAGAGTACAGGAGTGATGTTGACCGGGGCGATGTCGGAGACAATAGGAGGAGCGATGGCGGGCGTGGTGTTGGCAACGGTGAGGATTTTGCTCAGCGACAATTGCTTCTCTGTGGCCTCGCTGGGAGGTTGGAGAATCTTCCCTTCGCTCACGTGGTATATGCCATATTGGCGGCTCTTTGGGATGATTTTGTAGTTATGAGGGCGGAGGAGTCGGGGCTGAGGGACATTTGCAACCTTCGTCTGAAATGATGCGATCAACCTTGCGGTCTTCTCGCACTTCCGAAGCTTCTCCTTCAGACTGGCGACCTCCTCAGTGAGGCGGGCATTCTCGGTCGAATGCTGCTCAGTCTGTGCTTCCTTCAAGTTGGCTCTCTCCTTTAGCTTGGTAATCTCCTCGATGAGGGCGGCATTCTCGACAGAGTGCTGCTGAAGCTGAGCATCAGCATCAGTAACCTCCTTGACGAGGCGCGCGTCTTCCGTCGCTAGGTCTTTGGGTTGGTCCACCTCTGGAGGCGGTGGACCGGGGGGCCTGACAGCTGGATTAGCAATCTGCAATATACTTGAGAGTAGAAGGAGAGGAGGCTCACATAACTGGGCCCTCGTTCGTCGAGCTCCCTTGCTAGGGGAGTCCGTCGAAGAGGGTACCAGGCCGGGGTCCAGAAGTCCTGGGCTTTGCGGATTGGCACTGGGCCGAATCCGTTGGCGTCTCATAACCAAAAGAGATCAACATCCGCCATAATAGAGCCATGTAGGCAATGATAAGCTTCATGGGCCAGGCGACAACGCTGGCGACGTCCACCAACATCCGACCAAGCAGTCCACCAGTCAACTGGTACCAGCATTCGGCGAATCTGGCAGAGTGCCAGACCCGAGAGATTGCCATGCCGGCCAGGTAGACCAGAACTGCGAGGAACGGATGATTGGCGGCCGCCTGGAGAACCAGGTTGGCCTTGTCGATGAAGATTTCAGTGACCATGATGGCGAGTAGAGTGTGGAATCTTTGGTTAGAGAAATATAAGTAAGGTAAAGTGGCGTCGTAAGACGAAAAGGGGAGCTGTCGTTGATATTGAGATGGGTTCGTGCTAAAAAGCGATGAAAAGCTGCTAAAAAGCGACGAATGTGGGAAGGTATCTCGACTCAACGTTGGCGAAGAAGGGAAGAGGAAGAGGTTTTTTTCAAAAACCGAGTCGGGAGACGAGACTGAATAGACTGACCGGACGACGAGGGCAGGTCGGTCACGTGCCTGAGGCGGTAGAGTGGGGCGGGTGAGCTGAGGATTCCCTAATCGGGGTGAAGTGAAGTTAAGATGTCAACGCTCCAGCACCCTAAGGCACCAAACGCAGCAGTCCCTTCAGGGGACCTGAGCCCGTCGCACCCAATTCTCAAATTCGTTGCCCTAGTGACGTCAACAATATTCTGGTGAAGTTTTCTTCAGGTTGGTGAAGGAATTAGGAGCGCACTAAAGGCAGCCCTTGGAAAAACGACGTTGCAGTCGTGATGTTCTCGGTGAGTGGGCCTCACCGAGCACCCCCCACCCACTTCGTCTGGCCGCGTTTGATTCCGTCCGTTTGCCAACCGTCTTTGATTCTAAACTGCGTTTGCTTCTAGAATTTTATCTCATTGTTCTCAATGAATTCTATGTTCAATAGAGTTGGTATCACAATATCTCAGTACTCGAGAACAGATACTTGTTATCCGTCACAATAAAATGGGACAAAGGCCGTCTGCTCAGTCGACATTGGCGATCTTCCGTTTACTTGTTGTTCTTGCGATTGTTGATTTCTGATTCCTATTTGGAATTGATCCCTTTCCCCTCCTGTTTTCTGCTTGCGACTGATACCCGTTTCAATCAATTCGTTGTGCTTACACCATAGTCAAAAGTAGAACCCAAATTTGGTTGACGATCACGCCTTCAAACAATTGACCAAAGATAATCTCATTTGGGTAAAGTAATACGACAATGATAAAACCAAATGTACGTTATTCGACTGCACACAGGGTATCCTCACGGCGCCATTAAACCAAACCTGCCTCCCACCGACATAATCCCAGCAACAATAATCCACCATCATCACTCATTACAAGGTAGTACTAGTAATGCCTGCAGCCAAACGTGAACTTGCTACTCCTACTGCTTCTTCCCTCTCGCCAAAAGTCTCACGTGAAGGTCCACGACCACATCGCTCCATGAAGGGGCGCCTTCCTCTTGAGAAAAGGCAGCCTCACCCAAATGAGTGGACAAGAACTCCGCAATCTTTGGGGTGTTGAAATGCTCCCCGTACACGACTGTCGCCTCAGGGTGAAGCGAGAAATCGACGCCGTCAGGCTTGCTCGCTCCCCTGATCTCGAGGGCAATCTCCACCTTGGTCTCCAGCGGCGCCATGAGAAGTGAAGACTTGACCGCGATAGACGAGTCAGAAACTCTCGCCACTGTGGTCGGGAAGGTGATGTTCAGCCGACGGACATGGTTGGAGGTGGAATTAGCCTTGTTCCACGCAGTGCGAACCATGTGGAGGAGATCCGCAATTTTAGTGCGGCTCTGCGGCAGGCCATGAATGTGGTCCCGAATGCATTCCAGGAAAAACTCCTTCTCCGGCGTTGACGGCACGGGTTTGGATGCGCGATTCGCGGCAATATACCACAGGTCGATCCTCGCGTTCTTCTTCCGGGGCTGGAAGGATGCAATGTCGAACACGATCTCAATCTCACGGAGGTACGTCATGGAGATTTGGCTGCCGGAAACGCCGGTGACGGCCCAACCGTGCTGTTTCTCCAGGGCATCGACTCGGCCTGGGTTCAAGTTAGCTAAGCAAAAGATACGAGATCCACGTTTCACGTACCCTTGAGTGCACTGATTTCACCTATCGACCAGCCTCGGCACTCCTCGCGAATCTTCTCCGCTTCCTTGATGTCCTCGTGGCACTGCTGCTTCTCCTGCGTGAGGGCCTCAACACCACGCTCGGCATCCTCGAGTTCTTGTCGGAGCTCGGCAATGAGTTGAGTCTTTTCCTGAACGTCGCTTTCGACCTCGGCGAGATCAGCCCTGGCGGTCTCGAGTTCCTCTGGGTCGCAGTCCGCCAGTTCATTGGCGACGGCCTGCAGGTTGCTGTACTCTTGCTCAAGTTCGGTGAAACGAGAAACGATCGCAGGAAGGGTAGAGGCGAGCAGCTTTTGTTGCTGCTGGAGAACCTTCTCATCGGTTTTCATGCCCTCGGCAATCCTGATAAGCCCCTCCTTCAGACCCTCCTGGAGCTTCATTCGCCACTCGTACCACATGGCCTTGCTCTCAAGACGGGCATGGGTCTTGCCGTTCTTGAACTGGTTGTCGAGGATATTCTTGAAGTCGGGAGAGGCGGACATATACTCCCGGAAGAGAGGCGGATTCTCCTCAAAGGTCTCGGACTCAATCTCTCGAACGATTCTGCGTCCCTCGGAAATGTACTTCTTCAGTTCGCGGCAAGAGTGTTGGTAAAGTTCCAGCATGGGCACCGTGCAAGCGCCGGCGACCACACAACGCTCCAAAGACAAATCCTCTTTCCCACCCATTTCTCTAAACATGTCTGGTGCCTGAGTATGCCTCCGCTTTGTCGTTGTCAACTCCATGAAGCGGATGGAAGTCATGTTGAGGAAGTCCTGAAGATGAATGCGCTCCTCAGACTCGTCGTTCATGAGCTCATTGTCGGGTCGGACAGGCGAGCCATCGAGGTTCATGGGGTGAGTGGCGGTATCATCCTCAACATCTCTGAAGCGTCCTTGTCCGTGAGGAGACTTGGCCGTGCTCCCACTCTTCAATGGCGACTCGGAATGTGTCGGGGTTGCCTTAGTTGTCGTGTCTTCCTCCAAGAAGCGTTGGGAAGAACGAGTCAATCTGCGACCAGTAGTCTCGGCCTTGCTAGGGGGCTGGGCCAACTTGACGTTTTTCACAGGACTTCCTTGGTGTCCCTTGAGTCTCTTGACGCCGTCGTTGTCTTCGCGCTCCTCCTCGTCGTCAAGCTCGGCAGGACGCTTGCCAAGCAGGCCCTTGGCGCTTCCAACGTGGAGACTCTTGCGACCCTGGAGGCGCTTCTTCTTCGGGCTCAAGCTGTCAATCATTTCTCTAAGGTTGAGCGTTGCGTCCTTCTCATTTTCGCCATCCGCCTCGCGCTCGAGGATTGTACGGCCGTTCTCTTTGTCTTCTTCATCTTGGCGGTCTCTGTCGACTTCAATCTCAATGACCTTTGGATCCCCAAAGGTAACTCCGCGGGTCTTTCCAGGTACGAACTGCTGGGCGGCTTCGCCAAGAGATCCTCGTCGGTCAAGAATAGCAGCAACGCGGGGTGATCCCAGCCCTGGCTTGTCTGCGCCGACACCAGAATGCCTGCGGGGTTGGGGAGTGAGAACAACAGTGGGCGTCCTTGCTCCAGTTGCTGGATCTTGCTGAAAGACGTTCAAACGGTTGGCAGTATTTTCAAGTGATGGTGTCGCGGGCTTTCTCGTTGGTGATTTTGAAGCAGACTTGGGGAGCGACTTGGTCGGTGACTTGGGCCGTCCTCGCTTCTTGGAAGACTGGGGTGTCTTGACTGGCGAGCTGTCCAACGGAGTCGTGGCCACTGGTGGTGGCGCTGCAGACTTCGGTGGGCTAGGTGTCCTGGTACTCCTCTCTGGGCTTTTGGAAGGACTTCTGGCTGGCGACTCGCCAAAGAGGCTCGCACGAGGCATGCTGTTGCGGAGGCTTCTGCCTTGGAACGGGTTGAAACCGGGGCTGTCTGCCGGGGGGTTCTTCTTGACGGACGCAGCAAGCTTCTTTGCAGGCGATGCTGGCTTCACGGACATGGTCTTGGAGGGCGTGTCGGGCTTGTCGACCTCCTCCTCCATGAGCTTCTTGGCGGCAATCCGGGCCTCTGGTGATTGAGGTCCTTCGATGATGCCTCCAACAGCGGTGGTCATGTCCATGCCCATCGTGGCGTCCTCTGCTTCAGCCGCCTCAGAAGTAGGCAGAATACCTCCAACAGCTGTGGTGATATCCATGTCCATGGTAGGCTCATCCTTCTCCGGAGAAGCGGTAGCAGCGCCAAGAATCTTCCCAACGCCAACGGTCATGTCCATGCCCCCTGTAGCGTCATCTTCTTCCATCGGCTTGTCTGGCGATGACATGATCCGGCCCAGTCCAACAGTCATGTCCATACCCAAGGTCTCATCACCATGAAGCGTCTTATCAGCCACAGGGAGGATGCCACCCATGGCAACAGTCATGTCCATGTCCATTGTTGACTCGTCCATGACCGAGTTGTCGCGCGTAGTCATGGTCCTGCGACGCTTCTGGGAGGTGTCTCTCTTGGCCTGGGACGGCAGAAGACCGCCAATGGCAGTTGTAAACTCCATAGACATGTCCTCATCTTCACCCTCATCGAACAGGGTGTCGTTAGGATTCTGTTTTTGGATACCTCCAACGGCGGTAGTAAACTCCATGGTTTGGTCTTCCTGGCTCGGCTCGGCGGCTTGTTGGTTGACTCGAGAAAGAATACCGCCGATAGCACGTGTGACATCCATCGACATGTCCTCGTTGGGGTCAAAAGCACTCTGAGAGGTCTTATCTTTCATAATGCCACCAACTGCTGAGGTGATGTCCATGTCCATATCCATGTCATCGTCGTCTTCGTCTTCGGGAGGACTGTTGCGCGCAGGCGGGGGGGGGGCGTTCTCCTGGTCCTTGGCACCCTCATCCTGTGGCTTCTTCTTGATCCAGCCGAAGGAAGGAATGACTTCCTCCTCCTCTTCGTCATCATCGGAGCCAAGTCGTTGAGTTCCTGCTTGTCGCGCAGCCATCCTCAGAGCCTCATCCAGGGTGTCGTTCTCGTCATCCGATGCGACCGTACGACCAGACATGACTGATGCGCCAGTGACCTCATTGTCGTCGATGGTCATCATCGTGCCATCGTCATCCGAAGAATCGCTGTTGGAGTCCGAGTCCTCGACCTCTTCATCTCCATCCACCTCCTCTACCGCATCAGCAGGCTCAGAATCCGAGCTGAAACCGGATGCGGCCGTGTTCTCATCGTCGGTGAAGTCCATCAGATTTGCGGTGGAACTGCGCCTGCGCTTCTTCTGATGGAGCTCTCTCTGGTTCTCTGGTGACTCGGGAACTATCTCGTCCACCTGCTCTTGCGGCGTGGACGCCCGATCAGATCCCTTTCCATTTGCGCTAGATGCACGTCGCGTCGAGTCTGTTGACGCTGTCGAGTCTTGGTTGAACTCAATCTCGTGGAATGTGTGAAGGGTCGCCTCGGCGGCAAATGATACTCTGCGGTTGGCAAGCGACTTGCGTCGCGCATCTCTGCGCTCTCGCTCCTCTCGTTCTCTAGATGCGGCCTGCTGCTCTTCCTCCGTGCGCAAGGCAATCTTAGAACCAGACGAGCTGCCGGTGGAGCTGCCGGTGGAGTTGCCGGTGGATGTGTTCGAGGGGGTGCTGGTCCGGGGCGGTCCCAGGTCGATAAGGTCTGCGTTGCGCTTGCGGTGTGGTGGGATCTCGGGCAGAAGCGGCATCGTGGGCTTCAAAATCGATCGCGGCGGGGGCCGTGACGGCACGGCGAGGGACTGCGAACGTTAGCCGGGCGTGCACAAGACCAAAACACGAGCATTCTCACTGCTCTGCGGTTGCCATTTGCATTTTTGAGGGCGTCCAGGCCGCCGGGGCCAATGCTCTTGCTTCGCGACTTCTTACGACTCTCTGCAAGTGTGGTGCCGACGTCGATGGTCGCATTCTCCTTGTCGGTTCCCTTCCTCGACGTCGTCGGTGCGCCGATGGACTTGCGCGTCCGCCGTGTGGAAGGCATGGTCGCGTCGCCGAATGAAGCCATCTTGAATATCGGTGTGGCGATTTGACTGTGAGGCTTCAAGTGGGAGGGCCAGACGTGCACATGTCACGTCTTAAAGAGCAACGCAATTGTTGGTGGCGTGAATGTCCAAGTTCCTCAAAGTCCCCTAACACACCCCAAGCACGGGTGGTGGGCTGCATGGGTCGGTGTTTACTTCTGACTGGGCCTCTCATTGGCTGCTAAGGAATGATGTCAACAGACCGCGTTCGGGCCTGTGGTTGCTGTGGTGTCGGCTGTCGCCGCCTCGGGACGTCGATTCTTCCTCTGCGCCCCACTCTTTGGCAGGTCACAGCTCGCCGTGGCTGGACAGCAGGCACCAGCCACACACCGCCCTCGCTTCCCGAAAAAAAAAAGGGAAGGAGCCACACCCACAGCCCACAGTTGCAAGCCCTAATCAGTTTGCTCGTGCGTGCCAATCCAATCCGACTTTGAGTCTGACCAAAAAAATCGCAAGGTTCAGCACCTCGACTTCTAACCCAAACAGCACCCACCCGCCCAGTCGACCCGCGACCGCATCACGACGTCAAGATGGCTACCGAGTTGACCGTCCAGTCCGAGAGGGCTTTCCAGAAGCAGAAGGGTATCTTCCTCAACCAGAAGGTCAAGGCGAAGTCTGCTCGCCCTGGCAAGAGCGGCCGCAGATGGTACAAGGACGTCGGCCTGGGTTTCCGCACCCCCAAGACTGCCATTGAGGGCAGCTACATCGGTACGTTAGCGAGCACCGACTGCGAATGATGTGGTGGGAATGTTGGCGCACGCGACACGGCAAACGGAAATTTTCGACATGGGATTTCGCGACACTCGAGAACATCGAAAAAGATCATTTTGGCACTCGAGGGGAAGAGGAGGAACTCAGAATTGGAGACACCGACACCGACGCCGCGCGCTGGGATATACGAACATGCACACATGCAACATCACCAGAAACACGATTGCTAACGTTGGCGCGTCTTACAGACAAGAAGTGCCCCTTCACCGGCCAGGTCTCCATCCGTGGCCGTATCTTGACCGGCACTGTCGTTTCCACCAAGATGCACCGCACCCTCATCATCCGCCGCGAGTACCTCCACTTCATCCCCAAGTACGCCCGCTACGAGAAGCGCCACAAGAACCTCGCTGCCCACGTTTCCCCCGCTTTCCGTGTCGAGGAGGGTGACCAGGTCACCGTTGGCCAGTGCAGACCTCTGTCCAAGACTGTATGTTCCGACCTCCCCCCCACGATCTCTCGGACCATGAAATGGTATGGAACATGGTTGCTAACATGGACACCAGGTCCGCTTCAACGTCCTGCGTGTCCTTCCCCGCACCGGCAAGGCTGTCAAGAAGTTCTCCAAGTTCTAAATCGGCTCATTGGCATTTACGGCGTGACTGCGGTGTGGGTTATTCATTTCATACCGGATGGGAGGTCATCAGGGAAAACTGCATCCACAATGATTGTGTTATAGATGCAGAATCAAGACCAAAATGAATTCGATCAGCCAAATAGCTACGTGGTCGTGAACTAGAGGTTATGTTTCTCTGGGTGACCCGGGCACACGATGGGCTTGTGATTTTTGCGGGAACGGAAAACTACGATGTGCCTCAGGTCGAATGAACGAAAAATGATAAGGGATTGGAAGTACAGCTGTCTTGTCCGTGGCCTTTGTGATGTGATATTTGAGTTACCTATGACCGGCTTCTGGTCCACACGTCCTGATCCCCATTTACTCCACGTCAACAGCAGAAATCCTGATATTGGCAGAGGTATGAGACCAACAGCGGTATAAAATTAGGAGTAAACTAATTCACACCAAAACTTCCCAAACCAAAATAATCTCCGGATATTGTAACGTTGGCCTGGCTTTCACTTCAAGAAATTCCATGAGATGATAAAACTGCTGCTACCTCGCAATCAGCTTCCAGCAGCGCCATGGCCGCAGCTCGACAAATAGAATGCGATACAATTAAGCTCACTATACAGTGCTTCGTACAGTGCGCAATCTTCAATTGACACAATCCATTCGTGTCTTTCTGAGCATCTGATTGGATCACCAAATCCCGCCTGGAAATTCTCGAAGAGCTTCAGTTTGCGACACCCCTCCTCCCCTCCGAAGCTTCCCAAGATACCCCTCCTCTTCCGCCCCCTCTCTCCTCGACATCTTCCTTATCTCAGAGGCCCTCATTCAAAATGGGCTGGTTCGACGGCTGGTTCGGCTCCAGCACCAGCACCTCGGACCCTCTCAAGTCCCTGGACCCCAAGCTCCGCGAATTCCTCGAGCGCGAATCCCCCGTCAAGATCCAGCAACAGATCCAAGAAGCGGAACAAGCAGCGGCCGCCGCGGCAACAAAAGCAGCAGCAGCAGCAGAAGCAGCAATCTCAGCAGCAACAACATCACAGACATCACATCAAAACGGTGCCGACACAACAGCAGACTCGAGACCAAAAGTGCCCAAGGAGAGCCTCTTCCAGGATGGACGGTACGCGCACCTGTGGAAGACGTACCGGCCGTACGCCGAGATCGAGGCCGAGAGCAAGACGGACCACGAGAAGCTTATGGACGTGCTGGACGGGTACAAGGAGCGCAAGCACAACATCGGCCGGGCGGCGTTGGAGAACTGCGCGCTGCAGCAGGAGGAGTGGGTGAACTGCATGAAGAGCGGCTCCTGGGAGGACAGGATGCAGATGTGCAGGCACCAGGTGCAGCGGTTCGAGAAGTGCTATACCATGCAGACGGTACGTTTACTTCCTACACTCCAATCATCGCGACGGCACCAGACAAATTACTCGGGTTATTCTAACACTCTGCTCTCGCACACAGAGATTCCTCAAAGCCCTGGGCTACCAATCTGTCTACAACCGCCCGGCGCAGGTCGAAGAAGACATCCAGATGCACGCCGACAAGCTCTACCAGCGCATGGTCGAGCAAGAAAAGGCCATCGAGGCGGCCAAGCAGGAAGGCCTGCCGGTGCCCAAGTTCGACCTCTCAATACCCGCCGCCGTCGAGGCGGCTCCTGCCATCCAGCCTCGGCCAGATCTCGAGAAATCGTGGAAGGAGAAGCTGGAGCAGCTGCCAGAAGAGGAGCGCGCGGTCGAAGAGGCGGCGCTGCGGGCGGATCTGCAGGCCAAGGCGGAGGTTGCCAAGAACGTGCAGAAGCTGTGGGACGAGCAGGAGAAGGAGAAGCAGCAGCGCAAGGCGGAGGGCAAGGCGACTGTCATGGACCGCATCACCGGAGCTTTCGGAGGAAAATGAGGCTTGTCGAGACCGGTGCAGGACGTTACTTGTCTTGGGTCATGGAAGAAGCCGGCGTGTGTTGTAATTGTACAAAAGCGGTTGCCAACTCGGACCGTGATCCCGTCGCTCAGCCTCACGATGGATGTTGGCTATAGATTTCAAGTTGTACTACTAGAAGAGCATCTACAAATGCACAAAAGAAGCCCCTCTTGGAGGCTACGATCTCCCAATCTCACGAGTCCGCAAGTCTCTCGTTTCCATCTTTCGGTTACCCATCTTTTGGCGTTTGCGGCTGTCATCAGACCGAATATCTACCACGACTACACCGATCGTGATCGGCCCTGTGGCATTTCGTAATGTGACCTCATCAACCTCGCACACACCCGAGAACGAAACATGGCGAACAGGCCAGAACGCCCCGCTGTAATTCCCTCAGCAGGGACTGCGCCGCCAGGTTCTAACTCAACCCCCCAAAATCATCCCATCTCAACCGCCTCCCGCCCCAGAAAGCAGGGAAACTCAGAACCTCAATCCGAAGAAATGGAAGAGAAAAAAGCTCAGCGCCAGGGATTCAGCTCCCGGTCCGAAGTGTCACTGTATCACCACCACGTCACGGCAATTGCACACCTAGCAAGGGCGCACTGAGTAAGTAACTGCACGGGAAGGGGGTTGAATAAACCGCCTCTGTGTACGAATAAGGTAAGAGTTCGCGTTTCGCTCAACTTTAGAGCGCGCGGGTTTGCGGAACGCATCCTTTTCTCCCCGGTGTATTCGTCCAATTTGCAAGACCAACCAGCCAACCAGGGCCCGGAAGCCAGGGGAAGAACGGGAAAAGAGAAATACCTCGCTCCCACGAGCTGAAAGGTTGCAAATAAGCAGGGGATGAGACGAAATGAAGAAGAAGGGGAGGAAAAGGTCGCATGAAGAGGCGCGGCACGACGGAAGCGACAACAGAAACTCTAAACAGCTTTCTTTCCCGTAACTTGACGGGCGAGCAAGAGACCAAAAGTCTGACCGCACCGCCGGGGACCCGATGACGACGATTAAACGAAGAGCGGTCTGTCTTGTCTGGTCAGAGAATGATGCAGGAGATGACAGGGTGCTGCGACCGAGGAGTGACAAGCTAACCCAGGACGAGTTGATCAACCAGTTGCGGTTGGCCTCCCTACTACCAGCGGCTAGCACGATGCCTTGCCTCCCCCGAAAAGCCCAGAACTTCTGGGCACGTCAAGTGTTCTGCACCACTCAGCCCTCCCGGCGCCGAGAGGCCACTGCACGCCAAGCTTTGCGGGTAGATCTCTTGGCACACACTTGGCAGCCCAGGGACAGCCGCTTCGCTGGAATCTCGCTTCAGACCCAAGACATTTTGACCACAATCGACTTGTAAAAACAAGCTTGGCAACATTTTAATGGTTATATTATTTAGCCCATAAATCATTCATACTCCGTTAGGGAGCATTCGCCCTACGCCACGGGGAGAGATCGAATGAGACAAGATGGTAAAACGGGGTAATCGAGTGTGTCTCAAGTCATTGCATCCTCCCCTCTCAATCGGTCATTGTCGTTGTATGAGGTCATGAACTCGTCTAGCAGCAAGACTCCTCGCAGCCGCAGAGACCGCAGCAGATCTCGCATCCGGCCTCCTCACCACCACGGAGGGACATCTCGGGCTGGGGCTCGGCGGACTGTTCATTGTCAGGTCAGCGTACGTTCTGTTGATGGCTGCTTAGATCTGGGACTTACGGGCTGCTGAGAGATGATGCCGTTCTCGGAGGGGACCTCCATGGGGGCCTGCTGCTGGGGAACCTCGGGGGCGGGCATTTTGACGATGGGGTTTTTGGGTTGAAGAGGTATAGAGTTGAGTGGAAGTTTATGCGTGGTATCGAGAGAGTGGTAGTTGTGTTAAGCAACAAGATGATGGAGCAGTCGAGATGACAGTCTGGTCCCGCGTCTTTATGTACTCGACTCACACATCCTTCACAAGGCACACAGCACACACCAACAACAAGCCGACCTCTCTCCCCGTGCCATGTTCTCCATCAACACCCCCCTTCCCCCTGGCTCCATGGCTCAGCTGGAGCAGGTAAAAGCTATCGGTGGCCGAGGGTCCCTAACACATTGCCTCCTGTCCTGCCTCATCCACGCCCCCCCTTCTTCTCCCCTCATCGCATCCCCTCCACCAACCACCCGCGGCAACTTGGTAAGATCCTGCGGTAAGCCCCCTTCATCGGAAGTAAAACGGCAAACCAGGGAACATCACCGGCGCCAATCATCACCCGACATCCCAGAGCAAGAATCCAGTTTTCCCGTCGTTGCAGCCAGTCAGGGTTCAGGGTGGGAAGAGGGCGAAGGGGGCGTGTAAGGCGGCTTCGCCTTGTGTGGTGGGTTGGGGAGGGAACTTTGATGACGGACCCATGGGCCCGTCGAGCTTCAAGTGCCGTACTTCCGGATGAGAGTTAAGATAGCCTGAGCTGCGCTGGTAGGTGGGAGGGAAAGGTACATCACCCAGTCGTCGTGGGCCATGACACGAGACGACGCGCAGCTTGCTGCGGGCGGGAACAATACACTAACAGAGAAAAAGAGTAATAACGACAGCACACGCTGGAAGATGCCGGCGACCGCCACATGCGGAGAGTGGGGCCTGGGACCACGCTGTGAGAGAGCTGTTTTTCCCACCTTCTGCTCACCTTGCCTTGACCTTCCACTTACCATGACACAACACACACGGCCACCCCGACTCAGTTGTCAGGGAAATTGGGACGAAAAAAAAAATTAAAGGGCAACAGCCGAAAAGGTGGAACTGCGCCTGGAGTGAGGCTAGTGACGTCAAAAGAGAACCATGCCGAATGCGGCACATCCAGACAAAAATAGAGGGCATCTTTCAGAATTCGGAAGGTCGAGAGGGTCCAGAGCGAGCCTGCGACTCAACCCTTTGCAGTTCAGTTGTTGCAAGTTGCAGTTCGGCCAGCGCGAAAGAGCGGCGTTGCATTTCAATTTGTGCTCACGGTCTTTAATCTGGCTACTTTTCCCTCTTTTGGGGGCGGGTTGCAAGCCACCAGACACGGGGTAAAATAAGGTTCGCACCACAGAGCGCTGTCAATCGCAATGAGCGCAAGCCGCAACATTCCTGGTCCTAAGTCTTTTGGTCGTCACTAATTGAGCGAGCCGAATGCCGACTGCCCTGGGTATCCCTGGCCAAAACCACCCGTCAAAACAACCCCCAACACCAAAGCAACCGTACCTACATGAACACCCTCAAGCATCGTCAACATCGGACATGACGTGGGCTGAGGCCCGTTCCCACTGCCTCTTCCCCAGGTCTTCCCTATCTGCCCTCCAACGCCACCGCGGCGCGTTCTAGGAATGCATTGAAGTCTTTGATCTGCTTCAGCGTCCCCCCTGTGTCGCTTTGCGTACAGGCCTGGTCTGTAATCCTCGATATCAGAATCTCGAGGTTCGCCAATTCCGCCGTCTTCTTCTCGGCTGGGCCGAGCTCAGGCGCCGCACGACCTCGCTCTACCGCCAGGTCGATGTCATGCATCTGCGAAGATAAGCTCAATTGGTTCTGCGGGACGCCCGTTAGTCAACTGTAAGGCTGAGAGATAGCTTGCGCTTCGTGGAGGAGGGGTTGCTGACCAGAGCTTCCTCTTTGACCTTGTCGTGCTTAATTCTGACGGAATCCTTCCGGACAGCCACCTGGTCCCGTTCGGCACGAATGCGCATGATTTCGTCCCGAAGGGTGATTCTCTCCTTTTGGACACTGCGTACCCGCTTGCGCAAGTTGTGGAGTGTGTCGAGGAGAATGGTCTAGAACGGGTCAGCTGTGGCAACCACAACTTGGAGATCATAACCCACGTGTTGGAGAAACCGGTTGCGCAACTCTTCCTGGTAAGCTTCCAGAGCTCGCATCTGCACCCTACGCTCTTTCTTTGTGGCTGCGTCTTCTGCATTGCGCATGCCCTCCTTAAGGGTCTCCAGACTCGTCCCGAGGACCTCCTCACACATGGTGGTCAACACATCCACAGTGTTTACTCCGCCACGGCTGGTGAAGGGGATATCGGAATTGAGAATGTCTGCGTCGTCATCGTCGCCTTCAGGTTGGGTCTTCTTCGTCGTAAACCGTTGTACTGGAATCGCAACAGTCTCGTCGCCTCCTGGCGCATCTGAATCTTTCTTCCTCCGTTTAGGGGCGGCTTTTGGCGGACTCTTGGTTTTCGAAGTTGCCTTTGGCCTACCTTGTCTTTGTTTTGCCGGACTAGCGTGGGTCTGTTTCTTCCGCCTTTTGGGCAGGGGGTCTTCGTTATCCTCATCTACAAGAGTAGAGTCCTGCTCGGCAGACGGCCCTCTTGGGCTTCTGCGGGGCCGCTTGCGCCCCAGTCGTTGTGCCGCCTCGTTCGCGTCCACCTCTTCAGCCACACTCTCATCTGGATCCTGACTCGGCTCCTGTTCCTCTACTAGCGATTCCGGCTCGGGTTCAGGTTCTGGCTCCGAATGTACTTCAGTCTCCGGCTCAGGCTCGGGTTGCGGCTCTTCTGTCGGTTCATCGGAGTGTGCCACGGATTCTTCTGCTTGTGTTTCGTGCCGTGATGATAATTCAGGAGACAGAGTCCTTCCACCAGACTTCCCGGCACCATCAGGTGATAACTCGTCGGCATCTTCAGCCACAGATGCACCAGAGTTGCGGCTCCCGCGGCTGCTTGTCGACCTGCGCGTACCGATCGTGGTCCTTCGAACTTTGCTGACGAGAGGTGATGAAATGGGTACCGTCTCAGTTTCGTTATCTCCTGGAGATAAAGCATCCTGTAATCTAGCGCTCGAAGCCAAAGCACTGCTCGTGATCTTACGGCGTCGGCCGCTTCCTGGTGCATCGGCAGGACTCTCCTCGACTTCGGTATTGGCCGCTGCGGCTCTCCGGTTCACGGGCGAGATCGGTGGCGCGGGTATGACCGGCCTCGGGGGCGGCAAAGACTCGACAGTGTCCGGGTCTTCCTCCTCTATGATTGTAGTCGGACTTGTGTTTGGCAGCTCCGCTGCGGGCTGCGCAGATTCCATCGACGACCCCTCCTCCAATTCTTGGGTTTCTGGTTTGCCGGGTGACTGTCGCGCTTGACTGATACCGGCCGGTGCAGGCAGGAGAGATCGCGCGGCATCGGTGTCCAGTTTCCTTCGCTTCGCAGATGTGTTCGGAGTCGGCGTTGTTCGGGGTGGCGGCTGCTCCGGGCTCGTCTGGGTATCGATTTCGCTCGTGAGGTCGTCGCCGAAGTCCAATTGAAATGAGACATCCTCGACTTGGCCATGTCTTTTTATCGTCAGTTCCATCTCCCAGCAGCGATATCCAAGGCAAAACTCACCCCGCACCGCGCATGCGCTGTTGCATGCGTTCCGCTCGAGCTGTCTGATGTTAGCATCGTCGGCGGGGCGATTCACGTCGGTTCAAGGTCTTACTCGTCATGGTGGAGGATTGGGGCTGCGATTAAAGCGCTTGGGCGCAGATACAATGAATCGGAAGTAGAGTACTACTCATCAGAGACGAGCCCGACGTCAAGTCAGAGTTGTGATGTTTGAATTGAAAGCTTGAGCCTCAAGCCTGAGCAACTCTACATGAGGCAGGTGGAGGGGCGCGTCGTGCACTTTGGCCAGGCGTGACGCGCGCCTCCCCTTGCGCTGAAGATCCCTGTCACCCTAGTGTGTGGTCCGTGCGTCGTCAACTTCATCTGATGTCCTGAAGAGCCTCCCACGATTTGACCTTGTGGGCCTTTCCAGAAGCATCATTGTTCCAACTCCAATTTCTCAGTCAATTTCTCTGTGTACAGCTGTAGGACTCGCACAGCAGTTTGTGCTATCTCAAAGAGCTCAAGGAGCTTAAGGAGCGTAATACTCCAACTTCAACTTGGGAATATTCTCCAACATGTCATCGATTCCCTCACGCAGCTCTTCCAGCTGGAGCATCAAGGGACACTTCGCGCGACCCATACACTTATGAGCCAACTCCTCTTCGATCATTGCATGTATCGCGCAAGAGAGCCCCTCCATGGTAACTTCATCAGTCATGTCGGCAACTTCCCACAGGCCGCGGCTCTGGAACAGTTCGATGTACTCGCTCACGAGATGCGGCTTGTATCTCCCGCTTCACCTCATCGCTGTCGCAGAGAGCTCGGTGCTCCTTGTCGTTCCGCTGCTGCTCGAGCCTGCGCCCGCAGGCCCTTCAGCAGAAAGCGCGTGCTCTGTATACCTGGTCGTCCTCCTGCAGGGGACCTTAGAGAGTTGTAATGTCGGAGTGGATGGCATGAACGTCAAACCTGATCTTGTCGGCCATGGTCTGTCGGATTCCGCTAGGCAGCCTCTTCATCCACGTGTCCTATTCCCACGACTCGACGTCGTTGATGGTCGAATTGCGTATGCCCTCGTCGCAAAGCTGCATGAACTCTTGGGACGCTTCGAGATCCACGCTGCCCATGATCGGGAAACCCTGCCCTGGCTAAGTTGTATAGGTGAAGCTTGAACCACGTAGAGATCCAAGGAGCAAGCGGACGTCTGAGTCCGAGATCCTGACTGCATTGTGCGATCCCACAGAGTCTGTCGACACTGAGGTGCTTGCTGCCTTTGTCCGGGAAATGCGCAATTGACAGTAGGAAAGTAACGTCCTTTGGTTGCAGACCTAGCTGGGCGCAGTCGATTCCTCAGTCTCCTCGACGATCTTCCGAGTCGTGGCGAAACACAGCGGACGACTCCAGGGCATACTGGGGCAGATTCAGTGGTCCCCGAAGAGTCATTGATTACGTGAATAATCAAACCCTCCATAACCGCCAAATCTCCTTTCGTAGAAATGGTTCTGGAAGTAGTAGTATTTGAAAGTTGTAGTGGATTGCTGGTTGAAACTACAAGTAAAGATGGAGAGGGGCGGAGCAAGAATGCTTTTTTTATTGAGCATATAGCACAGTGATGGAAATCTGTTCGGTGTTGCAAAAGCATTTCGACCATGAATAGCCTCGACCAAAAACCGAACATCCATCCCTTCCCTGAAGAGAAGCTACGGCCCAATTCCAGGGCGCGTCTTGAGTTTAGTTATGGCGCTATCCGTAAGGCTTTACTTCGCTCGCAGAAATTCATGTACTACACGGTTAAGTTCTTGAAACGAGGCATTCATGAATCTGTCCATTAAACTGATTTTTCAGTTACTCTATTCGCGGTTCTCTAGACAAATAGCTGAGATTTTACATTTGCTATTGATTTATTAAGAACCTAGAGGTTGTGAAAACAACCACAATGTTAACAAGGTGAATGATTACTAGTAGAGACAGTAGCAGTAGGATGACGACAATAATGCGCAGTAGAGAAAACAGAGGCGGTGCTGGATATCGACAACAGTCACGATATAGACAATAAATAGAGGTCATAGTGACGCCGCGAGACGACGAGGGACGACAAGAAAGGATTTATTGCTAGTAAAAATTCCAAGAAAGCAGAAAAACTCCAGACTCCCAATATAAGTTCCGGGATATAAATCCGTTCGATGCACAAATCACCGCTCCCTTCCCTTTCCTGCCCTTACATGTCCTGGGCGTCGTCCCCCGTCTCCGCCGTCGTCTTCGCTGTCATCTCCAAGCCTGACTGGGCCCCCTCGATAACAGTCGTCGCCTCCGCCTCCAATAAGTCCATAATTCGTCTAAGTTCGCACCCTCTGCCGGCATCGCAGCTGTGAACGTCGGTCTTCTGCAGGTTTCGGAGGCGCGAACCAAGCTTTCTGATGGTGCAGTTCTCTATCGCTTCTTGCGGTGGCCAGAGAGAGTTATTATGGAGCATCTTGAGGAATTCCTTGACACGTTCACCAGAGTAACATCGCGTCTTCGATGGGCAATCGGCTCTGTTGCAGGATCCTGGTAGTTTTGTTCGAGTCTCGGTGGCGCATGTGTTGCATCGATTTATCATGCTCACTTGCTCGTTGAAGGTGAGGTCCGTAATCGCTGAATACAAGAACTTGGTAAGTGTCGCCTTGACCTTTCCCATATTGTTCTGGATGCGCGCTTTTGAGCTGTTAGGGTTATGTGTAAATATCTGGCTTGGGGGACGGTTGCTTACCTCTCAGGTCCTCGTCCAACTCAGAAATAATTGGATCAGCAGCCCAAGACCCGAAGTCGAAGGAGAAAGGGATGTTCATGACAGCAGCCACCAACGTTCTCGAGAACTCTTCTGGGTGCTCGAATCGTTGTAGAGCAACCAACAAGTACCCAATCTCGTCGGGGTCGGCCTTGTTGGACTTCGGCTGCCCAACGAGCCATTGTCCGATCTGGGCCTTGAGGGCCTCGACGCAGCGATACTGGTCAGCGCATATGGCGATGGTTGCGAGCTCTTCGGGAGTCACCATGTCCCACTGGCGCCGCATACGGTAGTGAAGAATGCTTAGCATTACCTCCATGGCATCTGGGTAGTGGTTCTCCTCCAAGTGTATGTCGGGGCGCTGGCCATTCTGGACTTTAATAGCCTCTGAGAAAGTAGGAACGACCAAGAGGCTTTCGAAGTATGGCGATGCGGCGCTGAGTACGTTCGAGCATACCCGGAATTTGCGAATAGTGTTGTCTTTGGTGACAACCAGAACGGCATCCCACTGGTTGTGGAGGTCAACTGTGGTTTCCTCGTACATGTTGGCACCTGGGTCACGGTGAGCATCCGACTCGTCGGCCATCTTGTTTGTTTGTGGGGTGTACTTAGGTAGGAAGGTTGTGGCACGGCTAGGCCAGAGGGGTGGGTTTATATAGACGGAAGGGCATTAGATAGATCACGGGAAGGAAGGCAGCGGGGGTGTTAATCCCATGAAAAGGAAGGCGACAGAGACGACGACAGAGACCACAGACGACAAGGACGACAGATCACGGAGACGGTAGAGACGATCACAACAGAGGTGGCAGTAAACATAACTAGAGGGGTGAGCGGACGAAGAACCAGAGAGGCGAGAGGGCGAAGAACCTGACAGGTGAGAGGACGACGGACGACAGAAACAACCACGGCAAGTACAGCAGAGACGACAACAAAAACGACTCTCATCCATGGTCACAATACCGACAAGTACAAGTCTCTCGATCTGGCTACGTTCGTTCTATCTGCCAGATTCAGCTATCTGTTCGGTTTCAACGATGCAATCGCATAGTGAGTGTCTGACTGGTGCCTGGAGCTTTATGACAAATACTTCCAGAAGAACACGGACAATGGCGGTGAGAAGAATGACAACGGCATCAGCGACGACGACTAGACTGCGTTGCTCGAAATCGCCGAGCTGTTGGAGGTGGCCCATATCTTCGACTTTGATGACCAGGTTGTCAACACAAAGTTACGAAAGCTCGCGGCATTTAGGCTCCCTCAGTCATTCCTTCGGGTCTGGCCGAAGTTCAGTAGTGTAGGAAACCGATTTGCTGGTACAAAACTCTTGAGTTCCCTTTCTCCCTGCAATGGCCGTCCTGGATCACTGATCAATATGTTAGCGGATCTGCATGTTCAAGCCAGCGACGTGTTCGATAACCTAGTCGACATGCTCAGCGACGGCCCTCTACACGATAATCAACAGACATACAGCACAGCTCAACAAGTTTGTCTCAATTGCGGTGGACGACATCCCGCTGTAGCCAAATATTGCAACCTCTGTAGCAACTCTGGCGCCTTGTTGCCCGTCCTTTGCACTACTTCTTCTCGTGTTGGCGACTACTTCCCTGCTCTTCGCAAACACTCGCTTTGGCCTCCGGCAAAACTTCGAAACCTTTCGATATTAGTGGTAGCGAAGCGAGTCGAGAAGATGTACAGAGGCATATCGCACGCCTGCTGGGTTGAAACCAATTGCCCCCTACTTACGCATATGGCTTTTCTTTCCAAGAGTACGAAGTGGCGACTGAAGAAGCCGCTGGTCAAAGTCAACTAAGGGAAAGAGAAGCACCGGATTGTGCAGCAGATGGGAAGGCTGTAAGTAGGAGGCCCTACTGTCTGCGCACATTGAAGCGAATGGCCTGCCAGGTGTGAACAGCAGAAGAGATTCGTGGTGATGGAAATACGCCATGTGCGTGTGTGTTTGTTTTGCTAGTCAGATTCCTGGGTATTCCCTAACGCCATACATGAAAAGTAGCGAGCTGTTTATCGAGACAATAATAACCGAACGCCCAAATATCTTCTCCGAAAATATGTGAATCATACTCCGCCGTGGTCCTTAGAGCTCTTCATTCGGAACCCACTCCATGTCGTTGTCAACGAACTTGTGGCTGTGGAAGTTGTCAGCGATATGCTCACCCGGTCTCGCCAGATTTAAAACTCACTTCTTGATCTCCTTGTTGATCAAAACATCCTCCCCGTACTCCGCTACCAGCATGCTTTTGTACTGATACGGAATTTTCGTCTTCACGCCCTCAAACGTCGTCTCGAGCAGCGGATACAGGTACGTATCCCTGAACTCGTGGCCGTCCTTGCTCGCCAGCACGTTCTCGCCCTCGGGGTGGTCCTTGACGTACCGCACGGCCATGATGTCGATGAACAGGCCGTTCTCCATGTCGATCCAGCGGGCGTCGATGGTGTTGGTGGCCTCGTCGTCGACGGCGCCGTGGACGTAGTTCGGGTTGACCTCGAGCTGGAACTCGCGGCCGCCGGGGACGCCGGGGTACTTGTAGTACCAGGTTGTCATGTTGTAGTAGGCGGCCAGGAAGCGGATGCCGTTCTCGGACAGCTGCACCGTGGGCTGGGCGTCCCAGGGCAGGACCTGCTTGTTCCACCACCAGCCCAGCAGCGCGTTGTGCGAGAGCCAGGTCTGCACGCCCAGGTCGCGGACGGTGGAGAGGTAGGTCTGGACCAAGACCTTGACGGCGGCGCGCTGGGCCGTCTCGTTGAGCGGCGCAGAGGCGAAGCGCGGGTCGTAGTGCTCTGAGAAGCTGTGATCGAGGTTAGTTATGGGCGTCATTTTTTCCACCGGGCGGTAGTCACTTACTCGGCTTCGTGGAAATGCTTGGCGGGCTGATCCGGAGACGCGGAGCGTGGTGTGGCAGCCGTTGCCTTTGAGATCTGGTCCTGGATCGGGGTGGCTTGGACCAGTGCGGCGCCGAGGCCGATCGTCGTAAAGAGGCGTCCCAAATGCATTTTCACCGACCGTCTCGACTATTCTTTTCGTTCCCTTTCCTAAACTCAAATCCTCCAGAAACCTAGAATTATTCTTCGAGAAGAAAAATTCGCAGGGTAAGCGCCCCTTTTTCGTCGGAACTCGCTGGCTTGTTTTATGTCCTCGAGGCGCGGGCAGGGCCCAACGTCATCGGCTGTCGTAAGAAAGAAACACGGCAAATTCGGCCCCCAGTTTCCTGCGGCACGGAAGCTCGGGAGTGAGATTGGGATCTTCTTGTTCACCAACACACAAAGAAGAATTGGTGTAATAGAAAAAAGCAGATGTGTTGGATCTACAGCTGAACAAGAACAGTACAGTACAAAAGAACCAAAAACGGATGCCTTGATGCCAGTGAGGGGGGCGCATCGAGGTATCTATATCCCCTCCCAACCAACCCAACGCCATCCACCCTCATAGCCGCTGATGTGCGTGTACGCCGCACTAGCTGGTACCAACAAGCCCCCGAAGGAACCGATGCGTCTTCCCGGGTCAGAGAGGGGAGGGGGGCCAACGGGGCGGCGGCGTGTCAGGCCAGGGCCCCCGCGAACGAACGAGAAGGAAAACAAACGTGGAAATGATGCCAGGGCTGCGTAAGACGCCTTACCACCAGAGTCCATTAGCTCGCCCGCTTTCCCGGGGGAAACACACCTAATCGACCACGGTCCACTGCCTTGTCGAAAGTGACATTGCTACCAAGGGAGGTGCTGGCTGGTGCTGGTGCTGGTGCTGCTGCGATCAACGAGTGAACAAGCCTAGGAGGCCGCGGGCAAGCTTTCTTTCCATTGAGTGACCATTGCCATTTTTGCGTTGCACGCGCCCCCCACAAACGGCCAGGACGGCAATTGCGACCAACAGCCAGCGGGCTTTTAGTGGGGCGGGATGTGCCGTCGTCCCCCCGCCTGGAACACTGGAATTGGCGTCAAATTCGTCGTCGGCTGGGCCGCGTCATTATCCCGCGGTGCTAAGAGCATTTTAGCACTGCCGTCAGTCCCGCTTTCTGCTTTCTGTCTGCCCGTCCCCCGACAAGGGACCGCCCGCGATATGTTTAGTGCGGGAGGACGACCACCACCTCACATAGTAGATGCGGATATTTCCATTGCTTATTTTGGGGTGAGATTGACGGCTGCGGTGGGTTGGCCCGCCCACATCCCGATGCTGACGACTCTTCCGCCGTGGTTTTTGCTGTGAGCCTGTGGCTGCGTGCGGCGGTGTTGCCGTGCTAATTTGACGGTTTGAGGCTCCAGAGGGACGGTATTATGCTCGCTCCGGGTTCTCGGCCGGTGTGAGACGAAGTTCGGGCCATTCAAGGTTTGAATTCGGCCGTCTTCCGATGGGATGGTGTCGTGGTTTCCGGAGTCGGCAAGGGTGTGAGGATGCGAATCATCGGGGGGCCGATTGACGAGAACTCGAGCACATCGATGGAATCAAGGCCACATTCACACAAAACAGTGACGGCTTGCAGACAGTAGCAAGCTTCATCTCCATTTGATGTTGATGTCCTCTTGATCCTATGTTTAATTCACCTGCTCCGTCCATCCCAGCGTCTCTGCTCTGATCCACTCATCCAGGTCCAAAAACCGCAGCACAGGCCTCTCTGGCGATGCGCTGATCATCAGCAAAGGAAAGACGGTCACCGACTTCCTCCACATCCACCCAGCTAACCTCGAAATCTTCATCCTCCTGCTGCGTTCCCTCCTCCCGTGGAATGGTGGAGTCGGCGGCCGCGACGAACCAGAAGATGATCTTGAGAACTCCGTCTGAGACGCGCTGAGCAACGGCGATGGGCTCGGTGACAAGGGTCGGCCGGTTGTTGGGGGCTATTGAGGATGGGGTCGTAGCCCGCGTCGGTACGTTGACTGGCAGAAGACTCACTCTTACGCCAGTCTCCTCGTAGGTCTCCCGCTTGGCCGCGTCCTCTAGGGTTTCATTGAGGTCTTTACGACCCTTGGGCAGCAAGTGTTCGTCCGAGTTGCGGCAACGGATGACGAGAACTTTCTTTTTCTCGACATCAATGGTTGCAGTGCCGCAGCTAATGACGAATTCGGCGGCAGAGTCCAGACGTCTGTGGGTGGTGGCCATGTTGACGATGGTGCTATGATATAGAGAGGTAGAGCGAGATGGTTATGTTGTCAAAGTATTGAACGAAAAAGAAATGGAAAAAAAAGAGAAGGACGGGACGTTGTGAGACTAGAGCTAGTTTTCCTGGGCTACGCATTACATACAGCAATATGCAAACCAAAAGTGACCAAATCGCCAGAAACAAACTTTATCAAAGACATTAATTCAGTAAAGTATTGCAACGTAATAGCCGAAGAAAAGCAATTCCCCTGGAAATATAGCGATTTCTTGTTTGAAGGTATTAACACGTTTTAGACAAACTTCTTGGGGCATTCGCTACAGAATCAGCTCTATCCTGCGACACTGATGGTCTTTTTTCTTTACTTTCGTAGGAACAAATGCTTCACCCCGAGCCCATCCTGGAGGCCCTGGAGTTGACCCTTGCTTTGGTCGTACCAAAGTGAGTGCATATGCAGGCTGTAGCTGCTACAACAAGTACGCCTACCACGGTTATGGATATCTCAGTATAAGAAGCTCGCCGAGTTATCGAAGCGTTGCCAGGATTCTCATCTTGCACTCTTCAACTCACAAATCTTCATTGCTACCGCTAGTCGCCAAGATCGGTCCGGCCCCGGGGGAAGGCGGGAAGGACAAGACGGACTCTTGTTAGCGCAGGTCGGCCGGCGAAGCGGCCGGGACCCACCAGAAGCGCCGAGCCGTCGATGACAACTCTGCAATACAACTCCAATCATGCTAGATGCCGCTATGTAGGCGTACCACGCCCGCGGTAACGACGATCTCCAATTCTGTAGCTGCAAGCCCTCGTCTGATCTTCAGCAAACCTTCAATGTCGTAGCCTCAATTATGCCAGCGCATTGCTGTACCATTGAAGGCGGCATCTTGCAATTCTGTGGAGATTCTTCGATGGTGAACAACTGAGACTGCTAAGATCCAGCGGGCAACTTTTCTTGGAAAGTCGTCCTGCTGCTGCTACCTGTTGACGTGCCACGCAGGCAACGCCGGTGGATGACGATACATGTTGTGATGCAAATATCCCAGGTAGACCAGCCGCGCGTCGTATTTTATTGACCCTGCGAAACACTTTTGGAGGGGCACGTACGAGATTGAGACGATAGTCACTTGTTGTTGTGGAGTGCACTGAAGCTAAGGATGGCACAGCTGGTTTTGTGCCTGACGCTTTTGAGCATTCAAACATCCAAGACCTTTGTCGACTACCTTATCTGCTCGACGTGCTAGGCTACCCGGATGCTCAAATCGAAGAATGGCATTCTTCTGCCGCCTCTGAGCTCGCATTCCTCAAAATGGCATGGTCTTTGCAATCCACGCAGCGAATCCACAGTGGGAGGTACCCACGCGGAGATGGTCTAAAAAAGGATGGGATCATTGGAGACGTTGTCACTAGGACAGCAACATACTTGACGACATTCAACTACAGAAGAAAACAATGAAATAACACTTTCGCCTCTGTAGAATAAAGTTGTCAAGGCACATCAAGAACATCCGAAGCTTCATCAAAGTCAAAAATCGCAGCTTCCGCTTCGCTGTCACCTGCCGGCCTGCGTCGCTCTAGCGCTGTCGACCCCAACTGGGGGGCACCCGGCATAAGCGACCCTGCAGAATCGGCCCAATCACAGCGCTGGCAGGTGGTACAACGTGGCTGGGGGCCCAGGCTGTCGTCACCCTCTTTCCCCAGCACGGATAAGGCTCAGGCTCGGGCTGATAAGGCCAGCTGGAGCTCTGCGACCTGCCTTTGGGGGGTTTGAAAGGCGACTCGGCGCATTGCTCCTGCACCTCCGCCAGCTGCAAAGGGAACCTTACTGCTTGCTGCCATCTTTCAGCTTTCTCCCCCTCCACATCCATCCCACCACGACCAACCTACCTACGCTCCAACACGCATAGCTACCTTCCCTCGAATCTCTCGCTAGCTTAGCTTGCAAACGAATCAAAGCAGCAGCGGCAGCCGTTTTGTTTCAACGGCTCACCTACGTCCTGCTCAACGGCCGTCCGTCCCGTGTGATGTGAAACGGAACCGGCGCCTTTTCCCTCCCGTCCCGTCTGTTTGTTTGTGTGTCGCAACCGCTGCATCCGAAGATTCCCATCGCCGCCCGCCTCGATAGACCCCGAATACCCTAGTGGAAGCTCGACTTCCCATCTAGCGATAACATGACTGCGTGGAACGTGAGTAGTCGACCGATCGACGGAGGGGCAGCTGCCGTTCGGGGACATTCGCGCTGACTAGGTGGGCAGGTGTTCCGACTACTGGGAGATGTCTCCCATCTCCTCTCAAAATGCATCTTGATGCTTGCGATACATCGCAATAGGAGTGCTGAGGGTATGTCTACTGAGCAACCTTCACGGAGCTTCTCCAAGTGCTAACAAGCCCCGCTCCTCAGGTGTCTCCCTCATCACGCAAGGGCTGTACGCTCTCGTATTCTGCACGCGATATCTCGACATATTTTCCGAGCAATCAGCATGGAACTTTATATTCAAAATATTCTACATAACATCTTCCTTTTACATTATCGGCATCATGCAGTGGGTCTACCCACGATCCAGAGAGCGCGAGATCTCTTGGAAGGTCGGCGCTGGTGCCCTTGGCGGCGCGCTCTTAGTCTCGCCCTTTGCGATGCTTATTCTGGAGAGCTACTGGAGCTTCCGAGTGGTATGTAGACACACAATCTCCCACCCCCCATCCACATATCAGCTGACACAATTCTCTTCAAGTGGCTCTGGGACTTCTCTCAGATCCTTGAATCCGTCTGCGTGCTCCCTCAGCTCCTGCTCCTGCGCCAGACCACCGTCCCCACCGTCATCGACTCCTTCTACCTCGTGACTCTCGGCTCCTACCGCGGCCTCTACCTCGTCGGCTGGATCACCCGCGAGCTTGACATCAACGACAAGGCCCCGAACCCCGTCTCCGTCATCTTCGGCATCGTCCAGACCGCCCTCTACGTCGACTTCGCCTGGGTCTACTACACCCGCCAGCGCGTCAAGCTCCGCAACGGCGGCATCGTCGACGCCGACGACATGCGCCGCAGCTGGCTCCTCAACCGCATCTTTGGCAAGCGCGTCGACATGCACTCCGACGACGAGGAGAGCGCCCCGGCCCTCGGCGGTGGCAACGATGATTCCCGTCGTGGCGGACGGCCCAAGTGGGGCGCCCGCGGCATCTCTGTCAGCGCGGACGAGGGTGTCCTAGACACCGATAGGGATAACCGCCGCCGCGACGAGGAGCTCGAGGAGGGCGTCATCGACCCCGATGCCAAGATGCAGGACCCCGATGAGCTTGCCCGGGTCCTGGATGACGACGAATCTGACTCAGACTCCAACAAGGCGTCCGGGAGCAACGGACGTGTCAATGGCGCGCCGAGCGGTATTCAGAACGGCCAGGAGTGGCGCGACAACTAGATGTTGGGCTTTGAGGCGGCCAGGCAGATTGCATGTGTGTTTGGGGACGTCTTGGTGAATGTTGTATGGATAGCGGAGGTAGAAAATGGAAGAGACCTCCGACTTAGACGTGTTGTTTCTCATTAGCATTTTTCTTTGTTCTTGTCTCAGATGTTTTTGTGTCATCATCTCCTCGGGGACAGTTTGGGAGGTGGGTAGTATACCAAGGATGGACGACGCAGATGAGGAAGCGAGCGGATGTCATGAATCCACCTTTAGATGCTGTGGTTAAAAATCACAACCGTTGTAACGTGTAGCAATTGATATGGTCAGATTTCATCTTATATTCGATCCGTGGCCGTTAAATATGTCCCGGCAGCTGCTCACGCAGCTGCGCACACTGCTGCGTATGTCTCTTACGTACATGTATATCGCCAACTCCGGATGCGCTGCTATGTTCCATGAAGAACGGACAAGCTGCATCTCGGACCCCCATCGCATGGCCTTGGACCAGACTGACAGCTTCAAAGTGCTGGCAGGGCATCCATAGCCTTCGTTCTCGATGACCCTCAATAGAACCACTCAAGGCTTCATTCGCATCGCAAACGCTCCAGCACAACAACGCTCATCCATATCGTATCCACGCTCAAAGATTCGAAGTCCCAGACACCGTGGGATGACGCCCGTAACTCCCGTATACACATTACAATCCAGACCGCTGTACTAAGTCGCAGTCGTCGTATTCGCCACAACCTCCGGCAAGTTCCCTCCAAAAGCAAGCGTCTGCTCGTTGGAGGTCAAGTTCGCCCAGTTCCCCGTGAGCACGGCCGAGTCGACGTCGAACCCGCCCGCGGCCGTGGTGTCGTTGATGCCCGTCGCGTTCTTCAGGTAGCAGAACTGCCCGATGCCCTTGACCAGCGCGACGCCCACGCAGATGCCGCCTCCGACGTAGACATCGTCGCCGACGGCGTCGCTGTACCCCTGGTTGTACTGCGCGCAGAGCGTCATGCAGGTCAACATGTCCGGGACGGTCATGACGAGGATGTCGCGCAGCTCAGGGTTCAAGCCCTGGCGCTGCGGCCAGAAGGTGTTGCAGAGCACGTCAAACGACATGGCTTGGTCGTTGTTGAAGCGGATCGGCGAGCCGGAGGCGTCGTACGGCGTCACCGTCGTGTTTTTGGGGGTTGAAGAAGTCTCGCAGTACGGGTTGATCGGGGCCGCGGAGGGCACGCCGAGTTCCTGTATCACTGCCGTCGGTGTGCTGTTGCTCGATGCCGAGGGCGTGTCTTCGGGCCTACGGAGGCAAAATCGTTTCGCGTCAGCCAGGGCTGCTGGCTGAGGATAGATATAGAGAGACGTACAGGGCGCAGAAGCGGTCTTCGAGCGGGAGGGGCGGGAGACAGGACGGGGAGGTAGAGTTTGGAGAAAAGAGAGAAGAGTAGAAGAATTTCCCGTTTTCTTCGGTTTCAAACGTACCGGTTAGCCAACCCCAGCGCCAAACCGACGGCGATGGCGACGCCGACGATAGTGACGCCCAGCGCGACGGCCACCCAGAACCGGAAGATGGTCAGACCAAGAATCGTCTTTCGTGGTTGGCCTTCGACCTGTCCCGCGTTCTCGAGCCTCCGCATCCAGCCCGTCATACGGCCCCCCTCGTCAGGCACCGACGCCGGCGACGGCGCCACAGCCGCCGCTACTGGAACACGAGCTATCGGGGATACCGACCGCTCCGCGCTGATTCTCCGAGATTCTGGATACGGCGGCGAGTCATCCGGGACGTCACGGAGATGTGCAGTCTGGGGATACGAATTGTCGACATGTTGTATCCTAGGCGCCTCGATTGGTGATACGTCTTGTGTTTGCCTGGGGTCGACGGTGACGTTCCCGGGTTGTCGCCTTTCGTGGACCGGGATGATGAACTTGTGTTTTTCCTCCTCCATCTCCATGTTGGGCACCGGCCCGCGGCGGGCGGTGGAAAAGAACGGGTTGTTTGGGCTTCGCTTCGTTTCTCGCCTCGATCGCGTTTACTCCCCTTTTCCCTCGGGGGTCTTAATTCGTTGCGCCAAGTGGTGGCATGCAGGTCCCCGGCGTGTAAGATTCGACGAAACAACGGGCCGCCGCTGCAGCCTCCCTTATCCCTCTTGATGGGATGAATACGATATGGTGGGCAAGTGAAAAGAGGCTACCCGACCGTCGTGTAAGGGTAAAAAGGAGGATTACGCCCGGAAATGTTGGATGGCGGAAGATTGGGAAAAAGGCAGCACGCGGGGCTAGCAGGGACGGCAGTCGCGCGTGGGTAGCAGCCGATTCCTTGGGGGCAATGAATGCGAGAAAGGGGATGCAACGTGGAGACGACAGTGAGAGAGTGTGCTGGTAATGCTGATGGTGCTGCCTGTATCTCGGTCTTTGCTTGGCTCAAGACGACTGTGCCTCTGGCTTTGGTGTAGACGGTCCACTCGGGAGCCTTCCTTCAATCCTTCTTCTTTCAGCTCCGGAGAAGGTGGGAGGAGATGCCCAAATCGAAAAGATAACCGTCTTTTGCCATAGGGTTGGACTTGTTTAAAGGCTGGGATAGAGACCTCGGGCGTTCCCCGGACAGGGGGGGTCACAGTCGCTCACTTGAGCCTGTTCTGCGCTGCAGAAGGGTGATTTTAAGATGTGGCTGTAGCCGATATAGTTGTGGAACCATTGTCATGGATGGAGCCTCTCATGGACAGGCAAAAGGCGTCCCAGACCATGGGCGATTGTGTAAAGGTCCAAATTTAAACCAAGGAAATCCAGGGATATGCGTCTGCGGGCGTTGGTGTGTGCGTGTCTACTGTTTTGCGTGCGGCGTGTGTGTGGTTGTGTGTGTGCTGTCTTATCCGCAATACGGCAGCTCTTCGGACGATTGACAAGACAAGATTTCATGCGCGTGGGATGCATGGCAAGGCACGGGGAAAGAAAGAAGCAAGTGCTAGCACTGGCGCTGTGCTAGGCTCCTCGCCTCTGGGTTTTTTCTGTGGCCTTGGTCTTGTTCCGGCATTTGGAACCGACTCATGCAGGGATTGGGACAGCGATTGTCAGCGAATGGTGTCCCCGTCGTCTGCAATCGATCATCATCCCGCCTTGCGTGAAAAGGGGAGTTCGTCCGGGCTCCCACTCGGGGAAAATGTGGAGGCACACTCCACGCGACGGTCCGCCTGAGCTGTTTGGTTTTTAAGGCCCATGGGGGTGGTTGCGGGCGTCCAATTGCCTGCTCTGGGGTGTAGTGTCGCTGATGGAGGCGCCTTTGCGACCAAGAAACGCTGCGAGAAGCACCAGTCATTCGCCCAGCTTCGTGTTCATGATTGACTTTTTTTTTCACCGGCTGTTGTTCAATGTTGAAAGTTTGGTCGATCAAGAAAAAGCGAGGCCTTGACAGGTCACGCGGGAAATCTGTCGGCCAAAATCCGGCGTACCCGATCCGCGGGATGTAACGGAGTGGCCTGTCATTTCGGAGGCATTGTGGGCTTTTGACGTTGGTAGGGCCGAACGTCTCTCCACGATATAGCGGATTTGCCCGCCGTTCGAGGGCGTTGTCGGGTTCGGTGTGGATTGTCGAGCGATTCTCTCGCAGTCTTCGCGAAATGAATCCCGAGCTCGGAAGAGATGTCGAGGACAGCAATGAGAAGGGATAAATGAGGAGCACAAACAGGAAGGGGCGTCACGTGCCTTCTCCCCAGAGAGCTTAATGCAGCAACAACAACGACAACAACCACCTGCCAGAGGTAAAATTGACTACACTTTCCAGGAAAGCAGTAGTTGAGGACGCATTATGCCTACCCTCCATTGCCAATACTCTCGCAGGCGCCTGTGCTAGCACCGTCTTGCCTCGAGTCGCATGACCAGTACCTCCATTTTGGCGGCGGTCGTGAGTTAGATCTAGCGCTCATGTTGGCAGTGAATGCCGTTGAGTGTTTTGTCGATGCGGGCGAACAGCAGCACTTTCTCAGCCCTAATATTCATCAACGGGCCGCCCAAAGCGTATGGTTTTGTTGCTATTTCGATTCACTGATCTATACTTCTCTGCTTCTTGCCCTGTGCTTCCCAGACGTAACCACGTTACGAGGAAACGCAGACAAGTGATGTGCTTCTCCGCACATCCGTCGCATATGGGACAGCTGCCGATGTGTGTCGCCTAATCCTGTTGCCTTTGGGCTTGGTGCTTTGTTTTAGACATGTCTGGTGATGCAACTTCGATCCGGCATCTCTGAGCGGAAGCCATAGTTCTCCTATTTTGACTTAAACTCGATGTCATCAGGTAGATCCCATCATTCTCATCGCCGACTTCGCAAGATAGCTATTGGTATCATTTTAGCTGTTTCAAGTAGAGGATGGCTTTTTCAATTTCTCTTGTATCGTTGAATAAAAGGAAAAGAAAAAGAAACAGAAAGGGCACACAACAACATCGGATGCTGAAGAAAAGGAAACAAACCAGGACTAGAAGCAAGAAGCAAAAGATTCATCTTGAACCTAGAGCCCTAGCAAGTAGGGTTATTGTGAAACCCAGGGGGCCAACACTGCTGTAGACCTGACCACTGGGTCACTTAGACCTTCTCTCTATTCGCAATATTCACACCAAGGTTCACTGAGTATTCCAGCTTCTTCGAAAGAGTCCATTCCCTCAGAAGAACCTGGCCCTCATAAGCACCACCAGCACAGTATGACCCTATCCAATCGCCCCACGAATGATGAGTCGTCCCTGTATCTCGTCCTTGTGCTTTGGAGCTTCGTTAAGCTGATCGGTTCTGTAGCCTATGACAAGTACATAATCATAGAACTCGGAAGTGGGCATAGGTAAACCATCTTACTTGGAGGATGTTCCCGTGATAGAGGATGCCTTGCTCTGCCCCCGTAGTTCCTGTTGTGAGCCCGTAGCTATTTGTCGTCCTCTGCAAATGTGGCAAGAAAGGCTAATTCCGGATGTAACTCAAGGATATGATAACAGGAAAATACTTGTTTATCCTGCCCGGTTCGAGGCTGTAACTCATCCGCGGGGATTTTCCTACGAATAAATAATCATGTCTTAACACAAGTCCACTCAGTCTACCGCTGTCACACCTCATGGGAGACCTGTAGTCCCAGCCATGACTCCAAGACGACGTCTCTTCTCTACCTATACTCTGATTTGAAAAGGCTTCTGTACAGCGGCTATCGCTGACCTTTATGTATCATATCAGGAGCTGATAGGAATCAGGACACATCTCTCACAAGTCCGGAGTAGAACAAGAACAGGAGTAATTCCAAATGTGTTATGATCTGAATCAGAGTTGATTGTCACAGAAAGTGAATGGCTTTGACAGTTTCAATCATCGAGCCAGAAATGTATGCTGTGTCACATCGTGCCACTGATAACCGGTTCATGCACTGAAACACCACTATGTGAATCTGCAAAAGTGTATGAAATAGTACGACATGTGACGGTTCATTCAGGCTCATAATTGAAAAGCAATGCATAGAAACAATCAAATCCCGATGCTTTCCTCGAGAAAATCGCTTGATGGATGTGTCGTGAAGTGAGTAAGCCAATCCGTCCTCATATACCTCCGCCGCAGACCGTCCGCCGAGGAAAGAAAAAGTGGATCGAATCATCCGCCCGGCGGCTTCGGTCCGGCTGCACTCATCCAACCGGGCATTTTCACCAGAAGCTCGGAAACCGAGAGAGAGCAACTTGCCACAGAGGGTGGTGGTCCGGGCATCCGTCTCGCATAAACATGCCGTGTAGCCAACATGTTTGACTTGTTTGGATGACAGCAAGGCATCCTTGCCGCGCGCTGGCTAAGTGAACCTTTTACCCCGCGAACCACGCACGGTTACATGCCTTCTCCGACCTGAGCTTTCCCCGGACGAGTTATCCGAGGTCTACAGAGTTTGGTGCGAAGCACCATTCATGCGGCGATGCGCGCTGGGTGCCGCGTTGAAGCTTCTATGAAGGTTGTGACACACGGTTTCGCGGTTCCTGAGAAGAAGACGATGATGGGAAAGTTTGTACATTTGATGATGGGTACGTATAGTAACTAAAACGCTTTCATCCAAACCGCAGATGCTCCGTCTCTCTGCGGCGCCGTGGGGATCGTCAAAACCCGCTCCTCCCGACCTGCCCTTTTCAAGCCATGGGGTCTTTGATGACTGTCCCCGAGGTATCTTGACCACGTTATAACTCCTGTACATATAACAGAGATGAAGAAAGATTCAAGAAAATCAATGAACGAAGCGCCTCTCAAACTCATCGAAGAGCAGGGGGCTGATGTCGTCGCTGCTCATGCCCTCGACCTCCCAGAGGACGCCCTTCTTGGCGTAGTGCTCCAACAGGGGCTCGCTAGTCTCCTGGAACTTGCGGAAGCGCTCCTTGTAGACGGCCTCGGTATCGTCCGGACGCTGGGTAAGGGGCTCCCCGGTGACGTCGTCCTTGCCGGGCACCATGGGAGCGTTGAAGGTGGTGTTGTACACACGGCCGGAGGGCTCGTGGACCCAGCGGCCGGAGATGCGCTCCATGATGAGGTGGAAAGGCGTCTTGAGGGAGACGACGAGGTTGATGGGGATCAGCTTGTCGCAAGTCGCGGCCTGGGGCGCGGTGCGCGGGAAGCCGTCCAAGATGAAGGATGCCGAGGGGTCCTCCGAAGCCTCGGGTGGGCTGTGGCTCTCCAGAGCGCCTGAAGCGGTGACGAAGTCGTCAAGCTGCTCCTCGTAGAAGGCGTCGACTGTGGCAGCCGAGGAGGCCAGGGTCATGACCTGGGGGCGGCCGCGGTTGACGAGCCAGCCGTTCTTGTACATCTCGTTAGAGATGAGGCGCATAATCAAGTCATCGGCGACGAGGCCGCCCGACTTCATGGTCTTCTCGACCTTGATACCTACAGTGAATGGTGGTTAGCATGTGCGATGTGGCAGGCTGTGCGTGCGCGCAACATGTGAAAACATACCGAGAGGGGTCCGGAGCTTGACATTATTGCGGAGAAGGTCGCCCGTGCTAACAGACTGGAGCTGCGGAAACCGTTGAAGAAGGCGTTCAGACTGCGTTCCTTTTCCAACACCGGGGGCACCGACGAGAATGACGCGGGCGGCTTTGCGGAGTCTCATAGTATACGAGGGTCAATTGGTAATCGGCGCAAATGGTCGATTGGGTGCCTCGGAGGTTTGGGGGGAGGGGAGATGTTGGGGGAGACTCGGGGAATAAGAGAGTCGAGGTCGAGTTCAAATCGGAGCTTCGAAATGGGCTGGCGTAATTGATGGCTCTTTTTTCCCGGGACGTGCGGGGGAAGAGGGACGAGTCGGAATCGCGAGACCCTAACGGGATCGTGGTCGGGGGGATGTTTAGGAGCAGTCCATGGCCACTGCGAGAAGTCGAAAAGCTGATATTTGGGACAGTCTGGAGGAAGGGAAGGAGGGAAAGAGGAAGCAAGAGAGACTGACGGGGAAATGTCGAGGTGGTACAGCAGGATAATGGAATGCCGAGCAGGGCGGGTGGAGAAGAGCGAGCGGACGCAGAACCGCGGTGGTGGGATGCAGCAGTGCGAGTGCAGGGGGCGATAGAGATTGGCGCGCACCTCGGACGGGGATCCATGGATGCTTGGAAATCGGGCGATTGTCGGATGGGCGTTGAGCGCTGCCACTTTGCGTACCTTAGGTGGCCGACGGCCGGCGGGTTAAACCAGCCGTTGAACTGCCCTTAGGTAGTAGTGCCTTGGGTATCGTCCTTCCAACAGATTATTTCTTAGAGACAGTCGGCAGTTGTCTGTTCGTTTCTTGCTGCTTATCTAAGTGGGAGATTCACCGTGGAGGAACACCTTGTTGAACCCTTCGCTGGCTGAGATGCCTTGATACTCCTCGACAGCAGGACCTCTGTGCCGGGTCTTGGGGGCCACGGTGCTGCGTTCCCAGAGAGGTCGGTCCGCGGTCTCAAGCTCTAAAGTCCGGGGTACACTAGTAGCACTGGACATAACTCCATGCCCCGACACCAACACCCGTTGGCGGGCAAGGTCCAGCGTGGTGTCATCACCTTTTTGCTCATCTTGGGGATAAGATAAGCGCACAGAGGCGAAGAGGATACCCGGCCTTGGGTACGTACCGCCGCTGACGGCATCGGCCTGGTCCCGGCTGGCACTCGCAGGCTTGAGTATGTCTGCCAGCTGGCAAGCCGAATGGACATCTACTCGAGTAGGTAGCCAGGCTTGCCAGGACCCTTTGCCCCTCCAGCTCGTCTCCTCACCAAAAAGTTGTGAGCGGAGCTTGGAAAATTTCAGGGAGCATTTGTTGAGGCGTCCTTCGGCTGCGCAGCCGTCATTATCAGCACATCACATTCCGATCACGCACTGCTCCAACCCAATCCTGTGAAGTCTTGCAGGATGCTGGCCCCAAAATGATACACTCAAAGGCCCGATGAGTTGGGGTGATGAGCTGGCTGCTGAGGCTTGAAAGTAAAGTCATAAACATGTCCTAGCCCCTCACTTGGACCATCTCGGTCCGGTATCCGAACATCGACTATTTACAACGGGGACATTTTGGGACTCGATGATGGCCGCCTCAGCCGTAGGTAATCCATTGCCCCCTGCCGAGGTGCACCTTGCAGAACCAAGCAAGCAGTACCTTATTAGCCAAGGTAGACAAGCACTTCAAAAGATGAAAGGCACCGCACCCTGAATTGGCAACAAAACAACCCAAGGCCGATACCGCCGATCTGTCCTCCACTCGACGCCATCTAGACGGCCCACGTCAGTCTCGACCAAGGGACAAGTCAGATTTCAGGCAAAGGGAATCTGCATCAGTTCGTTGTAGCTGCTGCGGTCCACGTCCACGGCGGTGCCGCAGCCTCTGGTGGCCATGGCCGGCTTATTCTGGCCCCTCTAATCCCATCGCCGACACGGGCAAAGGGCAACACTTCGCGCAGCCCAGCGGACCAGAACAACATGGAAGCACCGCCAGACGGCTGCTCGTCCAAAGGCAAGTTGCCAGCAAGCCAGCCCAGCGGGATTCACAATGTTTAGCCAGCTAAGCCCGGCATGACCCACCGATCTACAGGAGACCGCCGGTGTCTTCTGTGCTACCCATGTGGCGATGGCAGAGGCGAGCCAATCAGCTATCTGTCTTGGGCCAAACAGTGGGCGGCCAGGCTGGTCCGGGCTCAGCCCAGCACACTCAGCACCCAGATTCGAGAAAAAGGTACTTTCCAAAAAGATACGTGCCGGGATCTGGACGCAAGCCGTGCTGTGCTGCGGCCTTGCGGAGCGTGCCAACTGCCTTCGGCGCCTCGTCCGTGCTTGCGTGCTCTCCAGCGTCCCGCTGTCTCTGCAGAAGTACCCAGTGTACTGCAAACGAACCCTGAGTTGCGAGAGAGATACAGAGGGAGGAGACGGCACCAGCGAACGAGAGACGAGGAGGCAAAACCCCGTGATTTCGCACGTGCTGCACCCGGTCCCTGGACCCCCCCGGAATGGGTGGTTTCGGAAGCCAGGGACAAGTCGTGGTAGCACCCCATTTGATGCGATCGGTTGCCCTCCATTCCAGAATTCTTGAGTCGTTTCGCATCGCATTACATCTCCTCGTCCTTCCTCTTCATCACTGTTCTGTACTTAGTTTGTAGTATATTGCCTACATACACTACGTCGCCCATGACCGTTGCTCTACGATAGCTTGTCGATTATTCCCACCCACTTTACCCACCAACCAGCTGCTGCACCTCCTTACCCTCGAATTTGCCATCAAAGAAAGGACTGCTGCAGAATGAGCGCCTCAGCAAATGTCGCTCGTCGGGCGGTGATTGCGAATCCGTTCCTGGGCAACGGTAAGCCAGACCTACTGCATCTGCCCCTCGACACTGCCTCCTGTCTTGGAGACTCTGAATGTTTTCTCTGACTCTCTGCAGCGCGTGCGCTGTCCACTCTCGGTGTTTCGCCAGCTGTGCTCGGCCGAAACGCAAGGCACCTGCCTCGTCGAACAAACGCCCTCGCAATTCTCGTTCCCCTCCGCCAACTGGGCACCGATCACCACAACCACGGCCAACACTCTGGCCCGCCGCCGGGCTTCAATGTGGAGGAGGCTAAGAAACCTCTCCCCAAGGAGACGGCGACAGCAGCCAAGACCGAGTCCAAGACGAAGGAATCCAACGATGCCTCTCAGTCCGAAAAGGCAGCCTCCGGCGACAAGGCTCTTGCCGACAAGGACAAGGCCGACTCCGATGCTTCATTGACGGAACTTGCTGCCGCCAAAAACGCCGCCGTTGAGACAAAGAAGGATGGGAAGAAGGACGAGAAATTGACCGTATGGCAGAAGGTCAAGAAGGAGGCTCACCACTACTGGGATGGAACGAAGCTGCTTGCCGCCGAAGTCAGGATCAGCACCCGCCTCGCCCTGAAGATGGCTGCTGGATACGAACTCAGCCGGAGAGAGAACAGGCAGCTGCGCCGCACTGTCCAGGACCTTGGCCGCCTAGTCCCATTCTCCATGTTCGTCATCGTTCCTTTTGCCGAACTTCTTCTCCCCGTCGCCTTGCGGCTCTTCCCCAACATGCTTCCCAGCACGTACGAGGGCCAAAAGTCCAAGGATGCCAAGGCCAACACACTGAGGGCGACGCGCAAGGAGGTCAGCGAGTTCCTCCGATCTAGTCTTAAGGAGACTGGACTGCCTTTAACCCCCGCAACCACCCAGAGTGAGGCTTTTACGGTCTTCTTCAGGAAGCTCCGCTCTTCCGGCGAGTCGCCGACTCACGAGGATGTCATCAAGGTCTGCAAGATCTTCAAGGACGACCTCACTCTCGACAACCTGTCAAGACCCCAGCTGGTCTCCATGTGCAGGTACATGAACCTCAACACCTTTGGCACGGACAACATGCTCCGTTACCAGGTCAGGCACAGAATGCGCCAGATCAAGAGAGACGACAGGCAAATCAGCTACGAGGGCGTTGACAGCCTGACCGTGGCCGAGCTGCAGGTGGCGTGTGCCAGCCGCGGCATCCGCACGCACAGTGTTTCCCCTGCGAGAATGCGCGAGTACCTGCAGCAGTGGCTCGACCTCAGATTGAAGGACGGTGTTCCTTCGACTCTGCTGGTTTTGAGCAACGCCTACATGTACGGCCAGGTCCCTGCCCACAGCCAGATCGAGGCCCTCGTCGGCGTCCTCTCCTCCATCCCTGATGAGCTCTTCCACGAGATCTCTCTTGAGGTGCACACTGCCGAGGGCGCTGCCACGAACAAGCAGCGTCTCGAGGTTCTCAAGGAGCAACAAGAGCTCATTGACGAGGAGAACAGCCAGAACGAGGAGAACGCCAGCACCGGCTTTGCCACGCCTCGCGATGTAGACAACATCGACGAGAAGGAGGACAACCAGTCTGCTGAGGCTCAGGCGGCACCCAAGAGCCAGGCTCAGGAGGCCAAGGAGGCCGAGCAGGAGATGCTGGCGGCGAGGGACCAGACCGCCCAGACTGAGAAGAAGGCGGAGAAGAGCGACCAATAGATCGCTCCACAGCTGCAGACAAGCACATTTCCTTTTCTTTGTTAGACGTGTATGGCATAAGGCTGGGTAGCGTGTACTAAAACAGGGTTCATGACACCCAGGGGAACAGCACAGGTCACTAGAAAGATCCATCTCAGGAAACCACCAACAAATAGATTCCACTACTGTACAACGGGGACGGATATTGTGTAAATGCCACCACTATTTATGTAGAATACCTACAAGAATGAAATGAACTCTTGACCATCTTGGTGCAGACTCCTTCAGTTCCTCCCATGTCTTCGGTCCTCTGGTCTCAGCCTGGCCAAAGCTTCGCTGTCAACTGCCAATCGAAACGGGTGGCTATCAGGTGGAAAAGGAAGAAGAAAAAAGCGGTCCCTGGCCTGGCTCTGGCTGGTGTCGGTGCCAGCCCAAGAGGTTGTTGCACCGCTCTGTCTGCGGCTTCGTCATAGCCTCCCGAAACTGGGGTCCAGGCAGGAGTTCCGAGTGTTGCCCGGCTGCTAGCGAGTGACCTCAGTGCTTGCCGCTTCCAGAGTGATTTTGTGGGTACCCGAGTGCTCCCCCGCTATCGCGCTGTCCCAAGCTTGCAGCGTCACCAACGTACGGTGCGGCGACAGCACAGGCAGCTCCCTCCAGGTCCCATTCCCCACCACTGCCGCCGACGCTTCCTGCCATTGTCCGGCAGACAAGACGATCGCTCCGCCATCCCTTCTTTCCCTGCGACAACCTAATTAATCGACGTTCAAATTCCGGACCTCGGTCTCTGTGGCGGCGACGGCGATTTATCTTATCCCCTGAGCAAATCTGTTGCGCGATCCAAGCTTGACCCATCATCCACCGTTTCGATCTGCGATACCCTCAAACGCCAACGACGACGTAACCCCACGTCCGCCCCAGCTGGACGCCATGGCGGTCCTCGATCAACACCACGATGACTTCTCCAACGTGTCTTGGCACACGGAGCAAACCGAAGCTGCCGAGAGCTCCAGCTCTGTGACAGGCCCCAACCCCGACGATTCCGACCGCAACGGACACTCTGCATTCGACAGCGACACCGCAGACACCACCGGCCAGGAGGTGCTGGATTGCACCGTCTCCGAGCCTCTCAAGGAGAATGATGGCTCCAAGGATACCTTTGTCTCATACCTCATTACCACCAATGTAAGGCAATTGGAAAGCTTTGTGCCTGTGTCCTGCAGGGCTGCTCCCGAGGGGTGTTTGCGCGTTAACACAGCTACCACAGACGACCTTTGCTACCTTTCAGAGATCACAAGCATCAGTCCGCCGTCGGTTCACAGATTTTGTCTTCCTGTATAAGGTGCTGAGCAGAGACTATCCCACCGCGGCAGTACCTCCCCTTCCCGACAAGCAGCGCATGGAATATGTCAGCGGCAACCGCTTCGGCCCTGACTTTACCAACCGTCGAGCGCATTCCCTCCAACGTTTTCTTACCCGTCTGTCCCTCCACCCGGTACTTCGTCGCGCCGATATCCTCCACATCTTCCTCGAGAGCCCAGACTGGAATGCCACGATGCGCAGCCGCAGTACGAGAGGATCACAGAGCAGCGACGCCGGCAGCAGTGGTGTCTTCGACAACCTGACGGATAGTTTCCTCAATGCGTTCACGAAGGCCCACAAGCACGACAAGCGGTTCCTAGAGGTGCGCGAGAGAAGCGACAGACTCGACGAGGACTTGGCCCACATTGAAAAGGTAGTCGCAAGAGTGGCTCGCCGAGAGAACGACATCGAGTTAGACTTCAAGGATTTGGCGGAGCAGTTCCAGAAGCTGATTACCCTCGAGCCCGGCGTCGAGAACGAGGTCAGGCACTTTGCCAACTCGGTCGAGGACACTGCAATGGGCTTGCGCAAGCTCAAGGACGTCACGGACCAGGACTACCTCGGCAGTCTCCGTGACATGCAGGCTTACAGCACGGCACTGAAGAGCCTCCTGAAGGCTCGTGAGCAGAAGCAGGTGGACTATGAGCAGCTCACGGGCTACCTTAACAAGGATACCGCCGACAGAGACTCGCTCCAGTCAGGCGGGGGTGGTGGCGGCCTGTCAGGTGCCAGCGGTAGACTGATGCGCAAGCTCGAAGACGTACGTGGAGTCGACCACGAGCAATCACGCCGCGACAGACAACGCAAGCTCGAGATGAGCATCGACAAGCTTACTATCGAGGCGGAGCGAGCCAAGAAGACAAGTGAGATGTTCGACGACGAGGTTGTTAAGGAGGTCTCCGATTTCGAACGCATCAAGCGGGTTGAATTCAAGAAGCAGCTTGGAGGTCTCGCGGACTCTCACATTGAGTTTTACGACGAGGTCATTGAGATCTGGGAGGGATATGTCAAGGCGATGGAGAAGGAGGGCGTCTCGGGCACTCGCAGCACCGGCGTTGAACCTCCTGGCCGACGATTGGCGGACTAGAGGGGGCGTTTCGAGGTTCCATGGGCTTAATCCTGAGCCACAGCACGACATATGGCTTCAAGAAGGACGTCAAAGAACAAAAGAGCGAAGGAGGTACAGCCCAATCATTGGGTTGTTGTGTGTTGGAATATGTATTTGCTTCGGATGGCACCGGGACATGGCTTTCGGAGAGACAGCAGAGAAGGCCGGCCATTCAACGGGAGTATCGGGACACTGGTACTTTTCGGATCCCGTCATGGAGGGCTGGACATTAATCATGAAAAGGGGATCGCAACTCTGCTGATAACGAATATTATTACTTTTTTCTTGGTAGAAAGACGTTGGCGAGCTCTCTTGACGATCAAACCTTACCCGAGCCGTGTCTTTGGGAGCTTGCCAAAGCAAAGTGATGGACAAGGCATCCATCGTGTTGCTATGTGATGTTCTGGGTCTACTTGGTCAAATGCAGCTACCGAGTCTGGCTTTTGCATCCAGCCCGTCTGTAGCTGACATTCAGGGTCTTTGTCATTCATGCAGAAGCAAGGATGGCCGATGCAAGACAAAGAAAAATGTTTACCATCCGGTCGCGCCAAACATTTCAGATGTAGGAACATGAGTCTTACCGTGCTGGTGGTGGCTGCCAAGACTCGTGTAGATTGGACACAAGGACGTTTACCGCGTGCGTGCAGGCATATTCAGGCGAGAGACATTGGAGAGAGAGTCAAGAATGGCCACTACCGCTATCAACCACCGCCGCCGCTGCCGGCCGAGAAAACCAGGCTGGAGGACATCAGAGAGTTTCATGAGTCTGCCCGTCCAGCATGAGGGGAGAGCATGATGCGAACTCGATGTTACTTATTATATCGCAAGGTCTAGCGTGTTATAAGGTGGTAACGTGGTGTGTGTGAGGAGGACGGCAGTGGTGGGGGAGGGTGTTCGAGGACGGGAGCCGATTCCGAAACGATTGACTGTGTCAAGCGCCAAGGCCCAGCGCGGCGGGAGGCGGAAAGAGAGGAAGACCCCAGAGTGCAGAGGGTGCTTTTCTCTTGGCGAGATTCTGTGATTTGATGTCTGAGTGTTTGGACCTTTGAGCCAAGACTGAGATGGCGAGTGGGAAGGTGAGGAATAGTTACAAGTTGCCTGAGACTTTTTTGCATTTTTTCTTTCCTATTTCATTTCAATTGATGGATGGGCTCAGTGAAGGGACAGGTACGAGTACGATTCCGATCTCCTTACTGAACGCATCGTGGCATTTTGGGGGAAATAAGCATGTGCACAGCTGCGTTGCGAATTACGAACACTGCTGACGGTACGTACCCAAAATCTGCATTGCCTGGGCTGGGAGATCTTCAGCGCGGCGCAACCGTCAACAGGAAGAGGCGAGACGAAGGGGGAAAAAAAATAGCAATCGGAACCAGGCACCAGGCAAAGCAATTCAGGGTCGCTCGCCGCGCGGCGTGGCCAATGGGGCGTCGACATCGGTGCTGCGCCAGTGTTGAAACGGCAGTGTGGGCGGTGGACACTGCTGCACCTGAATCGCTGCCTTCCCGTTCTGTAAGATCAGAGGTCAAAGGTCCCGTTCCTCCTGAGATTGATGCATCGTTGGACGCGAAGTACCTCATCCCGAGATGTGCGCAGTCTTCGTCAGCTGGGAGGCTGTGAGAGGTACCTGTTCCTGATCCTCAGGGACGCTTGGGGGCGGCTGCTTGCTCACCTAGGTACTTACGTACTTGTTAGGTACCTGGGGGCGTCTTGTGCTAGGCTATGTGCGGGCTTAGAAGGGTAGGTAGCATTGCGGGTGCCTTGTCCGCGCTTTATGTTCCTGCCGTTTTCGAGAAGGCCACGAAACAATCACCTGGCAGAGGTCGTCCTGTGTTCCAGATGCCCATTCCACCCATTTTTTACCTAAACATCAACTGACTTTGGCTTGTACTTGTGCATTTTACCTTTTCTTACTCCCTGCGCTCTTTTCCTCCCCTTTCCCTTTGAACAAACGCTACCTTATTTTTTGTTGACCCGTCATTTGCTGCAGCCGCTGCATTTACGCTCGTCGTGGCCCTGGCGTCCCCTATCGCATATTGGCACAAAGTACTCCCGCGGACGATGAAACGAGGCTTCCCCGCTGTTTCTTACGCGTGAACTCTGGCCTTTTAAGTAATAACCGATCCAGCGAGCCACTCGCAATCTGCTTTGCCAAGCCGATAGACCGTATTTCCTGCTCTGTACAGCGGTGTTTTGCGCTGTTCCAGCTTCGACTCCGGCTCTGGAAGAACGATACAGGATTGAGAATTAAAACGTCGCGCCGGAACCTGGGAACTCAGCAGAAGCTTTGGCCATCTTCAAGGGCGGCCCTTGCCACTTGCGACTCGACCACGTCTCGTCTTCCACTCTCCCCCAGCCTTAGACGGGCCCAGTTCGCTCCTTTGTTCCCCTAATCGAGGTACGATCTTGCGTGTTATTTTACACTTCACCACCTTACCTTTTTTTTCTTTCTACCGTGTTGCAATCGCGATCTGGCTGTAGTTTGGAGTTGGATGCTGACGCCAATCTGTCCTCAGCTTCGCCCCTTCTGCACATCCCTCTCATTCCCTTCGAGGGGTCTACGGTAGCCCACCATGAAGCTGTCCGCGGTTCTCCTCGGCCTGCTCGGCCTCGCTGCCGGTGCATCGGTTCGAAACTACGAGACAAACGACTACTATGTTCTCGAGCTGGATTCGTCTACAACTCCCGACCAGGTTGCCGGTCGACTGGGCCTACGCCACGAGGGCTCTCTCGGCGGCCTCGACGGCCATCACATCTTCTCCGCGAGAAAGGAGTCGCAGGATATCGTCAAGCCTGCCCTGCAGGCGCGGAGGATGAGGAGGCGAGGACTTGGCGGTTCCGACCCCCTCGATGGTGTTCGTCTCGCACAGAAGCAGCAGCTTCGCAAGCCCTGGGAGAAGAGGGTGCCCCCGCGCCTGCACGGCCCCAAGAACTTCGCTCGTCAGGAACAGGCGGATCCTGGAATGGTTGAGCAGATGAACAAGATCATGCAGACCCTGAACATCGCCGACCCCATCTTCAACGAGCAGTGGCATCTGCTCAACACTGTACAGAAGGGACACGACATCAATGTCACGGGTGTCTGGACCCAGGGCATCACCGGCAAGAACGCGACTGTCGCCATTGTCGACGACGGCTTGGATATGTACAGCGATGATCTGAAGCCCAATTACTACGCCGCTGGCTCCTACGACTTCAACGACCACCGCGAAGAGCCGAAGCCCACGCTGAGCGATGACAAGCACGGCACTCGCTGCGCCGGTGAGGTCTCTGCTGCGCGAAACAACGTCTGCGGTGTCGGCGTCGCATACGAGTCTAAGATTGCCGGCATCCGTATCCTGAGTAAGCTCATTTCAGACGCCGATGAAGCCGTCGCCATGACGTACGACTACCAGCACAACGATATCTACTCCTGCTCTTGGGGACCCCCGGACGACGGTCGATCGATGGACGCGCCAGGTATCCTGATCAAGCGTGCGATGCTTAAGGGCATTCAGCAAGGTCGTGGCGGAAAGGGATCGATCTACGTCTTTGCTAGTGGAAACGGTGCCGCCAATGATGATAACTGCAACTTTGACGGATATACGAACTCCATTTACAGCATCACTGTTGGTGCCATCGACAGAAAGGGACAGCACCCGTACTACTCCGAGAAGTGCTCAGCTCAGCTCGTTGTTACCTACAGCAGTGGCAGCGGAGATGCCATCGTAAGTGACGATACTTTTTAGCGTAATGAAGCACGACTAACAGCTTGGCAGCACACCACCGATGTTGGCACTAACGCCTGCTACAACGGCCACGGAGGCACTTCCGCCGCAGCCCCGCTGGGCGCTGGTGTCTACGCTCTTGTTCTCGAAGCCCGTCCCGATCTGACCTGGAGAGACATGCAGTGGCTCGCCATGGACACGGCTGTGCCTATTGACGAGGAGAAGGGCGAGTGGCAGCCAACCAAGATTGGCAAGAAGTTCAGCCACACGTATGGATACGGCAAGATTGACGCCTATGCCATGGTCGAGGCGGCCAAGAAGTGGAAGAACGTCAAGCCTCAGGCTTGGTACTACTCTCCTTGGGTGCACGTCAACAAGCCTATTCCCCAAGGCAAGGATGGTGTTGCCGTCAGTTTTGAGGTTTCTGCCGATGCCCTCAAGCAGGCCAACCTGGAGAGAGTGGAGCATGTGACGGTCACTATGAACGTGAACCACACCCGCCGTGGTGACTTGAGCGCGGACTTGATCAGCCCCGAGGGTGTTACCAGTCACCTTTCTGTAACCCGCAAGATGGACTCTGCTCGTTCCGGATATGTTGACTGGACGTTTATGAGCGTTGCGCACTGGTGAGTCGGGTCTAGATGACATGTTTGAAGAGTAGACGCTAATCCTGGATTAGGGGCGAGTCTGGTATTGGCAAGTGGACTGTTGTCGTCAAGGATTCCCAGGAGAACGAGCACCAGGGCACCTTCATCGACTGGCACCTCAAGCTCTGGGGTGAGTCGATCGATGCCACCAAGGCCACTCTTCTTCCCATGCCTACCGACGACGACGACAACGATCACGCTTTGGTTGCGACCACTAGCCTGCCCGCAGCTACCACTTCGATCGAGCACCCTGCGCAGCCTACCGACCAGCCTGTCGTTCCTACGGATCACCCCAACCGACCGACCAAGGTCCAGAGCGGTGGTACCCCTGCCGCAACGGGCCCGGCGACGGGCACTGAGGACGCCGCGACAACGACGACCAGCCCCTCTAACTGGGTGTCTTGGCTGCCGTCGTTTGGCAAGGCCGGTGTCTGGGTGTATGGCGCGCTTGCTCTTATTGCTGTCTTTTGCTCTGCTCTCGGTATCTGGTTCTACATCCGCAAGCGTCGCAACAGCCAGCCTCGCGACAACTATGAGTTCGAGCTCCTTAACGAGGACGAGACCGAAGGTTTGAATGGCGAGAAGCGCACGCGCGGCCGTGAGCTGTACGATGCGTTTGCTGGTGACGACGAGGACGATGATGATGACAGCAGCGAGTATCACGACGGGGATCGTGATCGTTCAAGAGAAGGACGTGGCAACAGGGAAACGGATAGGTTAACTGAAAAATAGGCGTACGGCTGCATGGGACGTTTTGCATAGAAATACCTTTGCTCTTGTTTTTTGTTTTCAACTTCTTGTCGCATTTCTCGGTAGTTGGCTCAATTGACTTAGACTGTGGTTGGCGTCTGAGGCTCAACCAATCAATTGTATAAATACATTCTTTGAACAATTCTGGGGATTTTTGAGTTTGAGCTTGGGAGCCTTACCTAAGAAGCGAAGATCAAAGTTCACCTCGGTGAACGACGAAGGGAGTCCCGGTTTGCACTGATGATGTGTACGCGGGCCATCCCGTGCGATAGCTAGGTAGCTACTGCATAGCTCCTAGCTGGCGGGAAATAGGCTCAACAGCATTTCTATTTTCGGCCTGTTCGTCTTCCATTATTCTTGTTTGCACCATCCGACAGTCATCTTTCTGCTTTGCCTAAGTTTTCTTATTTTCTTTCTCTCCGTGTTCTTCATTCATCTCAGACAATAGCCTGTTCGTTGGTTCATCTAGTGCCGAGTCAATCAGCGTTGCTTTTCCCACCTTGGAAACTGTGCCGTATCGAGGCCGGGTGTTCCTCCGCTCCAGCCACCTCATTATTCGGACGAGTACAGACAGCAGCAACTTTTTTTTTCTGCGTCAAGGCTGTTTGGAGGGCAGGTAGCTTGAGCTGGTAGGTAGCTTCGGGGGTGGCTACCCCATCTAATCGGTGTTACAAACGCAGAAAGCATTCGGCGCCGTATCTGCTGCTGCCGCCCTCGGGTTGGCCTCGATCCTTGCTCCCATTAGAATTCGGTGTGATTCAGCCACCCGGATTTTCGGACGTGATGGTTATTCTTGATATTCCTGCAGCCCCATCGTCCGAAAAGTCCCATGCATCCCTCCATTTCGGACTATCACATCTTGGCTGACGGGAAACGGTACTTGTTGCTGCTGCTGCTGCTGTTGGCCTGTGAAGACGGGGGAGGGGAGGGAGAGAAGCAGGCCGTGAGAGGTCGGTCGGCATGGGAAGCTGCAGCAGGCACAGGGTAGCAAGCAAGCTGGATCCCAACCTTCGGATGGACGAGATGGCGCGATGGAGACGCAGGTAAGCTGCAGAGGGGAGTCGTGGTCACTGGTCAATGGGATAGCTCAGGACCATTCAGTGGGCTCCATTCCGACCGCCTCTTTATTTGCGTGTGCTGTCTGTCTGAGGCCCTTTAGCTTTGGCTCCATCGCGACTGTCCGTAAGGTGGAAGTGGAAGAAGGGAAGGAGGAGCTGCCACGCTGCCCACTCGACTAGTAGGTCCTAGTCCGTACCTAGGTAAGGTAAGGTAGGTGAGGTATCCGTAGCTCAGCAAGCTCTTGTCAGCCCAATCGATGACAGTCATGACACGCCTGGTTTGGCAGCAGGAGCAGAACAGACTCACGACCCTGGTCTCAGAGCCAGGATTATCTCCGCCCAAGCCGCTCCCAACCCTGGTCAAGCTGCTCGTTCTTAACCCGACTGGGCCACCAAATGACGCCGTAACACAACCCGTCAACCTCGCCATTTTCTTAGGTCTCGATGCTTGAGTCGCAGCGACGGAGGTGGGAGACGGAAGAAGAAAAAAAAAAGACAAGCTCCTCTTTTTCCCGTCCTTCTCCAATCTCTGGCCTGCATCTAAACGGTTTCTTCTTTTTCATCTACTCCAGCATTCTCTTCTCGTACGGATACCTTAACGCAACGCAACGCAACCTCGCCTCGCCGACTCTCAAACTTGGCGAGCCCTGTCTTGCATCTGCTGGTCGACCCTCCGTTGCGCGCGCGTGTCTGCATCGCATTGGCTGCTATGGCAAGCTGCATATGTCTTTAGACGCCCAGCCTTTTTTTCCCTACCGCTAGATTGACACTTTTGTTCCCTGCCTCGAGTAGACTGTAGGTTTGGCATCCCACGGACTGTACAGATACACGCATCGACTACACCGGTGCTGCGCGCGCCCAGTCCTTTCAAGTCGATAACCGTCCTGCAGCCCAATTATAGCGCCGCTGCAAGTCAAAAAAATAATTCACCTCACACGCAGCTGGCTCGGCACCAGGCCAGACCAGACAAGACAAGACAGCATTGATATTAGCCTCCTCTCGCCATGCCGAGTGCGCCATATTGGGGCGATCTGTCGGGCCCCAAATCTGCCAGACGCCAGCGACGCCAGTCTGAGGATTTTAGTCTGCCAGAACGCAGACCATCTCCCATTGATCAGCTGGACCCTATGACAACGGACAAACCTCTTCCTGCCCCTCCCCCAAAGTCAAACCGCACCTCTCTCCAGACGACAAACACCGAGGCCGTCACCGAGTCGACCCTCAGTCCCTTCGTCTCACCTACAGCCTCCAACTTCCCAGACGAAGGCCTTGCCCCGCGCCCGCCTACCTTTCCCTACGGCGAGTCGCAATACCCAGAAGACCAGCAGGCTGAGAGGCGCCAGCGACGACGCAGAGAGCGCAACGAGCAGGAGGAGATTTCTCCCATCGAGCCCTACGACCTGCCCGCGGGCGCCACGCCTCCAGCAGCTCCCGATGTGCCCAAGGGCCCTCCCGTGAGCTACAGAAACCCGTACGGCAACGGCGGGCTGCCTTATACACATGCCGCCTCAGGATCTCGCCCTCCGCGACACCCCAGCCCGCTGGTGAGCCCAGACGACGGAGACATCATGAATCCCGAGGGATACTACAGGGACCCCGCGCCCGAGAGAGAGGCTGCGCCGCCGCAGCAAGTACAGCAGCAACATCAGCAGCAGAACCCGCCGCTCGATCGCGCCCAGACGCTCGATGTAAACCAGAGGCCCCGCGAGTCCAAGGGCTCGTCGAGAAGGAGGTCAGAAGGACATAGGAAATCTTCAGGAGGAGGATCCAGAAAGTTCGCCAACGACCGCTCTCCACTTCAAAGACTCGAGCTGACGCTCGACAGCATCACCAAAGAGGAGAAGCGAGCTCGTGTCGAGGCTGCGGAGCGCCGCGCGAGAGAGAAGGCTGCGGCAGCTGCAGCGCAGAACCCCGACCTCCTCCAACTTCCTGAAGCGACACACCGCGCGCCGCGATCGAAGCAACGGCAACAACAGCAACAACAGCCCGTGATCAAGCAGGAGCCTCAAAGGCCGCTTCCTGAACCTCCCCAGCAACCGACCGCTTCGGTTCCGCAAGTGCGATTCAGCGACGTTTCGTACGACGAGGATGACTGGCGGGGCACAGCGCCTGAGCAGCAGGCTAATGTCGCTGCTCCCAGAGGAGCCCCTCCGCAACACCACCCAGAAGACAGACGGCATGCGCCGGCGCGCGTGTCGCTCGATGATGCGCGGCGGCAGCCTCGATATGTGTCGGAAGAGGAAGGGTACTATGGTGGCCAATATCAGCAGAGAGCGCCTGCGATGGCTGCTACAAGACATGCGCCAGCTCCCTCCGGGGGTGTTCCTCAGAGAAGTGTCAGCTTGCGTGAAGAACCTAGACAGGCGCCACCAGAAAACTCAGGCATTCCTAAGCGTAACTTGAGCTTCCGTGAGCGCGCTGCAAAGAATGATCTGAACCTCCCCAAGGCCGCTGTTGACAGAGATCTGAGCCCAGAGACAAGCCCTGAGCCGACGCCGCCGGTGAAGGGTTCTCGGAGACCTAGCTGGTCTCTCACTAGGAGTGGGAGCAACAAGCTTAAGAAGCAACCAAAGGGTGACCCGTGGTTCAACATTCGACAGGATGCTGAGAAGAAGTATGAGAACATCGACTTCCGCAACGCGGCTTTGGATGAGTCGGCGGCTGCGAAGGGTGGCCCTCCCGTCAAGAGGTCCGCGTCGCACGCGGCGCATGAACAGGCATTGCCCCCGGACGCCACGCATGAAGAGGTCAGACGAGCCGGGATTCCCAGTAAGGCTGCGAGGTTAATTGGCATTGAATCTGGAGGAGTCCAACGACGTGCTACGGCACCTATCAGTCGCCGTGATTATGAGCACGACGACGAGGCTTACTTTGAGCCCGTCGCATCAGGCGGCCGTGGCGATGAAGCTCAGCACGCGTCTCACAAAGCGGCGACTGAGCGCGGCAGACAGTATGAGCGGGACTACTATTCTGACGACGAGGAGTACGATGAGCGCGGTCACCGCATCACCAACAAGCTGTATCACGGCCGCGATAGCTTCCGCCCTGGCGAGGGTACGTACAAGCCGCCCAAGTACCTCGACGAGTGGAAAAAGGCAACAGTTGGCAGTTTGTCTGGCTCCCTTCTGGATCTCAGCGACGATCAACTTCCCACGCTCGATAAGAACACGCCATGGTGGGAGGGAAGTGGAAAGCGCAGAGGAAGCGCCTCTCGGCCGCGCAAGGCGGAAGCATTTGATGGCGAGTACGATGAGACTAATGGTAAGTAATGTGACGGCAAGGTCAATCAACAGTGCTAACAATTGGCAGCTCCCACGAGGTTCAAACCACCACTGTATCTCAAGTGTGGCCCTCTGTTGAGGTACTGCGGACTGAAGCACGAGAAGATCCCTCCCCGCGCCAGGAACGCTGCAGCCACCGAACGCACCATGTGGCGTGGCTCAGTGATGATCGTGACGCAGGACAGCGATTCTTCGTACGAGATTGCGCCGACCTTGCGGCTGTTTGTGCAGCCCCTTGAGCTGCTTCCACCGCCACCGCAGATCATCCCTGGAGAGCAGGACCTGCCTCCGGAGTACGTGGACCCAATTGCAGGCATGCCGAAGTTGGGGAGACGGGGCGAAACTCTCTACGTCCGACCCGTAGACCACCTCGAGGAGGCCAAGGACTTGTCGAGAGACGAGACAGACAACGGGCTGTTTGAGAAAACAAAGAGTCCCCCGGATGTCCCCCCGGCGGATGGGTCTCTGGACTACCCGGGATCTTTCTCAAGCCGCCGCAAGCGTGTCAAGCTTGATGGAGAAAAGGTCTCCAAGTACAAGGACGTCCGCGGGTTCCGACTGCACTCAGAGCGTGGCTGCACCTTCTGGCGATTCAATATCGAGATTGAACTCCGCGAGAAGCAGCAACGGATCGCTTACCGTATTAACCGTGGCCCTTCAACGGGATTCTGGGTCCCCGCAGCTGGGGAGTCCATGAACATCATGTTCCACAGCTGCAACGGCTTCAGCATGAGCGTGAACCCCGACGACTTTAGCGGACCTGACCCAATGTGGCGCGATGTTTTGAACACTCACCAGTCGCAACCATTCCATGTCATGCTTGGTGGTGGTGATCAGATCTACAACGACTGCTTGATGGACCAGAGTAAGCAATTCCGCGAGTGGTTGATGATCAAGAATCCGCTGCATAAGCACAATGCGCCATTCACCCCCACGATGCAGGACGAATTGGAGAGGGCCTATCTCGAAAGGTACTGCATGTGGTTTTCCCAAGGGCTCTTTGGTCTGGCCAACTCGCAGATTCCCATGGTCAACATGTGGGATGATCACGACATTTCCGACGGGTTCGGCTCGTACGGTCACCACGATATGAGTTCGCCAGTATTTTCTGGTCTCGGCAACGTTGCTTTCAAGTACTATATGCTCTTCCAGCACCAAAGCGTCCCTGTCGAGACAGAGACTTCAGAGCCTAGCTGGATTCTTGGCACTCAACCCGGTCCCTACATCAATGAGCAGAGTCGCAGCTTGTTCGTCGAGTTGGGCTCCAAGGTTGCGCTGTTGGCTGTGGATGCCAGAACTGAGCGGACGGAAGGTGATGTCGTTAGCGAGGACACCTGGCAGCACATGATGGACCGCTGCTACGACGAGCTCAGGAATGGCAGAACTCAGCATCTGCTAGTTTTGCTGGGCGTGCCGATTGCATACCCCAGACTGGTCTGGTTGGAGAACATGTGAGTTGCCCCTGAATTCTGAATCATTTCTTAAGACAATGTTCTAACAGACACAGTCTCACCTCAAGAGCCATGGATCCTGTCAAGGCTCTCGGCAAGCTGGGAATGCTTGGCAACACTTTGAACCACATTGACGGTGGTGTTGAGGTCTTGGATGACCTGAACGACCACTGGACTGCCAAGAACCACAAGAAGGAGCGAGAGATTGTAATCCAGGACATGCAAGACTTAGCAGCGGACAAGTCAGTCAGAGTCACCTTCCTCAGTGGTGACGTTCACCTTGCGGCTGTTGGCCAGTTCTACGCCAACCCCAAGCTCAACCTGCCCAAGCACAAGGACTTCCGCTACATGCCCAACGTCATTTCATCGGCCATCGTCAACACCCCTCCCCCTGATCTGATGGCGGACATCCTGAACAAGCGCAACAAGGTTCACCACTTTGACGACTCGACTGATGAGAACATGATCCCGCTCTTCGGCCACGGAGTCGACGGCAAGCCCCGAAACAACAAGCACTTGCTGCCGCACCGCAACTGGTGTTCCATTCGTGAATGGGCTCCCGGCACCACGCCGCCCCCCACGCCTCCCTTGTCGGCCTACGATAGAAGCCCTAGCCCGCCTCCGAGCCGTGGCGGTGGTCTTTTGCGCCGCTTCTCCTCGAACAAGGGTCCTGGTTACCGCCCTGACATTCAGAAGGACTCTCCACAGGACCCCTCTCGGCCTCCCATCTCCAACAGCGGCAAGACGGGCGGTCTGTTCCGAAGGCTCTCGCGTCGTAACTCGACTGACGGGGGCCGACCGGCTGAACCCGCCAAGCCGAAGCGTTCAATGTCGTTGACACGCAATTTCTTCAGTCGCAAGACCAGCAAGAAGTCGCGGCCTGATGACGGCGGCATCAACGGCAATTGGGGAGAGGAAGACGACGACAGAGGTTCCATTAGCACGGCCGAAGACGGCCATTACGGTTACGACACCTACGATGACAGACCGGCGGTGCAGCCCCGTGTAAGAGGAATGGGACTTCGCGGAGGTGGCGGCCACGATGAATACAACTCTGGCGATGATTCGTACTTCACGGCTCGCCCAGCCGCGCGCATGAGGGGCGCGCCTATTCCGCAGGGCCCGCAACACAATGAATTCCAACCTGGCGACGAGTCTCAATTTAGCGCTCGTCCACCGACTCGCGCTCGCACTATGAGTACTGAGCGTTCGGCCGCCATGCCGCCACCCAGGCCATTCCATCGTACCCCCACCGGCTTGTCGGTCAAGCAGCAGAAGAACGCCGATAAGTTCTCCGTGGATCTCGAGGGTGGTTTGGACATTTGTCTGAATGTCGAGGTTAATCCTAAGGACCCCACCGGCATCACGACGCAGTATAGACTGCTCGTTCCGCGTCTGTTCTGGGATGACGCGAACGAGGCCGGAGCTCTGCAACAGCCTGCCCCAGCCGGCTTCAAGCGCTTCTTTAGCTTGAAGAAGAAGGACACGGGCCGCCGTCCGTCTCAGGATGTGGGAAGTGAGGAGCAATTCGACCGAACTCCTTCCGGCCGGCCGCAGACTGGAATGCCTCCCACCGGACGGGAAGCGTATGATGTGCCAAGGACGGCCGCGAGATACGAGTCACCCGGGGGCTACGACTCGTCTCGAACATATGACTCTTCTCAGCGGTATGATTCGCCTGCGAGGTATGAGCAGCCGCAAGCTGCAGGCGGAAGGAGGTGAAAGGAATTCGCACGATGAAGGGGGGGGGGATTAATGAGCTTGCTTTTTCTTTTTCTGTGGGAGCCAGGTTTTGGTCTCCAAAATATTCGTTCACGGCATATTGAATTCGGGCATCATCGCATTAGCATTGCGAAGGAGTAAGATTGACGAGGGCACAAAAGTTTTTGGATCGCCGGTCCCTCGGACTAGGAGTTTCGGTACCTTATCTGCATGGCTGATACCTTAATGACGACTATGACCTCAATTGTCCCGCGTACATGAGTGATGTGCATTTCAATTGGAAGATGAGTTTACATGAATCAAGTAGTTTATGAGGACGAATCAGCACACGGAGGCGGGGTATGAAAATCGTATTGGAGCAGAAGCTCTGGTCAAAACGTTTGGGTCCATCTATCCCAACCGTCTCGATGCGCAGTAATATTTTTATGATATCAAACTTTTTGTAGTCTGTCGCTCGTTAGCATCCTTTTGACACTCGTAACAGCACACCATGCAACCAACCTTTTTGGACTCAGTAACATATGCCGACGTGTTTCCCGCAGTCTCTATCCCCGAGACTGCAACACATCGGCAAGGCCAGCTTTCTCCAGCTGACCTTCTATCTCCTTTCCCACGTGGTTCTACATCCCGTGCTGTCGTCCCACATCTTACTGCACCCATGGCAAGTGTGCGTCAATACTTGAGGAGAGGAAGCTATCGTTTGAAAGCGAGTCCGAGACCGCATAATCACTGGATATCTTCACCGTCCTTGGCACCGCCAGCGTCCCTCTCGGCGCTCCTGCTCCTGCTGCGGCTACGACTGCGTCCGCGGCCGCGGTTCTGGGCCCTCGCGCCGCCGCGGGCGTTGGCGCCGCCCTTGCCGCCGGGGGGAGGGCGGACGAAGGCGAAGTCGACGTAGACGGTCTGGTCGAGGAGCTTGGTCTCGTGGGCGTCGTTGATGGCGGCGCGGGCTTCGGCGAGGGTTGCGTATTCGATGAGGGCGTAGCCCTGTGGGACGGGTTAGCGTATCTGCTCATACGGCCTTTCTTGGCTCTTGAGATTGGGGGGGGGGGAACGGGACGTACCTTGACGTAACCGCTTCGTCTGTCGAGGTTGAGGTGCAGGTTCTTAATCTCGCCGTACTCGCCGAACTTGTCCTGGATGGTCTCCTCGTCGGCCTCCTCGTGGACGTTGGTGACCATGACGATCCAGCCCTCGATGGAGCGGACGGCGGTGGCGCGGCCGTGGGTCTGCATCTCGGACTCGTTGCGGGCGGGCGCGCCGCCTGTTGTTTGGGCGGCGGAGGGGGAGGGGGGGTTGTCGATTTCCATTTCTACGTCGGCCATTTTTGCGGTTTTGTTTGGGGCGGTGATGCTGCGAGACGGATTGAATTGGGTTCGGTGGAAGGGGGGGTTGTCGAGACGCGGGGAGGGAGGTGCGTGAGTGACGTCGGTGAGAGGTGAGGTGAGGATGTATGAATCGTGGGTTCGTATGGCGGGGCGCGTTGGGAGTTGTGGTGAACGAGGCTGAGGATTGTTGCCGACGATGGCAGAGACAACTGGAAAAAGGGGAGGGACGTTGGATTTCGGAAGGTACGTATCTGGAGCTTGTGCACGGGCTTGCGGGTGGCTTTCTGATGAGTGGGTGTGGGAGCTGGCCAATGGTGAGAGCTTCACATCTTGATCGGAAAGACTCAATGACACGAATTCAAAATTTGAAGTTGTCATTTGCTGCCTAGAGTCTCCTTGAGTGTTCCAATTGCATTTATATGCATTATCAAGTCTTTAAATTACGCCATGAACTTGGAAGTAAACCAGAAGCACCACACAAGACTTCATTGAGAACTTTCACGTAAACCGGCCTGAAGAGTCTCTGGGAACAATCCACCACAGTATGATTACTTATCATGAATGCTCAACATACGTCATGGCCTTGATCCAGCAGTAAGCTGGCAGTCGGCTGTGAAATTAAGTCAGGAACACGTGGATAATGACACCGGCTTCATATCACTATGGAAGCAGCCGAACACCCGTCTCAGCCCTATCCACCGTTCAAAGACAGCCTGGCCTGAATCCAAGATTGACAAGGCGTTCTTCATGTCGTCGTCTCAGAAGATTTGAGACGAACGGTCATCTGGTTTCACTGCTGAGCCTCGTTCTCACCTTCAGGACGGGTGTCTGAAGCAAATGATGATACCCCACCGAAGGGCCAACAATGCACAGGGTTTTGGCCGCTAAATTGCTGCCTACGATATTTTGGGGACGCAGGACAGTTGAAGGTCCAGCTGCTCAGGGGTGAATGCTGCAAATCATGGCATGGGAGAAGTGCGACCTGCGGCCTGCCAGCATGGGAGATTGGATGCCGAGGAAGCGAAAAATGCAGTGCAGCATGGGAAGACGCAGGCCAAGCAGGACTGAGAGTGAGAGATTTGGGGCACGGCGGCCGGGATGATGGTTGTTTCATCGTTTCCGTTTCACTACGCCGGGGACAACGGACGGCTTCGGCCCAGGGGTGGTGGAGGGCGACGCGTCGATCAGCATCGCGAAATGCTTTCCCCTGGTTTAATTGTCGCCGTCTGGTTCGTCGCTTGGCAGATTTGTACGGAGATGAAAATCCGCAGTCCATGCAACTCTTTAGCCAAGACACGAAGCCTGCTGTACCTTTTTCGTTCCTTCTTACTGTCTTACCAAGCACTGTCCGCGTATTTTGGGCCCATTGCCTATTGAGAGGAGGGGAAGGGGGAGCCTTTTTTGTGTTAAATTATGTGGATTGGACAAGATCCTTGGCGGATGCGTGTTGTTTGCACTGCCTCGAGGGGGTGAGATTGTTGGTTTTTGTAAGTGGTGTGTTTGCGATATAATTGAGGAGGTATTTCCATTGCCCCTGGATTTATTTGAAGAAGGATCTTTTTGGATGCACTGCGTTTTTCGTGACTTTTTTTCGAGAAACATCTTCCCCAGTGATTTACTGTCAATCCTTTGATCTTTCCCAGTCGATCCGTCCACCTCAGCAGATCACGAACGACCATCGTCCTCACACAATTTGCGACAATCGTAATCACAACATCCCGTCAAAAATGGTGGTCCAAGAACAGCCTCAGCCAATGGCGCAAACCATGCAGCCGAACCAGCCGCAACAGAACCCCAATGAGCTTACGAAGGAGGAGAAGGATAATGAAGACAAGAAGACTTGGACCTGTGTAAGTCGAGACCCTCTTTGATGATCGTGGCGACGTGGACGAGCGAGTTCGCTAATCGGTCGTTGTTGCAGGCCCAATGCTGCTCCAGCTGCCTTGATTGCATCATGATGTGCATGCGCTCTTAAGATGTCGAATCGATCATTCGAAAAATCTTAAAATCACGACAAATGCTGGAGTTCTCAATATCTCCAGGCGTGTTGGGTCAGGATTCGGCGCTCGGGGTTCCTTTTGGGGACGTGGTACGCGGCCTTTTTGATTGCGATTTCCGATGGGCGATGGATACCTCTTGACAGTGGGAGTTTTGGGCGTTTGGTTTCTGAATGACGGCCGCGGCCGCGCACCCCGAGTGCCTCACGATATTCTTCTTCAGACTCTGAAATGGAGTGCGCCTTTGAAGCGCTTTTGCAATGACTACAAAGATGACACCAAACAATTGATTTGCGATGATGACTTGCGCGCCGAGGTTGCTGATCCATAGCCGGCTGCTTGATGCCAGGGTGACAGCACTGAACATCCTTCAGGGCCGTCTACTTGCAGATGAAATCGATGATTCTGGTGCAATCATCACCAGGCGTTACGTAGTCCTGGATATCGGGACAGCCTCCAGATGCCGGGTGCCGGAGATTGTGTGGAGACCGGCACCGGCGTGGTCTCGGTGAAGTATCCGCTCGAGTCCGTTTCGGCTTCCTGGACAAGACCAAGTTCAAGATAACTGCACGTAATTATGTCAGATTCTCTTGTCCCAACCTACATGAATGAATCATGTTCTTCCGGAAGAAGTTGATTCTGGGTTTACAAGACAAAGAGCCTGGCTTTTCTCAGAAAGATCATTTACTTGAGCGAACTCTAGGTATGAATCTACCAACGCCAGCACTATGGGCGCTGTGGCTCACACTGATAGCGACAATGCACCGCTAAAGGCGCTGAAGGCCTCATGCCACTAATCGGGCTACCTTCTTGACGCCAAGTGCTCGCATAACAAAAGCCGCCTGTCGTTGTTCCCATGACACCTCAGATATCTTCTTTGGACTGTCGGTCATAACTTGGCTCTGTGTTCCAAATGAAAGGCATTTTACACAACAATTGAAGTATAAGCAGGAATAGATTATCAGCACCAGAGACGCCAATAACACAGAAATGAGGGCATAGGCGGGAATAGAGACGGCGAGGTGACGGACTTTTCCTCTATTCTAAGTGCGGAACACCATCTGCAAGTGAAGACTTGCAATCGTGGGAATCATGTCGGTGGCTTAGTATCTTCGCATCAGGATGCGCCTGCTACGGGATTTTTGTCGCTAGAGACCGCGAGAAGCGCCGATGTAGCGGCAGAAGGAACTTCGGTAATTAGACTGCTGCCTTGATGAGGTGTGTTCCGCTAATGGCTCTTCAGCTGATACTTAAGCATGACTGCTTCCTTCGCGCAGCGCATCTGGCGATAGCGGACACCAGCGAGCGCAATAAGAGATGCCGTACGAGTACCATCCGCTGCAGGGCGCAGACATTCGTCTGCTCACGATCGAGCCTCTGGAGGATGGCGAAGACTTCTCAGCTCCCATCCGATGCACTCTCGAGCATGTCGATCTAGAAGCTGCAGCGCGGCTTTCAGGCTTCAAGGGTCAGAATCACGTCTGGCCAGAGACCGAGTCGGCTCGCGATGTGGCTGCAATCTTCAAGAACCCCAAAGACGCGCAAGCCCTGGTACAAGTCGGTGATGGCACCAAAAGCACCGAAGAACAATCGCCGGACTGGAAGGGTAACGACAACGACTTACCATGGAGGCACGACTGGGGCGACTTTCTCGCGCTTTCTTACGTTTGGGGCCCGCCAACTCCAATTCAGTACATCTTGCTCAACGGCCATCAGTTTCCCGTCGGACCAAACCTATTCCAGGCTCTTCTGCACCTCCGTCCAAACGAGAGAATCCGCCAAGGCTTCAAGCTCTGGATCGATGCTATTTGCATCAACCAAGAAGACATCGCAGAGAGGAGCGCCCAGGTCGGTCGTATGCGAGACATCTACGCGGCGGCATGGCAGGTAATTATCTGGCTAGGGTCGGAAGCTGATGATAGCGAACTGGGAATGTCTGCTTTGAGCTGGATTGCCGCGAGGAACAGAACTTCCTCCCCGTACGATGGGTTCTACCGCGAAAGCACAAAGATCGATGCGCGTCCTCTGTTCATCATATGGGGAACCTTTAAAAGCCCTTTGAAGAAGGCAGTCTACAAAGCGTTGTTTTCGCTACTTTCCAGGCCTTACTGGCAAAGGATGTGGATCTTGCAAGAGGTGGCCATGGCCCGTCACGATGCACCAGTTGTCTGTGGCAAGAGTTGCTTGCCGTGGAGGGACATACACGAAGCCGCAACGTTCATTAGCAACGATGAGACGAGGTTCGGTCGTGAGCTTGTGGGCAGCACCCGGCCCAGGATCTTAGATTCTTGGTCATTCGAGTTCGCGAGAGACAGAGTTGTGCAAGAGAGAGACTGGTCGTCTGAGAGAATGTGGAATCTTCTAATGGACATGACCAAGGTCCAGGAGAATCAGACGGAGATCACACCTGAGGAAGACAAAAGGCACCCCTTTGAAGTCCTACAACCCCTCGTCTTAGCAAGAGACGCAAAGATCACAGAAGAGAAAGACAGAGTGTATGGGATCTTGGGTATCAGGGCGATTGCAGACAGGGTCGACATCACCCCCGACTACAAGCTTTCCATGGAGACGATATACCGTGACTTTACGGCGCAGCTTCTGTCAAAAGGCAACTTGGAAATACTTCGATTCGTATCGAAAGATGGGGGCCGCATTCGAGCGCAGTGGAATCTGGAAGATGTTCCCTCCGCCTTAAGCTATCGAAAAGTGACGCCCGTCGTCGGGCCTGTGTTGAACTCCTTCTCGAGATCAGACAAGCAGGATTTGATTGGCACGACATGCCACCACGAGCTCCCTACATGGGCTGTCTGCTGGACCTGCAAACCTGCGCCCACAGCCCAGCTGCGAGGTCCTTATTGTGCAGGTGGTGTGGGAGGACTCTCACCTCCAGTCGTTTCGCCCGATGACTACAGCCTCACAGTTCAGGGGGTCATCTTCGACACTATTGGCAGTCTGGGCTCGTTTCACCCCGCGGAGGTCGATGACACCTACCCCCATAATGCCATTCCGACCACCAACAGTGCTTATGGCGGACTCGAAGACACCAGAAATGCCTTGTGGCGTACTCTTCTTGGTGACACAACAATAGACGGTGGCAGCCAAGCCTCGGAAGCGGGAGCCTGGTTGCTTGACCCTAAGATTTGGAACCAAGGTGTCGCAGGCGTCTTCACGAACGGCTTCGGTCTAGACGAGCTCATGTCTCGAAATAAGAAGCTTGTCTTGGGCGGCCACACACTGGAACAACTCATCTCTGGTGTCGTTCGGTCTGGTTGGTGGCAGAAGATCAAGAGCACTGAGAGGATCTACAATCCGACGGAGGAGCAGCGTGAGGTTTTGTCTTGGGCGATGAATGTGACAGCCTGGAGAAGGCTCATTGGAACCACGGCGGGGAGGATTGGGCTTGTGCCAGCTGCGGCCGGAGCTGAGGATAAGATTGCGGTCTTGCGAGGCTGTAGTACGCCGATTGTTCTCAGGGCTTCGGATGACCGGTGGGAGGTCGTTGGGGAGTGCTATGTGCATGGAGTTATGCAAGGGGAGGTCACCTCTGGGATAACAGATATGGATCCCATCATTCTGTGCTGAAAAGCTCAAGCAAGCTTCTCAATGGTATTTGAAGAGACCACGCCAAGTCCTCTTGGGCTGATCAGGCTTATTTGCTCCTTCGCCAAAAAACATACCTACCGTGCTGTAGCTGAGACATACAGCAGGCTTCAGTCACAGCCACAATTTGCTGTCCTCTAACCCCTTGATTCAGGATACCAGGCTGCAAGGCGGCTCGCGGCCTTTCAAAAACTGAAAGTCGAGTTGTTCAGCCCGAGGATCTTGAGTTCTTCCCTCGTGGAGCGCAGGACTTCCTCACATACGTTCACCAACGACAGTCGTCGGCAAGTGTCAAATTTCGTTTCCGCCGCCTTCTGCCTATCATTTTGAGAGTCTTTCTGCCTGGAAGACGGCATGGAAGACCAGGCTTCCAGCAAGAAGCGACGGCACGATGACGAAGACGCCGAAGATGTCAAAGCGCAGGGCAAGAGAACAAAAGTCGAGAGTAAGGATGACCTCGACCGATACACCATAGGGTGGGTATGTGCTCTTTCGATAGAGCAGACGGCGGCGAGAGCGATGCTGGATGAAGAGTTTCAGGATGTTCACATCCGTAAGGCAGCCAACGACACCAACACATACACCCTAGGCTCCATCGGAAGACACATGATCGTCATAGCATGCCTCCCCAAGGGTCAGCTAGGCGTCGTCAGGGCCTCAAAGGTGGCGACGAGTATGACCTCAACCTTTCGGAACATCAAGTTTGTCCTGATGGTGGGTATTGGAGGTGGGGTTCCGTCCGGACCAAACAACGTCAGGCTCGGGGATGTTGTCGTCAGTACTCCGACAGAAGAGTATCCCGGTGTCGTTCAGTGGGACTTTGGAAAGACGACGGACGGCGAATTCGAAAGGACCGGTTCGCTGAACAATCCACCAACATTGCTTCTCACGGCTCTCGCCAAGATGGAAAGCGATCACGAACTGGATGGATCAAAGATTCAAGAAAATTTGGACATCATGTTTAAGAAACGACCAAATCCCAAAGATAAATACGGGCGATCTGAAAAGCTTGAGGACGTCTTGTTCTCTGCAAGTTACAACCATGTCAATCACCCTTCAAACCCCAATTTGACTCAAAGTTCCGGGGGCGTTCAAGGGTCGACGCAGGGAGGCACCAGCTGTCTGCTCTGTGACCATTCGAAAGCGACGAAGAGAGAAGTTGGAGACCCCGTTATCCACTACGGCTTGATTGCTTCTGGAAACCAGGTCATCAAGGATGCTGCCTACCGGGACGAAATCAATAAGAACCTTGGCGGCAACACCCTATGCATAGAAATGGAAGCAGCTGGCCTTATGGACGATTTCCCGTGCCTGGTAATTCGTGGTATCTGCGACTATGCCGACTCTCACAAGAACGACGCCTGGCAGAAGCATGCAGCCGCGGTTGCTGCGGCCCTGACGAAAGAGCTTCTGCAAAATGTGCCACCAGTGGAGGTTGACAGTGAGCGAACGGTTGTTGAAACGTTGGCTCGAGAGTTAAGAGAGAACATGACAGATAGTCAGTTGAAATTTATATTCAGTTGAAATTTGTCAAAAATTGAACATCTTGCAAATGCTGACAGAGAGCGCAGTTCAGTCTACAGCATTGGCTACCAAGAGTGAGCTAACGAGATTGGGCGCACAAGCACTAAGAGACGAGGATGAAGACATTCTTCAGTGGCTAACACCTATTGAGCACGGAATTCAACAAAGTGATTGCCTCAGAAGAAGACAACCCGGAACTGGAGAGTGGTTCTTGACGTCGACTGAATATCTTACCTGGCTCAACGCGGAGGCCGAGTTTGATCGTCAAACCCTTTTCTGCCCAGGCATACCCGGGGGAGGAAAGACAATAATCATGGCCGCAGTCATTGCCGATGTCACGAAGCGTTTTGTCTCGTCCGAAACTGTCGGAATCGCGTACATCTACTGCAATTTCCAGCGAAAGGAGAACCAGACCTTGGAGTGCTTTCTGTCAAGCTTGATCAAACAACTTGCTCGAAGTCTAGGAGTTATACCGGACGGTCTTGCAAGATTACACAAGAATAACAAGCGAGCGGGAACACTGCCGTCTGCGCAGGAACTCTTCGATGTGCTTTGTCTGATTTGCGACTCCTATTCGACGCTGTTTATCCTTATTGACGCACTTGATGAGTGCCAAGCCGATAGTTGCTCGGCTCTGATTTCGGCCTTGCTCAACTTGCTAGCTAGGACGTCGACGGCGGTCAAAATATTCACAACATCAAGATTCGTTCCTGAGATCGAGAAGAGCTTCGATAAGGCTCTCAAACTCGAGATCAAAGCCACAAACGAAGATATACACCGCTATATCCAACATCGACTGCCACAAATTCCGGTGCGTCTTACTGAAACTCCCGGCCTTCAGGATAGAATTACGGGTGAAATCTCAAATGTAGTTGATGGGATGTGAGTTTCTATTTGATGAATTGTTTCTTCGTTTTCTTACGTTGTTCTAGGTTTCTGTTAGCACAGCTTTACCTTGAAGCTCTAAAAGATGCCACCTCTGTCCGGGAAATCATCTCTGCCCTGGGAAGCTTCAAACACAAAGGCGTTGACAAAGTCGGAAATAAACGTCAACTGTCTCATGTTTACGACGAAGCATACAAAGATGCAATAAAGCGGATTCAAGGTCAAACACCAAACCGACGAGACCTTGGCACTAGCGTGGTGTCCTGGATCACCCACGCTTCACGCCCACTTACAGTCCTCGAGCTCCGACATGCTCTTGCTGTGGACACGGATCAGAACGAAGTTGATTACGAGAACATTCGTGACGTTGATGTCGTACTTTCTGTGTGTGCAGGGCTTGTCACTGTCGAAGACGAGAGCATGATTATTCGTCTAGTTCATTACACTGCTCAAGAGTTTTTCCAGAGAGCCAGCGAGACATACTTTCCAGGGTACCACGCTATCATGGCGAGTATCTGTGTCAGATATGTCTACATTGTTCATCATAGTCCCGGAGATCGGGTTAGGTTTAACCTATGGGACAAAGCACCGTCATATCCTTTCCTATCATACGCATCACATGGATGGGGTTACCACACGGTGCAAGGGCGCTGTCTTTGCAAGGATGTTGAGACATTTCTCCTGCATCATGAAGATATTATGCAGAGTTTATCTTCGTATAAGATTCTGTCGACACTAACATCCTCCTCGAAGAAGTTTCCGGAGTCAGGTCTTGGCTGGGCAGCCTTTTACGGCATTGATGAGGCCATTGATGTTTTCCACCTGGAACGGTGCATGGTCAATGCCACAGACTCTTCAGGAATGACGCCCATGTTCTATGCTGCAATCGAAGGTAAAACCACTTTTATGAGGTTGCTTTTCAAGTTTGGCGCTGATCTATCCCTTCAATCTCAACCTGATCTGTTACATTCAGCAGTTCGACTTGGAAATAGTGACGTCGTGGGGCTACTACTCGGAAAGGGAGCGGACGCAGACCGCCAGGACTTGGATCAGAGGACGCCGTTGATCACAGCTGTGGTTTCGAATCAGCTATCTGCTGCGAGAAAACTTCTCCTTGGGGGCGCCCCCATTGAGACCCCAGGCAGAGGCGGCAGAACTGCCTTGCACGAGGCGGCGGTACTTGATCGGGTCGATATTGCCGAGGTCTTGCTTCAATGTGGAGCTCAGGTTGATCCGCTCGATGAAAAAGGTCAAACTCCGCTGGGAATTGCGGCTAGAAGCAGCAGCAAGGCTCTTGCTAGTCTCCTGATTGCCCATGGTGGGCTTATAAACGCCGGGAGCAAGTTCGACAAGTCGCCACTGCTTCTCGCTCGACAGGATTGGATGGTACAGCTGCTCATTGCCAAAGGCGGACCGATCCATCCTGGTGCCTGTATTGATCACGCCAATGCACTGTATATTGCCAGCAGTATCGGTAACATTAAAAATGTCAAGCCGTTGATTGCCACCGGCTTAAGCGAAGGGACCCTACGGGGAACGCAGCTTGAAATAGCTTTGCTCATGGCAATGAGACACCAACACAAGAACGTCGTCAATCTTATCGTACAAGAGAGCACAAACATCGATTCCTTAAACAATTTTGCCCTGCTCTTTGCCATAGAGACCGGCCACCTGGACGTAGCGGCTCGACTTATCAACAGAGTTGGTTTCCATTCCGCCGAGAACCAAGTCGAGTCTCCAACTCAAAGATCTGCGCTATCCAGTGCGTTGCAACACGGGTACACCGATGTTGCAAAACTATTGGTAGATAAGGGTATCGGCCTTAATAGTATCCAAGGACACGAAGGTCAACATGCGTTACGACGCGCTCTAAAGCATTTAAATTTCGATGTTGCGAGACTGCTGATCAAAACAGGTGTTCATCTGGGCATTCCAAAATCACAAGATCCAAAACTTCTAAACTCTGCTTTGAATCAAGGGTACCCAGACATCGCCAAGTTTTTGATCGAAGAAGGCGAACAATCTTTTGGCGAGGGAGCGCTGAAGAATGCTATCGAAAGAGGGTACTTGGATGTCATTGAGCTTTTAGTAATCAGGGGAGAAGTCAATGACATGCAGAGACATTACCATCAAACTCTGCTTTTCGAGGCTATCGACAGGGGTTACGTAGATGCCGCAAAGGCTCTGTTCAAGAGTTGCACAGAAATCGGGGCTCTGGAAGCGCCTACCCGGGAGACATTCCTTTTCAGGGCGGTCAGTCATGGCTCTGCCGAGTTCGCAACATTCTTGATCGAAAATGGCGCGAGCATTGACGGCGGCCAAGGGCCTCTCCAAGAAACCGTACTTTTCGAAGCGATGAGGCGTTGTCATGACGACTTGGCAAAGTTTCTGATCAATTATGGTGCAGAACCCAATGGAATCCAAGGGCCTGGGGAAACAACAATTCTCTTCAAAGCTGTGACAAATAATCAATTAGATGTGGCCAAGCTTCTAATCGAGAAAGGCGCAGAAGTTAACGTTATTCAAGAGCCCGGCGGAAGGACGCCACTCTTCGCTACCGTCGAAGAAGCAACGCGGAAAGTCTTCAATGCCGACGAATATATCGAAATAGCGAGCCTTATGATAGAGAGGGGCACAGAACTTGATGGTGTTCAAGGACCTTCCGGACAGATGATCCTATTCAAAGCTGCTATGGGTGGTGAGAACGGGAGCAACATGGCCAAGCTTCTTATAGACGCTGGAATTAACATCACAGCTCAGAATGAGAAAGGCCAGACGGCTCTCTTTAAAAGCACAGAAACTAGCGCAAGGTTACTAATCGAGAAGGGCGCAAATGTTGGAGCCAGGGACAAGCTTGGACGAACCGCATTGCACGAACAATGTCGGAGTTGGCCCATGGCTTCCAGCGCTTCCGTGGTGCGCATGGTGCTTATGCTTGTCCGAGGTGGCGCCGATGTCAATGTGACAGACAATAACGGGCTGAATCCGCTCTCTTCCGCGTGCGAGTTTCAAGGAGGTTCTGTGTCTAGCCTCCGTCGACCTATCATGATCGACAAGCGCTTTGTCGACATCGTGATATGTCTAATGAATGCGGGAAGCGCACTGCCTAATGACAAGACGATGGCGAGGCAGGTGATGGACGGTCTGTCTTTAGAAATGAGCACATTGACGAATCCTGAGGCCTTTGAAAAGGCGACGCTGAGGTTCAGGACGCTTGAGAAAAATGTAAGTCTAACTCTTGTATGCTCATACCAGTCTCTATTGGACTAAATTAAATCTGTTCTACAGTTTCGGATTCTATTTGGCCTTGACTACACTGGCCCAAATGGCTGGCTACAATACCTCCAAAGCTGACTATTATGATGTGGCACCCCCGTAGGATGTAGGATATGTCGTGGAAACAAACGCTGGATTGTGTGACACCCCACAGCTCAGGATGTCAAACAATATGCGATCCACAGACTGAGCACTGCAGATCAGCCATATAATAAAGCAGAAAATCAATTACAAAACCACTGGTCACTGACTCGGCTTAGTCGACAGACGAGAATAGATTTCTTGATGGCCTTTATTCTAAGCCACACATCAAGATCCATGTCAAGTCTGCGGTCTCCATACGTGAGTCTGAATGGGAATTTGCGTCGGTGACCGGAATTTTGTTCAGAAAACCTCCCCGGAAGAGAGTATGGGGGTTCAAATAAACCAGAACTTTTGAAGCCGTTTTCCTACTGGCGAGAGCAACGGCATAGGTGGGTTATGCTGGGCAGAGGCTCTCCGTTGAGTTTGGCCCTCAACTGAAGCCATTGGAGTATTAGGGTAGACATGTATTAAACTGCATACAAAGGCAAAGAAAACGGAGGCAAAACATCCGAGTCACAAGACTGCCTCGTCTGAATCTGAATGACAGACTTATCCGGCAGAACTCAAGGTGCCATGAGATTGAACACTTCAGTGAAGTCGAGAGACCCCACCACCCAGCCAATCACAAAAACCCACCCTCATCTCCACTCAACGTCCGCCGCGCCCCACAAGGTGATCGCGCCCATTCTGCCTCCACCCACCGCCCCATCAAGTCTATATAAACACCGCCAGTCTCCCATCTTTTCAGACTTCTTTTCCTCTCCTTTTTTTTCTTCATACTTACCTTATCTGGCCGTTTCTGGGGATCAAGAAATCCGGGCGGCAGAGAGGGAGGCCTGCATTGCACATCGCGGAGTCGACCTCTCTCGATTGCCCTTCGGGGCCATCGTGGGTGCAATTTTTGATATATTCTTCCAAACTGGAAACCACTTTTCATTGTGCTCGTCGCCTTTGCGCGGCGGTATGAAGAAAAGCTTGCCTTCTCATCCATCATTCATGCTAACTAATCGTTCCAATAAAAATCTGGCCTCATCCCTGTGATGGCAGCCCTCACGTAGCCTTTGCCTTCCATCGCGTCGTGACTGCCGCCGACTGAACCCTTGCGCAGATGTTTTGGGTAGGCAGTGGTTCAGACTGCTCCGACGCAAAATTGCTGGCATCGAAGCTAAACTAGCAAGAGAAATTTTCAGACAGCGTGACTGGCGTCTCCACGAACTCTTTCCTACGTTCGAGCGCGCCTACGAGAAGGAATCGCGAGGTGACGCCGCGGGTCTCCCCAGGCATACGCGTCCAGGGCAGCGCGTCAGGCCGTTCGTTACCTGGTCGATGAAGAACGTCTTCTGGGTCCTGACGCGCCTCGATTCCTGACGTGAATCCCAGGGCATTCTGTATCTAGCCGAGTCACACAAGCGTCACCTCGCGTTCATGCAGGCGTGTCTCCCTAACTCGTCGCCCGTTGCACAAGGTCACGAATCGAGGCCATTGACGGGTCATGCAAAGTCTGCAGGCAAACGTGGCCTCGCAGCCATACCTTTATGGCCTACTTGAGCACACGTTTCACTGAGTTTCACAAGGCAACAGCAATTCAAAAGCAATCTGCGTGTTTCTGACCCGGGGTATAATTCCTGTCCACAAACGACCTCTTGTGCCAAAGGGCCTAGATATACAACGCGGTCCAAACGCGATAAAACCGAACGATAAACAACCTTTTTTACAATTTCCGGCCAAGTCCGACTCCTTCTGCGATCAATGTCATGATGCCGTAGAATGAAACCCATTAACGCCAAAAGGAAGCCTCAAGCACAGCCAGGCTCCTATCCCTGAATGCCCTCCCAAGTAATCTGCTCCGTAATCTCTCTGACGCTCAGTCCTGTAATGCTAAATACGGTCACGTCGAGCTCCTCATCTGACATGTCCTGCCCGACCTGCTTCTGACCCTCCAAAACGTCGTAAAGGGCGTAAATCTGGCCCTTCTTGACCTCCTCGGTCGTCATCATGACCTGGATATCTGCGTACAACTGCTTGCGCTTGGTCTCGCTGAGGGCGGGGTTGTGGCCGTCGTATCGAGCTTGCTTCTTCGCCCTGTCCATCTTCATGTGCTCCAATTCATCCTCCAGTCCCTTGATGACCTTTGCCAGAGCATGTCCAGGGGCCTGAGAGGGTCGTACAGTGTTGTCCTCTGTTGACATACCCAACTGCTTGTACTGTTCCGAGGGAGGAACTGGCCGGGAAATCTTGATGCGCTTCTTGCCCTCGGCGATATCGGCCGCAGTAACCGTTCCTCGGTGAGCCTTGATGCGGGTGCAAACAATGCAGTTGGTGCAGCTATGTCCCGACAAGCTGTCCAGAACACGGCGCGCATCAGACGACAGACCAGGGCAGTTGCCCTTGAGTTCGGTGGTCGTGTTGTCCAGTCCGCCTTGGGTGATCAAGTCGACTGTCGTCGACTTGTTCTGAGAGGGCTTGGCAGAAGACTTAACCGACACGCTCCTCTGGCTCTGGCTGGTCAAGTTGCGTGTGGTGTTCGTCGTCTCCTGGCGAACAGTACGAGACTTCGAGGAACCCTCCTTCCGGCTCTTCACATCGGGAACAACGGATTGAGTTTGAGTGTGTTCGGGCGATTGCATGTTGTCTTCATCGTCTGCCTGGAAGGGATCCAGGTCGGGAACAGGGCCGTTCTTGAGGGAGCTCTTCGAGGTGATGCGAGAGTTGCTGCTCCTCTTGCTGCCCTTGTTCGCGACATTCGAGGCCTTAGAGGTTTTGCTGGTCGATGCAGATCGATCAGGCAGAGAGAAGGCGACCTTCTGGCCTTGGCTCGAAGAGCTCCTGGCACGAGAGGTGGACGGGCGTGTCTTGGGACGAGACTCGGCGACTGAGCTCTGCTGGCTCTGGAAAGTGTCCTGGTCGTTGATACTGCGGTCTGTCTGCTCCGTCGTCTCGGTGATCTCAAGAGTCCTCTTGCTAGGAGTAGCACGTCTCGGTGTCTCCTTTTCGCCAGTCATGTCGATGACTCTCGAGTTCTGCGTGCTGTCAATCGTAATGTCAGGCATGAAGAATGCCGAGGTCATGTTTTCCTCCTCCTCTTCCTCTTCTTCATCGTCCTCCACTTCCTTGTTCTTGTCAAGGCGCGCGGAGAACTCCTCGGTCTTACCCAGAGGGCGACAGTGGTCAAGTTGCTGCTTGAGTAACTCAATTTCTTCCTTGAGGCGCATGTTCTCGTCGTGAAGATCGTGGATGCTCTTCTCGAAGCCCGAGTTTTCGCGACGGAGAAGCTTGTTCTCGGTAAAGTATTTTTCGTTGTGGCGAACGAGGCTATCGTTGTCCTCCTTGAGAATACCCTTCTCCTGATCAAGAGTCTGAAGTTCTACCTGCAAAGCCTCAACCTCCTCATGAGCAGCTTGGATGTCTTCCTTGGAGTTCTCGGCAATTTGACGAAGTTCGTCGATCTCACTTCTGAGTGACCGGTTATTGTTGCGCAGCGACCTGTTCTCCTCTATGAGAGACTCGTGGTCCCGACGCAAGATGTTGTTGTCCTTTCGCACCTCCTCCAGCTCTTGTTGCAAAGAATATTGTTCTCTGCGAAGGGTCTGGTTGTCTGCCTGAAGAGACTTGTTGTCCACTTGCAACACGTCGTTGCTGTGCTTGAAGCTCGACGTTTTCTGGATGGTTTCTCGGTTGTGGTTGATCTCCAGGGTGGCGTTGAGCTTCTCCTGTGTCTCATGAAGCTCCTTGCCTTGCATCTCAATCTTGTCCATCAGTTCGCCAATGTTGACGCAAGCTTCTGAGAGCTTCTTCAAGGCCCGATCTCTCTCAAGTGACAAAGTGTTGTTCTCAACCTCGCTAATGCCGATTCGGGTGGTCGCTTGGTCAAGCCGGGATTGGAGGGCCGTCAACTGGGACTCGATATCTACGTCTGGTTAGTCTTCCGTCTCGTCCTAGAATCAGGCCTACTTACGTGTCCTCTCAGTGTTGTACCGCTCGTTGGCGGCAGTCTCAGGCTCCGACTCTGTCCGAGAGCCGAGAGCACTATCATTCGCCTTGCGGCCCTTCAATCGCTTGAGCTCGCTTTGCAGATGGCCCACCTGATCCTCGAGATCCAGCGCATGTCTCTGCACCAGGTCGTCATGCTCTTGGAGATTGCAGATCTCGTCCCGGATCATATCCAGGGATACAAACATCTTCTCCTCATCCTCGGGAATCGCCAGACCGTCAACCTCAGCATGATCCCTGGGCGGCAGGGTCTCGACGCGATCACGAACGCGGCCATTCTTCACAAAGACAGGCACGCCGTTCTTTACCGCGCCGTCGAAACGGAGGTTCCCAGAGATAAAGTCATTGAGGTGGGAGATGTCAGGCATGAAGAATGACCGGGAAGTGACGTTATTCTGGGCGGGGCTGTCGGTCGTCGCCGGTGATGGGAATGTATTCTTAATGGTATCGAAAGTAACGGGTGTAGCGTTGTTCGCTGGGGCGTTCTCGACTGGTGCTGGCTTGGGCGTTGCCTGCGTTGGAGGGGCGAGGAAGTCTGATTTCCGGCGTTCGTTCTTAGCAGCCATGGATGCCCGGCGGGCAGCCTTATAGTTACCAGAGGCCGTGCGTGAGTGCTTTGCGAGAGGGCTCTGATGTCGTTGTTGGTCGGGGTTGAAGCGGAAGTTGTCAGCGTTGATGTCGAAACGGAAAGGTGATTTCGAGATGTTGGACGACAGATCGGACTCGTTGTCGACGCGGGGCTGCATCTCAGCGCGCGTCCTCTTAGAACCTTGCCAGGTGTTGTCGTCTTGTGTATCGTCGTCAAGATTGGAGAGATACTTTTGCACGATGCTCCTATGAGATACGTCCTCTTTACGGCGTAGTGATCCGTTGGCCTTGGTGGTGGCTTTGTCGGTTTTTGTGTCGGCTTTCTTGGGCTTCCCGTAGAATTCAGGCCACTTGCGGTGAGCAGCTTCCAAGTCAACTTGAATCTTGCCGTTGTGACGGTTCGTGACGCGGGCGATTTCTTCGTTGAGTCTGCGCGTGGACTCGCCATCAGGGTCTGAAAAGACGGAAGTCATGGTCGGGCTGACAGTGCCGTGGGAGCCGGTGGAGGAAGGCGGGGAGTTGAAGGGGTTTTCGCGGTTGGCATTCATCTCCCTGAGAATGCGAGAGCGGTAGCGATTGTGTACTGGGTCGGTCTCCATGACTGCCCTTTCACGCGCCGGACGCGATTTCTAGGACGGGAGTCGACGAGGGGAAGGCAGGATGGTGAATTCACGTCGTTCGCGCAGCAGCAGCGGGAAAAGACGCGTCGGTGGCTCGGCCTTGGAGAGCGATTAATCGTAAAACTGCACTGAAGCAATACCGAGCAAGAGAAAGCTGCTCAAGGCATGAGGCGGGCACAATGGCTTTGCAGATTAAGGTATCAAGAATGGTGGTGGGATTGAGCTCGCGGGAAGAGGTTGGAGAAGGAGGAAGCGTTCAGCGTGAGTTACAGGGATCGTTTGTTTACTTTCCACCACTGAAGCGTGTAAACAATTGGCTCGCGGCCGGAGGTGCTGCTTAGTGGGGCTGCCTGCCCTGCTTCCAGTGGCCCAGCGCACTGCATCAGCGAATCACCGCTAACATTTGGGCCTCAGCAGCGGAATCGCGTCCTGCACGCTGCTGCAAGACACACAAAGAGCGTGTCCTTTGTCTGCGGGCCACCGAGTCATCCTGGACACGAACACTCAAAATCTAAGCTGAGGGTTGGATTTCCCATTTTCCCAGAATTTCGACGCTTTTTTGAAGCCTCTTGTTGATGGCACAGAGATGTTCAAATATGTTTAATTACGTAGCCCTGGGCTCGTTTCCGGCCCATTCCTCAGATCCCCACCACAAACAGGGCCACAGGGCCAGCTTGTTTCGGTGTGCTTCGGTGAGAACACAATCAGGTGGTGCTCGGACCAAGCGCAGGCACTGCCCGAACTGGCTTCGAGGCTCCTTCCTTCCGAGGATGGAAGAAGTTCAGGGTTCCCGCTAGCAGCATCGCTGCGGCCAATCGAGCACGGGAGCACCCTTCCACACCACATGCCTCTTAGTCAAGTTCATGAGACAGAATACTAGTGCGGTCGAGCACCGCTGAGAGAATAATTCTAGAGAGAACGACTCATTGCGTTTCACCCTAGCGCATTCCTCAGGGTTGTCTTCAACGGCTTTGCCCAACATCTCGACATCTGAACGACCACTCCCCGCGGCCCAAGACAAAGCCAGTCAAGGTATCCTATCTATATCAGCCAGTTATTGCTAATCCTCAACGGCCTCATGGCTTGCGGTAGAGTTTGCGATGGCCACGTCCGAGGACAGTAAGTCAGTCACCAGGCCCACCAGGCTCTCGCCAGACATCGGCAGGTGATCACGCCGTCGGTGGGCTGTGCCATCGTGGATTTCACACCGCCGAAGAAGCTGGGCCGGGCATGAGATGTCGGTTTAGGTGGGACGGATGCAGTACTGGACCTGTTGCTCAAGTGTTCAAGACTCGTGACCATTCCCTCAAACCTGCGTAGCATCTACCGGGTAGATGGCTACACCACATCTGTGACAGTGACAGTGAATCGTTAGCGACCTTCAGCAGCAGAGACTGAGGTACATTTTGGTGCTCCGAAAACCTGCTGGTTTTCTGCAGTCACTGTCACTGACAGAGCGCAGGGTCTTGGCGGCTCCAGACATCCCCCGCATGAGCAAGGTCTAGCGGCCGCCACCTTTCCGAAGGAGGTGACCACCTCCCCCTCGGTGCACCATTCTGCGACCACTCGAGTGCCTCGTGCCGGTGGATCTTACCTGGTCAAGTGGGCTTTCCTTGGCTGGGTGCATGGCCTCGCCGCCATCGCCAAACCGCCCGGCTATTCAGCGCTGCCATCCTCTGCCTCGATGCCCTGCCACTCCCTCTTACAACCCTCACTTTTTGGCTTTGTTCCTTCGTTCATAATCAATCGCTTGTCGCGGACCCTCTACTTGCCTGCTGCATCCTTTTGGTCCTTCGACATTCGCTCAGGCGACACCGAATCCCTTCTGAACATGGCAGTGCGCTGCTGTACATGAGCGGCCTTTTCGAGAGCTCGTTGCTCGTTTTCTTGAACATAGATTCTCCCTTTCGAACCCCGCCATCATGGCCCGATCATCCTTCCGATTGTCCGCGGGTTGCCTCGCATTGCTTGCTTTGGCTTCCTCGTCGACGACGCTCGCTGCGGCTACACCCCCGAATGCGCCCAAATCATACTGCCCCATCTTCTACTCCGAATCCCGGCCACCCTCCGATTGCGAAGCCAAACAACCAGCGACCTTCCTCCAGACGCCCCAGTCTGCGAAGAGGGCTTCGCTAAATACAGAAAAGATTAAAATTGAGCCCCTCGAGGCTGCATTTGAGGCCCTGACGGTTATGCAACATGACTTCTTCGTGCCTGATCAAGGGACATGGCCTGCAGCCATCGACTGGACTGCTGCAGTCATGGAGACGATGCTCTCAGGTGCTCTGACTTCATTGTCGCAAGCATTGGCTTTCCTAGACTTTGGCGGACACTCTGACAAGGGTGCCAAACGAAACTTGATAGACACATTCTTTACCCAACTCGTGGCCTCATATTTTGGCCAAGATGATGTTGCAATTCGTCACCAGGTGAGTTTTCTCCAATATTCAAAGCCAATGGAGCAAGCCAGGCCTGACTTGCTCGCAGGCCTTCGACGACATTCTTTGGGTTGTCCTCGGCTGGGTTGACGCCATGAAATTTATCGACATTCACACCGAGTTATTCTATCCTAGGCCTGGGCTCAATGAGAGCGCAACGCCCGGTCTCGGAGATGCGCTTCAGAACGGCCCCTGGCACGGCCAATTCTGGATTCCGTCTTTTGCCCATAGAGCTAGAATCTTTTGGGACCTGGCATCCAAGGGCTGGGACACTCAACTTTGCGGCGGTGGCATGAACTGGAACCCTAGGTTGGAGCCTTACAAGAACGCCATCACCAACGAGCTGTGGATTTCTGCCTCCATCCAGATGTATCTCTGGTTCCCTGGGGACAACAACACGACCCCTTGGATCAACAGCGTGAGTGGTGTGAAAGCCACGCGGGAGCCTAAGTACCTTGCTGCTGCCATTGAAGGCTACAAGTGGCTCACTGGCGTCAACATGACCAATGAGGCTGGCCTGTACGTTGATGGCTATCACGTCGATAGGTCCAAGCCTGGGAATACAAACTGTGATCAGCGCAGTGAGGCAGTCTTCACTTATAACCAGGGCGTTCTTTTGACCGGCCAACGAGGTTTATGGGCTGCCACAGGAAGCGCGACGTATCTCGAAGACGGTCACAGACTGATCCAAGCTGTCATAAAGGCATCTGGCTGGGATTTGGCATCTGACAAGCCAGTTGATGACCTTTCAAACCTTCCTCCGGGATATCTTCCCCCTTGGCGGGGACTAGGCCGTGGCGGCATTATGGAAGACCGATGCGATGCCAGCGCAACCTGTTCGCAAGATGGACAAACATTCAAGGGCATCTTCTTCCATCATTTTGTCGCATTCTGCCAGCACCTCGACCCAGCAGATGTCCAGCAAGGCATGACTGTGAATGTGCAAGCGTACGAGCGTATCAAGACGGCCCATGGATCCGCGTGTCAGGCGTACTCAAAGTGGGTAGAGCACAACGCAAAGGCGGCTCTCCTGAGCAGAGACCGCGAGGGCCGCTTCGGCACCTGGTGGGGTGCAGGCATCTTCCAGGGCGTGACGCCAACGATGGAGACGGACGGCGTCCCTGACAACGAGCCAAACGTGACCGATTACCGCAACTACGGACTCCCGCATGATGGCATCTGGGCCGACGGAAACCCAGATAAGGTGTGGGCACCTAACGGCGCGGCGAAACTGAACCAGACCAGGAGCTATGTGCTGGTTGGTGGCCAGGAACAATCTGGACAGCAAGTGTTAGATCACTCAAATGGACAGGGACCGCGAGAAGAAGCGGACATAGACGGAACCGAGCGGCGAGATCCCGCTGCGGCGACGGCGGCGGCGGGTACGAGTGGCGATCCGAACGACCGCGGGAGGGGTAGGACCCCCGAGACGCAGAACGGCGGCATGGCCCTCATGCGGGCCTGGTGGGAGCTCTCCAAGGGCACTCGCGAACAACAGCGCGCTGGACGAAGATGAAGTCACGAAGTATTGGATAGCACATTGCCTTCTTTTTGGGCCTATGAAGTATAGATGAGTACCGTTAAAACGCATGCACAGCCGCCGGACGGTTTAAACGAACGGCCTCCTTACTTTTTGGACACATCTGCCTTGCAATTTACCCCCCGGCGCTAGCTACACCTGTGATTTCGTGCGTCAACGTGCTTGCTGCGTGCTTGCTGCATCGTCGATTCTAATCGGGCATCCCGTATCGTTTCTTGAGATTACTCTGATCGCGAACGCTGCCTCCGCGGCGGCCCCTTGTTCTGAAGGAATGTCTCTGGCGCTGACACTAGCTCACCACGCTTACGCGATTGGTCCAGCAGCCGAGTGCGAAAAGCTGACGTCCCTCGCAGAGGTCTCCCGTGGCTGGTCGAGCCCGACTCTCCATTGTCTGCTGGCGACCGGGGTGCGCGACTGGACGCACCCGGCAACTCGGTGCCGGCGGGCCCACTTGGTTCGCCGTGGCTTGGCAGCGCCCTCGCCCGCGCCTCAGTGCGGTCCTCTGGGGTCGCGGGACGCATTCGAATGGGTTTCCCAATCGGGAGGTTGATGGCTTTGGAGGGCAGCGGCATCATGGCGTTTGGATCTGTTGTTGGAAGGGGATGGGATGTATAAAGGACGACGTTGGGCACCGACGATGGGAATTTTAGAGGGCATCAGCATCAGCATCATCGTCTACGATAGCTTTTATACTCCTCTACGCAAAATCACCAAGCAACTCTTCTCCTGAGACGCTATTCACTGCCTGTTTTCACATCGTGACTGCATCACGCACTCATTCCACACTTCACCAAACCAAACCAACCACACAACCACAAATGGGTCTCATCACCGGTCTCGTCTCGACAGTCGTCCACGTCGCCGCCGGCAGGAACCCCTACGGCCACAACCACAACCAACAGCCCGTCGTCACGACCGCCGGGTACGCCCCCGCAGGCCCCTCCGGCTGTAACCACTCCGGGCCCGGCGGCCAGCCCTGCGGCATCTGCTCCGTGGCCCTACCCTTCGGCAAGGGGCGCCAGCAAAAGAGGGAGCGCCGCGCGCAGAGACACGCCGCCAAGGCGCAGCGCTTCTCGGGCGGACGGTACCCCGCGTACGTCCCCGGCGGGATGCAGTACCAATACCAGCAGCAGTACGTCGGCGGACCGGAGGTGTACCGCGACGGCAGTGTGAGGCAGGAGGAGGGTGTTTCGGAGGAGAGGAGGAGAGCTTCGACTGGTGCCGACGACGCGCCGCCGGCCTATGAGGAGGGGGAGTCGTCGAGGGTGATGGCTAGGAGGAGCGCGGAGGTTCTTGGGGATGGTGATGAGAAGCATGAGTTGGAGTAGAGGCAGGCTTACGACGCTGTTTTCATAAGTAGTCATTCGGCGAGCGAGCACGGCGTTGGTTAGATTGGGGTCAATATCATTCCTTGGTTCATTTCACCTTTTATTCTTTTCCTTGCTCGATCTTGTCTACTCCACAGATGCCCAGATGCTGTTCGTGAATGCTGATGTACAATGGCGGCGCCGGGGATGTTTTCACCAACCGTCCTAAATCCCCTGCCAATTTTTTCCCCTGATGAAAGACCCCGGGATTTCCGCCCTGGTGGGTGACTTTATTCCTCGTCCACATGATGCGAAAAAAGAAGCTCGCTTCCTCCCTAATATATGTATGCGGTCATGGAAAACAACAGTCTACCTCTGGCCAGCAAGGCGACGGCTTTGGACCTCGCCGAGGGCCTTGGAGCCGCTAAGGAAGATGGAGACACCGACAATGCCGATGACGGGCAGGGTCTGGAAGAGGTTCCAGGTGCTGTAGTAGAGGAAGAAGACGCCCTCCATGGCGACGATGGAGCCAAAGAAGGCGGCGTGGGAGACGGGCGCCGCGCCGAGGGCCTTGGAGAGGTGGTTGAAGTTGGCGCCGAGAGAGAGCCACTGGGAAGATAGTCAAGTCAGCACGTATGGTCATGGACAGTCGTGGATAAGGATGAGAACGTACGCCCACGAGAAGAACGGGAATCGTGGCCAGAACGGCCATGACAAAGGCCAGCGAGATGATCTTGGGAGGGCTGCGGGGGTCCTCGCGGAAGATGTGGTGAATCTCGGGCTGTTTGCCGTAGCGGATAGGAGCGTCGTAGGTCGGGGCCGGGGCGGAGGCGTCGCGCTTCACGTCGAGGTCGAAGACAGTAGTGTCGAGGGCCTTGGAGGCGCCGAAGGAGCCGATGACGATGCTGGCGCGGAGGGGCTTGGTGGCCAGGAGGTGCTGAACGGGGAGGTCCTTCTGGGCCTGTGGAAGATGTAAGCGGGCTGGCAATGCGATCAAGAAAGAGCCGTATACGTACGACATCAACGACGCCGCGTCCGTTCTCCTTAAGCTCCAGAGGGAAAGGAGCCTCGAGGCCACTCTCGGTCTCCTTGAGGATCAGGAAAGCCTGGTGCGGGCGCTTGGCCTTGTCACCCTCCTTGGCAGTGATGATGACCTTGAGGGAGTCCTTAGCTCCGAGGGAGAGGGCGGTCTTGAGAGGAGAGGTCGCGCTCAGCCTGTCGATGTGTCTCGTCAGCAATTGGGTCGAGGTCGAGGGTGTTCCATCGCCCGCGAGAGCTCCAGCACCAGCTTCACTTACTTCTCCTTGGTGGCATCCTTGCCCTTTCCAGTGACAGAGACGGTGGCACTGTCAAATCCCCATGATGAAGCGGCCTGCGCGGCACCGGCCGCAAACAGCGCGAGGGCTGGCGTCAAGGAGTGGAGGAATCGCATTGTTGCTGTTTGGGCGGCTTGTCTGTTGCAGCTTGTATCTGGAGCTTCGACATCGCCAGGTGCTGCTGCACTTATGGACAGCTTTCGTGTCCATTACGAACTACCGATTGGCGCACGGGCCAGGCACAGCGGGACCCTGGTACGGTGCTTGTGTGATCAACACTGTGTTGAGCACTGTACATCGAGGGCATGGTGAAAGCAACGTCAATTATGATTGGGATGGATATAGTTAGGGACATGTTTTGCTGATTGAACTCAAATACAAATACAATAATACCAAGTTAATGAGTGACTATCTTGAGACCATAGTTCCGTGATTATCTTCCAGTATCTAAAAAACGGAAGGTTTTGGGAGACTTGCGATGGAGTCACCTGCAATTGACATGCACATGATGTATGTCTACAAAATGTGGCAAGAAATTTTGATGCAGTTGAAATTGGCGCCTCAAAGCTCTGATTGAGAACGATATCACCTGGTTGTATTGAGATATTGACTCAAATCTGACGGTCTATGCATGCATACGTCTCCAACACAAGCATAGCTGCTTGCCGAGACTTCAAACCACGACTCCATCTACATGAACCAGAACTTGCTGTCTAAATGCCACAAAATTCAAAGCTCGTCATGAGCCGTCTCAGACTCCGCGATTTTCGGGAGGAACTCATCAACCTCCATCCACTCAGCCGCAAACACCGTGATAATGCGTGCCCAGTCACGAACGGTGGGCAGATCCAGGTGGTCGCCATCATCCGTAATCTTGTGCCACACGTCCGGGAACGGTGTAGGAATGATGTGCAGAATCTCAACACCGCGCTCCATGAACGGCACATGATCGTCCAGAACGTATCCCTGGCTCAATCCACCGTTCTTCTTGTTCTTGTCCACGAGGAAAGGGCGTTTCGGATCGGACTCAAGCACACCGAGCTTGCGCATGCGGTCTTCAATCTTGGCCATTTTCTTGTACGCCCAGTGGGTAGAAGCAAAATATGAGGGGATTCGCGGGTTTGGGGCGCCCAGCAAGTCGATGAGGAGGAAGAGGCTGATGGACGAAAGTCCGGTCTTGTAGATCGAGTTGGGGTGTATTTCGGACTCCCAGCTTTGGGCAAGAGCTCTGGCTCATGTTAGACGGTTCAACAGCAACACTCAGAATGATGACATACCTGGCTCCGTAGAGCGAATCGGTATCGGTCCATGAAACCCAAGCCTCCTCTCCGTCAAGAAGGATGATCTGGATTCCCTTCTCCTCCTCGAGTCCATTTCCAGCATCGCCCGAAGCCTCCATGGCCTTCCACTTCTTCACGAGCGCATCTTCGATGCTCCTGGCGGCGTGGAGCAGCATCGCACAAGGTGCCGCGCTGTCAATGGCTCCGATGAAGCCATCAGGATGGACCAGACTATCGTAGTGTGCAACAAGCGTCAGGCGCTCGACCTCGCCGTCCTTTGTCCAAGGGGGATCGCGGCGGAAGATGAGGTTGGTGAAGGGTATGTCCTTGTCCCCAGTCGCAGGCGTCTTGGAGGTTGAGTTGTGCCACTCGATCGTCCACTCGGGCAAATGCGCGCGGAAGAAGTCGACAAAGTGCTGCTGCACCTTGGCCGAGCCGGGGGTGCCGGGGACGCGAGGGATAAGGATCGGCGCCAGCAGGGAGCCGGTATGGATATCGAAGCTGTCGCCGCCGGAGGGGATCGCGCGGAGGGCCTCGTCGCCAAGCTCGGTGTAGGCCGTCGCGGGGGTGAAAAGCGAGCAGAGGACGAGGAGGATGGACCCAACGAGGGGTAGCTTCGGGAGGGAGGTCAACAGACCCATCGTGGCAGGGACAAGGTCGGCAGCAGCAGGTTCATGCTGCTGCTTCTCGTGGCCGGCGGAAGAGCAAGGTTTTGTTGTGTGTGCTGATGTGTCGCTCGGCGGCTTCTTGCGAGAGGAGCCGTCAGGTTGCGACAACCATGTTGGGCGGGGAGAAAGGTGTCAAGTGGGAGAGGAGACCCTGAGGTCGAAATGCGACTCAGGTCCACGCCGGGTCCATGTCCCCGCCAAAGGGCACCAGCGGACGGTGCTTGCTGGGAAATATTCCGATAGCGGCTCCACCCACGGAGTTAGACCCACCGTTCCGGCTTCCCTAATGGTCCTAGGCGATTCTGGGGTCGTCAAACTGCCGGGCGGACCATCTGAGCAGCCAATTCAGTCATCAACCTCTTTTCAATGATAACTGAGATTGAAATCCGTAATTACGTCTGACTCCAGAGGACCAGACGTCTGCTTAATTCCTCGCAAAGTCCTAGGCCAATGAGGTATGCCAGTGTCGGCCGAACCAAGCCATCGGTTCGCACTCTAAACTCCAACGGACGAACCACATCGCCTATCGCCGACAGCCAGTCAAGCTCATGGTGATCTTCGGCGTTAACCCATGGCTGCCATTCGCGGCGCTTACACCAATGGCGATCAGTGGCATCAAGCCTCAGTTACACCATAGCAGTCAGATTCCTTAGCATGAATCGAAAGGGATGCCAACAGTCACACAGGTGCTCTCAGACAGGTTAACGCCGCTGCACCACCTCGTCTAAGAAGTAAGCAAAGTGAAGTTATCGCCGTGTGGCTTCACCAATGACTAGGACTTGGGATCTGACATACAGCAGCCACAACAGCCTAAACGATTTGCGTCCTTCTCATGGCCATGGATATGGAGTGAGTTTTGTATTAAAGATGATGGTTTTCCCTCAGAAATTGAATTTCCCAGCATCATCACTCTCACTTACAGCTCTTACCTTGTATACTCAAGCCAAGCTACATAACAAGCCTTGAATATTTTATCAGTCAAACAGCTTATCGCAGACTACTCCTAGAAGCATCCCAAATCAAAATGGAATCTCCAGTCTGGTTCATCACTGGCGCCTCTTCAGGTTTTGGCTTCGAAATCGCCAAGGAGGCCCTCGCTCGCGGCCACAAGGTCATCGCGACCGCGCGAAACCCGTCCAAGATTTCTGCTCTCGCCTCCTCGGGTGTTGACCTGCTCCCCTTGGACGTCACCGCCGACGAGGCTTCTGTCACCGACACTGTCAACAAGGCCTTCGCACTCCACGGTAAAGTCACCCACGTCATCAACTCTGCCGGCTACGTCCTCGACGGCACGGTCGAGGAGGCCGATGCCAAAGAAGCCTTCGATCAATTCAACACCAACGTTCTCGGCACTCTGAAAGTCTGCCGTGCCGCTGCTCCTCACTTGCGAGCTCAGGGCTTCGGCGTCGTTGTCAACATTGGCAGTCTTGGCACCTGGGAGAGCTGCGCTGCTGCCGGGCTGTACTGCGCAACGAAGGCGGCCGTGAGCAACCTGACGGAAGCCTTCCGCGATGAACTCAGCCCATTCGGTGTTGACGTCTGCGCGCTCGAACCAGGCTACTTTCGCACCGGATTCCTCAACCCTGGCGCTCGCATCAAGGCCAAGGTAGACTTGGATGCGTACCAAACTGGCCCCGCTGGCAACTACAAGAAGTTGCTCAACGATGCAGACAACCATCAGCCTGGTGATCCAGTCAAGGGAGCCCATGTCGTTGTGGACGTTTTCACCAAGTCTGGTGTTGCTGGGGGTAGAGAAATCCCCATCAGACTGGTTCTTGGTACAGACTGCCTGGCTGCGGTGCGGAAGAAGTGCCAGGAGACGCTTGCGTTGATGGATGAGTGGGAGTCGATCACGACCACGACTGACTTTTAGACGAAGCACATCGTAATAGTTAGTTGTCAGGATGGAACATCTAAAACTATATTTCGGGTTATCTCATAATATAATATGTGTCTACGATCATCTCAGGGCTTTTCTTCCCAGTGTTAAGTGGATGCTGCCATGAAACTTCAACTCATTTACTTATTGAACCTTTTGGAACTGAAGACGCCCGCTTAACTTGACCTTTGGAAGATCGTGTCAAGTTTCTGGGCCCTTGAAGCTCAATGACAAGAAAGGGAAAGTGATTCTCACGTGGTATCTCGTGTGTAAGTTGTGCTTGTTTGAAATTTCTGGCAAAATAATGAAACGATTCCTGTCATCCAAGCAGGTAATTCTACTTTATTGAGCAAATTCAATACTTGCTTTCCACGCCCATTATCCTCCTTATCTACTGTGTAAAGTCAAACTTGAAGATACATCGCCGAAAATGAGCACTGCAGATAAACACCACAAAGGGCGTCACGCATGCAAACCTTGAGCAATGGATAAAATCCTTAAGAGATCAAGACAACACAACATATCATTGATATTGAAGCACTGAGATTGATACTTTTGTCTCTTCTACAAGTTTCAATACATGATATATGCAGCTTTCTGCGGCAAGGGCATGGCAAACATTTACAGAAATCGTATATTGCGCATTTTTTCCATGCAAGAAGGGGAAAATAACACTGCCGGAATGTTTACGGTACTTCCGAAGCTGTGATACTTGATGTATGGATGGTGTACCTGAAACATAAAAATGTTCTACTCTACCAACTTTCACAGCTAATGGTCTAATCGAGTGCTGCCTTATGTTCAAAAGTGTGACAGAGAACACAGATTCTAGCGATATCAAATATACAAATCTACAATTCAGTGTTGAAAATCGTTGCGCGGCCTAATACCTGCCCACTTGAGATCGAGACAAGCTCGGGCAAAGTGTATTATCTTCTCAAGGTATAAAGAGCAGTTCTTCGATCGATATTGCTTGTTAATTCCTCGTTTCATCTCAACCAGGAATAAAGATTCAACTCTTCTTGTAGTTGAACTTTGAACTTGGGAATAGTAAAAGGAACCAACCAGCGTTGAGGTAAACCTGGGAAAACCCTCACGTTCGACACATATGATTGGTCTGTTCGTAATTTGACATGTACCGGACAAAGTCCTTGACATTACGAGGTTCATCACGTCTAAATATACGATTGTACGTCCATACACAAGGACTCTCAGCGGACCGGTGTACATGTGTGGGCAAGATCAATCAGAAAGCAGGGTAGCTGGAATGCTCAGAGACTGGCCCTGATCATGGCGACCTTCAACTTGAGCTGATATCGATTATGAGAAAGTTGCAAAAGCAAACAAGACCAACGAATCCTACCTCAGCATTGGTTTCTGGGGTCAGTGACATGTTTTTGAATCAGGGTTGGTTAAGCAGGTGATGTGGCTCGCGCGCGCGGGGCAAAATGACGGAATTCGCAAAGAGGCCCTCGCACTTCGGACATCCATTTCGTTTATCAGCCGGTCGAAAAGGGGAATCTTTCTGCGCTGGGAAAATGCCGTGTCGGACCCCGTTCGGTCGAGCAGATCAATTTGGAGCATCCCGTCATCCGTTTCGGCTGGTACTGCGTCCGCCGCAAGATCTGCTCCGTTGCCGCTTCGGGTGCAAGGGATCACCCGAAAAGACTTTCCCGAGACGGGGTCCTACGGTTGTACTGATAAGGCCGTCGGGTGGGATGCCCAAATCCTAGCGTCAGGAGAAATGACACCGAGACAGCATGTTCTAGAAACCGCCAGGGGGGTTTGACGAAAGATCCAATCGAAGCTGTTCCGGAAGAAACCCACGTCTGAGCCGCAGGCAAAATGGAGGCCTGGGGACCTCTTGGAGACCCGTCTGCCAGAGTAAGATTCGTCGTCCCGCCAAAATGACCCAGGTACTGCGTGTCGTAAATCTCTTCTCGGGTTTAAGAGTGCGTTGACCCCGGCCCCTCTTGTCAATGACGAATTTGACCTAGGTAACATCCCCTTGCCGGCAGCTGAAGCCGTGGGGACGACTCCTTTGGTGAACCCTAATATGAGCCATACGCAAGATTGATATCTGATCGAGGGGCACAACCCCTGGAAGTGATATCGAAAGGTGGTGTCCCAAAGGAGAAAGGCCGGCAGACCCACTCATGCGCCGCTCGTAGCGGCATCACGGCTTACAAATGGAGGGAGGCGCCCTTTGCGGTGTTGCAAGCGGACCCCGAAGGGATGGAGCTTTTCTCCTAGAGCGAAAGGCTGTGATTAGGCAAAGAGTTGAGAGCCCGGACTGGTGCACTCAGGGGGCAGTCCCTGCCACACCCGCCGCCGTGCATGTAGCGAGTGTTGTTGAGTCAACTGGCGGACTGAGACGGTCTTTCGCATTCGCGTTGCATATTTGTACCTTTGTACTTCCCGTAAATCTACCATGTGAATCGAGACTGGATGAGGTGTAAGTGAATGTAACGGTAGAAGGGAAAGATAGAATAAGTCAGGGAATTCCCACTTAACCTTGGCTCCCATTTGTGATATTGAAGATATTGAGAAGCCCGTGTCAATGAACCAATTGAGCACCCATCCTTGGGGTTACTCCAATATCGAGCGTGAAACTTGACGGGTGTAAGTGTTTGCCAGACAATCGGGTCCGGACCCAACAGACAGCAAGTGTGGATAGCGGTGCGGCACGCGTGCAAGCACGTCCAAGAAATAAAGATCAAACGAACTGGTGGTCCTTTTAAAGGCCACTGCCGGGAGTCAGGTTGGATTTAGACGTTGGGGAATCTGGACTTCTCGGTAAAAATACGGGGTCAGCGGCGTCCGCGTCGGGGCACTTGAGGACCCCGATCGTCCGCCCGCGCGGACCCACACCCACCTTCCGCCTCCTGGACGACATGGCGGGCTTTTTACGTGAGGATCATCGCCAAGGCGGCCCGCCTCTATCGAGACCCATCCCACTTACACGCAGCCCAGGCAAGGCTTGCAGACAACCAACAACATGCAGGTATTTTCAAGACCAGGTTCACGTCCAGCTGCAGCAAACAACACATGGCCCCCTTTACTACGTCAAAAGCGTGAGATTTGGCTCACTCGGCGCACGGAAGACCCGGGGCGCTGGATCCAAATTGACAGCCCGGATTTTGAGATGGACCCCTTACGTATTATGGACCGTGGACCTACGGGGACCAGAGACACTCCGTGATGCTCATGATAAATCTAGAACTAGCCTTATTATACATGCCATGTTTCAAGTCTTCAGGCACATCTCTGCTTGCTTTTCCTCTTAACCTTACACAACTTACACTACTTTAAAGTCCTCTTAACAGGCCTTCTTCCTAATTACCTTATTGTTTACTTGAAGGCTGTCTACGGCACGTCGAGCGCACACCTGGTTGATGCTGATCGGTGAGCTTCGCTGCCTTCTCACGTGCGATGTGGAGGATCCAGGACTGACATTATACTTCCAGGGTAGCAAGATACACTTGCAGCCGCTCCATCAGCCAGACGCCCCTTTCCAATCATACGACTATCGTACATAATATCACATCATGTCTGCGCCAAACATCCCCTTCAATAACGACCACACGGCGCGTGTGGCCGGAGACACTGGGAGCCAGAAGACCTTTGTCAACGAGCACGACGCCATTTCAACATCGAACGAGAAGCCCCCGGTTTCGAAGGCGGTTGAGAGCAGCTCCTCTGCGTCGACTTCAGATGAGGATGGAAACGACACCGAGTTGGAACGCCGCCATTCCATCGTTCAGGAACTCGCCCGAGAGTACACCCGGCACTCAGCAGTAAACATTGGCGACAACAACCACGCTCTATTTGGCAGTGATGATGTTGACAGCCCACTCAACCCTCATGGTTCGAAATTTAACGCCCGCAAGTGGGCAAAGACTCTCGCCAACGTGACGAATGAGCACGGTTCTGGGTTTCGCAAGGCGGGTTTCGCGTTCCAGAACCTAAATGTTTTCGGTTACGGCCAGGAGACGGATTACCAAAAGGATGTCGGCAACGTTTGGTTGGAGCTTCCCAGTATCACCCGCAAACTCACCTCAAAGACGGGAGGTCAGCGTCGCATCGACATTCTTCGCGATTTCAACGGTGTTGTTGAGGCAGGTGAAATGCTCGTTGTCCTAGGACCTCCTGGATCTGGCTGCTCGACCTTCCTCAAGACCATCGCCGGCGAGACCAACGGCATCTACACCGACGAGCGCGCCTACTTCAACTACCAGGGTATCTCCGCCAAGGAACTCCACAAGCACCACGCCGGTGATGCCATCTATACCGCTGAAGTCGATGTGCACTTCCCTCAGCTTTCTGTCGGCGACACGCTCACATTCGCTTCGCGGGCACGCTGCCCTCGCAACCTCCCTCCCGGCATCACCAGCGCCCAGTACTGCGACCATCTCCGCGACGTTGTCATGGCCATGTACGGCATCAGCCACACTATCAACACTCGTGTGGGCAACGAATACATCCGTGGCGTTTCCGGTGGTGAGCGTAAGAGAGTAACCATCGCGGAAGCCACCTTGGCCAACGCACCCTTGCAGTGTTGGGATAACTCCACGAGAGGTCTCGACTCAGCCAACGCCGTCGAGTTCTGCAAGACCCTCCGCTTGCAGTCAGAGCTTTTCGGCCAGACCTGTGCCGTCTCGATCTACCAGGCGCCTCAGAGCGCGTACGATCTTTTCGACAAGGTTCTCGTCCTCTACGAGGGTCGTCAGATTTTCTTCGGCCGCACCACCGACGCCAGACAGTACTTCATCAACCTCGGTTTCGAGTGCCCCGCGCGCCAGACGACACCCGACTTCCTCACCTCGATGACTGCGCCTTCCGAGCGTGTTGTGCGTCCTGGATTCGAAGGTCGTGTGCCCCGCACCCCTGATGAGTTCGCCCAATGCTGGAATGCCAGTCAGGAGTGCCAGAACCTGAAGGGAGAGATCGAGCAGTACAAGAGCGACCACCCTATCGACGGTGTCGACGCCCAGGCGTTCAGAGAGCAGAAGCAGTCCGTTCAGGCCAAGAACCAGCGCCTCAAGTCCCCGTACATCTTGTCATATGGTCAGCAAGTCAAACTCTGTCTCTGGCGTGGCTTCAAGCTTCTCAAAGGCAGTCCCGGCTTAACACTATTCGCCCTGATTGCCAACTCTTGCACCGCTCTCATCATGTCGTCCCTGTTCTACAACCTTTCGGAAACCACCAGCTCGTTCTACAATCGGTCCGCCGTTCTCTTCGTCGCCATTCTCGCCAACGCCTTCTCTAGTGCCCTGGAAATTCTCACGCAGTACGCGCAGAGACCGATTGTCGAGAAGCACACCCGCTATGCCTTCTATCACGCCTCCGCTGAGTCCTTCTCTTCCGTCCTGGTCGACATGCCGTACAAGATCCTGAACACGATTTGCTACGACTTGATCATCTACTTTATGACAAACCTGAACCGCGAGCCTGGAAACTTCTTCTTCTTCCTGTTCACGACCTTCCTGATGGTGCTTGCCATGTCTGGTCTGTTCAGATCAATGTAAGTTCCAATCGTGTCTCGCAATGACACTTGAAGCTAACGTCAAACAGCGCCTCTCTGTCCCGCACTATGTCACAAGCCATGGTCCCCGCCTCGATCTTGATTCTGGCTCTGGTCATCTTCACCGGTTTCGTCATTCCTGTCGACTACATGCTTGGCTGGTGCCGATGGATCAACTATCTGGACCCTGTGGCCTACGGTTTTGAAGCGGTAAGCTCAACTACTTGCAGGCATCAGAAACGCAGACTGACCCAAGTTTCAGCTTATGATCAACGAGTTCCACAACCGCGAGTTTGAGTGCGGTGCCTTCGTCCCCAGTCCCCTGCTCGAGGGCTATGAGAACGTCACCCTCGCCAACAGAGCATGCTCTACCGTCGGCGCCGTGCCCGGCCGTTCCACCGTTAGTGGTGACGCCTACATCGGATCTCAGTACAAGTACTTCAACTCGCACAAGTGGCGCAATGTCGGCATCCTCATCGCCTTCATAATCGGTCTCCACATGGTTTACTTCCTCGCCACTGAATATGTCTCTGCCAAGAAGTCCAAGGGCGAAGTCCTCGTCTTCCGTCGTGGCGTCGCCCCTCCTGCCAAGGGCAAGGACGATGTTGAGGCTTCCATGTCTGGACCTTCCGCCATTGTCGAGAAAGGTGGCAGAGGGGCTGGCTCCGACAACGAGGGTGCTATCCAAGCTTCCACCAGCGTCTTCCACTGGAACGATGTGTGCTACGATATCAAGATCAAGGGCGAGCCTCGCAGAATTCTGGACCACGTCGACGGTTGGGTCAAGTAAGTGATTCTGAAGCTGATATGCCAACGTCAACTAACATCTGCCAGGCCTGGAACTCTGACGGCTCTCATGGGTGTTTCCGGCGCCGGAAAGACGACTCTACTCGACTGCCTCGCTGATCGTGTCTCCATGGGTGTTATTACAGGAGAGATGCTTGTTGACGGAAAGATTCGCGACCAGTCCTTCCAACGCAAAACCGGTTACGTCCAGCAACAGGATCTCCATCTCGAGACCAGCACTGTTCGTGAGGCTCTGGAGTTTAGTGCTCTGTTGCGCCAGCCCGCCACTACCCCTAAGGCCGAAAAGTTGGCCTATGTTGACGAAGTCATCAAGCTCTTGGATATGCAGGAATACGCTGACGCCGTCGTCGGTGTCCTTGGCGAGGGATTGAACGTCGAACAACGCAAGCGCCTCACGATCGGTGTGGAATTGGCCGCAAAGCCACCCCTCCTTCTCTTCGTCGACGAGCCCACTTCTGGCTTGGATTCTCAAACCTCGTGGGCTATCCTGGACCTTCTCGAGAAGTTGTCCAAGGCTGGCCAGTCTATCCTGTGCACCATCCATCAACCGTCCGCCATGCTGTTCCAACGCTTCGACCGCTTGCTGTTCCTCGCTAAGGGCGGTAGAACTGTCTACTTTGGAGAAATCGGAGAAAACTCGCACACCCTTACGTCGTACTTCGAGAGAAACGGAGCCCCCAAGTGCCCCGACGGCGCCAACCCTGCCGAATGGATGCTTACAGCCATCGGAGCCGCCCCTGGATCAACCACCGAGACCGATTGGCACCAGGCATGGAGATCTAGCCCCGAGTACCAGGCCGTTCAGGACGAGCTCCAGCGTCTCAAGTCCGAGGGCGCATCCCACATTGACTCTCAGGAAGACCAGAAGGCCTCCTTCCGCGAGTTCGCCGCCCCCCTCTGGGACCAGCTCCTCATTGTCACCCGCCGTGTGTTCCAGCAGTACTGGCGCACGCCCTCGTATATCTACGCCAAGTTCATCCTCTGCTGCTCCGTCGCCCTCTTTATCGGTCTTGTCTTCCTCAACGCCCCACTCAGTATCCAGGGTCTCCAGAACCAGATGTTCGCCATCTTCAACATCCTGTCCATCTTCGGTCAGCTGGTGCAGCAACAAATGCCGCATTTCGTGACGCAGCGTTCGCTCTATGAAGTCCGTGAACGGCCGTCCAAGACGTACAGCTGGAAGGTCTTCATGCTGTCGCAGGTCGTCACCGAGATCCCCTGGAACTCGCTCATGTCCGTCTTCATGTTCATCTGCGTCTACTACCCCGTCGGCCTCTGGGAGAATGGCGACCCGAGCCAGCGCAGCGAGCGCGCCGGTCTCATGTGGCTCCTCTTCTGGCAGTTCCTGATCTTCACCTGCACCTTCGCACACGCCTGCATCGCCATCACGGAGACGGCTGAAATGGGCGGTAACCTGGCAAACATGCTGTTCATGATGTGTCTGCTGTTCTGTGGTGTCCTCGCCAGCCCCCAGCAGATGCCTGGCTTCTGGATCTTCATGTACAGAGTGTCACCGTTCACATACCTGATATCATCCATCCTATCCACTGGTCTGGCCAACTCCCAGGTTACCTGCTCCGGTAATGAGTACATCCACTTCAACCCGCCCGCCAACGACACCTGCGCGACCTTCATGAAGGGATACATCGACCAAGCCGGAGGATACCTCCTGAACCCCGATGCCACAACCGACTGCAGCTTCTGCTCTATCGCCGACACCAACGTCTTCCTCACGCAAATCAGCTCCAACTTTGACAACAGATGGCGCGACTTCGGCATCGGCATGGTGTACATTGTCTTCAACATCGCCGCCTCCCTGTTCCTCTACTGGCTGGTCCGCATGCCAAAGAAGAGCAAGAAGGCCTAAGCCAACACTCTCTCCCTCTCTCTCACACACAACATCACGACGCAAGGATTCCACTACGCAGCACACAGTCTGCGATCATCACAAACAACTTCTTCTCTTTCTTTAATGTCACCTTTTTCTCCCTCAAAGAATATTACTGCATATGTATGATGGGCATCATAGATGTTTCCTTAAAGTCTGGGTTATGGATTACATGGGCTAGAATTGTCGCAAGATCATTTTGTAGCATTCAATAAACTGAGCATCTCACGAATGAAATAAGTCTGACTGGATTGACGAGGGATGTTTCGTGGAGTCCAATGACAACTCATTGGACTTGGTAATCACAAAGCCCGCCTACTAAAACCCGTGTCTTCCTGTAGTTTGTTTTACGAGGCCGTTAACCCTTTCCCCGCTGTACACCCATGCTCAGGAACGTAGCCCATCGTTGCGTTGTCACGCCACCCCTGAACGTTATCAGAAAGCCAACCCAATGCCTCACCCAACCTGCAATCACCACCTCACCTGAGCCACGAGAACTTCACCAACAATCCGTTTATACACGTTCCGTTGACGGTGGGTTCTTCTCGTATCGATGCCCCCTATCCACTCCCTCACCACGGCGATGAAGTCCCAAGCAGTCAAGCCCCTCTTGTGAGCGCCTATAACAGGCGGGTCCCGCCTCTCCACTAACCTGAACCCGTTCGCGGAGAAATGACTATAGGTTTCCAGCTTTGCGTGAGGCGGGAATGTCGCGTCGTGCTCGATCACGTAGATATTTGGGCTGTCGCAGCCCCACAAGCCAGGGAGGTCTCTCCAGGACTTGGTGGCCCTCGCCGCTACGAGGCGCAGGAACAGCGAGCGCGGGCCCGGCATCTCCATCAGCTCCGGTATCGTCTGCGTATTCGGGTCAAAGGCCCACGAGTCGTCGTACTCGAAGGCGATCGCCTCGCGGAAGGCAAATGTGGACTGGTTTCCTATATATCCCAGGTCTCGGACGGCCTGTGCTTCGTCTACGTAGAGATCTTGAGGGACTCGGAAGCAGACCAGGTCTCTGTCCGGGAAAGTCGCAAAGGGTGCGTCGACGCCGTCAACCCTCACGTTACGGATTCCAATGGCCTCTGGTTTGTCATAAGCTCGGTCGGGGTACGGAAGCCGTCGAGGGTAGCGTTTGGAGAAGTACTGGCTGATGGCGCTTCGCGACTCTCGACACGCGCTCCAGAGGCCGTAGTCCGCGGCATACACGGACGGGTTCCCGTGAAGCCACCGAGAGCCCGGGTGTGTGGCGGGCGTGAAGGTGGATGGTGCCGCAAAGAACTTTCTTCCCGAGGCGTTGGCAGGCTCTTTCTCTTCTTGCACGGAAAAGAAGTGAGCGCCGCGCATTTGCGGACTGATGGCCAGCTTCCAAATCGGCCAACGCAACTCGGGAGGAAGCTCTCGGAAGAGGGTGAAGGTCGAAGACATTTTACTTGTGAAAGTGAGATATTCTGTAACGTGATAGTGAACTGGATAAGAAGATGCGTTAAGAACTTGCGAGCCCGCGGAACTTATACACCCGAGGACTCGGTAACGGGCACCCGGAAGGAAGGTTCAGGTTTTTCATGGTTGCTGAGGGACGGACTCTACTTCTTACTGCTGTCATGCTGCTGTCACAGTTCTTGGCCGTCTATAAAACTCGGCTTCAAACGAGACGAAATAGAGAAATTTGTAAAAGCGATACTGATGGAAAGACTCTGGCTTTACCCAAAGCCAGAAGATTTTGTACCGAAATACATCCGTTTTCACACGTTCTGTATCGAATTGTTAGTAACGGATAAGGTCTTTGGTATCACCAGCTACGTTCTCATTGCAGTCATGCAGACTTTCGTGGAAGCCATAAATGATACCCACACGACACCACCTTAGCGGCATTTTCCCCAACTTGGTTCTGAAGTAACATATTGCTTAGGATCCGTGATGTAACACTTTAAATATCAGGCCAGGCAGCGTTTCCTCCATCTCCAGTTAATACGCACCCATCCGGCGAGACTTCGACGACCGATAGCGGCGGCTTGCAGTCTTGTTGTAAAGGGGGAAGTAGAGGCCAACTTCCCAATCGCAGTCTTGCAGTGTTTTGTTGCCTTCAAGGGACACGTTTCAATAGTCCTCGGATGCAGCCATGCCTCTATGAGGCGTGACCTCCTCACAGCTCATAGCATTGCAGCGAACACAGACTCATGTAGAATCATTAGACATTTCATCTACTCATATGTCTATCCATCAAAGGGGGAAAGCGCAACACAAGCGAATGGGTATAAAGCAGCTTCCAAAAACACAAGTCCAGCCCGCCCATGATCCAAACCCTTTTCGATCCTGATCCCAACACCCCAAACCTTCAGCAGCACAGCGTCAACTAAACGCCCCCAGCAGCCCTCTCCTCCCTCGTCCTCTCCTCGGCCAGAGGTTCCATCGCCGGCTCCCCCTCCCTCTGGCCCCTAGGCTCGCTCGGCTGCAGGTTCAGCTTGCGCATCAGCTTCACCGCGGCCCGGTTCTCCTCCCGCTCCTCGGCCTCCTTCTCGAGCACCTTGCGCTCCTTGGCCGCGCTCTCGCTCTTGTCCATCTCGTCCTCCTCGCGCTTCTTGAACTCCTCGGGCGCAACGATCTTCTCCTTCTTTAGCGACAGCTTCTCGAGCGCCTTCTTGCTCTTCTGGTGCGACTTGACGTACACCTCGAGCCCGACGAGCACCGCGTACGACTTGGAGATGGACACGTGCGACGTGTCGACGCCGGCCTCCTTGAGCGACTTGACGAACGCGCGGAAGTTCGACGCCGGCGGGCGGTAGTGCCCGCTCAGCGGCGACAGGCTCGACAGCCGCCCGTTCTTGATCTTGATCAGCCCCGCCGCCGAGATGCGGCTGCCCTGCAGGAAGCTCGAGTGCTGGAAGGCGCCCGACGCCTTGATGCCGACGTACAGCCGGAAGCTCGTGTCCGCGACGAAGATCCACGTGTTCTTCTTAACGGACTTGCGGAGCAACTTGTTGAAGACGGTCGTCGCCGAGATGTGCGAGACCTTCTTCATCCCCGTCGCGCCGTCGAACTCGGGCGTCGCGTACTTTGCGGCGCGGTCGGCTTCGAGGGCCGACTCGACGGACGACTCGGAGCGGCTGTCGTCAACGTCGCGGCCCTCGGGGGGAGGGAGGTTGGTCTGCGACCACGCGGGCGTGGGGTCGTCGGCCGGGACGATGCCGTGGACGCTGTCCTTGTAGGACTCGGTGGTGTCGATGCGCTCGCCGTTCTTCGCCCAGGTAAGCCGCCCCTCGGAGTCGACTTGCACCAGGTAGTACTGTCTCTCCTCTCGTGACAGGTATCTGACCTGCTCTCTCTCGAGTCGATCGCGCGGACACGCCTCCATCTCGACGTTCTTGCCGCCACCATAGTCCAGCCAGTAAAAGAAGTTCTCATTCGTGTCCGACTTCTTCCATTCCTCGTGGTACACGCGCAGGTTGCTGCCGTAGCGGTGCTTAAGGTCGACCATCTCGAGGAAGTACTGCAGACCCATCATCTTGGAATCCTTCTTGCGCTTCTCGATGGCCTCGTCGCGTCGTTTCCGCCGCTCGGCTCTCTGCTCGGGCGACTCTGTAGAATCATCCGACGAGGACGAGGATTCGGCCTCGGAGTCGGTGTCGTCGTGGCCGGCGCGCCGCGCTATGGTCGCCGCTTTCCTCCAGTTGTCCCGCGCCGTCGTCGATTTCATACCGCCATCCGAGTCCCGCGACAGCACACTATGCTCGTCGCCGCCGTTGACAGACAATGCCGCAGAGCTCTTTGCCCTCGGCCTGTTCATCTCGCGAAACCGCATCTCTTCGATGGCCGACATCCACCTCGTCGTCGGATCCAGCCCGAAGCCCTTCATCTCTCGCCTCACTCTATAGCCACGGTAATTGCGCTGGATGAGCGCCGCGGCATTCTTCATCGCTTCACTGTCGCTCCTATTTCTTGTTGTTGGCGACTTCAGAGGCGCCTCGACCCCGGCCCCGGCATCTTCAGAGTGCCGGGGCGAATGCGACTGCTGGCTCTGCATCGATCTCCTCTTGGAAGTGCGGTGTGTGAGTTTGATTTCCTCCTCGCGCTCGCGCTGCACCTCTGCAATCTTTTCGAATTCGTCGCGCGACGGCGGGACGAGGCTGTCCATGTACTCCTGTCGCGAACTGAGGTTGGTGCTGGTGTGGGACTGCGCGAGCGAGCAAGTGTCGTCACTCTGCGCCGCCGTTGCAGAAAAGTTGCAATCTGGGTGATGGGAAATGGAATCCTCAGCGGACGATCTTGGCACGGGAGGGCTCGCCGGCGGGGTAATTGCGGCGCAGGAAACGTGCTGGTGCTGCTGGTGCTGTAGAGGAGGGGTCCTTTGGGGTCCAGATTCGTCGTCCTTTTGAGTGTTTAGTTGGTGCTCGTGCTGCAGCTGTTCAGAAGCCGGTTCCTCTTCGGATTCGGGTCCGACGGCAGGATAGCGGCGGTTGCTGGGGTCGAATTTCGTCATCATGGCCGTTGCCGCTGTGGGCGCTGCAACGGCTGCGGCTGCTGCCAACGCTGCCACTGCGCCTACGTCGGCGGGGTCTGCCCGGTTGTGACGAAGGCGAAAGGAGAGGGATCTGGCCCGAGAGCCGGCTGGGGCGAGCATCCGGTCTTCTGATCGTTCCAAGTCGGAACTATGCTTTGGGTTGGTGGTGGTGGTGGTGGTAGTGGTGGTGCTTGGTTGGTGCCTCGTCGGGATGTAGGTGGTTGCGAAATCGAGGCGTATTGTTTGTAGACCGATGTTTCCAATGTTAAAGGCTGTTTTAGTGAGGCTGCAGCAGTGTAATGCGGGGGTCAATATGTGTCGTCTGGAACTTGAACAAGAGTCTTTGAAGGTCGGCCAGTCATGGGTAATTATGGGGTTGAAGTAAGCATATCGAAGAGAAGGGGGCCAGATGTAGTAGATAAAGTACTGCGAAGATGGGCGAGTCGAGAACGCAGTCAAGAGTAGTCAAGAATCTGCCGAGACGGTTAGACCCTTTCCCAATCACTAAAATATATTAGAGCCGGTGGGAACGTTGAATAGGGTAGGATAGGAACGGTCGGCGTCCCCTTCTAGAAGAAGAGGAAATCTCAGGACAATGAACATCGCCCTGCATCATACCACGGGCCATCCTTGTCAGCAAGCGGCTTGGGGGCGGGCTCGTTTCTCCATATTACCCAGCAAAGCAACAAGGTGTGTGCTGCTCAGCCGACGACTGCTGGCGTGTAAATGCTGGGCTGTGACGCAACCTAACACATTTCAGCACACTCGTTTGACCAAGAAGTTGAAAGAAACCCCGTGGGCGAAGACGGCGACGGGATGCGCTGATGTCTTCGGGATCCCGGATTGCCTCTGGGTGCGCGGCCGTGATGCGTAACTTGGTTCCTGCGGCCTCTTCTCCCGCCCGCAGTCCGTCTACTTGTTGAAGAAGGCGCCTGTGGCTTGTGCAGACCGAGAAAGCCAGTGAGATGCTATCCAGCCAACCCGATAGGCAACCTCGACTACCCAATCAGTCTAGGCGTGGCTGTCTAGACGAAAGGGCCAACGGAATAGACAGGGAAACCCCGAAATAGCAGGCCACGGCCACCTTACAGCTAACTAGCTCATCGGAAGAGAGAGGCATTGCTGGTAGACGATCTCTCAACCGCATGTCTGTTTTACGTACAGACTGAGACTGGGCTGCATTGGGCGCTCACGACGGTCTTGGTCCGCCTTGGAGGGACGCCAAACGGTCACCAACCCCCACCAAAAGTTTCCAGCCCTGTTAAACATTACGCGTCCTAGTCAGTCTTGCGGGGGAAATGCTCTCCAACCACGATCCTCGCCCAGCTGACAGCAAACACTCTGCCACCAGCAAAACCAACAAAGTAAGCACAGGGCACTTCACAGCCACGGCCCTGACCAGAAGGTCCAAAACGGCAGCTCATTCAGCTGTCTTCCTCGTTGCCCCACCTAAGCCCCCCCGCGGCCGCCGAGACTTCTGGCGGCAACGGCCTTGGCGGCCACCGATGAGGGAACCGCGATCTCGAAGGGGTTCACCGTTCAGTAATCGGGCGTTGAAGCCCTGAGGATCAGATATATTTTGGTCTCCTAGACGGAAACATTATCATTATTGTTCATTTGTTCATGATTCGGGTCAATCTCAGCCCGCTATATATGTGCAACGGGGCCCCCCGCTGGTTCGCAGACTTTTCTGCGCTGGAGACTGGGGGCCCGCCGCTGCGCCCCCGCGATCAGCTACGGCCATCTCCGTGCCGTGCTGCAGGAGCTCAGAAGATATACAAAAAAAGGGTAAAAAATAGAGGATAGGTATTTAGACACTATGTTTATGAGAAGAGAAAGTCCTTGAGTACTGGCGACCCAGAGAACTCGGGATTCAACATTATACAACTGCCGCTTGTTAGCATCAACATTCGTCATGTCAGGGCTCCGAGATTTCCTACTTGAGAAAGTACTGCAGCCCCGATCTCCTCTTGTCGAGGAATCTGGGTCTGAATTTCGATATCACGCTCTTGGGCGGTAGAGGGGGCACCGCTGCCTCGAAATTGGGGAACGACGTGACGAGCTTCTCGCGAAGGTCATCAAACTCTGAGTATCGCTTGCGAATGTTCATATAGCTGCCCTGTTCACCTATTGTCAGCGTCGGGCCCAGTTGCAAGAAACCTCAAGCCTCGAGGTGGCCAAGGCCTGCGCAGGTCACCTACTTGTAGCGTTTCAACTCTGATGTTCCATACCACAAAAGCCCCAATGTTCGTCGCGCTGCCGTTGACTATGACATAGTCTGTGATCTCGACGCTCTTGGCCCAACACGCGCGGTTCCGATCGTTTCCGTCGCTGGCTTCATTGTCGTGCATCGTGATCGCGCCGGCGGGCAGCACAGACTCGACCGAGATGTTGGAGACGGAGCGCTGGTGGTGATTGTTCAACCAGTACGGAGGCGACGTCACTGACGATGGGCTCGTCACCGACGACGCAGGGCCGCCCGAAGATGTCTCGTCGTCCTCCTCATCCCCGAATAATCCCCCGCGTGTACCATCATTGTTCTGGCGCGACAGCAAGCCCGCGATGGTCCCGTTCGACGTTGTGACCTTGGGCGAAGCTTTCGGATGGCTGCCGTTCAAGTCGGTGGCGGGGAAGGTGCCATTGGTGCGGAATTGGGATTCTATCGCCGAGTCCATGAATCCATGTGCGGAGCGGCCGCTACCTCATGGACGGGCGCCGTGGTCTTTTTCGTCTTCTCGATTGTGATTGCGGATCTCGGGAGAGTTGTGGCCTGGTGGTTTGCGCAGGTGCAAGTCCGTGTGTCTCGTTGCGTGAGAATAAGTGACGTATTGACGATGTCGAGGCCCAAGGGAACGAAAGACTTGTCTCGGGGCGTTTCTTAGACTCCGCGGTCCGGTTGGGTGGTAGGGTCCGCGTGGCTGTGCACCAATGGAATTGAGAGCGGGCTAGAAGCTACAAGTACTTGCTTGGCTAGCACTCGGCAGTCTGATTGTTGAGGCCGGCGATGCTACGTGCGGGCGGCAATTAGGTCGGGCCGTGGTATCGAGATGGCAAGCTGAGATTTGGCAGCAGGGGATCGGGAAATAAGGCTCGAAAATGAAGCGAAATAAGGTATGCAAGTTGATCACTGGCTAAGCCCAAGGTCGGGCGGGATCACAGTGCACAATTACAGCAATGCTTGGGGATGAAAGTTTGGGTGTTGTTTGTTTTGCGGTATCAAAACAATGGAAACAACAGCGAGAACGAGAGGCGCACCTACCATACCTAACCTTACCTACCACCAAACAATCGTTCGCTCCTTCCCTCTGGTAAGGTAGGTAAGGTAGGTATCTGGGATCATGTGTTGAAAGGGGAACCCCTCCCGCGGAAAGATACGCTTAGGTAAGGCAATTGCCGGATTCAAGGGTCCATTTCGAGTTAAATCCCTACGAATACGCGGGCAGGTGCGCATCGATTGCGATTGCCAATATCAGTTGAAAAGTCTGTTTGGTGCCATCAGACGACAGTCGAGTGGTAAGTGCGCGAGCTGCCATTGGATGAAAACTGCAGGTACCACCGCACGCTGCATATCACGGCACTCCCAAGCAAAGCCTGCAAAACACCAGCAGCAGGGAAGGATGTCTCCCAATGTTCGTTCATGAATGGGCACATCGCGTGTCTTATCTTGCTCGCCACGCATTGCTGGTCTCTCCATCATAGGCCGTTCTCGGGTCTCTGCTCAAAATAGACCAGCCCAGGAGTCCTAGCGAGGTGACACTGACGATTCACCAGGATGCCCCCCCAGAGTTTCGGTTGTGGCGCCTTGAAGAGAGGTGAACACTGGCAGCACGAGGGTCCAATCCAGATCCAACTCGACGCAAGCGCTGTTCCCCCGCGCCATGGCATCTTGGTCCAAGTCATCGGTGCGGATACGAAGCTGCAGAACCAAGACCCGAGTGGAGGTGGAGGAGTTGGAGGGTGCATCTCGCTGACCAGGGTCTTTGGGCTCCCAGGGCTCCTATTACGATCTGAACGTCGTCTACTCCGGTGCCCCCTCATTGGCGGTCAGGAAGCTTTCTCGGTACTTGCTGCAACCACGGCTGCCGCAACTGCGTGAAGCTAGAGGACTGCATCCGGTTCATCGCATCAGACGAGGAACCAACGATGGAGGAAGAAGAGGACGCATGCAAGTGCGGAAGTTGTTGACAGCTTGACACATCCAGTTGTGGCGGTATCTAGGGCTAAAACGTCCATCACGAACACGACGGTGTCTTCGCGACGTCCAACGGCTTTTTTCAGTTATTGATGGTCCCTTCGTGTCAGCGCCCGGCCTGACTTTGTTTCGACTGACTGCCACGCGGACTTGTTGGGGGTTTTTGAACGGCGTGACACCGGACTGGGCTTCGGAGCCGTCATCAGCAAAGACACCACACCAACAGCTACAGCCCCGACAGGTGCCAGCCACCTTGGTTCTCCAACCTCTCTGTTCTTTTCACGCCGCGCTGTGCGTTTCCTTTTGGTGCCGTGTATCACTTTTCAAACAGTGGCCTCGCCCGAGGCACTCTAGACTGCAGGACTAGCTGCGTCGTTGACCTGCACAACGCCCGCGGGGGAGGGTTTCGATATGCAGAATACGAGTGGCGATCACTCCAGCGGGATAGCCGCAAACAGCGACATCAGCAAGGCAAAGGGGTGTCCAACATTGAGGAAAATGTTGGCGGTTGGAACAATCGGAGGCGATTCCGCCAGGGCAAAGGGGGGCTGCACCAGCTCCTGTCTCGCGGCATCTGCATTTTGCAACTTGCAGGGCGATGGTGGTCTCGTAAAGTTGTGTGCTAAGAGGAGCCTGGAAGAGGGGTCTGGCCTGTTTGGCAGAAGTTTACTGCACGAGACCCGGACGCCGCCGCCGTCGCCGCCGTCTGGCCGCTGGGGTACTGCTGTTAGCCACAGGCACACGAACATCAGGCTGCTTGGGCGGGCAGGCAGAGGAGCCTTGGCTCCGATCACCGTCGAATTCGCCCGCTGGTGTTTCCGTTTTTATGGAGAGCAAGACAGTTCTAGTCTGTTCTGCAACCTCGTAATCAACAATGGGGCCGGTCATCCGATGTGCGAAAAAGCGGCATCCAAGTGGGAATTCGACTGACTTTGATAGTAGGGGAGTGAGTTGAGAACTGAGAAAACCCCCGGCTAGGGATTGGACTGGCTTGACCGACAAGTCAGACACGGAGTCGTCATCAGGATGTCTCTCGCCGCACAGGATACGGGCGAGCGCGGGAATGCTGACTCCTGCTTTTAGCACCTATGCAAAGCATGGACGGCACAGCGAGCGCGAGGCTGGAATTGGCCGTGGGTTGACAGGCATGGACGCAGAGCCGTTAGTGAACGGATCGCTGATCATTGATGGGATCAACAATTGTCAATGGCGATGGGCGGACAAGCCGGCCCTTTACTTCTAGCACCATCCTGATGTGGCCCGGGGCAGCATGTTAATGAGGAACGGCGAGGGAACTCGGGCCTTCCATCTCAACTGAACATGATGAGGGCATTTGCATTTGCGTCCGCATCCGCGTCTGCATCAAATGTCGGCATCAGCGTTAGACATTTGCAGTGCAGACTGCCGCCGCAGACGAAGAGACGAACACTCTGTAAATATCGGTTTGTGGAGAGGAGATTCATCTCCGGGCAACAATGGACACCCGATCTCGTTAGCGGAGCGGGCAAAGCAATACTAACTGGCACCCTGGAGCATTTAGTGCCATCGGTGCTGCAGACAGAGTGCAGAGACCCTGGAAGCTGCAGAGTAACCTCGTCCAATCCCTGCCCAGAAGGTCGCTGAACCCTTCCATCCTCCACCCAAGCCTCAACTCCACCGAAAAAACAACACCAAGAAGCCCTGTCTGACCCTGGGCCGCAACCCCCGAAAGAATATCACCCTGGCCTGGCACGTCGCCACGGCTGTTGGAGCCTCCTGACTGACCGACCTGCCTGAAGTTGAGGGATTGGCACTCTAGGGTATCTCTGAGCCGTCCAAATGCCGTCGTGGAGCGGGTCTTCGTACGAATCAGGGCAAACTGCCCATCCGTAGGTACCAAGGGGGGCCCAAGAGGGAGAATCAAACATGCCGTGCTGAGACGGAGGGGGAGAACCTACGGACACGGCCACTGTCTCTTGCCCATCAGAGACATCACATCTACCAAGGATACGGAGAAATCGGTACAGACTCCAGAGTCGACGATAGAATGGATGGATCCCAAGTGGTGACTCCACGAGTTTACGGTCACATTCTCAACTCAATGGTACGACGTCTCCATTCTGAGAAAAGTCGGCCTCGTGATTGGCAGTCGGCGAACAGACCCCGACAAACCCTGGCCCTGTCCATCCAGCAGGAAATACGCCGGGTGGCTGGCGTGGAGACGAGCTAAACCCAATCCCGCCCGTTCTCTCCATTTCGATATCGCGAGCCCGTGGCGTTGTGGTCAGGGACCCCCGGGCCTCCTTTATTTTCGACCTTGTGCGGAAGAAGCTCACCCCCGGACGGACGCCTGTGGCCTGCCTATCTGCTACTGTACGGCAATGTATGCACAGTACCACCCAGCATTGCTAGCCTAGGCAAGATGGCTTCCTCCATGCCATGTTCCGCTTGGCTCCTCTTCCTGCCCAGGCGCCGCTTCTGCTGCGTGCTCTCCACGGGCCCTCTCCTCTCGCCTCGACCGAGCTAGCCAAGATACGGCTAATTCTAACGGAGCACCACACGCCTGAGCCTGAGTTTTTGCTTGATATTAACCCCGTCAGCTTCTCTCACGACTCACTTCCTTCTTCTTCTTCTCCCTCCTCACCCTCCAGCCCGTGTGTCTTGCCGCCTCTCGTTACACAGTCGAAAAAGTTGCTTCTGCCCTTCACCTGTGTCTTATCCGCCCCTCTCGCACATATAATCTCTTGCTCTCGTTTTATACAAGAGATCTTCGACAACTTCGCTGTTCCTAGTCTCGATTTTGTGCCCGCTCATAGGACCAGTCCCTCCGCCTCTCGCTACCACTAATACATTTCTGGACGACGGCTCTTCTCTCCGCCAGCAACGGCTCTCGCTCAAGTCAACAACCCCTTTAGTCCGTAAGTCGACCCCGTCCCATTCCTGACGCTTTCGCCCCCAAAGACTCCCCTCCCTCCAGCCATGTGCTACTCAAACAGCTGTCGAAGCCAATGTGGAGCAATGAGGCTGTGGAAAGAGTTTAGGAATGCATCATGCAGAAATGCTGCTTCTGTCCACAAATATGGCTTTTTGCTGACCAGGAAACGCAATAATAGCAGTTGATATTAATACCTGGATATCTAGCTCTCTAATTCTTTGTTGAGAGCTCCGTTCTTCTATCCTCTCACATCAACATCTCGAGTCGATCACCGAGCACTCACACACACGACACACAATGCCTTCATTCAAGAGCACCGTCTTTGCCGTCGCTGCGGCTTTCGTCGCCGCCGCCCAGGCCGACTACGTTATCGAGCCCAAGTCCGTTCCTCTGGCCACAAGAAGTACGTTATTCTACCCCCAGGTCCTGCTCCACCGCGATGGAGAGTGTGGGATGTGAGCACAGATGCTGACAGCAAGCTGCAGAGGCCTGGTGCCAAGATGAGACGAACACTTGCCCTATCATCTGCCAACAGGTTGAGCCCAGGACGACTCTGGTCAATGACTGCGACTACGTGAGTAGCACCCGTCCCCAACACGGCTTTATAGCCAACAATGGAGGGAAGTCAAAACAGTACTGACAGGACTGCCACAGAACTCTCTGACCTACGGCTGCGTGTGCGGCGACGGCAACCAGCCCAACATGACCGAGTACTCTCTCACCCTGCCCTACCACGTCTGCCAGGAGTACGGCAACCAGTGCGTCACCAAGTGCGGTCTCGGCGCCAACGAGTGCGCCTCCAAGTGCCGCGAGGACAACCCCTGCGGAGCCAGCAACCCAACCCGCGCCAACAGCACTTCCACCGCCTCCGGCACGGCCACCGCGACCTCCTCGTCGACCAGCGGCGCCATCTTCACCGGCATGGCCGGCGACGACGGCAGCTCCGGCTCCTCTGGCTCCTCCGGCGCCGCGGCCCTGGGAATGGGTCGCGAGGCTGGCTTCGCCGTGCTCGTCGGCAGCATCCTCGGCGGTGTTGCGCTCCTGCTCTAAGTGGCTATCATATGTGTGTGTGTGCTGCTGCTGCTTCGGGTGTGAGTCTGATCAGACAATGAGAAGAAGAAGGGGAAGGGGTGTGTGGCTGGTTGCTGTGTTGCTGTCTCGTCCACTCTTTTGAAATACCCTCTTGCACAAAGTTATTTCACATGCTCGGCGTTTATAGGCGGGGAGGGGGAAACGAGCGTATCGCGCGGTTTTGTCCTCCTCGGGACGGCATTTTCATTGACAACGGAATGAATCATTGGGGAAATGATTTGGGACCAAGAAAAAACAACTAATGTCTTTTAATATTATCGAGCAGAACACTTGGGCGACGACGAAAGCGAGCGGATGATGGATGAGAGGAGGAAAATAATGTCATTTGAGCGGTCTTATTTTTAATTTTGGGAGGCACGGCTTTGAAATAGGTCGAGTCGAGTCAGTGAGAAAAAGCGAAAGGAAGCGGCGCCTTTTTGGGCTGCAAGCTTCAGAAAGACTACAAGTTCCGTCCCGTTGTTGTGCATATCGTCGTATCTCGTGCCGGCACTTACAACTATTCCGCTTCTGCACTTTCTAATGGTAGTGTCTCTGGTAAGCCCTCCCGCAGGATGGGAAGAGTAGCAAGCTAGAATGGGGTCTTTATCTAGAGGCTGAGCACGAGACCATGGTCACCGTTCATCCCGTGATGTGGTTCGTGCTAAGCATTCTTCCCGCGAGACGATGACTCCGATATCGTGGGCGAGCTAGGGAGCATATCGGAGCGTGGGCCGATATACGCGCAGCGAGAGAGGGGGGACAAAGGATGAACGGTTTGGCAGACACGGGATGGTGACGGTGTGGCGGGCACCAATTAGAGTGGACGGGACATCTTGCACTGGTCTCGGGCCTGGTCGATGTCGATGTTCCATCAAATGGGACAAGATAGCCACATGCAAGTCTTGTACACGGCATTGTATGGCCGCCGATGTTGGCGGCCGGCGGCGCGGAGGGGTCACGGGGACCAGCATGGCGGCACGGCGGCCCAGGGCCGGACCCGATCCATGTGGTGGATCCCCCCTCCCTCACGCAATGAGGCTGAAGTTACCTGAGGCTGGGGGTGGGTGAACAAGGGTTCCTCACATGTCATCATGTAGGTGGATAGGTAGCCAGCCAGCCAAAGTGTTGTTTGAGAGGTTGAAGTTGGGGGCCGATTATGAGATGATCTTTCTTACGGGTGGACTTGCTGTAGTCGGGTGGTCGGGGGACGGGCGGTAGTTCGCATGGCCCAATTGATCGGTGTGATGTTGGTCAATGGCCGATGGCACGTTAGCGACATGCGCCGCAGCTCCTCCGAGAAAGATCAGGTGAAAAAAAAGCTGGGTAGGGTACGGAGTAGGTCCGTAGGGCGAGCGGCGCATGCAGGGCTGGGCTCTCACATGCCAAAAGTGTTGCGCCGCCGTTTCTAATAGTCTGAGAAGACGCTGCGAGATTCGCCCAAGACTTGCGTTAGGGCTCTTCAAGCATTGCATGCGCCCCGAATCAACCCAATAGCAACGGCGATCGAAACGGCGAGGACGAAAAGGCGGTAAATATCGATGGGGGAATACACCTTGTCTGGGTTTATCCTTTTCGCTCTCGGGCTTTTGGCAGCGAAGGACAGCGTGGGATGAAACGGGTGAGGAGGAGCTTGGGGCGTCGGGGAGCGCGTGTTCTCATAGGTAGGGTCTTTTTTTGTCCCCTCTTGGTCTCTCTCTTTTTTTTTCTTTTTTCTTTTTTTTGTTGAATCGCCGGAGATGAGGCAAGTGGGGGGCGGGTGCTGCTGTAAGCGCAGCGGAGGCTCGGTGTTGATTGGACGAAACAGGGAGCCGGTCGTCGTCGATGGCCTGTGATTCGCGATAGTAGATGGGATGGAAACGGGCAGACCCCTTGTGCGGTGGTGAGTTGCTGCAGGGGAAGAGGTAAGTGAGGGAATTTACCTTAGGTAAGGCGGTGATGTAGAAGGACACCGAGAGCGACAAAGACGATCCATGGATGATGGGAGTCGATGCGGGTGCGGAGAGGGTTGCAGTTGATGGGAACGATGGGAGGCACACAAAGGCAGCAATCACGAGGCAATGACAATGACAGCGAATGACGATGACGGTGCCTGTACCTGCCTTGCTTGCCCTGCAGGTAGGTAGGTAAGGTAAGGTAAGGTAGGTGCGAACCGGCCGCGTAGCTACGGCACTGAGGCTCCTGCTTCCCGCCCCGGCCGCCGCGCCCAGGCTGCTGGACCGAGTTGAGAGCTTGCCTTGGCCGCATCTGATTTGTCCCCGGATGGAGCAGCGGGTGGCAGATGGCCTGTCATTTGCTGGCTTGCTGGACATGGAAAGTCACAAATGTCCACTCTCACGCTTCCAGAACGGATGGATACCTCATACCTGCGCCTCTGGTGGACCAATCCACCGCTCAACCAGCTGGGGTACAGTCTACCTTGCCAGTCCACCGACCGACCCCCTGCTCTTTTTCCCCCTAAAAAAATAAACGGCCAGCTCTCGTCTATGATGCGAGGCCATTGAGGTGCACACTTGCCTGCCTTGACCTACACTACTTGCCTTCCTTACTTTCTCCGATCCCAAGTTTGCATGCACAATTAGCTCTGTCTTTTTGCGGTGGAAGCCGCGCGCAACACATCTCCTGTAGCTTTTGTCTCTGCTATAGATATCCATCACTTCCCCTCCCCCACCACAAGCCGGCGTTGCACTCTCCTCTGGTCTCCTTTTGCTTCTGGACCTTCTCAACTTCCTCGGCTCCCCTCCTCACCCCTCTGCCTTCTTCTATTGCTACTTTCAACCCCCACAGTCGTCGCCGAACAACCGTCATTCCAGACTTCGCTGTCTCTGGCGCGCAACTTGTGCAGAATGGGCACCAAGACCTCTGAAAGTGAGCATCACCCCTGTCTCCCTCGCTTCCTTCGGAAACCCAGACCAGACACCCGGGTCCAGCTGAGCGCTCAGCTTGTGGAATGTTGCGCCTGCAATTGACGGCCGAGGTTCCTTCACGAGAACATATGGCGGCTTCTACACCCTAAACGAGCAACTTTGGCTAACCTATTGTCTTCTTCCAATAGAAACGGCAGCCGCCGAATGCATCTCCGACGATGCCCTCATCCATCTCAAGTCCTACAAATACTCCGCCGTCGACAAGTCGCCCATCTCCAACTACATCCTTAAACCATACGTACGTTAGCCCCTCCGACGATCCCCCTCCTCCGGTCATGCCTTGCCCCGCGCCGTCCGAGCGGCTCTAGCCAGCCATCGCGCGCTACATCCCTTCGACAACCTGCTAACACAGTCTGCTCACAGTGGAACGCCTCTGTCGAGCTCTTGCCGCTATGGCTGGCGCCAAACATGGTGACGTTGCTGGGCTTCTTCTTCATCCTCGGAAACATTGGCCTTCTGGTTGTCTTCATGCCTGATTTGGTTGGACCGGTACGTTTAAACAGAGTCGGGGAAGATTATTGCAGTGAACACTCTGCTGACGACGCGCAGGCTCCGTCATGGTTATACTTCAGCTTCGCCTTCGGTCTTTTCATGTACCAGACCATGGACAATCTCGACGGAAAGCAGGCCCGCCGAACAGGAACTTCGAGCGGACTCGGCGAGCTCTTTGACCACGGAATCGACTCCCTGAACTGCACCCTGGCCAGTCTCCTCGAGACCGCTGCCATGGGTCTCGGCTGCTCCAAGTCCGGCGTCTTCACGGCTCTCGTCCCTTGCCTGCCCATGTTCTTCTCGACCTGGGAGACGTACCACACCCACACTCTGTACTTGGGCAGAATCAACGGCCCTACCGAGGGCATTTTGATCGCCTGCAGTGTCATGGTTGTCTCTGGTATCTACGGCCCTGGTATCTGGACCCAGCCCATTATTAAGCTTTGGGAGGGTCACGAGAAGTACATGTTCGGCTTTGCTCACTTGCTGGGCGAGACCTCCATCCGTGACATCTGGATCGGCATGATTGTCTTCTCCCTGTTCGCGACCCATATCCCCTTCTGCGTCCTTCATGTCATCAAGGCCCGTCGCGCGCGTGGCGAGCCTGTGGCTCCCGTCTTTTTGGAGTGGACGCCGATGGCAGTGTTCACCCTCGCTATTGGCGCATGGATCTACTCGCCTTACACGACCCTTCGCACCGAGAACCACCTCGTTCTCTTCTGCTTGACCATGTCTTTCGTCTTTGGTCGCCTCACCACCAAGATGATTCTTGCTCACCTGACCAAGCAGCCGTTCCCGTACTGGACCGTCATGCTTGTGCCTCTCGTCGGAGGTGCGTGCCTCGCCAACCTTCCGGTCATTGGCATCTCTGCCATCAGCGCCCAGACGGAGCTGTACTACCTGTACGGCTACTTCATCTTCTCCGCAGTTGTCTACTTCCGTTGGGCCTACCTCGTCATCACCAGCATCTGCAACTTCCTCGGAATCAACGCCCTTACCATTCCCAAGGAGAAGCAGCTCGCCAATAAGCAGGCGCTTCTGGCTGCGCAGACGGGGCCGATTCTCAATGGCACTGCGAACGGCTTCAAGAAGGAGTAGAATCTCAAAGTTCTGTGAAGACGAATATAGAGGTGATTCAACACCAACGACCGACATGGGAATGGCGAGGACGAAGAAGGAGGAGGGAATTCTGCGTAGAGGAAACTACAGCACGTCTCGCTGCGGCCGAGAGGGATACGATTGAGCTTATTTTGCATTGACGTCGGCGTTGCAGGAGGCTGATCCCAATTTCAACATTGCATGCGCTGTTGTTCTTTTTATTTCGGCGCTGAGGGTGAGCATGCCGCGGATACTGGCATGACTGGACTACGTTTATAAGTACTATAACTATTTAGTAGGGCGAAAAAGAGCCCCTTTTTTGCATAATATCATTGTTCAACATTCAACGTTCCACCTAGTATGTTGCGGGTTCGGGTAGTGAGGTTCATGTTGTGATGAAAATAGAGTGGCACGGCATTCTGCGAGCAGTTACTATCAGTTCGAGTCTCATAGGATCTAGTACATCACGAAAGTCCTTGTTGGAACTGTTCGTACGTGTGACGACGGGGCTTTGATATATATGCTTCTCGTATCTCCAAATGCTCCTATGGTCTCTGGTTCTCGACCAAGGCTTGAGAGGTAATTTGCAGCATATGAATTCAAGTGCGAGCTAGACGGCCTGTTGTCAATGTGGTGCCAGCATCGTGGTGGGAAGCAAACCATGCGCTGTGCTATCTCGAAACAACGAGGACTGTGGTGCAGAATGTTGTGGGATATAGCTATCCGTCATCGGCCCTGCTAAACTATTGGCCAGAGGTGTTCGATGTGAGAGCATTGGACTGAACTACGGTTGCTAGATTTGATGGACGGCTGTTGTCATTTTCTAGTATTTGTATCAACTGCGGCCAGCGACAAACAAAAACTAGTGCGTCTTAACCTTTTTAAATGTGCCGGTTGTATACGAGAGTCTGTCACGTTTTGTATAAGGTAGAGATAGTATATTATTGATTCTCCTCGAGGGCGAAGTTGGGATATTGATACTCGGAACAGCAAACCGCATAATCTGTCTTCTTCGTGAATGCGAAAACCCCTCTTGGGCTCTGCTCAAAACCCAGTACGGGGAGCTCTGGCCTGGTATCTTAGAGCGACGAAGTACTATTTCTTCTTCTTTTTCTGTTCTTTTTCCGATGGTGTCTTCCATGGACGTCTTTGGTGGAGTATCCTTACTACTTATTCTGCTGTCAAGTGCTCGTCCCGTTGGCTCGGTATTACGAGTCGAGAAACGGGAGTGCTATCCGTTAGATACGAAGCGATACTTGCGCGACGGGAGAACCGGTCAGTGGAGGGGAGAAGTAGCATGTATCATGGTTAGACATAGATTTTCATACATATTTTTGTTGATCGGTCTATGTACCCTTTCGTTGATTTTGCGTTCGCAAAGGGTTGCCTGCCCACTGGGGTTGCTTGGTTCTGATTGTTGAAGGAAGCTAGAAAGAAAAAAAACCGGATCGAGAGGTTTCTTATAGAACTATCTGTGGGGGTATAACTGAGGAATACGGCTATTACTAGCATCGACTGCTTCGCGGGCCACAAGGGCACGGGTGCGTTGCATGAGAGGGGTATCGCATGTGCAGAAGGTCTTTGTGACTTGTAATAAATAACTTTTCAATCCTGTAGCAGCTGATGAGGGCACAAATCTCATGTGCATGACTTCGCTTGCTACTTTCCCAAGTTCGCATCAACCTGCTGAAGGAGGTTGCCAGGGTGCCTACTTTAAATCCTTACTATTACAGATATGTAAGTCGTACGCGACATGAATGTGGCTTGTAGGAATAAAAACAAGATAATATGTTGACAACACTGATAGACACTGAATCCCATGGTACCTAGTTGTCGTCTACCAAAATTGGCTCTTGTAGAAGGACATGTATATCAGCTTATCATGCCGTATGGGTTTGTTGTAATAGCACGCTCAAAACGAGTTCCACGAATCATACCAAATCATATGGATGAAAATCTCTGGCTCCTATATAGCTGCTCATCTTCGACAACACGGCTTTCTTCGCCAGATGGAGTTTGTTGAGCTCCCTTCAGCTGCATATGTCAATTAGAGATTATTATGCCTCCCCGGCACAGATTCACCGCTTGCTTTCGACCATGATTAAAAGCTGAAAGACAGTGTTTCTTTCACGAAAGTCTGAGACAGCAAATTGGTCGCTGTGAGCTGTGACAAATTCAAGCTGGGGCCGTGGCCGAGAAATAAGTAAGTCGTCTTGTCTTATCAATCTGACTTCTATTGACAAAGGTCTCTGCCAACTATCCTCGTGGATGTAGTTCAAAGTAACTAGGTAAACCTTGCATATATTGAGCAATCCTGGCTGTGGTTTTCTACCTTGACAATATTGGTACTTGTTGGGATTTTCCGGATGAAGTGGAAGTTCAGCATCTGGGTGTGAAATTTGTCTTGTATCCTATCCGATGCTTTTGCCAGTACCTTCAAACCCACCATATTGACCCTCATACCCCTTTCTGTTCAAGTATTCGACGAATATTTGAGGGAGCTCACTGAGGAACGCGGGTCACGAAGCTTTCTGAATAATTTGAGAGCTCTGTGGCTGCGATCAACCAAGAAGTATTTGCTTCGAATGGACATATGGGCCTTTCAACCAAAAAAGTGACAGCAAATGATGATGACATCAACCGTCGTGGATTCTCTCGTTTAGTCTGTTGTCCATGACTGCGGACGTGCATCTTTCGAAGGGCGCAAACCTTGATGTTTGCTGCAAGCCAGAATGAAAAGTTGAGCGCCTTTTTGCGCCATACCCAAAGATGAAGTGCTTGTCACTTTGCGGGATCACAAGTACTAAGGCAAGCTGAGTGAGCAATCATGATGTCTCCAGACATGCATGCTTACCTTAGCTGCGACCACAAATCGACTGCTGTGTATGATGTAATGACGATAAGAATGTGGGAAAACAACGACTGACTCCGGTCGCAATGCATTCGCAAAACACGGCCCAGGTTCAAACACCCTAGTGCTCTTGGCCATGGAATTATCGATTTCAAGACAATGCATTGACGTTGGGCTGGCAGAATTTCCAATCCAGGGGCGAGCTCAGGTGAGGTGGTGCTGCAGAAAGCAGACACGCGAGGGAGGAGAAGAGAGGTCAGGTTCACCCGTCCTCTGCAGGCTGCAGCTGCACCCGGGAAGATGGGGAATGTACATACACTTGCCACACAATCTCGGTGGCGACACAAGTACCGTGGTCACTGGTTCTCCCCCCCTCCTTCGGTACTGCCGATGGGCATTGAGCCACTGTCAGTCCAGCGGCCACCCACTACGTCCAACAAAGGCAGGCATCACCGTGGTGGACGCAAACACTGGTCCAGGCAGGCAGTCGCAGCACTGGGCACACTGGCAGAGGACGACGCGCCCCAAGAAGGACAGTGCCAATTACAGCGAGGAAGCCCCCCAAAGGGTGCAAAGGGGAGAGAGCAAGCTGAATCAACCCCCCCCAAATCCTGCCAGAGGTGCCCGAGAGGCCACTTCCCGCATCGCATCAACGACGACACGAGACGAAAAAAAGCGGCAGAAAAAAATTCATCGATCGACACGTCAATCGCCCTCGCGACGAGCCGACGGGAATACAATGAATGGCTATTCAATCGTCGCCCATGGCCTCTCTCACGCGCTCCACCCGGAGGGCCAACGCTGAAGGGCTTCATCCCCATTCCCTTCACCATCCCCATCCCGTCCCCGTCCAGCAGCAGCCGACGCACCAGCAACAGCAGGCCTTCGCAGCGAACACTGTGACGCGCGCCGCCCCCCAAAACATCTCCGCCTACCACCACCAGCTGCCCGGTCGCACCAAGCGCCAGCTCGACACGGCCGATCTCGTCGATTTCGACCACCCGAAGCAGAAGAGATCGCGTTCGAGCATCGAAATCCTCATCAAACCTGCTCCCCAGCCCGTCAAGCCGGTCGTTGCGAACGCGACTGCCGCCCACAACGTCACCACCACCCCGACTCCGCAACCGACGACGACGACGCCCCAGGCGACCCCCCTAGCGAGGCCGACCCCGAAACCCGCGCAACAACACGTCGCGACAGTGCATCCCCTGAAAGCCCCCTCGACCCCCGCGACCGATAATGCGCCGCAGTTGACAAAACATCAAGAAAAAGTCATCAACGGCATTAAACATGAGTTGGATCGTTTGCAGCCCCGCGAGGTCGATACCCACACAAAGGAGGGGGGCCGCAAACTGCGCTCGCAAGAGGCCACTCGTTTCAAGAGCGAGCTGTCAGCATACTTCCCCGAGTATGACGAGGTCATCGGAAATGATCCAAAAGAACAACGTATGCTCCATGCTCATGCTTTCCGTTGCCGTGCTTGTGCCGGGTCGACACGGCATTACAGGATACTTACTGACCCTTTGCCTGTAGACTTGCTGAACGTCGATACCCCGATAGTCATTTTTGACTCGAACCCCACACGCCTTCAACCGGCACCATGGCTTCCGTTCACCGGTGCGGAACCCAGCGCGCCGAATGACGCTTCAACGATCCCGCCCAGCGCACATAAAGTCCCGGTACGCGGATACGGTGACGCGTTGTTCAGCGATCTCGTCGATGCACAGCGTATAGACTTTGACTTCCTCGGGATTTCTCACAAGAGAGAACCTGCTGAGGATCCTCTGCCAGATGCGTCCTTCGTGCCCTCGCACAAGAGGGCCGAGAGACTGGAAAAGTCCATTCGTAACACAGAGCGTGGTCGGGCTCAACACGAGAAGGACCAAATCGCACGTCTGCTGGGCGGTTTGCAAGGTCACGACTGGCTGCGAGTCATGGGTGTAAGTGGCATAACGGAGAGTCGAAAGAAGCAATACGAACCGGCGAGGCAGCACTTTATAAAAGGCTGCCAAGCCATCCTCGAGAGATTCCGTCAATGGAGTCTGGAGGAGAAGCGCCGCAAAGCCGAAAAGGATCGTGCTCTCGCTAAGGCGGAGGCGGAAGAAACGAGTGACGAGGATTCTTCCGAAGGTAGTGATGAGGATGATGCCGAGGAAGACGACGCTGGTAATGTCAGTGACGGTGATCCTCCTGGCTCTTCCGACGATGACTCTGTGTCGCAACAGCTTCACGAAGAAGCGATAGCAAGGTCGAAGGGAGCAAAGAACAGTAAGAAGCGCCCAAGGGTGATAATACAACCCCGGCCTCCACCAAAGCCGGAACCGCCAAAGGAGTTCAAGTCATTCTTCAAGAAGAGGTACGAGCGAGATGCGGCCTTGCATCGGCACAGGCGGGCTGGTCGTAAAGTGGTTGCATGGGGACATCCGATTCCAGAGATACCCGAGATCGATTTCGATCTCCCCGAAGAGTTTCGTGACGAGGAAACGTTGAAGATGCAGGCGAGGAAGAGGCGTCGCGACCGTCGAGGCAGGCACTGACAGGCTTTCCCGTGTGTTGAGTAGGAGGTCCATTGGCGCAGTGTCCTGCGAAATGTGTGTCAATGTGTTGTAACATTAATCATTGTAGACTGCTGGGTGGCATGGCTCAAGAACAAGCGTTTGAATTAATCGATGACGGAGAAGTTTTTCAAAGTAAACTCATGTTATTGCTCCACGCGAAGAGGTGCCTGTGAGAAACGCATTTAAGGTAAGTTGTGAAAATGCCATTTGTGTCGTAATTGTCCGTTGCAGGACTTGAGAGGAAGATTCTGAGAAGTGGCGGGAGAGGTGAAGACCGGACCGTTGAAGCTTGAGCTTCCTTGCCGGCGGCGTGACACCTCAGGCCCAGTGATGGCACGGACCAGCTCCTCCAACGACCAACCCCTCCAGTTGAACTGAGGTGGAAGGCACGACCGACAACACACTCACGCCTGCAAGTTACGTAAGCCAGATGAGAAAAAAGGCCCACCCAACGGCGCAGGAGCCAAGGTGGTAGCTCCATCCAGGTCCAGTCTGCTGTCCTGTCGCGGCGGACCGTGGACGCGCTGACCAGGCATGGAAGGAAGGCCTGAACTAACCATCGACTGCCGACCTCAGAATTCCGGTGTTTGGTCGCCGCAGCAGACTCATCTTCCGCTCCCACCTCTCGCTCAGTTTCTCGCCGCCGTCGAGACGATCGACTTCTTTTCACTTCGCGCCAAACTTCTCTCCATTAATAATACTTTCGCCTTTTCGCTGTCGCAGCTGCCTCAAAACGAACCCAACCTCGCGATAACGACGGCCCCAGCGACAGGATGGTGAAGGCCATCGTCAAACTTCGCACCTGAGAACCTCGCGCCGGCGCACCTTCCTCGCCCACATTCGCCGACTTTACCTCCCTCTATCCATCGCGACTCGATCGTTTCCACGTCTTACTTGATGAATGCCTGCGACGCCGTCGTCGCGAGCGCATCATAGGCCATCATGAACCACCTCGACGCAGCTGCCGCTGCGGCTGCCCCCGCCGTTGAGGAGGTTATCGCCAGCGACTCCGAAGACGACCTTCCCCCCATGAAAGACGAGCCTCCATACCCCTACTTCGTCATTCGACAAGATGTTGAAATCGAGCTCAATTTTCGCGAGAAACGCATCCGTGGAGTGTCCCACATCACGCTCGCCGAGCTGCCCGGCACTCACGTTGACGAGTTCGCCATTGACGCGCGACAATCCGAAATCGATCTCAAGAATGTCACGGTGCAGTTTCTCAAGGATTCGCAGCCCGTTGGCACCCCTAAAAAAGTTTCAGCGAGCTACCGGGACCCGTATAAGTTGCTGGATTACCCGCCATACTACAACTGGAACGCCGAACACCACGACCTGAGGAAGATCCGGATGCGACCCCTCATGCATACCCGACAGAGCGACGTGCCCGCCGAGAATAGAGAGACGGTTGGCTGTACGCCCGTAGACGGTGCTTTGCGAGTCAACCTACGGGACCTAAAAAAGGTCAAGGAAGAGTCAGGAACAGGAGTGCCGAAGCGGCCAATGCTCAAGATCCGCGTCTCGAGCATGACCCCGAGCTCCTTTGAGCCTCCAGAGAACGAATTGTCGGGAAGCCGCGAGTACCGAGTGACGATACCGTTCGAGACCAAGCTTGTCAGAGATGGCATCCAGTTCGTCGGAGTCGATCCCGGAGATCTCAGATACCCTCACGCATACACAAGACATTCCATCGAACCCGGAACCGCGTCTTGCATTTTCCCATGCATTGACGATCATGGACAGCTTCCCACGTGGTCAATAGCCGTCAAGTGCCCAAGGACTCTCGGCGACGCTCTGTGGCAGCCCCTGGCTACGCAACAAAATACGAACAGTACTACAAACGGCAACCGGGATCAGGCCCATGTTGGCGACTCTACCTGTGACAAGGACTATTTGCTTACTGAGGAGGACAAACTTCTCGAAATGACCGTAGTCTGCTCCGGATCGTTGTCAGACGAGATTGTGGATCCGGAAGACGAACGCAAAAAGATCATGACATTCGAGATGGATAAGAGGGTGTCGGTGCAAAAGATCGGCTTCGCGGTCGGTCCCTTTGAGCACGTCGACCTTTTCTCCAACTTCCGCACTGAGGAAAACGACGAGAAGCTCGGCGCTAGTGCGCTCAAAATCCATGGCTACTGCCTGCCCGGAAGAGCAGCAGAGGTCCAGAACACATGCGCAGCACTAGCAGCAGCAGCCGACTTCTTCACTCTTACGTTTGCCAGGTATCCTTTCGAGAGCTACAAGATGTGCTTTTTGGATGACATGGTGAACGATACTGTGGCCCTACAGTCAATGTCTTTTGTGAGTACTCGACTTCTTTTTCCTGAGGAAATCATCGACCCAGAAGTGGATGTCACGAGACAACTGGTTTTCAGTTTGGCGTCCCAATGGAGCGGCATCAACTTGTTTCCCAACACGCGCAGAGATCTTTGGGTTGTCATTGGCATCGCCTACTACATGACCGACCTCTTCTTGAAAAAGCTTTGCGGCAACAACGACTATCGATTCCGGATGAAAGCCATGTCAGACCAGCTGGTCAACATTGATATCAAGCGGCCATCATTACATGAACTCGGCAACAACCTGCACCTGGGAGATTTTGAGATGGAGTTCATGATTCTAAAAGCCCCTTTGGTGCTCTTCATCCTAGACAAGCGTTTGATGAAGGCTCCTGCTCAGACGAACCTGACACGCATCATTTCTCGCATTCTTTACAAGGCCAACATTGGAGAAAAACAAAGCGAGTGGATCATCAACACGGAGTCGTTCCAACGAGTATGCGAGAAGAACGCCCGAAATAAACTGGAGGCATTTTGGGGCCAATGGGTTTACGGATCTGGCTGCCCACGGTTCGATGTGTTTCAGCGTTTCAACAAGAAGCGACTATGCGTTGAGATGAACATCCGACAAGTCCAGGACAAAGCCCTAGCAGAGGCGCAAACTCTGAAGAAGACGGAATTCCTGCGTGCTATCAAAGAAAAATACCACGGCGTCAAGACTGAGGAAACGATTGGACTGTTCACCGGTCCAATGACGATAAGGATTCACGAAGCCGACGGGACGCCATATGAACATATCGTGGAAATCCGCGAAGACGCAGCTAAGGCGGCTAAGTTCGAAATCCCGTACAACACGAAGTACAAGCGTCTCAAGAGGAAGAGGCGGGCCACAGAGAAGCTCAGCGCGCAATCAGCGGCAGACCCCGATAACAACGAGGAAACGCTATTGTACTGCTTGGGAGACGTCTTAACCGGCCCCGAAGACGTGAGAAAGTGGGAGTTTGCGGAATGGGAACCCGACATCGAGAAAGCCATGGACCAGGAGTCATACGAATGGATCCGAATGGACGCTGATTTTGAGTGGGCCTGCGAGATGAAGACCAATCTTCAGAGCTACATGTACGTCTCTCAATTGCAACAAGACCGAGACGTCGTTGCACAGCAAGACTCGATGCTGTACCTGCGGAAGAGCCCACCACATCCACTGGTCTCTACATTTCTGACGAGAACCCTCGTCGACCGGCGGTACTTCCACGGCATAAGAACGATGGCTGCTGAGACGTTGCATCAGCACGCCACAGATAAGGTTGGGATGGCAGGCATGACTCACCTCCTCAGGGCTTTCCGTGAGCTCTTCTGCGACGAGAAAGGCGAGCCAAGGCACAATGACTTTACGGACAAGAAGCAGTACATAGTCCAGTGTGCACTGCCGATGGCCATCGCCAAAATCCGCGACTCGACTGGCAAGTGCCCTGAACCTGCTCAACGGCTTTTGCTGAAGGAGTTGGCAACCAACAAAAACGACAACAACCCATACTCCGCAGATTTCTATAACTCCAAGATCCTCGATGCTCTAGCAACGAGTCTCGTACCTGAGAAGCGACGCGACTCTGGAGATCAGATGGACCTTGATACGTCGGTCGATGAGCGGGCAGTGCTCGTTGAAGTCTTGGCCGAGATTGACCGTCACCGTAGGATGGATGAGTGGAACAGTTCTTACCAAAATATCTACACAACTACTGCCCTCGAATGCTGGCGGAAGCTGATGAAGGCAGGAGTCATCCCCAAAAGTCCCATTAACTTTTGGCAATACCTCCAGGACGGGACCTACGACTTGGTGCGTATCAAAGCTTTCGAGTGTCTCGTCGACCTTGGCTTCATGATGGAGATGCCGGTCTTCAGATTGTTGTTGTCAGTCATTAGCACCGACAGGTCTCCTTTCGTCCGACACAAGGTCATCGACATCTTCTGTACAGGTTTGGCTGCTCTTGCTTTCGGCGAACAGTCCCAACCCAAGCTTCCCGCACGTGGCCCTATTGGGGACGAGTTGCAAGTAGATTTTGATACCGAAGCAAGGACACAGGAGCGGCGGAAGCAATTTGCAAGGAAGCAGGACGTCAATGTTGCGCTTGCGGCTCTGAGGACTGAAATGGAGGAACAGTACTCGGACCACGAGCAGGCGTTGCAAAAGACAGTGTGGAAGGCTCTGAACGCAGAAGTTCTTGGCCGCGCTGAAAAGATCACGCTCTTACAGCTGTGTGGGACTATGTTTGATGTCGCTGACCGATGGACCGTTACTCTCAACTTTCCGAAGCGATGGAGAGTCACTCGTCCTGTCAAGCCTCATCCAGGCAGGGTAAGCAACTTCATTCCTCGAAATGGCTTTTCTAACAATTTGCAGTTCATGGTCAACTTCAAGTCGTACTACAAGACAGCGCTGCCATCGGCGAAGCCGAAGGAACCAGTGCCAGAGCAGCTGCCACCCCCGCCCCCGCCCCCAGTACAGCCGCCGCAGCCTCCCAAACCTCCCGAACCCAAACGCCTGATTGTGAATATGAAGAATGGCATAGCCAAGAAGCCTTTACCCTCGGCTCCACGACCTGTCTCAACTGCCCCTCGGCCCACCCCACCTCCAGCCGTGCAGTCTCCAAAACCAGTTTCGGCACCATCGCCAGTACCTCGGGAAGCAGACTCGATCGTTGCATCAACCATCCGGAAGGAGACGACACCAAAGCCATCAACCCCCAAGCCATCGACGGTGAAGCTTCCCACATCAAGACCGTCACAGACCACCAAGCTTTCTGTGGGCAAACCTCCAGTCCCGAAGCCCTCAGTTGTGAAGCCTCAATTGTCGTCAAGCTCGATCTCCGCGCAGAATGGCCGCTCTACACCGCAGCCGGGGTCTTCGTCTGACACGCCGAGCAGCAAATCACAGAAGCGTCCCCGACCTGACAAGGTCCCTGGCGTAGACGACGCGTCCCCGGTGCTGAAGAAGGCGAAACTGAACGCGCGCCCTGACGGCACCATTCCGAAGCGACGCAGGATGTTCCGGTTTAAGCACCCGAAACTCAAAGAGGTTTTGAGGAAGCTTGGTGTTAAGTCCCAGATGCCGCCTCCGAGAGACCCTTCCCACGTCAAGACTCACAAGTCGGCTTCTCCGTTCAGTGTGCGGCCTTCTCCTGCCGCATCTCCAGCGCCTGCCCCATCTGAGAGCAGTATCATGGCAAAGCCAGCACGCAAGCCGTTGCCAACAGGCTCGTCGGGGGGAGGAGGCTCATCAGGGCCAGCGGCTAGTCCGCCGCCGCCCGTGGCATCTCTCCCGCCCAAGCCTCCCTCGCAAGCTTCCCCGCCACCGCCCGAAGGCCAGCCGGCATCCAAACGCGTCAAATTGGTCATCAAGAGACCATCGACGTCTGCCCCGAAGAACTAGAGAAGAGAGTGGCAGCTGCGTTTCGCATGACAGAGGGAACTCTCCTCGACAGTTTTTCTGCACAATTATACAGGCCCGCAGACTGGTCTTGATGAGCATTTCTTTTCTTCGTAATTTATTTTCCTTTCTTCACTTGTCACGGCCCCTCCTCGAGACATCACATCAGCATTACCAGGCGTTTGGTCTTGGGACAAGAAAAAAAAACGGGGAAGAGAACGGACTGGGTTGGTGGGGACGGACAGTGTGCGGCTCAAGGGAACGAAGGTCGTGGGGAAGAGACGGCCGGGGGACGCCCCAAGTCGCGCGAGGCAGCAGCGCGTGTACACAAACAAACTATTTTCGAGAAAACCAGAATTTTAATGATACCCTCGACTGGAGTAGGTAGTCCTCGGGGAGTTCCCTAGTCCACGCAATAATTGGGTGTCGAATGAGACAAGACTGTTTTCTCTCCGCAATGTGTGTAATGTGCGACAGATCTCAGACTGGTCAAGTCATCTGACTGAGGCTCATGCGGCTCATTGTAGCGTCGTAGTGTCTAGTTTCACAGCGTGTCATGTTCATTGCGACCTTCCTCTCTGGATAAACAGCCCCGTTCTCGATCACGAAGCGCATCGCAGATGGTGCACTTGACGTCATGTTAACTTCACTGTTTGTTTTTGAATTTAGAATATTGTACAACGCTTCTCCATCCGGAAGCACCACCCTCTCTGTAAAACGGGTTGTTGCCCTCTCCGTGGTGTATGTAGTCCAGACTCGCGGCTTAGTATGCTTACATAGGAAATTTTGCTCAAAAGCACAGAAAAAAGAAAAAGAAAGATGTGTGCGGCGATCCAAGTTGCGGCGGCCAAAAGCTTGCGCCGTTGCGGCCTCTCCTGCGTCTTTGGTATCGTCACGTTTATCCCCTCACCCACGCTCCCCAGTCCATTGAACGCCAGTGTAATTTTTGATCGGCAAAGTCTGCTCTGGGTGACTTTGCAAGCTCGACAAAAAGCAAAAAGCCCCGCCTATAGTGATGATCAAAACCCCTGAACCCATTATCCAAATGGCGCGGCCGAGAAAAAAGAGGGTATTATTAATAGAGGACCGCGCCGCAAGACCACTTCGGGTGACGAATTAGTGGGAGTGACCGTGGTCGTGGTCGTGGTCATGGTCATGGCTGTGGCCGTTGCCGCGGCTATGACTGCTGTGGCTGTGAGCAGAGTTGCTGCGCACACTGCCGCCGGCGGTTGTTGAGTCAGAGCAGCAGCCCTTGCCAACGCAGTTCTCGACGCAGTCCAGCAGACAGGCCTGCTTCGGCGAGCCGAAAGTCTGAGCAGCACCATCGTACTGCATCGCGCGGTGTGCGTTTTCGTCCTCGGGGTAGTCCTTATCACCACAGAACTCGGGCTGGATGGTGGCGGAATGGATACCGTAGGCGTGAAGGCACTTGCGAGCGCGCTTGGCAAGCTCCATATACTTCTCGCCGCCCTCAGCCGAAATGGGGAAGCTAACCTGAACGTGCATAGAGGCGACGATCTTGGTGTCGGATAGTTGCCAGATGTGGACGTGGTGACAGCTGATAACGCCAGGGAGAGTTTGGATGTCCTCGCGAATATCATTCAGGTCGATGTGGTCGGGAGTGGCCTGGAGGAGAATCTTGGAGGTTGCCTTGGTAAGGGGGATGGCAGACTTGAGAATGATGAGGGTAATGAACAGAGATACGGCGGGATCAGCGTAGAAACGGCCGGGCCAGTCAGTAAGCCAGATGATGAGAGCCGTGACGATGACACCAACGTTGCCCAGGGCGTCACCGATGACGTGCAAAACCATGGCGTTCATACCCATGTCGCCGTGATCGTGGCCGTGGCTGCTTGATGCCTTCTTTCTCTCCTTGTTGTGGTTGTGGTCATGGTGCAGGCTGGACTCTCTTCTGGGGCGCTTAGAGGCGGAGCGGCCACGGCCATGGTCATTGGTGTAGGATTTGTTGCCATTGTTCGCGAGGAGAGGAGACTCTTCGTCAGCCTCGCCGTCCTCGACAACTGTCTCATCAATCTCGCTCTCGCTCGTCGACTCCTGGCCATCAAGTTGGGGGCGGGTAGCAGCGATAATCTCCTGGCGGAAGCTGGAAGGATGAATGCTGAGGTCGTCAATGCTAGTGAGGCGGGAGTGGTGGCGGTTGCTGCTCTTGCGGCGATCGTGGCTCTTGGAAGTGGAAGCACGGCTCGTAGTACGGTCAGCCGGGTCTGAATCTCCCTCGAATCTAATGTGGCGAGTCTCGGACGAGGCAGCGACTCTGGCAACAACGGCTTCGGGGAAAACATCGCCGGCAGTACCGTCCTCGCTAATTACGTTTGTGGCACGGCCCTCCTCGGCGGCGTGTTCGTCGGAATGGGCGTGGGCGTGGTCGTGGTCGTGTTCGCCCTCCTCGTGGTCGTGGTCATGGTCGTGACCTCCGTGGGCATGGCCGCCGAGGACAAAAAATCCGACAAGGTTGGAGGCAAGGCCGAAGGCGCCGACGATAAGGATAAGCTGGGGGTTGTCGATCTCGGGAGGGTCGAAGAATCGGGTGATGGCCTCGAGGATGATGGAGACGCAGAGAGCAATCAAGAAGACGGCATTGAAGAAGGCACCGAGAATCTCTGCTCGCAGCCACTGCAAAGTCCGAGTCAGCTGAGAAGTGCTTCAATATTGTAGACAGAGGTAGCTTACGCCGTAGGAGTACTTGTCGGTGGTGGCTTTTCTCGCGACAGCGACAGCCCAAAGACCGACACAAAGGGAAATGATGTCGTTGAGCTACGTCGATTAGCAATGTGTCGCACATTGTGGTCCCGCGCAGTTGGCGAAACGTACCATGTGGAAGGCATCCGCCGTCAGGGCCAGCGACTTGACAACCAAACCAACAATCAGCTCAACCAGGAAGAAGACGACATCGATTGCCAGCATGATGCTGATCCGCGTCGACTTTGACCACGCCATGATGGGCAAGCGTCGGAATGATCGCGGACGATGGGAGGGGTGAATGAGCTTCAGGAGCTCAGTAAATTATTGGGTTGAGCCAGTAAGGCCAATCGTGGACGGGAGGTGAAGTCGCTGTCGCCCTGAAGGATGATGAATTGAAGTTGGAGATTGCGCGCGCAGACCAGGAAGGCTGAGTGCAAGGGGGTAAGGGAGTATGGTGGGAGGGGCGGCTCGCAGGTTATATTTGTGCAGGCACCTACCCACTACCGGCTGGCAACAAGATTGACTTTTCGGTTCGGTGGTGGACGGGATGGTGTTGGTGGTGGAGAGCGGTGCCCAAGGAAAAAAGAGACAACGGGAACAGAGACAGCGGCGGCGAGCTGAGTTCGGCGCTAGCTATGCTGTATGCTGGATCTGTGGGCGGTATGAACAGATGCAGAAAATCCCAAATAGACGGAAATCGCAGCCATCGAAGGGTGTCTATCTGTTGTTGTTGTGCCGGTACCAATCTGAAGGCCAATGTCACTGCTCTCGCACCGTTATTTTTGCTCCTTGTGACACGGTGACCGACGGAGAGAGAAAAGTCGGAACGCGGTCGGACGCAATGACCGCCCAGTGCGCTGCGCGGGTTGCAGGTACGCAGTGCAGTACGTACGGATACTGGTGGTGCAGGCGCAGGTGGAGGAGGTAATGGGTGGTGGTGGACAGGGACCCGACATAGAGGATGACGGAATTAGACTTTCTTCGCTTTTTTTCTGTTTCTTTTTTTCTGCTTTTCTCCTGCCTACGTACCCGCATGTATCGTTCGCCTTAACTACCTACGCAGTGGCGTCGCCACCGCTGAGCAAAGATTGGGGGGCAATTGGTAAGGACTTTTCTACTCTGGCAGGCACCTGGCAATCTGGCTGGTCTGGCGAATGACATGTGCCACGAGCATTCAACACACAATAACAAACAGAAAGGATTAGCTCCACACGAGACGAAGGCGTTTCCAGAAAAGGACACAAGATGGGCGATGTCTTCTTTTTGGGAATACCAGGGATAACCAGACGCGCAGGGAGGTCTTAACTTCGGCGGCAGGGATGAGTAAAGGAGGAAAGGAGAAAAGCAGTTCTGCAGCTGTTTGCCCGGGCTGAATAATAGTGTCCCCCCTTTGTTTTACGGAAGAAAGCAGATCAGTTAAATGAAGTTCGGAGCTGCATCGGTCGTCCGTTCTTTGCAAGCTGCTTGAAGCTCGGGCACCGGACTTGAGGGGAAACTGTTTGGACGGGCATGGCCCGGCTCCTAGCATCTTGCGCGAGGGGACACTGGAAACCCCCGAAACTGCAGAGAGCAACAGCCCAGAGTCCTAGTCACGGTCATGGAGGCAACACGCAGCACCAATAGGTTCCGGAGTGCATTAGAAGACGATGATGCAGCATTATGAAAGCTTCTCAACGCGTCTGCTTCCACTCTACGCCGACATTTCTGTGGGCTCGACCTGCGTCTGTTGCGATCGGTCTCTGATTGGCTTATGCAGGGACTTACACCACCAGAGTCACCACCACCGCGACGAATCTGAGGGTCCCCCCATGGCCGGGGGCCAAACCAAACAACTTCACACTATTCCCGATGTGGGAGTCTTACTTCCAGCTCGCCTCCTTTCCTCTCTTCCTGTCCGTTTTGCCAGGCAGCCAGCAAGTTCTGTAACAAAAGCCATCAACTTCGGTTCGGAGCTTTCTCACGGATACCGCCCTCGTGGGATTCCTCGTCGGCTCGGAGTAACATCATCGGGTGTCACCGGATCGAGGAACCCCTACCAAACAACGCCGTATGCACATATACCGTCATTGGGTGGCAGATCATTCCATTCCAGAAAATATTGACGCAATCCTGGCTCTCCCATCCATCCATCCATCCATCCCAACGGGACCCCCGCCCGATTTCGGCGCCATACCAGTTTCGTTTCTTCGCAATCCTCCAACAATTGGTGCCACGGATCGCGAGGCCCCCTGTTCCCCGACCCACGACGCCGGCTCAAATTCGGTCGGCCAAGCCGGGATCCGTCGTCGCACCCCACCCGTCGGCCCCGTTTCCCGAGTCACTGTGTTTCTTAGCACCGAGATCCGTGAAACTCGTTGTCCAACGTTGTTAATCAGTCTGGTGCTTGTCCATTTCTCACCAGCACGAACTCCAGCCGTACTTTCCGCTAAAATCACTCAATTACTACATAGATATAGAAATTGGAAAGCAGGAGCATATTCATCAGCTGCCTAATTAGGCATGCCAAGGTTCTCTCGTAGACTCAGTGTGTCCGGTCATTGTCTCCGCGCTACGAAGATACTGATAGTATTTCGAGATGCAACAGAAATTCTGTAGTGAGGCTTCAAAGCAATTACAATTGCGTTCTTTGGGTGGAGAGAGGCATCGAATGTGGGGACAGACCTATAACGCCGCCGTGTTAGCTCTGCCGGACACATGCTCTGATTTGACGCTTGTTAACTCAGCCTTTGCACAGTCACAGGACGTGCCAATCGTCGAAGTTTTCAAACCTCTCCCGAACTTGAGCTAGCAGACGTATCATTGGTGGTCACATCAGAGGTAGTGCGAGATGTGGATTGGAGCTTCGAAGACATTACGCCAGAGCACAATATGCAATCCCTACGTTCTTCATGACTTACGTGTGAATACAGTTCGCAGTAACGACTTGGTCTTCGACTTTGATATCTTCTATCGGGTTGATGGAGAGTTTTACTAGCCGGGCAGTGTCCCCTATCCAATCGTAGCGCACTCAGTCCTTCGATCCGACGATAGACGAAGACGGTAATCAACGATAATGCAGGTAATCAGAGGCGACGACAACAGCAAAAACAGTGACGACGACGACGACAACGACGACAACGACGAAAACGAGCACACATGAATTCAGTCGCTTTGATGTAAGAAAATAAGGGGTCTCAGTAGGACATACGAACTACACGCGTGTATGGTGAACACTGCCTTCCATCCTAGTCAACTCAATGTTCCCTTTTACCGATCTAAGAAGTCGAATTGAACTCCAGCATCGTGACGAAATCGAGGAACATGTTAGGGAGATGCCCTCAACAAGTGGCCGCATGGAGCGATGAGGTGAGGCCATAGAGGGTAAGGAAAGCGCTTCGAGGGCAGCTTTGACTGAAGCAAACGAGCAATAGTGCCCAGAACGCTTCTTCGCCAGGAAGAGGTTCACATGCGAAGAAAAACAGTCGACGGATGTTGTTCAAGTGGCCTCCAAGGAACCATACGAGTGCAAGCTCTGCCTTTGGGCTGCCTTGAAGACCTCGTGCGGAGTAGGCGCTGGGTTTGGTCTGGCAGACAAGGCGCTGTAAGGCAACTGGTTCGCTTTGGTGGCTCGTGATCCTGGTTGAGAAGGCGTTGTATGTGGCATCGTGATTGGAGACCTGGTGATATTGCAGTCAAAATGACCCCTCAAAGCATACCTAGCTCACACCATATTCCCAACAAAAGTGAATCTCCCTCAACCTGTGCACTGTAAGATTCGGGCATTGCAAACTTGCACCCCTTCTATCGTCACATCTCAGGAGGTCCCGCTACGATGTGATTACCTGTAAATGTTGCTGAGATTTACCTTTGTTTTCTCATCATTGCCTTGAATCTGTCACAGTTTGGCCCACACACTTCGTACCGGCCTTACGCTTTCCCAAAGTGCTTCGTCACATCCTTGAATATTTCGTTCGGCAAGTGCGACTCACCACCACATAGACCCACCACTTCCTTCCATCTCCCGTACTCGCCTTACTTGACCAACTTCCATCCCATCTGCTTTCAACCAGTTCAGCTACGGCCAAGTGGCCCAGTTGGTAAAACAGGAACAGCATAAATCAAATTCTTCTCTAGAGACGCTTCTGGTTGTCTGAGAGGGGCGCTCGTTCGAATCTCGTCGAGGGCCATGAAAAGGGTGATTCCTTTTTGACGCTTTTGCTTTTTCAATTGTCCTGTTTGACAGTATTTTGCAGTCGAAATTGTCACGACGCAATACGGCCCCGAAAAAACCAGTGCTTTTACCTATTACCTATTGCCCATTTCGAGTGACTAGATCAGTCACCCTGTGTCAGTCTATTATGTCCACAATTTTAGATAGAAGCTTTGCGTGCCGAGAGCCATATGTCTCGTCCGCCTCACCCGTCCTTTCTCTCGCTCTAATTCAAAGTATTCGTAAAGCTCAAAAGCATGTTTCAAGCCTCTTGGAAGTCTGTGGAGCATGCTCCGAGCGAGACGCTTGGGTGCCTGCTTCACCCCACTACCGTCAGGAGGTTTCCGCTCACGCAAAAGCTTGTGCTAGGCTTTCGGGATTATCTTCAGGGACCAGTAGATGGCTTCAACGTGAGGAGGTGGCTTGACGCCCACAGCAAGTCTCCACCGTCCACGAGAAGTAGACCTGCATCAAAAGCTAATGACCGAAAAACCGTACTGTATGAATTGTCTCATCCCCTTATAGGACATTTCTACTCAGTTTGGATTCAGGCGTACAATATGGAATGATCTTCACCAATAGTGCCAACATAATTTTCACCTAGGTAAGAGGTGTATTGTTATAACTCTTCGCGAACTCCTCCAAGCCTGTATCTTGATACCCATATATCTAGATATATATTTCCCTCGTATTCTCATCACTGCTTACCTATGAGCACGCCACCCGCGCCGATGCTGTGGCTTTAGTTCTGTGGCCACAGGCTTTGCGAATGCGTCCGCGATTGGCTTGTAATCGCGCTGTCCGCGTGGCTCTCACCTGATAAGCCCACTTCCGCCCAAGCTCAACTTCTAATAGCCACGCGACAGATAAACTCAAGTAAGATTAACGCGTTCTGGAAGTCTAATCAATTTGTGACTCACACGTCTCTTGTATTAGTGCTTCAAGACACTCTTGTACTAACGACATTGCCGTTACCGGGTATTGTACTACGAACTTAAAATCACCTAGACAGACGAACAGTATGAACCAAGAGTTCAAATGAACATCCTCATTGACATCTCTGCTCCAGTAAAGCGGGTAACAAGGCATCGAATGGTGCAGACCGCCCAGCCACCGCCCTCTTGGCTCCCATAGAGTGTCTCCGACAGGTCAACGCCGCGCCACACATACGCCCATTCGGATAGGCAACCCCGCATTGTCGCTCAATGTCGACCGGCCCTGTATCGATCTTCATGAGCACACGCGGGTTAGAGTTTCTCGACAAATGTCATACCTCTGCCGTGCCCTCTCCGGCGTCTGCCTGAATGCATCTGCCCCGGGCCCGCTGGCTCACCGAGCGGAACGTTGGCGCCACTTGCAACCACGATACCTTCCGGATGGGCAGATCTCATCATTGGGAAAGAAAGTCGAGATCGACAATTCCTAGACGGAGAAGCGTTTGCACTTCAACCCTTTTCAGCCGGTATTGAAGCAAGGCGTGTAATAGTTGCAGCGGCTGTGGTTCACGGGAAACAGCCGACAGGCGAACCACAGAATGGGCTTCTTTGGTTGCAAAAGTTCCGGAGGGGGCTGATAGTGGAGAGGAATAGATAAAGTTTGAAGTGACAGTCGAATCGGAGATGTGATGAGGGGGCAGTCAAGTGGTGGCACGTGGGCCTCTGCCTGGAAGAAGTGGCGGCTCGGCGGGGTAGCGGTAATATGTACCCATCCCGCCGCCGCCTCACCCGGACCCGGGGGTCGGACACTGGATGGATCACCTCCGACCGTTGACGATATCCTTGCTGATGATTTCGGCAGAGATAGGAAGAAAGTGGTGCCTAATCCAATAGGGTCTGGCTCGTTTCGTAGTCATCTTGCCTGGAGAACCCCCATCATGGTCGGCAGGAGGCTCTGGTCTGATACGATCTCAACTCCGACGTAGATCCAATGTGAGGTGATCGGCGGTCAAGAGCAGCTAGCCTCCGCATTGTATATATGAGGGATTGCCATTCTGGTCCCGGCTTCCTGAGACGACAAGCTTATTTTACCCAGACGTGCCAATTGGTGGATCATCACACGGAACGATGTCTGTGGTTCGCCAAGACGCGGCACGGGATTTTAGACCTGCGCCATCATTGTTAAGTTGTCGATTCCTTGACAATGTCCAAGGCTATCAAAAGACCGAAGAAAATAAGGACGAGCTGCGGTGAATCAGCTAACGGGTTTCTCAAGCTCCTTTGGTCATGTTCCACAAACCTACCGCTAACAATCCCACAGCGAGTGACGTGACCTCAAACCCGCCGGCGATCGCCTTTCCGCGAAGCATTGCCTTTTGAAGCCTCCAAGCCCGACAGGCACCGAGCAGGGTTGCGCATATCGAAAGACCATAGCATACGGTGGCTAGAGGCTTACCAAGTATGGCGTATCCGAATCCTGAATCTGCTTGTTGCAGGGCAAATAGTTGGGCGACGATGGTTCCGAGGATTGCTGTCGCGACTCCTGTACGGAGATATGCTAGGAAAGTCCGCTCAAGCGCTTTGGCGAGGCAGAGACGTCGTGTCAGTGATAAGACAGGGTCAATTGCGATTGAGAGAATTAAAGGGTTTCGGGCTACGGTAACATGGCCTCAGCACAAATGAACTGTGGATGAATCATGAGCACATCCCTGCCATTGCCAGGCTCATCTCCATTATGGAGGCTTGGGTCCGTGGACCACGGAGACGATGTGGAAGCCCCCGAATCCTCGATCTTGATAACTTGCCATGTATGAAACTCCACTTGGAATGATATTGACGGGCAAGAAAGGGCTGTACCACGTACCTAGGTGATCACGACAGCTGTCGAAATCCACTACAACGCTGATCTGCTCGCTCCAGAAGCGTCGGACGAAACTTTGCTTCTTTGGGGAAATCGGCTCGTGGGCCGAAGATCCTAGGGCGGAACTCTGCGTCGTGTCGTCGTCGTCAGTATCTTGCGGGCATTGCGCCGGTGAGCGTTGTACGTTGTCTTCTTCCTTTTCTTGATGTCGCAACGGGCTGTCGTTTGGTGTGCCATGAGCTTCTTCTTTTGGAAGTTGCGGCTCCCACGCCTGCAGTTCGTATTCGACCATAGTCGGCACCGTAGTTCGCTGCAGGAAGGGCCCGAAGGCATGTGTAAGATACCGTATGTAAACACGGCACTAAGCCTCGGCCAAGAGAAGCCGTCGTAAGATTTGCGATGGGGAGGTCACAGCGACGAGTCTTCGCTAGCCCTTTTTCATGCAAGCGATACCATTTAGGGAGGGATGGAATGCACGAGAGTGGTGTAGTCGTGTTACTATGCTGCAGGGCCTCGGTTTTAGTTGCTGCAAGGATTTCGCAATTCGGGAAATTTGAAAGATCCAGAGTTGACAAGTAAGTGATTGCAAAAATTGCCATCGGGAGAGCAAAAACTGGAAAATCGAAACTATTCATCGTTTAGTACGGACATGATGTTTCGGGGATGGGACCGGCCGGACGGCAGTCGGGAGCGGCAAAGACCATGATACTATTGATGGATGGATGTATGGATCGGCTGCCGGTGATAGGAAACAGTTTTGGCGACAATTGGGCCACTCCGCGATAGGGGAGTTGTTTGGTCGCCGAGAAGCGTGAGTACGGCGAGGTCCCACCGGACAAGGATGAGCGTGCAATGCGTTCATCATGTCTGCGGCAGTTGGCGGCATCGGAGGAGCTCCGATAGCCCACTTCCAGTCATGGAGCCGGCCGGGTGGAGAAGAGCTTCTGCGGGGGAACTGGAGTCTGGGGATTGTGGAGTGTTCGCCGACGACATCGCGACTTGAAGGTATAAGAAAATCGCATAGTCTGTACCGAGAAAGTCGCGCTGTGCTGGAAACATAGGCGTCACACAGCCCGAGTTGACAGTTGCCAAAATTCTGGATCGGGAACCGTTCGGATCGGCTCCGTGGAGGTTCAGTCTGATGTTGGCCCTCTGTTACAGAGTCCGGGACTGACTCAACTTCTCAAAAAGGACACACTATTGAGGAGATGCAAGACAAGGCAACCGGACATTCGGATGAGGCGGTTTTGCGAGTTTCTCCTTGGCGAGACTCTAACCTACTGGGTAGCTTCCTCGCGAGAGACACTAAGAACCTCCTAGAGGGCCGTTTCCATGAACCTGAAGACAGGACGGGAACGAAGAAAGGGCGGCCCAGAAAACTTCCGGCTGGTTGTTTCGTAAGTTGGGTCGCCGCATGGCAAGCGAGGCAGGTCATATCGTCTCCGCTTGCTATATTCAGGTACCCGAACTCCCCTGCTCCTTCCGCGACGTCCAGATCGCTTTTCTGAGCTCCGGTGTTGGAAAGAGGGCAGAGCGGGGCACCGATGGGAACCTTCCCCAACTTCGCACTGCCAAGCGCGCAATCCTCCTTCCGTGATGCTTCCTTCACATATTGCAACCTCCACATCTCAACACCCTGACTTGACTTCCTGTCTGCCCATGCAGATGCAGAGCTTGACGACCAAATTACTGCATATCACCGGCCTGCATCATCTCCGGTCCTCGTCATGGAAGATTTTGCATGTGAAGTCCTAGCGGGAATGGAGCAGCGAAGAACCTCTGTTGTCTGCGTTACATCGATGGGATGAACCTTCGTCACAAGATGGCTGATCGAACCGGTTCCTGAACCGCAAAACCGCACACCCTCTGTTCGCACGCCAGCGCACAGAGGTTGATACCCTGGACAAACTCTATTATCGGCCGCTTCCAGGGTGTCATCCATCTGCGCCAAACGGCTTGCTAGGCGGCGGTGATCCTCTTCTTTCAATCGAGAATGCGACTTCGCCATGCAAGCGAGACAGCAATCGCCAGAACATCTCGATCCCTGGACGTGTCGAAGTTGTTCGCTCGGCTCGTCGCACTCTGGCGTTTGTCGATGGACCATGCCCTCCAACACTTCGGAACCCCGCTATGCCCAGAAACCAGGCACCGCCGGACACCGTACCTCGAAGCAACCCTCCATGTCCGTGGCACATCCTGTCAACGGCAATCCCCCGTGTCGGGTTTCTCGTTCCAAACAACAAAGACGTCTGGCTACATTTCCGGTTCATGGAGATAGAATTCGCCGTACGCTCTGCAAATCGCAAATCAAAGTTCAGACTGACAGTCGGCATGGCAAACTCTGGCGTTGATCATGTCCAGAGCCTGCGATCCAATGGCCTAATTTCCATTGCAGCCTCGACGCTTCAGACAGTCATATTCTTGACCAACAGCAGGCTTGCCAGAGCTGAGGAACGATTTTCGGACAACACAGAACCACCAGCAACAACGACACCAGTCATGCCGCTACGGGAAACAAGCATGGTCAAAAGCCGTCCCTCTGGGACTCGGAATTCGGGCCCCACCACCCCTGGCATTTTCTCTCCGGTTAGCCAAACCGTCGCGGCCGTACGGGCAAGCCGGGCCGTCGCGCCGCCAGCTGGATCCTCTAGTCAGGGTTGGTGCAGGAGCGAGGAAAAGGCAACGTGGATCTCGAAATGCTCCTGTCAGCCATATGCAGTCTCCCGTCCGTCCTATCCTACTGGACATCACTCTCCCAACCATAGCCGCCTTCACCACTGAAATCGCAGTGGCCAAATGCGGCCCTTTATATCTCTCACCACTCAACTGTACATGATGCCGATCTCTTACGGGTTCTAGAAGCTCTGAAGACGCCCAGCTTCTTGCTGCGCTGCGAGAGCACGGGTAGTGGCCTCATTGGTGTGCTTTGTGTGCAATTACCACTGCCAAACTGCCAAGTCCCGGCATTGCAAGATTCTCTGCATCGAAGGGCCGTCGGAAGATGGTGCCTGGACATTGCACCATGAGATACTTCACACCATTGGCCGCTCGAAGCATTAGCCAGCAGCAGACCATGTTCGTCAGCTGGTTCGGTATCCGTGGCATTATTTCAGCAGATTGATTATTGAGATTTATCAGCTGGACGTTGCACGCAATGCGCAGTTCTGAAGCGATCCCACCTTGAGGCCCTCTTCGTCGGATGGAAGCGACGAAGGCCAGCCTGTCCGACGGTCCCTGTATCCATGACCATGCGGCGATAGCAACCGGTATGCCGGGGGCCCCATCCTAACACACCCATTGAGAGGCTGTGTGGAGTGACTGGAGGCATGCGGGGATACTGAGGTGAATCTTGGTTCTCACCACAACTCTTTCGGCTTGTTCTGGGATCCCACATTCCAATAAGACAAGGTCAATGGCGGTTCTTCATCCTGATGCTGCTGAAGGTTGCCATAATTCGGAGTCGATTATCATGATGCAACGGACACGTTAGGCCAAGGAAAACAGGGCCAACGACTTTCTCGAAGCATACGGTCCTGCATCTTCCTGCGCCATCCCGCTTCGGGCTTTTTTTCTAGGTATTGTTAGCTGGTGCTAGCTCCACATCTTGCGGCCATGCAATGATGGAGGTACGAACATGGCAGCCCTGAAATAAGGTACGATGCTTTAAACGGAACCGTAACCGATGTTACAACCAAGAAGATGCACGATTTAGCTAACCTCACCCCCAGGGAATGCTCTGACGGGAAGCTGTACAGCGCTTCGGTGTGCCTGGTTCCCCCACTCAGTCACACTATTCACTGTCAGTTTGTCAATCTGATGCACTCCTCAAATAATCAACCCCAACCTGTGCAGTTTTCTCAGCTTATTCAACTTCCACCGCAGAAACGGTCCGCCCCTACCGGCGTGCCTACTTTGCCCAGAATGCAACAAAATAACAAAGGCGCAGCACCCATGGAGAGCAGGCATGGACCTTGCAAGTCAACATCTTGTATGGGAAATCGACCAAGAAGGCACTCTGGGTTATCAACGCGCCAGCAGTCAGCGGAATACCGGCATCCCTCACCTGCAGGAGAGCTAAAGTATTTTGCGCATGAGGTCTTCCCATCCTCCTACTGACCCGATGCCTCCGTTTTGTATCATATACGGACGGAGAAATACCCTCATACAGCCGGCATATTACGATTGGGGGTTCCGTTTGTTCCTTATCCGGGGAGAAGTGGCTCTCCGTCCCTGCGCATACTAGTCTTCTTTACGTCCCCTGCCTGTGTGGTATCTTGCCATCTTCCTCGCTCACCCCCTTCCACACCTGTTGCTATCATTTCCGTCCTTTTTCTCTCCACGTTGGCCCATGTTATCTGGATAGCTAGTGATGATCTTTCATTTGTACCGGTTAAATGTCGGCCTCGGCTGCTGGAAAGCGTTCGTGCTGGCAGTGCACCCACGCCTCGGGTTCCATATAAGTCTTATATGAGTCCATCACTACCTTATTGTTTCTCTCTGAACTGAAGCTTACTACATGTCGAATTCACCCCTATAGTGGTCAGATTCGAGGAAGCACGTCTTGCAAAGGACACCATTACTTGTCAGGGTTTCTTTTTTGGTTTGACCTTTCTCATTCCATTTTCTACACTGAACATACCTTTGGGCATTGGCGTCAGGCTCCTTGCATCCTTGCCATCGCTGTCTTTCAACCCACAACATTTCGCTGTCCGTCTTGCTACGCAAGTTGGAAGTGTTTTGGTCTGAAGACTGGAGCTCGACCCCAACATGAACAGTTTGGCTCAGCGAGCTAAGGATCACGAAGTCGATCCGCCAGCCACTCCCCCAGAGACCGAGATGAGCAACTCAACCCCAAACACGGAGTTCTCTCCTCCATACAGCCCCCAACAAAAGGTGCAGCAGATAATGAAGGACACCAGGGTGGCAGCGAGGAAGAAATTGGAGCAGCTCACGCTTGAAGAGAAGGTACGGCTAATGAAGTCCCTTCGTAATATGGAGAAATGTTGCTGACTCTTTCTGGAGGTATCTCTACTTACAGCCGCAGACTTTTGGAGGACGAAGACAATCCCATCCAGGAATATCCCAGCGATCAAGACATCAGATGGTCCCAATGGTGCTCGCGGGGGGATATTTGTCGGGGGAACCAAGGTCTGTCATTTTGACCGAGTACTCCAAATGATGGGTAACTGACTATACAAGGCTGCACTATTCCCTTGCGGCGTTTCTCTCGCAGCGACTTGGAATAAGGAACTGCTCTACGAAGTCGGACAGCATCTGGCAGATGAGGCCAAGGCTAGGTCTGCCAACGTTCTCTTGGCGCCGACCGTATGCATGCATCGCCATCCTCTCGGTGGACGCAACTTCGAGTCCTTTTCTGAGGACCCCCTTCTGACCGGGAAGCTGGCCGCTCAGTATATCCTTGGCCTACAGGAAAAAGGAGTTGCAGCAACCATAAAGCGTTTGTGTCCACCGGGCAATGACACTTTATCAGTTTGAATGCTAACATTCGATAGACTTCGTGGGCAATGAGCAAGAGACCCATAGATTGACAATAGATTCCCTCATCCAGGAGCGTCCGCTTCGCGAGATCTACCTTCGCCCATTTGAAATCGCTGTTCGAGAGGCGAATCCATGGGCTCTGATGTCTTCGTACAACCTTATCAACGGTGTGCATGCGGATATGAACAACTTCACGCTTCGGGACATTCTTCGAGGCGAGTGGGGTTACGATGGGTAAATCTACCTCTGATGACTTCTTTAAAGACTTGACTGACATTGCTTAGAACTGTTGTTTCCGACTGGGGCGGTACCAACTCTACATCCGAGTCAATCATTGCGGGATGCGATATTGAATTTCCCTACTCTTCCAAGTGGCGTTTCGATAAAGTCATTGAAGAGATGAAGAACGGCAAGATTGCCAAAGAGGACATTGACCGTGCCGCCGAGAATGTTCTCACTTTGGTCGAACGTCTAAAGGGCGACGATATGTCTGCAGAGGAAGCGGAGAAAGAAGACAATCGAGAATCGACAAGAAATCTCATTCGTACCGCAGGAGCAGAGGGGCTTACCCTCCTGAAGAATGATGGTGCCATCCTTCCTCTGAACCCTAAAACAACAAAGGTCGCTGTGATAGGACCAAATGCGAATCGAGCAATTGCAGGAGGTGGAGGCAGTGCCAGTCTCAACCCATACTACAGAACCATTCCCCTGGAGAGCATTCGGACTGCATCAGAGCAGGAAGTCACCTTTGCGCAAGGATGCCATATCTACAAGTGGCTCCCGGTCGCGTCGCCGTACTGTACCGAGAAGTCGGGCAAGCCAGGCGTTGGCATTGATTGGTACGCCGGTGATAAGTTTGAGGGAGAACCCATCGTCATCCAGAGACGCACCAACACAGATCTATTCCTCTGGGACTCTGCCCCGCTCAGCGAAATTGGTCCTGAATGGTCAGCCATCGCTACCACCTATTTAACATCGAAGACAACCGGAAAGCATACTGTCAGCTTCATGAGTGTTGGGCCTGGAAAGCTGTATGTCAACGGAAAGCTTGCCTTGGATCTATGGGATTGGACCGAAGAGGGGGAGGCCATGTTTGACGGCTCAGTGGACTATCTGGTTGACGTCGACATGGAGGCTGGGAAGCCGGTTGAGCTCAAGGTCGAGATGACCAACGAACTCCGGCCCGTCGCCAAGCAGAAGCAATTCGGCATCACCCACAAGTACGGAGGCTGCCGGATCGGTTTCAAGGAAGAAGATCAGGTCGACTTCCTCCAAGAGGCAGTAGATACCGCTAAGGCAGCAGACGTGGCTGTTGTCATCGTCGGGCTCGACGCGGAATGGGAATCTGAGGGATACGACAGACAAACAATGGACCTTCCGTCTGACGGAAGCCAGGACAGGCTGATTGAAGCAGTTGTCAAGGCAAACCCCCGCACTGTCGTTATCAACCAATCTGGCACACCAGTCGCTATGCCGTGGGTTGACCAAGTGCCCACCATCATCCAAGGTTGGTATCAGGGACAGGAGGCCGGAAACGCTCTTGCCGATGTACTCTTTGGATTCAAGAATCCCAGTGGGAAGCTCCCGGTGTGTACCACCCCTCCCGTCTCCAGCGTCCACTAATGTCCTGTAGTCTACATTCCCCAAGCGCATTCAAGACACCCCTGCTTACAACAATTGGCCCGGGGAGAACCTGAAGGTCAACTATGGTGAAGGCCTATACATTGGCTACCGCCACTATGAGCGAGCACGCATCGAGCCTCTATTTCCATTTGGTCATGGCCTTTCCTATACCACCTTCGAGTACGGACGCCCCTCGATCAGCACCAAGACGCTTACGTCCCGGGGAACGATTGAGGTGGTCTTCGCGGTGAGCAATATCGGCTTAGTGTCTGGCTCCGAAGCCGTGCAGATTTATGTGCGTGATGACAAGTCGAGGCTACCCCGTCCGGAAAAGGAGCTTGTGGCTTTCGAGAAGGTGTTCCTGGAAGCCGGGGAGACGAAGCACCTCCACATTTACCTGGACAAGTACGCCGTAGGCTACTATGACACATCCGTCCCGGGATGGATCGCTGAGGAGGGCACCTTCAAAGTCCTAGTTGGCGCGTCATCTGCTGACATCAAGTAAGTTGCCGTTCTTGTCACCTGCGAGGTACAGGCACTAACCGTGACTGCCAGACACTCTGTCCAATTTGATGTGAAAGAATCCTTCAGCTGGGTTTTCTAGACCTGAGTTTCTTTTGATCCAGGATACATACCATGCCATATGTTTCATTATTTCAGTCATGTATCTCACCATATTTGAGATGTCATAGCCGGGTAGATGTATTAATTTGTGGACACATCCAGGTCACCAACGTCTCTACATAGGAATAAGACAAGCTCCGTTGCACTCCTTCATCATCACGCCCTCTTTTTGTAACTCATGGGGGGCTCCAGGCACAGGATTCGACCTTAAGAAAGGATATCGGTGACTGCCTGCGTCATTCGTCTGCATGAGAGTGGATGTTAGTCTACTCTGGGGGCACATGACAAGAGTGGAATAGAAGCCCGGTTCGTGTCGCAAATGTATCGATTACGTCTTTGACAGAGCATCCAATCTTGTACGTTATGGGAACCTGCAAGTGAGTCTCGTGCCAGACTTACCGCCAGAGACATGCATGGTGTTCCGAGAAACGGTTCGGCCTGGGGTACACGCCTCGGAACCAGTCGGCTTATTCAAACATTTCTGCCTGTAACGGCGACTTATACCGTTTACCAAAAGTGCCTGGGTTGTAGACAGTGGTGTGGGATCTCGGGACGAAGCTTCCATGCTTCCCAGAGCGGATTGATGGGGGCGTGCTCCGAGCCTTACCTTATCTTGCATCGTGAGGGGAGCTCAATGGTACCCTGTCTTCCAGTGAGGCCCCTGGCCATGATGAAGGTCTTTTGTTTCCACCAATATATGTTAATGAAGAAGGCATGGTTCGTGTTGATTGTCGATGTCCACGTGTATGTGCTGCTTTGGGGGACTGATGTTGTGATCGTCTGCTGGGCCCGTTGCAGTGAGCATGGGGCCGTGGGGGGTTGCGTGGTGTCTCGCAGCCACGAGGTTTGAACTTGGCGATTCTGGGGGTTTGGGTGGATGGGTGGTGTAGCGAGGGCATGTGATGTTGTGAGCCATGGATCTCGTCGTCACTAGGGAGGCGCCCACGGCGTTATGTAGAGAGGTGTAGCTGGGGGGCTGGGTGTGTAAACAGCTCACGAGCTCGCATTGACATGCCGCGGAGAGGCGCCATTTGTTGCGATCTGACATGGTATCAACGCTGCAACGGAGCCGATCTCGTCTCGGTAGCCGGCTGAATGGGAGTCGTACAGCACGAGAGTCACGAGGCATGTGTCGGTTCCAAGAGTTTTGCGGCGATGGCGATGATGGTGGTGGTGTTTTGATAAAGTCATGTATGATGGTGTGCGGAGGACGGTTGAAGTCTCGGACCGGTCAGCGTTGTGTCGGCTTACGGGACTTTCTCTTCGGCGAAGATTATTGAGTGTGTGTAGAGGCAAGTCTATATGGAGGAAACGTTTCAATGGAGAAGAGGAGGTGGCGATGGCTTCATTATTTTGAATGAATGGAATTACCTCAGCCAGCAAAGCACACGCCCCTCATTAACCCGAAAATGAACACATCCCGTCTCAGCCAACGGCAAAATTAGATTCGCCACGACACTGCTTTCAGGCCTGTTTCTCCTTGCCATCCGCAGCGACAGGTATGCATAGGATGAACATCAAACAACCGCCCTCGCTCCGGAAAGGGCCGTGTTCCATGCCGGGCTTGCGGTATGCGTAGGCGCCCTCGGTCCAGCCCTCGCCTAGGCGGACGTCGAAGAGGTCGCCCTGCGCGAGGTAGATCTCCTCGACGTAGTCGTGGACGAAGAGGGGCTGGCGGTTGGCGGCGCCGGGGCGCCAGCGCTGGAGGGTCGTGCGGCGGCCGGTGGCCGGGTCGGCGTTGAGGAGCATCTCGTCGACGCCGGGTTCCAGCTCGGTCCAGGAGCGGCCGGGGGCGGAGGCTGCGGGGTGGAACTCGAATTGTTCCATTGCGCGGGTGTGTGTGTGACGAGTTTGTTGTTCCCGGTGGGGACTGTGGGATTTGTTTGTAAGTTTGGTGGTGTTGAGATGAGTTTGATGAGGTCGATTAGGCGAGAGCTTGTTTGTTAGCTGAGTTCATTCATGCCTTTGAGTGGCATTTGAGCGTTTAATGCATTGTTGCTCTTAGACACGGCCCATCACTCTGGCTTGGCTGTTCACTCGACCGAGGTTGATTTCTAAGCCTGGAATGTCAGTGTGAGAGGGCGTCATAGGCGATGCTGATGGTTGAGAGTCTTTGGAAATCCAAGCCTTGGGCTGATGGTCGAAAGACCAAAGTCCCATGCCGGGAAATCCTTCAGTTGCGATGAGGTAAAGGCTAGACTCGGCGTCTCAAAAGGAACAAGAGCGGAAGGTAGGTTGCTTTTGCGGGTTAGACCTGCCGAGCGTAGCCCCGGGGAAAAAGGAGCGTCAGTGTGGAGCTTCCTTCCCAGTCGAGCTGAAGTGTAGGTGCTTATGTGGGCTCAGCTGCAGCAGCTATGCGTACCTACCTGGGTCCACGGGTGCTTCCAGCGACGTTTCCCCCCCAGCGGGGACCTGGCCGGTGGAGGGCGTCGGGGGCATCCCAAGCTGCCAGGACCGCCCCGTGGCCATATCGTGATCCGTGAAATGGGTGCGGCGACACATCTCCTGCACCTTCCCTTCAGGTTCATTGTCGCCACGCGTCTTCTCTCCTGTATTTTCCAATGTCCATTTCCTCCATTATCTCCCCTTTCCATTCTCAGCTCTCCGACGCAGGCGCCCGACAGCCTTTGTAACGGAGCTACAGACAGCTGCAAAACGTGTTTCTTGTGTTTCCCATTGGATTTCTTTGTTCCGTTGTACCCGACTGAGGTTACCCACGTTGACTGGACCTTTCCCTTGCTTCATTCCCTCGTTCCAACCTTGTGTCATGTCAACCATTTGAGACTGCGACCCCCAGATCCATTCCTGACGAGCGAGACAATCGCGCGCGACCTGCCGAAGCCGAAGAACCGCGCGCCCATATTCCATCCACCCACACACGCGGCGCGAGTACATACACCCGCATACGCAAGCCTGCCCACACACGCTTGTCAGGCTTCTGCGACCATTCCATTCCGGGGTCCCGAAAAAAAAAAAAGGGAGCAGCCAGCCCAGAGTTGCAGGGGAATGGCACGCGGGCGCACCACGGCATGATGGCTCCGCCTTACAGCAACGGGTACGCCTACAAGGGCAAAGGTCCTTCGGCTTTGCTCTTCCAACACAGTGGCGGTAGCTTCCGCGACCGCGCCAGACCTGTCCTCAACGCCGCTGCCCGACTATCGCAAAGACTCTGGCATTTTTGGCAAACCCGCGGACGACGCATGACCATCAACATGCTGTACCAGGCCGGCTGGCAGCTGCGCCAGAACCTCACCGCGCGCCGCCTCCTGAGCTTCCCCCACCTTCTGGTGTGCTTGTGGATGCTCATCCTGCTTTGGGGCGAGCGCTGGGTGTTCAGTAGTCGGGTTGCCGACTGCAGATGGAGCAATTGGGAGGGCTGGGTAAGCTGAGCGTCCCCGTGCTTGGAGGATGCGGTACTGACAATGAACAGCCCGCAGGAGCGAATCCTCACCACCTTATTTTCGTTGCCGACCCCCAAATCACCGACCCTCATTCATACCCCGGAAGGCCGTGGCCTCTGTCGGAGCTGACCGTACTCATTACCGATAACTACCTTCGGAGAGGCTTCACGCAGCTTCAATCGCAGTTGATACCCGATTCGCTCTTCTTCTTGGGCGATCTATTCGATGGCGGGCGAGAGTGGAAGACGGGCAAAGGCGACTGGGCAGACCCTGAATGGGCAGCTGCGCGACGACCCAAGAGCGAGCGGCCACACGTCAAGGAGTGGAACGAACATTACGGCGACAAGTACTGGTTGAGCGAGTACGAACGATTCGGCGACATATTCTTCAGCGACTGGGCGAGCCTCGGTGGTACGAAGGCTGGGAATTGGCAGAGAGGGCGCAAGCTGGTTGCAAGCTTGCCGGGTAACCACGACCTTGGCTACGGCGACCAGGTCAAGGTGTCGGTCAGAGAGCGCTTCGCATCATTCTTTGGCGACGTCAATCGCGTCGACGTAATTGGCAATCATTCCATTGTCTCCGTCGATACTCTCTCCTTGAGCGCCAGTTCATCGGTGCAAGCTGAGCGAGGCGATCTGAGACCGATTCACACGCCAGCGGACGTCTTTCTCAAGGACGTAAAGTTCACCAAGAGGAAGGCTGTGGAGAAGGAACTGCGCTTCTGGAGGGGCGACGTGGAGGGTCTTGGGTACAATCACTTGGTGGAAGATCTGGAAACGGCGGACGTCGAAAACGTCCCGACGATTGCGCCAGGCGAAGACGGTCCCGACTTTCCCACGATTCTACTCACTCATGTGCCGCTGTACCGAGACCCGGGAACTCCCTGCGGACCGTACCGGGAGCACTGGCCTCCTGCCAAACCGCCAAGAGGTCAGAGAGGTCCCGTCATCCCGGATCATCGGAACGCAATCTCGGTTTCCGGCGGTTATCAATACCAGAATGTGCTGGACGAAGACGCCTCTGTCAATCTCGTGAAGAGCGTGGGCAATGTGGTTCATGTCTTTTCCGGTGACGATCACGACTATTGCGAGGTGGTTCATTCCCCTAAGAAAGAGAGCGTCCGCGAGATCACCGTAAAGAGCATGAGCATGGCGATGGGTGTTCCGACCCCCGGCTTCCTCATGGTCAGTCTGTATAACCCCGTCGATGCCAATGGCAAGCCTCTTCCCGGCGCTCCGGAAAAGACGTTGCAAACCCATCTTTGCTTGTTGCCGAACCAACTGGCTACTTACGCCAAGTACGTCGGCTTCATCTTCGTCAGCGTTGTCGCCATTAGCATCCGATCGTTCCTGGTGCCTGTCCTCAACCTGACGCCGTTCGCTCTGGAGGCAGAGCAACCGAATGGCGCCATCCTACCCACTTTCAAGGAAAAGGTAGAGGACGAAGGAACTTACAACATGCGGTCCACCTCGGCATCGTCCGGAACCCGGTACCAAACCAACTCGTCGTCACGAACCAGAAGCGGATCGCTTATGAACGGCTCCGCCCCTCTCCCGCCACCCAAGACCAAGCAAAAGAAGCAGGGCTGGGGGCACCGCACGCCGAGAATTGAAATCTTCCAAGACGACTTCTACGGAGCCGGCAAGCCTCGGTTGACTTGGAAGGCAGCGTCGCAGCGGTCGAGAACGACGGTTGGACGCGTGGTCCGAGAGATTGGCTTCTCAACGTGGAGAGTCACGTGGATGGTGGTCTTGTTTTGGTCATATCTTGCATATAAGGGATAGAGAGGTTCCGCATTCTCCAGCATGTATTATTATTATTCATCATCGTTTTTCGAAGACTCTGGCATCGAGCGGATTTTGCATTGGCGGGCTGTTTGACTGAAAAACTGCTGGGTCGAGTCACTGGATACAAAAAAAGGTCCGTCGGCGTTGTCGTTTCCTTGTATTATAGCACATCTGGCAAAGAGTCCAGAGGCTTTGAGTTACAAGCCTTTGATGACTATGGTTTCTTGAAGGTACACATGGAACATTCACGCAGTCTGAAAGCATGACCACCCCCAGTGTCAAACTACGGACCTATTTGTGGTTTCCCCTTATAGCTCTGCTAGCTCAAATTATCCCTGCTGGGTTTATTCCGTCCGTAGTCTGTATCAGCGAAAGCAAGCCTGAGCAGCAAATTGATGCCCCTGAAGCGCACGCTTGATTCGCTGCTTTGCCAGGCACATCGTTGTTGAGCTGAGAACCTGGGATGACTTGCACAGTATGTTGGATGATAAGTGACGAGCACTCGTCCAGTAGCAACGACCAATCCGAAATAATCTGTTGATATTCAGAGCAAACCCGACATAGCGCCTGCGAGGGTCTAGATAGTACTCATCTTCGAGGTGGAAGTCGGGATTCAACCAAGTTGCCGAGTTTAACGAGCAAACCTGATATAAAATTCCTGATTAAGCCATCTTGAGGAAGGAGAAGACCACTGTCACTGCATTGAGAAGGGTAAGTGAATCAAGTCCAAGGCTTCTACATGACTCTGGCGCCTTCCAAATGAATGAGTCCAACATTGGAAGGCGCAACCTGCTTTAGCAAAGACTGGACAAGGCGGCCGCACCTTCCTTTTCGTCGCGACTTCCTTCTTTTCTCAGATGAAAGCTCACTACCTACCTACACACCTTACCTAGGTAGCATTTTCTTCTCGGCACTTCCATCCTTCCCACGAAAATTCTGCCAGTCGCCAACTGCACATCGATAATCTCCTACAGACAACAAATTTTTCCTCGCTTCTGAACTTGGATGTGCGAACGATCGACGGGTGATGGCAGACATGCAGACACTTCCCGAACCTGCCAACGGCGATATCTTCGCCTTTGGTGGGAAGTTGACGATCGGCAACGCCGCCACCAACGTGTTCATCATCCACGACACGCGTCCAGGCGGAACGGCGTTGCTGCCGTCCAGCCTCTCGGTCAACTTCGTCTTGGAGAATGTGTACCACATCGACGCAGCTCTCTTCTCTCGCTATTGCAGCACCCTGGTCGGCGGCACTCTCATCAAAGGCTTGGGTCTCCAAGCCGAGGGGTGCCATTTGGGCGACAGGTCTATCGACACCGTCTACGATGATATTGTCTGCGTTGTGTCTGACCAGGCTGGCTCCAGCTGCTCGATTGGATCTGTAGCTGGGGATTTCGTCTCCGTTACCGATCCTGATGATGCCTGGAAGGACCCCGAGCTGCCTCCCACCCTCTCAATCACTCATATTGCTGGACAATCCACCAAGGAGTCTCCCAGAGCAGACGAAGGCAGCCTGGCCAGAGCCCTTTCGACCTGGTCCTCGATGAAGTTTACTCCTAGTCAGCCTGGACTTGGACACACACCAGCAATTGCGATGGGTGCGGACCTTGGTGCTGATAAGAATACGTCCATGCCTTCTCAGCCTTTCAGTAGGTCTTTGCAGGCCAATCCGCAAGAGAATGTCGAGGCACAGCTCCTGAGAGCACTCTCAGAGCTAGACGAGGCCCGCCAAGAGCTTGCCTCTTGGAAGCAGCAAAGCCTGGGTCCCCATCATGAACTTGCTCTGCCAAAAGTGGAGATAAGTCACCCAGAGAACCTCGCTCTTACAGATTCGCAACGCAAGCAACTGCCAGCTCCGGTGCCGCTAGCGATTGTCTGTGGTAACTGTGATAGGCCTGGCCACGAGGTTTGCGATTGCATCGGACCAGTGGATGATCATGGTTTCATCGATGCATGCCCCCTGTGCAACACTCGAGCCCACGGATTCGACACATGTCCAAAGGTGCCATCTCGCCGCGGCGGCAAGAGCATTAGAAAGGCGATCCGATTCGAGTACTTGGTCCGTCTACGCTCCAACAAAGCCCCCATCAAATCGCACAACTGCTGGGTTGCCATCTGGGTGCAAGGCGGGATGCCGTCCATCCCCCTTCCTCACACCAAACAGTTCTCACTCAAGTTGAGCCAAGATCCTTCGAGCGCTTATAATGCTCCAGATTGGCGAACTTACGAATACAATCGCCAGAGCAGCATCACATTCAACGAATTGGTTCAAGATCCCGACACGGTACTTCGACCGGGGCAGGCTTGCCAACTCGTGCCTGGGTCACAGACTATCATGGCCACCGGGCAAAGCTACTGCAGTGTCAAGTACAAGATGCAACGAGCACAGAGCAAGATTGAATCAGTGTATTCAGCTAAGCACGACAATGCTCAGCCCAAAAAGCAGCCGTACCGCCGTCAACCTCAGCCGCAACGAAAGAAACAAGCCGCATTGAAGCAGTCGAAGAAGACCAAAAAGAAGCAACACGCCCGACATTTACTAGATGAAGAGGATTTCAAGGACAATGTCAAGAGAGAAGCGGGAGATATTCCCAGTTTTGCCACAGGGGCAAACTGCACCATACTACAGCGGCCGCTTCCAACTCTCCCCGCCAGGGAACACATTCCATTCATCAAGCAAGAGCCTGTGGACTACTGAAGGATTTAAACATGACTGCACGCATCAAGACTGGCGGATTTACTATTTGTCATGAGGCCGTGTTGACAGCCGCTGTCTGCATGTACGGGGTAATCAACGCATTGGGAACGGACCACAGACTTTTACTTCTTTGCGCAGCCATCGTCTGACGCTTAATTATCATTATGTTCTCTAGGAATTCTCTAGGTCATCAATACAATGGCTTGCTGAGGTCGGAATTTCCTTCAAGATTTCAAAGACTTTTGATGTTTCGTGGTGATCAAAGCGAGCCATGCCACGGGCCGTTACTTATGTCTGCGGATATGTTTCAATAATCTTGCCAAGCTCCATAAAAGACACAGAACATCGGCGAAGATAGGTTTAGACGAACACAGCTTCTCAGCTGCGCCGCAATCAAGTAAACCCATCCACACCAGTATCCAAAGACAGAAAAGCATGCGCTACACCAACCTCTGAAAACTGTTGGCAACTGAACGACTCGGCACCGAGGGCCCGGGCTCGTATACACCATAACTATATACTATGAAGAACACGACGTGCTCGTTTTCGTTCGGGTGTGAATGCGATTCGCTGCTCGTATCGCGGACTGATGGCAGGGCCCGATAGCAGCGAGAGCCCGGGAGGGTGGTCGACCGTTCCTGCAATGAAACGCGCGGCAGTTCAGGCAGAGAACCGCTGGATGGGCTGACTTGCGGGTATAGTTTCCCATGGCGCACCCCTCACGACTTTGACTGCGGGAAGGTTCGTGCTACGGATTACCGTCTGATGTTGTGGTGCGGAGGACAGCTTATGGGAGGTTTCCCGTCTTGGCTTTTGCATTGCCTAGATTGCTTGTTTAGTCGTCTTGTGGAGAAAATTTGTCGGTCTGATTAGCGGGAATGAGGATTCATTGACACAGGGTAACGCTGTGTAGAGGTTGTCGTGTTCGGAATGACTGACAATGAGGGTTTCTGGATGCCTTGAGCAAAGGAAGGAGCTGGGGCATCGACGCGTGGGCTGCTTTGCCCCTGAAGCTAACAATGAGAAAAAAGTATGAATACCACGACGAGTCCAGACCTCTTGTTTGAAGAGATGGTAGGTGTGTAGCGTCAGTAGTATCTATCGTGTTGGAATCAATCGCAACTGACACAACATGGCGGTGACCACTCTGATGCTCCAGGCCTTCGGCCTCGTACTTTTTGCTGTAAGTGCCTCCCGCCGTAAACGTTCGAGATGCCTTCATTGTCACGTCCTCGGAATCTTTGTGACCGAAACTCACATAAATTAGACGTCCATCTACACCGTCTCCTACGTTGTCTACAACATCTTCTTCCACCCGCTCCGCCACTTCCCCGGACCTCTCCTGATGCGCGCGACCCGCGCCGCGTACTGCTACAGACTGGTCCGCGGCACAATCTCCTTCGACATGCTCGACCTCCACCGCCGCTACGGCCCCGTCGTGCGCGTCGCGCCGGACGAGCTGGCGTTCTCGGACGCGGACGCGTGGAAGGTGATCTTCGGCCACAAGGTCGGGGCCAACGCGGGGGGCGGCGTCGCCGGCACGTTTGAGAAGTCGGACACGTTCTACCGGCCGATCCCGGGCTTGCCCCGGGACATCATCACGGCGCTGGGGCCGCAGCACGCTGCGCTGCGGCGGCAGATGGCGCATGGGTTCAGCGACCGCGCGCTGAGGGAGCAGCAGCCTGTTATCATGAAGTATGTTGATCTGTTTATACAGCGGCTCAAGGAGCAGGCGGTGAGGCAGTCGGCGGCTTCTATACATGAAGCTACGCCGTTTGTGAGGAAGGGGGATGAGGAGCCGGTGAATCTGACGCTGTGGTATAACTACTGCACGTTCGACATCATTGGCGACCTCGCGTTCGGGGAGCCGTTTGGTTGTCTGGACAATTCGGACTATCACCCGTGGGTGCGGACCGTGTTCCAGATGGTGCGGGTGGGCGTGGCGTTCCAGACGGCAAACCACTACTCGTGGCTGCGGCGTATTATCACGGCGGCGCTTTCGACGGAGGCGATGCACCGGCGGAGAGAGGAGCAGCGGGAGATGACGATGCAGAAGGTGCTGAGGCGGATCGAGCTGGGCAAGAGCGGGCCGAGGTCGGACTTGGTGGAGGGTTTGTTGAAGAAGAAGGATGAGTGGGTGAGTTTTGCTTCTCTCTTACTTGGCTTCTTACCAGCAGATAAGTGGCATCTTTGTCGCTGACGAGCGTATAGAACATGTCGCTAGACGAGCTCGAGGCGAATAGCAGCATCCTCATCATCGCCGGTTCCGAGACGACGGCGACGGTCTTGGCTGGGGTGACATACCTGCTGCTCAAGAACCCGGACAAGATGAAGAAGCTGGTGGAGGAGGTGCGGACAATGTTCGCGTCCGAGGAGGAGATTGACCTCACGTCGGTGAACAGGTTGACGTACATGCTGGCCTGCCTAGACGAGGCGCTGCGTATGTATCCGCCAGTACCCACGGGGCTGCCGAGGGAGGTGCCCAAAGGCGGGGCGACAATTTGCGGGCAGTACATCCCAGAGAATGTGAGTTGTTGACGGCCGTCGAGCGATCAGGAATTGTGGCCGAGATGAAAAGGAGGTTTGCTGCTGGATGTTCGCTGACCAGCCTACACAGACTATCGTTGCGATTCACCAGTGGGCCACCTACCACGACGAGAGAAACTTCAAGAACCCGTTCAAGTTCCATCCGGAGCGCTTTTTGGGAGACCCGGAGTATGCGACGGACAAGAGGGAGGCGTTGCAGCCGTTCCACCTGGGGCCTCGGAATTGCCTTGGACGAAAGTGAGTCTCTCTATCCTTAGTTCGCTGCTGTTCCACGTCACCTTAGCATTGCATGGTATCTTTCGGAGGGAAGAGACCAGCCAGAGGCTAACCATGACCAGCTTGGCCTACGTCGAGATGAGAATCATGCTGGCGAGGATGATTTGGAACTTTGACTTGGTGCTCGCCGACGACAGCCAGGATTGGATGGAGAGGCAGATGATCTATGTGTTGTGGGCCAAGGGCGCGCTCAACGTGTACTTGAAGCCTGTTGTGAGAAACTGAGAATCTTAGAGTTAGAACAGCGGCTGTCATATGAGGGAAAAGAGGGCTCAACCTGGTCACCCCGTCTCCGCCGTGCCGGTACCCATTCTGTGCGGAGACCCACCGCCCGGCCCGGTTATGGAGATACCACGCCGAGCACCCCTCGTCAGACAGCATCACAGGCAGAAAATCGGACATGACCATTGTTCGTAATCGTTGAAAATTCTTCATTCGTGCCCCCGTGTGGGGGATGTGGTATTCAATACGCTTCATCTCTACTGTGGCACTTCAAGCCTGCCCGTAAGACTCCAAAAACTCCGCTGAAGACTTTTTAAGCACTGCCGCCCTAAGCAAGACTGTCTGCTTCCGTCCCTTCCCTTATGTAGCGCGTATATACCCTTGAGGGAGGAAAGGCGCATTTTCTTGAGTAAATCCCTTTTTCCCCATCCATGCCCAATAACTTTTGCCTCAACCATTTTCCACATATATTCCCATCACATCATCATTTCAAGTTGTTGCTCGCCATTTCTCAGGCGAACAGCTTCTTCTCGTAAGACTCCATGTTCACGTTGCCCTCCATCTGGGCACTGGCAGTGCGCAGCTCGAAACGGAGAATGCCGTTGTCAACAGACTCGCGGAGCTCCTTGAGAGACTGGATACCGCAGTCCTGCATGGAGTGCTTGAGACCGGCAGCCAGGTAGGGGATGAACTTGGAGATAGGTCTGCAGCGCGGTCAGCATAATGGTCAGTACAACAAAACGGAGAGGAAACACACCCTCTGTGAGCAACGGAGCCAGTGACACCCTGAGCAACAAGGACGCTGTCGCCCTCGGAGAAGTAGCGGGCAGTGCCAGCGTTGCTCTTTTGGCTGTCCTTGCCGCCGTTGCCGGCCTTCTTGTCCTGCATGGCGTCGATGGAACCCATACCACGGTAGGCCTTGACGAGCTTACCCTCGCGGGAGACGAAGGAGGTACCGGGGGACTCGGTGGTACCGGCCAGGAGACCGCCCATCATGACGGTGGAGGCACCAAGGGAGAGACCCTTGACGACGTGGCCGACGTTCTGGACGCCACCGTCGGCGATGCAGGGAACGCCGAAGCGAGCGGCGAAGCTGCTGACGGAGTGGACGGCGGCAGCCTGGGGCCGGCCGACGGCCATGACCTCCTGGGTAATGCAGGCAGAGCCAGAGCCCATACCGATACGGAGGCCGTCAACACCAGCCTCAATGAGGGTAGCGGCCTGCTCGCGGGTAACGACGTTTCCGCCAATGACGTCGACGCCGGGGAACTCGTTCTTGATCCACTTGATCATATCAACCTGGTACATGGAGTTACCCTGGGAGGAGTCGAGGATGACGACGTCGAGACCGGCATCGACGAGGAGGCGGAGACGCTCCTTGTCCTCGGGACGAGTGCCAATGGCGGCACCGCAGAGGAGCTGCTTGCTGTCGGGCAGCTTGGAGGCCAGGGGGAAGTGCTGGTTCTTGTTCAAGTCGGAGCGGGAGATCATGGAGACGAGGTTGAAGTCCTTGTCGACGATGGGCAGCTTGCCCTTCTTAGACTTGGCGAGGATCTTGTTGGCCTCGACAAGGTCGATACCGGAGGGGGCGGTGATTAGGTCAGTGACCATGACGTTGGCGATGGACTGGTTGGAGTCCTCCTCGAACTGGATGTCACGGTTGGTGACGATACCGAGCAGCTTGGAGCCAAGCTTGCCGTTCTCTGTTCACGGTGATTAGCCATGGCTCGCTAACAGACGTGGACACATTCTCTCTGGTAGAAGAAGCTGGGATCATAGTAAAGTGTCTCCGCATGACGACATGGTCGTCTTTTGGTGGAACGAAAGTTATAATTGAAAATGTTTGTAATCATGTAGAGCTGGGGGTAGGAAGAAATTTTCGAGGGAAATACTGACCAGTAACGGGGAAACCACCGAAACCCCACTTCTCCTTGAGAGCCTTCGCCTCGCCGACGGTGGTGTCGCGGCTGATGACGACGGGGTCGAGGATGAAGCCGTTCTCGTAACGCTTGACCTTGCGGACCATGTCGGCCTGGGCCTCGGGGGAGCAGTTGTGGTGGATGATTCCCAGACCACCCTGGAGAGCGATGGCAATGGCCATCTCGTGCTCAGTGACGGTGTCCATGGGGGAGGAGACGAAGGGGGTCTTGAGGGTGACCCGCTTGGTGACGGGAGAGTCCAGAGTGACGGCAGAGGCAGGGAAGCCAATGTAGCCGGGAAGGAGCAGGAAGTCGTTGTAGGTCAGACCACCGTGCTTCTTGGTGTCCATGAGCTCGTTGATGTCGAGGCCATCACGGCTCTCGTACTCCTTGAGGACCTGAAGGGCGGACTTGGAGTCCAGCACCTTGGCGCCGTTGATACCGTTGGTGGAAGGCATTTTTTCAGCGTCTTCCAAAGAAAAACAAAGGGGTATAATGGAGGAGAAAAGAAAAGTACGGAGTTGAAGAACTGCTAGTCTTTCGAAAGAGTACACAGAGTAGTTGAGCTCGATTTCGAAGACTAAGGTTGGATAGGTCTCTTCTTCCCGTAAGAAAGAAGGAGAAAAAGTTTCGAGACGACACCCCGCAGGAAATTTTTTAATGGGATTGGGACCCTGCGCGGTGCGCGACCGGCGGATGGAGGGGCAGGAGGGGCAGGCGGTGAGGAGCCACAGTGCGGCGCAACTCATGCAACGGCCGCTTCACTGTGCCAAGAATGGCCTGACCGAGGCCTGAATGGGGTTATCCTCATCTCACCGACTCTGGCCGCATGTTTGCTACTAGGGAAGCTGCATGCGCATTGCAGTCCACGCCTGTAAGTTGCATGTAAAAAATTGCAACTGCTATGGGACGCGGTTGATACGCGGACCAGCGCGTACGTCCCGTCCTAGATGAGTTTGGCGTCTTGGGTTGCATCGATAAGAGTCTTAGCAGTGCTCCTAAGAGAGGCACAGTAAAGCTGTGGATTAGCTAAGCTCGGGCTCGGCAATCGTTGGACCATATGACGCAAGTCTGGGAGCAACCCTCGGAAAAGAAAACGATGTCTACGGGGCTTTCCATTATGAAGCAAGAAGGGTTATTTACGCAGCATGGCAACGCGGGCAAAGCTTCTTGGTTCGGGGACGACAACAAGGGCAAACAACTTCAGTTGTTCGGGACTCGCGTTGCAAAGTTTGGAGTCTTTGGTTGGCTAGAGCAACAGATGCAGGACAACCCTTGCTCGGGTTGAATGCAGCTGCTGGGCTGAGCCTGACACGAAGGGCAGCAAGCATGTCTGTTTGAACTGAAGAGCTGTCCCAGTCACCACGATGCGGTCGATGGAAAGCCAGAGCATCAGCGTTGAGCTTCGATCCTCAGGTCTCGTCCAGTTTTACTTTTGCTTTTCCTCTGAGTCTAGTTGAAACTGGTGAGGCACTCGGTGCAGTAGCAGGCTGCACACGAGAAAAAAGACAGATGTGGCTTTTGGTTGCAGCAGCCACAGGAATCGGTTCTCTCGGCTCATGTTATACGGACATGAGCCACAACGTCTGTGTGTCAATTTAATCGGGTGCTAGAGATGGCACGCCGAGCGCCGTCTCCCGCAACTTTCGCTCTCTGACGGAGCACAACAACCATACTGAGCTCTGATTGGTCGATCCAAGTACACCGAAAAAAGGAACAAAGAAAAGAAAACAGGAAAACAGCCACTGGTTTATGAATGGACTATCAAGACCAGAACACCCTGGTTCGAAATGCCTGATCCCATTTGCTAAGTCGCAAAGTCTTGCAAACGGAGCATGCCTGCTTCCATGGCCTTGAAGAGGATTTCCAGATAGATTGGCCTACCTATAGTAAGGTATCCGTACCTATTGAGCGATCTCAACTTGTTTGCTGTGAATGAAGCGATTGCAAACGAGAAGAGCTTCGAGAAACCGTCAAAAACATAGCACAACTGGCCTTCACATGATCTGTTGCCCAGCACTCATCCTGGCCCCAAGGCTCTGCCCTGGCAGTGAAGAACTCTCCCAAATTTCCATCCATGGTTGAAAATCGGTTTCTTGGACGACAGCACCCAGGCCAGGATGGTCGACGTGTCGCCGAGCAGAATGGGGCAGACAATGACATGTGTCGAATCGGTGGAGGCGTGCTCATCCACGATCCCCCGGGGACGTGCCTGAACCACGTTCTGGTAGATCCCGTCGTCCACATCGTCCTTGCAATGTTGGGCATCTTTGCGACTGCCCTGCGCAGAAGCGCCAGTCCAGGCCCAGAGAAAGCAGACGACAGGCCAATTGACAGTGGGCGGAGGCGGGGCGGAGGGCCGTGCAACGGAAGATTCGCTCGACAAGTCTCCACTTTAAAAAGCCGGGCGGGTGCGACGCAGGGGCCACTCAAGTGACTAGCCACCAGAATTTCTGGGCGTTTTTTGACTGGGCACTCAGTGTTGGACACACCCTGGTTGCAAGGGGGCTGGTTGCCGCAGTCCGCTTACCTCTTGCAGCAGTAAACAAACAAACTGCCTTATCAGGTCCCGTCGCCCTCCCCCTCCTCCCCTCCATCCACCATTGCCCGACCTGCAAACGACCCAACATCCCACCCACACTTGGTCGTTGACGAGATTGCGACCACGCCTGTCAATTGTAGTGGCTGGTGGGTTGCCATCATTAATCGTCCTTGACAAACAAGGCCAATATTTCTTTCCCGTCATCGTTGTCGACGTTGCCCTTGCAGCGCCATCAACCGTTGACTTATTCTCTTTGTTTGCGCAGTGCGCGCCGAGTCCGAACTTCATTCCTCCTCCTCGCGCTCAAAGCGCCGCCGCAGGTCGCTTCGGAATTTCCAACTTTGCTCTCTCGTCTTGTTTGGTCCTTTTCGAAGCACCATAGAACCGAGAGAAGACCAATAGTCCGCCCGACCCGGACCCGAGACCAAAGGTCGAACATAATTCAACTCATCGCATACCATACGACGTCCGAAAAAGGCGCCCTAATGTTGTCATCCGAATTCCTGAGCCCACAGATTCTTCAGCGCAGGCTTCCTCCGGTATCCTAATCATTTCATCGCCCAACATGTCGTACCGGCCACACCCTCTCAGACAGTCACATACTCTGGACTACCCCAGCAACATCAATCGGCAGTCCTCCACAACCTCTTCCGTTGCCTCGTCAGGGTACTCTCTATACTCCGATAACAGCCGAGCCAGCACCCAGATTTCGTCGGTTTCCAGCGGATACACTCATAAGAGAGGCAAGAGTGATGGTTCCCGTCTTCACCACGTATCGTTCGGAGGAGAGAATCTTGACCACAAGAAGGACGAGAACCTCTATTCTATGGCCCGACAATCACTTCGCCCGCTTGCTCAAGCTCCCGCCCCGACATCATCCACACCTTCGTCCCCGACACCCTCGACACCTTCTCCTCCTCGTCACAGACTTCGCCACGAGCGCACACAAACCGTCGACATTGGCAAGCTATCACATACCCAATATGACGGTAGCACATCTCCCACACCGCTGTCCCGAACGCTCACAATTCGGCCAAACTCGATGTTACTCAGCCGTTCCGATACCATTCGAGCAGGAAGTGCCGCTCTTCCTCACGCCCATGAACCCCCGGCACCCGTCCACTCGGCAGCACTAGCCAGACCGGATCTCGAAAAGCTTGGCCGTTCATCAACAAGCCAGCTTCGTACTCTGTCCAAGCTCGCTCAGTCCGAATCCGCTGAGGATTTCACCATTACTTCGCCAGCACAGGAGGTGGTAGGACTTAGGGGCCGCCGCAGACTACAGAGAGCTGAACAGCCGAATAACAATCGCCAACGAGCCGGTGGCTATGGCTGGGAAGGCAGAAATTGGATGGACAAACAACGCCAGTTTCTCCAGGCCTACGAGTATCTCTGCCATATTGGTGAAGCAAAAGAGTGGATTGAAGATGTTATTCACAGGGCAATTCCTCCTATTGTTGAGCTTGAAGAAGCTCTCCGAGACGGAGTCACACTCGCAGAGGTTGTCGAAGCTCTCAACCCTGAACGTCGGTTCCGTATCTTTAGGCACCAAAAGCTGCAATTCCGACATTCCGACAACATTGCCATTTTCTTTCGATACCTCGATGAAGTCGAGCTCCCTGACCTCTTCAGATTCGAGTTGATCGACTTGTACGAGAAGAAAAACATCCCTAAAGTCATCTACTGTATCCACGCTCTGAGTTGGCTCCTATTCAGAAAAGGAATCGTCGACTTTCGCATCGGCAACCTCGTTGGTCAGCTCGAGTTTGAGCACCACGAGCTTGAGGCCATGCAGAAAGGCCTTGATAAACTCGGGGTTAATATGCCCACTTTCGGTAATATGGGAGCTGATTTTGGTGTGGAGCCTGCGACCCCAGAGCCAGAGGAGACTGAAGATGAAAGGATCGACCGCGAATTGGCAGAGAACGAGGAGTCCATTGTAGAGCTCCAAGCTCAAGTTCGCGGCGCCGTTGTGAGGATGCGCCTGGGAGACACTATGCAGCAGCTTTGGGACGCCGAACACATGTTCATCGATCTTCAATCTCGTATCAGAGCGGATTGGTCACGTCAAATCGTCGGCTACCGGCTTCAGATGAGACGTTTTGCCGTCGATCTCCAAAGCACTGCCCGCGGATTCCTCGTTCGAAACCGGATGGCCAACAAAGAACGTTTCTGGAAAGGTTTGGAGCCCGACATCCTGGAGCTTCAAAGTCTTATTCGGGCCAAGAAGATCCGCGACGAGGTGCGAGACCAGAGATCTCAGTTGGTTCAGCATGCCGGCCCCGTTCGAGAAATCCAAGCAGCGTTTAGGGGCTTCTTGGTCCGCAAGGAGCTCGTTACTCAGCAGCAAGAGACTGTTCAGACTTCTGGAGAGGTTCGAGACCTCCAGGCGGCAGTTCGCGGAATGCTGTTGAGAGGACGCGTTTCTGATGACCTCCACCTCCTGGACAGACAAGTCGACAGCATTACTAGTCTGCAGGCTGCTGCTCGGGCTTTGCTGACTAGAAGCCAGATATCGCTGGAGCAAGAGCATCTCCAAGCCTTTGCACCGCAGTGGACTGCGCTCCAAGCCGCGTTCAGGGGCAAGTCAGTTCGCTCAGACGTCGCAGCCACCAAGGCTGAACTGGGTCAACACGCCTCGGAGATCGAGAACCTTCAAGCCCACATCCGTGCCGGGGCCGTACGGCGTGATGTCGCGCAATTGCTCGATGAGCTCAGCAGCCACGAATCCGCTATCATCGATCTGCAATCAATCTCCCGCGGGACGCTTGAGCGACGCCGTATTGCCGCTGATCAGGACGCTCTCATCCGTGTCGAGCCCAAGATTACCAAGTTACAGGCTCGCATCAGAGGCCAACTGCACCGCCAGCAGCACCATGCACTCCTGGAGGAACTTGAGTCCCACACCGCCGAAGTTGAGAAGCTGCAGGGTCTGGCCCGCGCCATGATGGTGAGAGGCAACGTCTTTGACCTCATCTCTAACATCGAGGCCGAGGATGCAGCCATCACCGAGATCCAGGCCGCTGCCAAGGCTTTCACAGTTCGCGCCAAGTTCCAGGAGAAGAAGCGCTTCTTTAAGGAGAACATGGAAAAGGTCGTCAAGATCCAAAGTCTTGTCAGAGCCAAGATTCAAGGTGATGCGTACAAGAGTCTTACCCATGGCAAGGACCCACCAGTCAACGCTGTCAAGAACTTCGTGCACCTGCTCAACGACAGTGATTTTGATTTCAACGAGGAGATCGAGTTTGAGAGGATGCGCAAGACCGTGGTTCAGCAAGTCCGTCAGAACGAGATGCTCGAACAGTACATCGATCAACTCGACATCAAGATCGCACTGCTCGTGAAGAACAAGATCACACTGGACGAAGTTGTGAGACACCAGAGCAACTACGGCGGCAGCTCAATCGGCCTCTTGGCCAATGCTTCCATGTCTTCCACCAACCACTTCGACTTGAAGGCCCTCAACAAGAGCTCCCGCAAGAAGCTGGAATCCTACCAGCAGCTCTTCTTCAACCTCCAGACTCAGCCGCAATATCTTGCGCGACTGTTCAAGCGCATCCGTGAGCAAGGAACACCCGAGAAGGAATGCAAGAGAATCGAGCATCTCATCATGGGTCTCTTTGGTTATGCCCAGAAGCGGCGTGAGGAGTACTACCTCCTCAAGCTTCTCGCCAGAGCCATGAGAGAGGAGGTGGAGAGCAGCAGAACGTTGCAGGACTACCTTCGCGGCAATTACTTCTGGACCAAGGTTCTTGGCAACTACACCCGATCTCCTCGCGATCGCAAGTTCTTGCGTGAACTTCTCGGGCCCATTGTCCGCGATAACATTGTTGAGGACCCCGCCCTCGACCTTGAGAGCGACCCTCTGCAGATTTACAGAGCTGCCATCAACAATGAGGAGCTGCGGACCGGCCGTCCAAGCCGGCGTCCGCTGGACGTTCCGCGTGAGGTTGCTATCAAAGACCCTGAAACCAGAGACCTCTTCATCGACCATCTGCGCGACCTTCGGGAGATTTGCGATCAGTACCTGTTGGCTTTGGAAGACCTTCTGCCCAAGATGCCATACGGCCTTCGTTTCCTTTGCCGACAGATGTACGAGAATCTCTGCCAGCAATTCAAGAAGGATCCGCAACACCACCACCTCCAAGTTGTCACCAACTGGATCTGGCGTTTCTACCTGCAGCCTGCGGTTACCTCACCAGAGAATGTCGGTGTCATTGAGAAGCAATTAAGCCCCCTCCAGAAGCGCAATCTGGGTGAGGTTGCAAAGGTCCTCGGTCAGATCGCGTCTAGCAGACCTTTCGGCGGCGAGAACATCTATCTGCAACCCCTCAACGCATTTGTTCAGGAGTCGTGCGAGCGTCTGGCGGAGATTACCCACGAGCTCATCTCTGTTCCCGATGCCGAACGCAACTTTGACATTGACGAGTTCAACGACCTGTATTCGAAGCACAAGCCCACCCTTTACATAAAGATGCCAGACATCTTCGCCATCCACAACCTTGTCGCTAGCGAGCTGCCGTCAATATGCCCAAACAGAGACGACATCGTTCGTGAAATCTTGCAGGATCTCGGTAGTGCTAAGAACAACGAGAACGAGATGCTTGCGGCGGGATCATCAGATATTCAAATGTACCTGACACCGAAGCTGCACGACGTCGAAGATCCAGATGCAGAGGTTAAGGCACTCTTCATGGAGACGAAGCGATGCATCTTGTACATTATCCGTGTACAGACGGGCGCCAACCTCCTGGAGATTCTCGTCAAGCCGATCTCGGATGAAGACGAGCACAAGTGGCTGTCAGTCCTGCGCGACGACTTTGCAAACGAAGACAGCACGAAGGGCGCGTACTCGGACGCCCACATGGTGGACGTGACACGCATGTCCTACTACGACCTCAAGCGGACTGCGTTGGAGAACATCATGAGACTGGAGCACATGGGTAGAATTTCCAAGCACAACTACTACCAGGACATCCTCAACGCCATCGCCCTCGATATCAGGACCAAGAGCCGAAGACGTGTGCAACGCCAGCGTGAGCTCGAAGGCGTCAGGTTGACCCTTTCCAACCTTCACGAGAAGGCCAAGTACCTCGAGCAGCAACGCAAGAGCTACGACGACTACATTGAATCTGCCATGATAACGCTGCAAAAGAACAAAGGGTAAGTCATTTTCTAATGTCACAACTGAATCCACGATGACCCCGGACGGATCTCCCTCCTTCATCCACCTCCCCACATTATAAGCACGGTCCAAGTGTGTCGCCATCGGCTGACTAAATTTCGTCATGAACAGAAAGAAACGGTTCCTGCTTCCGTTCACCAAGCAATACAACCATCAGCGCGAGCTGGAACGCAGCGGACGGGTCCCCAAGTTTGGCAGTTACAAATATAGCGCTCGGGCTCTCGCGGAGAAAGGCGTGCTCGTCGGATGGAGTGGCGTCACCGACTGGGAGAGAGTCAACCTCACCATTTCTTGTGATGAGGTTGGCGTGTTCAACCTCGAGGGCTCTCGTGGCCACATCCAGATGCCGGGAGCCAGCGCCTCCGTACCGATTGAGGGTCTTCTGCAGGCTCAGTTCGAGGCTCACCAGTTCATGAACCTCTTCGAGGGCAACCTCAAGCTGAACGTCAACTTGTTGTTGCATCTTCTGTACAAGAAATTCTACCGCACGCAATAAACAAGCGCGAGTGGCAGCAACACACACAGGAATGAGACATGGCTTGACGGGATGACTTGGGCATGGAGCGGTGTCGCGGGCGTGCGGATCTTTTTCTCTTACCCTCTTCGTTGGGACGCATCAAAACGAAGCATGTTACTTGGGCCGCATATTGGGTTGACTTGACACAGCAAGGCGAGGGCGGGTTCGGTCATCTTTACCTTTTTTCCTTTCCTTTTCTTTTTCAAGATTGCATTGCGGGGAAAACAAAAATTCGATCAACTGGGAGAGACATTGCTTGTAGGAGTAGGTATGTAAGAGGAACACACACGAACACAACGACAACAGCAACACACGCACAGACATTCGTTGGGTGTTGTAGAGAATCGCTCCCATTCCCAAAGTGGCTTGAAGGAGGACTGCCGAAGTAGGGGAAGCGGGGAGCAAGAAAGGCCTGGGGAGAAGGCGGCGGCAGCGGCAGCGGAAGGCAAGGGACATTGGGAGTGGGATGGGACTGGGCATGGGAATGGGAATGGGACGGGGTTGGATGGATGCATATGTCGCACGCGAAACTAAGAGCGGCGAGAACTATGCTACTTAACTAGTTGATACCTTTTTGAATGTTAACCCGCATTGTTGAATATCTCTGTGCATGTGATATGTGTGTGGCCGATGCGTAAACGTGAACAATGTGTTTGAAGATGAGTGGCTGTAATACGTGCGATAGATAGCTAATGCACTTGCAACTGCTCCCTCCCCCGACGCTGGCCGTACGCCCTGGACACCACCATTTCTTGGATCAATGGACTTGGAAGACTGGAAGGGGAAAAAAAAAAGAGTTTCTGGAGCTTGAAGGAAACGTGTACAATGTGTTTGAAAATGAGTGGTTCGTTTAGTTGATCGAAGGGGGTGGTGACGCTTTCCCCCACTACACTCTACGATTCTCAGCGTGACAGCCTTGTAGGTTTGTGGACGTTGGGTGCGCGCGTGAGCTGAATTGTTGTGGATTTTGCGCCAAGCGTTCAACGGCGAAACGCGAAGGGGTGGTCATGTGAGGCCCATTTCGAGACTTGAGATGATGAAAGGAAAGGGAAATCCGGGGTAAGGATAATGGGTCGCTATTGGCGAGGGCACGAGATCACGAGAGGTTGGCCGTTGCGGCTCCTCTGGATGGGAAGTCCTGGTGGGAGACTTTTCTACGGGTGATGTTGACAAGGGACCCAGCCAAGACCATGATGAGGCGGGCGGGGCTGTGAGGGACGACGAGGGAGGGTGATGGGGGAGGAGAGTGTGAGTGGTTGCGATAGCCGTGTGGGAAAGAATTAAAGGGGGGCGTGATGTTCTAGGCCGATCATCGATCGCAAGCCGCCGTGGCCGATTCACGGGAAGAATTTCAGACGGACTTTCTGTGTTGCTTGGTAGATTATCATATTCCACTTTGTTCATAAGAGGGGGCAACGCCGGCTGGGTTGGGTGACGGGGGAGATGCAAGGTCTGGGGATGTTTGGTGTTAGTTGTTTCGCTGTTATGGAGATGTGCTGGATTGGTGCATAATCTGTCAGCCTTCTCGACGAGGGAAGGTTGGGTTCGTTGGCGCGCGATGCAAGATGGTGGGCATGGCAGAGGACCCCTGGGCTTGTCTTGGTTCGGGACTCGGTGAGTGGGTTGTTGGAGGTGGACTGGTGGTTTGTCTTTGTCTGATGCAGGTTGAAGCGAGCGGCCAGGTTCGGGATGTGCGTCTGGTTTGCTTGGGAGGCGCAGCGCGAAGTAGCTTGGCGTGATATGCGTGTTGCGGGATGTTCGGGGCACCAAGCGCAGCAGGTCTAGCCCAGTCACTGCTTGCCAGTGAGTGGCAGGATAGCTGCACATCAGTCACCTAAGGCGGCGACCGTCTTTGCCAATGGCGCTGATTCCAAAACGCCATTTATGCATTTAGTGGGTGAGACGGGGGGAGTGATGACCATCAGATGATCACCCAATACCATGCAGGCGGACTGTAAAGGGGCGCGAGTGAGGAGGACAACAGCCGAAAACGAAGATGAGCCATGGCACTGCTGATGGTCGGGGAAGAGGGGGCACCGGGGCAGAGCAGACGGAAGAGCAGGGCAACGAAAAATCCCGTGGATGGATCGCCGGGCATTTTGTGATCCTCGCATCCCTTGATGGAAGCTCGGGAAGATGGAGCCTTGATGGCGCTGTTCCTGCAGGCGAATGGATGGATTTGGTCGATGATGAAACGAATCGAAAGCAATTTGACTCGGATTCCGCTGTTTTAGTTGATGAAGCAATAACGGAGTGCGATGATGTGATTGCGGCATGGCTGACGGGATGGACGCCGGGGCCACCTTCGCCAGCGGTAAAAGTAGAAATCAGATTTCGAATACGGCGAGCTGGCGCGTGCGTCACGCTTCCTTGGCTTAGCAAGCATGGGTCGAAAGCCAGATGATTCAGAAAGGCGGTCTTTTTGGCATTGCGGCGCAACATGCTCCACGTCTCACGGTAAGGCGAGAGAAAAGAAGGCAATGGCGTGACCGGGCAGCCGTGAAGGTAACCCCGCAATTGCGGGGTCGGAGGCGGCTCCAAGTCGGAGCTGGACGCCATCACGACATTTCCTAAGCTTCTCGATGGTGGAATCGCCATGCCCTTGGAGATCGGCTTCGAGATGTGCGGTAGCCCAGAAATGTCAAGGGCGCTGGTGTAAAACCCGGAGAAGGCGTGGATGCTCGCGATGGCGACATCGGCTGTTGCTCCGAAGGCCCGTTTCTCACCCACACCGAGCGAGTCTGGAGAGAGTGCCCCGTTCACTGCAATTCGTAACCACGGCGTTGGTGTCGTGTGTCCTACCCTACATGCGTATACTGGGGCTTTTTCGGGGGCCGTGGAGAGCCCAGAGATGCGGAATGGAGACATCCTTGACAATCAGGTTGATGCTAAGTGGGCAGCTTTGATATCTCGGTCGAGACCCATGGTGCCGGGTTGTTTCGCGTGTCCTGTCTTCCGGTCTTATCTGTGGAGAGGTGTAGTTGACGAGCAAACGGCGTCCTCCGCAATTTTGATCGCGTGCACGCAGAACGGCAGCACAGGAACGCAACCATACAACCCCTCATGAGAGAGGACGTTGACAAGAAAAATTCTCGGTGTATCCCCGTCGCACGTCAAGCATATCTGTCCAATGATGCCAGCTAATCGGAGGAGAGCCTGACATGGGTTTGAGCGACGCTTATGCAGGTTGGGCACTGGTCTCTGGGTAATTGTCCAGATGCAGGTGGGCGATTGCGGTTTAGTGGTCGAGATCCAGGGGTCCAAGTAGCAGGGAAGACGACGTAGTGTCTCTTTGATGGTTGTGTAATCCATCCATCCGCCGGTATCCGTACCACCTTAGGCGGTACAGAGAACGATATTCCTGCTTGAAGCATAAGCCGTCGGCCGGGTCGGTGTCAGTCGCCGGGGTACCAATCCGAAGATGCCTGATCATGGGAGAGGCACGAGAGACGGGCGACAGGCAGGCCCATGCTTGTTGTTCTAGAAGGTCTAGCCGACCGTTTTGGAGGCTTTTCGCTGCTTTTCCGTTTGTGGTAGATCTCTCACACCGCCATCTATCGCCTCGCTGGCGCACATCGTGACGAAGTGGAAAAAACTGCACAGACTGACAGACCACGCACCGCGTCTAACCAGATGGCGAAGGAGCTAGACGGTGAGCTGTTGGTAAACTGGAGTCGGACGGGGAAGATGTTGCTTCTTTATGATGCAAACACGGCAACACGGAGATTATGCCGCGAGACAATCGATATGCTGCAAGTATTGGGAGGCTTGGAAGCTGCGTGACTGGCTGGTGGATGCTCCGCTTGGGACAATTCGCCATAGGCTGATCGAAATGCGCAATCTTTGACACATGCGACGACCTGTCCTCGTTGGGGACCGAGCTGCGGACTAGCGCGTGCTGTGTAGCGGCATGAAGGACCATTACGAAGCAGGGAGAAGCTCGAAGAAGCAGGCAGGGCAGAGCATGTCGGAGGGTCTCTGGCAGCAGACATTTGATGACTTTCCCGCATTACCTAAGTCGCACACCGCGGACACAGGAATTGGCGGCGGCGTTGGGCTCCGACTGCCTGCTCCAGTTGAGGGTGAGGGTGAGGGCAGGATTGGACTGCGCTGGACGGAAGTTGCTCATCTTTTTCTGGGCATGGATCTTGAACACTGGTCAGCTGCACCCCCGTGACATTGCATGAGTCGGGAAAGCTCCACAAAGCCGGCGGGCCAGTTCAGGCGATGCCACGGTGGGTTGAGTGAGAAGCGGCGCTGTCTGGGGTATCCTTATCAGCACCACACCTCAACCATCTCTGTATCCGTGGCAGGTCGTCTAGTTGCATAGATACTGTGGTTGCATAGCGTCGCGCCCCGTTTGGCGCTCTGTCTCTCTCTCGTCCACGCCTGCCCAGGTGGCCTCCTTCTCCACGTCCCGCCGCTCTTTCCTATCGGACACGCAGGGCCCCGGGGATGGTTCTCGAGGGGAGGGACGTGGACTCCCATCTGTGACTGTGGTGTGGACTAATCGTTCTTTCCCTCGCGCGCCCTCCCCTTGAGCCAAGCAATGCCCAATTTTTTAAATGACGGCGCCTCCCACATACAACTTCGACTGGCTTTTCCCTTTTCTGTCTCATCATCTTCAAAGTTCGGCTGGTTGAAGCTTTTTTACCTTTGCCTTTGCCTTTGCCCCTGCCCTTGGTCACTTACAACAAACACTACCCGTTCTCATCATCACCATCCAACACCTACCAACTTTGTTGTCACCGTCTTGACCGCCTATTTTTCTGTCCAGACTTGCCTGCCCGTTTCTCACACCAGTCAGGCACGCATCACCAACCTTTTATTGTTCCAAGGCATCGTCCTTTTACATCGAGAGTCCATCCTTCTCTGCCCGTTGGCGTCCGTGAGCAAAATGGCTCCCGACCTCAACTCTCTCCCCTCCTCGCCTCTGGCCCAGCCTATTGGCAAGTCGGCCAACGGCAATGGCAATGGCGCCGCGCCGGCCAAGCAGCCCAACATTCTCTTCATCATGGCCGACCAGCTCGCTGCTCCTCAACTCAAGATGTACAACCCGGAATCTCAGATCAAGACCCCAAACCTTGATGCCCTAGCTGCCCAGTCCGTCCAGTTCGACTCGGCCTACTGCCCTTCACCACTCTGCGCGCCATCCCGCATGAGTTTGATCTCAGGACTTCTTCCCATGAAGATCGGCGCGTATGACAACGCTGCTCAGATTTCCAGTGAAATTCCTACTTACGCCCACTACCTGCGGTTGAAGGGCTACCAGACGGCGCTTGCTGGCAAGATGCACTTCATCGGAGACCAGCTGCACGGCTATGAGACCCGCCTCACCAGCGACATCTACCCAGGCGATTTCGGCTGGGCCGTCAACTGGGATGAGCCCGACACCCGGCTTGAGTGGTACCACAATTCCAGCTCCATTCTTCAAGCCGGCACCTGTGTGCGAAGCAACCAGCTGGACTACGACGAAGAGGTCATGTACAAATCCTCCCAGTTCTTGTACGATCACGTTCGGGAGGACCCCGAGAAGAAGCGGCCTTTCGCTCTGACGGTGTCCCTGACTCACCCTCACGATCCGTACACTATTGAGGAGAAGTTTTGGGATCTCTACGAGGACGTTGACATTGCACTTCCAAAGGTCCGCATTCCCAAGGAAGAACAAGATCCCCACAGCAAGCGCCTCATGAAGGTCTGCGATCTTTGGGATTACGATTTCACCGATGAGCAAATCAAGCGGGCACGTCGCGCTTACTACGGAGCTGTGAGCTACGTCGATGACTGCGTTGGAAGACTTCTGTCCGTGCTCAAGAAGTGCGGTCTAGAGGATGACACTATCATCGTTTTCAGCGGCGACCACGGCGACATGCTTGGCGAGCGTGGGCTGTGGTACAAGATGAGTTACTTTGAGTCGTCTGTCCGAGTGCCCCTGTTCGTCCGCCACCCCAAGCAGTTTGAGCCTCACCGTGTTACCAAGAATGTCTCAACACTGGATATTCTCCCCACGTTGTGCGACCTGGTTGGCACTAAGCCTTTGCCCGGTCTGCCCATGGACGGAGTTTCACTGCTTCCCCATCTTCAGGGCAGGGAGGGCCACGACAAGGTTTACGCCGAGTACACCGGCGAGGGAACCGTCAGCCCACTGATGATGATTCGCGAGGGTCCCTGGAAGTACATTTACTGCCCAGCCGATGGCACGCAGCTGTTCAACCTCGAGCACGACCCCTTGGAGCTCGTCAACTTGGCATCCGGCAAGGCCCCGAAAGCCATTGAGGCGGAAGCCAAGGCCAAGCTGGAGGAGTATGCCACCGAGACGAAGGGCAAGTGGGACTTTGACGCCATCACCGAGGAGGTCCTGCAGTCTCAGCGCAAGCGCCGCCTTGTGTGGTCTGCTCTGACCAAGGGTGCTTTCACCAGCTGGGACCACAACCCCGAGGACGACGGCAGAACGAAGTGAGTCACCCAGCAATTGAGTTTGGTGTCCAATACTAATTAACTCTCAAAGGTACATCCGTTCTCAGATCCCCCTCGACGACCTTGAGCGCCGCGCCCGCTACCCGGCTGTCGACACCTACGGCAGGGTGATTGGCTCCGCCGTCGCCGGACACCGCGTTTTGGTTGACCAAGCTGGTTCTCATGGCCAGTAAACGCTTTTGAACGATTTTTAATGATGATGACCATGTAAAATGCATTATTGGGATGGCGTTCGGATATATCATGGGAGCTAGCCACGCATTTCTTCTCTTTCGCTGATGTCCACATTGCAAATCATAGCGTTTGAGCAAAGATACCAGACGGATCACGCTCCTCTGTATATCATCTTTTTTGATGAGGGTCACGAGAAACAGACCCCAGATAGCAAATTGACTACAATCATATATATCACATGACCAAAATTGAGTGTAATGCCACGGTGAGAGCTAGTTTGTGCCCCTGGAGAGTCGAGGTAAACTTCGCCTAGAAATGCCCGATGCTGCCGTTTGGAAGGAGCTGCCGCGCTCGTCTGAAGGGGGGATCTGAAGAGAAGAAGTTTGTGCCTGTGACATGTGTGGAAGTTCAATGGTGAGGTCTCACTGGCTAGAGCTTCGATGAGAAGAAGGTGGTGTCATCCTTGTCACGCACAGCGGGGATCCTTGCCCCTGCATCATTGGGGTCACCGCCCAGCCGAAGGCGGAGCTAGTGGACCCACACCTTCCCCGGCGGTTTTTTGAGCTTCTTGGAACCGCAACTCTTCTTCGGCCTTCGCTATGCAACAACACTCTGCGGCTTCGAGCTGTCGCAAACCACGCCGCCATCCGTGACAACCTTTCTGGTGACTGAATCACGTCTAATATATTCCAAATCCGCTGTACGGACCGGGAAGTAGTCGGTGGTGGCAACCGCGACCGGAAAAAACACAGCAAGCCCTCTCGATTGTCGATCCCCTTCCTCTCACACATCCGACGACAAGCGCGACCATGGAGAAGCCCAACGCACTCGGCATCTCCGCTGATGATTTTAGGGCAATTGACCAGACGCGTCAGCGTCTCTTTCAGTTGTCTAACAGCATCCAGGGTCTGAAGATGGACGTGCTGAAGAGCAATCCGCTCCCGCCTCCGTATGTTTACAACCCCCCCCCCCCGACGGGCCTTTCATTTCAGCTAGGCTAGCTTTTCCTCCCCTCGTATGATGCCTCTTAATGTGCATTGACTAACTTTGGCGAGCCAATAGATCCTCTCTCCACGCCACATCTCAGATCCTCCTACGCAACCTGCAAAACCTCCTCGACAACCTGACCGAAAACATCCACGTCTTCCAGCACCTACACGTCTTCCCAGACGTCTCGTTTCCGGGACGTACCCAGGAGCATATCCTTGGTCAGCTCGTCCGCAAGAAATTGGAACCCGGCGTCGAGGAGTGGGTCGAGCGTGGCCGCGAGACGACTCGGGAACTCCGCGGGGAGGGAGAGGGTGACGGTGTCACGGCGGATGGCGAGGCTAAGCTGGAGGAGGTGTGGCGCGAAGTCCGCGCGTGGACTGTCGAGCGCGTACAGAAATATGTTCTTGAGGAGGCGGGCGATGTGTACACCGAGGAGGAACGCGAGAAGGGGGTCGAGAATGTGAGGACGGGGCTCAAGAGGGGCTTGGAGGAGGACGAAGATAGCGAGGACGAAGAGGGAGATGGAGACGAGGATGTCGTCATGGGAGGGCAGCAGCAGCAGCAGCAACAGCCGCCGCCGCCGAAGAGAACAGGCCCTGAGCCGGAGATGCTGTTCTGGTTCGAGGCGAACGGGGACTTCGACCTGAATCGAAATGTGGAGTTATTGAGTCGGGCGGGGACGAAGCGTGGGCCGATGGGGGCGAGGAAGTAGGGAAATATGCGCATGATACCCTGCCGCAGACGCGGCGTTCACTTGAAAACAATGCATTCACGTTGTATAAGGAGGAAGCTGCTGATCAGCTGCGATGTCGTACATGCCGTGCCGAGGTTGTTCTGTGGACCAGCTCCATCAAGTTTGCTCGCCGGCTGGGTCACTTGCAGCGACATTCGACGGTTTGATCTCTCAGCGAAGAGCCGCAAACTGTCTCCGTGTTGGACGAGCACCTATATCAATTCGAACTGTGTGGTAAGCCGGATAAGGGGCTGGAGTCCAGCTACATTGAAGGGTTGTTGCCTGGGCTGCAACCTCTATCAGGGACCTTCACATTTAACAAAACAGTTCCGGGTAAACGTATCCCGAGGCCGTCTTGGCCCAGCGGCAAGTCAAAGATAGGGTGCAAAAACACTGGGCGTGCGTTAAGCCCTCAGGTTTTCGTAGGTTCGATCCCCGGTGGTCGAATTGAGCTTTATTTTCTTTTCTTTTTCTTCCCGCGTATACGTTTTGTCCTCCCGCCTCACCTGCCCCTCCAGGGCTACGGACACGTGCCTGGAGCCATCACGCAAACTGCCCACGATTGCGTTTAGATGAGCGGCTGCTGAGGCTGTTCTCAGTGCTGTGGTACCTTAGCCTTGATGGGAAGGCACGGGATCTGGGGAACTTCCGTCATTTTGGCGGAATGAGTCAAACCGGAATCGCCCATGTTCTTCTCTGCTCACCGACTTCGCCTCAACCAGCAATTGACAGAACGCCCTGACTCAATTCCCGCCCTGACGTGATCCTGAACTCATCCTGGTCACTCGAACAGGTTCCAGAAGCCCCCTCGTCGAATTCGAAGCCTTAGAATCGCCTGCGTTATCGGCCCCCATCACTCACGCGATGCTCTCCTCGTCCAGCCCCCAAGTTCTAGGTATCGGGAGCCCTCGGGAAGTGGAGATCTGGTTCCTGGCGCCTTTCCCAATCGTGACCACACGTCAGCCCGTAGGCTGTCTCCCCGCCCGAGTTGACAACCACGATGTCTCCACGATGTCTCCACATAGCGTCGTGGACGGTCCAGGGTTCTTCGGGCCGCAACGAGGCTCCACACCAGGTCTTCGTCTCTGGCAAGCTATTCCTGGACGACACGATAGCCGCCGCTCTGAAAAAGCCTTCGTAGGCCGAGAACCGAGGGCCTGCCATATCGGGGATGGAAGGCCTTTCCTTGCCGCAATGACACGATCGGACTTTTCGAGGCACTGAAGAATCTGCATGGAACGGAGACAGGACGAGAGCGGACATCGAATCGGTGTTGCCGAGCTACCTCTCGATGCCTCACCGCAAGAACATCGTCCGTCAACAGTGCCATAGCAGCACAACCTTCGTCATCCTTTGGCTGTTGGGAGACCATCGGTCTTAAGCGATTCACGAGTCCATTTTGGGCGTCGATGGGGGCGGGTCTACCCCGGATCCTGAGCTTCCTCTTCGTCCATGCCTCTCTCCTGAAGAGTCACACTCTCGTGGTATTCTCCGTCTGTTGCCCGAAGCTCCGCTGAAGCAGATGTGCTGGCATCGTTGCCGTTCTGGGCTGAAACCTGCACCGATGGGGATGCAGAGGAGAAAACGCCGGGGTGCTGGTTTGTCCCCCTGTTTCCGCGGTGCTGGTGATTGGCTTCGTCGAAGCGCTGCGGATGGAAACTGTGGGTCTCCTGATGCGTTGGACCACGAGCCACTTCGACGTGGTGGAAGACGAGGCAATCACCTGGGCTCAATTGAAGCTCACCGCTAGATCCCAGTCCGATTGGGAAATTGGGCAAGGGGAAACGGGGCTGGCCTCGTGGTGCTGTCGATGTTCTACTGGATGGCCGAGTGGGTGTGGTTCTTCAGTGAGGAAGACCAACCACTCGCCGAACGACATTGGGCAATGCGTTGTGACCACGCATGTTGACTAATTGAGATTCTGGCCGTGAATAATTGAGGCTCGAAATCCCGTCTCGAAAATCTCAAGCTCATGATTCAGACAACAACAAACAACACGAGTCCAATGTCCGACCACCAGCAAGCAATGCACAAGACCGTCTCGCATGATACGCATCAGAGCGAGAAGCCGGTCTTGTCTCCGCCCTGCCTAGAGAGTACACCAGAGGCTTGCCCGTGCTCGGGCAGCCGTCTGGAAAGCTACTTCCGATTCTGCGATGCTGCCATCCGCAACGACAAGGCATTCGATAAGAATGCCATCACCAAGCTGGAGGATATCCTCAGCCACATGAGATCGAATCCCGATGTTGTTCCAAAGGAACTAGACGGCGGTCATCGTGAGCTTGTCGAGACTGCGGTCCGCATCGCTTTCATGACCGACTGCTCCGCGGTGGACCTCTCGGATGACGAGCTGGAAAAGGGCCACCCCAGTTCCGAATGGAAGAATGCGGAGCCCCTCAGCAAGTTCGTCGAGAGGTTCTTTGGCTCTGATCGGCCCAAATCTGGCGGCTTCCCTGATCAGCTTGGGACCGCAGACACCAAGGTCGATCTCAGAGCCACGAAGCTGAGAAAGACACTGGGCCTGTCCATTCGACCGACTGACGACATCCGCGATCATCTCAAGCTCGATCGAAAGACCATGACTCTCGAGGTCTTCCACTACACTGGCTTCATCAAGGAGCACCTCCGGCTCACAAGGAGCCTCCCCAGCAACTCCACCGTCCAAGATGCTCTCAAAGCGTATGATTACCCCATCAAAACCATGACATGCAGATGACTGACATTCCATTGTTCAGAGGAGCCCTTCCCCGCCAGTTGATGCTGGAGGTACTGGAGTCCCTGCAGGGCGTTCTGTTCCCAGTCTCGGACAGGAAATCCCGAAAGATGCTGGCATCTTTCGTCAAGAGCGGGGCTTTCGACCCAGACATTCAGAACATCGAGTTCGATACGATCAAGAACAAGGGGGAAGAGACGGTCCGCTTCGTTCACCTGGCGAAGCGACTGGAGGATCTCCACCACGAAGTCCTCAACCCAAAGCCCAGGAGTCTCTTGGAACGCCAACTCGACAGGCATATCGGCACCCGACGCATGATGCTTGCAACTTTGATCGGCGTCCTCTTCGCGGTCTTCCTGGGACTCTTCTCGCTGGCCATCAGCTCGTACCAAGCCTACATTGCTTACCAGGCGTGGCAACACCCGATGTCCCCCGCTGGAGCCTGAACTGCATAATGCGGGGTATCACGACACGACACGGATATCGGTCGCAGATTAGGGCGGAACGGTGAAGGCAGACTGGCATTTCTGGAGGTGTCTTTCCTTCGTGTCGATTTCCTTTCAAAATCGGAAAAACATACGGCCTTACGCATGTGTCGGGAGGCAGTTGTGGTTGAATTTGACAACGTCAATGACCTCAGACGATCCACTGCTGCGCTGATGCTGGCACGTGCCGAGAAGGGCCGGGACGTTGTAACCGTTCGTCCAATCTTTCATGCCCGCCGATCGCCATCAACCCTGTTTCTTCCTAGCGTACCTGCCGTTTTTGGGAGCCCTTTTTGGGGTTCCTAGGAACAAAATGTTACGAGGGGAAGTCACAACGGATCGACATCTCGTTGCCTTTTGCGTCTTTCAAGACGAACTCTCAGGAACAGAGGATGGGCCTCTCTTTCCTGTCGCAACGATCTTCTTTTGGTTTCCCAGAGCATCCACGAAAAACCGGACGACGATTTCCTACAAAGAAGCTTTGGTGGTCGCAGATTCACCTGCCTGCCGTTGCCAAGACGTACTGTCCCAATTTCGAAGCTCTGAAACGACACAAATGCTTTCGACACCAATTCCCGCTGTGAATACAATCCAATTTCGCGGTTACTTTGTACCATGCAAGTCCATGGGAAGGCGGCGTAGACTTTTGTGTTGACCGCTCTTGGATCTAGCTTGGGTGCGGCTAAGGAGTGCCCATCAAAGGGTCCCTCCTGCACCGAGAACATAGTCTAAGCAGGTGTAACGGAACATCGTAAAGCCTTGCAGAGGCTGAGTGGAGGGGGCGGCGAGATATATCATGTTATGGGTTATTTCTGATGGTAGTACTGGTGAAGTTGATATTGAGGTGGAAATTGGTGCGGCTAAGTATGGCTTCACTTGGATGTGGCAGTGTTTTCTAGCTGTATTGGACCTGGCAAACACTTTCGGAGGAGGATCTAGACGATAGACAGCGAGCTCATAACCACAAAATGAATATCATTTGGGCCTGTCAAGCACACTTTTTTGGATTACTTTCAGTCAAAACATTGAACCACACCGCCAAGGCCAATTTCCATGTCTGCCAGCGATTGGCAAATCCCCAGGTGATACTCATGCCTTGACAACAAACCTTAGCGAGAGCCTCAACCCCATGCATATGTCAATCTTCTTGCAATCAGCCCTACAAAACCAAGGACGGCCCTTCCCTAATGAACGCCATGACGGCGCTCCCATTTCATCCTCTACAATATATAGAACCTCCCGAGTAGGGCCGAGATGACAGGGTTACCGGCTGATCCCCTTGGCCTTACGGTTCAGCTTCAAATGCCATCAAACCTCCCACAATTACTGCACATGCACGCTGGCAATCAGATGCCTTACGATCAGTCCCGACCGCAAGCCAAAACCAACGCCTGGGATGTAGCAATGGTTTGGTAAGCCGTTTGAGCCGTCTCTCTGCCGCCCGCAACATCGCGTGGTTATCACTCTCGACGTGGACCATACTTCCTGCGAAGTCCTTTGGTTCGTTACCTTGGATTTCCCCAAAGGCAGTCTTCCCAAGGCTTCCTTACTCAATCTTCTGCCTCAAAGCTTCCTGTTCCTTGACCCTGGCGCCTCGAATGCCTCCAGTGATCCTCGCTCCTACCCGCGAATACCACCACATCGCGAGACCTTGCCGGCGATCGCAGTGTATGTGTGCCTGTCTGCCTGCTTGTATGTGATCAGGAGCTTTTCGTGACGCGTCATGGGAAAGGGCAGGTCAACACGCCTGCCTAGTAGTATTTTTAACGTTGCCCCATTTTCCCTGGCGGAAGGAGGTCCAAAGCACCAACACTGTGAAAAGCGACCTAAGGGGGGGGGGGGTTGTGTCCCTCCGCCTTCCCATTCTATCTCCGCACTTGCTCTATTAGATCATATGTATTTAACGGCAGGCGGCTTCTGGGGCTGCTTTCACCGTCCCTTTTATTTTCTCTTTATGACTCAACTGGTCTGGAACGTTCCTCTGTACAAATACAACTTCAGCATCCCTCAATCCCCTCTACGTCGCCAAATCATCGCCACATCATTGTGAAAGCATCTTCAATATGACGAGAAGCGTCCATTATGCCTCCAGTCGGGATGCTGGCTTTGAGAATCTCCCGATCTTTCCAACGGGCTACTTGGCCTTCAGGCTCCTCCAGGTTGCCCTCGCCGTATCACTCCTCGTCATCTGCGCGTGGGCCATGATCTTTATGGTCACTTGGTCTCACATTTACATGCTCGTCTATGTAAGTACCAGCAGTACGCCTCACCGAAGGAGCTCCACGTCGACTAACGCGCCGCCTCGCAAAGTGCTCAGCCGTCATCGTCGTTAACTTCTGGCACCTCATCTCTTACTACCACGCGCCGAAAGTCTACAATTGTACGAATCCTCCTCCACCTCTCATGAAAGCATTATGCTGACATTTGCGTCTGAATCAGACTGGGTAGTGCTCGCATTCGACATAATCTTCCTCCCTGGCTTGTTTCCCATCTCCGTCCTGACCGCCATGTCCGCCGCGGAAGGCGCGTATGTGGCCGACAGATACAATTGGGGGGCCGCCTCCGTGTACATGGTTTTGACCGTCATAGGTTTCCTAATCGTGTAAGTCATTATCTCCTAACAATAGCCAAAGACTCTCTAACCATGCCCACAAAGTGTCTCCTTTGTCATGTCCCTAATACTTCACGTTATCGGTATCAAACGCCACCGCAGGGACAGATTGCACAGCCGCCCAGTGAAGGAGAATCATCACGTCGACAGCGAGAGTCAGAACGCCCAGGCCACCACTAATGCGCCCTACCGGCCCGTCAACCAGAGTCAGAACAGCCTGCCTTACCCGAACCACCCACAGCAGCAGACGGCCAACCAACAACAGCAGGCGGCCGAGCAACAGCAGCAGACGGCCGAGCAACAACAGCAGACGGCCGAGCAACAACAGCAGACGGCCGAGCAACAACAGCAGACGGCCAGGCCACCGATGCCGGACACTCATTAGGTGTCTGGTAGGCATTAACGAGATGGCGTTGAGTCTGATAATGCTACTGCTGTGTAGTACACGGCATGGGCGAGGGAATGAATTTTTACATGGGCGGCGTCTCGGTTTGAGCTCGAAACAGGCTTTATTGAGCACAGTTTCTTTATAGTATCCACTTCCGGCCGACGCCTGTATGGTAACCTGGTAGTAGAACCTAATACGAATCCTTCAATGATGAATGATCTCCTGATCACTCAATGTGTAAAGGTGTTACAAGTCATCAGGATTGTGCCGGGAAAATGTGATCTACAATCAATTGCTATGAATTAATATAACGCCTGCGTGTATGACTGGGGTATCTATGCCAAATCATTCCAGTTCTCTGTGCTAAAGTCCGGCCAGTACAGTCCTTGATGGTCATCGTAGAACGAGGCCTCCAAAAACTGCAAATCCAGCACCGGCTGAGCCAGGAGCTCCTCCAGAGACGGCTCCGTGAGGGCCATCCCCGCCGTCGTGTGCGCCGGCAGCATCGGCGCGGGGCCAAACTGCGACATCGCCGAGCCAACCCCAGTGAACCGCGACGACACGTCTTCGGCCGCCAGCCCGCGTGTATGCTGCTCCCCGAGCGCCAGCCCCATCCTCTTGGCGTACACCTTGTCCAGGTCCGCCTTCATCACATCGACGTGGTGGCAGTACTCCTGGGCGGCGAAGTTGCCGGCGTCGCGCAGCTGGGACAGGAACCGTGCCGACTCCTCAAAGGCCTCCCTGTCGCTCCTGCTCTCGGGGCCGTCGAGGAGGCTCGATGCTGCGAGGATGGTCAGCGCTGAGAAGAGGTACTGGGTGTAGAAGTAGTCAAAGGTGGCGAAGGAGCCGTCGATCCAGGAGTCTGTGAGGAGGCGGATGGAGTGGCGGGCGCAGCGGATGCAGGCCTCGGAGAGGGTGATGGCGCTGGCGGGTACCTGTGCGTCTGTAACGGGGGATGATGAGGGCCATGAGGCGACTTGCGTGCGCAAGATGTGAAGTAGGATGGGTCGTGTGGCCAGGATGGCACACTGATTTTGTTAGCAGTGAGTCGCGATTATCCAGAAGAAAACAGGGGAGTATCTTACCTGGTTGAAGGACAAGTGAAGGGAAATGGGCTTTGGTCCAGAGTCTGGGTTATCGATCTGAAGGTGGGTGGGCAAATCCTCGACCCAAGCCCGGAGGTCTTTCAGGGCTTGTTGCACTCTTGTTGACAGAGTGGCATCTCCCTGATTGCGTTGGCCATAGATTGAGCGGACAGTCTTTGTCACGAGGGCTGCTAAACGCAGGTTGGCGATGTGGTAAGCGGCATCGTCAAAGTCGGCGCCAAAGGTTTGGCCGACGACAGGTTCTGAGGGCAGATCCACGCCTATGTCGTTATCTTGGATGGCGCTTGGATGACCTAGCTTGGAGGCCCACACACGATCAAAGATGTACGTCGTCCAGAAGAGCCGCTTCCTGTGCTCTCGCAGGTCGGGGTCACGAAGCTGAGATTCTGGAATATTGAGATGGAGGCCCATCACTATGGCCATCCGCATAGCTGTCCCGGACATGACGAAGGCACTGTACCGGCGATTGAGCACTAGAGAATAGAAGGACTGCGGCAGTTAGGACCCATTACAAGACGGGCAGATGATTCGCAGTTGGACGTACAAGGAGGAGCATAATCTCGATGGAGTCTGTGCCAGGCCGCTCATCGAGCAGGCCGAGTATCCTAGAAGCTTTCGCAAAGTAGGCCATGCCGGGAAAGTCCCTCTCCGACGGGATGGAGCGGGTCGAGTATAGTTCACCAATGGCGAAGAGCGCCCACAGCTTCGACCGAAGCATCAAATCTCCCCACGAAGGGTTGTGGATACTTTGCTCCAAGTTCTCCATGATGGAGCTGCGGCGGACGACGTGGTACCGTCTGCTGACGTACTTGAGGGCGACTTCTACGAGAAACCGAGACCTGGAGGGCGTGGGCCATGGGATGTCAGACTTGACGAGTGTCATCAGTTCCTTGTCTGGGGCGTAGTTGAGTCTGAGAATGTGCTTTGGCTGGGGCTCTTCGGGGTCGGAAATGACCTGGCGGAAGCGGGTGGTGAAGGCCGCGTCCGCCACCTCGCTGATGAGGATTGGGGTGCGGAAGACGTTGGCGTTCATGAACCATGGTCTCACTTCTAGTGTGGCGGCTTCTGAGGGCTCCTCATTGTCGCTGCCTCCCCGCCCTGAAGACGGCGTAGTCACCTTGTTGCCGATGTAGCTGCTGGTGTTGGTCTGGGTGGTTATCTGACTGACGTCGTCCCTGATAGAACTAGGCGCGCTCTGGGCATTCTGACTCTTGAGCCGACGGATTTCGTCCAAGAGGCCGTCAATGTAGCTTTTCACGCCGTCAGAAGATCAACACACATAAGATTGAGTTTCGGGGGTGGCGCTCCTGACGAAAGCCTTCCGTTACCTTTGCCTGACCTTGACTTGCCTATTGCGTCGCGGGTAGGTACACTCGGGGCCTTTGCCAGCGTGCCGACAGTTTTGGCACGGGTGCTCCCCTGAGCACTTGACCTTTCGGGAGTGACACCGACGACATCTTGAAGATAAGGCATGTCAGTGGTGTGTATCTTGTGTGTGTGTTTGACAGGCTTGGCAAGGGGGCAGCTCACGCAGTCGACTTTACGGGTGGCAGGGGCCCGTCTGCCAGGGGGCTCCTGCTGCCAACATCTGTGCTGGGCGGGGTCCTGTTGCATGCTGCCATGGGGAATTAGAGATGGACATTCGACAGAATGCCGAGAGAGGGGGAGAGTTAACAAAAAAGGTGGTGGATTTTCTTTACCGCATCTCACAATGCGCCGCCGTTTGGTGTTGTTGAACTTCAACAGAGTTGGTTTCGCGTCTCGATGCGTCAGAGGAAGAGAGAGAGAGAGCGAGACTGAGACTGGCACTAACAACCACTGCAGCGACGTCGGCGAAATGACAAGTCGCCGATGTGGCGGACCGGCAAGATTGGGTTAGTCATAAATTCATGGGCCCAAAGAGGAAAACGGGCCTCCTCCCCGGGCTTTCGGCAGCGGCCCGAGCTTGTCTCTCCGGTTTCGTCGGCTAACTGGTGCCTTTGCCGAGCTGAGTCATGAGCCCGTCGCCGACGTTGGGTCCCTGCACGGAATGCCGATCCGGCGCCGTTGAATGTTGAACGGGAGTCGTTACACGGCATGCCGGTAGTATAGGAGTACCAAAAGTAAGCGCTTATATTATTTTTTTTACTTTACCCCCTGGAAACCCCACACCATCATTGTAGACAATCACCCATAATTACGGATCATACAACTGACAAAAACCATTCATCACTTTCCTCCACATTCCGGCATCACCACGGGAATGAGTTCAGAGGTCGAGAAAGCCTGAAGATTCTGGGCTGAGACTTGATGACACTATCTCAAGGTCAGCTCTCGGGAACTATGCCAGTATCATGTTGTCTCTTCCAATTCCATATCCAATCTAGTAGGGACCATTGTGCGATGTTACATTTGGTAAGCGACTGCTTGTTGAACTCCACAAGCTGGTTCTCGTCCCAAAACTTTCCAGTGTCAAAGTCGCATCGAATGATAAAGCTCCCGTTAGCAATATCATGTATTGCCTGCGAGTAGTTCCCAGGGAGACACCATGGATCATCGTTTTCCAAACAAAGGCGTCTTCTGTGCTCCCAAGACGGGGGCGGAAGGAGTCCCTGCCGCGACTGTTCATGCATAGCCATTTGCCATGCCGCGTCACGCATAATGACTGTCTGGAAGGCCTTTGCGCATGACGGACCACCGGTGAGAACCAATGCGAAGCTCCCGGGCGGCATTCCAGCAGACTCAAGTACGAGAGCCTCACAGATCCAGATCGCCAAGTGATAAGTCATGCGATGTGGCCCAGATCCATCTGTGAAAGGCCAAATCACTCCCCACAAGTCGACGCGCCGCTCAATGCGGAGACGCGAAGCGATTCTCATATTATTTTAGTGGCGTAATACCTTTCGGTCTCTTACAGATTGGTTAACAGATGGCCAACGTCAAAACTCGATTAGCCAACAGTCGTGCCTTCAAAATGTTGATAATATTCGGAATAACTCTAGATGCATGAGCTATAAGAAGCACTGTGCTGCACCCGAAAAACAACAACACACAGGTCTCCATGGGAGTCTCAACGGCTGACGTCGCTTCCAGCACGATATTCAGAGCTTGATAACCAAGCTTTTCACGGGGGCAAGCAAGACCTGTCCTTCAGCAAGACCTAATTGGGAGACCGAGCTCAGAGACCCAACTCGGAGTTTACATGAGCTACATAGAATCCCACTTTGCGTGTTCCGATACCTGCATTTACAATATGTACATCAATCCACCCTGTTGGCCCTTCGTCTTATACCTCAGCGAGAGTTGTCGCACCAATGGCCTGTCCCGACGTCGGAATCAAAAAGTTGCTCCCTTTCACCTTCTTATCCGAACCCCTCGCCCCCTTCAACACAGACGCATCCACACTGACGAAGGAGCTGTTGGACCACGACCCCGAGTTCCACGAGTTCCCCGTCGCAGTCACCGTGCTCACAAGACTGACCTGCGCGCTGCCAACATTAACCGCAGCAATGTTCCCCGTCATCTTCGACGACGAACTACGCATCACAAAGCCCGTGTCTCCGTTATTCCACGCCGTGTTCCGCTCAAACGTCAACGCGCCGGGGTTGCCGTTATCGATGAACCCCTTCTTGAAGTTGCCGAACGCGATCGAGTTGCGCACGACGTGGTTCGCGGGCGGGTTGTCCGTGATGCCGAGCTTGAACCCGTTGCCGTCGCCCTCGAAGGGGCTGAAGCCCCAGCGGTTGTACCCGTTGCCCCAGCTGTAGACCTCCTCGAGCGTGACGGGCGACGCGAACATGAAGAGGTCCAGCCCGTCGTCGACGTTGTCCCACAGCCGCGCGTTGCGCAGCACGTTGCCCTCGCCGGAGCCCGACTTGCACGCGAAGCCGTCGGCGCTCTCGCCGTTCTTGCGCGGGTCGCGATTGCGGTATGAGTCGAGGTTGAGGACCGTGTTGTTGGACGAGGCGCCCTCGAGCTGGAAGCCCGTCTCGTAGTTGTCGTGCGTCGAGAGGCCGTTGTAGTAGTTGTGCGAGGCGTCGCGGGCGTAGATGCCGTAAGGGCCGTTAATCATCCTATAGTGGTGGTTAGAAGGGTCTGTGATGGATGAGAGGGGCGGGTGTTAGTGTTTACTCTAAATCGTAGAAGGCCCAGTAGTTGGCGTTCTGGATGTGAAAGATGCCTCGCTCCGAGTTGGGCAACGATTCGTCCAGGGCCTTGGGCGTGCTGCGTGATGAGCGTGTCAGTGTCTCGATTGTTTTCTGGGCCACTTATACGCATAAAGAGACTCACCCAGGCATATTCTCGCCGTCAATGATAACTTTCTCGCTCTGGTACGGGCGGACGGAGATGGGAGACGTGACGGTTCCGCTCTTGGAGAATTGGATGTTCGCAGAAGGCGCATAGGTGCCCTGGCGGAGGTAAATGGTGTCGCCGGCCACGGCGGCGTTGACGGCCGATTGGATGGATCCATACGGCGCCGTCTGAGTGCCGGTGCCGGTGCCGGTTGGGGACACAAATATGTCGCGGGCGGCGGCCCCGCTTAGAATGGCCAGGAAAGCAACCGGAAGACCCATTGTCGGTGCCATTGTCAAAATTATGGTATTGATGCTGCCGATCTCCGAGTAGCGACGGCTTCACCTACCCGGTTCGCCTTGGGTGTAACCAGACATTTTATAGTTTATTGCTATGCCCCAGGAAAGCCCGTTCTCAATTTCTCAAATTGGAGGCAGCTCAGCATGCCATCGAGTTCCCACAGGTCTCCATGGCCTGTCGAGTGTTGCCAATTTTCCGGGTTCCTGAAAACCGGTCAAATCAGAAATCCCCCAATCATGTACCCTTGTCCCTGGCAGATCAGGATGACTGCCAACACCACGCAATATGGAGTGGGATGCCGAAGATGGCAGCTCCGGAGAGGACCCTTCCGCAGATAGATGATGACGAGGGTCTTTTATACAACCATGAACGAAGGCTGTTGCTTCCAAAGGAAGACCTTCATTACCCGCTAACTCCTTACATCACAGGCACGGAATCGTGCAAAGTCGTTCCCTGACTGTTCAGCGGTCTATCACGTACTCGTCTTCCTAAACGCCAAAAAATCTTGCCCAGAACCCTGCCAACATCAGTCTACCTCCGTACAAGGATCGCGCAAGAAACTCACCTCTCCTGGGCCTCTGAGCCCTTGGAGCCCTCTGAGTCCTGTCGGCCCTGGGAGCCCTCTGACCCCTTCGAGGCCGCCGGGGCCTGACACCCTCCAAAAACAAGTCCCACGCCTCGATTCTGTTCGCATTAGCCCTCGGATACCGAAAATCACTATCAACCGTCACCCTGTTCCTCAGATTGTTCACGGTCCTGTTCGCCTGCTGCCAAGTCAGTCCAAACCGCAGGAACCGGTGCCAGTCGCACGCCGTCACGCCACAGCTCCGGCAGTGCCAGAGCTGTCTGCCGTCCCTTATCCTGCAGTAGAAACACGGCGGCTCTTCTCGTGGCTGGAACTCCCACTGAGCATGTGTTTGATGGTTGCAACGCCCTTCCTCTCGTTCTATGGCGTACTGTGGCCATACTCTGCCTTCGGTTTCGTCGCCCTCGCGGATCCGGCGCATGTTCTCCGGGCTGTCTCGTCTCCAATTGGGGTCTCCAACCTGTTATCAGAGATGGTTAGCCAGGCTACAGATGCCAAGAAGAGAGCAGCTGACCTCTGTGTTGTTCCCATCGGCGTAGAACATCATGATGTAGTAGCGTTGCTGGCCCCGTGCCTGCCCATTTGCGTTCGCCATGATCGGTTCTGGATCAATGTGGTCTGGTTCCGGACCGTCGCCAACATCAATCAACGGTAGAGCACCCCCGAAATCCGGGTCAAAGTTGGCGGGATGTCCTTCGAAATCGTCCTCAACGACGGGTACGAAAGGAAGCACTGCTCTCAGTCCATCAGCATTCACTGGACGCTTTCTTTTATCCTTCTCGAAACCTTTGACAAGCAAGCGGAAAGGCGTTGACTCACCTTGAGGCATTGGTCGTGGCACAACACGGGCTTGTAATGCTGGAGGTAATGGCGGTTGCTCCGCGATGACTTGCCGTTGAAGCTCAAGCAAATTTGGAGGCTCTGCTGGCGGTGGGAGAGCGTCAGGGATCGCTCCCTGTGGTCGAATGCGTGGGTGGTGATCCATCGCCCCCCGGCCTTGCTGGTATCGAAACACGCGTTGACGCATAGGGACACGACGTTCACGTCCTCCATACTGTGGACAGCCCCGTGGGCACCCGCCCCTCCAGTCCCCTCCGCAGAGGAAACACCATTGATGGCCGCACTCACACCTATTCAACATGTGTGTGTCAGTCAACCAGACCAGTCGTTGTGTTTGTGTGGTTTTCTCACGTGATGTGATTGCACCCATCCCACAACTCGACAATCCTCCTGCATGTAGGGCAACTCGCAAGATTGTCTCGGTCCATTATATCCATCAACATCTCGTCTTCCTCCTCCTCCCGGCACGGTCGACCGGGGTGTATGGCGGCTCGGCACATCCGACACGTCCCCTCGCCACAAGCGCGACATCTCATGAGGTCAGCCGTGACATGCAGTCCAGCAGCGGGTATGAATGCCGCACACCCGGGCCGGGAACAGTAAACCCGCTGATCTCCAGGCGTCTCCTGTTCCTCCCTGACCTGCCTATACAGCCTCAGCAAGCCAGGTCTCCTAACCCACCTGATTGCATCGTTCTGCAACGGCTCGCAGCACTTGGGGGGCCACCCGCCCTGCCTCAAGCCAGCGCGGATGCAACCCCTGAGACAGGGCGCGCAGAACCAGCATCCGCACGGGAGTTGTAACTTGGGCTCACGGCCGCCGGAGCAAATGATACAGTCCTCCCCGCCTTCTTCGGCTCCGTCGTCAGGCTCGACCGGGCTGTCTGCGAGAATGCGGTTGCGCTCCTGCCAGTCAATGTAGGCGCCGGGGTTGGGGTCTTCTGGCTCAGGCTCTGTAAGCGGCGGGGGTCGACGAGGCACAGGTCGAGCCGGTACTGCTGCTGCTGCTCTTGGTGGGTTTGGGTGTGGATGTCGATGGGCGCTTTGTCGTACTGCGATTTCGATGAGCTCTTCAGGCGCCGCCATCTGTAGCGCCAGTGCCGCTGCATTCTCGACCTCCTCGGCAGTGGCGAATGGTAAATCCTCAACATCAAGGAAGCCAAAGCGGAGGATGAGGTTCGACACATGTTCGTCTAAAAGTTGGAATTGCTCCATGTAGAACGATATCCAGAATCAGCTTGTATGACTTTTTCTCAGAGGGCTTCCTGGTGATTTTGCAAACCGACGTTGACCTATTGACATTTATATTTTTCGGCGTGCGACGCAGTATTTCACCAACGCTGACCTATCGTGAATGATTAGGGCAAGTGCAACGGTGCTGATTCGCGACCTGGAAGTTGTATCTGGTTTGGTCCGCACCTCGTCATCTGAAGCCAGCAACCAACATCCCATCAGAGAGTCACATAATGTTGACTCAAGCCCGACGGTATGGCCTTCACTGGAAACGATGCGAGCGGGCTGATGACATTCACCTCACCTCCGTTAGCCATCCACTTCGACGCGATCCATTATGCATGCTACAAAAGGATAGGCACTTACATTGATCGAAGAGAGATCATGGTGCCGGAATGATACGTGTTAACCAACGAAAACTTGGCACTTTTGGTTCGGGTTGATGAGTGTCACAGCGGCCGAAAAGTTCAGAAGTGATTTTGAGTCAAATTGATAGACGAGAACGAAGCTACTGCAACCCTCATCTCTGAGTGGCTGATGAATATCAGCCTTCTTCCGCCGTTTTGTCACATTAGTGTGTCGAGCCCGCAGAAGTGGGTTTAGTATATCATCGGCCCCAAAGCGCCATTCAAGTTACGTCCATCATCGTTTGTGATGGGATATTCTCGTCAACATTGACCGTTAGTCCTTCATCCTTGCCCAAACGACCGCTGTGTAGTGGCATTTCCATTCCCGCCAGATAAACACCAAGAACCAACCCCCCCGTCAGTGACTGTAGCCAGTAAACCCGTAAAACTCCTTGACATCGTAACTCCGACGCTGCTATCCGGGATATGATTTGGAAAAAAAACAAGTTAAAAAAAGAGCGGTACTAGTAACAGTGGATATAATAGATTGGGTATAAAAGATCAATAACTGAAGTCAACATTGCCCATCTGCGACAACATTTTTGCTTCTGCTGATGTTGAGTTCCCGGTAGCGCCAGTATTTGTTGACGTCGCCGAATTCGAGTTCGTTTGCGTCGTCTGGGTTGATGAATTGGTTTGTGTTTGTTGCAGCTCGTGTTCTGGCGGGGGCTGAGCGCTGGGTGACCATCCTTCGTCCAGCATTTGTTGGAAGCTCCAGCTTGGCTCGAACCGGGTACTGTTCCAGGCATAGTCGACACGCTCATACATTTCGTCGATTTGTTCCAGACTAATCTTACTGGTCTCGAATACCATGCACCAGACAAACAAAACTGCCAGAATGCAAAAGGCACCCCAGAGGAAGAAGATCTTGGGTCCAATGTCTGCGTATCCAGGTCCTGACCCGACCATAAAAGGGGTTCCGTAGGCGATACCGAAGTTCAGAAGCCAGTTTGACGCAGTCGAGATCGAGTTGGCCTTCGCACGGACCTTGAGAGGGTAGATTTCAGACGTGATGACCCAGGCTACGGGCCCCCAAGATGCTGCGAAGAAGAAGATGTAAATGGCACAGAAGACGATGAGAATTGTCTGGGCAGCCTGCTGAAGGTTATCGCCAGCGGCCGTACTGAATGACGCAATCATGAGCTGACAGACGGCCATGCCGATAGCGCCAACCATGAGAAGCTTGCGTCGACCCCAAGATTCGATGACCAGGAGTCCAGGGATTGTCGATACCACGTTGATGATATTGATGATGAGAGCCTTCAGGTAAGGATTCTCCAGCTTGACGCCGTCGAAGAAGCTGGTGCTGTAGTACATGATGAAGTTGATACCCGTAAGTTGCTGCAGCATCTGCAGGCAGCATCCGGTGAGAGTCCGTCGGCCGAGATGAGGTGATCCATAGAATATTTCCTTGTAAGAGTCAGGGCCTAGCGTGAGCTCATACTCGTGGTTGGCTACAATTTCCTGCAGCTCCTCGAGCAAAGCAGGGTGAGTAATATCGAGACGTCGGAGGCGGCTGAGCGACAGGCCCGCAGCCTCGGGCTTGCCTTTCTTGACTAGGAAGCGAGGAGTTTCGGGGAGGATAAGAAGACCGAGGGCTTGAACAACGGCCCATACGAGTTGAAGACCGAGGGGGATTCGGTATGCGGCGGCAGAATCGAGTCGTTCGGTTAAGATGTTGACAAAGGATGCAGACAATAGGCCTATTGTGATGGACAGTTGGTAGGCGCAAACAAGGGTTCCTCGAATCCATTTCGGCGCCATTTCCGATTGATAGACGGGTACGAGCACTGAAATGGATCCAACTCCGACTCCAGCAAAAAACCTGCCATGTTTCATCAGCAACGCGCTCGTCGCAATTCAACCACCCAACACAGCCGATGACCTACCGTCCAACCAAGAGCATGTCAATGTTGTGGGCGCAGACTTGGAAAATGCCGCCGAAGCTGAAAACACCGATGGACAGAATCAGAGATATACGGCGGCCCCAGGCATCGCCGATGGGAGCGGCAAGAAGCGCGCCGAGAACGGTACCAGCACTGAGGATCGCAACGATGATGGAAGACTCGGAAGGGGAGATGCCGGGTTTTCGGTCGTTGTCGATGTAGCCTGTCGAAAAGTCTCGCTTGAAAGCCGTCATGGAGAGGATACCGTTAATCGTACTATTTTCCACCAAAATCAGCCTCAAGTTTCCCACAACCCAGTAAAGCAACACGCGTGGGCAGAAGTGTCTCGTGTGGTCGCGGTGGGCGGTTGTTGGGTGCTTACCCAGTGTCGTAGCCAAAGAGCAAACCTCCAGAGGCGACGAAGAGACCGACCATAATGGCCGGGGCCGACGAGCCGGCGACATTGTCGGGCTTCTGCCAGCCCATGGCTATCGCCATGGTGATGGGTGTTTGGCGACGTCAATCCAGAATGGAAGCGTGTGCTATGAGAGTTCGAATCTCTCGGGAGTTGTCGTCGAGGAGCGAGGTCGAAATGGGCCGGCGACCATTTGACTTGCGGGCAGTCGTGGCGGGCGAGCGAGGAGTGGTGAATCGAGTGTGGGTAAGGATGGATTGATGGGATGGGACAGGCAGGTTAGATGGGTGTGGAGAAGAAGCAGGGAGAGACTGGAGGGCCTGGAAGAAAGTCGGGCGGTCGGGACCCGTTCGCGTAGTGACAGTAAGTAGTAGGCCGGAAGCAAGCAGCGCAGCGCAGATGCAAAGGCAGAAGACAGAGGCAAAGGCAAGCGAGTCGGACGGAAGAAGAGGAGGAACCAGTGCGAAAAGGCAGAAACGCAGGCAAAGGGCACTGAGTACGGCGTAGGAAGGGCTGGCTGTGGGTGGTGAGGGACGTGGAGGGAATGGAGGAAGAAGAAGGCGACCGGGGGATGTGATGGTGGTGTTGGCGGGGGATGATGGCCACTCAGAGGGACGAACACAGTAAAGAAAATATGGGTCCTGAGGCCAGAAGTGAAGCAGCGCGCCCCAGGAAGCCAAAAAAGCGCAAGCGCACTCGACAGGGCACCTCCCCTACTGCGGTAGTGCAGGCGCAGCGCAGGTGTAGGCGGCCAGCAGCGTAGCACCAAAGCGATACTGTAGAGGGAATGGTACTGTAGAGGGAATGGGGAACAGACGGACAGGACAAGAGGGAGAAAGACTGGACTGGGCACGGGCAAGGGACGCGGATCAGCACGGTTTTTTTGAGGGCCCTCTCCCCTCTGCTGTACCTTAGGTTCCTAGGTTCACAGTGTTGGTGTGAGGTCTGCTGGGATTGCCCTCCTCCTCCTCCTCCCCCTCCAGGCTCACAGGCTCGCTCTGGCTGCTCTTTTCTTACTGGGCTCCCAGAACGTGGCTGCGGCTGTGATTGGCTTGTTGCCGTCTTGGGAGGTGCTGAGAGGTGCACCCGGCCGTGCTCAACTTGCAGGCGGCCACCCCCTTTCGCTAGACTAGTCTCCATCAGGATAAGCCTCGTCCTTGGGTCGTTCCCCTTGGCGCAAAAAGGCGGGAAGGAATGTGGAATGCGGACGACGAGCCTTTTTGTACTGCTTTGTCACTGCTAGCGAGGTCTTCTACTCGACTGGAAGAGGCGCTGCCGCTGCCGCCGCGTCCTCGGTACACCAAAAAACTGCAGACTTGCAGCATGGACGCCTCCTCCACTGATCATAACCCAAAGCTCTTGGCTGGCACACGACCTGACTGCTTGCTTGCTACTGCTGCTGCTGCTGCTGATCGTCTTTCGAGTGCACCTCTTCTTTTGCGGGGATGCCGGCTCTTGAACGCGCCTTAGGGAACCTACGGAGAGGAGCGGAAGGATTCAACATCGGCCTCTGGCATTCCACCCGCCTGCATGCGGACCAAGGCACCGCGGACACTAATACCGGCCTGCCTACCTATTACCTCGCGGTTCCTGGTCAGACAAGTTAGACTTCCGTCTAGAAAGCAAGGAAGGTGCAGTCCAATGGAAGCTTTGGTGGAATGTCTGATCACCGTCTCTTGTCCTTGGCTTGACGAACAGACACTTGGACTTGGGCACACTTCATTTGCTACCGCGAACCTACCTACCTAAGGAGGTACGAAAGGTAAGGTACCTCATGGTGCAGCACAGGGGGGTCTCATTGTCCCGTCCCGATCTGATGGGTCAAAGAACAGAGGACGTCCCGAGCGAGAGGAACGCTTCAAAGTCTACTTGGGGCGATGCGATGGCAATGTACGGACGGCAGGTAAGGCACGGTACAGAACGGCTGAAGCTGAGGTACTTTGCGGTACCTGTCTCAGGCCGACCTGCCTCGTGCTTGGAATCGGGCACTCGGCGTCTTGCATCGACTTCTACCGCCCAGCTCTGTCAAAGGAAAACAAAGGCGACGATTTAGTTGCATTAGGCTATTCGCACCGCTGGCTGTGGGGTCGACACTAACACCCATCCACCTAGCAGCACTCTCGCCTGTGCAGCAAGAACTTCTACTCCAGGCAGCATCTAAGCTGGAAATACCTGGCAAGACATTTCCACATACATCTGGTGAGTAGCCCACCGCATTAGAGTTGTCGATAGCTTTCTGAAAGCTCGACTTCCAGCTGCTGCTCTGTTTTGCGAGCAACTTCATATTGCATACCTACCTACTCGAGTTGCTGAGGTACCTTGGGTGCTCACGGCACACCGCGCGGTTGCAATGCATCCAGCCGACCTTACCTTAGCTCAGCCCTCCTGCATGTCGCAAATTGGCTCCAGTGACTGCAGCCGGCCCAGCCAGCTATTCCATTCTTACTCTGGATTATGACTTTTTTTGCCAGTTGAAAGGCAGAATAAGAAAGCAAGCGACAATCGACAACCCCGGTTGGCTACCCTGCGTCGACCACGTCGACCCGTGACTAATGACAACGAAGCCTTCCATTCTCAAATCCTTCCGCGCGGCTGTCACTTTTACAAGCAGTCAGTCTCTGCCACCTGGGCCTTTGCGTCTGGCACCACGGCTCGTCTTGGGAGAGCGATGCCGTGTCTCGTGTGTGTCCGTCATACAGACGTGCTGCTGTATCATGGGCATTCCCAGGTAGACAGACGCCCGAAACCTCAACCAACAAATGAACATGACGACAACAACACGACAGACAGACGGCTCTGGTTTCTCAGGAGGCGGTGCCCAGACCACTGGTCGCACCTTTCAAAAAGCCACCGGATGGGAAACGTGATCCCTCAAGCCCTTGTTCGGGTTCTCAACCTTACGGATACCTGGCGGCGCATCATGAAATGTTTGTCTGGCTCTGTACGGATAGTGGTCAGTGGTCGCCGTTGAAGTTGGCGCACAGTGTCAGCTTCTCACCAGCTGGGGTGGAGCCACGTACCCACCTTGGTACTGCAAACCTACTGGCTGGCGTTTGGAGAAGGTGCAGGTGGCACACTCGTCACTGTGTGCAGTTGCCGATTCCCGATCATGCCACCCGCTCGAGTCAGCGGCATTCCTGACAAAGCACAGTGTTTTCTGGGGCTCCCCCACAGTGATCCGTCAAAAGCCGGCAGCAGGGGCGCTGGATTGGAAGAAATTTGGTCGACCCCACCACACAAATTGCGGGGAGACTCCGCTAGGCTTGCCAGCGGAAGGCACGTACTGCAACGTCAACACCAAAAAAAGTCACCCCAGGTACCTACCTACTCAGCGGTGTTGGCGGCGCTGAAGTATGAGCTTGCTTCTAGCTGCACAGACAAGCTCAACTGCACAACAACGAACTCGTTCGTCGTCACTCTCAGATGGAAATTACTCCCGTCAATCTGCGATTGCTTGTCGCAGCCCGAAGTCAGGTAGGAGACAAGCATTTGCGGGCTCCAGTCTTTAGACTCTGTCCATCCACAGGCAAGCACTTTCTCACTCCTACTCACACACTCGCATCACAGTCACCACCAACAACCATCAACCTCACCCCATGATCATGCCGGCGCGCGGCACAGCTTTCCCAGTCCGCCGCCTCTTTTCTTACCCTGCCGGTATTCACAAGCCGTCCACGCAACTAACGAGTCAACGCAAGCATGGCGGGCGTCGCATTTGACATCTCCACAACGCCCACAAGACAGACGACTTGGTTTCCTGCAGCAGGCAAGCGGCCGTTGTCTCAAGCCATCAGCCAGGCTTACGGATCCCCGGAACAGCCGTAGAATCCTATTCCGCATATCAGCATGTCTTGGTTAACGGGCGGCAAAGGGCTACCGAACGACGCTCTTGCCAAATTCTCGCTCGGAGCTCCGTGAGCCCGCGAATACGGCATCGATATCTAAATGACTGCAAACCGCCACAGCTGCCAACCCAGCTTGGCTTTCGCCCGAAGAGATAAGCCAGCATCAGCCCCAACGCCTGGACGGCTGACGAAGCAATCAAAATCAACCTCTACACAAGAATTGAAACACGCACTGAGACTTGGGGATAGAAGGATGCGTCTTGCCCTAGTTGTCTCATCTGCACTAGCTTGCTCGCAAGCCACAAGCACTGTTCCGGCGAGCTTACACGCAGCCGCGTATGAGGAGAGGACGGCCACGTCTAGGCAGCGGAACGGTTATGCTTCCAGGACTCGCTCAGCCCCTGCCCAGTAATGCCGCCTTACAAGACTCGCCGTCCGAGCTGCTTTCTCGAGCGCACCAAACATTTGCACGGCCTTCATCGAAGCCCATCTTGTTCTGGAAGTGATCTAATATGCATGCTATCCACCTTTCCCCGGTCAAAGTCAAACAGTATTCTTCTTGACAGCCCCCGGGGCAATGTCGACCATTCCATAATTTGGACAGGAAACTACACTGCGGAGGAGCAAGAAATTGCAGCCGAGACCTCTAAAGCGTGCAGAGTTTCTGCTTCTAACTGGTCATTTGGTGCTTCTCGCCCCTCCGGACTGTCGACTGAGCTACAGAAACTGGGCTGACGGCCAACGACTTCATTAATCTCACTCTAATTGGCCGGTCTACTTCTGCTGCGTCCAAAATTCCACCGCCCTACGAGGCGCTTATGAGGCACAGGGAGAGCGGCTTGTCTCGTGTTATGAGGTCTAGAATTGGGACACTGGCCAGATTGACCAGCGTCGAACCAAACTTCTTGTGGTTAATTCTCGAACCACAACTCTTTTGCACAGACTCCAATCTGCCAGCCTATGCTTTGGAAGAAAAGATGAGACACGACCTTGGCAAGACCAAACTTCCACAACGAAAGCCATCGACATTTTCATTCTTGTCGAGGCCCCAGAACGAATGGCACGAACCGACCACAGTTGCCTGTCAATCTGACAAGTCAAACATGACGGGGCCAATGTCCACCTAGTCGAGAGATTGATATTCTAGTAGAACGTATGCCCACGCACTTGGAAAACCTGGCTAGCGACTGAGTGAATCTTCCCGTCTCAGCCGAGCGTTTGGCCTCACCGGCTGTCAGCACGAATGCAAAGGGCGCTAGCAATCATCCACCCAGAGCTCGTATAGTCGAAGTCGAGGCTGAAGAGACGCGGAAACCTATGCTCTCGCCGGAGGAGGTCTCCACAGGACGTCCGCGGCAACTGGCTGCGTCTTGTAAGCACCGAATTACATGGTCTCCATGTCTCGGACAGCAGACGACGACTTCTGCAGTGGTACAACCAATACTCATGGTGTTGGTCACGACATGCCATACATGCTAGCTGAGACCAGAGCCAGCAGGATCGGTAGGGTATCTACAGTCGGATATAATCCTCGAACCCATCCATCCATTTCCATGTTACACTCTGGTCAGCAATGATTCAACAATGCGGCGGTAGCGGCACGAATGGCAGGTAGATCGCACACGCACTGGGTATGTGTGGGTTTGTAGCGACGAACTGATCCACGGATCGACATGCAGCGATCGACGAGGACCCCCCAACGTGGGCACCACGCAAACGCAGACCAAACGCGGCCGCGGTGGCCTCGGGGGGCTCACACGGAAACAGTCCCTGCATTTCGAATCAGACTGCAGAGTGTGAGCACTCGTATTTACCGCTCTTTTGCCGACGCTGGTCTGGCACTTTTTGGACCTGCCAGCTGCGGATGCGCGGCGCGCAAGCGGTGCGAATTGCCGCTCGACTTGCGGCAACTATCTACTTAGCTCGCGGGGTGAGAAGTTTATTGACGACATTGATATTTGAAATATGTCTTAGCGCGCTGTCGTATACAGATGTCAATCAGACAAGCATCCAAAAACCCGAAATGGGTGCTGCATTGTGACGGTTGCTGGGAGGCTAGCTCGAACCAAGACTCAACTAAGTCCACAAAACTCGCCACAGTTTTTGAGTATCAGGAAGTCGAGGGCCCCGTGATGGTCGTTCTCGAATGCTTGTTCAACCTGCGGCGCCTGAGAGCTGAAATGGTTCTGTTGAGGATGATCACGATCACACACGGCGTAACCAGCAACGAACTCAACAGTCCAACTACGAACGGGATGGGCGACTCGCATGTGTTTGATCGGTTATCAAAACCGCGTGGCACGATACTTGCTGCAGAAGCTGCGCGGGATAGTCTTGGGAATACGATGCAATGTTTTCTTTTTTTTTTCCCTGTGGCAAACAAACCCCAAAACGTCCTGCGGCAGGTAACTATGATTGACGAAACGGGAGGAATAATGGGGTTTTCGACGAGCATACACGCGGTCGCTACTGTGTTCCCACGATGATCTGCAGACACGGACAGAAGCACCCCGTCTGGTGTTGCGCACAGAAAAGGGAGAAGATGAAGGTGTGACCTCGAAACCACTGCCGCTGGGCAGCGTAACACGGCTGTCGTGGTCCCGTCCCATTCGTCCCCTCCCCTTAACCATGAGAAACTGAAATAGAAACGACCATGTCGGGCCCCTACTTTTGTGTAATTCTTCTCGTTTTCCCCGAGGACGCTGTGGAAGTGATCTGTTTGATGAGCTATCCTTGGGTCACAATGCTGCTACGATGCGGAGGGTATCGTCGCGGATACCAGATACCGAAACGAGTGAACGTATGTCACAGAAGATGGAGATTTGACATGATTGCAATTTCATCAGGGGGCTACACGATGCCAGCTGTGTATCCGACGTGTTCGACCGAGCTCCAGGTTGCAAAGTCTATCATCCTTTGCAGAGTGAGTAGCTGCAGTTTTGCAACACTATGTTGCGGCCCTCATCAACACCATCAAGTGCCCTTACACGGAAATGCCTGCTTTGCTGCCTCTGCAATGGTCAGGGTTAAAGAGATACATGGCAACCTGACATCGACGATGGCACAGGCGAATTGTGGTAGTCGAACAAAGGGACGGTCTTGCTCATCATTGTGATTTCTTTTTTTTCATACAAAAACCTAGGTTTCCATTCCCAGGACATTCCCAAAACGCCGGCGCTGAATATGCTTCTTTCCTCTGCTGAGCCTTCACACATCTCGCTTTACGGTCCTCCTCGAACCTCTCTATCTCGCTTGTCTTGCTGCGCGTCATTGTGTGCTTTCGTATCATACATGTCAGCTCAGTGACCAATGCCTCCCGCGACCCAGTTGTTCCATTCCGGGTTTCCCGGCTGCGGAAAGAGGCCTTGATCCTGTTGTGCTGCCGGAGCGGGCGCGGGTGCCGGTTGGCCCTGCTGGTTCTGCTGTTCTTGACGTCGTCTGGCTTCCTCTTCCCGTCGGTGTTGCTGCTGACGCTGTTGGCGATAGTACAGCAGCAGGACAAGCGACAGTGCTAGGAACACGATGATGAGGCTCTCCGCGATACCGTCGTCTTCAAGAGGGCTACCTTCGGGGCCTCCTCCGATCGTATCGTCAAAAATGTCCTCATAATATGGGTCATCGTAGAACTGGTCGTCTTGGAGAAAGTTGGCAATCCACTCGCCAAGGGACCAATCCTTCTTTGGTTCTGCATTGACGTTAGTTTGCTTGAAAAGCATGAGAGTGAGCAATGGAAGGCTTCTTACTGGGATCATCTTGGATAGAGTGAATAGGCCCGTGAGTGAAGGTGTTCCACGCGCTCCTGATGCGCAGTTTGAGCAGACTCAGGGTGACTGGGAGATACGCCTCCTCGTTTACCTCGAGGGCTTGATCGTAGTATCTCTTGGCCAGGTGGAAGTCCTGTGTCAAGCCAATGCCGTTCTCGTGCATCCAGCCCAGGTTCCAGAGGGCCTGCGCGCTCTGGGAGTAGTCCGAAGCACCAGTGTAGCACTGAACAGCCTTGTTGACGTCGTGCTCGGCACCGATGCCGTAAAAGTAGTAGTCTCCCATCTTTACTTGGGAGTCCACATTGGCCTGTCGTGAGGATCTAGTCCAGTACATCAGGGCAAGCGTGGGGTTGTTCAACAACTCTGGGCGATTGTTGTTGACGCCAAGCCCCTTGGGTAGTGGCAAATTTTCGGACAGCTGCAAGCTCGACTTGAGCGGGTCGAGGATGAAGGCGACATTGTTCTGGGCTCTTTCGTAGCCCTGTTCAGCTGCCATGACGTACTCCAAGAACGCAAGCTCAACATCGCCGTAGTAGTAGGCCTGATTTGCTTCTGCCCAGGAGGACACCAAAGGCTCGGCCTTCTCGGCAACATTCTTGTAGTATCCCAAAGCCATGGAGCAAGTCTTGTCTCGGCCGACTCCGTGGTACACCATCTCTGCGAGATAGTAGTGTGCCTCAATCTGACCGTACCTGGCTGCCAACTCGAAATAGTTGTTGGCAATTCGGACGTCTTCCGGTCCGCCCTGGTCAAGGTAAAGTACACCCAACTCAATCTGCGAAGGTGCATAATCCTGGTCCGCCGCAGCCTTGAAGAGGTCAGTAGCCATAGCAATGTTTTTCGGCGTTCCGTATCCATGCAGGTTCATCAGACCAAGGCCATGCTGCGACTGGGCGTCTCCATGGGAGATGCCACGCTCGAACCATCTCTTCGCTTGGTCGAAGCTCTGATCGACTCCATCGCCTCTCAGGTACATACGGCCGATGAAGCCGGCGGCCTTGCTGGCTGTCTTTTCGATTCCCTGCTTATGGTTTTCGATGATGCGCCCGTCCTTTCTCCAGTATCGTTTAGCGACGGTGAAGAAGTACTTGCGAGCCAGGTCAAGATCTCTGTCGAGCCCTCTCTGGCCATCGTAGTAAATACGCCCCAAGTTGTAAGACGCTTTCGCATCGCCCTTCTGGGACATGAGGTCGAGGTATTCGATAACGTCGTCAATGGCGGCATTGGCGTCTGAGTTAGGGCTGACCTTGATAGCGTTCATGCCGGCGCTCGAGGCACTGGCACCTTCGCCATACACTCCACCAAGTTCGTCTGCAATGCGGTACGACTCAACAACCCAGGCCATGCCGCCCGGAGGACCCGATCTGTACCATACCATGGCTTCGTCGGCAACCTTCTTGTAGTACTTGCTTGCAATCTCACAGTTCTTCGGCGTGGCAACGCCGCTGTGGTGTCGGTAGCCTACAGCCATCTCCGCGCGTGTGTCTCCCTGAATTGCTGCAAAGGTGTAGTAGAGCAGTGCCTTAGCCTGGTCGGGAACCACGACGTTGCCAATTCCTGTTGCGTAGTAGAGGCCAATCATGTACTGGGCTGTGCGGTTTCCGTGGAGCGTGGCGAGGGTCTGGTAGTGGCCGAAAGCAACCTTCAGGTCTCTCGGGTGAGTCCAGTTGCCGTAGAAGTTCATGTCGGCGAGGAGATAAAGCGCATCGGTGTTGTTTTGCAGAGCGGACTGCTCCAGAAGCTTGACAGCCTCCAGAAGCGGCCCGCTGACCTTCGTTTCGCGTGCTTGGTTGCTTCCCGGCACGCCAGCTGCCTCTAGGCTCGGGAAGACCTTCAGTGCGTATTTGAACGTAGTCCATACGAGAGTGTATCGGCGTTCGCGTCTCGGATAGTGTCGTGATGGAAGCTTCTCGAGCTGCTGAATGGCCAAGTCGACCAAGTCGGCCCCTGCTCAGCGTCAGTCATGATCTGTATGATCTCCCCCCACCATCGCGACGGTTCGTACCTGGCTGTCTTGGGGGTGGTGCATCTTGCTCAGGAACTACGTCCGTCTGGATCTTTGCATGTCTCTCCTTTCCGGCTTCGTCGTTCTCGGTATTGATGACCTTTTGTTGCGCATCAGAACAGAACACCGCGGCCGCCTGCAACAGCACTGTAGCGTAATATGTCAGCTCCCACATCTACATCCGGACATTGCGCCAGCAGTGAGCACTTACGGACAAGCCAGAGGAAAGAGCTCTTCATGCTGCGAGTATTATGTGCAAAGGTCGGTCGCAAAGGTGCGCGACATATTATCCCGCAGCGAATAACCTGTAGCAATCGACGGGCGTAAGTTTCGGTTGGCGGTGCTAACAGCAGTGATGGGAACAGTTGTCCTGGCTCTAAGGTCCACGTAGATGAATTGGGAGCTCTGGAAGACCGGGGGTCGCTCGCTCCTCCTGACGTGATTGGACACGCTAGCTTAGTGACAGGTACAAGTACCAAGTGAAGAATAAGGTGTACGTATCGGCATATCGCTCTATGAGGGTTTGGCGCAAGGGTTGCATATGGTGGGGCTTTGCACCAAAGAGCCCCTCAGCTCACTATCAAAATCACCAACTGACAGGTGAGAGAACCTCAGATGAACCGCGCTTGAACTTGTGCTTATCCAATCCTTTGCCTCGCCATACCACGGGTTTTTGAAGTCTAGCATTGGCTTCATTAATTTCCCGTAGAAGACTTCTTCTACTGCTCTGAAATTGATCAGAAACCTTGTCTGGTGAGTACTCAACTCATTTACTACTTTTTTTTCTCTCCACTGTCCAAGACCCATGCTCACTCAAGTCTAGTCTACACAAGGAACATGTACAATCTCACCTGTGTCGACGGCCACCACTTCGGTGGTGAAGGGGATGTATACGTCCTTGACCTCCATCGCCTTAACACTGGATTAGCTGCCATCTCTTCCGACCAAAAACTTACCCTTTTCAACCCTGCCCGCATAGGCCAGGGGCCCATCACGTCGTTGGCCACCAGCCACGGCAACCTTACGTGCCTAAAGACATACGATGCCCTGGAATCTATCGTCTGCACGGCAGGAGAGAATGGGGAGGTTTCAATCTGGGACCTGAGGCAGAGCTCAAAACCGCAAGTAGCCCACTTTGCAGGTATGTTGACCCGCCGCAGCCGGGGTCATTGATGAACCACGTCGACTTACACGCAGTCGCAGCAACTCAGTCACCCATCACCTCCCTCGCCTGCGACTCAAGAAGCAGCACGATAGCAATCGGAACAGAACTTCAGAACCACACTGCCTCCGTTATGCTCTGGTAAGAACCCTCGGCGAAAGTCCTTCTCAGAGCCCACCCCTTGACACTTCCGCAGGGATATCAGAGCTGGTCCAACCCGAAGGCTACAATACGATGAAGTCCACAGCGATGACGTGACTGAGCTTCGCTTCCACCCTTCGCAGCCTCACGTCCTCCTGTCTGGTTCGACCGACGGCCTCGTCAACGTCTATGACACGCGCATCTCTGACGAGGACGACGTTGTCATCCAGGCGCTCAACCAAGGCTCCGTTCATCACGCCTCATTCATCAGCGATACAGAGATCTACGTCTTGACGCATGACGAGAAGTTTGCCGTCTACAGCGTCGCTGACGAGTGCCAGACCGGTGCCGCCGTCGCCGATTTCGGCGATGCCAGAGAAACTTTGGGATGCCAGTACATCGCCAACGTCACTACCAAGGTTGATGGAAGCGGTGCTATCGTCGGAGTTGGCGCCTTGGAGTAAGTGTCTTTATTTGCTCGAGAATGGGAGTTCGTAGCTAACACGGTTGCACAGGCGTCAGGTTTTCGAGCTGGTTCACCTTTCACGGACGAACGAGGGAAGCTGGGGTTTCGACAAGGCAAACAGTGTCGGTTTGCCTGGTGGTCATGGCGAAGAGATCGTTCGGTCCTTCTGCTTCTACGACGACGAGCAGGTCGTCTTCACTGCCGGGGAGGACGGCAACATCAAGGCCTGGAGACCCAGCTAGTGGTAGAGTAGAAGAATCGAAAAAAAAGAAAGAAACTCCGTGGGAAAAGAAATGATGTGCTTTTTCATCTGGGTATCATGCTTCCGTTCATCGACCTAGCAAGCGGCCAACCGGAATCAGCCATACTTGTCGTGCTTCCCCTTGACCTTCAACTTCAGAAGTTGCTCATGATAATCACCCTCCCTCCTGGCCCTCTTCAGCTTTCTGACTTCGTCGTCCTCGAGCCTGCGCCCGACAGCTTCTTCCAGTTCCTTACGACTGATCTTTTCCTTTGCCTTTTCCTCCTTGCTCGCCTTGATGCGCGGCTTGAACCTCGCCTGCATCCTGATGCGCCATGTGGTGTTGAAGGTCGTGGTTTCCTCGTCGCCTCGTACGTCTGATGTCGTAACGTTGGGCTTGGGCGGCTTGACGGACAGGAACGTATCGCGCAACGTCTGAATCTGAAATGTGCCCGGGGTATCGGCCGTAGCGATGATGTTGAACGATTCGAGGGGCGACACGGCCGCCGACGTCGCAGACAACACGCCGTTCTTGTCGCATCCAAGATACCTATATCGTCCGTTAGCTACGCCCGTCGACAGCTTCGGGGTCGCAAGAGGGCGCTTACTGTCCATGGTGTCCTTTGAACCTGAACTGCTCCGTTCCCGCAATTCTATTCGCAACCCACACCTGTCGCACGTCGTGAGGCTCCGCGCTCGTAGGGTTCCCGTCGACAATGTTCTCGATACCCAGCGTGAAGACCTTGCCGTTGGCATCGCTCGCCAACGCGGCAGGCGGGTCCGTAGGCAGCACGAACATGATGGGCCCAACGACGTCCGTCACCGCGTCGGCAGAAACCCAGCTGTCGTCGTTATCGGCGCCATCCTCCGGTGCAGCAGCGGAGGCGGCGCCGGCGCGGACGACGTCCCCGGCAGGCGCATCTCGGTCGTGGGCCTCCACCTCGGTCCGCTTTCTCTTCTTGGGCTTCTTCTCGCCCTTGAAGGATAGGGGCTTGACCATTGCCTAGGCGCCTCGTCCTTTTCGTTTCCGTCGCGTTCTCGTGAGTCGATGGAGGTCTCGATAGGGAAGGTGAATGTGAGATTGTCGCGGTTGTAGCCGGTGTCCGGCGGTTTCCGACCTGGTGTTGGTTGCAGCCTTCAAGATATAAACTGGTGATAGGAGCTTCAGCGCACTGGCGTTAAGGTATAGAAGGTTTGGATTACGTAAGGCCAAACAGCTGCCCCTCCCCCACATCAGATCACACTCCCCAGAAGGTCACAGGGTCCGTTGTAGGTAGATGCAGCCACGATCTGATTACTTTTCTGTGAAATTCATTCGTCGTTGAGAAATTCTTCCAGCTTTGCACCCCAGAGAGTCAAGATGTCTTCAATCGCGCAACCGGTCACTGTATCGCTGAACGATCTCAAGGAGGGTGAGTCGCTTGCTGTTCAGTGTAGCAACCGCAACTTACATGTGATGATCTTGTTCTAGGTAACATCCCCTTTGAGACTTTACAGAAAGCATTCGGCCCCGATTCTTTGGGTATTTTGGTCGTCAAGGATGTGCCGACTGAGTTTGCTCACTTGAGGCATCAAACGTTGTCTTATGCCTCTTACCTTGGCAACTTGCCCGAGCAAGAGTTGGGTACGACAGTGGAACCCCACATCCGCTGTGCACATCGCTTACACTGAAGTAGCCAAAATCGAGAATGTCAAGGCCAAATACCTGACGGGCTGGTCTCTCGGCAAGGAGACTCTCAAGGACGGCCAGGTAGACACCTTCAAGGGCTCGTACTACGCAAACTGCGCATTCTACGTTGACGCCACTCTCAACTGTGCCAAGCCCACGGCGGAGTTCAACGAAGACAACTTCCCCGAGTACCTGTCGCCCAACGTCTGGCCATCCCAGGACGTCCTCCCCGGGTTCAAGCCGAGTCTCGAAAGCCTGTGCAAAGTTATCATCGACACAGCCGTCCTCGTCGCGCGGGCCTGCGACAGGTTCGCCGAGACGGAGATCCAGGGCTATCCGAAGGGATACCTTGAGCATGTCGTCAGCACTTCTACTACCACCAAGGCACGCCTGCTGCACTACTACCCGCAGACTCAGGCAGACCTGGACAAGATTGGTGCCAACGATGATTCCTGGTGCGCCGAGCACCTGGATCACGGCTGTCTCACGGGCTTGACATCCGCCATGTTCATCGACGAGAAGGAGACCTCGCCAGCGGTGCCGGAAGTCAGCAACAGCACGTCAGCCAGCTTGCCCCCGTTGGCAGAGCTGCCAGCGTCGCCCGACCCGACGGCCGGCCTGTACATCCGCTCCCGCAGCGGGGAGACGGTGCAGGTCAAGATCCCGCGTGACGGCATTGCCTTCCAGACGGGCGAAACCCTGGAGCGCATTACCGGTGGCAAGTTCAAGGCGGTGCCGCACTTTGTGAGAGGCGTCAAGGCGTCCGTCAGCGATGGTCGCGTTGCGCGCAACACGCTGGCGGTCTTCACTCAGCCTAACCTGGGCGAGGAGGTTGACATGGAGCAGCACATCAACTTTGGCGAGTTTGCCCGCGGCATTGTGGCCAAGAACACGGTGTCATGAGTGTTGTAGTTTGTAATTATAAACCTGAACAAAATAATGATGAGCAATTTATCACTAGTCGATGGCCGAACGGGTGAAGATGTTAAGATGGAGAGTTGAATTCGCAGCCGAGTTGCCCAAAGGGGTAACATTTTCAGTGGACACAGGCGGGCCGACGGGATAGTGCACCGGTCCCTAGTCGCTGCTATAAGCTAAGCTGGGCGATAACAAGAAGAGACGATATCGATCTACTTGCTTGTAAATCCGTTTACTGTCGTGAAATATTTTGAATTAGCACATTGGCCTGACATCAAGGTCGAGTCCTCCGGGTTCTCATAGAAGCACCACAATCTAATCGGTTGTTGTCACCTTGAGAGTTAGAAGAAACATATTTAAGTGTTACTCAATAGCGCTGGGACCACGCTGATTTTTTCCCCTCTTCTTACACAATGTAAACGGGTGACACTTGTTCGACACTGCGCAAAGCGTGAGGCTCGGCCTCATGCGCTTGGTAGATCATGCGGTAGGTCGTCTTCACCGATGATCCGCTGGTTCATCGAGGACGTCTGCAGCTTGCCGCGTGCGTGGAGAAAAGCTCATCAGTGATGAGATAGTGCGGCTTCAAGCCGGCCTCTAAGCCAACGGCTTTAGGAACTCGGCGTCAAAAGCTCGGCTCAACGTCTTCTAAGATGATAACTCCTGGTCTCTCTCATGCTATCTGTTAAAGCGACAAGGGCGCTAGTTTAGGAAATAACCATCCGGCAGGCCCGGGGATCGGCGTCGGGCCGTATCTCAAAGTCGGACCTCAAGATGCCCCGACCCATGGCTCCAGACCTCGGGAGCCGTCTATAATTCCAAATTTTTGTTGTGACATTCCGTGATGACCTTGCACGACCGAGGCAGGCCACCGAGTCTGGCCAATTGCGTGATATGGTCGTCAAAACTGCTCAGTAAGCAGTCTGTCGTGATCGGATTGCATCATGATTCGCAAATTGCCAGAACAAAGCTACCTCCGCCATATCACTGCCTGTAGAAGCTACCCCGCCCCCGCCAGCTCCAATTGGGCACTTTATCAGGCGTCATCACCCTCTGATTTGAGAACAGCTTCCCGCTGCTCACAAGCTCCATGAAGCTCCCTTCGCACGTCATATTAAACCTGAGTCGGCGCCCAGCAGCTGTCATAAGAACCCATTCCACCATATCACCACTCACTCGAAGCGCAGCATTAAAAACACACCGTCACTTCACCACATCGTCCCCCAAGATGGCCGTCCCACCAAAGTTCGCCGCCCACAAGCTGGCCTTCTCCCCCGCCAAACCCGCCGCGGAGGGCGTCGCCGCGCAGCCGCACACCATCGAGCTCTACCTCGACTACGTCTGCCCCTTCTCGGCCAAGCAGTTCGCCACCTTCTACGACCAGGTCGTGCCCGCCATCCGCGCGAACCCGGCCTGGGCCTCCAACGTCGAGGTCGTCTTCCGCCAGCAGGTGCAGCCCTGGCACCCCTCGAGCACGCTCGTGCACGAGTCCGCCGTCGCCGTGATCAAGGTCGCCCCGGCCAAGTTCTGGGCCTACAGCGACGCCCTCTTCAAGGCGCAGAAGGACTACTTCGACGTCAACGTCGTCAACGAGCCGCGCAACGAGACGTACAAGCGCCTCGCCAAGCTGGCGGCCTCCGTGGGCGTCGACGAGAAGAAGGTGTACGACCTGCTGGTCATCTCGGACAAGCCCGCGGAAGACGGCTCGCTCAACAGCGGCAACGGCGTGACCAACGACTTCAAGGTGCTCATCAAGCTGGCGCGGTTGACGGGCGTGCACGTCAGCCCGACGGTGCTGTTCGACGGATACCCCAATAACGAGATCAGCTCGAGCTGGACTCTGGACCAGTGGAAGGAGTGGCTGCAGAAGAACATTGTCTGACTTGAAGGTAGACGTGCTTCGCCAAGGGAGCTTCGGCTGTGAGCTATGGATGCCGGTGGTCATTGCTCAAGCTTGTGAAGAGAGAGCCCTATGAGACATCCAACTCGATTGAACCACCAGCAACTTTTAATGAATCACATTACGAAAGAAACATAATCAAATCATCGAAAATTACTGAATTTGTTGAATAATGGGTGATTGTGAAACGTAGTCCAGTTCGGACCATGGCAACCGGATAACCAAGTCGCGCGCGTTGCGTTTTCCCATTTTCCCCCAGAAGGAAAAAAAAAAGTCCAATGCAGGGCGCAGTGACCTCATCCAACGTAGCTCACCTCATCCAATCTTCAACCTCATCTCACAACTCCTCCATCCCTACCTTCCTTCACTCAACCCTCCGAGGCATCCTCACCATGTCTCTCCTCAGACTCACTCTCACACGGCCACCCGCGCCGGCGACTCACCTCCTCCCCGCCCTGCGGTCATGTCCGCTCCGCCCGCAGCTCCTCCGAAAATCTCTGCCGCCGCATAGTCTAAGACGGCCCTTCGCCTCCTCCGCGCCGCCGCCCAGAAGCCACCACGGGTCCGGGACCGCCGCGACCACTCCTACCGCTTCAAAACCGGCGACGGCCAGCTCCGGAACTACCGGTGAGTGGTCCAAAGAGCCCGCACACCGCGCACAGAAAGCTAATATGGCGCACTCGTAGCACAACTGCTTCCTGAGAGACTGCTCGTCTACCAGGCCGGCACGGGCAGGATAGGATTCGTGGCCGGTCTCAAGATCACCACCATCTTCGTGGCCGCCGTCTTCGCTCTCGTCTGGGAGCCCGCTATGCTGCGCAGTGACGACGTGTCCGTAGCTCAGATCACCGCGGCATGCAAGTCTCCCCATTCCTTCCTTCCCGCCCATCACATCGGCTTTCTCCCTCGCCGTATCTACTCCCATCTCACGCCCCTACACACCGGCAAACTGCTAGACTCACTCATACAAGAGAACATCCAAACTAACACCTTGGCCAGCCACCTGCGCCCTCATCCCCTTCGCCTACGTAGCCTACTTCTCCGCGCCCTTCGTCACCCACGTCTTCCTCCGCCTGCCCCCCGCCGCCCGCTCCTCCCGCGCCCTCCTCGAGCGCTACGTCCGCGCCCTCCCGGCCACCGCCCAGCTCGAGGTCGGCACGCTGGGCCTCGCCGGCCGCCCGCGCGCCACGCTCGTCAGCGCAGCCGACCTCCGCCCCGTCCCCGCGGACGCCGGCTTCCGCGAGACCCGCGCGCGCCTCGTCACCCACACCCGCGACGTCGCGGACCTCATGGCGCGCAAGAAGTGGTACCACTACCGCCCCGTCAGCCTGTTCGGGCTGCCCGCGAAGGAGGCCGGGAGAGCCAGCAAGTCGTCGGGCTACAGGAACGCCGCCAAGGACGCGTGGGTGTACGACATCATCCGCCCGATGTTGGGTCAGCGCAGGTGAGAGTGGAAGCAGAAGCTGCACCACGGGATATCCGGGGGCCCCTCTACGAGGAGAGGGAGGGAGGGAGGAAGAACATGGGGTTACGACAACACCAATGTACTCGCGGCCATGCATACGCAATTTGCCCACGATGTCTACCCATACTCAGACACAGAGAGGGAGAAACAATATCGTTCCTCAGCTGTATTATTACCAACAACCAAAAACAAACCAGATACCCCCACCCCCAACCACAACCACAACCACGGCTAGTCAGTCGCCCAGTTTCCAATATCGCCACGGTCCAATGTTCGTTTCGCGAACGGACGCAGCTGTCAAACCTTTCGGGGGTCTATTCTCGGTACCGAGGCCTTGTGCTCATCCGCTTACGCCTCGCCTCGCCTCTCGATTCAGTACCTTGCCTTAGGAGAACGGTGGTTGTCGCTGGCGGGGCGGCGTGGAACCCATGACTTGTTCACATCTTTCAGCCCTCTTTTTGCCGCTCGTTATCGCTACTGCTGCTGGCTGCCAGCCGGCCCGGCCCCTGCTCGACTGACTTGCGTAACCGCGTGTAGAGCGCAGCGCAGCGCAACCTGACTCCTTCAGCCCCATGCGTCCACAGCCGCAACCCGCGCCTCGCCCACATTACATTGTGTAGTACATATATACTATACGGCGTAGCAGTGAAAGGGGATCTGTTTCCTACGTGGGAGTACCCTTGGTTGTAGTATGGTCGCACTTGCGTCATGGGGATAAGGTAGTAATACGATATACAGCCTGGTAGGATTGCCTCCGGCGGTTGCCGCGTCCCTCCGCCCGAGAAAAACCCCGTCTGATCCCGCAATGTGTCCATCCCATCACACGGACATCGCCCGAAACCAAGGCGGCACTCCCGGACCCTCCGCCCCGGCGCGCGGGAAGAGTCGGTACCTAGGGTGGTCCAAGAAAAAGAAAAGAAAAAAAAAACAGTACGTGCGCGCGCGGGGTTGGTTCAGAACTTCAGTCACATCAGAGTGAGTGAGTGAGGGAGGGGGCGTGGTGGTGGTTTGTGCATGTCGTTGGAACTTTCGTCGCTCGAAACATGCGCCTGTGATGAAGCACGTCGGCCACGCCGGGTTTTGAAGTGAAGCGGAGGACGCCGTCACCGTTCCTCCATAGATCCGACGAAATTCCAGAAGGGCTTTTAGCAAAGATGGAAGCTGGCTGCATGGTTATCTTGGCGCAGGAGGATGGCTGCTGGGAAAGGTCCTGCAAGTCGGGTCGCGGTGCTTGCGGCGTTTACGCACACTCTATCGGCGGTATGGGAACCCGGTCTGACGTCGCATCCAGAGCGATGTGTGCCGTGCCACGCACTTACTACGGATGTGCAGTACGCACCCCGACCAAGAGAGAGAGAGAGAGACAGAGAGCATTCCAGAGCCCATGCCGCCATGCGCAACCCCAAACTCTAAACTCACAACCATCACCTGTACACTAAGTAAAGTATCGCAGTACGTAGTCAAGTAGTGCACTAAGTACTGCGTAGAAACGACAGCCCCAATGGCAGTGCTTCTCACCTGGACCCTGGCGTCTCGAAACATCGAGACAAGACACCCATGCCCAACTTTGATCAGATTCATCCCGATGCGTCCGCCCACCGTCTTCCGATTGAAGCACTTCTCTGGCATGCTTTTCTCTCGCCGCTCATGCTTTCTAATCCCCCCACATCCTTGCCAGCGAAAAGGGTGAAGGAGAGGGGTCTAGAACCGGCCGTTACCAAGGAGCTGCAACAAGCTTCTGGCTGCGTGCCTGCTGCTGCAAGTACATACACACACATACGGCATTACAGCATGCGCAATACGTAGGTAGTTACCAACAAGTAGGGCCCTTTGCTACCCTAAGGGTCCCATTCGGGTCCCCTCCCTGACGCATCCCACACCTTTCAGTAGAAGGGGGGTTGCTGAGCTTCGGTACCTGGCGTCGGTTCGGGAGCTGCTGCACACGTTAATTGCCGTCACACTCTCTACGCTGCAGTTTGATTTAACAGCTCGTTTATGCCTTTCCGAAAAACCCGACATCCGATTCCCGGCTTCCGCGCCGCAAGCCCCTGCCTGGGTCTGTCTCCGCCCACGGCGCTGCCACGGCGCCTTGCCGACAGGTCGGTCGGCCCATTCTGTCTGTCGTTGGTCGACTTTCGCCTGCGTCTTCGTTCGGCGTCTCCTTGTCAAACCAGTCCTGACAGAGAACACCCGAGAGAAACTCCCCGCCGCCATGGCATGGGGAGGCAAATAAGTTTACAGAGCAGTTAGCCTGCCGCCGGCCGACGTATGCATCCCGGCCACCAACGTTCCCCCAAGCCGGAAAATGAAAGTTTGTTTTTTGCGAGACACGACGGGGTCCCGGGGTGACGGAGAGAAGGAGAATCGAAAAAGCCTGTGCGAGAGAGAGTGTGTCTCCGCGCGCGCGCTGAAGTTGAGACCATCTGTAGTTAATGCAAACCCTACCTTGGTCCTAAGATTTGCGGCTGAATTGAACGAACCCTGGAAATCTTGTTGCCAACTTCAGATGCCCTGGCCAATTGACCCCTCTACTTGCCTGACTTTGCGACCGCTTTGGGGACTTCCCGGTTGGAATCTGGTAGTGTTCGATGGTCCCCTTTTCATCGTCATCCCTCTTGAGCTGGCTGCCGTTGGTTTGGCCCCAAACCCCCCATGTGAATGAGCAGAGGCAATCAAATCACCGCATGTTTGCCTGTCCTGACCTGCTTCGCCACCCATCGGGGACCTCGTGGGGGTTCCTTTGTCGTCACGTCGTGTCTTGTCATCTGGTGGGAGAAAAAAAAGAATAATGCGCGCGAAAAAGGTGGTATCATATCCGTATTGACCGGCCCAATCAACGCAAGTATCGAAGCATCCTCATTGCCCCCTTCTTCCCCCATCCCCATCGTACAGGTACTTTTTTTGTGGTCAGGTCTCACGAGGCAGCTGGTAAACAGAACAAAGAGACGCTCCTCTCATTCGTAATGCCCACTGTGTGCGCTGTCCGTACGCCGCCGACCCTGCCTGAGCCGCTTCGTCGGCCCCGTTTTGAGGAAACATGCCAAATAATAATACATTCCTGAATGCAGGCCAGGACACCGCCTGGACCTGACTTTTCCTTCCATGTGCCGTCCGAGAACGCCCACTGAAAACACCCCCCCCCCCCCTTCTTCAGTTGGAACCATGCTTGTCCAGGGCCAGAATGATGACGCCCACGCGTGCGCTACAAGGACCTCCACGTGCGTTGTATTTTTTTTGGGCCTCCTCGTGTTCGTCGTAATCGTGTACATATATTCGTCGCGAAAATAAACCGTGAATGTGGTGTGAAGTTATGGACCATGAGAACCGAATGTCGAAAAATATGTGCGGGTGAATCGTTCGGGGGCCGAGGGGAAGGCAGCTGATGAGAAGGTTCGCATCGATGTTCTTCCCAAATGTTTCCCAGAAGAAAAAAAAGGAATATGCTGTAGAAACCGATAATCGTCGTCGCCGCTTTTATACCAACTTTGAAACTTGATGTAAATACTCTCGCCAGCAAGGACGTCGGAGATCCGTCCCGTGGAGTCAAAATATGTCAAAACGATTTCAACGCCGTTTCATCATCGGACCACTGTTGCCGTCGTAGTCCCAGGCCCGCTTGAAGCCGCCCTCGTAGACACTCGCCACGGACTCTTGCCACATAGCAGGCGAGATGAAAGACTGGACTGGCGCAGCCGTATACTGCGGCGCCATCTGCTGAGAGGCCACGGGGAGAGTGGCATTAACTGCCTGTATGTCTTGAAGAGACGGGGCTTCGGGTGCACCTGAAGACGGAGAAACACTAAGCGAATTGGACTGGGGAGGCAGCGTCGAAGGCTGTGGTTGGACCTGAGGCGTACCGAAAGACGTGTTCCATTGCCTGGAGAACTGTTAGTGATCACTGCGCAGCTGTCTGACAGGATTGCGTTTCTTTGGCTTACTCAAAAATCTTCGCAGGGTTCCAAGCTGGCGCACTCGCCAGCGGCATGGTCTGAGGCATCCCCGGTGCTTGGGATCCTTGGTTCGCCATCATTACGAGTGACTGTATAGCAGGCGAGTCACTCTTGGTATCCACAGGTCCGGCAGAGATAGGAGGTGTGATGGGGTGGCTGGTATAACTGACTTGGGAGTGTTGAAGGTTTTGCGTGTCCAACTGATGGTCCAGAGAGCCAGTGCGAGCCATACCCGGTCTGTAACCACGAGGAGGGCTTGAATGGTTGGAGGACTGCGGGCTGCCGTAGGGGAAGCTAGGCTTGAGCACGAATTGTTTCCTGGTGTCAGCAGAGAACGCCTCTCTCAACGCGTCGACCTGCTTCTGGAGGTCCTGCATCGGCCACACACTCATGACCTTCTCGAGGACACGCATGTGGCGCGTGAAGTATTCGCGAGCATCAGTGTTCAGATCCGGATCCGGCGAGACGACGGCCACCTATATTCCACCGTGTCAGAGCGTCAACCTACAAGATATTCATCGACAATCACCCACCAGATGGAGAACAATGCAGCACAATCCGCAGTAGACAGTGAAACTGAAACCACGGAGCATGCATTGCAACCCAGAGAATCCAAAGTTGTTCAGTACTGCCTCCTGAAGTCGACACAGGGCCTTGGCAGCTGAATAGCAGATCATCATGTGCTGTTTCCATTGCCCGTCGGTTGAGTTGGGATCAAGGAAGTTCAGCTGCGGTCGGTGGAGCAGGATGAGTGTCAAATAGTAGTACGAATGCAGATTGCCAATGTAAGGCGACGAGAGCCACGGAGGCGATCCATCCGGGGGGAAGGTCACAGATAGGTCCGCCGGGAGATCGCTCATCCAAGACTGCAGAGCTGGGTTGAGCTGCACAAACTCGGGGTCGACACCCCAGTCCTTCGTCTTCTTCTTCTTAAGGCGGCCGTAAGTGCTGTTCATGCGGCTAACGTTGCGGACGACTCGTGCGAAGTACGTGAAGTTCCGGGTGATGTGGTACTCAGATTCGTCGCCGCCGGGAATGGGGCGTGGAACGTTGAAATCGATGGAATCCAGGTCCACGGAGAGGTCGTATCGGCCTGTAGCCTGTTAGCAAAACTATTTTCAGACATTGGAAGCTAAGACAAACCCTGAGGAGATCCGATCATCACTTCACCGACAAAGATGGATTGCCAAATCCGGGTCTTCATCTGGCACTCCGCGGGAGAAGAGCCACAAGGGTGTCCCATTTGATGATCGGTGTAGTGCTCGTCCAGGCCGAGATCCTTGCCCATCTGCACGCATTGAACAATCGTCATCCAGGATCTGTAGTAGTAACCGCGCTTCGGTGCCGCTTCTCTAGCCTTCAAGATGAGCAACAGAGCCTGCAGGGTGCTGAGTCTTGGAACATCCATAAAGGAATCGGCGTGCTTAGACGCCAAAGCCAGCCACTGCTGTCCCTCACCGGGATCGTCCGCGAGTCTTCCGCCCATGGCGAAAATGGCCTCAAGAATGAGGGGTGAGATTGACTGCCTGTTGGTGTTCCACTGGTGGTAGAACATGGGCTTGCTCAGAACCGGGACATATGGGTGCACATGGGTAAAGAAGAGCTCGAAGTAGTGCATGGCGGTGTCGTCGTCTGGCATCAGTTCAGGCGGGATGCGAATCTTAAGACCAGGCCCGGATGGCAGAGGAGGGAGAAGCTCCTGATAATCATCAGGCTCTTCCACCACCGGTTCCTCCTCCCGTCTGAAAGAGGCCTTGTTCCTGAGGTAGGGCGCTGGAAATACTTGTCAGTGTCTGCAATTCACACGCCCTTCAAGAGTTGCCTACCTGTGCCTGCTTCGTTCACCTTCAAGGAACCCATGAGGTCGGCAAGATCTGCTTGCTGGTAAGATCCATCATTCGAGTAGGTGTCGGGAGGTGAATCCGCGCGCGAGCTCTGTTGCATAGGCGGTGTCGGGAACACGTTCTGGCCGGCGTAGGACTGATCCATCATGCCGACGGAGGGCGACACAGTGGTGTAGTGGATGTTGTGCTGGCTGGATCCGTCGGAGTAAGGCACCTGCGGGAAGACGTTGTGATCTGAATACGCGCCTTGGGCCGCGTACATGGAAGGGTTGGGCTTCTGGCCTCCGGGGATCATCGACTGTTGCTGCATGGGAGCTTGCTGGCGGAAGCTGTCTTGAAGCTGGGAGGATGCAGCGGCAAAGTCGCTTGGCCCAGACTCATAGGCGGTGTCTGAAGTCCCGTCGTACTGGCCATTGGGACGGACGCACTGCAGCTTGAGCCTGATACACGCAGAGCATGGCCAGGTATTCGTGGTGGCAGCATCGCACTTGATCTTTCGTCTCCTGCATCCTTCACAGGCCCTCATGACTACAGGTCATCAGTGTAAGTAGACTACGAGCGGTGAGACCGCGCAAGAATATGAGCGTACCCTTCAATCGCTTATGGCGATTGTGTTCGTCAACGAAAACATAGTCTACAGAGATGGTGTTTGGTTAGACAGACATTCAACGACAGTCTGCGGCCGAGGCGGTGGAGGTAGAGTAAAGGTGGATTGGGTGGATGGATGGATGGATGGCGCACTCTTCTGGGTTTCCCTTTGGGGGTACTGCTGGGGCGCAAAGGAAAAGCTGCCCATCTGGGAGCTCTGAGGCAGGATGCGCCTCACTGAGGGATCGTTGGACATTTCGAAATCGGATCGTGGTGAGTTGAGTCGAAGTTGTTGGGTGCGGTGAGCTAAGAAGGAGGACGTAGCCTCGGACGAAGTGCGGAGCGGAGACAAAGAAGCGGTTACATCCACGTCCGTCGATGGTGTAAATCAGTTGGAGAGAGCCGACGGTCCCGACCTTTGGAGCGCACTCGGATGCACCCTCTTTCTCAGTTACGTGGAATGGTGATGGAGGTCTCTCTTTCAGCGTCGTCGGGGACGAGACAGAAGCGAACCGTCAAGTCGAGGTTGGGTTGCAGAAAGGAGGAAGATGTTGGGAAAAGAAAGCAGTCCAGAGGGCAGTTGTGTCTCGAATTTCTCTCTGAAGCGCGCTGGCTAGGAAATGTCCGGATTGGTGGGCGATGGTGAGGGGGGTACGCGGGAGAAGGTCAAGCCTTATTATGAATGGACGACAGGTCCCGGCGTGAGGCGTGAAGGGTTGGCGTGGGTAGACCTTGACGGGGGTGGGAGAGGGCGACCGGGGTAAGGAACAAGATCTGGGCTAGGTAGGTACGGTACAACAGCAGGGTAGGGCAGGGTCATATCACTGCGCTGCTCTGCTGCCGGGGCCTAGAGGAGACCGATGTTCGATGATGGATGCGACCAGGAGTCGATGGGGGTGGGAGCCAGGACCCAGACAAGGGCTGCCTGGGTAGGCAAGGTATGCTGGACAGTGCTGTGCTTTTGGTGGTGAGGACGAGGTAGGAGGAGTAGGTAGCTAGCCTGGAGGGGATGGGAGGGGAGGGGGGTGACTCTGTGTGTGTGTGCGTGTGAGAGAGAGAGAGGGAGGGAGGGGGCCCAGCAGAGGAGAGGAGACGAGACGAGAAGAGAGAGAGGAGAAAGGAGCAAGAGGAGATGATGATGATGATGATGCTGGAGATGGAGATGGCAGCACGGCCCAGGGTCACAGTAGTCGGGTAGGGCGTCTGAAGTGAGTGAGAAGAAAGATGAGAATGAGAAAGGTAAAGAAGGCAGGTGTAATAGTAAGGCGAGGAGGTAGTTTGAGGTATCCAAGCACGCAGTGAGGGTACGTAAGGCGGGTTGTGAACAGGTCAAGAGGCAGAGGAGGTGATGGCAAGTATCCGTAGACAGATACTGTCATGGAGAGAGAGTGAGAGAGAGAGTGCAGTGCAGCAGCTGCTCAGGGTGTGATGTAGCGTCGCTGTAGGGTGTTGGCGATGGAGACTCGAGTGGGAGGGACTTGTGGAGTGTGTAGGTAATGGCAGAGAGCCAGAATTAGGTACTGCGGTAGAGAGAGGGTAAGAAGAGTGAGCCAGTGTGTATGTGAGTGTGAGTGTGGGTGGGTGTGGGTGTGGATGCCGAAGTGGATGTTGGTGTGGTGGGTGTGGGCGAAGGGTGGGAGGTCGCGCAATGCGGCGACGGCGTGAGCGGCAGCCAGCCCAGCACCAGATACTGCATAGCACCTACGGTAGGTTTGAAGAGAAGGAAGGTATGGAAGGCAGGTAGAAGCAGGAGACCTGACCTGCATTACAAAGCGCTGCGGGATGCATGTAACTATCTGCCTACGAGTACCTACCTTGCCTTACCGTACCTTATTGCTTTGGGCAAGACCAGTCAGCGAGCAAGACAGCTCCCCATCCCAAAGTACCGATGTATCTGTCCACCGCGGCATACTGGCAAGATACTTGGCAGCACCAATGGCTTCCAAGCACTGCACCTCAGCCACTCGAGTTGCCGTCCCCTCGACAGATGGCTTCTCCCAGGGCGCTGCGCTAGCTACCGCAGACAGCGCAGACAGCGCAGACAGCGCAGACAGCGCACCCGGGCCTCGGGACTAACCCTCGCAGACGACGACAGGACCGCCGGCCGGGGAGGGGGAGGAGGAGGCTACTACCGATAGTGATGCGTGCCGTAAGGTAGCTAAGGTAGAACAGAAGGAGGCAGAGCTGGGGCAGGCTGGGACAGGGCAAGCTACACTCTGTCCAGCAGGCGAGAGGCTAACAGGCCTGTCGCAGGCCGAATCTGGCACCAAAGTTGAAGGCCTGTCCAGGGTGCGCTGTAAACCCTCGAGTCCCAGAGTCTCGAATCTCATCCGACTAACGACTGCTCCCCAAACCCTCATTTGCCGGGTTTGGACTTGACGGGTTCCCGATGCTGAACTTGAAATTGGACCCGGGCGGCGGGAAATGGCGACAGACAAAGGACTAAACTCCGTGCCAGGGGAAAAAGGTACTCGCTGTCTGTGTCCGCGTCCGTGTTCAATGGTTTGAACGAAAGGGGGGTCTGATAGACGCAGATGCAGAGACGAGACGTCCAAGGGACAAATTGACACACAGACTGCAGAAGAGGAACAGAGGATGGAGAAGAGATGGACACACAACGTCTCCTGTTCTTGGGCTGTCGTGGCGATCAAATCGAACAACCTACGCACAGCGGGGTGAACGTCAGAGGCGTGTAGCATGCACTCACTCTCTCTTGCACACCTACTATGTAGCCACACGCACCTCCTCCTCCTCCTCCACATAGCAGCCACTTGAGGCAAGGTACGGCGATGAAGATGAGGATAATGGTGCGGGAAAGGGTAGGGTAAGGTACATTCCAAGCCTCTTCAGGTACGAGACGACAACACACACCAGACACGCACGCACGCACGATCGCTCGCGCGCACTGAGCGAGATGGAGGGGAAGAGAGCTGCGACAAGTTGGTCAATGGCATGGAACAGATGGGCACTGGCCATGGCGGCGAATCCGTCCCCCACGGCATTGCCAATGCCAATGGTGGTGACCGAGAGGGCTTAGGAGAAAAGAACACAAGCCCGAGTCAGAATCCGGTCTGCTGATGTGAGTGATTGAGTACCGTACCGTACCATACCGTGAGTACGTCTTCATCGGCGCAAGGCGCCGTCGCCGCCAGAGACCAGCAGATGCACGACGTGTCGGAGGTAGAGGTAAAGGCTCAGGCTCAGGCTCAGGCAGAGGCCCAAAGACGGGGAGTGCCGGGACGTATGTGTGACCAGTGCACCGGTAAGAACCCTTCTTACCGGTGACACTGGACGCGCCCACGCCGCCTCAACTAGAGTTGAGTTGCCTTACTGCGTTCCCTGGGCAAGGCGGTGTCGTGTGTATCTAGTACGAAAACGGCAGAGATGCACTGTACCCAGAGCCTGGCCCAGCCAAAGAGACGATGAGACGGTCTGGCCTTGTCGTCATGTCTGCGCAGGGCAATGTCACGAATACAGTGTTGCTCCACACTGCGCGAATACTGTACACCGTCCATTCGCCAGTCCGTCTCACGTCTTTTCCTTCGCTCTCTCCAGCCAGCAGAGAAAAGACAAACGTCAACTGGTGTAGTCCGGTTCAGTCCAGCCACAGCCTGTATTCGAAAGACAGGACGACAACATCCAAGACATGGACCGGTAGGGAGGGTCGCTGTAAGATTGGTCATGGCCGAGAAAGAGAAAGCCCATCCATCTTTCCTGTGTTATCCCATGTCATGTTAATAAGTGGCCATGCTTGTTGTTGATATCGATTTCAGGCCATGCCTTCTTGCGTACCGAGGGATTGCCAAATGAGGTAAGTTGCCTGGACCATGAGAAAGAGGAGAGGGGGAGAGCTATCCGTACTAAGCATCTCTTTGATTGACCTGCAATGACCAGACGACCCGCAACTTTCTCCAGCACGCTCAACGCTAGTGAGTTTTGTGCTCCGTAATCAATATCAGTGTGGTGTAAACCAGGCAGGCGGGAATCCAGACAAGGGCATGTGTCTCCGTAGAATGCATAGTCTGTACCCGTCATCCGTCCGCAGTCCGTAGGCTACCTTACCCGCCCTCGTGCCGTGCCCAGTAGGGCCAGTAGGAGCCCACTGCTTCTGGACACCTCATTCAACTGCTTTCTTTTGCATCTTTGGTCCCGTCTCGTCTCGGGCCTTGCCTTGGAACTTGGAGCTCCTCCTGTCTCCTGGAGACGTGGAGGCTGGGACATGAAGATGACGGATACGGAGGCAGTACCTGAGGCTTGCCCCGTCCAGTACTGGCCTGATGGGCTGGGTCCGAGCAGGCTCCAGGTCCAGTGTCGAGCTTGAATGCTTCGAGAAACAGTGCCCACCAACCCCGTCCGCCCACGACGGGGAGGTGGAAGGTGGAGGGTTGCGAGGGTCCCAAAGCAGAAGCTCTGCTCAGATGCTCGCCCCGTCGGCCCCAGACCGCCCTGGTCTGGGCACCATACAGTGTCTGAAGATGGCATGCCAGGGCTACCTGCGCTCACTTTGGAAGTACACGGCAAATGGCAGTTGTACGGATACGCAGCACTTTGCAGAAGGTTGCTGGTAGATGTGGTTTTGCCTTGTCCTGAATATGGGCCCTCATTAGCTAGGTAGTGTGTGTACTTTGCGAGAGCCACAGCGGTCAGCCAGACTTCTTGGAGGCGGAAGGAAAGTGCCGCAGCTTACCTACACTACATTGTCTAGGGCCAGGCACAACTCCACAATGCCAGATGCCGACAAGCCTCTCGTACGGTTAGGTTGTTGGCAAGCCTCGCCGAGGCACCGACGAGCGGGAGAAGAGGTGACGGTCAAACGCCATGGGCGGCAAGGTTGGCAGACGTTTGTTTCTATGTCGTCTTCTAGCTTGCAGACTTGGGGGCACCGGCGGACGTGGTGCCGAGCTTGTAACGCGATGACAATGGTATCGGTAGCGGCCGGGGCCATGGCAGACCCAACGCAGGAGGCGGTCAGTTTTAGCCCGCAGCGTCTCGGTGGGATAGACGGTAGTAGCGCACCTCAACGCAGAGAGGTAGTCGGTGTCCGTCCGTTATTTGGAGCTCCGGGGTCGAAACGCCCTAGAAGGCCGGCAGGAAGGGGAGGATTGGCGGCGTCCATCCATCCCATCTGCTCGCGTTCGGTTCTTGTTTCCCCCAGCCTACCTTGAAATCGGCGACCAGACCAGCATTGAGATGGCCCGAGGGACGCTTCTCTCCTAACTTCTCAGGCGCCCATCCGTCGTCAAGCCCCCCAAGGCTCAACTCAAGGACCCCCAGAGCCATGCTGCCTGTCCTGTGAATGCCATGCCGTCTCTGCGTGGATTGCATGGGTGGGTAGGGAGAGGGAGAGGGAGAGAGACAAGGGAAGTTGAGCTAAGGTAGGCGAGCGGTGGGTAACGTGGACAGGGGGAGAGGCTAAGAAAAAGGGAAATGCAAGGAAGGTGATTTGGGGCAACAGTTGGAGCACCCACCGCAGTTGGTGTTGGAGTTGGAGGGTCGTGGATGGATGGATGGATGGATGGATGGATGGTGGACGGAGGCACGGTATCTGCCGCAGGGCCGCAGGAGCAACCGCGGTAAGGTACCGCGGTAGCGATGAGCAAGGACACTGGGCCTGTGACTGGGACTGGGACTGGGGGCAAAGAGCACCTCAGGAAGAGTTGAGGAGGAACAGGGCAGGGCAGGGCAGGGGGCTTCTGCGTAGGTAATGGGCAAGGGGCAAGGGGCTGGCAGCAGCAGCAAGGAGCAAGGAGCCATGCCATGAGCAGTCGCAGTTACGGTGATCCACACCCCGCTTACCTTATCATTACAGGTTCGTTCGTAACTGCCCTGGTCTGTCCTCCACCGGCTAGTGCCCAACCCAAACCACTCACAGTTGACATCTGCCAGGACTCGATGTCGTCGACTCCACGCTGCAGCCAGCCAGCTTCAGCACAGGAGAGGCTAAGGACTGGAGGACCCAGCTGGCTAAGGCAAGAGTCCCTAGTAGCCTAGGCTAAATCTTAGCGCTAACGTGCGACCTGCCAAATTTCCTCAATGCTGAGGATGAGGAGTCCTTGCCCTGTCCAGTGTGTGTGTGCTGAACTCTGTGGCCCTGCTCTGCTCCCCTCGACATGGGATGGGCTGACTGGCCTTGTCCTCCACATCTTGCCTTGCCTTGCCTTGCCTTGCCTTGCCCGTCTCTCTCTCTACTTGGTACAATGCCTTAGCAGTAACAGCAGCAGCAGAGCTTCTCGGCGTTTTGGGCTGTTGCTGTTACTGTTGCTGTTGACAATGCTGCTGCTGCTGCTCCTGCTATTGCTGTTGGTCTTGTTGCTGGATCCATCACTCCTGCATATCTGTAGCATCCAACATATGGCGCGGTACATGATCCCCCGGCCACCTGCCCAAGGTCACACATAGCTCCTACATACCAAGCATGAGCAGCAGCGCAGCACGCAGCAGCACGCAGTACACACAGCAATAGCAGCGGCACTAAGGCCAATGCCAATCATTGCTGCTGTGTGGTCCAATCCCAACCAAGTCTCCAAATCAAGAAACGTATCCGCACTGCATCTCAGATGTGATAACGCACCTCACATCATGCAGTGCCGCTCCCCTCACCTCACCCACGAGCCAACAAGCAATGCTACCAAAGTACCTTCTCGTTGCACTGTACCGTACGAATACCCTTTCTCTCTGTCTTCCTCCCTCCTCTTCCTTACTTCCTCGCTGGTCATCTGCCTCTCATCTACTGTACCACGGTATTCAGACCAACAATCCAGCCCCTAGAGGCAGGGTACCTGTTCATCCACACATTCACACGCAAGGCCAAGAAACCTTGGCTACCTTTTCTATGTACGAATACCTAAGGTGCGGATATCTGCCATGGCCCCTCCCACACGTACCTTACATGCCTTACCGTCTTTGCCAGCTGCACCAGCCCATTTCCAGTCTCCTCCCCGTAGCTATTCATACCTACGGATACGCTCTGCCTCTCTCGCAGAATGGGAAGCCCTGCTGCGAATGCTTGACCCAGGTCTCGGATTTCAAGGGGCCTTTTCTCGGACCTGGAAAAGTCTCCACGCCCAGAATGCTGTGGGTTTGCTCTCCTCTCGCATGGGCCGGATGTGGTGTGCTGGGTTCTGTTCTGGAAGCTCAGACAGGGTGTGTCGTGGACTCCCTATCCTTGGACCTTGAGGAGGTGTGAGGTGCCCTGGGCCATGGACTTGCGGATACCTGCGCTGTGCAGTCCACTGTTAATATCTGAGGCCTGCGGATACTCGCCATTTCCAACGCTTCCGAGGGGGAAGACGAACTCGCAGTCTGTTCGGACAAAAGCTTTCGGCTACCTCTTGGCGAGTGCCGGAAGCCACCACAGAATTGCAGCAAAGAATCAGACTTCACAGTCAACCCACAACAGATGGCACGCCGTCACCAAGGCAGAAGATGATGAGGGCCCCAAGCAACATTGTCTGTGGTCAAACTTGCCAGCCAACCGGTTGCACTGCACGTCTCAGAAGGCGAGGGCGACGTCCAACGACCCAAGCTTGCTAACAGTACGGGCACCCAATACCTATCAAAATCCAGATCGCGATGGAGGTACAAGGTACTTGGCGACTTGCCTAATCCGAAGCCAGAGTCAAAGCTAAGGTTCCTGAGCCAAAAAATCAGCCTTCCCGCCATGACACTTACCGCCGTATCGAACCCTTCGTCGGGCCTTCGACGAAGGTTCTGGCCTCATCACTGTCTGGTCGCACTGACAGCGCTAGCCCAAGTCGCCAACTGACACTCGGCCAAGCTAAATCCTCAGACTCTTCAGCCTGCAATGTCTGCTCACGGTCTCAACGGCCTCCCCATCATCATGCCCTTTTGGGCCGATCCGGTGCCGCATGAGGCGTCTTCCTTTCCGACCGACCTTCGTCTGCCTTGCCCTGTTTTACTCCGCATCTCTTTCGTCTGATCTTTGCTGACGAGCCCTTCGCTGTGGAACCATGCCATTGTTCCAGCTGCCTCAACCGGTCAGAAACGCCCAGGAACCCGCAGCTCTAATGTGTGACAGAGGCTCCTCCTGCGTGAGAGAAAAAAAACTCGGCATCATACACGACCAACTCCTCTTCACCCACACTTCTGCATAGTCTGGGCATTGCTACATTACGCCATAAGACTGGGTGGACCGGCGGTGGACGTCGCCAGACGAGGCTGGGGGGGGGGAGACATCGCTGCACCATCCATACCTGCGCAGAAGACTATGAGTTTAATATCGGATATCCATCCCATCCATGCACCTATAACGGCTTTTTCATCTGCACTTGCAGCACCAGCTCGAGCGCTTGCGTACGCCCTAATAAACGCTCTCACTTCCGTAGCTTTCTGGATATCAAACGGACCTTTCTAAGAACAGGGGAAGCTATAACACCCTCTCCACATCGGATTCGCTGCGCTACGAGGCCTGCAGAGCGAAGCTTCCGCAGTGAAACGCTCCCAGCAAACGACAAAAGCCCATGACCACAAACGACTTCGTGAGCGGTACACGTCTGGTATCACTTGTGGATGGCGTCAAAGCAACGCAAGTCACTTCAGCATGCCGTGAGGCTCTGTCGCAGTTTGCTCGAGACCGTTGATATTTTCAGAGTTTGGCCACCACAAGTTATTACACACATCTCTGACTCGGAGAAATTCATGGAGATTTTTTTTTTTTAAACCTAAGGGGCGACTTACACGCAACAATCATAGACTGACAGCGACGGCGGCGGGTTGGCGCCACGCCCAATCCAACCTGACCCAGCTGGTTATTCGAGTCAATCGATTCAACCGGCCAGGTGGCGCAAACTAACGAGGTTGCGAGTGCGCCAAAGTCAGGGACTCACCTGCAGACTGACTTGGCTCGTCTGGCTATGACCCGAGTCGTCTTCGACCTGTCATTGTGGGATGATGAGGAGCCGGTATCTTGATGGGACTGGTCGACAGCTTAGTGGAGATCGCGGGGTCTGCTCAATCTCGACCGCAGTCTGCGCCACGCAGAGCTTCCCGACGAGGATGGGACTGGTGGCTTTTTTCGTCCTGCTCGACTCCCTGCCCTTGCTGGCTCGTAGAAGAGAAGTGTATTTTGTTGTTGGTACGGCTGGGGTTTCCAAGGATCCCGTTCCAGAGGCGACGACGCGCTCCATCATCTTTTCCCAATAATTTTACGACGCTTGATTAAGGCCGACGGCGGCTGGAGGACGCGCAACTTCATCGACCGGGGTCCGCAGGCCGTGTCGGTACTGAAGAAATACCTGAAGGTTGCCATTTTTGGGCCAACGCTCGAGACAACGCACCCTCCCCCTACCCTGGGGTGTGAGTAGCCTATTATTTATTTAAATGTCTCTTATATTAGTCTTAGTATATTACTTCATCTCTTAACTCTTTATCCTACTTTTCTTATATAATTTAAATAATTAATAAAGTTTTTAATAGAGTAGCTCTATAAATAATATATTTATTACTTTAGAGAACTATAATAAAATTTTATTCTATTTAATTTATTACTTTTTATTAATACTTTTTATAAATATAATATAAAATTTAAGTTTATAAGTTTACTAACTATAACTTAATTTATTTCTAAAAATAAGTATTAAAAACAAATATAATAATAATTTTTTTAATATTAAGTTTAATAATATTTATAAAAAACTTTTATATTTTAACTATAGTTTTTATATACTTTTAATAATTATTAGAAAGTTAATATATATAATATCTTTTAAATTAAAGTTATTATTAAAATTATTAAGTTATTAAAGTATTACTTACTATAGTACTATAGTACTATATACTATATGTAGTTATAGTATGTAGTATACTATATTAAAAAACTTAGTACTACTACTACACTATATACTACTGTAGTAGTAATATATAGTATACTACTTACTATAAATTATACTACATTTTAGCTATAATATTATATATAATATTATATATTAATATTAATATTAATAGATTTTTAATAACTAGTTATTATAGCTTATATATAATCTAATATTAAGAAACCTTTAAGATATCTTTACTAGTTAATTAATAGTATAATACTATAACTTATATATATTAATTATTAATAATAATATACTACAATTAATAATATTATAACTAATATTATAATTATTAAGTATTAATTAAATTACTATATAACTAAAACTATTATTAAATTATTATTAATTAATTAATTAGAATTAAATAACTAGTTTTTTGAGTATAATATATAGTATTATACTACATTACTATAGATTTAAAAGTGGGACTATAGTATACTACATACTACAAAAAGTAGAGCTATAGTATACTACAAAAATAATTTCAATACTATAACTACACTACACTATATATAGTATATAGTATACTACGTAGTTATAATATTACTACGTAGTACTTATTAATGCTCTATAAGTTATTAATTTATTATTATATTATTTAATAAATATAAAGTATTAGCTACTTATTTTACTACTACTCTCTTTATATAAAATAAAATTTTTATAATTTTAGTAATTAAAGTTATTATAATAGAGGAAAAGTTATTATACTTTACTTATTTTATTTTTATCTCTCTTAAGACCTCTATATTTTCTCATACTAAGTATAATACTCTATATTCATACTTGAGGTTGTATCTATTAGGGTTACTTAATCCTTTTCTATATTCATACCTTACTATATACTGTACCTCAGCTCGAGACAACACCTTTATCCTCGTCGGTATCCCACAACGGCATCCCCTCCTCCTTCTCCTCCTTCTCCACCACCACCACCCCCTCCCTCCCTAATACATAGTACCAAGTACTCCAGAAAGGCTGCCGACGCCTGTCATCCAGCAAACAGAATGACAGCAGGGCCGCCTTTTACCGACCAACCGAAATGGACAAGGTCACGAATACACGGTGAGCAGGGCAGAATGGGGTGAGGAAAGCGACCATGTCGACATTCACATGCTAAAAACTAGCGGTGGCCACTCTTGTCGACGACCTCGCAGGGCATCGAAAATGGAACATACCGAGGAACCCCGTTACCCACCCCAGGTCCTGTCTTTTTCTTGGCTGCGCTCCTTTGCCGTTGAGTTGGCCAGTCGACAAGCAGCCCAGCCGCTCGTCGCTGCGCAGAAGCATCCCACCCATTACCCAGTGCAATTCAAGCTTGATATGAAAGGGGGATGTTCCTGGCTGGACAATGGAAAAGGTAATTGGCATGTTCCAATCAAGCATGTTGATGGAAGAATACAAGGGGAACGTCTACCCGTTCAACTGGCGCAATGGTGGTTTCAGGGCGCATAGCTTGCCCTGCATCCTGGGGCTGAGTGTGCCTCGGATCCGAACGTGTGCCAATGAACCGCCAGCCTAGCGCTGGAGGCTAGCATCTGTCACGCTCGGTTGTTCCCTTTCGCACAACTGGTTCCTGGAATCGTTCGTTCAGGGGGGTCTCCTGCTCTTCGCCCCCAAGATCTCGGGCACACGCTGGTAGGCGTCGCTGAGAGCACAGGGGTCCCTCATCTGGAGGGTATCATTCGGGCGGCACGAGGGGTGTGTCCCGAGCCTGGACGGTCCGAATGGTCACCCAGTTGATGTCCACTCTCGTGCTCCTGATCCATGTTGGTCAGATTGTGTTGGTGGTCTTTCGTGACTCGCATATGAGCATTTGCCGATGATTAGGCGATCCGAACATGCGAGAAGCCGACGACGGCGATGACCCGAGTCCAACTGCTCTCTGCTCCTCTGCTCTTTGCGGGGGGAAGCCGGCCTGCCTCCTCGATGCGAGATGACTGCTGTCCACCGGGAGGGGAAAAGGGCACACAGTTAAGCTGACCTTTAACGATTCGGCCTAAACTTCAGCGGTCGGGGGCTGGCTGGCTGCATGGAGGTAGCACCAGATGACTCGGCCGAACAAGGGGCGCGGCAGCTGGGAAGGCCCAGTCCCGTCCGTCCGCCCGCTCCGGGGAATCTTTAAACATTTGGGCGACGAACCAAGACGCACTGCCGTTGCGTCCATGACAGCCACTTAGCCCGTTCCAGAAATTGGTGTCCGAGGCGGCTGCAGCAAGGACATCGGTACCCAAGGTATTGACACCGCGCGCCGAGTGAAGAACTGGGCCGACGGGCGGGAAATGGATCGGGAAGCGCAGCAGCCCGGCCACGCGCGTAGGTAGCTTGGGGTGCAGAGTGTTGGCTGCTGCTGCTGCGTGCCATGCTGCCCGGCTGACGAATCGCGGATCTTCTGCATTGCGTTGCCAATTGGGCGTCGATGATGGTTGAGGGTGTGGTTGGAGTATCCAATAAGTCACAGTCACAGGGCATTGATGAGACGCCTCCTCTGCTGGCGGCATGCAGCTGGGATCATGGCACAGTGAAATCACATTCATCTTGTTCTATTGCTTCCATCATGCTTCCAACGAGCTTCCAACAAGCTTCTCGAAGAGCGGGAGAAGCGCAGAGGAAAGCGGCACGGCATGATATGTTAGAGCGGGCCTCAAATTTCCTCGGCCCCCATGGACGAAATCGATGGTTCGGACGACAAGTCGTGCCGTGGGACGTAGTGTGCCTACCGTGGGGTCGGACCATGTCCAGCAGCGCGTTTTACGAATGGAACGGCCCAACGTGGCTTCTGAGCATTAAAGTTCATTAGAGCTGTCGGCAAAGAAGATAAGAAGGAACAGAAGGATCCAAGGGAAAGGGGATGAAGTCATGATGGGGACCTCGGGAACAGGTTCTCTGGTTGATCTGGAGAGAGGTAATTAAACTTTGGAAAAACCGCAAGGGGCGGTTCTTTGATGCTTGCACAGGCTGCTCCTTTTTCTCCAGTCAAGGGTCCCGTCAGCCTTACGCTACTGCTACCACGACCACGAATGGGCAAGGCGCCGTGAGATGATCTTAGCTTTCCAAGAAGTCTCCCCGTCGCGCGGAGGTGTGGTAACATGGGGGCGAAATAGCGGTTTGCATGGGTGTGGGAAGGGACGGGGAAAAGAGGAAACCCTCAAGCTGTCGTGGACACGTTTGGTTTGGTCTTTTTTTCGTATCCATATCCGCAGTTGCGAGACGAGACGAGAGTGGATTTGGATTCGATTCATGGATGTTCAGGAACGCAGTGGCAGCCCAGGGTCATAAGCGCCGATAACCCGCAGAAAACGACCCCCAAGTGGCATTTTGGAGGAGTCGGAGGACACGGGATGGATGGAAATGGGCATCGTTCGATGCTCCTTTTTGCGCGATATCCAAGAGGTTATTTTAGATTTATTGGAAGATCATCGAGAATCCTTTAAATGGTGGATCTCCGCTGACGACACGGGGGCCCGACACAGAGCAGGTAAGGTAAGGTACTCTGAAAAGCGGGGATGAGCTGTCCGATTCCGGCAAGTGAGGGGCAATATTCCAGCGCTCTGCCATCACTGTAAGATTAGTGATTCATGCGCCAACTGCTTTTTGGCTGACGACCCCTCAGACCCCTCGACGTCGCTTATCTAATCCTCGTCGTTGGGCGGGGGCACCTGGGGCAATACCTCCAAAAATATTGATTCATTCATGCCAGCTCAATTTCTTTGCCATCCACAAGCCCATCCACAGCCTCATCGCCAACGACCAGAAGACCATCAGGAAAAACAAGCACACCCACACATATACCAGCCGTGACGAGGGTGATTTCCGAAAAAAGAACACATTGCGAGACCAGCTGCAGCAGAGCAATACGCCATCACCACCCATCTCAATCTCAATTCACTCCCGCGGCCTCGTCCCGCCTTAACCGAGCGACTGGGGGGGCCTTTGAGAGGGCATCTCGAATCGACAAAGTACCAGCAGCAGCAGCAGCAGCAATCTTTCTTGTCGGCCTCCTCTTTGGGACTTTTGTGCTAGCCGGAGAGCGGCACCGAGATCAAGCGGAGAAGCATCTTCAGGGCCACTGATTGCACTTGCTGGGGTGTCCAAAGACGTAACCCTGGAAGTCTTGAGAGATATCATCATCAAAGACGAATCACCAGGAAGAGAAAGAGGGAAAAGTTGCGCATATCTTGACCACCATGGACAAAGATCTCGACAATGCGAACCCGACCATCCTGAGCGCGGCTCAGATGCCGACGCGTCAGACCAAGAGGATAGCGCCAAGGAAGGGCCCAGATGCCAAATATAACGATGTCATTCTGGCCAAACCTGCCTACCTGTCACGCCCCTTCTGCGATGACGACTCCTTATGGCCCGACAGGGACGTTGTCGATGACGACTTTGCGGAGGAGCCTATCGATGAGCAGGAAATCTACGGTGAGAGGCCTCTTTCCCCTTTTTTTCCTCTACCTATTCATTGTTCTGTCACCTGCGTCTCATACAATCGTTTCCTTGCGTAAAGCAGAAAACTGGAAAGGTGCACAATGCCGAGTCTTCCAGACAAGTCCACTCGGAGTCATGGTCCACACGAGGGTAGACGAGGCAAGCGCCACTCGCTGCGGCCATGCCATATCACGAGACCGTTGGCCCCTCTTTACCATGCGATGCATAGTCGCATTGATCTCAGTTGCTGCGTGATGCGTCGACGAGGGTGCTCACCGTTGTGGGTTTCGCTTCCGCCTCCTCGCAAGGCGAGGAATGCCCATTCTTCTCTCTCCAGTTCGACCTAACGCCGAACCGCCGCGAATCCCCTGCCACACTTACCAGACCCTGTAGGGATCACGCAACTGACGTTTCATAGACTTGATATCTACCATCTCTGATCCAGAGCACCCCCTCTCTCTGGGCCAGCTGGCGGTCGTCAACCTTCCTGACATCCACATCCACCCACCTCCCTGTTCAGGACCGTCAGACCCCAATGCGCTGGTGCAGGTCAAGGTCGACTTGACGCCCACCGTATCACACTGCTCTCTCGCCACCGTCCTTGGCTTGGGGGTTCGTGTGCGTCTGGAGCAAGCGCTCCCCCCCAATTACCGCGTCGACGTCAGGGTCAAGGAGAACGCCCACGCCCAGGATGACCAGGTCAACAAACAGCTGAGCGACAAGGAGCGCGTCGCTGCCGCCCTGGAGAACGACACCCTCAGGGGGGTTCTGGACAAGATGCTCGAAACCTGCGTATGATCGGTGCGAATCCGTCACGGCTATCGGCGTATAATGTCGCAGAACTGCAGATTGCATATCGCCATCTGGGTCTAGGTTGAACTTGGGATGGTAAAATGGCAAATTTATCCACAATCGACATTTGCTTGACAGCCGGAAATAAACAAGGAATCGTGTCTTTAAATAGGTGTGATCGACGCTCTGTACCTTTTTTTTTTCTTGACCAAGGCATCGCCACCTTGGCAGGGGGATTATTAAGTATATCGATTCTTCTGCCATGGCAAAACCAGAAGACACTCACCCACCCAGCCCAGTATTGGCAACTCACATTACCAAGGCGGGATCGACAGGTACCGTCATCCACCGACGGGTGCACGAAAAGGGTCCTTTTGCTTACGGGACTCGCATCCGCGGCGGCGGCGGCGCAGCCTTCTCCCCACCTGACGAAAGCTCGCAGGGTCTGGGCGGGATCGGCCAACGGTTCATGACTCTCGCAAGCCCGGCGGCCGTTTTCCGGGTAGGGCTGGGACGACGGGAAGAGGGGGAGGTTTCTTGCTGCTCTTCACGAAAATGTGCTCGGACTGTTTGCGTGGTGGTCCACACTACGTTTCCGTTACGGAAAAAATAGAGGAACTATGTCATGAGCAATATGATGGCTTTCCGAGCGGGATGATGTGTTCACACAATTGTCGGAATGGGTAGTAGCAATAAGACGTCGTACCTATCGAGTAGCTAGCACATGTTTACACCGCCCATGTTCCCGTGCCCTTCCGACATGGTTGGAAACATTGTGCTTACCACCATCTATATCAAGTGCCATATTATTGCATTCAATAGCCGAGCCAGAGGTATCATCCCTCTGGCTCGCTAACTGCCCACCGCGACAGCCGACGTGATTACCGGTTCAGGGTCTTTTTAACGAAGAGATAATGAAGTTTATCCAGCAAACATTCTGCACTAGCTGGCTGCTACTGCTGCTGCCGCCAGGGGACGACGAGGAGAAATCGTTTCTCGGTATGCGGATCTGCAATAAGATGGATGGGCTTCGTCCAAGGCAATGGACCGTCCTGTCCAACTTCGCCTGCACCAAAAACTTGCATGGCGTTACATTTGTGGCGCTGGCCATGTCCTCTCGCTCCTGCCGCGCCCCTGCCCCCAACCCAACCCAACCACACGAGGGGGTAAGGTAGGTAGGTAGGCAAGTGTTTTGCTGCTGGGTGCAAGTCAGATCGAAGAACGGCATGGGGAGAAACCAACCACCAGCAGCGTTACATCCAGCAAACCACATCCTTTTGCTGCAGCGCAAGCAAGCCCACGGGCCGTAGGGAGCGCTGCAATTATTGGATTTCTTCCTTCACGCCCCCCCTTCTGGCGGCGCAAAACTCTAATACATAGTGCAGCAGTTGTAAGCTGCCCAAGGGTACGCAGGTTGGTTTTGCAGATCTACCGTGTAGGAGTGAGTAAATCCACGCACGGCACGACGAGCTAAGTTTCCCGTGCCTCGAACAGACAGAAGGGGACCACACGTACGGACGTATTATGTTTGTTGGATCAGCTTCGTGGTTTACCCGGCCATGAGGCAATTGGTGGACGGAGGTCCTTCTTAGCTCGGGGTAGGTAGGCCAGGTCAGGTACCTAGGGTTCGAATGAAGAATCCCCGTCCGATCTGCAACTCCCGAGCCTTCCGTGGCCCAAGCTCTTTTCCCTATTCTCATCGTCTTCGTCCACGGCTTCAGTCTTGTTGGATTTGCAATCTTTGTACGCTTTTGGGGGGCTCGTCATGGCTAGCGACACTCGTCGTCGTCACGCTGTCACAGGTTCGATCAAGAAGGGGAGAACGCATTCTGGCCAAACATCGAGTCCGTGGCTGCGCCTCCCCCACAGCGACAGGTCTGGATGCGCGGTTGCAGGGCCATGCCCAGCAGGAGGTAAGCCGCGGGCCACACACACCATCTAACGTCGATCGATCGTGTCCAATGAAGGCCACTCGGCGATATTGAACTTGCGTCACACGGCATGCCCGTCGAGATTCGACGAGTACCAGAGGCGGCGGGCGGGATGCATCTTCAACACAGGGAGCCGCCTCCTCTCCCGTCTCCCGCCATGCGCTGCAGCATCGCGACGATTACCTGACAAGCGTCCGACGTTGGAAGGTCGCATGGGGCTCTCTCCTTCTTTATCGGCGAGACGGCGACGAAGGCGAGTGACGGGGAATGTGCGCTCAGCCACACAGCCTGAATCGGAAAGAGACAAAAATTACGCCCAATGAGGACGTCTGTCAAGCTCAAGAAGGAAGTTCCCAACGAAAAATGCGTGTTCAACGGGGTGTGGGTTGGCATGTGCCGAAGGGGGGCCAGACAACCTCTCTCGAGGCGTCAAAACGGCAGGTCCCTGGGCCGGCAGGTAGGTAGGCATGATACGGTACTTTCTTGTCGTTGTTGGTGGTGGTGTGGGATATGGGGGCGGCCGGCCATCTGGGGTCGCGGCCAGGGCGGCGGCGTTGCAAAGAGGAAGGGCCTGGAGCTTGGGATACGGAGGGTTGTGATGCATGGCGAGGTAGGTTTAAGGAGGTTGACTTGCAGCGAGGAGTCCTTGCCAAAGTCGCATATCACATCATGTCTCTCGTTCTGCAGTGGCTGGTGGGGGTGTGTTCAAGGTGTTGCTGTTGTTGTTGTTGTTGTTGTTGGAAAGCTTTCGTTGTGTGTTGTCGTGATTGCTTCCGAGTTTCCTCTAAAGGAAGGCTGAAAGTCTTGGAACCCGGTCCGCGCGATTTGCCCACATGGCTCTTCGTCATCTACTACCCTACTCTTGATGCTGAAGATAGCGCAAGGCAAGATACGCTTCTTTCGCAGAACCGGTCCAGTTGTCTTGTGTGTCTCTCTCTCACACACAATTCGTACCTAAGGATGCAAGTTGTCAAAAGTGCAGCTCACCCAAGCGGACGGCCGGAGCCCGCCGATCATCCATCCTTAACCCTGTCTCGTTCTTGTCTCTCTGCGTCGTCTAGCAGGACTTGGCGGCGAACCCTGGTTTCTGGTCGTTCATCGACACAATCTACGGATACAACGAAAGCTAGCAAAACAGAGTTTCGGTGAACTGTCCGGGCGATATCCCGCTTTACAAACGGTACCGCGGTAAACCATGATAATTCCGCGGTAGTACCGCTGTCAAAATGTCACTGCCGCCGCGCCAGGGCCACGACTCTCTACCGTCGCATTTCAATATACGTCGGGTGGCGGAAGAGATACACCCGTTTCCTCTTTCTAATCTTTTGTTTCTTTTTAATGTATCTTTGCCTGTCTGCTGCCAATGCGGCAGGCCGCAGGGCACGCGACACTACGCGCATGTTCACACGCAGTTTCCGTTTCCAGGGGAAGTCCCATGCGGATCTGCCATCTGCAATTATGCGCTTACGATAAAACGGCGTCAACTTCAACTTGGCAAAGCAGTGACAACGACGAATACTGTGGCGTCGCATAACGCTCTTCATTGCTTTGCTTCATATGGAAAGGTAAAAGAGTACTGCGCAGCAGCAACATGCAGCAAGGTAGACTTTGTCGCGACATGGAAGTGCCAAACAAATACATGTCGTTATACCCTCTATGATGGTCTCAGCGTGGCGATATTCATGATTCGCAAAGAGCTGGGCGGGGGGAATACGTGGGCTGCTGGCGTCTGTCTCGTCGCCTCTGACACTTTACCCGCGCGGCGTTTACTACAGGATCCCTTGGAGACGTGCGCGCCAAAGAATAAAAATGTCACCTATTCAAAGGGAAAAAAACCTTCACGGTGGCTGCGCTAGATGAGCTCGCGTGGCTTAGAGTGGGCTCTCTCGAAGTCTACGATCTGGGCTTTTCGACATCTGCCGACCCGATGTTTTGCCAGTATGGATACCAGAATCGACCGTCTGAGCTCGAGAAGGCGACGTCAGTGGGGGTTTTGAGGGGCAAAAGGGGGCGTGGTGAAGGGACCAGAAGGGTTTCCGGGTGTACTATGTAGTTTGGCTTGTCTTTTTTAAAATTTTGGTTCGGTATCCGTATTCTCGCGTGGGTTTTTTTCTCGTGCATGTATCTCGACATGGTGGTGTTGGTAGGGTCAAGGAAGTGAAGATTTGCAGGCGACAGGAAGGTTTAAGACAAGGTAGCGTTGTACACTGGGCTGGAGGGTTGATCCCCGTCAGATACAGCCGCTCCAACAGACGGCTCTCGTTTAGAAGACGGCGCCGTTGATCAGAGATCTTTGTAGCGCCAATTGTCAATGTCAATCTTTGTCCAATTCAAGATTGCCGTTGATGGCACCCGAGACGAACTGTAACAAGTTCTAGCCTAAAGAGTCAACTGTTTCGGCGTTAGAGGAAGAGAGGGAAAGAGAGGGGTGGAATCTGGAGTAAAGTCGGTGTGCTGGGGTGTAACTCGCCAGAGAGGGGCAAAGAGTGGATGAGGGGGGCAAGACCAGGCAAGGTGAAAGTGAGGTGTCACGGTGTGTGGTTTTTCTTCGCCTTGTGCGACCTGGCTGACGGTGAGGGGAGGGGAGGGAGTTGCAGCAGAGATAAACCGGGGATAGGGTCACCAGAAAGAAGAGGGGGGAAGAAAGAAACTCCGCAATGGACGGCCCGATTGCGACGGCGACGGCGGTGGGGGGGAGGCTACTCCAGGTCCTGGTCCCCCCTTCCGGGTTCCGGGGGCTGCCGCAGGCGCAGCCGGTTCTTGGACTTGAGGAATGTCAGTGGAGGGAATTCGTTCGACGGCTAGACGAAAGGGACGAACACCCCCCGGTTGGTGATCGGCGCTCCGTACGGCCGGCCATGACGATGAGATTTGGAGTAGGGCGGGGGGTTCCCTCTGTACTTTGTTGAGGAAATGGGTGTGGTGGTCAGGGTCTCCAATTGATGGCCAAGAGATGAGTTCCGTACCTGGGCCGTATCACCTTCTGGCGTGCCATGTGTGTTCCGATAGCCCCGGTACCAATACAATTCGAGCTTTGTTGACATGCGTCGTCGATTCTAAGATCTACGCCGTACAGCATTTTTAGTCCTTCGAGCTGTGCCCAAGCGTGTGAATGAAGGCGGCAGCAGCGTTGGGTGGTATCATTTTCCGGGGTATGGAGCCAGGGACGTCTGAATCCGCTTTGTAAATCCGCGGCCTTTTCCTTTGTCCACTCCAAACAAGCTACTGGGTCTTGATCGACTGTATCGTGAAGCTCTGCTACGTGTGTGACCACTGCCAAGGGCAAAACGTCCAAAGGGGGCTCGTTTGGAGACAGGTGTCACGGAGCTTTTTTCTCTAATGTTTAATTCTGGGGTTGTTTGGGGGCTATATATGGAGCTGTTTCACGATAGTTCGATCAGCCAAGAAGGAGGCTGGTAACGGAAGCGCCTGTTCCCGCGATGGGGCTCATGTCGTCTTACCCACGAAACATCAGGCCAGGACAGAAAACATGAAGGATTCAGCCTGGAGCTGTCTTCTGACGTTCGGAAATGGCGGCTGCACGTGTGGAATTTGCTGGGGAGGTTCTCGACATTGACCTGGGCTGCTTGCTCCGTCTTAGGGAGATTCGGTCAGGTGGATTCTTGTTACGGAAGAACATCAAGGACCTTGAGCTCTTCCGTACATGGACTAGCAAACCATCAACGTTCTCAGACACGGCGATGGCTTTCCCTGACTTACACCTAGGGGACCACGCCAATGCATGCAAAAGTTGAGTTCGGCCAGCGTCACTACGTGCAAACTCTAAGGAGAAGGGCTTGATTTGCTTTCATGGCACATTAGTCTGCTTGGTGCCGGTCCTGACGGCGTCCAAGTTGATGCAGTTGACTTTAGTGTCTGCTGCCTAGCACCGGGCTGCTTGACGCCCAACAGCTATGAATTTGCTTGGGTAAGCTCTGTGACTGTTTCCTCAGAAAAATATGCTTGGCATCGCCGCAATATACGAGACTCATGAATCTGTTGTGCGCCATCATCAAAGACATCAAGTTAAGGCAGGACAGTAGCTTGCGACGCAGTAACAACATATTTTCAATGTACGCCGAATCACAGTGAGTTCAGAGAGCATTTTCTACATGATTAGGAAGTAATTAGACTTAGAAGAGCACACGGCATAAAATAATATATGTTTTGTGATATGATGAAAACCGCATTTCTTTTACCGCCTCTGTGCCGCTGCGCCCGAACAATACGTTTGGTAAACTTTCATCGCTCGTTATCATTCGGAATAATGAGATGAAATGAAAAAAGATGTGTTGTTTCTCGGACGTTGATTGTTGGAAGAGGACCTGACATCGATGGAGTTAGGCGAATAGAACGAACATGCCGAAAACGCGATGACAGCCAGCAGAGTGATTGTCTTCGTTTGCAACTGACTAACCTAGAAAGAGTTGCTTCTTCTCTTTGGGAATTGAAACAACAAAGCTATTAGCAGCTTGACTGGCAGTAATAGCACTGTTTAAGCTAGCTGTTAATGTTAGTTGAAGCCGGGCGATCGTAACTCTCGATCTCCACCACATGCCATCAAAACATCGCACGCTGAATCTCACGATGCACCCATTGAAACCCACAACACCACACTAATATCAATCAAATGTTTCTCATAAGATGCACGAAGCATTTGAAAATTTCATAGAATTGTAGTTTTCCTCTGGCAACCACGAGCCACGCCATTTGCCAGCTGCCCCATCAGAGCGGGACCTGCCACCTGCAAGCCGCACGCTGGGTGAGCTACATGAGTCCCTTGCCGGGGTGCGACTTCCAAGCAAGGACCCGGTCTTCTCCGGTTCCTTCCCAATTCGCCCAGATCGTCTAGTTGGTTAGGATGATACGTTGTGGTCTCCATCACTCAGCGATACCGTGTTGACGGCGGTTCGAATCCGCCTCTGGGCAATTACTTTTTGTTTTTCTCGTGTCAATCGAGAGGTCACGCACGGTTGGGAATTCCACCGTTAGAGAAATGTTTGCTTCAACTTCTTCCTTCGGCTTCGGTTTTTGCCGATTCATGAGGGAGGTTCGCCAAAACTGACTAATGAGTCGAGTCAGTTAGAGAAACACGAGATATTAGACGCCAAGAGGGTCTGGAGGAGTCCTCGTTCACCCCGTACATGCGCGTCCACGAGCGCGTCCACGAGCACGTCCACCAACTCAATCTGGGATGAGCAATGCGCCACACACCTTTCACGGCATATCCGGGGTCGGGTCGCCGAAGCGGAGTAGATTGGGATCCGGCGCCCGCAAGTTCCCCGACAACAGCCAGATCCTGGGTTCCGTGAGGAGGCTACAGTTTTCAGCACGACATTTCCCGATTTGCCTCTCAACTCCAAACGGCCCGTGACCGCAACCAGAGCCATGCAATCCGAGAGGAGTCTCGTTGAGGTATCTATCTGATGGCCTCATGTAGACGTGAAAGATGGAGACCGTCCCCGTTTTTTTCTTGGTATACAACGGCCCGAGCACCTAGTGTCTCATGGGCGGCTCATCTATTAACAAACATTCTCACCAGATGCCTCATGCATGGGAGGCATCATTCCATCCTTCCGTCCCCAAACGGCGACTTGCAGGATCGCAAGACCACATGTCCGTATGCACGCGCCAACTCCATCATTCTCGAATGGCTCGGCATCACAGCTGACGACGAGCTCCGCCTGCGGCCACCATACATCTTTCCTTCAACCCCTAGCCCCCTCATTCGCCAAGAATCTCGCTCTCGATGAGGCTCTTGTAGAACTCTGGTTCGAGGAAGGTGGCCACGCTAACGTCTTCGCTCAGACCCTTTCTCCTCCTGGTCTTCAACACAAAGTCCCTAGCCGTAGCCTGCGCGCTAGCCGGCTGTAGTGGCCGGATGATGACCTCCTTGTCAAGAGGATCACCGGGCACAATACTCCAGCTGTCGAATGTCAGACTCACCATGGCCATGCCCTTCGTCTTGATGCGCAGATCTGTCTCGAAACCGAACGAGTCGATGACAGGAATGAGGCCGTTGACACGGTAAAGCGGCGTGCCGGCCACGGGGCCGTCCTGGAGAACGTGGCCACGGCGTCTGGCCAGCGTCGTGTAAACCTCCGTGGCCGAGTCCTGAGGTCCAGTCACAGAGACGGAGTACAGAGGCTCCATTAGTCTAGGTGAGGCCATCAGGAAGGAGGAGTAGCATGCTCGGCGGGAGGTGGGGATGATCTGACCGCCTCCCCTGAAGATGGCTTCCGAAGCCAACGACACATCGGTGATTCTGAACTTTGTATTTCGAATGGCTGTCACGATATCGAGTTAGTGTACCGGTGAGCAAGCAGAGGCTGGGAAGTGGTCTGATGTGGGGACAGAATTTCTGCTAAGGGCCGTGCCCCCATCCTGGTCAACCAAAGAGAGGCATGGTTGTGGGAAAAGGGTCTCGTGCGTAGAAGCAGGTTTTCTTCTGACAGGTCGGGGTAGGTGAGGGGCCTTTGCTGCTAATGCAAGCCATGCCTAAGAACCCAACCCCAACCCCAGTTCCATGTGTTGGACCCTCCCGGGAGCTATTTCCGCCTGGTCGGGGACCAATAACGGCGCCTAGCGAGGGCATTGAAGGACGACACGAAGACAGGAGGCGAGGAAGAACAGGGGCAAGGAAATGGGGGAACTCACGCTCTTCACACAGGGGGCCTTCTCTGGTTGCCCAGCTGAATCCTTGGCGGATGGTCTCCTTGACCGTAGTCAGGAGCTTCTTGTCGACCTGCAGCTCGTTAGCCTGTTGGTTCCTTCAAAGGGGTCAGTCAAGGAAGCCACCGGGCCTTACCTCGGAGGGCAACGTGTCGTCTTGAAGGATGTTGGGTCCCATCTCATCAGGACCGAATGCCCAGATGCTTCTCGCCGCCAGTTTGTCCCAGCCGTAAGTTTCTTCGAAGTAGTTGGCCGTCTTGCGGATTGGATCCCGAATCTTGACCTTGCCGGACTCAATGTCCTCTGAGATGCCCTTGTCAAGCTGCTCGGCGACCATCGTGATCTTGTTCTTCTTGTTCGGCGTGATCGCATAGCACTTTGTCGCCGACTGCTCTACGACCGTCTCGCAGAACCGGGTGACGGGGTCGGACACCTTGATCTCCATATCGGCATACAGACGTCTTAAGTCGTGCAAAACACAATCCATGTACAGCTCGCCCGTACCCAAGACAATGTGCTCTCCTGACTCTTCGACCTTGGTAGTGATCAATGGATAACTCTTTTGAATTTTGCGTAGGCCGTCCAGCATCTTTGGCAGTTCTGAGGGGTTGATGGGCTCAACAGCTACCTTCAGGACCGACTCTGTGAAATGAGTGACGGGTTTGAAAATGTACACATCTTCGTCGTCCTCTAGCTTTGGGGGGAAGATCGTCGCCGTCTTGACGATCGAGTTGTCGACACCACTCAGCAGCACAAAATTGCCTGCTGGCACACCATCCGTGGGAATGTTGTACCTTGATTCGCCGATGAAAACATCTGATATCGTTGCCATTGCCATATCTTCGTCGTCGTCTGTGGAGTAGCTTTCTCCTAGGACTCTGACTTGTGTGTCGGGGCGAGCCGTACCACTCAAGACACGACCGAAAGAGTAGAAGCTCTTGGCATCTGCCGTGCTGAACAACTTGGAGACGTGAATCACAAGAGGCCCGTCCTGGTTGCAGGCCTTCATGGACCCGGCAACCTTAGTGTCCAGTGGTCCAGTGTAGTACTTCTCCAGGTATCTCTCAGCAGCCTCTTGCGGTGATGGGACGTGTCGCACAATCATGTCGACGAAGCCTGTTGAAGGACCGAAAAATTGTTCGCACACCAGCTTCAACAAGACCTTGGCATCGGCCTTATATTGAGATGGCTTAAGAGTGATGCCCAGTGTGCCCAATACTCTCTTCAACTCTTCAGGGGTGTCGCTGATGGTATGGGTGAAGATCTTGTAAATCGGTTCCAGAACGAACTTGACGAACGAACGGCTTGAGTGAGTCTCTGTCGGTTTCCTCGTGAAGTTGCGCTTCTCAGGATTGAAGTAGATGTCTCCCCATAACCTCTTCGCGAAATCCTCGGTGTTGATACCGCCGTAAGTGTCGGTGTACATCTTCGAGAATGACTGCAGAGTGAAGCACCAGCCCATGTCGGTACACGCGAAAAGAACATTTCCTTTCTCAGGACTGATCCGTTTCGTCTCGCCTTTGCCCGGGATCGTGTTCTCGATGACTGTGTTGACCTCCTCGATGACATGCTTGAGCTTGAAGTACGCGTCCTTAGGGGGCAGCTTCAGCTCAAGAACGAGGCGATCCATCTTGTTGATGATGAGCGTGAGCGGAATATCTTCCAAAACCGCGTGCTTGATGATCTGCTCTGTGTTGACCTGAACCCCTTCCACCACATCAACGACCAAGCAGACACCATCCGCCAATCGCAAGCTGGCCGCCACCTCGTCGACGAAGTTAACGTGGCCCGGCGTATCAAGAATATTGACCAGATGCGACTTGCCCTTTGTGCTTTGGAGCACCAGGCTCATGGGCGCCGCTTTGATCGAAACTCCTCTCTCCCTCTCGACTACGTGGACGTCGGTGTACCGAAGCTGCTCGTCTCGGTTCTTGCCAACGCGGCGCTCCAGCCTGTCGGTAATGTCATGGGTTTCGAGAACCAGCATGTCCATGAACGCTGTCTTGCCGTGATGGAGATGTCCTGCCAGCGCCACATTTCGTATTTGATCGGGGAAGCTCATCAGGTCGGTCATGAAGCTGCGGTCGAAGAAAACGGGTGGCAGATCGGTCTCCTCGATGTTGAACTTCTTCTGCTCGACAGGAGCAATGATGGGCTGCGTAAGAAGCTGCTCGTCCTCCTCCCGAACTAGAACTTCGACCTCGTCTCCGTATACTTGTTGCGCCGTGGGATAGTACTGTTTGTCTTCGTGCAGGATGATCGCATTCGACGGGCCGTCGTCTGTCATCATGTCAGCATCAACTTCACTGGAGAACAGTGCAGAGTAAATACCATCGATCTCCATCAGCTCCTGGCCCGTAGGCGCAGGTGCCTCGCTCGCATCGTCTCCATAGTAGTCCGCATCCACGCCCCTTTCAGACGCCTCTTCAGAACCGACATCCTCGCCGATGAAGTTACCGAACCTGTGAAGGAAAAGTCAGTCTGATGCCAAAGTCGAAGCGAAGGGGAAAAGACATACTCATCGTATAGGTCGTCCATTGTGGCGTCTAAATGCTCGGGTGGAGTTGGTCGTTGCGGTTTGTCTAATGACGATAAATCTCGACCCAGTCGCGGTCGCAGTCGCAGAGTCGCGCCTAGAATGACCCTGGCCTCACAAACTTTCTTGCAAGGCTGCAGTGTGGCTAGTGCACATGTGTGGCTGCGAGGCTGGAACACTGCTGCGATATGCTTACTCCCTGGCTTCGCTTCTCGCGCTAGGGAAGCAGGTACACTAGGACCGGCAGGGGGTCAGTGCTTCCTGATAGCTACTGCGCCACAGGGACCCGGACGGGACACCGCAACGTCCCAGCTGTGCTAGGGTCCGGTCGGAGCAACCCCACCAAACATCAAAAAGGCGGCGGTGGGAGGGGTGGATGATTAGAAGCACGTCTTCCTAATAAGTGACCTGCCGCCCAACAAAATTGTTTGCTTCAATTTGTTTGCTTGCTCTCTCCAGGTCACACATAAACAAGACGGTCCCCCGGCTCTGTTCTCGACACAATCTTCTATTCTACAACCACCTCGAGTCTCACTTGCACGACATTCACAATGGCCAACCTTCCCCCCGTTTACATTGTTTCTGCCGCCAGAACCCCCGTCGGTTCGTTCCTTGGGTAAGTCTGGACCCTACTTCGTCGGAGAAGAAGAAAGAAATGTTCACCGCCTGGATCGAGAAGCTAACGTTTTGCCTTGGACAGCTCTCTGTCTAGCCTGAGCGCCACGCAACTGGGCTCCCACGCCATCAAGGGTATGTAAATGTCTTATCAACGGTCCGGAGCAAGCGCGGGGCAGTCCACCGCTAACCCCTCGTCAACAGCCGCCGTCGAGCGTGTTCCCCAGATCAAGCCCGAGGATGTCGAGGAGGTCATCTACGGCAATGTCCTGTCCGCCAAGTATGTCTGATATCACGGATAAGCTGCAAAGCTGCAAAAACAAACAAGATTGCTGACCACCCATCGCTATCTAGCCTCGGACAGGCCCCCGCCCGCCAGTGTGCTCTCGGAGCCGGCCTCTCTCAGGGAGTCGCCGCCACGACCGTCAACAAGGTCTGCGCCTCCGGCATGAAGGCCATCATTCTCGGCGCCCAGACCATCCTCACCGGCACCGCTGACATCGTCGTCGCCGGTGGCACTGAGTCCATGACCAACACCCCCCACTACCTCCCCGTCCTCCGTAACGGTGCCAAGTACGGCAACCAGACCCTCGTCGACGGTGTCCTCCAGGACGGTCTGACCGACGCCTACGGCAAGAAGGAGCACATGGGCATGGCTGCTGAGCTTTGCGCAAAGGACCACGACATCACCCGCGAGCAGCAGGACGAGTACGCCATCAACACCTACAAGAAGGCCCAGGCCGCTACCGAGGCGGGCATCTTCTCCAAGGAGATTGCCCCCGTCGAGGTCTCTGGTGGCCGCGGCAAGCCCGCCATCACCGTTGACCGTGATGACGAGGTCAAGAACCTCAACGAGGCCAAGCTTAAGGCCATGCGCCCCGCCTTCATTCCCAACGGCGGTACCGTCACGGCCCCCAACGCTGCCCCCCTCAACGACGGCGCCGCCGCCGTCGTCCTCATGTCCGAGGCCAAGGTTAAGGAGCTCGGCGTCACTCCTATCGCCAAGATTCGCGGCTGGGCCGACGCCGCCCGCGAGCCGGAGCGCTTCACCATCGCCCCCGCGCTGGCCATTCCCAAGGCCATCAAGCACGCCGGCCTCACCGAGAAGGACGTTAACTTTTACGAGATCAACGAGGCCTTCTCCGTCGTCGCCCTCGCCAACATCAAGCTTCTGAACCTCGACCCTGAGACCGTCAACGTCTTCGGTGGCTCCGTCGCCATTGGTCACCCTCTGGGCTGCTCCGGTGCCCGCATCGTCACCACCCTCACCACCGTTCTCCGCGAGAAGAAGGCCAAGATTGGTGTTGCCGGTATCTGCAACGGCGGTGGCGGCGCCTCTGCCATTGTCATCGAGAACCTGCAATAAGCTGCGCAAAGCACATGCTAAACTGCAAACGTTCTCGGAGCTCCGAGCTGGTGCGGGTCTGTAATTCACTAGAGAGGACCTTGAATTCACTCGGAGAACGTGGGGACTGGCTGCATGGCGGGGCTTTCCTGAGCTGAAGAAAAAAAAAAAAAAAACAGGCCACGACCCCTCCATCAAGCACAGGTGCCGCAACTTGCCCGCGCCGCGCCGCCGGCCATGACTCCCCCGACCCGTTTCTGCAGATTATTTGACGCACCAAAAAAGAAGGAAGATGGTCACATTTGGTTCCCGTATTATCCTCGCGCCAAAAAAAGTTTCAGTATACCAGCGTTTTAGATATAACGCATCGGGCCACCCCGGTGCAGCTTTGTTTTACCTAATATCACGAATCAGACGACTGCATCTTTTCCCAAAAGCTTCCCATCTGCCGTGATCTGCGCCTTTTTTCTGCGGCTAGTTCCTGTCGTGATACTCCACCTGCGTCGCATCCTGACATGCGTGGCTGTGCTGCTCGAATTATCAGATTTTTTCGATAATCAAGCTCGTGGGGGGGTGGAGGGGGGAGGCAACGGATCCAAACCGAGCGATGAGACCTGATTTGGTGTCGCGACATCGGCCGAGGTGGACCACACGTCCAAGGATCACTCATCTCATGGGGATCACTAATCTCTTGCCGCGGGAGGATTCGTAGTGTTCGTCGTATGCATAACTCTTTTGTGCAACTATGGTAACTATTGTACATCGAGGGAGTAGAAAAGGAAAGGAAAAAGAAAAAGAACTGAAAGACAACTAAGTATCTCTCCAGCTGAGAAGACCGCCTCCTTTTTTTCTTGCTCTCCCTCTCTCCCTACCCATCACCTCAAGGCGCGGTACAAACAGAAAAACGAAGAAATGAAGTAAAACGCCAATGACCCAATCCCACGCCATGCCAAACCCCCCCGGCCAAAAAGAATTAGGCGGGATGAGGGTTATTTAAAGATAAATCCATGTGAGCCCTGGGTAACATGGCAGCCAGCCATTCAGCACCGCTATGCCGCCTGGTATCTTCGTAATTGTGAAATGCATTCTTCACCTAGTCCCCTTACTTTCCCACAAGACACATCTGTCCTCCCGGAATCCGCACGTGGCCGAGCGTTTGCAGAGTTGTTTCAATCCGCAGTGTCCATGGCGTCGCCAGCCTCAGAAGACGGGAGAACGCCCTCCTTAAGCCACTTTGACCAGCCCTCATTGGACTTCTGCACGTCCGCCTGGCTCATGCCCTTCATCCACGGGCTGTTGAAGACAAACTTCTCACGAAGTTTGGTGTCGCGCTTGTTGCTTGCGTTCTTGAGTCTCTCGAGATGGCGCTCCCGAGCTTCCTTCTCCTTGGGAATGTTGTCATAGACAAAGTACTCAGACGTACCTGCCTTCCAGACCATCTTGCTCGTGTTGAGGCAGATGCTGATAGAAAGGTCCTCATCATACGAAATCGGCTTGGGGATCTGGCTTTCATCGAACTTCTCGTCGCTGGCTGGCAAGTTCCTGGCCAGGACAGCCTTCTGAAGCTTGTGGCGAGGCACACCTTCGGTCGGCTCGACTTGGATGAAGGACGAAATGTAATATTGCCAGCGGTCTTTTGCCTTCATCTCGTCCATGTAGAATGTCGTGTCTTCACGTTGAAGCCAGCGAACAGTCGCCTCAGTCTTTTGCGGGAACTAAATTTTGGTTAGATGGCGATGAAACCCGTCGTTGATTCAGACTTACCCAGCAAATGACAAACATCTCTCCATCCTTGACGCATTTCTCCGCATACTTCCTGGCGGCGATTTCGGCCTGGTAGTTGGTCTCGTCCTTCTCGCGGCTGTGAAGATATTGCTGGATCAAATCCGGCGTCTTCTCCTTGGCGTCAGTGCTACTGCAGGTCAAGGCTAGACGGCAGAGAGTCTTCAAGAGGTCCTGAATGGTGTAAAGCTTCCACCCGCTCTTGAGGTAGTAGTGGCGCAGTACATCCTGGTACTTGACCTCGTCAATGTCGCCGGCAATGTACTCCTCCACTAGGTCGAGAGTCTTTGGCCAAAACGTTGAAGCATCATCCTGAGGACTAAAGTAGTTCAGGGTGTTATCTGCCAACCCAATGTCCTTGGCAGGACGCGGCCGGCTTTGGCGATTGATCTCCTCGATGACGCTTTCTTTGCTCTCCTTCACGTCTCTCAGCCTGGTGTAAACAGTCTGAAAGACGTTGAAGAAGACGAAGATGGTTTGGTTGCAGAAGAAGTTGTACCATGGCCTGGAAAAGAAGCCATCTGCCTTCAACTCGCCGTCCGCAGTCAACAGAGTATCGTCGCCTGTGGTGACGATTGGCTGAGGAACGATGGGCATCCAGCGCTCATTGGACACTTCCGGTCCAGCACCTTCTTCGGGTGCATCGGGCATCTCTTCTTCGTTGGCAGAACCAACTTCAGGAGTAGTTTCCTTGCTACCAGATGCCGCACTTCCCTCCTTCTGCCCGCGAGGCTTGGAGCCATTACGTCCAGGATCCAGAACGCCACGAAGCAAGTCACCCCTTCTACCGGTACGGCGGCTGCGGCCGTTGGTCAACTCCGCCGGGACAGACTCTTCGTTATCATCCTCTTCCGAGACATCCTGCAGTCTGGGTAGGCGTCCCTCGATTTCCTCTTCAGGAATATCGAAGAAGGCGGGGATAAAGGTCTCAAAGAATTCCGTGATGCGTTCCTTTTCGGGCACGCTGTGCTGGCCGCTGCTGACGGTGTAGAGCATCATCAGACGGAGAAGCTCGATGACAACCTTCTTGTCTGAGAAATCCCAGACGAGCTGGTGGCGTGGGGCCTTGCCCTTCAGGCTGCGCTGACGTTTCTGCTCTTCAGCCTTCGTCTTGATGACGTCGACGAGATGCTTGGCAGACAGATTTCTCTTGTCATTTTGCTTCACCAAAATACCCATGTGGTCAAGACTCTTGAGATGCATGTTCTCAACTTGCGCGTGCCACACCTTCTCCCACTCACGCTGCGAGAAGCGCCACTCCTCATCCTTTTGTTTCATGCGAGTCAAAACTATCGGAACCACATTGAGCGGGTTCGAGAACAAATCGTTGACGACCTCAGGACCCTTATCACCGTAGATCTTTTTGCAGACGCGCTTGAACACAGACGTACTGTGGCCGGCCAACGCCTGCGGCATCTGGAAATGCTCACGCTCAACTGGCGACATGACGCTGATTTGCTGAGCAACAGGCTCCAAGAGCTGGATGCATTTCAAATTCGCCTCAATGTTGAAGTCGTAATCGTGACGTTCTTCCTCGATACGGTGAAGGCCTTCTTCAAATCCGTTCTTGCGGTGGGCAACGAATCCTGAGTCCTCGGAGGCCCACGTAGGGTGAGAAGCCCAATCGTCGTTCAAGACGGAGTTGCAGAGTTCGTCGCGACCGCTGCAGGGTTTGAGTCGTTCCTATTCAAGAGTCAGTACAGGCGCAGGTTCTTTTTAGATTTGACACATACCCGCTTCGGCAGGAGACGGTAGCTAGGACCGTAGCCGCGGCAGTTGCTCAAGGAAACCTTGCCGCTCGGCGGGGCAGGGCGGTTGTCGACGACCTCATCATGCGGCTCATACTTCAGGAAAGCCTTCCAGAATCCCATAAGTTCAGGGTTGGCAGCAAAGAAGACACTGCCCTTGTGGAAGACCGTGTTGCGATCGATGATGGATTGGCTGAACAAGTTGCAGACTTTGAGGAACTCGTTGAAAGCCGTTTTGTTGCCAAGATACTTCTTCACCTTCTCAAAGAAGGCGATCTCGTCTGAGTTCGACGTGGTAGCCGTAGGCGGTCCGAGAGGCTCAGGTAGGATCGGCGTCAACGTCGGCTCGACCGCTGGCGCATCAGCAGTCAGAGCCTTATTGTGTGCAAGCCTCGCTCGCTTGTTGTTCGCGCTGGTTGGGGGAGCTGCGCCGGGTGCGGCTCGCATCACTGGGGGCGGCACTTCGGAGACGGCAGGCGCGGGAACAGGCGTCTGCTTGTCGGGTCTTGGGCGCTTCTTGTTATTCTCCTTGGAAGCACTCGGGGGTGCGAAGCTGCCCAACGGGGGCATCTTTTGTGCACCCATGGGCTGCGGAGTTTGGTTCGGACCAGGACCAGGCGGTTGTTCCTCTCCTGGACGGCCAGGTGTACCCTTCGCTTGGCCGGCGGACTCGGGCAAAAACTGCTTGAAATCTTCCAGCAGGTCCGGTGCGGTGTGGAACAAAGTAGTGACTTGAGCGTACACGTCCTGAATAGGCTTCTGTTCGCGTTGGTAGGTTTGAAGGATCTCGAGGAATTGTTTGTAAATTTCTGGCTTGTCCTGGAAGCGATTCTGCAGCGTGGTTAGCGCGCGAGGTCTCAGAATTCGACGCGGCGGTGGTGGGTGGATTTTGCAGGTAAACTTGCCTTTATTTTGTTTACGTAGCTAATCGCGTGGTTGAACTCGACAGGACCGCGGCGTTCAAGGTTTGCCTGCTGTTGTTGCTGCTGGCTTGCGTTGCCGTTGACATTTGCGGGTCCGGTGACCGGAGTAGGGGTATGCGCGTTGCGAGGCGGCTGTTGAGAGTTGGCAGGGTGCGCACCTTGAGCTTGAGGGCCACGCTGCTGAGCACCCTGAGCCTCAAAGGCAGCAGCCAGATTCTGAGCCTGCTGGCCAAAACCACCAGGGCCGTTCTGGACAGGCGTGCTGAAGTTGGCCTCGGGACTCTCGATACTGTGCTGAGGCTGCTGCTGTTGTTGCTGCCAATTGGGGCCGCGCTGGGGAAAGAGCGATTGCGAAGCGCCTCCAGGATGCGCGTGTCCGCCATCGACCTGCGCGCCCCGGCCAGCGATCGATTGAACCGTCGTACCCATCGGTGTCGTTACTCTGATGGTATTCGGATCGTTACCAGCGCCGCATTCGATTCGGTAACCGGGCGGCAGGAATGTGTTGAAGCCCTGGATTAGATTGGGATGGCCGGCGAAAAGCTCCGAGACACGATTGATGACACCGGGAGTATCGATGCTACTATCGTCAGCGATGCCACGGTAAAGGAAGATCTTCATTACACGTACGCCTGACTCTTGAAGTCTTTCATGATATCAAGGAATCGATTGTAGACATCCGGCTGGTCGTGGAACTGCACCTTGACCTGATCCAGATACGTCAAGGCATCCTGTCAGACATCGTCAGCGCATGATCTTAGTCGCAACCCCTACAGGCCGAAATCCAAGCGTTACTTGAACCATGCCGTGCTCTCCCATCGCCATCGCGGAGGATGCATTCGATTGTTGGATTACGAAGGGAGATGAGATGAATGAAGCGACAGTAGTGATTACAATCGGATGAAGTGTACACGCGAAAGACAAAGGCGGAATACGAGCCGAGGCGAGGCGCGAGACCCTGGGCGACAACGGGAATATGCACGCGGGGCGGCCATGCATCCTGCCTGACCTGCGCCGTATCGGCGCACCAGCCCACACTGGTTTCCACTTTGGATGGTCAAGCCACAGGTAGCAGGCGCGCCAACAAATGGTGTCTTCTGGTTGAGCGAAATTCATAAAGCAAATTTAGACTTACGTTCAAAATTGGCTGCTGGCCATGGGCAATGCCGCCCTGGCCTTGCTGCTGCATCTGACCTTGGCCTCCAGCAGCGCCAGCGCCGGCGCTGCCACTGTTACCGCCGCCGCCGCCGCCAAAGGGACCTTGTTGCATCGGTGGTTGGCCTTCGCGTTGTTGGAGCGGTCCGCCAAAGACAGGGGGGCCTCCGTTCGCGGCCCCCAGGGAGTTGCTCGGGGGCCCGGTCGTATGTGGGATGGGGGCGAACATCTGATGCTGGGCAGTCGGGTTGTTCGGGCCACCGTGTTGCGGCGGCCTGTTGTTGTCGGGCTGAAGGGGGCCGCCGAAGTTTGCGCCGGGACCGGCTGGGGCGCCGAGGGGCATAGGAGGACCGGAGGAGCCTGAGCCGTGGTTTGCCAGCAGACCGCCAGGGCTGTGGATTGCGCCCATGGCGCGTGATGCGACGGGCTGGTGTATTGGGATCGAGCCGGCATTGCTGTGATGGGGAGGTCCGGCAGGATAACCCTCGCGAAGTCGTCTTTCGGCTTGTTCCTGTTCGTGTCGCTCTTGTTCACGTCGCTCCTTGTCGCGTCGTTCCATCCTTTCGGCCTCCATGGCCATCAGGCGACGGTTCTCCTCCATGGGATCAAGAACGCCCTCTCCGGCGGGTTTCCCGCTCATCATCCTGAGATCGATCGTCTTCTGAGAATGCAAAAGTTAGCGACGCGAATGCGGGAGGATAGCGAGACAGGAGGAGCTGTGGAAGTTGGCGCAAGCGTCCCAAGAGGGGGGGCTGGATCGTCAACCGCGCAAGCTTTGCTGCGTCGCCCGGGAGCTTAGGGGAGGAGGATTGCGCACTGGTCGAGCGAGACTTACAGACTGATGATACTGTAGCTAATTCTCTGTCTACATGAGGATCAGGGTGATGGGTCTCGGGAGGCGGGAATGAAGATCAGGAATAACGTCACGCTTGGAAAATTCGTGATGAGCTTGCACCTTGCTCAAACCCCTTCCTGGTTGATTGGAATGAGAGAGCCTGCCCGGGTGCGGCTTTTGCCGTGTCACGTGGAGATAAGAATCTTATCAACAAGCTCTGTGACCCGCTAACCGGATTTGGAGCAGTAGCGATTTCATCTGATGTTCCCGTTTTTTGCCGCGGATACGCGATGCTTCCGATTTGCTCGGTCGTGACGCAAAATGCCATGACGACAGCCTCACTCTAGGTATGCCGTGTAACGATAAACGTGTGCTCTGGTTCCCTGAAGATGTGTGCTCCACCAGCTTGCCTGTGGCTTGATCCCTTGGAGATGCGTCGCTCACATTTCATCGTGTTTGCACCGGCGACGTCCGCCTCATTGTCTCCCGCACCTCGGCGCGCAAAGAAGCACATGACATAAATGTTCCATTGATTTGTAGACTGCGGGTATCCAATCATTCTCTCATCAGTCGTCCTACTCATACCTGGACCTGCCGGCTCACGTCGCGCATTCCTCAGACATAGTTGCGGACTTCCTTGATGATCCACTGCGCACCAATCAGTCTGTGATCCAGAGCGCCTAGGTTGGCTTGCTGGCAAATTGGAAAACTTACCACTTCACCATTAGCGACGGTGCTTGCGACGTTGATAACCTCGATGTTGCCAGGCTGGATCTGAGGGTACACTCAGTGATTGCGCAAAACAAGCAATGAACCAGGGTACTCACAAATTTGGTGCCGTCCTTACTCTCCCACCAGATATCTCTATCATCACCTATCGCCTTGGCCTTGTGGTTTTCGGGCCATGGGCTGACGGTGACCATGTGCGCCTCAACAAATCTGCGAATGTTTCTCTGCGCTCTCTCTTGCCCATCACCACCCTCATAGGCGCTTTCGCCAAAGTGCTGGTACTCCTTGGGGTCTTCCCAGGGCTTCCGCGGCAAGTTCTCGACGGCGGAGTTGAGCGGCGCAAGCACCGTTGTGTTCTGAGTCTGGTCGTCTAACCTGCGAGAAGCGGATTCGATGTCGCGAGTGAAGCTGGCGAAGACGTTGATGCTCCTGTCGCGGCCCATCACATCGGAGAGCCTGACGCCGTCCTGTGCCGGAGGCAGCTGGGAGTCGGAGGGGTCTGAGGGCGGCATGGCTGGGCCGATAGGGTTCACGGGGGCGAGCGGCTTCTGACGGAGAATGCGGGGAGCGTACGGACCGCAGCGTTCAACGGGCAAGTTCATCAACTGCGCCGTGGCTACGGAACAGGATAGGAGAACAAGAAGGGTGGTTGGCCGTTTCATGATGCTTTCAGGGCCGGATATCTAACGGTCAGATCAGAAAAAGGAACGTCCCAAGCGGTTCTCACGGAGGCAACAGCACTGGCAGCAAAACTGGTTTGAGCCTCTGGTGGTGCACGTCACTGCAGCGCAGTCTGGAAAGGTGTTTGGCGGCTCCTTACGCAGGATGATGTAGCGGCTGGATTCTCCACGGGACCAGATTTTTGGAAATCTGCAGGTTCTGATTGGCTATATGTCTCATGACATCACCTAATGTGCTGTGTACAGTGCCTTCCGCCTGCTGTTGCGCCTGCGACGTAGTGATGTACTGCATAGTAAACTGCGCGACACATCTAAAAATGCGGAAATAGCATTTCAGTACAAATCGCATGAATTCCGAGCCTGCACTGGTGTTTCTGCGCCCGACGAGAACCTCATTTTCTTCCTCAGCGGGAAGTGAGTGAAGTCGCCGAGATTCACCGAGCACGACGACATTGTCTCAAGACGTGAAGGGCTTCGGAGCCTTTTGTCTCGCAGGAGCAGCGATTGCGGAGACGGCTCGCTCGATTTTGTTCTCCACATGCACGGGCACTGCCAGGTTGCGGGTTGCCAGGCCGGCCGGAGAAGGTGAAGATGCGCGACGGGATGAGGTCGGGATTTATTGCTACATTCGAACAGGCAAGCAAGGGCTTTCAGCAACAGACGCAGCAGTACCAACCAGCAATTCGCATTGCAAAAGTCTGAGAACCGCTGACCATCAAATTGATAGCCACTGGCTCTTGAATAGCGCAATGGAACCCGAACTTCCAGCACCGTTTATTCAATCCATGATTCATGAAAGAGACGAATGAAACGAATGAACAGGTGGCAAGTCGGATGTTGTATTGTCGGCGACGTGAAGGAGCAGCATCTGACCATGTCTGTTCCGCCCACACGTCTGTCCCGAGCTCTTCTTTCACATGCAAGTGCTTCTGCGCCATCTCTGTCCTGGGCTGTCCAGCGCTGCACGGCTATCCGTACCTGCCTGCCTCGAAGTAGGTACCTACTCCAACTCCAGCCCCCAAATGCCCCCCAAATATGCCCCAGAACGGAGGGGGGGAAGGGTAGTACCTTACGTGGGAGGCACGGAGCAGAGGCGGAGAGAACTCGTCCTTCACAAGTGTGGAGGACAAGCTGGAAGACTGAGTGGTCGCCCGGCAGCCAGGCTGGGCCGAAAAGAGGGGACGGCAATGCAGGTGGCAGGCTGGCCGAGCTGGGGAAACCGCCAGTGGGAGTGGAAGATCCTCGGTCAGGTGCTAAATGTTCCGGACCGGCATCATCTGACCTGGTGCACTTGGGAGAATGTGTGGGGGAAGAGGCTTGTGTGGGTGAGACTACCTTAGTGTGTCTGTAGCCCGTGAAGAGAGGGGGCAAACAGGTGCTCGATGCAGCCGCAATGCCTCTAGTGTTGGTGCATTGTTCGGATCGCGTCTGCAAGGAGGCTGGAGAGAAGGGTTTTGGAAACTGTCCTGTCTCCAATGGGCGGTGGCGTTGAAGACTACACTATCAAGATTCACCTGTTCACCGCAAAGACGGGGGTTCTTCTGCATCGTTTTTGACACGAGGCATGACATTTGGTTGGCCTTTTGGCGTTCCGGGTGCCATGGCGGTGGGGACAGGAAGCCTGTGCTCGCTGTAAGAGGTGACGGCGTGACGGGATGCCTCCGGTAATTGGGAACCTTGGGACGCATACACAGACAGCGCAGCGGCTCTCGCCTCAGCTTGGGATAAAGCATGAGCGTCAGCGTGACCACGAGCATGACCGTGACCGACAACCTTCACATGTCAGAATCGAAGAGCCTGAAACTGTCAAAAAAAAATCTTCGCGGCCTTCCACGCCAACGTGGTCTCAATTGCCTTGTGAAAGTCGGGTGGCCCGTCAGAGCTAACCTAAAGCTCAACGGCACGCCTCACGTCGACGACGGGTCACCACGGATACGGATAGGGGACTTGTCGAATTGCCATCTGCCATCCCTTCTCCAGCGACGGGCAGCGACCGACCGTAGGGTACTCGCTCGCTCACTGTAGCACTCTAGCAGGCTCTCTTTCCAATCCGTCTCCTACCGTTGGTCATCGTAGCCAGCTTCCCCAGCAACAACAGCAAGACAGATCCAGTCCAGTGCATGCCGTAGTCAGTTTCCTGTTGCGTACCCCGTATCGCGGCCCCGTAGGAGCTTCAACAGTTTTGGTGTTCCCCCCACACTTCCCCCAGTTTTGCTCTTCGCGGTCCACCACCGAAAGGAGCGAAGCCAGGTACTACTCGGCCAGAATTGCTGCGAGAGGCAGAGGGCCCCCTTACGCCTGCTGCTACGTCGTCAAAAATACTTATAAAACCCCCGTAGCCGGAGTCAATTGCCTCGTGTGCGCAGGCTGCTGTTGCTTCCCTTCTGTCCAGAATCTCTGTTTTCCGGTTGCATCCCATTGTCTAGGTGTCTCTTTGTCCGACCTGCTGCTGTCCCTGTAAGTACCTGATCCGAATCCACCGCTGGGCTGCCTTACCAACTCGCGCATTCTTACTGGCACGCCGCGACGGGTGACGCCAATCTGCCCCAGACGGCACCCCAGCCCAGACCCAAACTGGCCCCAAACCCGCTAGCACCACGGCGGGCGGCCCAGTCGAGTCCCATGAAAATCCCCAGTGCTAATCCCCCTGTTCCCTCCCAGGCGCTTCGACCTCGGCTCACGACTCGCCGTGTCAGCACCGCACCGCATCGCACCACCGCACCCGCACCACGCCCAAGGCCGCAGCAACACACCCTTTGTTTGCAAGGTACTCGGTACGCATACCCCGTACCTTTCTGGCCCTGCCGTGAGGTACCTCCATCGTCCCTCGGCGTAGCTTAGACACGAAGGCGACTGGGACGCTCCTCTCACACGCTCTCGTCCATCTCCCCGTTTTCTTCTTAAACCTCGACCTCCATAAACTCTCCTCCATTCCCCCCACAAACTTCATCTTCCCCATCTTCTTTGTTGATTCTCCATCCCTTCTCTTGGAGCGCATCTGTACAAATCAATCAACATGGCACCCAGAGTTATCGTCGTCGGCGGTGGTCGTAAGTGGCATCTCTCTCCAACCTCGCTCTCGAGCGTGCCGTCACATGCTAACGTGTGTTCTCAGTTTCCGGCTTGAGTGCCGCGCACACCATCTACCTCGCTGGTGGCAACGTTGTTGTTCTCGACAAGCAGGGTAAGTCTCACGCTGCGCACCGCGAACAGTCGCAATACTGACTCCGTCGCAATCAGGCTTCTTCGGAGGAAACTCCACAAAGGCCACCTCCGGTATCAACGGCGCCTTGACCCGCACACAGGTCGACACCAAGATTGCCGACAGCGTCAAGCAGTTTTACGATGATACGTTGAAGTCTGCCCGTGACAAGGCCCGCCCCGACCTCATTAAGGTCCTCACTTACAAGTCCGCTGCTGCCGTTGAGTGGCTTCAGGATGTCTTCAACCTGGACCTCACCCTCGTTTCGCGGTTAGGGTGAGTTTGCATGCTGCGCGCCCCTCGACGCAACAGCGACTAACTTCTCATCAGTGGTCACTCCCAGCCCCGCACGCACCGTGGTCACGATGCCAAGTTCCCCGGCATGGCCATCACCTACGCTCTCATGCAAAGACTCGAGGAACTCGCCGAGACCGAGCCCCACCGAGTCGAGATCATCAAGAAGGCCCGTGTCACCGGCCTGAACAAGGAGGGAAACACCATCACTGGTGTGAACTACGAGTTCGGCGGAGAGGAGCAGAGGCTCGACGGCCCCGTCGTTCTTGCCACTGGTGGCTACGCCGCTGACTTCGGCGACACCTCTCTGCTGAAGCAGCACCGTCCCGATACCTTTGGCCTCGCCACCACCAACGGCTCCCACGCCACTGGTGATGGCCAGAAGATGGTCATGGCCATCGGTGGTAACGGTATTGACATGGACAAGGTCCAGGTCCACCCTACCGGTCTGGTCGACCCCAAGGACCCCGGTTCCAAGTGGAAGTTTTTGGCTGCTGAGGCTCTTCGTGGTGAGGGTGGTCTCCTGCTGAACGCTGACGGTGACCGTTTCTGCGACGAGCTTGGCCACCGTGACTACGTCTCCGGTATGATGTGGAAGGAGAAGGACAAGAACAAGTTCCCTATCAGACTTGTCCTCAACTCCAAGGCCTCAAACGTTCTTGACTTCCACACTCGCCACTACTCTGGCCGTGGTCTGATGAAGAAGATGAGCGGCCAGGACTTGGCCAAGGAGATTGGCTGCTCGCCTGACCACCTCCAGAAGTCCTTCCAGACCTACAACGCCATCGCTGATGGCAAGCAGAAGGACCCTTGGGGCAAGAAGTTCTTCCACAACCTGCCTTTCGACATCAACGACACCTTCCACGTTGCCGTTATGGAGCCCGTCCTCCACTTCACCATGGGAGGTATCGAGATCAACGACAAGGCCCAGGTCCTCAACTCTGAGCAGAAGCCCTTCGACGGCCTCTACGCTTGCGGTGAGCTGGCTGGTGGTGTCCACGGTGCTAACCGTCTTGGTGGTTCCTCTCTTCTTGGCTGTGTCGTCTACGGCCGTGTTGCCGGTGACACTGCCAGCAACTACCTCTTCCAGCAGGCCCTCAGCGGCGCTGGTGGTGCTGCCGCCCGTATGGGACAGATCTCGCTGCACCTCGACCCTGCCCAGCCTGGCCGTCTGACGATCGACTGGAACAACGCCGGCGGTGCTGGTGGCCAGGGCATCCCTGCCCAACAGACCACCTCGGCAGCAGGCCCCACACCCGTCCAGAACGGACAGAAGGCCGACAAGCCCAACGACCCCAAGAAGTTTACCATTCCCGAGAAGGAGTTCTCCATGGAGGAGGTCGCAAAGCACAACACAAAGGAGGACCTGTGGGTCGTCGTTAAGGGCGTTGTGATGGATCTCTCCAACTGGTTGGAGGAGCACCCCGGTGGTCCTCAGGCCATCATGAACTTCATGGGTCGTGACGCGACTGAGGAGTTTGAGATGCTGCACGACGACGAGGTCATTCCCAAGTACGCACCACAGCAGGTGATTGGCCGCGTCAAGGGCCAGGAGCCAAGCTTGGAGCTGTAAGTACTAGGATGATGGACGTGTTAACGATGGCATTGGCTTGGGTAAAATAGTGATAACCGGAGTACTGGGTGCGCATTGGCGCACTTTTGATTTGGGCATTTTCTTCATGAGTAGTCACTATCGGGATTGTATTCATAGATACATTTTGTAGTCTCTTGGATCCAATGGAACTCCATACTTCTCTGTTCACAACCTTGTTGCTCATCTCTTCACACGCGACTGTCACGTAATGACCCTGGCTATGCCGGCGCCAAGTCAGTTGACTCTTTACGTGCATGCCGATGCCGACATCCGGGTTTTCCGCCTTTCATTCGGCCGACTGATTCCCCACTGACCAAATTGCGGCGCATTTCCCCCCGAATCGCGTCACTATTCCCCCGAAAACCCGAGCCGCGACTGCTCACTACACGCAGCAAAAAAGGAAACAGGAAATGTTCCCGGAAGCCAGCCCGTGCAGATATACTCAGTTTGACGATGTCAAGAGCAAGGCGTTGTGCCTCACCTTTTCGATTAGACAAGGTCAATCAAGTCTCAGAACTCCCGTTGGCCGTGCCTGGAGGGGCAGGAGGAGGTCTACACTGGCCGCTTCGTCAACGTCGCTTTCACGGGTGAGGCAGCGTAAATAATGTGCTGTGTGGTTTGAGGATTTGGGTTGACGAATGACGCGGTGCTGATGACCTCATGAACCCTTGGTGAACTAAGGCATACCTTCTTGGTGACTGGTCATAGAGAGATCCGTTCTCCCGGCGACTTGGTTTAGTTTTATGGAAACATCTGAGTGCCCTACATATCAAATTAACGATCAATAGCCACTTGGCGCAATAGGAGGAACCGCCCAATCTCCTTGTGTCTACGCTGCTATTTTTACTATGTATTTAACACACTCATGCAGAAGACTAGTAGAAGCAGTAATAATAGCGGCGACGACGACGACCGTAAGGTAGAAGATGGCATAGTCAAAGTAGTTGCTGTAGCCCAGGAAAGATGGGCGGTCTATCGTAGAAAGCCTTTAGTTGAGTGGGAAGGAGTGAAGAGTCAGGTCGATGGGTGACATGGACATTTGTTCTGACTAGAACTGTGCACGCAGGCCGAGTTGCAAAGGCTGTCTCTACATATCATGAAGTAGGGCCTATATACATACTGTCACACGTGTGCTACTCGGACGAAAAATGTTGTGTTGTGTACATCAAGGGTAGATTTTTAATATTCTGATGACGGAATTCACTCGCGCTTTTCTTTTGGCACACAAAACTAGCTTCATTGATGGAGGAAGACAAAAATGAATTGCGACTGCATCGAACTGATTCCCCCACGTCATTCGACAACGCTCCGTTCCCCTCCGGACTCTCAATTTTTAGCCGCCAATGCGGAGAAGTTGAAATAAGAAAAAGTTGAAAAACTGCCATTGAAAATTGTGCGTACCGGCTTGCTGTTCTAGTGGTATCATCTTCTGTGTGTAACAACCCGCAACGTAAAAAAGAAGAAACAGCAGACAAGGTATTAGCGACTAATTACTGAGAAGCCTAGATCCGGCCAGGGACCCGGTGAAGCCGGAGACATCCGTTTTCATCTCGAAGAATTAGAGACCGGAAGAAATGGTGCTTTTCTCGTGATGGAGGTGGCGATGCGGGAGTCATTCAAAGAATCGCAGTAAACTGAAAATCAAATCGTTCGGCCTCATATCGGCCCGTCAATCTATCGGCGGATGGGAGGAGGTGTGCGGGCGCCCGGGGCGGTGGAGTTCTCCATGTTGCCCGTGAGCTCCGCAACCCGTGCCTTGATGCGTGCGACGCGAGACTCGATTGCTGCAACAGTGTCAGTTGGCTGGTGATTGGATACCCGGTAACATGATTGCACTTACTCTCTTCTCCGCTGGTGTCGTCGTCACCATCAGTGGTCTTGCTGTATCCACCCCGACTCTGCTCTTCGCTCTGGCGCTGGGCCGCACGCTCTGCAGCATTCTTGCGAATTTGCGCCCATCGATCCTGCGCCTGGGGGCTTCGGGACCCATCAGTCGGGGACACGGGTGAGACGGGGGACATCTTCGCGGGCGGCTCGGGCGTCTTGTGTCTCGCGATGGGGGGAGGAGCCGCGTCATCATCGTCGGAATCGTCGGGCACGAACGCGGGCTGCTCCTGGAGGGGACCCTGATCGAAACGGGAAAATTCGGTGTGAGCCTCGTTGGCGTCCTCGGTATCGATGCGAGAGAGCGACTCATCAACCGACGGCTCATACTGCGGCTCGTGAGCTTGGGTCTCAACAGGGGCTGGCTGGGGCGCCTCCATCGGCGTGGCGTAAGCCTCGATAGGTGTTGGTGTGGGAAGGTTGGACTCAGTGGCAGTGGGCTGGGGAACGGGAGACGGAGCGTGTCTTGGCGGTTCGGGAGTTGCTGTTTCGCGCTGAAGCATACCGTTCACATCCGCGGCGGCGTTCTCAGGGAGCTTGGAGTTCCGGTTCTTGTTACGACCAAACAGCTTTCGCAGGCCGCCACCGCCAGTCTTTTCCTTGTGAAGCTTCTTCTGCTTCTTGTCCTTGGGGCTGGTGTCCGGTTCCGGCGTGAACATGTTTTCGCGGCCCTGGTCGAAAGAGTCCTTCGGCGGGGGCATCGGCGAGCTTCGTCCGCCTGAGTCGAATCGTTCGGCGGGCTGGAGACCACTCGGTGTCTCAGTATCCCTCTCGATGGGCGCGGGCGGTTCGTCGTTGTGTTGGGACGGCAGCGGCGAGGGTGTTCGGGGGATGCCTGGCGAGTTCATGGTCAATGGCGAAGGCTGAGGTTGTAAAGAAGGTGACTTTTCCGGAACTTCAGGGCGAAGCTCGTCACCATTGGCATGGCCGTTCGTGTATTCGTTTTGGCCGTGGCTTCCATTTCTCTGCATTGTGGAAACTCCGATACCGCGACCAGCAGTGTTGTTTGCGAGATAGGCCTCCCGAATCGCCTCCTTGTCGTATTTGTTTGCCCACTTCATTGCCGGAGAAGCTTGCTTCATGATATCGGGCTGGAGAGTCATCACGCTAGTAGTCTTCTCCATGGCCGATGCATCATTGCGTCCTCGGCGTGCTGCGAGTATTTGCTGCTGCTTCAGTTGTTGCTCCTGTTGCTGACGCGCCTGGAGCTGTGCGGCAGCTGCCTGGATGCGAGCTTGTTGATCTGGACCAATGCTCGACTTGCTGACATTTGGGTCCTCCTTCTTGCTCCCCTTCTCCAAGGCGTGCTTTCCAGTCGACTTGCGGCGGTTGACGCCCTTGTTACGTCTGGTCCAGCTGAAAAAGCCCTTCTTTTCGGCAATGTAGGCGCCTTCTTGAGGTTCAGGGGCAGCTCCGGCCACCATCTCTTCCATGACAAGCCATCTTCCAGACCGAATGGCGGTCTCGATGACGGCACAGCGGCCGAAGGCTGACTTTCTTTCCGGCGTCTCCTCAGGAGCAAGACTGCTCATCCAGACCCACCAGAACGCTTCATCCAGGTCGAAACGTGCTATGCTTGCCAATTCACCGGGCTCCAGACGATCCGATTCGAGTCTAGGGTTGTGGGATTGAGAACTTCGTTGGCGGACAGCTGTCTCAATTGGCGGCAGCACCTTATCGGGCGGCAAAAGCATGTTCGGGTTGTTCGGGTTGTCATCAACGAAGCCCGATGACAGGAAGTCTGCCCAAGACGGTGTGGTTGGTCGGCCAAGACCAACGTTTCCAGCTGCCGGTGTCGTCCTCAAGCCCTGCGGCTTGCGAGCGGCGGCGGCGGCTTCCTCGTCATCGTCCTCATCCTCAAGAGCGCTGGTAAAGCCAATGTCTTCGAAACGTGACCAGGAGGCATCGCGCAAGCTGGTGGAGTGCTTGGAGCTAGACACTTGGGACTGGTTGGCCGAAGAAATCGCCTTCAAGACACGGCGGCACTCTTCGGTAAGGGCCTTGACGGGATCCTCGTACTCGGAAAACTCTCGCAGAGCTCGATCTTCGTCACGATACTGGAAATGGTTTGCCCTCCTCAAAAGGGCGAAAGGCGTAGGGGAAACTGCGTCGACAATCATGACCACCTTGTAGGTGGAGGACTGCATCAGCGAGGGCTTCTGAGGGGGGTACTCGGTTTCCTGCAAGAGCTTCTGTAGTGACATGGGCAACATGGAGATGCTGCCTTGGGAAGGCTTCTGGGGAGCTAGCGACCTGAGGTATGCGAAGAACAGATGGCTCGTAGCATCGGCGGCGCTGCAGCGTGTTAGCGCTGACGATTCGCAATTGCAAATTTTATACTCACCTCGCCCATGACTTATAGCCACCCTCAAAGCCGCTGCCCGTATCTTTGTGCTCAAACGCCCACCATGCACCCATACGAGAGAGCTTGCGGCCACCCAAACCGTTCATCTTTCCATGAGCTGCAATCGCGGAAAGAAGGTCGAAGAAGTCGAAAATAATACATGATCGGGCGCCGTTGTCGACACTGAGGGGGATGAATGTCTTGAACGAGTCTCTCGCCATGTTCGAATCTGGAAGGCGCATGAGCCACTGTCGTATGGCACGGGGTGGCTGATCCTTGTGTGCGACTTACCTTGCTCGCCAACTTTGAACAATTCATACGCATCCCAACCAACAACACCCCCCGGCAATCTGCTCCAACACCATTTTACAACGCCGGCGATGACCTCGATGGTGTTAGCACGACCCAAGGGACCTCATTCTCAAGACACATACCATGGGTTCGGTCATGCGAAGCTCTTGCGACAAGAACTCGCCGCGAAGCGGTTGATTGCCATCGAAGAAATGGCGGATGAAGGTACGGACAGCACTAGGGTCCGAGGTGGGACGGAATGGAAGGAGCAGGAAAGGGTGGTCCAGAGCTAGAGACGGAAGGAAGCATGTCAGTTTTGCAGTCGCGATAGGTCGCATTGGGCACAAAGATTGATGCGTGCACATGCAAGATATGCAAGAAGGTCGTACCTCGAGCCTTGAGCTCCTCAGTGCAGCGTCTGATCAGGTCCTGAATCTCCTCGGGTTCGACCGTCTTTCGTGTATAAGCGTCGTCCCATCGTGGCTTCGCGGGGAGATGGTCGGCAGCATCGAAGTTCGCGCCCTTCTTCTTCTTGGTCGCACCGTCTTTGCCCTTGAGGCGGGAAAACAGGCTAGGCATTTTTGCGGTGAGGAATCGCCTTCAAGAAGACGACTGTTTGTTGAAGCGGGGGGAGGCGCGCGGCATTCGCAGAGCGGACGGAGAGGTCGACGAAGTCGTCGTGGCTGCTGCGTCGACGAGGGGTCGGAGACCGTTAAAGGGATCTGAGACACGGGGAGCCAAGATGATCAAGGTTGCGGATTCGCCTCGCCTCGGGTAGTGGGAATTGGTGGGGGAGTCGCGAAAGATGCGCGATAGGGGGGCGAGGAGGAGTAGGTATCGTCGACGGAGGACGGTGTTGCGCGTTTGTCGAAAGTCAATAATACGGCGTTGGAGCAGTTCCCCACGCAGACACTCCGCTAGGAGATTGCGGCGAAAGGGAATACAGAAAGAGATTCGAGGGTATATGGGGAAAGAACCGAGATTCTAAGAAACGAAAGTAATTTCCAGCAAGGGAAAGCGAGAGGAGGAGAAAGGAAAAAGGTGTGGTTGTGGTGTTGGCTGCCGGACTGCTTGGGCAAGAACCGAAAGAAAGAGGCAGCTTCACTCTCTTTCTCTCTCTCTCTCTTTCTTGGGTTCAGGGGCGGGCGAACAAGCGGCGGGCTATTAATTGGAGAAAGCGGGAAATGGTAATATTTGGGGGGGTCCCCTGGATGCTTGGCTCCCGCGCTCTTCCTGCTGGTGCTTGTCTCTTTTTTTTTTTCTCTCTTTGCTTTTGCTTGCTGTATTTTTTTCCTTCTGTTTTTGATCTGGCTCCCCTGTCTGCGTCTCTGTGGACTGAAGTATCTTTTGTGTGACGGTCACAGCAGACGGGTACCTGGGGGCGACCCTGAGGTGGCAGCCGAATAGGGGATAGCGGCAATGCAGCGGTTTAGGGGAGGCTTCCAGTCCGTGGGTCGCGGGTGTGGGTCGTGGGACTCTGTGCTCCTTGCAGAGGTGCAGCGGTGCTGCGTGCAAGTGGTGACTGCAGCGGTGGTGTGCAGCAAAAGGCGGCGGCAGCAGCAACAACAGCAGCAGCAGCCTCCACTGGGATCTTTTTTGAGGGGCTTTTGGCGGCGTATGGTAGGCTCGCAAGTTCTCTGGGCCGTTGTTTGACCTCTCGACCGAGGGTAGGTTCTCGGGTGATGCTAGTGGCACCTAAGGATCAGGCACAACACACAATGGTGGTAGGAGGAGGGGCAGGCAGGCCCTGAAATGAAATTAAATCGCTGGATAGAGGACCCTGGCTGAGTGCCACAGCCTACAGGGCCACCAGACCGCCCGCCGCTGATGGAACGAGGCTTGCAAGTTGAGGTGCGGGTGATCTCTCGAGACCTCGACCTTGACCTTGGGCAGGTAACCAAGTCAGGCACCGTACCGCTCTGTACCGCACCGCACCGCACCGTACACTTATTCCGTACCGCACGCTCGCTGCAATCTCGACCAGTCGATGGAGTCCGATGTGCAGCTGGGCGGAGAAGCAGGCAAGGAAGGTGCTCGTGAGTAGTGGGGGAGCTAAAGAATTTGGGGCTGCAAGGTGCAGACTAAGATCTCAGGCGACGATGTAAGTATGGGCGTAGAAGACGGTGGGAGCGTTGCCGCGCCTGGACGACTCACAAGAGGCGGACGGGTGGTGTTGATGGCAATGACGACTCGGCAGAGAATCCAGAATCCAGAATCCAGAATCCAGAACAGGGCCGGCCGCGCAAGTCTCAACATGAGTTACTTCCATGCATCCGGGATAAGAAGGTGTGTGTAATGCAGATGCAATGCCAATGCCCCGGCAAGGAAAACCTCAGACGAAAGAGACGATGGAGCAGTTCCGGCGTCAGTACCAGCCTCGGCGGCCACACTGGACGAGCAGAGAGGGAGCCAGTAGGTGCTTATCAACCACTCAAAGAGACGACGGGAATGCAGACTCCTTCATCTCGCGTGGGCATGCTGTCATCGACAAGGTTAAAGAAGGTTAACACCCATCACCACTTGGGCACCATGCGATGCGTCAAGAGCACGTCGGGTATCTGGATCTGTATCTCTACTTTGGCCATCCATCTCGTTGAGTCGGACTTGAACTTGTTCAGCTCCTCGGCTCCCAGAGATGAGGTACATAGCATTCCTCTGACTTTACTATGTATACACGAGACGAGACGAGGTGAGGTGAAGTCCATTTGCTATTGATCATGGATGGCTTGAGACAAGCTGTCTCTGATGCGCGGTGCTTGGTATGGGCAAGCGTGGACATCCCATCTGTCCAGTGCACCTTATTTGAGCCCCTGTACCCGCTAGTTCCGGTCGGCGCTGGGTGTTGGGCTGAACTTGAATCTGAACGAGTCTTTCGCGTCTCTTGTCCAAGTCTTACAGGCTGTTTTGCTCCGGCCGTTGCATCTGGAAGGGAGCAGAGGGATACAAGTCGGGAGCAGCAAGAATTGCAATTAATGAGATGGAAGGCGGTGCGGTCCAGTCCAGGCTCAGGACTCAGGTTGTCTTCATTCATTTCATCATCCACCATCAAAATGTTCAGCCATTGAGAGCAGGGCACCCTGTTGGTCCGGCCTGCCCCCCTTCCTTCCCCGTAAGGCACCACGGTACCACACCCAGCACCACAATCCACCACACCACCACCGCCGTCTCCTCCTACTTCTCAAGTGGTGCATTGTGGTCCTGTCGCTGCCGCTCATCATCTCTGGGCCCTTACCTCATTCTAACCCACCCAGCGGCCCTGCCGCCAGGAGGAGCATTGCTAGCTATCCAATTGGCAGTGGGGGTGGACCCTGTCTCGTTTCGGACCTTCGTTGACTCGTCCCTCACTTCCCACCAAGATCCAGCAGCGTTGCGATCCCGAGATGCAAAGCAACAAAACCGCCCTCTTCATCACCATCCAAGTACACATCACCTTGCAGCTGTGCATAATACCTTGGGCTTGGAGGGTGTACACACGACCATGATTTTGTCTCGTCGCCTGCAGCTCAGCCCAAAGGAAAGCGCGATGCCTCACGTCGCCCCTCGGTGTTTTCGCTTTCGGTGCTCGGTCCAACACTAACACGACCTCAACAGGTCCAGTCTATCGTTCCATTGACATCGCTTCATCTTCCACGGTCGCTGTACATAATCGCCTCCGGTCCATTCCCCGCGGCCTGTGTTCATATCAGGAACATCCGACATACCCAGGTACGGACTTATCACGGCGTAAATTCTGCCGCATTTTTGTAGCACCCTCATTGAGCTCATGTCTCGCAGCATCCTCAGCTGGGAAAGCACAAGGCATAGCATGATGACCACTAACACGACGAGACGCGTCTCGAATGTGAACCTGCCGCCAGGTTACTTTGGCTTCCGGCGCCCGCCCGTCTGCCCCACTCCCCGGCAAGCCACAGGACGCGGCAACATGCTCATGTCAACGACCTTGGAGGAATCCAATTGTCCCAGAAAGAAATAGCAAGACTCGAAGCGACATCCGAGAAAGAACCCATGAGTCTGGGGCACCGCCGTGCCGCCTCAATGGCCCGAGAGCGATGTTGGAAACCCCCAACTCAGCGCCGCCAACGGTCCGGGCAGGACGCCACTTCGGCCGCTCTTAGGAGCCTTCTTACTCAGAACAATCTGCCTCTGACACCCAATCTAAAGCGACTCGCCAGCTCCCAGCACACCGGGATTTGCCAACAATAGGACGACAATTCTCCTGGGTGAGGGAAGTCGCTTCGCCGTGCATGAGTTGGCCGTTGCCAGCACATCCTCGTCGCTACTCCCATCCACCATTCACAGCCGGCTTTCTTCACATCCTCAGAGCCGAGCACCCCGATGGAACAAGTCATTGGCTGTGTTCTGTGCGCTTGATCGGCGTGTGCTGGCACCCACCACAAAGTGCTGTCAGGCTTGACGGGCAGCAGCTCTCTGGTTACTTGCATTTCGGCTCATCGTGCGCGTCACTGACCCTCTAGGCCCCAGTAGATGTCGCGCCGATGAAATCTCGCTACCGCTCTTTTCTCCGTCCGGAGACTTCTCCTCGGCGGATGTACAATCGGTACCGCTGAGGGTGACAGATCACCATGATGCCACTGACAGGATACGACACGGAAGCGAGCTGGCAGATGCCACGGATTGGCACTCCGAGGTGCCATGGGCTCCCTCAAACCATTCATCGGCGAATGCGACGGCGCTCGAGCCTCCCATTGTTTTTCTGTGCCTCCTCTCGCACATTCAAATCGGTCGTGCCAGGGCCGCATGAACGCACCTCCAAGGGGGGCTTGGGGGCTCAAGGACCTGCTTGCCTCTGCGCGTCTGATCCCGGCGTCTTGACTGGCCAGATCAGATGCGAAACTTCTTCCTGGTTTGTCTGGATTACCAAAAAAAAAAAAAAAAAAAAGAAAAAAAAAAAAGGCTGGCTGCACTACCGATCGATCAACGTCAGAAATGTCTATCCATACCCCACCGAATGACCAACTCAATTATCGGACGATGTCTTCCATGGGTCTCGGCTCTAATTGGGGAGACTAGCCGCCGGTGTCTTACACAGAAACGTCGCCAATCCTCCAGCTTGCCCTCCAAGGCTGCGGCGAACATGAACCCTTCGACCGCTACGCCAGCGGCTGCCACTGCACCACCCGAATCTCAGCATGCCAATTACTGCTGCATGTCTCTTGTTTGACTTACCGGCATAAAGTCCCGGTGGCATGGCGCTGCAACCAACCCAATGGCTTCCCCGAACGTGACAAGACCCTTAAATTCCCTGTTTAAATGACATAAGCAAGTTGTCCGTCATTTAGACTCATCAGGGTTGTGAGATGGCATGTGACCCGCGGAACGCGCTTCAACTTCTGCAACGCACAATATAAGGTAATTGGAATATCAAACCCGTCTGGCTTGCAAGAACAATTTCGACGGAATGTAGGGCGAAAAGGTGCGCTCTCGCTGAGGGAACAAGGAAAATCGCACATTGACCAATCGCTCGACAAACGATTAAGATGAACCCGCGAGACACTTTCACATGCCTGAGCACCAGCATTGCGTACCTAATCGGTCGCATTAGGTTTCCGTCCTTGCGTCCGGCCCGGGCGGCACCGGAATCGGGACCGCGATATGGGTCCCGGGAACCCGGAGGCCCGTCCGGTTTTGTCAACTCAGAAGCTCACTATGAGAAAGTGTTTACAACTGGCCCGGAAAAATATCACACTGCAAGTGAGAGCGAGAAATTTCTTCCAAGTACCTAGCAGTGGTCACCACAAAGCCAGCTCTATGCAAACCAGTAGTTTACGAGCCCGAGTAAACGTCGTGACGGATATGCCCAGTTCCGGGCACTGCCTCATAAGCGTAAGAGGCTAGCATAGTACGGATGCTGTAGCACTGCCTTTGGATATCTCGGGCAGCGAGCGTTGTAAAAGCTGTGTCAGGACAAGCAGCGACACTAATGAAGAATATGGCTCTTCGGACTGGGCCTAGATATGGTTTCTGGCGTCTGCGCATAGAAGCGCTCAGTGTGGTGGATCAGTCGTCGGCATAGACCCAGTACCACGACAATGGAACTGTCTCCAAGGTCCGCTGAGGAGGCATGCTTATTGGTAACCATGCAAATGCATACAAGGCCTGTATCAATGAATTTTCCAATCATGGCATTCTTTCGATTTTCTCCTGAGCCATCCGAACACCACCGCCTCGTACCTTAGCCAATCCCGACATGCATCTATGCGTGATTCTTCATATGCCAACAGCAGGCTTTATCATCTAGTAAAACAAGTCATGATCCGGGCCATTCCTAGAAGATGGCCCGGACATAGCAAGCGTGTCGTCGGGGACAAACATATGCAGTTCGCCCCAACGACCGTCTTCTCGATAGTATTACTCCTTCTTGGGCGAGGCCTTCGTCTCGGCCTCTTCCTCCGCCGCAGCCGCCATAGCCGCCATGGCGTCCTCGTCGACTTCGTCATCGTCGTCCTCCTCCTTCTTCTCCGCCGGGGCCGGGGCCGGGGCCGGGGCCGGGGCCGGGGCCGGGGCCTCAACCTTCTTGGCCCCGCTCAGGTCCCAGTCAATCTCGGCGCCAGCGCCATACCGCTCGACAAGCCAGTCGTTGGCCTTGCGGAAGTGTCCGCAGTCGAAGAAGCCCCTCGACGCACTCAGCGGGCTGGGATGCACGCTCTTGAGAATGAGATGCTTCTTGGCGTCAATCTTGACGACGCGCTTGCCGGCGGGCGTGCCCCACGCCATGTAGACGACGCCGCGAGAGCGCTTCTGCGCGACGAGGTCAATGACCTTTTGCGTGAAGCGCTCCCAGCCGCGGTTCGAGTGCGAGTTGGCCTCGTGCGCGCGGACCGTCAGGCAGGTGTTGAGCATGAGCACGCCGCGGTCCGCCCACGGGGTCAGCAGGCCGCCGTTCTTGGGAGGCGGGCTGAAGCTCGGGTAGTCCTTCCTGAGGGCAATGTACATGTTCTTGAGCGAAGGGGGGGCCGGGGTCGGGGGGCGGACGGAGAAGGCGAGGCCGTGGGCTTGGTTGTGGTTGTGGTAGGGGTCTTGGCCGACAATGACGACTTTGACGTTGTTGAAGGGGGTATGACGGGACCTGAAGCTATGTTAGCATACACGTATTGAGTGCGCTGGGGTAGTGGAATCGGGAAACGGACCAAGAGTACACATCCTCCTTTGGAGGAAACCACTTCCTTCCTGCACTAGTTTCCCTGTTCAAGAACCTCTTGAGGTCGAGGAACTCCTTGCTCGTGACCTCATCCTTAAGGTGTGCCAGCCAGCTCTCGTGCAAAGTGTCGATCTCGAGCTGGAGCAGCTCCTTCTGCTCGGCCGTCAGTCCGGCGACCCACTTCACCTTGTCGAACTTGGGAGCCGGCGTATCGGCGGCGGCGGCTGCAGCCACAGCGCCGTTGCCGCTCCCTGCGGCGGCGGAACCCTTAGCAACCGGTTTCGGGGCGCCGAAGAAGGACATGATACTGCCGTCCTGCTTGGGTTTCTTGCTGTCCGCGGACGACAGCGTGCCGGCCTTGCGCTTGAGGGTCGACATTTTGGTCTTTGTGGGGAAGGAGAACGGCTTTTTGGAGAAAGTGGTGATGTGGAGTGCCCCTTGATCTGGGCGAGGGCGGACTAGAACTGGCAGCTGGAAGGGCAGGCGTAGGCGTAGGCGGGTAATCGTGGTGAGATGTGTGGGTGGTCGTGAAGGCGTCAACTGGTCGTCAATGGGTTCGTAAATCAAAGTTGGAGCATAGATGGAAGGTCACAAGAGAAGAAATGGATAGTGGCGAGGTCAATTGGAAGGGGAAGAACGGCTAGACAAGAAGAGGTGAGGTTGGCGTGCCGGACGTCGTAGTAGAATTCTTTGCCTGGCCAAAGCTGAAAGTGCCGGTCTGCGGACCGTCCAGTGTCGCGTGGGGCGACGCGCTACCGGTAAGAGCAAAGAAAAAAAAAGGAAGCCATTTACGCGAAAACCCCCGGTGGCCCGCTCTTTCAGGCGCGTCCTGCCACGAGTTTTAGTGGTTGGTAGGGGCGCGGGGGAGCTGCGTGGGAGCTGCAGCCCTGCAGCGCCCCCAGCTTAGGTTGGCTCGGCGGCACCCGCATGTTCCCCCTGAGATGGGCGTCGTTTGGGACGAAGTGGTGACTTCATAGGCGTCCGACGCGGCATCGGGAGGGTGTCATTGGACGGTGCATCCTGTCATCTTGGTGTTCGTCAAGCGAATTCTCGTCCAACTTGGCATCAAAAGCTTAAACACATCAAAAGACAAAAAAGTCGTGTTGTGGGAGGTATCATTACATCTTTCGCTACATAGTACAAGTTTTTGGTTTTCCCATGTCTAATAAACCCAAACCACGACATCTGCGTGTCGTTTGGCGTGCAACTCCAGGCCCGGATTCTTTTCCTTCCGGTTCATTAATAGCAGCCCGCCGTTTTAACGCCCAACAATGCATTGAAAGGGAAAGAGTGGTGATGCTGTGTCTTCAGTCCATGTCCCGCCTCGACTTCTCATTAACGCTCCTGAACACTCGCTTGCCGACTTCGTAGCTGCTGATCATGATGGCGCAGGCCGGGGCAACCTTTAGAGTGCGGGGAATCCATCCCTTCCAGAGGCCCTGGATACCTTCGGTCGAAAATATGTGCCAGAGCAGGCGAATCATTGTGCCTTGTTCAGCTGCAGCCATCTTAGTAGCGTTGGGGGAGTCGCGGTAGACTTGAGTCCTCGTCTTGCCCACGTCGAACGGCATCGTCACTATCGATGCGAATCCACCAGACACAGCACCGGCAATGAAGCTATCCGTCAAGGTTTCCGTATGGTTCTCCTGGCTTTGCGATCTACGGCGCGCCTGTGTCCGAGAACCCCTGACGTCCAGCGTTCGGCCACGGCGGGTCTCGCGCAGGTCCGTCAGCTTTCCCCGGATCGTCTCGTACCCCCACCAGTAGATACCCGAGAAGGGCACATCCCTCCACAACGTCAAGGTCAGGCCCCTCCACAACGCGCTGTAGCCGCTGGCGTTGACCATGTCCTTGATGCCTCGGAACGTGTTGGCAAGGTGGCCTGTTGCAGAGTTTCCGGTGCTGGCTTGCATTCTGGTGCGGAACAGCTCGATCGGGCTGACGGCGGCGGCGGCAAGGATGCGAGCTCCGGAGCCGGCGACAAGGGGAGCGGTGTCGTCGTTGAGCCTCTGCGCGATCGGGCTCTTCTTGTTGTATCGCAGGTAGTCGTAGCCGGTGAAGTAGATGATGTTTCCCGGAATCGTCATGAGTAACGTCGGAGACAGACCCCGCCACAGGCTGGTGAACCCCTCGTTGCGCGCAATCTTCCTAAGTCCGTCCATGGTCGAGCTAATTGTCTTTCGCTCCACCTCCTCGACGGCACAATCGGCCGCCACTGCGGTCGCGGCGCCCTCCGCTTTAGGCATGGCTATGCACAGCTCAGAGTTGCCATTCATGAAGAAGACCTCCCTGCAGCAGGCAGTAACTCCGAGCGTCTCTCGATTAAAGGTCTTCAGGGTGTTGGTCGTCATCGCAAGCTTGGAAAAGTCTACCGAAGGCGGGGTGACGGTTTGGGACTGCCATCGAACTCGTACAACATCGAGCGGCGTAACTGTAGTGAGCCGCGTTAGCGGAAGGCGACTGAATCGATATGCAAAAGCTGTACTTACCGAGAAGCGACGTCAACAGACTGCCCGACATGGCCGAGATCATCTTTTGAGACGCGCTGATGTCCTCGTCACCGCCTCCTGGACCATTGTCCTTGCCTGGAATCATGCGCGCCATGGCGAAGGAGTCATCCGGGTCGAATCTGTCGTGGTCCTGGCCGCCGGTAGCCTGGTGTATGGTAGTCATCGCGGACCAAGTTGCATGGTCGGAGAGATCGGAGCTGGAGAAAGAGGAAGTCCCCATCCGGTCGCAAGTGCTGTGTAACGTCGTACAAGGCCAAAGGGTTGCGAGTCGTGTCGTAGAAGAAAAGACGGATGAGGGGAAGACAAGCTTTCGTGAGCTTTTTCGCTCGAGCAGGGGGAGATGGGCGAGATGGACCTTACCCCGTTTGCCAGAGTCCGGCCGTCATCGTCCTTCTTCCCCAAAAATTTTGGGCCGGAGATAATGAGATGGGTGGCGTTGGGGCACGTACCTTGCCTGGCCGAGCCGAGCCCAGGACGTCACTAACCGAAAATGGGGTATGATTGGCTCGACATCGGGTCGTGCCTCCGATGTTCCACACCTGCACTAAATGTCACCGATAAGCACCAGCCCGGTGGAGCTGACGCCGGATGACTCCAGTTGTCGGCGTGCGTGCTTACAACGCATAGTCGATGATGAGTGGTCGGCCTCAACTACATCTCATTTCTTAAATAGGTACATCTTCAACCACCTGGGCCGACCACACTCTCAACTCCATCGCACAACTTTTTCTTTATTTTTCAGTCGACCCTCATGACATTATTATAGAATTAGCATTTGCTCCAGAGCTCAGGTTTTCCTGAGCAACTCACAAGTACCTTACCATGGAAGACAACCCGCCAAAGCTCGACTCCGAGCTGGAGTCTTTCCGTCAACAATGGAAGACGGAGCTTCAGTCCAAGAAGTCGGTTCCAGAGCCGCGCGGATCTCACTCAAAGAAAGCCGTGCCCTCATCGTCCAAGGCGATTGTAGCCCCTGAAAGTTCTAGAACCGCAACAAACAAGAAGTCCCAGATTGAAGAGGACGAGGAATATGCCCGTGCGTTGACATTCGATGAGCCGGCACCTCCGTCGTCTTCAGGGAGGACTTTGGATCAGTCGGAACCACCAAAGGCGAAGGAGCTGGTCTCGGCCTTGGATCACTTTGAAGAGGCGGTGGAGAAGGAGGCAATTGGTAATTTGGGCGATAGCTTGAAGCTCTACCGAAAGGCTTTCCGGGTGAGTAACAGCCTGGTTCTCATACGTGAGTGATTATATCTAACACCTCCATCAAGATGGACAACCGTGTGGATTTGGCCTACAGGAAAAAGCATTTCCCTGCAGCTGTGGGGAAGCCTGTGCAGACAGCAACGTCAGCCACGCCGGCCGCCACCTCAAGTGCGGCCGATAAGTCAGCAGAGACGCAGCAGCAGACTATGAGTGAGCTCATCGCGAGCTTTTCAGGTCTCTCTGTGGCAGCAGCTCCTCCTCCAGTGGAGGGAGACCCGGCGCCTCCTTGCCCCATCGCCGAACTACCCGAGGAAATTCTAGTCCACATTTTCAAGGACCTGGCTGTTCTTGATGTTGGCGATTACGTGCGTCTGTCTCTCGTTTGCAAGCGTTTCGCCTACATTGTCGCCACGGAGCAGTCCATCTGGCGTCGCATCGCAATGGGCACCGAGTTCGGTTTTGCTGGAATGCATTACCACTGGCAGAAGGGCATCTCGTGGGAGCCCCTGGGCACGGCGGAGGAAATTGAAGACACAGACTTTGTCAGCATGGAGGAGCTCAACCAACATCGTGAGGAAGAGAAGGAAGCAACAACTCTTGTCCTCTTACCGGAGCTGTATTCCTCGTCGTGGCTGAAGCTTTGGCGGCACCGACCTCGCATTCGCTTCAACGGGTGCTACATCTCCACGGTGAACTACATCCGCGCTGGCGGAGCCAACGCGAACCAGATTACCTGGAACAGTCCTGTTCACATCGTCACATATTACCGCTACCTACGCTTCTTCCGCGACGGTACGGTCATAAGCCTACTCACCACCGCCGAGCCGGGCGACGTCGTGCACTACATGACCAAAAGCCACCTGGAGCAGCACGTCGGTGGCAACGCAGCTCATCTCCCTTCTATCCTTATGCAGGACGCCCTGAAGGGACGCTGGCGGTTGTCGTCAGCTTTAGACCATTCTGATGCACCTCTGGGTGAGATAGAAGGCGACCTCTTCGTCGAGACGGAGGGAGTCGCGCCCAAGTACATGTACAAGATGGACATGTCGATGCGAAACGCTGGTAAGGGGGCGCGGAACACGAAGCTCGTTTGGAAGGGCTTCTATAGCTATAACAAGCTAACGGATGACTGGGGCGAGTTCGCCCTGAAGAACGATAAGCCCTTTTATTTCAGCAGGGTTAAGAGCTACGGCGCTGGGCAGTGAGTTGACTCGCCATAGATGAAAACAATCAGATGCTTGTGCTCTCATCAGCATTGATCTTTTCTTAATACTTCATCAGTATATAAAGAGCGTGGACGGCTCTCATTTAAAACCATCGATTAGCAATGCAACTCCAAGGGCCTGAGCTTGACTAACACCAAAGCAATAGCCCATCCACTGCCCTACCAATCCGTGCTCTTTGCAACATCCTCCCAATCCTCACAAACCTTGACCATATCCTCACACTTCTTCTTGATCCTTCCCCACCCATCAGTCCCCAACGGAACCCTCAGCGGCACCTCCCGCCCCTCAGCCATCCCCTCGCCCCGGACCAGCTCCACCATCCGCTCAACAGCCTTCTCCGGATCCCCGGGCTCCGTCCCGTAAATCTTGGCTCCCTGCTCCACACAAGCCGCATTGAAGCCCGCAAACTCTGGGATCCGCAGCGGGATGTGCGCGAGCTTGACGAACACCCTCGTGCGGAAGTACCCCGGCTCGACCATGAGAACCTTCAAACCCGGCGCCAGGATCGCGAGCTCTTGCGCGAGTGTCTCGACGGCGGCTAGCTCGGGGTTACCCCCTTGGTTAGCACAATGTTCTCAGAGAGTTCCAACAGTGTTGATGAGATACAGGAAGGGAAAGGTCCGCACCTGATAGCGCAAACTTGCTGGCGCAGTACGCCCCAGCAGAGATATCGACGTGCCACGCGGCCTGCGAGCTGAGAAAAACCAGCGTCCCCGTCCCCCTCTCCCTCAGGAACGGGAGAAACGCACGCGCGATGTTCAGCGGCCCGTGGAAATTCGTGCGGAAGCACTCCTCCATCTGTTCTTGTCTGTTCCCTTTCATTCATCAGCCTCATCCATTCCATTGCAACTCCCCCCACGCCCCAAGGTCATGTACAGAAAGAACAAAACTCACGTCAACTCTTCAATCAACCCAGAGAGCACATATCCCGCATTGTTCACCACAACATCGACGCCGCCGGGGAACGCCGCCCACGCCTGCTCGACCGTCTCCCGAATGACGGCCTCAGAAGCCGAAATGTCCAGGTCCATGACCTTCGCGCCCGTGTCCTGGAGATGCGCGAGCTTGACGTCGGCCTGGCGGCCCGTGGCGATGACGTTCTCCCCCTCGGCGCATAGTTTCCTGACGAGGATCTCGCCGAAGCCGCTCGAGCAGCCTGTGATGAACCAGGTCTTGGGTACTCTCGTTGCTTCTGCGCCTGTAGCCATGGTATCACGAACAGAGAGAGATGCAAGCCAGAGTTCTCGTCCTTCAGGGATAGGAACGAGAGAATGGAGGAAGCAGATCTTAAAGACCATCCGGTGTAAGCTCGTGCTGTGATAGCAACGCCACCCCAGTCATGTTTGTCTGCACTGGCATGCCGCCAACGATAAATCACACGCAAACAATGTCCACTTTCGTCCTACTTTCCGCTAAAACATGGCCCTCATGAGAAGACGAAAAGTGAGAATCAGCAGTTGTACCGACTCGAGTACTTGCATTTGCCTTTTATAGTTAACGGAGGCGAAAGGGTCCCATGGGCCAGAGCCTTAGCCTATTAAAGAATGTGTCGTTCTTAGTCTAAGTCGCAGAAAGGCGTGCAGGAATTGTCTGTTCCACACTTTGGATACGCAGTCATGTTTTCGTGTAACGCATGGCTTACGAGGTTCTGCAGGCAACATGCACCAAACAGGCAAGCACGGAGACGTATGTCAATCAAGAACCCGTACCACGGAAGATCTTTTATCTATAGTGGGCCGAGGATTTTCTGGCCGTTGTTTTCTCGGATTCTCATCGAATCGTACATTACGGGCCAATCATGGGCACAAGAAAAAGGTAGCCAGGCTTTTCAAATGCATCAGAAAATAAACAGTTCGCTCCCTTATTGCAAAACGCCCCAACACCTGGCAGGATGACAGTGTTCAGTGCTTCCCTTCCCAAGTTGTGAGTTCCTTTTCCTAAGCAATATACATGTAGAAATGTAAAAGAAAATGCTGGATACTGATGGTTCCTTGCAAACAAGGTGGTTGCATGGGGCAGTAGCGAGTGTGATGGACGCGCATAAATGCAATGGTAAATGATCAGTGGACGCCCCGGGTATCAATGTCGCACTTTATGCCAAGGCTGGGTAAAGACACGCAATAGGGCAAGTTTAGGAAATGCACCGGGCCACAGCGTGCCAAGCTGACGGAGAGAGCCTCCAGGCCCCATGTTGTCGGTGTGAGGCCGGGCCACATGGCCATCAGGCACCGTCTCAGCGCGGTGTTACTCTCTTGCCGTCCAAGAACTTGGGGCTTCTGGCATCGTAGTACATATTCGGCGTTTGTTGCTGCCTCCGCTGTTCGTATGCCATCCGCTCTTCCTCATCGAGAGAGAATGCCTTCTTCAACCAGCCGAATGCACTGCGCTTCTTCTTCAGTCGCTTTTCACCGCTAGCCGTGGCTTGAGAATCGTAAGTCATAGTCGTGACGGTACTCAACATACTTGCGCCACCCAAGCGGGAGGGTGCGTTCCTCTGGTGGGAGGGATAGTACCCAGATTGAGCATAAGGAGACCGAGGTTGCGCACCAGCCGTAAGGGGCCTTTGCTGCAGAGGAGAATGCGGGCTTGCCTGCACCGGGCGGTAAAACTGGTGCTCAGACCGAGGAGAGGGCAGGACTGGCGGTTGCTGCACCTGCGGAGACAGCTCATTGGTGTTGTGGTAGCGCGGTCGTTGGTCGATATCTGAGCCGTACGCTGAATCGGGAGCCTGGTATTGCCGGGGCGATTCTCTCTCAGCATGGGAATGGTGTAGGTCTGTAGCGGGAGGAGGGATTTGAATGGACTCCGGAGGCGTTGTCTTGAGCGAGACTCGTTGTCGGAGCGAAGTCTTCTTTGTTGGTACGGGGGCCTCTCGTTGCGGCTCAGGTTTGGGCGAGTCAGTCACCATAGGCGAGGGTAGAGGTTCCGGGGGCTGAGGCGTATATGTCCGAGGCTGCAGGATATAGAGCGGAGCGTCGTCAATGGCGACTTCAACTTCTTCGGGTTCGAAAGACCCCGACGGACCATCAGGCGTCTCCAAGGTCAGCTTCGGTGTAACTTTGTGCGTGCTATGTACCGAGCTGTGAACCGAATGCGAGCTGGGTGCAGTATGGTTGCTGTGAGTAGTGTGGAAGCTGCCGGTCGTTCGAGAGCTGCTGGTCGTGTGGTTGCTTCTGCTAGTGTGCGTACTTCTAGCAGTATGGATGCTCCTATTTGTTTGCGATGTCTGGGCGGTGCGCGTGGATTGTCGGTCTGGCGAAGCCGCTGGAGACGGCCTTTGTACAGGGATTTCGAAATAACTTGGATTCGAGCTTGATCTTCCGGTGGACATGGAGCCACTGACGCTGTTGGCGCGGAGCGTTGATCGTCTTGCGCTCCTGAGAGAAGGGGGAGAAGCCGGCGGGGAGTTGAGTGAGGCCTCATCAGTTCGAGGTCCTTGAATCGGCAAAGTGAATGGTGGGATGCTCGCCTGCGTCCTCGTTAGCTCTAAATTTCGTCCCAATCGTTTCGTTGTCACTCACCCAAGTTCTCCTGCTGACTTCACCAGCCTTCCTGCTCATCTCCGCCACCATTTTGCCAAGCCTGATAACCAGAGCGTTCAGTTCCTTCCCTTGAGCCTGCAACTCAACAAATGCGTTATACCAGCCCTCCGTGTTGCCCTTCATGGCGGCGTAAATGTCGACGACATCTGGTCGATCTTGGCGCCATGTGCCGGCGTTTTGTTGGGCTAGGTAAATGGCAAACTCCTTTGTCGCAGCTAAGCCATGCTGTACATCCTTGTCGTATTGCTCGAGCTGGATGTTGGTGCGGGCGGCAATGTGCTCAATCTTTTCGTTCCCTTGGACAATTTCCAGTCGAAAATTACGGTCCTCCAACAGCTTCTCAAACACTTCCAGATTTTCCATCGGCAAGCGCAGGTAGTCTATCCTCTCCTTCAAGTCTTTGGAAGCCTGTTCAAAATCCTCCATTACAACCTCAAGAAACTCGTCCACTTCATCAATGTGTCCCTGGAGAATGCTAACTACTTGAGCAGCGCTGTTGGCCATGCCATTGAGCAGTAAGTAGACGCCAAATGATATTTGAGCCATGAGCTTGTGAAGCTCGTGCTGCTGCTGGCCAGGACGGAAACGCCAGAGCATGTCGGGGAGGTCATCTTCGCGCTCCTGGCTTATGAGCTCTTCGCGACGGATCTTTGCGTCAGCCGTCTTCAACTTTGGCTTGGCGGCGGGGTTGCCATCGGCGACTTCGAGGAAGGACTCGTTGAAAGCAGATTGCATAGAGGGGATAGGATGGCGCGGGACCTTGGGGCTGCCGAGTGTCGGAGACTCATTGTTGTCGCGGCGGATGCTTCGCTCAGGAATCTGTGGGATCGTTGCGGTTGTGGGTGTCCTCTGATCATCCTCGTCGTCGCTCTCGTCAATTGGCGAAGGCGGGTCGTCTGTTGGAGGCAAAAGGACAATGGGCAGGTCCAGAGAAAGGTCGAGTGACTTGCTGGCCCCGAAGGACATGCGCGGGAGACCGGTCGAGGTAGCCATGGTGTACAAGGTGTGTCTCGGTACCTACTGACAGACTGCAGAGACCATCTGGTGTGTGACGACCGCCGCAGCCGTTTGACAGGACGCACAGAGTACGAATGGGAGTCGTGCAAGGCGCGGCAGGGCGAATGGGCGAATTTGGAGCGATCAAACCCTGTGCGACGCTGGCGCTTATCGAAGCACCGGTTGGCTGTTGGTGTAGTTTGTGGTGGGCGAAAAGAGAGAAGGTCGTTGTGCAGCTGGGTGGGAGCCGCGTTGAAGAAGTCCAGGTCGTCGTGTTCAACAGTCGCACATAGACATGACAGGCAGGAGAGTCCCTGGTTGAAGGAGGGGGTCGCGAGAAGGGCGAATAAGAACAGGTCCGGGGTCGTCGTTGTGGTGAAAAAGGGCGGGTGAGTAAGGAGGGAGGGCAAGGTAAGGTAAGGCAAGGTCAGGCCCGACAGGGTAAGGTATAGATTATAGTGAGGTGGGATAATATTAGTATTACGAATAAAGGGTTAGGTTGGGAAGCGAAGAGAAGAGTCCAGTCGGGACAGGCCAAGCGATGACGACGGAGCCGAAGGTTTAGGCGGAGGAAGAGAGGATGGCGGGGAGGGAAGCAGAGAGCATTCCAGATAAGAGGCGAAGGGTTGACGGTGCTCAGTCAGGGCCGAGGAGGAGCGAGCGAGCGAACGAACGGGGGGGGGGGAGAGTGGAAAAAGAAAACAAGAAAAAAGAGAGAGAAGAGTTGAGGCGAAGGTTGTAAGGTAAGGCAAGGCGTCGGAAGGATGCGCTTTCGGGGAAGTATGATGGGGAAAAGTAGCCGCAACGCGCAGCCGAAAAAGAAGCTGTCTGTCTGTCCGTCTGTCTGGCTTGCTGGCCGGCCGAAGGAGGGATTGATTGATTGATTGATGGGACGGGATAAGATGGGTTGGGGACGTGGACGTGGACGTGGACATGGACGTGGACGGGGTGGATGGGATGGGAGGTGGATGGGATGCGCCCTCCATCACCCATCCCATCCCATGCCCTGGCCAGACGGTCCTCTCCTCCACTGAATTGAATGAAAGAATGGCCTGAATGCCGGGAGCTACTGTGCGGCGCAAGGAAGGACCCAGGCAGGGAGGGTACTGTCACTTCGCGGCCGGTACGTACATTTGATGCCACCTACCTGCCTTGCCTTCCTGTGCGAAGTTCTAACCTCGCAGTCCTTGCAGTACCTACCTGCATGCCGCTGTCGCTAGCTACCTTACCTAGGTAGGCACATCGGCAAATGGCAGGTACGGTACCTTAAGGTAAGGTAAGGTAGGTAGGTAGGTTTGCTGTCTGTCGCCTGTCGCCTGTCTGGGCCTCAGATTGCCCGCGTCGCGCAAACAAAAGGAAGCAAGCAACATTCGAGTCAAAGATGGAGCCTAACTGTCGGATTGCAGTGACACCTGTGACCGCCGCTGGGACTGTGGGGACGAACACATTTGGCCAGTCGCATAGACGCGCCGAGACTCCTTGCTTTGTCCGTCTGCTTTTTTTTTTTCCCCTCTCTTTTTGCTTCCCTTTCTTCGGCTTCAACTTCAATGGCTTGGGACAAGGCAAGGCAAGGTTAGCTACACCACCTACCATACCTACCTACCTTACCTAAGGTAAGGTACGGTAAGGCACGGTAGATAGGTACGGGCAGATACGAGCACCTGTGTACGCATACTTGACCAACAGCACCGACCGATGCTCTCCGTGTGGTCTGCCCAACTTCATATATCTTGATCAACTAATTCGTTTAATATCAGACCATTGGCACGACTCTCATTGCCCCGTCCGTCGCCTCCTGTCTCCTGGCCGCGCATGGCTCCCCAAATGGAATGGCAAAAAAAGGCGCTGAACAACAGGAAGAAAGGAAGAACCCAGCATGCACCCGCCGGCCCCCCTTGAATCGTTCTCCAACCCCTGTCGCCATTCCTCTTTTCCACCTTAGCGTCTTTTGGGGCCCTGAACCCCTGAACAAAACGGGGAAAGACATGGCAAAAGGGAAAGGGCCCAGAACCACCCGACGCTCACCCTGTTGCAGGGGCCCCGACGCCGTGAACCACTTCAGTGTCTTTTTTTCTTCCCAGGAGCCCAGGGTCCCACGCCCCTCTCGCAACCCTCCACTTTCACCCAGGCAAGCACACCAACCCAGGCCAGCCCAGCTCCAGCTCCAGCTCCAGCAGCTCACATCTCCGCCGGAGAGCCGTCTTCGGCCCTGGACTCTTTAGCTTCAGGCACGCCGCGACGCTCGAACAACCGACAAGCTCTCTCACGTGCTATGTTAGGTGGTCAGTATCCATCCACCTACCTACCTACCTACCTACCTACCTACCTAAGGTAGACACTCACGAATCCAGACCAGAACACACACATGCTGACGGACGTTCGGACTGACTCTGACTTCCTATGACTCTGACTTTGAACTTTCCAGTCGCGTTACTTGCCGCCGCCGCCAGACGACCTGCACACTCCGCCCACTTCCCTTACTTGCAGTGGGATGGGAGCCTCTGTGCCCGTGAGGGCAGACCTTGGATGCCCGTGGGATGCCCGTCGTGGCATCCTCTGCCTGCAACCACCAACCTAGCTAGGCCCGAGGATCGGTACCGGACTCAGAGTATCATTCATCCTCCTGTCACAAGGTTCTGCGCATTTACGGCGCTGTGCTTGCTCGCTCACGCATGCTCCTCAGCAGACGGGACTGGAGATACTCGGTTGATGGCCTTGCCGAACAAAGTACCGTATGCGATCGATGCACGGATATCCACTCAACTGAGCCAGGATACACAAAAACTGGCCGCCATTGACGCAGTAATCGCGACATGCAGACTCTTGCATGCGCGCCAAGCCAGACGACCCAGGCTGTCGTCAGCCACCACCTACGGCAGAAGTCACCGGCGCGACAGTTGGCGTATGACGGGCACTTGACCTGCCCGCATCTGCATTTGCTGCATTTTCAATCCGCATCGCATCGTCGCCATAGGGAGATAAGGTACCTTACCTTAGGCCCATCGTACTATTCGTTTTGTGCAGGAACCAGTCTCAATCGGGCTTGAACCCCTGCCGGTGACTGACAGCCTGGGACATCGTCTTCCTTCTTCTGTCTGCTTCGCGCCCAAAAGTGCAGATACTTTGGTCGCGCGCCATCGCTTATTCGTCTTCACGTTACCACACCCGTCTGCAAGAGCGCGAAGAATGGTTCCCATGCCTTGTCGATGGTAGCCGACGAAGCCAAGAGGGGGTGCACCGAGGCGCAATAACTTACGAAAGACTCTTTAATGGAATCCCCGTTATACGTTCCATTGGGGCCGCCGACACGAGATGAGAATGGCACTGCGACATGCAACATGCAACCCCCCATCTTCAAAGGTGCCAACGGTATTCCTGCCAAACGTGCCCTTCCCGCCCGCACCGCGCCGACAGGGTCTGGGGGAGCACTGTCGTAGGTTGTTTGTTGTTTGCCTGCTTGCTGCTTCGTCGCTTGTTTCTGCTCTGGAGCCCGGGCCAACAGCCCGAACCTCCTGGCTTGCTGACACAGATAGCAATGAGGTGGACGTCGTCAGCGGCCGACCTACGCAGCACCAGAGGCATCCATCGCTCACCGCAAGATACCTTGGGTGGTAGTGCCTTGCATCCATACATCCTGCCGCACTTTGTCTTTACTCAGATAGGTAGGCAGACAACAAACCAGTCGACGTGGCCTCTGAAGGCCTCGGTCTCACGGTGATCATCACCGATGCCCCCTCCAAATCTTATTCGCCATCGGTGGCACGTCCGTCGCGGTCTATCGCCCGCCAACACCGGCACGAGTCACGGAGCGGCTTGTGCCAGACACTGACTGTTCGACCATTCAGCACAGCCTGGGCAGCACAGCACAGCGCACAACACAGCACCTGAGCACAGCACTTCCATCTTCCATCTGTGCCCTGCTGCCATTCGATTGGCAGCTGCTGACATGCCCTGTCTCCGACCGCACGGCCCGTCGCCGTCGCCGCCGCCGCCGTCGAAACCGCGAAGCTACTCCTGAGTCTCAAACCGCCGACTGTGTCGCTCAACAACGATGATGCTCACCGTCTCCTGGACTTGGCCGTTGCTGTACGAGGTCGCATCCACGTCTGACCGGCCCCCTTCCCCTCTGGGCTTATTTCCATCTCCGGACATAGGCTCATTGACCCGATCGATCGGCTTGTCCCATGTCCACGTAGCCCGCTGTCTGCCCCGTGGCCGCCCCCTGGATGCCTTCTCGATGGATTGATCAAATTGGATATCTAGGCCCCCGTTGGCATTGGCAATGGCCTATTTGGGCCCTGGCTTGTTATTTCCCCAGCCGTTGACCGCTTTTCAAAATTTGGTTACGATATCCTTGACGTGGCTGCAACAGGGGAGATGAGGAGGGACGAAGGAGCAGAAAAGATGAGATGAACGAGGGAGTCTCATCTGGTTCGTTCCAACGCCTTTGACTTTGGCCTTGGTCGAGTCTGTGCGGGCAACGACGACACCAGTGCTAATTGCGATGACGAGATTCATTGAAGTCCGCCGGTGATAGGTAGCCAGCGAAGCAACCAGCATGGCTCCATTTGAGGCAGGCCAAGCTATTCTTACATGGTTCTTCAGCCTTGACATCAAGTCGCCCGTTGCATCCGGCCGGCGTTGCTGGAGGGCGACCAGGACCTGGAGGCTGATGGAAGCGGCTGTCACAACCTCTCTTAAAATCAATAAATGACCCAAAGAGGCCCGCTGACGATTTTGTCTGACCCGATGACCCGGACGAGTCAGATTAACGCGACCAATTGGGTTGCTCACACGGCTGCAATGAGCAATGGTAGATATTGGGCTGGCAAAATATTGATTTTTAGCTCACCTCTGGAGATCTACGATACGACATCATCATTCACACGAGACTTCTGGAGTTCTGGAAGGGGGGCTCTGCACAACGGGGACAGACAGAACATGGCAAGGCAAGATGACGAGCATGAGAAATCGCAACGGGCCACATTCTGCAGCAGGCCCCGTTGCAGGTGGACCATGGAACTAGCCGTGGGACTATCTGTTGTCTATCCACGTCTATCCAAGGAGTCCTAGCACGATGGTGATTCCGCTTTACCGTCGCCAAGGACGTTATTGATGCCACATCAAGTGGCCCCAGTGGCAGCAGTCGTCGTCTGCACTGAGTGGTCTCTGCCCTCGGCCCGCGGCTGCCCCTCGCGCAGCAACCCGCCTGCTGTTCGCAGTCCATGTCGGCTCGTGGTGGCTCTCTTCCAAGGGTCGGAGAGTGGCGGGTGCAAATGCATCGCGCTTCTCCGTCCCCCCCCAACGCAAGCGCGGAAATGACGGACGCCCACGATTCAGCAGTCTCTTCACGACAAGCGCGGCTGGCTCGCGTACGGATAGGTGCCAGGGCTGTCCTGGTTTTCGATCCCGTCATACAAGTGGTTCCCCTGTGGCACTCTCGCCCTGGGCTGGGCCGAGCAGCGCTTTTCTGATCGACGGACCGTTCATCTGGGGATCGATCTGCAATCTGCTTACCCAAGATGTGTCCCTTTTTCTGCCTCCTGCACGAAGACTGCATCAGCCTCACCCCGCAACAGGCACGCTTTCCGAGCCCGTCGATGAGGGCTTCGCATTTCAAGATCACGCTGGTCAACGGGAGACGGGCTGCGCGTCTAGTCCAAGCCTCAACCTGATGGTTCTCAGCTCCGTCACATTGGACACGCCATCACTGTGGCTGCTGCTGGCTGGCTGTCTGTTGTCCTTGCCAATCAAAGCCACTGGGCGTCACGGCGCCCACTCATCATTCGCTGGTATCATACGTTCCTCATCGCGGTCCAGTTCAGTGATGCCACGTGCAGCCACATCCCAGATGCTGACCGGCGTCAGCGATGCGCAGCCGGCTCTAAACTTGGGCACTTGGAAGTCGGACTAGTTACCAAGGCTGAGCTATATTCTGGTTGCAGCTGAGAGATGCTACTAGGCCATCATCATGAAGAGATATGGTCGGTTATGGCATCAGAAAGCCTACTCTCGATGGATGGAAGATTGAAAAGTAGCTCCATCCCTTTTCAGCAACCACGTACCCAACATCGGGCTCTAAATCTAAATGTGTACTGAACCGTTCGCTCCCCACATCATCTCCGGCCACCAAGCTGCAGCAACGGTCAAGACCCTCTTTCGGGACCAGGACCCTGGCCCTGATTATCGAAAGAGGAAGCAGGCAGTAAGAAACGGCCACTTCCCGTCGGCATCAGCCACAACGCCGGGGCCGTGTCTTAATCGCGTCCCGACGTGTTTGCTGAAATAGAACACTACCATCGTCAGCTCGGCACTGCATTCCGGGTCACTCTGAAGGTGTGAGAGAAGTCTTTGGAATGCTCCTCCTCAACATCGACATATCGTAGATGTCTTTTTCCCATTCGCATTCATTCCGCCGCTGTCGCTATCCTTCTGCAGTCAGTGTTTTCTATTAAGACACGAATACACAAAATACACAGGCATTCATAAAGGCCAAGTTGCACACGACACCGAACCCATCTACCGCGGTACTGTCAACAGCAAGCCCCGGGCTGCCAGGTCACCCCGGCAGCGACGTGATTGCGCTTTTCCTGGCGACGGAGGCACACCCTTGCGACCTTACGACCCGCGCCGAGAGCCAAGGCCCACCACGTTCAAAAACCTCTTGGGTCTCGATCTTCCCACTCCCAGGGCTCAACTCCAAAACCTGAACATCGTCAACAAGCGAAAATAACGGTTTTTACACCTCCTCAAGCGGTGTAAAACCCCTCCCTCCAGGGCAGATGAAGATGTTCGCTGCCTTCCGCTTCGGGAACGATCTCTGGGATCCATCCTACCGCTTCGAGACCTCGTGGCTTCTGTCTCCCTACCTGTTGGCTGCTTGTCGCGCGCTGATTGTGAGTGTTTACTTTTCTCCTATCCTCGCATCCCCGAGACGACTCTTCATTTTATTGTCTCTATCCTCCCGGATTTGTACCACGTTCCCTGGCTTCAACCCCGCTCTACGCCTTTCTCAATTGGAAGCTAACGATGACCCCCCACAGAGTCTCTACATCTTCGTCACCCGCTTCTTCATCATCGGTTGGACATGCACCCACGCTGAGGATGGCGGCTGCACGATTGTCGGCCAGAGCTTCTCATACTTCACCGTCCTCACCTACTGGGGTCTAGCCTTCTACTTCCTCGTCTCCGCCATCCACACCTTCACCTACGCGCACTCGGGCTCCCCTCTCCTCGACCGCTTCCCGCGCCCTCTGCAGGCCCTCCACGCCTTCTACTACACGACCATCACCACCTACCCGTTCATCGTCACGATTGTGTACTGGGCGATTATCTACTCGGGTCCTTGGTACGAGGAGGAATTCAACGCTTGGAGTAACGTCTCCCAGCACGCAATGAACTCGGGCTTCGCCCTGTTCGAGATCATCATCCCCCGCACCAGCGCCGCCCAGCTCGAGTGGGTGCACATGCTCTGGCTCATCATCGTCCTCGCCCTGTACCTGGCCCTCGCCTACGTCACCCACGCCACGCAGGGCTTCTACACGTATGACTTCCTCGACATCCAGAAGAACGGCAGCGGCAAGACGGCGGCGTACATCATCGGCATCGCCGTCGCCGGTATCGTCTTCTACCTCATCGTCAAGGGCCTCATCTGGCTCAGGGAGTGGGTGACGGAGCGCAAGCTGGGCATGGACGGCAAGTTTGCCCAGCAGCGTTTCCGCAACTACGACACCGAGCTGGGCACCATCAACAGCAAGCACTAGATATGCATGGCTTGTGTATGTGTCCATATGTGTCTGTACATTTTCCATTTGTCCGCGCCGAGTACACGGTCGGCGCTTACGGGAACGTTCATAAAAAGAAGACTTGCAAGGAGTCGGGCATTCGGGTGGGAGCGGCTGCATTGATCATTATACCCCGAGGGACGGTATCGGTGTCCCTGTCACCATCTATACCTAGGCACGAACAGGACAGACATAGAAGTAGTAGTAGTGTACAACAGCGTCAGCTGTCTCGTATGGTAATACAGGTAATTTTAAGACGTAAAAAGCTGGCTTTCTATGATCGTGCTCTCTTTTGTTTTAGCACTTCAACGAGATGCCTCTTCTCATCTCAGACTCGCGTATCTCGAACATGACTTGGACGCCGATGAAGAGCGCGGTACATGCCCCTACGAAAAACATGACGCCTACGCAATGTGTTAGTATGATACACTCGAAAGGTAGAGCGCGAGTTCTTGTGGGGCAGCGTACCTGACCAGTCATGCAGGATACCGTGCAGAATGCTCTGCAGGCCATCTAAACCAACAGCGAAACCGACAAGGTTGGCCGTCATCATCATGAGCACGTTGGCAACGGCGCCGATGCCACACAGCCAGCGGTACTGGTTCGGTCTGTTCTCCCACTTCCTCGCGGGGAACAGCATTCCCGCGAGCACCTCTGGTAGGAGGAACAGGACGATGAGCCAGCCCCAGATCAGCAGGCGCAAGCGGATGTCATGCCACAGTGCTACAAACGTGAAGACGAGGAGGTACGTGGCGATTGAGCGGACGGTCGTGGCCCAGGAGCGGAAGTTTGCACCGCCCAGGGGTATGTATATGTAGCGGATCAGCCAACGGTTGTAGGAGCGATGCCAGGCCTTCCAGAAGGATTTCGGAGACCAGTTGTTGGAGACGCAGCGCAGCATGTTCTCCGGCGCGTCGACGCCGTCGAGGAGGGCCCATAGGCGGAATAGGCGCCATGGGAGGAGGAGTTTGAGCCAGATGATGTGGAGGTTAAAGTAGGAGAGCAGGGAAAGCTGAGAGGGCGTGTAGGATGACCAATTGGGCCCCGCGTGCGAGATGGCGCACACATAGTCGTAATGGAGCACAATTTCCATTGCGAGCAGGCAGAGAGCAAAGCGGACTGCGTAGCGAATGGTGCGGCCCGTCTCGACAGAGGCAGGCGGGTGTCGGAGCTGGTGGATGAAGTCGTTGAAGGTCATGATGGGCCCAACAAGATACAGCGGCGCATAGATCGCGTAGGCGAGGTAATTACGGAAGCAGTAATCCTTAGGAGCAGCGGAAATGGCCAGGCGGTCACGTTCGGAGAGATTGGCGGGGTCAAGTTGCTTCTTCTTAAGGATCTCAGTGCTGGACAATGCGTTTGGGACGGTGGATGTAGTCTTACCTCGAGAGCGCTTCCGCCACGATGATCAAGGCTAAAATAGTAATCCAAGTTGAAACTGATGAGCCGCAGAACAGTGATGTTGAAGAGAATCTCCCAGCGGCCCATCAACCCTCCGTAGGAATCGAGCCAGACACCCCATCGCACCAGGAAGGGGTCTTCCTCTAGTAGGTCCTTGTGCGCAGAGGGTGGTGTGATGTGCCGCGCAATGTTGGCGAACTTGTATCCCTGGCTCAGCTCGTTCGCGAAGAGCATGCAGACGTTGAAGATCCATGTCGCAGCGGGGATGTATCTTCGCGGAAGCCGCGTGGCAAGTTGGTAGTTGATGTAAAGGATTGCTAGGACCTTGAACGCGGAGAAGCCGTGCAGTGCGATGAGGAACACGATGGCGAATCGGTAATCAAAGGAAGCGCGCTGCTCGAGGCGGGCGTCGCCTTGTTCTGTTACCGACTTCTTGTGTAGGTCTGACGGGATCGGGAAGACGATGTTCCAAAGCTTCCGGAGGAGTGGGTGGAAGGTCAGGAGCAGGGCCATGTAAGGAAGGTTCTGGCGGAAGGTATGATATTGCGAGTCGGAAACATCCTAGAAGGGATCGTGTTACAGGAGGCTTCACTTCGTAGAGGGGTCTCGAGGGCGACATACGATTTTACGCCCCGGGATCCAGCCGTCAGATAGGAAGCGCTCGTAGTTGTGGTATCGGGGGTCAGAAGCTGCAGTGACATATCGTTAGCATAGCTACGAGCTCAGGACTCTCCATGAGCCACTCACGCCTCGACACTCCCCAGGCCACCCAGAACATATACGGTATCACCCCTGCGATATAAGCGAGGTAGACGATAAACTCGGGTTGCCTCCATTTTGACGGCTGCGCGCGGCTCTGGGCTTTGCTGGCTGACTCTTTGCTCTGCGCCGGATCATTGCGTGACTCGATCACGGTCTTGTATGGAACGGAGGAGGAATTCGTGAAGCGCGTATCGAGGTTGTCGAGATCGTAGATGCTCTTCAGGAACGTGAGCGGGCCACCCATGGCGGGCGGGCTTTCTGCTGCTGCTGCTGCTGGCAGCTGCTCTGCTTGGAGCTTCGAAGCGTGTGGGGAGCGAGGGGGGAAAGGACAGCAGGTGACGGTTCTAGATCATTGTCAATCAAATAACGGAGAGTCCCCAGGACTGGTGTTGTTGGAAGAAGTGAGTTGGTTTCTCCCGGTCAGATGGTGGTCGAAATGGGGCGTCGTGGGATGTCTCGTGTCCGTGGATCGCATTTCCGTCCCATGTGTCCAATTGACGGGACGGTTATTTTTGAAGCAAGCTGCTGGAGACATTGGAAGGGCTGCTAAGCTAAGCTCAGACAAGCTACGTGGGACCCCCGTAATGCGCAACCTGCCAGTTGCACCGCCCGCAAATTCGGGGCATTTCTGGCCTTCTAGAGCGTCCCAATTGGCGGGGGTGATCGACAATACCCCTTTTTCTGCACTGGGGGCCGGTTCGGGGTTCGCCTCAGGTCGCATGCGCTGTGCCTCGGTCCCCCGGTTGCTGCACTGCATTTGCACCGGATTTTGGGGAGGCTTGGTTGGCCAATGGCGTGAAACAATTGCCAATCATGAGACGCCAACTCTGCAACGCGCAACGTCGACTTCCTCAACTTCTGAATCAACTCTTCGCGTTCACATTGAAGGTAACATTAGAAAGCCACAAGGCTTCTTTGTCAAGGAGCAACTTCGAAACAAAGAATATTACCAGGTCTGTCATAGCTCACGACTGGGAGAAACAAGCGGCCAAAATTGCGGCCACTTCCTCAAGCCCGACTACAGCTCTGAGGTTATAGGCAAATTCACTTCACGATGCCTTCACATATGACCATACCCGTTGGAAAACTCGGGATCCCGTCCGCTCCCCCATAGATAAGCCAATGAGGGCTGGAGTAGTAGTCAGGTCGGTGACGACTGGCGAATGCCTGGTGTTGTATGTTTTTGCTCCCAAGTCTTCCTTTTTAGACTCTGAACCGCCTTCCTACTTGATTTGAAGCTATCGTGAGCCTCGAGTTTTGTTTGGGCCTTTCTCAATGACAGGAATAGAACTAGTTCTCGATTTAACTTTCGGGCAGTTACTCAACAATAGGGCAGCATCAGGACTACAGAAGATGCAGAGAGGTGACCATCCGGGGCGTGTTTGAGATAGTAAGGGTCTCGTGGTGTTTTCTGACTGACTACCGTATCCTTGCTACTAAGTTGAAAGTTCTTGTACTCGCGAATTTCACTCCCCAGAAACCGTCGGGAACAAAAAGGATAGTTCGCTCTGCTCGAACCACGCCTTCTTCTTACCCCAAGCATTGACAATAAACTCACTGCCGATCCGAGCAACATCTCGGGTTTGTTCACGAGTCTCCATTTCTCGCGAAATGGTGCCAAAACTGATGAGATGGACCCCCAGCTGGAGGGCGATTCGGAGAGCTGAGCTCTCCGACAGGTCATCTAGTCCCCTGCAGTAGCCCTCAGCAATCCACAGGCTTGCTGCTGACCCCTGACACAGCCAGATTGCGTATAGCTCTCCCAGCATCTCCCCGTGATCCATGCTTGGAACTCCAAGTTGGGCGTTCTCCCAGTCTACCACATATATAGACGTATCAAGGTTGGTCGCGAGTGGTGTGTCACGAATCAGGACACTGTTCTGGTGTTATTCTAAAAGTTTGAGGTAGTAGGAATCGGCTTTAACCCACTTCTGTGGACAGAAGTCCCCATGTATAACCGTCAAGGTCTTATTAACCCCGCGTATCTCCTCTAAGGCCTGCCCCTTTACTTCCTCAAATATGCCCCGCATGTGGCCCAGGATCGAGGGGAACTGGGCGACTCTCTCGAGCAGCCAATCGTAGTTGATCATATGCTTCAACTTCTGCATCTGGTTGTCTTTGTAAAGGGCCTCCTTCAGTGATGAGCCTGTTCCATCCTGCTCGTCGCTTTCCAAGATGCTGTTCGTGAGCTCATGGAATTTGGAAATGTATTTAGCCATGGCGCTACCAATGTTCTGGTATTGCGGACGTAGATCTATGGGCGTGTCTGATGGAGGGAACTTGAGAAGGTGCTTCTTCAAGTGTACCGCATTTGGCAGATACTCTTGAATCTGCGTCTTCGTTTCCTCGTCGTAGACGTAGCATCTTGGGCTTTTGACGGTGATACTGAAGCTCTCCTGGCTACGCAGGCGAAGAGACATCGCCTCCAGCTCTTTCAAACAAGCCGCCTCCACGTTCTATCAAGTATTAGCTGAGTTACTAGATAGCAAAGATCGTCTTACACAACGCTCGATCGTGATGGAGTTGACGGGATGCCGAGCCATGTATGGCTCTCCATGTTTGACCATGACTTCCATCGCCTTGTTTCCATCTTTATCGTCAAATGCCTGCCTCAGCCTTGCGAGGTAGGTGAAGTTGGTTTGACCTCCTGTAAGCGACGTAAGTGAGACTGCAGAATATGAGGTAGCTTGCATCCACTCCTGCACGCGGGACTGGACCTCGTCTGATATCTGCGAAACAGCCATCGCCCCTAGACTGTGAATCAAGGAGTGAAGAAGACATTCATTTCCGCGGTTTGACAGGTTCTCACTTCCGTTCATTAAATGATCCAGCCGCCAAGGCACATTCTGGGTGCCTAGATGCGGCTCATCGCAGCGAGTGGCCATTCATCGTCATGCATGACTGACGTCAGCCCTCCCAAACAACAGCCTGATTATATTGCAACACACTTAAACGGGATATTGGCTGTCTCGCAGGACCCTATCAGAAGGATCTGTATTATTTGATGACCACAATAACTGCAAGATTACATGCTCATATGATGAAAGCAGATGGAAGATGGTGATTAAGTTGCCTCGTTCTTGTGGCTTCCCTTTCTAAGAACTGTGTCTAGGTTTCCTCTAAGATGGGATAGCGTATGATATGGATCTTTCTTGTGCTCTCTCAAGGCATAGAATGTATTTATTAAGGTTGTGTATTGAGTCTTGTCAAGAATTGCCTAGCTGAAATTCCGCTCCTTCCTCTTTAAATCGAGTAAAGGACTTTGTCAGTTCGCGTTCGTACCAACAGTAGCTAGATGGGCAAGAAGAATGGAGTGAGACGGAAATGCCAGTCGTTATTTTTTCCAGCTTCTGGTGTTTTGACGTATGTGAATGGCCGAGGTGTTTGCTCTTGATTGTGGATGTGTTTTGTCTTCTTTCTGTGTGTTTGCCTTAGTGAAAGGCTGAGATGCTTGTGCGACGTCTTGATGGTCGAAGGCAGATACAATCCAAAGCAGCCAGGCACGGGCACCTGCTTTGTATTCGCTCATGCCCGCGAAAATTATTGAACTGAGATTGGTCACTGAACTAACAACATCACCAACTGCCATATCACGTACCTCACCCACTCGACCCTTTCCCCTGTGTCTACCAACTCATTCTCCTCATATAGGGCTATGGTGATTGAAATACAATCACCTCGATCCTACTATTACCATGAACGACTTTCACCCTGAATGGATTTGGGGCGATGACGCCGAAACGACCGTCTTCGCCCAAGGGTACGGCAACGATCGCACCATCATCTTCAGTTTCTCTCTCGACGCATCCAAGCCTCCAACCTCTCTCGCGAATCGCATCTGCGCTTGTATGCATGGAACTGAGGTCGATGACGCATCAAAATCATTCAAGGACAGCGCGGCCATGCGTGAGGCCTTGTGGAACGCGGTTCGCGATGTGTGGTCAGCCTGCTCGACAGACAAACGAATTTCGCAACCAGACGTTGTCTTCGCCGTCGATCATCACGATGATGCAAGCTCTTCCAGTGATGTGCGCTGGAATGCTTATTCTCACCCACTCTTTCAACGCTACATTAGCTATCTCCGTGACAGCGAAAGTATGTATCTCCAATCTTTCTCCCTATTCCCATTTTCGTCCTTCTCACATCCCTCGCTTTCTGGCATTTCGTCGACCGTAATTTACACCGTGAAAGTTGGCAAGACCACTCTACTCCCGAACGACGAGCAAGTTGAGTTTGCCTCAATAGTCCGCTACGATCAGCTGGGCGGGCGAGTCTGTGCGACTCGAATTCGTCGCATGGACAAAAGCTCGAAGGACTTCATGGTCTTCAAAGGCATCGACTTTCGTACCTTCTTAACGTACGCTGATGATGAAGGCGACAAAACCATTCGCCACATGATACATGGCTGGCACAGATCCAACAATCTACTTCGCAATATGCCCAAGCATCCCAATGTGCTCTCAGCTCCGTCGAAGCTAGTGACCTATGGCAGTCAGGGTGGGGTGGTCTGCGGCACACTGCAGCCGTTCTACGTGGGGGGCGATTTGGGATCTCGCATAGAGAACAGTAACGCCCTGAGATCCCGTATTCCCCTTGCTACCAAGGTCCGGTGGTGCACCGACATGGCCGCGGCGGTCGCCCACACTCATCGACAGGCCAAGACATATCACATGGACATCAAACCTGGCAACTTCTTGATCGACCAAGACGGCAACCTGGTCCTAGGAGACTGGGAGCAGACGGATGCGCCAACAACGACCATCGCACCAGAAGCCGATGGAACTTGGGACGTTGAGATGGAAGAAGAGGGCGGCGGCCCTGCTGGCAATGGGTGGAATCGCCCACGTCTTCAATACACCAAGTATGAGGGCCCACCGCGCCGCAATACTGAGGAAGACGTACTCGGTGACTATCCATGGAACACCTGGAACGTGTTTCCTGGCTGGAGTGCAGAACATCCACTGGCTCTTGAGCTTGCTGAGGTGTTCAGCCTGGGCCGAGCGATGTGGATGCTTTTGCGTCAGCCGGACATGGATTTCGATGAGATTGAGCATCCGAGCCAGCTCAAAACCAGTTGGGAAGGCGCCGAGGACATACCCAGGGCGTGGATGGGCATGACATATCGGTGCATGGCGAAAGATCCAAATGAAAGGCCGGACGTAATGGAGGTCCTAGGTTTCTGGCAGGCTGAGAGGGCAAACTTTTAACTCAGCAGTGTAGAGTGTATGAAGTCTAGTTGATATGAACAAGAGGGGCTCAACTCATTTGGACAGTAAAGGGTAACTAGGCAAAAGATTCATTCAATTGTAGGCGAGACAGGTGATGTAGTTGTAGTTGATTGGACGCTTTGCGGTACCTTTAGGTGTCCATATCGTGTTAAGAACCCCCAAGGCACCGACTCGATCATCATCGTGGACATCTACGTTTTGACCATCATTATAATTTACCTTGATGTTCAAGACAGGAAATCCCGCAGCTCAACCATGAAAGGTGCCTCCGCGGTCTTGAGAGGTTGCCCATTGATGTCAGTACGAGTTACATAAATACCGGTCGTCTAACTTTTCTCTTCATCCTCATTGTCTGCAATGATCGTTTCTACGATTATTCGTTCGAACACCAAACCCCATCATCATCGCGTCTGCCTCTCAGCCAAAACCGGCCACAATGTGTGTAATCAATACTTGGTTTTGCCGTCGTTGCCAATATCCCTGCGATCGACTCATCGACGTCTGTTCTGGGGCTCTTCAAACAAACCCCAACCAACCGCGTCAGCACAGACACATAGGACGCGATCTTCCACCTTTTAACCCACCCAAAGGCTGCGAAAGGTTTAAAGGGGTTAGCGCATGGTCTGATCAGGACTGTTCTGGCTGCGCTTCACAAGACTCGACTCCCTTTCACCTCCCTCCAAGCACTTGGTCACGACCCGACTATGTGGTTCATAGCCGACCCCAATTCAATCAACAACCTCAACCTCGACCAACCCCGCACAATGCGCGGCACGGAACGTCTGAAACCCCCGGGTGGCTCGAATGGCTAGTGTGTCGGACCACTATATTCGGAAGTGGTTGTTGGAGAGCATTCATGGTCGTCTGGGGTTCGGTGGCTCGATCTCACTTGATGAATTTGATCTTAATGCGAGGTTTTAGGGGAGTTGTGGCCAGATCCTAAAGAGAGTAAAGAAAACGATAGCATGAGTCGAAACGGAGCTGACGTCTATATGAACACAGACAGAAAAGGATATGAGAAACGGAGACGCCGACTTTAAACAGTGGGCATGCACATGCGATGTATGAATGGAATGGGAATCTAGAAGAAAAGCTCATACTATAGAGGTTTGACCAGTTCGTCTTCCGGAAAGACCACAGATCTATTGTTCGGAGCCTTGGCTAACTCATATCAAATAGCTACTACAAGATTTCTTTTTTTAAAAAAAAAAAAAAAAAAAAAAAAAGACTGGCGACGACAACACATCTTTGACTCAACGAATCACCCATCTCGAATGACATCAGTGTTACCATCGTCGAACCTAGGTACATCGGCTTCGGCTTTATTGGTGCTGGGCGACCATACCGCTTCCAGTCTACCCTACAAAGACCAAAACAATGTGCGAGATCTGGCAGCGCTTTTCTAACGTCTGATCCATGATGAGTCAAGTTACTATCCACCACTGCGACGAAGCGACGGACCGGGGGCAGAAACGAAGACTTAATCTTGATTTTTCCCATGTAGCACATGGTACAACGTCATTCAGAGGATGCGGGAACAAACGCCTAGGACACTCATGGCGCAACGGCGGATTACCTTGTGGAGTTTCACATGAAATAGAATTATTTGGGAAAAACATCTGATTTTAAAGTGAGAGATAGACATTGCTCGTTGAATTTCTATAGGATTTAAACTTATTGCAATATGAATTGGAAGTTTTCGACCCGACAGAGCACATAGACATGTAGAAACTTGCGTCTCCAAGGAGCATGTGATTGGTATATACGCAGGCTCAAGGCCCCGAATGATATATTCACTGAAGTATGTACAGCTTTGAAGAAATGTATGTGACAAGATATATAGGAGTAGTTTGACGGTGAAAACAACCGCGAAACGTGGGTGCTCGTTTAGTTCCTGAGTATCTGTGGACATTGCCTGGTTTAAGCAAGCAACTCAACCACGTCAAAAGAGACGCCAGGGCTGAGAAACTTTGTGCCAGAGCTGCCGGAAATACTGTCGTGAAGTGTTAGTCTGATCCACAAAAAACTTAGTCGGAGTACGGGTGGACATACACGTTGATAGTGAGAACCTGCCACTCGCTTGTGCTCTGGATCCAAGCGGTTTGAGGCACAGCGTAAGTCAACTTCACATTGTTGCCGCGCCATGTTCCGACACTTGCATCTTTGTTAGCTTCTAACTTTCTGAATGAAGCATGTGTAACCTTGAGAACTTACGTGAGAGATCGGGTGCTGGCCTGGTTGGTGGCGGCAGGGAGGGCAGAGGCCCAAGAGTTGATATTGATGGAGGGCCGACCGCCAATGTAGCCTTCCGTGATACCAATGCGAACAGTGTGACCAGCTGCGAGTTGTGCGGTAGTGAGCTTGAAGTAGATGATGTAGCCGCTGTTGACCTCCTTCCACATGTAACCCGGAAAGCGGTTGGTCGAGTGTGTGCCCACTTTGCGGAATTAGATTCCATACTCAAGAGTGATTGCTGGACCTAGAAGACTCACCAATGAAGTTTCCAGCGTTCCAAGTTGAAATGCGGGTGTCGGAGGGATGCATGTATGTAAGCTTTACCGGGGTATCCTCAAAGTTGAGGAAGCCCTTGGGGGTTCCTGTTGTAGATAGTCAGACAGGAACCCACACTTTCTAGTGCCAAAACTTACCGTCCCACTCGCCGATACGCCAGATAGTAGCATCATCTTCAGGGTCAACACAAGTGATTGTGTTCACAGCGGTGCCCTTGCCAGCAGTAATGGTCACAGACGAAGTGGCGACCTCGAGCTCGTCCTTGTAAACGGTCAAGGTGTAGGTGCCAGGAATGACCTTTGTGATAGACCAGGCGCCACCAGAACCGGCTGTGCCCCAGTATTGAGCGTTGGAGTTGCTAAGGCCAACGACGTACGTCTTGCCGCTCTTCATGTTGGCCAGGCCAACACCACTGGCATAACCACGGCCGGAAGCCGGGACCCAACCGTCCAGCTAAACAAACATCAGCTATTGATCATGGATCAGGCCTGATTTCGTACTCACACCGAGGTCATCGAACCAGGACCAGTCGGCCTTGCGGGCGAAGAGATTGCTATTGGGGGCCTCGCCGTTGGTGAAAGAGATAACGGAGGGTCCCTGGAGACCAGTGCGCATGGGGTCGGTGTGACCCATGTTATAGTAATAGATGTCGTACAGGTCCTCTCCAGTGGGATCGGCGCGGCGAACGAGGGATCGGAAGAAGGGACCGCCGGAGGCCTTCTCGTGGTTGCTCTAGGTTTCAGATGTTAGCGGTGACACATGAAGGCAAATCTGCACCGCAACACTTACTCTGATCATGAACAAACCGACATCGCTCTTCGTGCGGCCGACGTAATCGTCTTCAAACAGTCAGTATGTGCCAAGAAAGTCTCGAAACAAATCTTACAGTCGATGGTTCGGCCATAGTTGGAGCCTTGGTAGTGCTTGCTCTTGGTCAGACCCGCGCTGTTCACATTGACTTTGAAAAGTTAGCACAACCTGACCATCTCCATGTTTAGAAACTACGAACTGTCTTGGGCTTCGATGATGGTGCTATCGGCATCGTAGAAGTCGCTCTCGGTCGAGGCATGGCTGAAGATTCCGCCCTGTCATTTCCGTTAAATTCAGACTCCCGACGAACATTCTCGACCCGTCACAGACCTTGATTCTAACAATGTAACGCATGGCGGACACAGAGTCGTCCGCCTTGTTGGTGAAGAGGTAGACATTGTTGTTGCCGTAGCGGACAAAGATCCAATGCTTCAGAGTACCGTGGACGACGGAGACCTTAATCACGTTGGAGTAAGTGGTAATGCTGACCGTGCTGGTACCCAACCCAGACTCGACGTGAGAGTTCTTGCCGCCCCAGCCGTTGTACTCGACGCCCTTGTAGTTGAGCGAGGAGATGTCACCGCAGCACTTGGTGACCTTGATAACCAGGTCGGAGCCGGAGTCGATCACATATTCGCTGCCGTTGTCAGTCCAGCCCCAGGCCGCGAAGACGGCGGAGGGCAGGAAGAACAAGGAGAAGAACAGGGAGAGAAACAACATGGTTGTTGCTGTTGTTGTTGACAGAATTCCAGGTAATGAGTGAAGAAAGAACCACAGCTGCAGTGTGGTCCTACTGGTGTAAGGGAACGACAGAGGGCTACGAGAGCAACAGCAACGAAGGAGATCCCTCCCCTTCGAGAGAGAGCGGGAGCGCAGCGGTGTCCCATTATATTAGCTTCTCATATCCCTAGGAGGCCCTGTTCACCAACTCTTCAGCAAGTGCCCGCCTGTCCGCCCATCCGCTCCGCCCGCTCCCAAGACCACATCTTTTGCCGTACCGGCCGATAGCGTGCTTGGGAACCCCCCTTAGGCTTGATCACTTGATGAGACGTCTTTGGTGGAATAGATTGGGTGTTACACTGGAAGAGGATGTGGTGCGTGCTTAAGCTGCCCTGCCGGCCATGGGTTCTCGGAGGCATTAGCCCTACCGGGCCTCAAGTCCGCGGTCCTTCACCCCACTTGTCATATCCGGTCTACACCCATCACCCCGGCTCCGAGATTCCAGAGTGCTTTTTCTGCCCATTTCACAATCACCCCCTTTGAATCCTCTAGGATCCTTTTTGTCATTCGAAAGAAGGATCGTGGAACAATAGCGTCCGTGAAGTGCCAGCGGGTTGGTGGAATTCGAAGAAGCTCTCCGCTCTCCCAACGCACCACCAACGTTTATTGTGCATTGTACTCGTCATCCCCCATCCTTGACTCGTTTAAGGTAGTATTCAAGCATATTGTTTATTGGAACTAGGCAGTTCATCGTTGTCCCGCAATCTTCTTACACTTCGTGGATGTTTCCACCGAGGTCTCGGTCTGACTGCCGACGAGTCCTTGGCCTGAGGGTTACACCCGCCCGCAGATCCAAGGCTTGATTCTGCTCCTCAGATGCTTCGTTGGCAAGCGGCCTCCAGCACATGCCGATCATTGTCCCTGAACCCTTCCGCCTGGCGGCACTCAACTAGGTCGGGGCTAATCCTCCGTTCAGTACCGAGTGCCTGCGTTCCGTCCCCACTCAGCCCACTGAATACAGCTCCGCTACCACGCGTCGAGCTACCGAGGAGATGGGCCACGATGCATGTTATTCACATCTCATTTGAGGACTCCAGCATTTATCTTCCACCTTTCAAGCCTAGCTATATCCAATTTATAGAAGCTTACGCTATACTATAAAAATTCTATTTATACTTTAATAGATATTTACTATATATTATAATACTATTTATAATAACTAGGAAAACTTTAATCTAAGTTTATAAAAGTATTATTAATAACTTTAATAGTTTATAAATAATTTATTATATAAGATTATATAAAAAGAAGAATATAAGTTTGTTCTTCTTCTATTCATTAACTATTTTTAATAAAATTAACTTATTATGTCTAAACCTATATTAACTAAAGTACTAATTATAAGAAAAACTAATAACTAAATAGAAGTAAAGTATTACCCTATCTAAATAGTAAATATATATATATATATAACTATATAAGTTTAAATAGTTTATTAATAGTATTTTCTTTAATATTATAACTAAAGATAATTATAAAAATTACTATAAATATTTAATTTAACTATATCCTATAAGTTATTATATATCTCTTATATCTATAAAATAATAAACTAAATATAAAGTATATTTATTTATAATTTTAGTAGATATATTAATAAAGAAGAACTTTATAAAAACTTAATAATAAAGAACTTAGAGAGAATATTAATAAGTTAGAGGAAATTTTATAATATAAAGATTATATAAACGAAATAAGTATAGTAATAGCTATAGTCCTTCTTAACTATTAAAAATAGGAAGGGAGAAGTAAAGAAGGAAAAGGGGTAGCTATAAAAATAGCCTATATACTAGTAGAGTTTCTAAAAAGTATACTTTAATATACTATATCACTTTATAGTGAAAGTGCAAGAGGACTCCAGCATTTCTAGCTGGGACACTCGCTAGTTGCGCCTGTCTCGACATGGCATTCCAAACTACGCTATGCGACGAGCGGGCCTTTTTGAAGTTTGAGGTCCACTAAGCAATCTTTTCCGGTGACTGAGTTTGAAATTCGGCTCTTGTCGTCTTCTTTCGGAAGAGTTCATATAACCGTTGCCTCCCAAGTCAATAGACCCACTGAACAGACTCGGCATTCTCAGGGACCACCTCACCCTTCGAGTCATGCGGATTTTTCCATCATATGGAGATTAGTACCACTCATCAGCCCGATAGTCCGAAACCATCATTACAGCGACATCATGGCGAATGGCGATGAGAACGGCGAATCAATTGAAGTTCCAGGGGAACTACTACAACACAATCTCAAGAAACACCGTCTAGGACCGCTCTTATCTTTGCAATGGGTCCCATGCAGTGCCGGGATCAACAGACGGCCGTAGCCCCAGGCCCGATCTTCCCGGAGTCCACTCCGACCCCGCCCGCCGATCCCCGGGCGCCCTCCGGAACATAGTTCGAAGTCTTCGGGTCCCGTATCTCCTATTCTTCCCTGTGTCACGTCTTCAGTCTCACACTAAAGAGCTGACAGGGCTGAGCATCCGTCTAAGCCCGACTACCCAGAGAAATTGTTTCTGATTGACACATTGACCGACAAAGCCAAGACATGTCATCAGTCAACGATACGACAGACTGCAACGCCCGAGTACTTAGTCAAGACTTGGCGTCTGCAATATGACACATAGACCATCTCTATATCGACGTCTTGTTCGCCTGTCGCATCTTCTGTGTTGTTCTAAATACCGTGGAACCAAGATTGATGCATTCGTTCGTCCACTACACCTTCTACTTGCGCTCGTGACCATCTGATATCCTACGTGGCAGCCGTCCGGAAATGTATTCGGGCAAAAACCGTGGGGTAGGGCAACGCGTAGCTTTCAGGTGCAGGCGGCACTTGCAGCCCGTTACACAGAACAAGGGCAGTCAGAAGACAACATCGGAGTAGCACGACTTGAACGGTGAGATGCCGGCCAATTTCCCAAGGATGCCAACCAACTTTAAAGAAATCGTAGACACGATCAAGTGTCATTCGTGAATTCATGAAATTTGTACATCGTACACAGAAGATACAACTCATCTATCCATCAATCGGACATCTGTACTCCCTCGCGTGGCTATCAATTCTGCGGGTCTCTCCCTCAACCTCCGGCCGGGCCTGATACGCATCCAGGCAGGTTTGGTGGTAGATGTGCCTGCAACCCAGCACAACGAGCGGCCCGAGGGGCTGCTCTTTGGGCCTTCCGATCGCATCTTTCTGCGCATCCACACCCTCCTCTGCCGCGGCAGCTTCAACGCCCGCTGGTGCAGAAACACCCGCTGCGGCTTTCCCCTTTCCCTTCGAACTGTATGCAGCCTGAGATGCCTCACCGGCGGCAGGGGCTGCTTTGCCCTTACCGCGCTCGTCAGCGGCGGTCTTTCTTTCGGCCTTGTGTTGCTCGTCGCGGGCCTGCTTTTCTTCCCAGGCCTCAAAAACATTACCAGAGACACCTGGGCCCCATATACGACGGCCGCACGCCTCACACGTGGAACCCCTGGGTCGCCAACCGCGTTGTCGGAGGTCGACGGCTTGCTTGACGTTCACGAACAAGCTTCGTTCCAACAGACGGTTTGAAAGTCGCAAGATGGACTCTTCATAGGCGTACGCGGAAAAGATGGATGCCAGCACCGAGCGCAGATCTGCGAGATTGGGGGACGATGCAGCGGCTCGTGTCAGAAAGGCACGCAGAATTCGAAGAAATGACAGGTTGTTCCCTGCGTTGGAAAGGAGTCGGCCACCAGCCTGGGCTCCTGCGGGACTTGAAGTCGTCGTCAGGAGAGCCGTGAAAGTATGCTGCACCAAAGATCGAAGCAGTGTCAAGAGCTTCTCTTTGTCTAAGCTGTCCATAGCGCTTGCCTTCTCCGAAACGCCGTTCTGGGTGGTTTTCGACGACTCGATGGTGGACGAGATTGATCGCGTGGTCTGCACTGCCGCATCGATGAGACTGAGCCAAAGCTCCTCATCTGGAGAGAGAACTTCTGACGTGTTTTTCGACTTTCGTTGTTGGACGCCGTTCGCCTTCTTCGATGACTTGGTCTGGCCCTGGCAAAGCCAAATGCCCACGTGAACATATTTTTGCAACGCTCGCAAAGTCTCCTCGGCTCCTGATTGCAAGTCATTTGAACTCTCCTGTTGAGCGCCAGACAAGATACCTTGCAAGGCCGATTCAAGGGTACCGAGGTGCTTCACAAGCCTGTCCATGGCATCCTTGACTTGGCCTTCTCGAGCCATGAGTACGACCGCAGCGTCAATCACGCCGGTCTCCTCCATGGCAGGCAGCAAGACATCCAACCTGAGGTTGACGGATTGAACCAGGCCGATGTAATCCGACACATGTGCGGAATCATACTTGCACATGAGCTGGACGTAGCGCTCGATGAGGACTCGGTCTGGATTCAATGGGGTCTCGACGTCTCGCTTTTCGGGCTCGAGCAACGTCCGCAGGTAAAAGAACTGCAGCTCGGGTGCGTCTTCGGCAGAATCCAGGATGTGTTGGTGAACGTCCACAGACTGAGCTGCCAAGACTCTCGCCGCTTCGACGGGGTTAATTCCGAGGAGTTCCCTGGCGTTGTTCTTGACTGCTTCGAGGACTTCTTGCACCTGTCGGCGATTCAGACCACTGTGTGGCCGAAGACAGTCCCCGAGGCATTCAAAGACGGCATCCCGGTCAGCGGGGTCTTCGAAGTACGTCTGGACAAGCTTGTCATACTGTTTGTCAACCTTGTATTGCCTCTTCAATATCCGATAGAAGCCCGCTTTCTTGAACATGGGAATCAGCGTGGTAACATCGGGAGGCTGGTAGATCGAGAGCAGGTATTCGGCACTTAGTTGGGCGTCTTCGGCTAGGTCAGCTCCAGGGTAATTGCAAAGCCCGGTCAAGACCTTTGTAAGCGTCGAGCCCGGGAAGAGCAAGTATTGAGGAAATTTGGGAAGGTTGCGAGCGATGAACATATCGAGGTAAATGGTGTCCTCCGATGCGAAGTCTGCTGGGTTCATAATCTCCAACAAGATAGAGACAATGTACTGACGATCGACCGTGAGCCCGAATATCTGCTCTTCAGGGACGTCGCCCCTAATGCCGCCGTTAACTTGCTTCTCAGGAGAGTCGTTCAAGAATGAATCTTCAAAGGCTTCGTTTATAGCACTAAGGAAGCTTGGGGCATCGAACTTCAGGATCAACCTGAGGTATGGGAACGACGGCTCAGTGTGCTGATCTGGCCGTGTGAGAAACCGCCGAGTGCTGCCCTTGGGCCACGTGACGCTATTTCCTGAGAATAGAAACCAGTAAATCTCAGCCTTGGCTTTGGAGGCAACGGCGGTGTCCATGGCCTCCCCGGTGGGGTATACTCTGCCCGTCAACGTGTATGAGAGGTAGGGGAACATCTTCAAGGCGTTAACGCCGTAAATCTCGTCATCCATGTTCCCTGAAGACATGTAGTCGCCGTTGCTCATAAGTGGCACAAGCAAGGTTAGTAGGTCGATCAATGGTGTAATGTAATCGTTCAAGGCCTGATTCCAGACATAAATCAAGGCGTCGTAAAGACTGTGCTGCTTGCACAGAAGAGTAATCTGGTCCAAATCTAGGGTCATTGTGTCCATGTGGACAATCATCTCCTCAAGGCGACTCTCCCAACCCTTGGTGACGTAGTGGTTAACTGTGGCCTTGACAATGGTTGGCGGCACAACCGTGATGTTCTTTTCCAGAATGTAAGGCTCCATGGTCTCGAGAAAAATGCCTTCCACGCCGGCGTCTTCATACCATTCGTACATTTCATCGAAGAGGAAGTCGACGTCGCCGACGCTGTGGCAGGCCGTGAAACAAGTCTCAGCCAACTCTCGAAGGTGGGCGTCGTCCGCTGCAGCTCGGTCTTTTTGCCGCTGGGTGAAGGCATATTTGAGAGAAGCTCGCATGATCTCCATGAGCTTGTCTCGCACCATCGAGTGGCGCAACTCGGTATCTTCGGGTAGGCCAATTGTGAGTTTATCGGCGTCACCTGTGTAGTATGATGTTCCAAGTTGAATAGCACCAACGTAATCACCATTTTCCATCAGAGCAATAATGCGATCAGCCCAGTTCGAAAGCGATCCAATTGAAACATCGTTGAAACCGAGCAGGAAAATTTTGCCCTTGTAGGTTTTGAAGCTCATGTAGAAAGCGTCGGCCACAACACCATGCATCGATGTGTCGTCCTCGTCGAGCTGCTCGACCAATGTATGTAACTGTTTAGAGAACAGGTCGGAGTGGTAAATGAACTTATTGATGAGATCAAAACCCTCGGTCATTCGCATACTGCGATCCTCAACGACGATTAGGCGCTGAGTAATGGTCAAAACTGTGAGAACAGAACGGCTTAGCCACTGGACCGCAACAATGGCTTCTTCACACTTCCACCGACTCCGGGCCTTGAACTTGAGCGTGGGCGGCTTGTCCTTGTTCTCTGCTGGTATCTCGTCTACGTCCAGAACAGTCAGGACGTTTGACCAGCAGTACACCAATTTGACTTTGGAGATGTCGCTGCCTGTAACGGGATCTGGAACCTTAAGCTTCACCGCAGGAAACCACGCAAGGCAGCCGGTCATCGCACTGTGATGGGCGACATCTTTTGGTCTGGCCGATTTGTGTTGTGTCTGGGCGACGGGTGTGGTAGAAACGATAACCAACAGATATGGTGTAAGCATGGCCGTCAGGCCGAGGGTATCCGTGGCGCGTTCGGTATTACCCAAAGGACATGGACTAAATGCCAGTACAGTACTGGGCTTGAGAGGCTTTCCGGCAGGAGGCGCCGCGTTCGGGTACCGTCCGAGTATCCTCGTTGTCTTTACAGTTCGGCCGAGAGAGCCAGTGCCTCTAGTTGCCAGATGGGAGAAGGCCATGCCACGATCATCCGCTGACACAAGCGCAGTGTGCCTGGTCCCCAGAAATCCAAGATGGGTGACCGCGACACCAGGGAGATGGCCATCCATGGTCCGGTTCTCTAGTTGCGACTGGTCTAGGTGCGGAATGGACAGGAACGGCCTGGACGCTCGGTTCGTCTCCCACGTAAAGATGCTTCCATTCGCATGGCCCCCAGCAATGGTGGTGTGATCTGCCGACACAGCGATTGCCGTGATGGCGCCCGACTCGACGGCCTTGGTCCCGGGCCCTATGATGGTCTTCAAGACCTGGTTGTAATCAAACATTAGTATTATTCCCTTGTTCGTCCCCAACACAATCGAGGCGGAGACGGCGATGCAGGTCGGAGCGCCGAAGTTGCGCTTGCCGGCCTCGGAGAAGGCCTGGCCGTTAAGTTTCTTCAATCTCGTCCATCGAACAACTTCCCACGGCGGCGAGGGGGTATCGGTATCTTCGCGGTCGAGCAGTCCTGAGCTCAGGGAAGCGGAACGGCTATGGCCGGTGAGAAAAGCAGGTGAGGAGGATCGCGGGCTACTGATGAAGCTGGCGGAGGAGATACGGGATTGGAATCGACGATCGAAAGGACGGAATGACGGGGTTGGACTGCTGAGGCCTGGTCGAGAAGCAACGGATGGGAGGACACTGCTGCTTGGAGAGGAGATCACGGAGCCCTGAGGTTTGTGGTTAGCTAGTGCAGCCTGAAGCTGATAGGGCTACTTGCCTGAACAGACGGGGAATCGTCGGGCAGAGACATCAGGGAATCGATGGGACTTCCCACGCGCTTCGGCGCCGCATCCACGGATCCCTCCTCAGACGCATCGTCAGCTTGGTCTCGTAATATTTGCCGATACCGATTTGATATAATGCCGTTCTCAATTGCTGGAGAGGCATCGGAGGCCTCTCTTTCTTCATCGTCCAGAAGGCCGACGATGCCGTCCTCCTCCCCCTCGGCCTTTACCATCCCTCCATCGCTGGGAGCTTGTACGTCCGCGGAGGACCGGTCGTCTGGATCTGCCATTGTGTCTCCAGGTCCATCATCTCTCTCCGTCGGTGGTGGGGTCATCAATGGCGGTTCATCAAGCACATGTCTTCGGTCGGGCCAGAGTTCGGTTTGGGTTCAGAAGCTAGGCCAGTGCTCTCAGCAGGGAGGGAGAGCGAGAGGGCCTGACTCGATCGGAAACAGCAGCTGGAGGATGATAGAAGCTGGCCAAATGAGGCGAGGACCCTTTCGAAACGTGATTCTGCTTTTCAAGCTCCTATCAGACGAGGAGAAGCTGACTTGTCAATGGATGATCAGTTGCACTTAGTAGGAGCGCATTACGCAGTTGGACGCGCACAGCCCACACATCAAGTTCCGGGTTCCAGGTTCCAGCCACCCAGAGCTCTACGACGGACCGCGGTTTCTCCGGCGGGCCCGACAGCGCCTAGCAACGTCGCAGTGACCTCTGATTGTCACGGCGCAAGCCCGGTGGAGCTTTCCTTTAGCACTTACATCACCTTACAGCGCTGGTCACACTCTTTAATGCGACCAATCTCCACACGCGTCGCGAGTTGTCAGATCAACATATCCCGAATTCAAACTGAACACCACCGCTCCACCACCCGGCTAACATCGCAGCTTTCACTATGTCTTCCATTGGGCCCCAGCTGCCACCTCATCTCACCAAGAGGAAGCGCAACCCAGACGACGTCAGCGCCGACTCACCGCCAACAAAGCAGACTCGAAACACCGACGAGATCGATCTCGACGACAGTTCCGATGACGATGGTTTTGGACCTAGTGTGCCTGGCGCATCAGTCAAGGAACCTGCGCCGACCGTTAATCCTGCCGTTGGTCCAACAATGCCTCCTTCCAGCACAACGAATACAAATGAGATACCTCTCGACGGCTCTGATTCAGAAGACGGCTACGGCCCATCCGCTCCTCGCGCGGCATCACCGAATGCTTCCAAGTCCAAGCCCTCAATAGGTCCTACTCTGCCTCCGAGACAGCCTATAGGACCCACGCTCCCCCCAGCGGCTCACCAGGGCGGGAACGACGACTCTTCGTCAGATTCGGAGGATGACTACGGTCCTGCTCTTCCCTCGTCAACAACCTCCGCTCAACGAGCACAAGCTGCCGCAGTAGCAGCAGCCGCGGCGGCAGCCTCGGGCCGTGCCGCACCTCAGCGCGATGACTGGATGCTCGCACCACCGACACAATCTGGTTACCAAGAGCGCGACCCGACCAAGCTCAAGAATCGCAAATTCGCCAGCGGCAAATCGTCATCGGCTGCGGGCGGCAGCGGTGGGGGTATCAGCAGCATCTGGACAGAGACACCAGAACAGAAGCGCAAGCGACTCGAAGATGCTGTGCTAGGTCGTGGAGGGGAAGTCGGCGGAGCAGAACAGCAGAAACCGCGTCGTACTAGAGAAGAAGAGGAACGGGATAGGCGCATCAGCGAGAACATCGCAGCAACCCGGGGGAAGAGTATGTATGATGAGCATCAGACAGACAAGAAGAGTGGCGCAAAGGTTGGAAAGGACGGCGAAGAGGAGGATGACCCTAGCAAGAGGGCATTTGATAGAGAAAAGGATATGGCATTGGGCGGCAAGATCGGTACAGCTCAGCGCAGGGAGTTGCTCAACCGTGCCAAAGATTTTGGTGGCCGATTCCAAAAGGGGTCATATCTTTGACGAACGTAAAGGGCCGCATAGGCGGCAGCAGGTGGGGATAATCAAATTAAACCAACCACAGATTTTCATATCAGAAGCACAAAGCCAACAAAAGGAGTTTTTTGTGAACATTGTCAATTGTCATTATTCCATGTCGAGTGATGCCTATGTCGCCGCAACTCCGCCGCTCTCCTCAGAATTCAGAGGATACAAACCAAGCCAAATCAGTCCGCCCTGACTGTAATGCAACTCCCTTCTGCCACATGTTGCGGCAGCCAAACCTTCTTTCCCCTTTTACTCCTTGGGGCTATTCCTCCGAACACACGTTATATGTAAAGGTGGGTATGAAAAGTGGTGTCGTGAGCGTGTATAGATGCGGTCACATCGCAGTCTATGTTGAGATCTGCAAATTGGTCTCGGGGGTATGATGTACAAGAGTAGCACAACGGAAAAAGATCAAAGTCGCTTTTTTCGGGCGACTTTTGTCGCTCATGAATAATCACCGCGCCTCCGTAGTCGCGGCGGTGGCATTTTGAGTACCAGCTTCGAGCTGAGACGGGGTAACGTTCGCACCAGACGCGGTGGGAGAGCCGCCCTGCTGCTGATCCCCTCGTCTGAGAGGATTGCGGAACACGGGCATGCGGAAGCTGGAGAGCAGACCGCGGGATTCTTGGTTCTCTGCCACAGGAGGTGACTGAGGGGGGTTAGGACTGGGATTCGTCGCAGTCTGCTGGCGAGCACGTCGACGGCGGTTGGCGCGGTCATTGTTCTGTCGATTGCCTCTGTTGCGACCACCAAATCCTAGGCGCGAGCCGCTGAGGTTATACCAGGCAGCAGGAGGAGCATTGGGCATGTTCGTGCGAGATGCGGTGCGAGCCATGTCGCCGTTAGCGTTGACGTCACCCTCGGGAGCAGGACGAGGCTTCGGGGTGTAGTAATCGGCCTTGCAAAGAGGGCAGCAGGCACGGCGGCTTGTGAGCCAGGGGTCGACGCAGACAGCGTGGAACGCATGACCGCAAGTAAGACCACGGATGTCGTCATCGTCCTCCAAGGTGTCGATGCAAATGGCACAAGTATCACCGCTCGTGGCCATCAGTTCAGGAGGCAGAGCAGCGTTGATGTGCTCATCATCCTCCTCGTCATCCTCACTATGGACACGCTGGAGGGGAGTAGCAGAAGTCGGAGACTGCACAGGGGCACCAGTAGCGTCAGCAGTCGCGGTCGAGTTATCGCCTTCCTTTTTGGTCGCATCCTCAGATTGCTTCTCGGACATGGTTGCCTTGTTACCGGTACTGGTAGCAGGGCGTTCTTCAGTCGAATCCCTCTCCTTTGAAGGCAACTCGGGAACAATGCCATCGACGGAACGCAAACTATTTGCGCGACTCGGCGGGGCGGAGACGCCGCCGGCCGTAGGGAGACCCTCTCTGGCACGTTCGGAAACCCATGCCTTGTACTTCATCATGGGGAACTTGTCGTTCACCTCATCCATCGTCATTAACTTCTTCTCACGGCGGCGACGGTGCGGTCGAGGCATGTTCTCCAGGTTGATGGGCTCTCCGTCCTCGTTCAGACGCATAGCGCGGTTGCGAGCGTTGTAGCGGAAGCAGTACTTGACACCAACGATGATCCTGAAGCAGATGTTAGATACTGATGACCCCGGTAGGAAGCCAAAGTGGCAGAGGGCTCACCAGAGGTTAGTGAATACGACGCCGAAACCGAGAGCCACGAAGAAGAGTAGAGGCGAGCTCGTGGAGCCACCACCACCTCCCCCTCCGTTTCCTCCATTGCCGCCAGCGGGGGTTGTTGACTGAGGGTCACTTGATGTAGTCGGGGTGATGGAAGAGGGATCGAGTGAAGTCGTCGAGGGTGCGGCAGAGGAGGCTGCAGATGACGGGAGGGTAGAAGTCGGAGTGTCCGACGAAACTGCCTGCCGCACTACAAAGCGCGAGACCTCGACGAGGACTTGATTGATGACTGCCATGATGACGGATAAAATTGATCGGTTCGAAATCGAGAGGCGGAGTCGTCAAGAAGAGCGATCGCACACCAGCGGATGGTGATGTCGGAAAATAATCACGGTCGGAGGAAAGACGAGGGCATCGATTAATTGATTGATTGACTGTTGCGGGAAGGCAAGAGCCTAGAGGTGAAACGCGGAATCCGAAAACAGCGTCTCGTGACGGAAATGGTCGACCTGAACCCTCGATCGCATGCGGCCTGCAATCAACGCAAGTCACAGTGAAAAAAAGGGGAAAACCCTCGGGCAGAGGGTATGGCAGTGATTCAATATCCCAATCCACTCAAGCCGTGTTGCACAGCGGTCGCGGTGAGCAGAGGGAAATTGAAACGAGAGAAAACTCACGACTCAAAGTCGGATGGGGGAGGTTGAGAGTTGACAGAGGCAGGCAGGAAGAGTGCGGAGGGTGGGAAAGTGCAGGTGGAGTGGGATAAGTATGGAACGGTACTGTGGGACGCTCACTCTCTGACGGACAGGACAGTAACACAGCCCCCCGGTCGGGTCGACGTAGGAAAAATAAAAGTGGAAATGCGAGGCGGCGGGCGGGTAAAGAGCGTCGTGAGTGTGAGGGAGGAGCGACGCCGACGGGCAAGGGGAGTGAGTGCGAGGAGCAGGAAGGACCCCCCGGACACCCGGACACCCAGACACCACACACACGCTCTCTCACACACACCTTCACTGAGGGGGACACCCCCCGGTACACCACCTAGACCGGAAAGAGCAAGCCAACACACTGCGGGCTCTTTTTGGTTCCTTCTTGTGTTTTTCCCCGGGGCTGGCTTCCGTTTGCCTTCTCGGCCAAGCGGTAGGAAGGCTACGAGGGAATTGCATTCAGTTGTTGTCTTCGCACTATCGTAACAGATACTTAAATTCCTGACTGAGTCGAGGATGAGAAGGAAGAAGATGACGGGGAAGAGCGAAGAGGAGACTGGGCATTGCCTGCACTGGACTTGGTGCTGCAAGGAGGTGGAGGGGGAGCTGGGAAGGCAGGAGTGGAGACCTGGGGCCTCTTTCCCGCAAAATGCAGGCCGGGCGAGCGAGGTTGAGGGCGACCCGTGTTGGCTGCACTGTGCTACTGCGATCCCTCAGACAATTGAACAATTAACATTTCAATTTGCGCACCAGTGCACCACCACTACACTATGTACCACCACCACCTCTGCTTGTTGCTTGCACCTCCCATCTCACCTCTCGCACCTTGTTGCCGCGCACCCTGCCACAGCTGAGAGCCTGAATGTGAGAGAGCTGAGGCCAGAGGAGGGTGCCATGAACACCGTACGGTATCATTGCCTCGAGAGAGAGTACGTTGCAAGTCCCCTCCTCCCCTTCCCTTCCGCTGGGACCTGCAATTTGCAATTTGCAATTTGCGAATCACAATGCCGTGGTCTGGATGATTTGACAGCCTTATTGATTTATTTAGCTGACCTCTCCAGCGTGAGTACAGACGCTGAGCGACCAACAATTCTCTCAAACCCCAAGCGACCTGACATGGGCTCAACTCCAGAGAGTCCGGGCGCCAGTCAGGCAAGTCAAGCACTTGGACCCAAGCCCCCGTCAATCACTTCGTTTCCAGTCCATGGGATAGCCGAACTAGTCTTGTTTGGGAAAGATAACGGCACGCTAGGCACATTATGAGTGGTGGGACGGGCTCTCGAGCAGGCCACCATCCCCCTTCAAGTTTAGCATCAAGACTGCTAAAGTGTTCACGTTGTCGAGTGGGTAGCTTGCTTCCAAGTTCCAGCAGGCATCGGGCCCTTGGCTGGGGAACCAAGAAAGAGAGGCGGGGGAACCACACAACAGGACTGAGAACGCAGTGGAGGGCCTTGCAGCCGCTGAGAGCAGGGGTTCACCATCGAGCTGACTGCTATTTCTACCGATACTACGCCTTAGCGGCAGCCAACACCTGTTCGCTGGAAAGGAAGGCTGGCCTGGTCTTCTCACCATGCTGCTTTTTGCATGGCCATCTCACATCTCAACGTCTTCTGAATGGCATCACAACTGCATCCTTTTTCCACTTGCCTTCTCCTTAAACCTCTAGCAAGGGCACTCTAGCTCTTCAACCGTTCTCGGGCTGACCGTTTTCCCTTTGTCGTCATATTCCCGCTTCAGAGGCTGATACCGCCAGGAATCAAGGGGTTTCCATGTTACGACCCCTATCCCAGAGGAGATATCACCAGGGGCCAACTTGATACAAAGTCTCCCAAGCAAGGTACGCGTTCCTGCATCGCACCGCCATGGGCTTCTGAGAAACGGGCACGCGCTTCGTCGCCCGGAGCGCCTGAGATTCCAAAAAAGACGTTCGCCCGCACGATTTACACCCCGGCCGAGAGGTCTTTCCATGCCGATATAATGGGCCGCATATGGTATCCGTGCCATCGCGCGCCGCCCAGTCTACGGCCGAGCATTCACATTCCATATTTCCGTCTTGCAATCTCAATCAGTGGCCAAGTATCGAATTCCCAGAGATTGCGGTAAACAGATTTGTGTGTTCACTCGAACAAAGGCCTTTGTTCTTCGCCCTTGCCGTCCGCCTTCGCCCCCGAACTAAGCACGGCAGTCAGCCACTCAAACTTGGTCCTTACCGTCACCGCCCACCGCCAACCGCCCCGGCGCCCCAGTCCGACACTTTGGTGATCCCCAAACCCCAAAGAACGAGGTAAAGGGTGGGGTTGCGGCGGCTGATGGAAGAGGCCGCGACACCATGCAGTAGCATCCAGTCCGAGAAGCGAAGAAGCAACTTCAACACCCGCGTTCGCCAGAAAGAAAAACGGCTGGAGTCTAGTGCGTCGAACGAGAATCTGAACGGTTCGGTGTTTCATCATTCGCGACTTGCCCGCCCAAAATCACCGCGTGTACGTCGCGCTGATTGCTTTCCGAAGATCATGCCGCATGGAACCGCTTTCTAGGGAGTATCACGATAGGCAGGGCCTGGAATCAAATTGGCACGTTGGCGACTTGCTCTCATCCTCCGCCGCCATCAACGAAACCCCTGCTGGCTGGCACAGGCTTCTCTGCGTAGGGAGGAAGCTTACAAACACGGCCTGTATTAATCAGACTGATTTTCTTTCTTTCTTTTTTTTGCTTCTTCCAGCCGTGGCAGTTTGTTTTGACTCTACCTCCCGGTCTTCACAAGCAAAAGCAATTCTTTAGCTCGGTGTCTCTGGATTATTTCCGTGTCGGACAAGCTCCGCAAGAACACTGCCGTCGAGTCAAACACTGTCAGGAAACCCGTCAGACTCAGAAGCCTCGGATGGCGAATGGCCAGAACATGCTTCCCGGCGGAGGACGGTAAGCCATCTCAAGAAAACCATGTCGGTTCGATTACTTCGTCGGCAGCGCTTCGGCGAGCCGACACTAGGCTCTCCCGGCCCGGCCAGGCCAACACGGTAATTCGAGGCCCTTGTCACTGTCTTCACCCAACCCAGGATGGCGGCTCGTCTTCCCGCATGAACGGGAGAAGAGTACCTACATCACGCACGTATCCGCGCAATACGAGAAGGAGAAAAACGCACCCCGCCTCGCACGGAATACGACGTCCTGAATTGCGCCTCGTTGGGAGGCAGGCATCTGAACACCTCAGACACGTTCGATATGGAACCTGCATCTCAGTGTTGCGATCTAACGCACGATCAGTCAGCTCAAATCTTACAAGAGCAATTAATAGCTCTTGACTTCTGCCCATGACGAACAACGCGCGTGTCGTATACCGCTGCAGCCAGTGGGAAGTTCAGATGGTCCTGACCGGAACGCTTAGACCGACGGGCAACTGATTTCACCCCAAGTTTTCCAATGTTTCAGCATCACAGACAAAGACGACGCTTTTCGCCACGATGTAATCTTCAGCGGTGTGCTCTGCATCGCACTTGATTCAGGCACCGTCAATGCATCCTCCTTTGTACGTGTCGCCTCAACTCCTCGGGCCCGACCGTCGGCACTCCCAAAAGGCGCATCTGCAACTTCCGTCTGGCGCCTCTTCGTTGACTTATCAGTGCCACTCACCTAGTCGAGGAATCGAGTGTTCTCTTGGAAGTCAGTGTCCCTTAGGCCCGACCAAAGGTGTCAGACGTAAGAAAAGCATAATAGCGCAACGCTGGCAATGCAGCACATGCGTGTCTCGAACGTCTTATCAGATGTCAAACGGCGAGTTCTTTCACCTCACTGGCGAGTCCCTTCAAGACACTGTTGTCCGTCTCAAGCCTTCTACCCCCTGTGAGGAGCCCAGACGCCTTCTTAGTAAAGCTTGGCCGACGCCAGGACCACTGCAGTCTCTGGGGGCGCCCAGCTAATGCAATTGAAAACCAAAAAACGCTCCTTGCTTTACCAATTTCCACCGGTCGAGAGAAGATAGCTTGCAGAGAACGCTGCGCTGGCTTCCATAGCTCAAAGACGCGGTTCGTTCCATCGACTGGAAGGGTTCCAGACGTGCAACAAGCTACTGTAAGAAGACGTAGGAACCGGTGTCACTTGTAAGATACGTGTAAAGGAAGCAAGGCCGATTGATCCGTCGCTAACAGCCCGACAGTATGAGAATTTAGTCTTTTCACGGTGCGTCTGGGGATTTGATGGCAAGCGCCCAGGGAGGCTGATTCGACAGATGACGCTGACCGAAGGTGAGTGCCGCAAACTCCGGACACACACCACCAATCCCCCGTCGATGACGGCGACGAGAACGGCTTGGCTCCCGTTAATTCGGCCATAGTTAGTATGGCCTTGCCCCCTATTCTCGGGACTATGGCTATTGTCCAGACCTGCGCCTCCGTGTCAATCATCATCACAACCGCCACTTGTTTGTTCTTCTCGCCCGTACGCCTTGAGAGTTCGGCGCGTCGGCTGGGGTGGTGGTCGATTTGGCAAACTACTCGTCATGCAAAATCCTCATGTGCTGGCAGGCGACCCACCTACGTTGAAGCAGCAAGCTCGAAATGCTAGAGAAAAAAAGGAATGTTGCGAAGGCTGGATGATTATTAAGAAGGACCCTGTAACAGCCAGGATCATGCCATCATCATCCTCACCGCAGCATGCGTTCTTTCGGGTGCTGGTGGACCCTGAACGGCCTTAAACAAACCAGCCGACCTTCTTATCGTCGTTGGAGGGGATCGTCGCCAGATCTCAGTGGCTGGCGCCGAACAAACACCACGAGTCTCCCAGCGGGAATGCCGGGAACTCGTGGTCAGCTATCGCAACATGCCGACACCCGCAAGCTTAATCTTTTGCACACCATCTGACCATTCCCGTGCGCTGCGGGTAAAAAGAGACGAAACCCATTTTCTGCCCACAGGTTCCTGAGGATGGAATGATACGACCCAAGCTTCGATCCCGAAGAAAGTGATGTCAGGCCACGAGTCGTTTGGAGGCTTCCGAGCTTCTCCTTCGTCGCGGGTTCATCGGGGGAATGCAGATGCCATCATATGTGGTGTTGGTTGTCTCTCGCGGGGCACGACTGGCGCGAGGGGCTATGCAGGCCATTTGTGATAATATTCACGGACGACCTACATGTCCCGATGTCGAATTGCAAATCATGCCTCCAAAATCGCAAATCATAGATCTTGGCTACTCCCACTGCCGAACACCGGCGTCCAATAGACTTCGCCGTGTCTTGCCCTTCTCGCCGCCGGCACTCTGTCTTGACGCAACCGTGATCACTTCGCAAAACGGATACAACTGGCGCGCGCGAGAGCGAGAGCGCGCAGGCGACCTGTCAACCCGGCCATGCGTGGGTTATGTGGGGGAACCGCGTTCGAAACATAACAGCACCCCCGGTCGTGTGAGGGCGACGGGGTCTCACGATGCCATTATTACGGGTTGTTTTGCTGCTCTTGCAGTCTGCAGCAAGAAAGAACTGGACTGGTTCAAGACTTGCCATGAGCCAATTGGTCGTCGGCAGGAATGGATGAGATCATTTTCGATGGAACCCCCAACTCCTTTGTGCACACTGCGGGCCCCCCTCGTCCCCTCCGCACACCCTGGCTGGTGCTGTCGATCTTCGACGCCGCGCCATCCGGGGAGCGGGCTGGACTTGCTGGAATCAAGCTTCCCAGCGCAAGCCCCTGCGATAACGGCGGCGGCGGGCAGCACGGCAAAGGGCGAGGATGGTCTACGCCCGGACGGTCAGATTTTGGAACTCCGCGCCGCCCGACGGAGACGGTTCAGTTTCGTTGTCAGAATGGGACACTTGCTGCTGTCAACTCAGGAACTTTGATGCGAGAAATAGGGTCAAGAATTCTTTCCGGTCCTTCCAGATTGCACGACATGGCGCAGTTCTTTTTGTCCACATCTCTGGTCGTGTGCGACGACGGAGACGATGGTTGGTACGGAGGTGTGGAGCGATGAGGAGGTCCTCTTGGCCCCGTTCCCAGCCTCTCTTGGCCGAGGGCTGGGCGGGCCAGTCATTCAATCAACCCGAAGTCCGGTTACGCGTCCGAATCCTGGGCCTCCGCTTCCGTGCCTGTCTCCTTCCTTTGCGTTCCTTTCCCCACCGGCCAGCGGTTAAACAAGCCGCGGGAGGGTTGTGCTTCTGGGCGTCCGGAGAGAAGTGCGGCAGCAAAGATACTTCATGGGCGGCTACGACGAAAGGAAGAGGGGCGGAAAAAGGCCATGCTACGCGTGGGGCGACTGGCACGCGAGACTGCGTATTACTTGCTTCCTATGTGGCATCCTTGCCAATAACGTGTCTGAGAAGAGCGGGAAGACCTCGCAGGGCTCATTTACGGAAAGTCTTCATGGTCCGCAGGGAGGGAGGCCCCTGGGATAAGAAGTTCGTTCGCGAGAACCTCTCAGCCTGTGTCGTGCAATTTAAAATCTGCCCAGACAGACTTTGGGTTTGTCTCGAAAGACACGAGCTGCAGACATGCACGTCTAGCTCGTGTGGCTGATCTATTGTTTCAACTGCGACACCAAGCTTTTTTCAGGTGAAGAAGCTTATGTACAACGGCGGCCCTCCCTTGGGTTCAAAGTCATGGGGGACCCTCCGACATCAGAGAAGATGGTTTTTTTACTCGGGTTATCAGGGGGTCAGTGCTGTTCAATTACTCGAGTCCGGAAGGGCCAAGCATTCCTGTCAAGTGTCATAGTTATTGAGGTGGCCTGCGCGGACGCGGCCGGCTCCGGAACGGAGGGTGTCCCGTGCTAGGGAGGCCCGACGGAAGAGGACCCTTCCGCGAGCTGCGCCGGATGGGGCCCCGTCGATCCTTAGTCTCTTCTGTATTGTTGGATTTCAGATATATTCGGTGATCATGCCCCCTGAAGTTGGCAACGACACCCTCGCCGCGGGGGTCTCTGGACGTCTCGATCGTAATTTCGAGTGGTCGCAAGCTACTGGGGTTGAACTCAGACGAGCTCTTTGCGACTTATACGGCCCATTCAGGAGTATAAGGGGGTCAAGCATGATGCGACATAGGCTGTCTTGTGCGCAATGGATTGACTGTGTACAGACAGACTGCGGCATGCAGTTCTAGTCAGGTTGCGGAGCGGCAACTTGAGACGAGAGCCGGCTTCGCTTCGACTGATACTACTCCGCGATCCAGAACTTGGGGAGTTGAGAATTCGTTCTCCAAATGCCATGTTCCAGCAACGAAACCGGAATGACAGTTATCAACCAGTCTTAGACCTACTTCATTGTTTGCTAATTAAAACCGAAACTGTATGTACTTTGAAATGTCAACCCGCGGCTACCCAGGCACACACGAAGTTGTGTACAATTATCATGGTGGATTCGTGTCTAGTCACCGGGCTCGCGCGGACATTCGACAACCACGGCGAAAACGTATGTCGAGTTTATACAAGCATTACAAGCATTGATAGGGCCATACTCAAACTCACTACCCAGCTAGATGGTGCTTGTCCTATCCCCAAATGGCCGCCGTGTTTGAGAACGGATACCAGCCTCAAGCCAACAAAACTGCCAAAAAGACATACAACACCAGGCATTCGCCGGTCGTCACCGACCCGACTACTACTCCGGCTCTCATCGGCTTGTCTCTGGGAGAGCGGACGGGATCCCGAATTTTCCGATGGATATGGTCGTATGTGGTGGTTCCGCAGTAGGAGACAGATCATGAAGCCATCACGGACAAGACGTGTTTTTGTGGTCGCGGATACCGCCAGACATTGCTGCGCCGCACGCCTGTTATTAATCTTGGCGGATGCTCCCCTATGAGCAGGGGTTGCTCTACAGACTGATGGTTGGTAGCAGAAATAATGCGGAACCGGTCCCCAGCAGAGACGAGAGGGGCCTTCCAGTGATTGTTGGAACCAACATAGGAGAACCAACAGCCCAGAAGTCCAAAATGGGATAATTTGCCGCGCAGCTTGTTTGCTTTGGCGCCAACCGCGAGGCTGCACATTTCTGCCCGCAGACCGAGACTCATTTGAACCCAACAGTTGCCTGCGCTGCATCATAACATTGTTGTTCTCGCTCTCATCGCTCGAAAGATGTCGGATGATAACGCCACGGTCCACAGCTCCTCTTCAATGGACGTCGATCCGCCCGGCGCCGGCCCCAAGGACGGTCGGCCGCCGTCAACCCGGAGCGTCACCGACTCCATTCTCGAATACCGGCGGGAAAATGGACGAACGTACCATAGATACAAGGAAGGGAGTATGTGCTCCAAATTGTTTCTGCCTGCGAAAAATCGTGAGACCTGGCTAACAGACCCAGAATACTGGGCGCCCAACGACGAGGTAGAGCTAGACAGACTTGGTGCGCCTATCCATATGCAAAACACAGGCCACGACCTTGTGATTCTGGGCTAATGTGGCCATTGCGGCAAATATAGATTTGGTTCACAACCTCTACATGCTGACGTTCGACGATCGTCTCGCAACAGCTCCGCCCAGCGCGCCGGGATCGACCGTGAGGCGGGTCCTCGACGTTGGCACTGGCACCGGCATTTGGGCCATCGATTTCGGAGAAGAGCATCCAGAAGCTGATGTAAGTGGGGCCTAGAGTCCCCGGATGCTCTTCCGGGAACTCTACTGACATGCTGATAGGTTGTTGGCATCGATCTATCTGCCTCCCAACCTGAGTAGTAAGATGCTCAGGCAAATCCAAACCTGTGGCATGGTGTATGTGATGATACTGATGGTTCTCATAGCGTTCCTCCCAATGTCAGGTTTGAGATCGATGACATTGAGGAGCCGTGGACTTTCTCGCAGCCCTTTGACTATATCCACAGCCGGATGATGATGGGCAGTATCCGCGACTGGCGGACATACCTCCAAAGATGTTTCGAGTTAGTTATATCTAAATTCTGAATCTCGGTCCCATCAGTTACTAATCGCTGAACTATTAGTAACCTCAGCCCAGGAGGCTATCTTGAGCTCAACGATGTCGATTTCTTCCCCATCTCAGACGATGGAAGCATCACGGAGGAGCACAGCCTGTGGAAGGCTTTCGTGCTGTGCCATGAAGCGCTCGCAGCTCTCGGGTCTCCTTTTCAGGAGTTCAGCCGGTTCGGGAGCCTTATGACCGAGATTGGTTTTCAAGATGTCCGCGTCCAGTGTTTCAAATGGCCTACGAACGCATGGCCTCTTGACCCTAAGCTCCGAGAGCTTGGGCTCTGGAACTATGAGAACCTGGCTCCGAATCTCGACGGTCTCCTGATGGCCCCGTTGACGCGAGGGCTGCAGTGGAAAAAGGCGGAGGTTCATGTACTTGCGATGCATGCTCGTAAAGATCTTGCGAATCGAGACATCCACGCTTACTTTAACATGTAAGACCCCTCCCCCCCCCTTGCGCCCCTATTAATCCCGTAAATGTGCAGTTTCTCCCCCTTCAAGACTTTGTTCCTGACTTTTACAGCTTGTCTATCTATGGACAGAAACCTACAGGGACCCCGACCACACAGTTCCAAAACTTCTCGTTCAATGATGCATGATTCGGAATGGTTGGCTCGGCTGACTACTTTGAAGTTTGATTTACGCAGTGTTCTGGGATTTCTACGAGATTTAGTTCGCAATAATCGATATTATCTTTGCTTTTCGTTGTCACATGTCCACACTCATGTCTGCTCATTCCCATTTTCGAATACGCGTGCAATTCATGGAGACGATCTCTGAAACCCTCGGTTTCTAGTTGAGGCATTTCTGAAGGAATTTCAAAAGATAAAAAGGTTGACCCATTTGGGCAGGTCATATTGTGCACTCACCGCACCTCCGCCCGGACATGCAAACGGCTGTGCCCCGGCGGAAGAGGTACCCACTCTTTACCAGCCGTTCCGACAACTCGGCTCCAGTCCCCTCCAAGGTCCCCCTCACAACTCTGTTCCCACTTCTCACCAGCCAACGAATCGTTTGTCCAACCAACTCAAATTCAGGCGAGTTCTCGACCGCCTTCCCACCAGTTCCAAACACAGCCCCATTCCCGGGTGCGCGGAAAACGACCAGACGACCAGGACCACGGAGGAAGCAGCAGCAGCAGAAGACGCGCCATTTGATTTCTTTGGCTCAAACCACCCGCAGGTACACTCACACACGCACGTATCGCGCGACCGACTCTACTAGCCATGCCTCCCACAAAGCTCCCGGAATCCGGCAACCCGCTGTAAGTTGTTCAACCGCCGTCTCTCTTTCTTTTGATGTTACACCCCGCAAGATTTTGGGTTGCAACTACCCTTGGCTGTATTGAGCTCCGCCGCACACCCGCCTTATCTCACTCTTGCTCTCACACTCACCACCACTTCCACAACCGGGGACTGCTCGTCCAGCGCAAGCATGGGCTGCAGGTATCGCGGTGGCTGAGCTCCACGCGTCCAACGTAGCCCAACCTCCAAAGGCGGGGAAGCGAAAAAGAAGGGTCTTGAGTTTACCCCGACCTTGCCCATTATTGTCGCGCGCCCACGCCTCGGCAGCACCCAAGAGACTAACACATCGCGTCAACAGGGTGTTTTTTGATATCACGCTTGGCGGTATGTGAAGGCCTTTCCTCATTGGGGACCACCAGCTCGGCGGTGCGGGGACGCGAAGGAGGGGAAACGGGCTCGGCGCCGGACGGACTGGTGAAGCCGTCGGCCAGACACTATGTCTTGGAAGTCGTGAAGTCATGAAGCCATTCGCACATCTCGGGCACGTGGGCAACCCGCCGAGACGGACGGCCTGGGCTCGAAGGTTCTGTGCTGCATGCACTACCCGCTGCCACCGATCAGGCGGTTCGACAGGGGAGGGTTCCTTCTTATCTTGACTGCTGTCATCGCCGACGAGATCGTGGCGTTGACATTCTCAGCCCCGGCTTGGCTCTTTTTGACTTTCCAGTCTCCGGCGCCCGCTCCTCTTTTCTTCCCTCCCGACCCCGGTCATCCCGAGCCTGCGGGCCCACGTTTCCCGGCGGTGTTCGCTGACGTTTGTGCTGCGTAGGTGAGCCTCTGGGCCGCATCACGTTCGAGCTCTTCAACGATGCTGTGCCAAAGACGGCTGAGAACTTCCGCCAGTTCTGCACCGGCGAGTCAAAGAACGCCCAAGGCCGGCCGCAGGGCTACAAGGGCTCCAAGTTCCACCGTATAGTCAGTTACTCCCCGCAGTCGTGCATGTCGAAACAGAAGCGCGATGAAGTTTGGGAATACAGAGGTGCTAACGGATTCATGACGTGTAGATCCAGGGATTCATGTGCCAGGGCGGCGATTTCCTGAACGGCGACGGGACGGGGAGCACATGCATCTACGGCACGACCAAGTTCGCCGACGAGAACTTCAACCTGAAGCACGACCAACCCGGTCTGCTTTCCATGGCGGTAAGTTCCCCCCTCCGGTCTTCCATGGCGTGATTTTCTCATGTTTTTCTTCTGTACCCAACTTTTCCTAATTTGCGACCCGTCTATTCTGTCTCAGCCCGGGGGGTCCGCGGCGACGGCTTCTCGCGACCAAGTTTCACTAACACCGAAATCCAGAACGCCGGCCCCAACACCAACGGCTCCCAGTTCTTCATCACCACGGTCCCGACGCCCTTCCTCGACAACAAGCACGTCGTCTTCGGCAAGGTCGTCGACGGCATGGATGTCGTCAAGATGATGGAAGCCACCAAGACGGGCTACCGCGGCAAGGACCAGCCCAACCAGGATGTGGTCATCGCCCAGTGCGGCGAGATGTAAGCCTTGCAGAGAATGAACGGATCTTGCAGGAGTCGAGACGAGCTGAGGGCTTTCAGGGACGCCTCGGAGGAGGAAGCAATCGACTGGAGTCACATGTTTCCCAGGGATATGCCCAACCCCATCATCCCGGTTTAGTGGGAGCACAAGGCTGGTTTCAGATGTATTGGAGCTTTTCTAGACCTCCCACCATGTATTATTCCTGGACTGGAATTACTAAAAGAGCCGCGGTAGTCGTCTGATGACAGAACATGATAATCACTTTCGCGCCGTTGCCGACGTGATGGTTCTCTCCGTCCTGAAGCTGAGAAGCTAGACAGGCCTAGGTAGCATCCAACTTTCCACGGAGCAAAAACACGCTCCCAGGTACAACTTTTTGTCTTCGTCGTCATGGAGGCAAGCAATCACGGCTCGCGGATTCGTCCAAGTCCTTGATGTTACGTGGAAAAATATTGCTCTGCGAGCTCTAGCCATGGCCATCAGCCGACCATCCAAGCAAACAAGTCCCCGTGAGAGAGTATTGTCATCCAAACCTTGGCCCATTTCGCATTGATGTCAGCTTTGAGTCATCCCATCTCCATGGATCCAACTCCTGGGTTCATTCAGGTGTGAGCTTAGAAAGCACCCAGTCAGCTTGGAGCATGTCAAAGAGGCCAAGGTCAAGCTCACTTCAACTTCCTGGTCACTCACATTACTGCACCCCGCTGAGGCACAGGTGCGCGAGGATTGATTCACGGTACGTCATCACTGATATGTTAGTCACGGTAACCTTGACGTGTCACGAGGCAACAAAGAAGTGATTGTACTTGATTCCATTTGACTACCTACTGGAGCATCTAGCCCAGTGTACTGGCTTCCATCCATGAGTCCCCCGTTCATCCGAAGCCATCCTCCAAGTTTCATCCCACGTCCCTTAAGTGTCGCGTCGAGCCACACAACCTGGAAGGGGGACACCCAAATCTGGAAAGGATCTAGAAAACAAGAAAAGATGAGGCCTCGTGGGAGACCCATATGGCCAGAAACATGATAGAATCCGTGAAGAGAGACCTGAAAAGTAAAGAAAAAAAAGGAAAGAGAGAGGTGGTATCATCCGAAAAGGTCAATCCCCCTTTGAACGCCCCAGCACATGCCAGTACCATTTGTATGCCCCTCCAGTTGTGATGAAAAAAACCTGAACCCTTTTCCGTCCCCACCCCATTCCGCCTGGGGTGTATCCTGTAAAATTCAAATGCCCTTCATACTCCGTTGACCTCATGACTGCTGTCCAATTCCGTAACCGTGAATCCGGAGAGGGGGGTTGAAAGAGAAACAATGCCCTGTATCCTTTGTATGTACTGTTTGGCCGAAGAAAAATGAAAGAATGCCCAAAAGTGGTATTGCGGCAAGGGTGTTCATGGAATGCGTGGGGTCATAAGCGTCAATGAGTCGTAATGACGAGAAAGGAAAGAAAAGAAACCGGTCGAACCAGGACCGCAATGTGAGAAGAGAAACATTCAAGCAGGGAAGTCGTTGCTGTGAGTGAAGTCTGTTGGTGAGACTGCTGAAAGGATAATGCGGCCCTTCCTCAAGCAAGTAACCTCCGTGGCTTAGATGCGAGGGTTGAAGTTCCAGGAGTCCTTGCCGCGGACGTGGCGACCCTTCAGGAAGGGAGTAGGGCTGACCGAAGCGGGAGCAGCGCCGTCGACGAACTTGGCAGGGTTGGCAGGGTTCTGCGAAGGAGTCGGGGTCGCCTGAGGAGCGATGGTGACGGTGAGCATCGAGTACAGAGTCACAGGAGCGGCCGTGACGGTGACGGTGCGGACCTTGTCGCCAGTGGGCGTGGGGGTAGGCGTGGGAGTGGTCGGGGCAGAGGAAGAGACAACCTTCTCAGAGCCGTTACCGGGAATGGTCGAGTTGCTGGTGGTATCGTCGCCCTTGACGTCAACCTGGAACTGGTTCTGGATCTGGTCCTTGACGGCGATGGCGTTGTAGTTGGGCTTCTCAGGGAAGTTGAAGGCGGCCAGCGCGTTAGCTTGCTGCTTGTTGGAGGTAGAGGCAGAGGCAGCGTTGGCGCTCTTGACGAGGGCCTCTCCCTGGACCTTGATGGTGGAGCAGCTGGAGTAGATCTCAGCGGTCGTGACATCATCAGAGGTGACGGCACGCTTGTCGCCCTTGAAGCCGGAGGGGAAGTCGGCGAACTGGCCATTCTTGGAGTTGGCGACGGCAGAGGCCTTCAGAGTAGGCCAGGACCAGACCCAGTAGAGAGTGTACTCGGAGTTCTGGGCAACATCCTCAGGGAGCTGGACAGCCGACTGGCACCAGATATCGGCTCCCATGGGCTGGGCAGCTGCGTGGGGGAACTTCGACTGGCGGTCGGTGGAGATGGACTCGCCGTTGACCTGGTAGCACTGGCCATCGTCATAGTTGCGGGTAGCCAAGAGCTTGCCACGGGCATCACCACCCTTGCCATCAGCAGTCCACTGGCGATGAACGTCGAAGAGGGTGTCGTTGGCTCGGGGGTTAGTGGTGCCATAGACGAAGACAGTACCGCGGTTCAGAGGCTTGTTGGGGGGGTTCTCAGGCTTGGTGACGTGACCGTTCTCCTGGTAGCGGAGGGAAACATAGTCGCCGGGAGCAGCGGTCAGGTGAGGGAACTGAGCGTTCTGGGTGCCCTGAAGGTTCTGCTTGCAAAGGTTGAAGCCCTCGTTGGGGATGCGGTTGGTGAAGGCCTCGTCGTTGAAGGAGGCATCACGACCGTGCCAGCCGTTGGAAAAGCCAGCAGGGCCGACAAGAGTGCCATTGGCAGCGACACGGTTGAGCTGCTCAACCCAGGTGTGGGAGCTGGCAAGCTGAGGCGCGCCCAGCAGGCAGGCAACGACGAAAGCAAGAGTGTTACTGCGCGCCATTGTGAAATTCGTGATGTGGGTGTGAGTGGTGTGAGAAGGAAAGTGAGGGGATAAGGGTATTTGTGTTGATGCTGAGGATCAAAAGATGATTCTTGTGATGGGCCTGATTCTGGAAATGTGAATCAGGGAAGTGTTTTGTGAAGATCACAAAAAAGTGAGTGATGGGCTGGAAAAAATAAATATTAGGGCTGGTTGTTGTGAACAACGGGGAGGTAGGTGAACAAACCAAGAGAGGCAGGGTCTAGCGCGGGAAAGAGCGTCTGCTGGTCGAGTCTTCCAGAAGAATCGAAGTTGGGTTGGCTGGTTGTTTTTTTTTCCTGCAGGTTTTTGAAAAGAAGATAAAACTTTTTCCAGAAGTTGTAAGGAAGAGGTCTAGGCCAGAAATACTGAGTTGAGGTGGCCGAGACTGAGAAGTGAACAGAGCAAGTCTGAATGGAAGGTTGTGTGAGAGAAGGGTTGTGTGAGTGGTGGCCGAGGCGTAAATTTGTTGTTGTGATTAAGACGTCCGGCGCAGTCAGGTACCAGCTGAGTCAAGAACTGAAGAGGGCTACGAAAACAGGAAATGGGCGGCCGGCTTTGTGTACTACATGCGGTCGAGGCCAGCAGTCGATTCTATCTCTTTCTTTCGGTCGAAGTGGGGCGGCGGTAGAGGTGAATTCGAGCGGCGAGGTCAGGTGAGAGGTGAGAGGTGAGGCGAGCGAACAGTCGAGTTGATCCGAGGAAGGAACAATGGAGGGTTAAAGGCAGGAGGCCTGGCTTCCTCAAGCGCGTACGACAAAGAAGCGACGGAGATTAAGGTAGGGCGGTCTCGATAACAGGCCTCAAGGGAAAAGGGAAACAATGCGATTGTTTCTGCCTTGTTCGTCCCGAATTAGCGAGGCGGTGGCCAGCACAAGAAGAAAGAGGCGTTGATGGCGGGTGGGTGAGGAGGTGAGGTCAAGACCGTTTTGGGATGCGAGGCCCAGGTTGGGTTTAATATCACGAGCGTGTCACCACACCAGGCACCAGGCACCTCACGACGAGCTGCCGCCTTACCCATGCCATCCCTACCGTCACTCATCTGCCTAGACTCATGGTTTTTTCTGCACTCTACATCTCTCGGCCGCTGCAGGGTGGGCGAGCGAGCCATGATCGACGGAGAAGGGACCCGAACGACAGGCAAAGACCCATGCGGCGCATCTTGGAAGTCGCGATCCAAAACGACAGCAATGGAGGCACGCGGGTGGGATGGCACTCGGACAGGGGGATTCTGGCCAAAGAGCGTGCAAAAGCACTCGAATGCCGGGGGGCCGGCCATAGGGTCGGACGGGTCTCGTCATGGGACGAAGAGCCAGGGAAAAGAGCGCGTGTTTCTGATGGGGAGTGCTGGGCGCCAGTCGACGTCGTTGCGAACAAGAGCCCCGGGTTGGTGTTTGACAGGGAAGGGTTGAGGTTGAAGTGCGAGTCTTGGCACCGATACTTTGCGAGTGCAGCTGCAGCAGCAACAACGTTGACTGACGGGAGATGGCCTGCGCTACACGCTTGTGTGGATAGAGTACGTACTGATGTGGGTGGGTGGGTGGGTCGGGGTACCTGGCACTAGGCCCAAGTGGGTGGGGACGTTGGCTCGTAAGTACCGTTCTGCGCTGCTCTCCCGCCGCAAGGCACCGGTCCTCGTGGAGTTGCAGCGATCTTGACTCTTGGGTAGCCGCCACGCTTGCCTTGGAAACCAGGGGTCGCCAGCGAACGCCGAAACATGTAGCCTCCCCGCACAAATCGTATGGCTGCGGTACCTCGGTCGCGATGCTTCACAGCAAAATCTGGAACAAGGGGCTCGCGCTGCTCTGAGGATCGATGCACCTCATCCAGTCAACCAGGTCCATGCGGCCCCTGCCCGAATTAAGCGAGCTCCAGACGCAAGGGTCCGCTACCACCTCGACTGGCAGGCGCTGCCTGCACCTTGCGGCGCCTGCCAAAATTGGCATCCCAAGAAATGAAAGTCTGGACTCCTCAGTCAGTCACTCACTCACTCAAGCCGTCGGGTTGAGATGCATCGCTGCAGGCCGCTCTTTCCCTGGGCAGCCACTCGACGCCATTCCCGCCCGCTTCTTCACCATTTTTCTTCTTCCCCTCGCTACCTGTTCTCAGTAACGTACCTTAAGGTACCGTAATGGGTCCCCGAGCTCTTGACCCAGCCACCGCTTCTTTCCATCTTTACCGCGCAGCCAGAGATCATGGGTCTGCCCGTGTGCTCGATTGGCTGCCGTTGGCGCACACTGCCGCCGGAAGTGACGGCGAGGTCTAAAATGGAATTTGAAAAAGAAAGGACCGAAATCTCTCTGCCAAGACCCGAACCCACAGGCTGTTTTTTCGTCGTCTCTTGTCCGGGCGACCAGAGTACAGCGTCTCGTGCCGGCACTCCCAATGGCAATTGCCAAATGCCTTGTTTGAAGCCAAGAATCCCAGTCTTTCTTGCCGCGGATGGAGTCGCGGATATACAAGAATTCAACCCACCTCGGAGCTTCGACCAACTCCAAATTCCCACCCATCATCCGTCACCATCCATGACCCGACCAATTCGACGGACGCTAGCGTCGCCGCATCCCAGCAACATCATCCTAGCAACATCTTGCTCACTCGATAACCTTACGTCTCCTATCTTGCGCGATTCTTCGCACCTTGGTCGTGTCAGATGGACCGAGTACGGCCACCAACGATATCTGCTGTCAGTCGACTTCATATACTCTCTTGGTACATGCTGCAGAAAGCTTGGGCCTGGATCTGTAAGCTAACGTCAGACGGCGTCTAGAAGCAGAACCCAAAGACGAGAAGCAGGAGGGGAAGAAGACTTCAAGTTGACGCGAAACACGGGCCCACGACCCCTACCTTAGCACCCAAACACCAAGCCAACGATACCCAGTCTTGTCTTGTCTGGAGATTGTCACCTTCGCCTCCGTGCTCAATGCTCTAGAACCCAAATCTTTCGCCCGCCCATTCTCAAACCCCCCAGTCTGCGATCCCTGGCGAGCGTCCATGATCTTCCTCCCCAACCCTCAAGGGCAGGAAAGTGCTCGTCTACCCTCGCTCTCGTGGGCCCCCGGTGGTGGTCGTGGTGGGAATTTTGCAAATCCTCCCACACGTCTCATCGTCTGTGCGCATCCCCCGTTCACTGCAACCACTTGGGCGTTGGGGCTATTCTTCGCCGGCTCCACAGCCACTAAAGCCCGCCCGCCGCCCGCTCCCCGGCGCGCCATCTCCGGATCACGGCTCCTTTCAAAATCGTGGCTGTGAAGCCTAGTCTTGACAGCGCTTGTCGTTGCCGCCGCAATCTCACCTCATGCCATCCATTGGACATCACAATCTCTTGGGAAAAGAAACATCGTCAACGGACCGTTGCGCGATATCTCTGGAGACATACCGAAAGACTCACTGGCCAATATGGCCCCTATTTTGCCACCACCGTTCTCGCGATATCACACACCTCGGTCGCCAGTGTTCAGACATGCAGCGTTTCATCTCGCCTGCCGTCCATGTTGTTCAGACCACACACTCAACACACTGCACACGCACTCGCACTCAGTCCAATGCCCCCTGTGTGTCCGTCCCAACCCCCAAGTCAGAAAGAAAAACCCTGCGAGCATCTTTTCTGGTTCCCACTGATCATCTTTTCGCTTCCAAAGCACGTCGACTCCTCCTCCCCGCCCTGCCCACTTCTCGAGATGGTCCTTTCGCCTGCTGCTGCAGTATCCACGCGTGCACACTCCGCATATTTCGTGCTTCGAGTGAAACATTTCCAACTCCACGAATCTCCGTCCCACCGTCCAACCGTCAGAGCGATTGATCCTCCCAGGAGATCATTATCCACCGTCCCGCGACTAAACGCCCCGGCGGCCCCCGGGCGGCAGCGCGTGAGTATTACGACTGTGGTCTCCAATTAGCGACAGCAAAGTAACGTGAGCGAAACGGAGGAACCACAGCTACGCAAAACGCAAAACATCAGGTCTTGGCAGCCCATCGAGGATCGTCTGATCTTTAAGCTTCCATCACCTCAAACGCTGATGAGGACAAGAAAAGAGACAGACAGAGAGAGAGAGATGACCCCACAGAGATTGTAATCCAATCCCCCCCGACTGACTGACGAGACGACGGACCAGGGAACGTCCCTTTGGCTGAACCACGTTCTCTGCGTTTCATCTCATCACCTGCAGAAGCTCTCTGAACCACTCGCTCGTCCGGACAATAGGCATGACAGGAGAAACAAGACATTTGTCGGGCCAATGCAACTGCGAGGTAGAAACCGAGTCAATTCTTTTTTTGTTACCCGCTTGTTTTTGCGTGGTGGTGGTGTGTGTGTGTGTGGTGCGCAGCAAACACATGCCATAACTCTCTCTCTCTCTCTCTCTGCCTGCTTCTCTCCCACCTACATTATGGTATCAAAGGGTTCTTCTTTTCTATACGTCAAAACACATTTCCGTCCCTTCCCAAGATACCTTTCTTGAGCGTTTCACACATGAGTCGGCCGTCAATCATCCCACCCCCATCAACCTTCCCAACCCCCTTTTCTTTGCTCTCATCCTTTGCGCCTCAGATAGCCCGCCGCGCAGTCCACACGCGCATGTTTCCCGAGGTGATGTTACATTCTTCGTCTGCCGCCGTCGGCCGACCATGAGATGTTTCAGTCCCAACTCCGATGTCCGTGACTACCCTCGTCCATGACGGCTGCCGGCGCTCGGTGATGCACCAGCTTCTGAATGGCGGTCGCGGGGAAGTTCTCCCGGCTCTCCATGTCCAGGCTGTTGGTGCGTGCCCTCTTCCTGCTGCCGGTGAGGGACTTGAGCGGGCTGATCGAGTCCAGGGAGGGCAGCCCATCCGCAGGTGACCATCCGGACCTGCCGTCCGTGCCGGCCACGGCAGCGACTGCCGAGACGGCCTGGGCCCACGGCTGCTGGTTCCAAGCCTGGTGTTGGTGGTGGTGGTGGTGGTCTTTGCTGCTATCTCCTGCCCACAGGTTGGAGTTGGCCGCCGTGGCGCGTTGGTTCTCGTTCTGCCACTGCTGCGTCTTTGCGTCCGATGCTGCCTCGCTCCATCCGTTCCACTGGGGCAGGCTGTGGAAGGAGGGCGCGGTGTCCCACTCGGAGATCCCCTCGCAGTCCGCGTCGTCGTACACGCCGACGCCCACGCCATTTGAAACCTGGATGCCCGCCGTCGCTGACAGGAACGGGTCGGCCGGGGTCGGCGCCATGTCGGTGATCAAGGTGCTCTGGCTGTCCATGGACGTCGTGCAAGTCCCGGCCAGGAAGTCGAGTTGATGGTGCGACCCGCCAGCCAGCTCGTGGCTGCCGTCGTAGCTGCTTGCGTAAGACGAGTGGATGGATGCCGTCGGGGGAGGTGTGGCTAGTCCGTGTGAGAAGCTGTCCATGAGGCCGAGGGTGCCGGTTGATGCGAGGCTCGGCAGCTGGCCAGGCATGGTGACGGACTCCCAGGCAGAGCTCATATTGTCGTTCATGACGGCGGCGAGGTGGTGGGAGTAGGGGGGTGTGGTGCCCATGAGCATGTCGCGGCTCGGAGCGGCGGCGGGGTTGACGCAGACGTTCTGTTGATGGGCTTGCGAGACTGGGTCGAGCGCCGTCAGGAAGCGCCAGGTCGTGCCGGGGGGGTTGAAGACCCGCTTGGGTCGGCCCCCTCCTCCGCGACGAGAGGAGCCAGTGTGCTCGTCGCCTTCCTCGTCCGCCGGGCGCTTACCCTTCTGCGCAGCCGGCTTCTCGAAGATGGGGTTCCACTTGTCGTCGAAGGCGTGGATGGTGCGGAACTTCCAGAGGATGATGCCGCGGCGAGTCCAGACACGACGGTCGGCGTTGTTGTCCGGTGGAGCAGACCAGAGCTCTTGGAACATGCCGACCTGCTGGATCAGCTCTGCCGTGGTGCGCTCTGCCTCGAGGGCGGCCTCTTCGGCGGCCTTGACCCTCTCGTCGTCATCCTCAATCTTGGTCTTGTTCTCGACCGGCTCGAGGTATCCGGCGCAGGTGCTGAGGATACTCGCCCACTCGGCTGCGGGGAACGGGACTCGCACATCTTGTCTGGGGCGGGAGCGGCAGTCGCAGTCGAACTTGTTGTCTTGGCATCCGGGCCTGTGTGTGTACTGCACACCGACCTCGCTCGTCTGCTCGACTACGCAGGGCTCGTTCTCGCCACGGCGGAGTTCCTCCGGTCGCGCGAGCTTGGTGACGCACTTCCACCTGTGGTTTTGGAGCGCAGGCTGGGAGATGCTAAGCTCGACGAAGCCGTTGAGCTCGGAGCCAGCGGGAAAGTTGCTGCGGGGATGGATCTCGAGAGTCACAGTCATCTCCAGGATGTCAAGCCATTTGTTGTCGGCGATGGCGTACTCGAGCGACTTGTGCAGAGGGGTGAACTTGGCTTCCCATTCCTGAGACAGCTCTGTCACCGCGGCAGATTCCTTTTGCGCAAGCTCGCGGTTGTACTCGTGCAGAAGAACGCTGCCGTTGAGGCCGCGAGAAAGGCCGTCTTCCTTGTGCAGGTTCTTCTCCAAGTGGGGGTAGTACTCGTGGTCGAGGAGTTTGCCGTTCTGGTCGTAGGCGTCGCCGTTTTCCTCGATCCTCACGCCGGACGAGGCAACGAAGATCCAGGCCGTCTTGGGGCGCATGACAACAAGAGAGTCCATGGCCAGAATCTGGGCAAAGTACTCGTAGTTGGGTCGGACGTCCGGGAGACGGCTCTCGGAAAGGGCAATCAGGACTGGGTTGTCTTTGAAGGAGGCCATTTCCAGGTTGTCCTTAAGACGGGCCTCGCTCTTGTCGGGATCCTTGACGAAAAAAAAGTGATCTACATGATGTGAGTTCGTGGTCGACTTGGCCCAGTAAAATTGACTTACAGCATCTGTGCTTCTCAAACATTTTCTTTACAACTTGAATGTGGCTGGATACTTGCTTTCGTTTTCTCTCCTCAGCCTTCTGCCCGGGCTGCAAGCTGCAACAGTAGGCAATCCAGAGGTACTCGCTGATGAGCATGTTGCGTCCAAATTGCTTTCCTTGCATGCTATACTTCTTCCTTCCCATGTGGGGAATGATAAGCAGTGCTGGTAGCCTGGGTTAGAGATACGTTAAGTTCTCCAGTGGAAGGAGACTTACAGTCAAGGAACGCATCCTCCAGTACACGAGGCCAAATTTGCTTTTCATTGGGGTCTTTCTGGTCCTGCTTGTCCCGGTAAGGGCGAAACTCGGGAGCATAGTAGATGGGGTTGATGTCATGTCGTCCTCGTCTCGCAGCTAGGTGCAGAGCATCTGGCCTCCGAAGGCTACCACTGCTCCGGTAGCTTGCCCCAGCTTGCGAAGGCACGACAGGAGGAGTAGGGATGTTGGTAAGCCCCGGAGAGAAGAGGCCCAAAGGGCTGTTGCGGCACGACGAGGCCAGACTCCCCAGGTGAGATCCAGTCTGGGCGTTGCCCGTTGACTCCCTCAGTGGCTGCCTGCCGGTTGGTGTGCATCGTCTGCTATCGTAGCTGTAGACAGGCGAAGGGGAGTAACGCTGAGATGGGAGCACGGGGCGCGGATGCTCCATATTGAATCTCGTTACGCTTCTTCTTGCAGCGTAACGTTCGTTACTGGGTATGTCGATGACGGATTCCGGCGATGTGGTAAGGTTCGTTTCCGTTCTTTCTCAGTATCGTCCCCCACTGGAGTCTGGGGAACGGTATGCGTTGGCGAGGTCGACTGAAATGTAAACGGATTCCTTGAGAAGAACGGAACCCCTGAGAGAAAGAATGGAGGATGGGAGGCAAGAAAGAAAAGGAATGACTCTTCAGGAATTTCGCGGGGCTGGACAGGGTTTTGTTTGTGTTAAGAGAAGGGCAGGGACATGTGCAAGCTCGTTTTTTTGTGTCTTCGTCCAATTTCGCCCCGGGGCAAGATTCCTCGGGAAGCTATACAAAATACGGAAAAGAGTGGAATGAAGCGGAATGATGGGAAAGTGAGAGTGAGTATGGTGTTTTGCCGATAGGCGAAACGAAAGGAGTGTGAGGGGTTGAATTCCGCAGCTCCCAGCTGGTTGTTGTGATGGTTCCCGTGCTCTTGCTTTGTATGACCAGAGCCAAGGGTGAGCAGGCGTGGGAGAACGCTGGTCGACAGAAGAGACAGATTGGTGGTGCTTGAAAGGAATGGCACTGGCATGGGATGTACGTCAATATAAGTTCCTGAAGTCAGGTACACCCGCTCGAGGTCTGACAGAGGGGAGGCGAGGGAACGGGTGAGATCGTTGAAGGCCAGTACCAAAACACACCAGCAGCTTGCCGAAAGAGCAGAAGGTCTGAGAGAGAGATTGTCACCGTTTGGTCGAACACGCCGGGGTCCAGATCGATGTCAACACACCCCTCATCTTAGCCCTCTGCTTCATCGTCCTCCTCTTCCATTCCCCAAGCATGCCACGTCTGGGGCCTTGGGCCCAGCCCTGTTCCCTTCAGGGCAGAAAATAGAGCTTGTGGTCCACGGTCTCCCCACATGAACTGCCAGTGCTCTCGGAGGGGGAGAGGAGATCCCACTTTTCCCGTCCTGGAGAGGCCTGGATCAGCTGATAGAAGGGAGGTACCTGGTGGGGGAAACAGAGAGAAGTATGCACAGAACGACAGCGAACAGGTGAGGCGTTGGGGCGCAGAGGGTAAGCTATCCGCCAGTATGGTCGGAACGAGGCTCCGGAGGGGAGCTGGACAGGATGCGAGGGGAAGGATAGAGGGCGGGGCTCAGTTTGGTAAGAGGATGGAGCACAGGCAGGGCTGGAGACATGCCTGGTCGAGGAGAGAGAGAGCGAGGAGAGAAAGAATTCAATCGGGCAAGTTAGGGAGAAGGGTGCGAATAGCGTGGTGGTAGACTCGATTCAACACCGTCAGAACCTGACTGACATGACTTGACAGCTTCATCGAGGTCGATGGGAAAAGCCCGTTGGTTCCCTTCGCCCTGGTACGGACCCAAAAGTGTGTGTGCATGTACGTACGTCGACTTCGACAAGGGTAACCCCACATGGAAAATCGTGAAGCTAGTTGAGCTGGAGGGGTGGCCGAATCGAGGCAATGGCATGCAAGGGGGTTGGTCGAGGAACGTTTGCTCATGGGAACAGATCAACTTGGGTCTTGAAGTGCGATTTGGTAGATCTGCACGTACCACCCACCTACCACCATATGCACCAGTACGACTTGCCGGCCACATCTGTCTATCAGCCGTTGCCATTTTGGCTTAGAGAGAAGGTCATCCATAGAGGAAAGGCAAGACCACACGCATGGCTGGAGAGAGCGTGTGGCTGTTTCGTGGTGACCACCCAGAACTCCCCGGAGCCTTGCGCGGGATCAGAGAGCAACGGAGAGAGGGCTGGAAATCAGCACGTGGAGGTAAAAACAGACAGAAATAAACGGCATAGCGCACCGGGCTCTGGCATGCTGCCATGATTGGAAAGAGACAAAGCTCAAGAAAGGGGAGAGACGCATTCCTGCCAGCGGGGCAAAGGAGGCGAGGGTGGCCAGAGGTCGATGATGAGGAACCTAAAGTTTTGGATAGCGTTTTGTTTTGTTTTGCCCCTTCATCATACTCGCCAGTGTTGATGATCTTGATCATGACCGTGATGGGGGATGGCAATGAACCTCGCACTTGAAGCTATTGCCATTGCTGTCTGGGTGCACGGAGGCAGCTAGGAGCATATTGAACAGTAAGCCGCCCTCTGCAACCCCACCGTTGGCCGTCTCCTTGGTTCCCGTCTCTGCGTGATATGGGGAAAGCCAATAGCGGGACGGATTATTTCTTGCAGGAGGGAGGTAAAATTGGTCAGAAGGGAACAAGGGCGAAAAGGGCAGGGCGGGGTGCGATCGGGCAGATCAAGTCTCGGAACTAGGGATGACCAAGACAGACGTGCGTACAGAATCACAAATCTGGGTAGACACTGGACTTAAAGAAAATGTATGACCTTCCAAGGGGCAAAAGCAAAACCTACGAATTTGAGTACAATGTTACTCGGGTTCACTGCGTGGGAAAACTTGGAATAACACAACACATGATACCATCGATGAGGAGCAGACTGGCGCGAAGCGTTGGGTGCCGTAACAGAGGCGCAGATGGACTCTCTTTTAGATTTATTTAGTTCTCGAATCATTTCTCTTTTCACATATCCATCTCGTCGGCATTTTCGCCGATGTTGACCTTCTTCCTGCCCTGGCCCATGAGCTGCGAAAGGGCGACCTTGCTGACCTGGCCACCGATCTTGCGCTGCATCTTGGCAATCTCCTCCTCGGCATCGACTGCCTCCGCCTCGGCGTAGTCGAGAACAAGCTTGCGGCCCAGCAAATGGGTGTCTCGCAAAGCGTTGAGCGCGTTTTCCGCCTCCCGAGGGGTGACAAACTCCGCAAAAGCAAAACCTCTGGTTGAGTTGCCGAACTTCTTGGGCAGGCGTACAGCTCTGAGCTGGCCGTAAGTGCTGAACAGCGTGCGAATGTCCTTTTTGGTTGCCTCGAAGGGCAAGTTTTTGATGACGATCTTGGTACGCTGGCCCGCCGCCTTGCGAGCCTTGTCTTCCCGGCGGCGCTCTTCCGCCGCATCCTGGCCCTTGTGGGAGGCCTTGACGGCGAGGGTGTGACCGTCGAGGACAAACCCATCCATTGACTTGAGAGCCGTTGAAGCCTGTTCCTTTGTCTTGAAGACAACAAAGCCGAATCCCATACTGAGCACCTGCCCTGGCTTCTTGGGATCCATCTTTGTCTTCACCCTAGCGGACACAAAACCGTCCAACGGTTTAAACGTCTCGGCCAGCTTCTCCGTCGTGGTGGAAAAGTTCAGGTTTCTGACAAACAGCGACGTTGTCTGAATGTCTGCCTCGCCCTGCTCACCACGCTCCAGAAGCTCAGTAACGCTGAGCTTCTGCACGCCTACGGGCCGATCTTCCTTGCCCTGCATAATGTTTACTGAGGCATCATTCTTGAAAAGGTCCTTAGGCCCCTTCTCCAAGAACAGGACGGTGTCCTTGATCCGCCTGTAAGCGAGCTTGGCAAACGCTGCTTTAGCGTGTGCGGCCTGGGCGAACTCGACGATGGCAATGGTACCACTGGGTGGCATCAGCACTCTCAGGACAGTGCCGTGCTCCTCAAACATGGTCCTCAGCTCCTCCATCGTCGTCCCGAAGGGGAAATTCTTGACCAGAATGGTCGTGTCGCCCCGCTTTTGTGACTTGAAGGCATCGAGATCTACGCCATTCGATGCAAAGTATGCCTTAGTTTCCTGGATGATCGACGTCTCGGCGATGGCCTGCTTGACACCGGCGTCCGCCGACGTGGGATCCAGCAGTTCTGATTTAGACACACCCAGTCGGCTGGCGACCGAGGCGTTGACAGCGTCCTGGTTCATGTACAGTGAATTCCAGTTGAAGGAGCTAGACGCAGCCTCCGCCTTCTTTCGGATCAGGTTTTGCTGTTTCAAGGGCAGCTTGGAGATTGCAAACTCGTCCAGCCCTGTGTTGCGCTTTTCCGCAGCGGGCAAGATGTGTAGAAGTCGCCCTTGAAAAGTCTGACCATCCGAGGACTGGAATGCGGTGACAGCAGAGTCGGCATTCGTGAACTGGACCATGGCATAGCCCTTGCTTGCGCCAGTAGCAGTCACCGGCAGATGTACCTGTCCAGAAGATTAGCAATCAAGTCTTGTCATGAAATGTCCATGAAAAGCCGAGAGAGTAAATCATTTTTCAGAAAGTCAATGCATCTACTAAAATACTGATCCAAGGTTCGCATCAAACATCATTCGATGTCAGCTGTCCCTATCTGGATTCATCACATGATTGTCGGGCACAGTGGCGGTTCCAAATGTAAAAAAGTATTGCTGCTTACCTCTTGAAGCTCTCCGAATTGCTCGAAGTGCGCCCGCAGGTCCTCTTCGTTGACACTGTAGGCTAGGTTACGCGCAAAAAGTCTGGAGGTTCGCTTGATGGTGGCAAGGGTGTCGTCCTCGTCTTCCGCAGCCTTCTTCTCAGAGGGGGCCGGGGCGTCGCCGGCTCCAGCTGGACTTTCTGTCTCGGCTTTCTCGGAGGGCTCCACGGGTTCCTCGTGGTTGACCGCGGATGCGCTTCCGACTGTCTCTTGATTGTCTCGTTGAGCTGAGGGCTGGGGTACCGGCTGGGGTACCTCGTCGTCATCCACGAGGTCCAATAGACGGCTCGTCCTCGAACGGAGCCAATCATCGTCTGTAGTTGCCGCGTTGTTATTGACACCAGCAGCGGGGACAGCACCCTCCTCCTGAGTCGCGTCTGGCTCAGGGTCGGCGACAGAGGCGGCGTCCGGCATGGGCTCGTCCTTTTCAGGCAAAGGCTCCGCGGGGCGCTGGTCTCCCTTCTGTGCCTCCCTCATCTGCCGTTTCTCAGGCCGAGCCGGGATGGCCTCATATTCATCGTCACTCTCGCCATCTTCAAGCAACTTCTTCTGCTCTTTAGCAGCAGCAGGGGCCATCATATCCGCCATCTCATCGGCAGCAGACTTCTTCCCAGGCTGAAAGACTGACAAGTACTCGCGCAGCTTGGGATTGGATTCATCCACCTCCTCGCGCTTGCGCTTCTTCTTCGAGCCATCATCCTGCTCGGCGCTAGGTGGTAGAGGGGCTGCTGAATCTGACATCTTCGCCACAAATGACGGCCCGCTCACCCCCCTCGTCTTCTGAAGGGCGGGATCTGCAATCTGAAATGGCAAAGACGTAAGCATATAGGGGTCATAGTGTGTTTACCTGGAGGTTTCTCCAACGTACCGGCCTTGCAAGTTCAACATTGATTCTCGACATGCGGACGTAAGACTTGTTGAAGTACTTGACCGCCTTGGCAGCAACGTCCGGAGTCTTGTATCCAACATAGCCGATCCTCCTCTGTGGGATGACTTTGACATCGGTCACTTCGCGACCACCAGCCGAGAAGTGCTTTCGAAACTCGGCATCGGTGATCTTGGGTGGCAGCCCTCTGACGAAGATGCGGGAGGTCTCCAATGCAGGAGTGGCAGCGTCGATGCTAGCCATGGTGTAAAAGAAAAGGGTATCTCAGAAACAAAGAACACGTTGATAAGAAAGAGGAAGAGATATTATGAGCGTAGACTGCTCTGGGATGTTGCTGCTATAAACCCAAGGCCATGCTGTCGAGAGTGTGAAGAAGAGTGTAGAAGGATTTGTTGACATCCAAGATGCGAACGGGACTTGTCTCGAAGTTTTTTTTTTTCGTCCCCAATTGCTCTTATCGCTATCGACATGTGACCTGCCCCGCAGTGCCCACATAGACCGTGGCTGTCAACGGTTTAGCGCATGACTGAGGTGCCGGGAAGGACGCATGGCCCGTGCCCATGGCAACCCGACTCGACCAAATGGGACCCTTCCCGTCGCGGGCACTTTGTCAGGTTGGCCAAAACACGCGACGATACTTGCTTTTGACAACATTCAACGAACCCAGTTCTCCGTATCAAGCCCGTCAGTGTAAGTGAGATCTCTGCTACTGCTCCAGGCAACTGCTGGCAGCTTCGCGAAGTCGACTTCTGATCTAGTGAGTACCTTGCCGACTGCATGGCGCAGCAATCGACGACGAACGAGAAAAGGGGCCCAGGCCCAACTACGCACGATGGACATTCCGTATCGATGCTGACAGCAGCATCGCAACCTTAGGAACCTCCTCAATCTCTCCGACTTCGAAATGGCCGACGCTAAGAGCACCTCGCCCGCTCCCCGGGAAAAGTTGGAAGGTGAGTCTGCCGATCCGGAGCGGTCTACGATGTTGGCTATGGGCCCGGCGAGGCTGACATATGAGGAATCTAGCTCAGGTCAAGAGCGCTGATATGGTGAGGCTCACATACCGTTCAAGCGCCTCCGTACAGCACTGACGCGGATCATCCTAGACCGAGGACATGCAGCAAGAGTGCATCGAAGTCGGTACGTAACGTCATCTCCGGAAGCCCCTCCTGGATCCCCGCTGCGGTACTGACCACCCCTCTATAGCCCAGGAGGCCATGGCCAAGTTCACCATTGAGAAGGTGTGCATCGTTAACTGGAGACGTTCAACCAGACAACTCTTTCAAGGCCTTGCATTGACACAAATCGCAGGATATTGCCCAGCACATCAAGCGCACTGTAAGTTCACATCGCCTTGCCATCGCGCGTCCTGCCTAAGCTCACCTGGGAATACTTATAGTTCGACGAGCGAAAGGGTCCTACATGGCACTGTATTGTCGGCCGCAACTTCGGTAGCTTTGTGACGCACGGTACGTTTACTTGAACAAGCAAGGCTCGGAGAAGGAACCTCAGCCACCCTATTGGGCAGATCGAGACTTCCAGCATGACGGAAGATATTCTGATGGCATATGCTGACCTTTCACTCGAATGCAGAGACTAAGCACTTCATCTACTTCTACCTCGGTCACTGCGCCATCCTCCTTTTCAAGACTCAATGAACGAAGCGAGACGAGCCGAGAACCAACTGTTTAAATACGAACCCCCTGAGACGATGCGTTGCAAATATAGTGTACAGGATAGGGGCCAACTTTCTCCGACTACCGGCTTGATATGGGTTAATGGGACATGATATTTGTGCGAAGGCGCATATGTGGGTTGCTTGGCTGTCGGGAGAGACTCAAAAAGGGAGTTGAAATGCCGTCAGTCGAGCATCTCAACATCGCCATCTTTTCGGGAGGGCAAGGAAGCCCGTTTATCCACCGTCACAATACAGATGTTTATTGCGTATGCCCTGTCCTGATCAGCCAGTGAAAACACATTGACCTGCACTTTGCATGGATGCGAACCCGTCCAGTTGAGAAGCGGAGGGACGGGCTGTCGTCACAACCCTTTCGGAACAGGTGGAAGCGATAATGGACAACAAGAAGTTGATGCTCAGTGCGGACTCAGAGACCAAGGTGGGCGCGGGCTTGCGAGCTTCGGTGTGCATAGCCAGCGGAAGGTTAAGGGTAAACAGGACTTGAATAGAGAACTTCTTATGAAAACCATCACGACGAGTTTCGACGGGTTGTCAGAAGCGCACAGCCAACCAAAGCCATCCGTCGTTAACGCCCATCGCAAACACAAGCCAATCGCGCCCACTCTCCTCGGCATCTCTATAGGCCATTAGGTATTGTCCATGGCGAGGAAGGGCATCGCGGCCAAGTCATCGTTTCAGATGAGCTCTGCGTCGAATCGACTTAGCCACACCCATCATCCCTCTCACAGATCCGGCGCCGAAGCCGATACGACCGAGAGCAAAAAAAAGAAGGCATGTCCCTCCCACCCTCATTGTTCAAACCGAAAGGGACCTGTCAACATCTGCTTTGCACCTGGGCAGGTAGGACCTGGATCGTCGAAAGAGGGTCATCCGCTGCGGGAACCCCAAACAGGTCCAAACCAACACAATTTAACCCTCACCAATAGCAGCACCAATGGTTCAGATTCCGATTTAATGCAGGCACGCGGGCGAGGTTGAGAGGGAGTCAAAGAGAGAGATGGAGCAAAGCAGCCGAAACCGAGGCCTGTGCTCTGTGTGTGTGTGTTTTCTTCGTCTCAAGTTTTGCTCGCATCCTCTCCGCAGTTTGATCATCCTTCCCTCACCCTTGAATCATGTAAAATGACGACCCGACACGTTGGAAACCCGGTTTTCCTCGGCCGACAGAACCGTCTTTGTACTATTAAGTAGTAAAGGAGCGATCAACTAGAGAGGGAGAAAGGAGGCACTGGTTGAGCCTGGACCATGAACCTATGGTGCCTGCTTCTGTGGCATATCGTCTTCACAGATGCATCATGATCCTACGAAACGCGTAACTGTCTACATTCTTTTTCTACTGCAGATGGACACTGACGCAGCGGTCTCGGGCCCGCGGAACATGGTCCGAAAGCTGTTGGTAATTTGGAGCAGCGGGCGAAGCGCGGGAGGGCAGTTTGCGTCGCAGCAAAGGTAGAGCTGATCAATCATCATCATGCTCCACCCCGGGTTGAATTGAGGTCGCATTGGATGTGGCTTTGAGGAGAGAGAGACAGGCTGTTGACTGTTATTCAGGCACCCAGCATCAGCTTCGTTGCTGTGAGGTAGTCGCAGGTACCTCTGAGCTAAGATACGTACTGGAGGACGGAGCACACGGGACAAGGGGGGGTCGGGTCGGCCGGGGTCTCCTCTGAAGAGTGGTGGATGATCTTGGCACTCGGGTGGCAGGTCTCGGAGGCCCGTCCATTTCCTCGGCGGCTTCACTCACCTGACGCCAGAAGCGGCTGGCTGGCTGGCTGGCTGGCTGGCTGGCTGGCTGGCTGGACCCCCATGTCCCAGGTATGTCCCTTCTTGTAGAGTCTGACTCTCAGCCTTCAACTACATGCTACACATTTCCTTCTGCATCCGCGTCCGGCGCCGAACTGTTTAAACTCTTGAGGCCTGGTCAAGACTTCAAGAGGGATGCGCTATGAAGCCAAGATGGCGCTGTGCTCACGCACCAAATGCCCATAACCACGCTAATAATGCGACTACCAAGACGCTCCTGAGGAAAGAAGCAACCACGGAAGGGCTGCTGCTGCTCTACAATTCAGCTAGCGAGCGACCGCATGGCTGGCTGCTGCCGGATCGACATGACGGGGGCGGATGGGATGGGCAGCCAGCCGGCGAAATGCGACGGGAGTGGTTCGTCGAAAACGTGGTGGAGAGCGGCGGGCGGGATGTTTCTCCAAAATGATCTGCGACGCGTCGACGATGGGACTCGTTTCTCTACAATGGTCCTCGGGGCCACTTTGGATGTCAAGGAGTTGTTTCTTCTTTTCTTTCCAGGAGTCGGCGAGTTTAATGACCTCCAGGTGCGATTGTCGCAGACATTGACGGGTGACGGCCGAGGAGAGTCTTTTTCCCGTCTCTCATTCGCGCCAAGGATGTTGCGAGGTCGGGGGGTGCTCTCGACGACCTTTCGGATATTCTCTTCTTGCGGGCACGTTAGCATCCTCATCGATAGGCCATTCCATAAAGCGTTAACACTGATGTGGTCTGAGGGTGGTGGTGGTGATGGTCGTACTTAGTGTAGTAGACGTTCTGCCCGTCTCTCGCCGTTGTGCCCCTCTCCACAAAACTCAAATGGGCCAGGCCGTACACTACTCGCGAGGTACCCTCGTGGTGAGCTGGAAGGGGCAGGGCCAATGGTGCCTCCGGAGCATTCAATCCACCGCTTTATTTCTCCCATGTCTTTTTTGTGCGGATACAGAAACATCTGATGGACTGTCAATCTGTTGACAACCTCGCTGCGGACGTTTTGATGTGCACCACTGGGCGGGGGAAGGGGCACCGAGCAACGTGGTGCGTTCCGTGAGGGTTCAGGGACAGTCAATTCAGGGTCCGGTGCAGGGGATGATCTGGAAGATCAGGGCCCGAATCGAGCACCCGGAACGGAGGGACATCAAGCGAAAAGGATCAAGTGCGAATGAATCCCATCTCGCCCCCCTCACCACCACCACCATCACCACGTTGCTTGCGTTGCGTATTACCCGACAGTAGGCGGGCATGCTTGCTGCTTGCCGAATTGCGTTGAATCCCTCGAGTCCTTCATCAGAAAAGAGACCGTTCTCATTGGGTTCACAGGATGTGGTGGTGGTGTACGGAGCGGAAGCAGCCCGGCTGGCTTTCACGAGTCGGTTGATCCGCCTCTCTTCCCATCAGAAAGGTTCGATGCGCACGGGACAGTTGCCGGTCTTGCTTATCCGAACTCTGGGCCCCCGTCCTCATCTTGTCTCTGCCCTCGAGGAAGGCACTCAAGGTTTCTTCTCTGCGTCTTGGGTGCTGCCCTCCAACACCTTACGCTAGTTCCTGTATGTAGCCGTCGTGCCGTCCAGGTCGTCCGCCATCTTCGGATGGAGTAACCCGTTCCAGCGGTTTGTCCTACCGGTCTGTCTTGCAATGTCTCACACATTCTGGCTCCGACCGGCTTGACTCCAGATCTTCCAGCTTGGAAAACGAAGTTGATTCCCTGGGACGGACAAGAGCCGGCTCGAAGCAGGGAGTAACGGCACATCAGCGTTACTTGAGAGCATCGTTCTTTTCTTCCTCGATTCTGCTGCTCTGCGCAAGATAATTCCCTCTTCTTCCTGCGAGCCGAGGGGCAGCCGTCAATCGGAGGTTGGGGGTGGTGTCCTGCAACGCACGAGTCTATTGACCGTGCTACGGCATCTAGGCCCCAAGTCGGCAACGAGGCGGGGGAACGAGGCATGTATTTCGCGTGTACCTACACCCATTCGGTCGGGCCTGCATCCTCCATCTTGAGGCGGGAATGTACTCTGGTTTTCTCCCAGGCCAGTTTACAGGCTGCCAGAACGCAGCTAGAATTACAAGTCTCGCCCAAGTCCGGAGAGGAGAAGGAGGAGACGGGTACTGGGGTCGGGAGAACGGATGTACTGTGGTGCAGGGCGAAGGCTGCCTGACCTGCATCGAATCCACAGGTTTGGGAAGGAGGGGGCTTGACGGAGAAAATACCGATGCATATCTGCCCAGCACTGGCTTGGAGCTCACTAGGAGGGCATAAGACGAAGAGATTCAACGCTGAAGCATGCGGTCGACCCGTGGCGCGTGAGTGAGACATTGCTCGATTCCGTCAAAAGGGGTCCAAGTCATTGCCATCGCCTTTCAAGCAACCACGCAACCTCGCGGCGCCTCAGCTGGGGCCGACCGCATGCATCGGATGGAATACCAGTTAGACCTCGTTGAAGATTTGATCCTTCAGTGCAGGGTACTATGCACCCAGCCAAAGGTCGGAGGCAGAAACCATCGATATGTTTCTTTGGCTGGGGGGTCGGGGGTCGGTGGTATCTCGGGCCCCCAGTAAGCTGATGGCATGCAGCGAGCGGCTTTGTCAACCAAGTGTGACTGGGAGGGCTTGATGTGATTGTTCTGTGATATCTCGAAAGACGGCGCTTGACCCCACGCTGTTGCCGGCAAGCGTGGCTTGAGCAACGTCTGATCGTGGGCTCGTCGCGGGGGAGACACATTGGCCCTCATCAGAGCATATCCCGCACTCGCGCGTGTGGTCGGATCAGATTGACAGACGCTGGCTCAACGATTCCCTGTCGTGCCGTTGAGGGAGGGTTTCTGCTCTTGCTCCATCATCCGCCAGCCAGCAAGGGATCCGCAGGATATATTTGGGTGCAGAAGATCCCGACCCCTGCAATAGGCAAGATCAGAGAGAGCGAGAGAGGCTCAGAGAACCCAGCCAGCATCCGCCAACCGCCTGGGCGCGTTTCTGTTTTCCCGTTACAGGACATGGACAGGCGTGGCAACGGCCATCAATCGCCATGGCTCAAGCTTGGGCGACAGCATCAAACGTGCAATTGACGGCAGATAGATTAAAACGTCTGAGGGACAGAGTGCTGCCGGCGAATATCATAAATTGGATGTTTATGCTGGCTTCCTGGACGCTGCCCTTTTGGGCTGTTCCATCGACGTCTGAACTTTGACTACGTCCAATGCTTATTGCAGTGGGGCTCAGCAGGCCTGTCGTTGTTGTCTTCTTATTAATGGCCCGAGACGTGGGAGGATAGCATGAGTACAACGACGTGCACAACTGAGTGTGGCATTCGTGGTCCCAGACCAGGGCAGCTTTAAGGTGCTCAAAGTAAGGTTATCTGTACCTGTTGCTGGCAGACGTCTCGCGTGATGGAAACCCCGTATTAAGGTTCCTTGCCGAGACAGCGCCGTGAAGAAAGGATCCGACGATGCTCACGGGGTTTTTCTCTCTCTTTCGCAGCCCCCGAGAGACCTTTCGGCGTCGACCCGACTTGACTGCCTTCAAAGGCTGAATCATCCCGCCGTGAAATAGGGTTGCGTCGGTTGTGGCGAATGAAGGTGAGTCTCGATAAAAGGGACGGGTCAGACGCCATCCCGGGCAGCCAGGGACGACAGGTCCGGCGGGTGATTGGAGGGCGGGGAGGCCAGGGGCGGGACCGCCAGGGAAGGCTGATTGAGGCTGGCTGGCTGGCTGAAATGGGGGCAGTCTCCCACGGCATTGCAGTGAAGACGGCAGCAAAAGTAGAGACATCTGGCGACGGTCGGGCAACTGGAATGAATCTGGGCGATCGAGAGTCGTTGGTTGCTTCTTGCCTGGGCGCGGAGGATCGTCGATGCGTCCGTCGTTCTGTATCTGGATCGTGCAGGAGAGGCGAACTGTGTGCTAACGCATAGTCCGGCTGAAGCCATGCCGTCCGTGCTGGTAAATGCCCTGGGCTTTGGGTTTTGGGGGTTTGCAGTTCGCAGCTTGCAGTTCGTCGGCAGCCTCCAATAGCCTCATCGACTGCATCGTCTCAAACACCACTCGCTTGGTTCTTCCGGGACGTTATTCAAGCAGGCAAGCGCGGCTGGTGGAAGAAAGTTTGGTCAACAAGAGACTGCAGATGACGGCATGAGGCCAGTAAAGTGGTGAATTCCTTCTTTGGTGGCGCCGAGACAATGTGAGGTACCTGACATGAACTTGGTCGTGGCACCGGTGACGGATGGATGGTGTACCACCACAACAGCCTCTTGAAATGCACCTCAGGTCTGCTCACAGGCTACCCTGTCACACCGGTAACGAGGCAGTGGTGGGAATATTGGCCAGTATTTTGAGTTGGTCTTCCTGGACTGTTTACTCTTACCTCGTCGAGCCATTACCCCAGAGGCCCATTATGCCAACTGTCACCTGCTACCTCTTGCCAGCGAGGACTCCATCTCGTGACAGGAGCAGGTGGGGAGGCCACTACTGACGGTTTAACTGAGAAAGACGTTATTCCTTGGATGAAAGCAGGAAGATGCCGTTGCTCGATTCGGCCCAAGTCTCAAACAGGAACAGAACAGAAACAGGGTCCCCGCTCGTGTCTCTACCGTCAGTCACTAGGGAAAACAGCAAAAGAACGACCACAAGACACAAGGAAGAAGAAAAAAACAAGGCCGCGATAGAAAAGTGTTTCAGTGGCATTTGGGACGAGGACATGCACCTCCCCAAGGCCAATGCACTCGCCGAACGGCTTTGGGAGTGTTTGGCAGGCGATCCAGACGTGCAGCACCTTCCGCCGGGGCCGAATCTCCAGCTGCCATCAGCCGTCATCCTGGCAGAGACGAGTTTGGGTGGGACAAGGCAACCCAGCTCATCTCAATTCACTTCTGCATGTGGCAGTGTGCAGCCAACTCGTGTGCGTGTGCCTGTCACCGGGATTGCTGCCAGACATCGTCAACCAAGATCGATCGGCAGCCTCTAGGCTACGGCAGCCCCCAGTCATCATGGACGGGCTCGCCTTGCGCCGTGCTTTATACCGAAGCTGGACTGGATTGAAGCACCAACGGGCCAAGGTGATTGGGTGTGCTGCCTCGTCATCTGGACAAGGCTCGGTCGCTGAGAGGTTGCCCATCATCCGCGACCAAGCCTCAGTCAGGACCGGTACGCAACTTGGGTCTGAGGCATCCAATCCCAGCCATGATAATGTCCCGTGTGACGTCCGCGGATGGGCGCAGGCTGGCCATACGGGCGATTCTGACCAGGAGCGCCTGGGCATCGACACATTGCTCTGTATCGGCTGTGTTGGCCGAACTCAGTGTTCATTGAGTGGTTTGATGGGGAAACAAGACGGGTGGTTCACTGCGCACGCCGTAAGAGCAGAGCGCAGAAAGTGAGAGGACGAACCAGCGGACCCCTAATTCAGGCATCACCCATCATCGCGCACCATGCTCCTAAGCCCCGAGGAAGCTATTACGGAGACGACAACGGGTCTTTCTTTCAATTTGGCAGCACGGGGACCCGAATGGCTTATTAGTCGCAGCTCTTCCGAACCCCGGCTCCCTACCTCCGGTACGCAGCAGCAACGCGGCAAGGCAAGGTGCTTGGACTCCAGACAGGTTCTCAACTCTTGATTTCAAAACCGTCCGAGGAGGGAGGGGGCAGCAACGTGGGAAAAGAAGAAAGGTCTTCGCGACCGAGTACGTCAAGAGTTGATTGTCTGCTGCGTGTATACGGATCCATTCCGTGCTGCACAGAAGAAATGGACGGGCGGCAGGTACCCCTCGCGGGGCAGCTCAGTTGTTGGGTCTTGCTGCATCGATTTGGAGTTTTCTTTTTCGTCATTCCGGGGAAACACACCGTCGGCTCATGGAGTCTTTGAGGCGTTGTCAAGCCAAGAGCTCACTGGACCAAGGGTTTGCCAGCCGACGAGTGTGGCTGCCACCCAAGTGAGTGCCTGCTAAGGTACCTTAGTAAGTACAGTAGGTACGTACCTGCGCTGGATCCACATATGCAATTGCAGTCTCCATCGAGAGGTACTGCAGCGGTACATGACCTCGTGGCTGCAACCAAAGCGGTCCTCCCGTGCCCCCGGCACATCATCGCCGTTACCTTACCTTCTCTGTAGCCTGTACGGATAGGCGAGAGGGAGATACTTGGGTGCTTGGGCACTGAGAGCGGGAAGCCCAGCAGCGGCAGCGGCAGCGGCGCCGGTACCAGCAATAGCGAAGCGAACTGCGACAGTGACAGCGACTACGGCAAAAGTATCCTCGACCACCTCGTCAGGGAGAACTCATGCGGTCGACAATTCAACCGCCATTGGTGCCTCGAGTATTCCCGGGAGCGAATAGCAGATGGCAGCCGCGAGAGCGAGAGAGAGTATTGCTCTATCGACCGCCTCATTAATATTGTCTTGTGTCGAAGGCCACCGAACTTCACCCCATGCGATTTGCATTTCTCCCAGTCAGCCATCTTGTCTCCTTTTTTTCTAATTGGTTTCTTTTGGGCATCTCAAGCGAAAATTCGTACTGACCCCTAACACAGCTTCAGACCGCTCTTGCCTCCCTTTGCAGACCGCCCGAATTCTCATCTCACCGAAATTTGCGTGGCTCTAGTACTAGTCACCCATCTCGACCTCTTCATCACGAATGAGCGCATGCTGCACCTTGCCAATCGCTGTCGTCAGTGACTCAGGATCCAGGAACAACACAGCATGCAACCGCCGCTCGACGCAGAAGCTCCGAGGCCATGTGTGCATACATGCGAATACATCTACACGCTCAACAATGTACTCCCGCAGCGGGGAATCAAGTGACAGAGCAAGCGAGGCTAGACCCAACGGACCCTCATGAGGTCCGCTCTCCTGCAGCCGTCGCTGCGGAAGCCAGAGAAGAGGGAACTTGGAAACCCCAGTTACATACCGCAGTACCTACAACCGCCCTTTCGTCACTCCAGTTTCCGTTCAACAAGAGACGACCTCGACGACGTAGCTTGGTTGCTTCCGTGTGCTGCCCCCTCACATCACCTCACCTTGCCTCACTTTGACTTTGTCTTTACCTTTAAGGTACGGACGGACGGACGACGGATGCCACGCCTCGCTTTCCGCCCCTGCGCCGAGCAAGAGCCGGGACCATCTACAAGAGACAAACCTCGATTCCGTTCGGTCCCTCGAGGTCGTGCTTCCGTCCCGCCCGCCGTAGGCCCTATTGAACCGTACAGGTCTGCCAGCCGCACTAACAGCGGCGACCAAACACAGATGACTCTCAGCATTTCCCGACAATCAGTCGAACGAATGCGTTCTGCGTGGCATGGATATGGCGTGGGTGGTGTCGTGGCGAGCGGCCTTGGGTAGGTACACCAGAACCGGGTACAGCACATACTGACGCAGACGTACCCTCAGCAAAATGGGGCTCGTCAGGCACGCATCGGAGCACCAGTGACAACATGCGGCGTGTAGCACGACGCAGTACTGCGTACCATCTGCCAAGTCAACGTTACGCGCGACAAAATCCCATCAGTCGCCGGCCACCGACCGAAGAGTCAACCCAGGCCAAGGAGCACAGCGCAGGGCCACATGAGATCAGCAACAGCACCATGGTCAGCCTGTCACGCCCTGCTAGGCTCTGCCAACAGCAGCATGGGCAAAGCGAAAGTGAAGGGGTAGAAAACACTTCTAGAAGGACCTGTCATCGCCGTCCACGATTTACCCCTGACTCGACCCAAGAGTGCTGCTGTTCGTTTCAATCTGCGCCATTGCCAGAAAATGCCCCAAGGTACGCCGGCCAACTGCCCTATCGGTGACCAGTTTGGCGGGATAGTTCCCCCGGTATCAAAAGTCAGCAATCATTGCCAATCATCAAACCAGCGACATTTGCCTCTGTTCGAGGCCCAGCAGGGTGGGCACTAGCCGCTCCTAGTCCAGTGCACCCACTACGCAACTTGGAACCTTCGCCGCGGGTATCCGTCTGGTAGGGGCCAGCGGTGTTTTGCAGTCAAGGTACGTCCTGGGTACTCAGCCCACTCGGGAGGAGGGCAGCACTGCACTGCAGCACCAGGCCAAGACAGGAGACGGCCGTCTCTCACCTGAGGATAGCGCTGCACAGTAGCATGCAAGTGGATCGCCGTCGTCCCTACGAATACAATCGTGGGACTGTCAAGAGTGCGAGGACTCTGCCGCAGCAGACAGCCAACGGTCGGGGAGCGAGGCCAAAAATGGGCCGTTGATACTCCAATCAATGCGTTCTCACTACGCACGCCGAGTGGTCTCTACCATTTCATCTTATGTGCACCGCGTGCCTACGGAAGCACGTATATCCGCGGATTACCAGATGACGAGGTGGTCTATGTATGCTCAAGCATATGCTGTGCGCATGCTGCAGAATGGCAAAGGCCGGCGAGAGAAAGCGAGGGATTGGAGGGAGGTTTGTAACGATGTTACAGTTGAGACGGCGAGAGCCACGTTCGGGTGGCAGATCCGCTAGCTACGGTCGACCTGGGACTGGGCTGAGCCGGACAACGCGGTTCTGCCCTTGACTGCTCCAGTTCAGTTCCCATTAAGGTTCGCGGCCGTGTGTCAAGTTTGGACGGATAGCCCGTCGTTCAAACATTTTGAGGCAAAGAAGCAACAATAAAAAGACCCGAATGGCGCTGTAGAAGCGCTTCACGTTGCTGTATGGCTGGCCTGCCGTTCTCAAGGGAAGATGCCCATCTTACCCAAGCCGGCGGACGGTTGCACCATGTTTCTGTCCCTCCCCACAGAACCAGAAACATCGGCCAAAGATATTGGAACGATGGCAGCGGTCCATGGAAACAGCGAGACAAAGACAAATAGCGCAGCGGTTTTGGTTTGCCACGTCCCTTCCTGTCTGGTGTGCCGTTTTCGTTAACCGCTGTATCTGTCGAGCGACTGCTCGTCCCGACCTGAACTTTTTTTTACTTCCCTTTTGGAATCTCATCACAAATGAGCGGGCGTAGTGAGGGAGCGCGAGGAAATCGGAGGTCAATAACGACAGGGGGTCAAGGAACTTTTCCAAATGGTGGGAACAGGACCAGGCAGCGGGACGACAGATCCAATCAATCCCAGCCTCTCAGGGACCTGTCTGGAGTTCAAGGGAAAGGAGGAAGGTGAGGCCCAAAATACATACAAATTCAAATACCACCTACCCTGCGCAAGCCAGTCTGGTTAGTTTGTGTGTATTTTGTTTTCCCGTAAATGCGATGCAGCAGGTTTGATGTGTCTCCGGTGTCTCTCCCGCTCAAGACCGGGAGCAATTACATTGCCCGGAAAGGCATGTTTTACAGTTTCTTCTTCATCTATTACGGTTTTATTTTCACATCTTCAATATCGTCCTGTCAAGTGTGGACCCCTAGGAGGACATGGAGGTCGGGGAGACGGGCAGAAATAAAGAGACGCAACAAATACGGTAAATGAATGGGCATGGGACGAGGTTCGCGGGATTCGACGGCCGCTGTCGGAAGGCTTTGCCCAGTTGCCGCGGCGGACGTTTTGATGCATGCCATTAGCCACTCTCGCCCGCGGACTGCCCACTTGGTCCGTCGTGTCATTGCGGTGGTGGTGTTGTTGCTGTTATTGTTGCCAGGGCCAGTCTTTCTCCATCTGTCTCTCTCTTTTCTCTCTCTGATCTTGCGGTCACGGCTCCATGATCCATCACCATCTCCATCTCCATATCCAGGGCCGACTTGCCTTGGGGGGGGGGGGGGGGGGGGGGGGGGGGGGAGGGGGGGGCATGATGTGTTCTGCCCATGTGGCACCATGAGTGCGTGACTGGCTCTGAGTGATCCAACTCACCACCTCGTCATGGCCCATCAGTCATCACCCTCAGCGGCACCCAAACCAAACCGTGCCGTCTTGTAGTACAATGACAGCCCAGCCAAGCCCAGCCCAGCCCACGCGCTCTATCCCGAATTTTGCCTCACGTTCCCCCGTCTAGGCTGGTCGGAAGTTATTATTGTCTGCAAAGCCAGAATACCATGCCCTTGCCTTCCTTGCCTTACCTTACCTCAGGTGCACTGCGGATTGCTTTACTCGGGCTGGCTGGGGAGCATTCGCAGCAGAAAGGTACCTGAGGGAGGTATCGCCCATAGGCTGCCCCCCTTGTCGTAGGTATCCCCGATCCCCCTGTCGTTCTGCCAAAAAGGTAGGAGGTACCTGAGGTACAAGCCGCCGGTGACCAGCAGAGCGACCAGACCCCCCGACCGCGACCGGCTGCTCAGCCAGTCACAGACGCTGGTTGCCCATGAGATCGCACGCAGAGTGGGTCTATTCTTCCTCATTCTGCCCCCCCATCCCCCCCTCCCTCCTTCACTCTCCTGGGAACTCAGCCGATGAACTCAGCAAAGTACCTGCCAAGTACCACTTGTTGCCCAGGCGCCGCAACCCTGTCTTGCATGGGGGGCAGTACATGATGCATACTTGGTCTGCCAGTAAATCGATTTCCCTCCAGCAGCCTTTAGCGGTCGATCCAGCGGGCTGCAGGTCATGTTCTCCGGAGTGTCCAAGTACCTGATGTGGTACCCGCACTAATTAGTGCCGGTGGGTGCCCTGTTGCGTCTGGAGGCGGCCGTGGTGGATGGCCCTGCTGCGGTCCGGCGTGCGCTGGACTGCTGGGCTCTCAGTGTCAGTCAGGTCCCTCACACCTCACCCCCAAGTTGGCCCTGTCTCTCTTGTCGCTCTCTTCCTGGCTCGTATGGATACCTTTTGGCTGGGGCGGAACCTGGGCGGGCACCTTGACTGGGCTGCTTGGCTGGGCTGACTCCCATCCCGTAATACCGTACCTACCTACCACCACGGCCACGGCCAAAGCGTATGTGCTCTCTCTCCTCCTGTTCCTGATCTCGACTTCCTCTCTCACCTTCACCTCCTCACCACCACTCTTCCCTCCGGGGCAAACCTCTACTGTGTTATTCTACTGCTTTGCAACATTGGTTTCTGGGTTTTTGTTCAGACGAGAAGTGATTCACCGGCACAACCGGCCTTCACTTCCCAACTGCAGCCCAGTCTACTGGCTATGGAAAAGTGACGTCCTGGCCTGCCTTACTTGCCCGCCCCAGAGTCCACCTGCGAGAATAATATACGCAACAACCCGGGAGTTTCCAGCAACGAACCACCGCCGACTCACTCCCACGACGCAAAATTCCCTTCTCCGAGCCTCCAATTCGACCTTACACACGTCTGCCTTCTCATTGCTCCCTTGGAATCCCGAGCCAGAGCATGCGAGGTGCAACCCGCCTTCAACCGAACCGATTCGCGTGACCTCTTGAGATCCACGATGCCTTCGATCAGGGTTCCGGATACCGGCCTCATTCTTGAGAGCTCGGCCGCCTCGGGCAACCCCGTGCCCCCTCAAGCCTTCACCATCAACCTCTCCGACAATGTCCTCGAGGACTTGATCAAGTGCGTACAGAGTGGTGAAGACCTCCAACTATCCTTGGGGAGCAGCCCAGTAAGTAATCACCACTGCTTTGCCTTGCATTCCGAGAACCCCGGCTACAATCCTATTGTCTCGCCGGGGAACAACCACCATCTGGGCCAGCCTGCATGCATGACAAACGCTGCGTCGCTACCAGTCGACGTCAACCGCGGCGAGCCTCAGCATTGTTCCCAAGCGCAACCCACCCTTCGAAGGGAGTTTATCTTCATGTATGCTGACGGGACCTTCCTGCAAAGACACTGCTCTACGGCTCAAGCGCACATACCCTCTCTCCGACTTCCGATTCCTTTCCTTCCGACCTCTTCCTCACGAAACCCTTCGATTCGACGAAACGAGCCACACGACTTCCGCAGCCAACGTCATTATGGAAGAAGCTCCCCGGCTCCGAGGCACCCAAGAAGGCCGAGCGAGCCAAGGCCAAGCCTGCCCCTTCCACCTCGTCGTCAGGCATGGACTCGGATACAGAGAACCTGCAGAACTCCATCAAAGCGGCCAATGCATCGAAGAAGACGTATGTGGACGGTGAATGGGTCAAGCTGGCCGTGGCACAACTAACAGGGCAAATAGGTCGCAGGTTATGGACAAGCCACTGCCGACGAAGAAGGCTGCGGGAACCAAAGCCAAGTCGAAACTGCTGTCGAGCATGGCCTCGTACGGCAATGGAGGCGGAAAGTCTTCGCCATCATCGCCGGCGCTGGTAGCCGCCAGCTCCCCGTCAACGAACGCCGTCTTCTCATCTTCACAGCAAGTCGTCGAGAAGTTCAAGGAGCAGCGATCCATGATCGTCCACGAACTTGCTGTGCAAGACCGGTCGGAAGACTACCTGGAAGACCTATGGAGTGGCAAGGAGGAAGAGTTCAAGCCAGCTCTGGAGAAGGTTGCCCAGTTCGAGAAGGACGCGCAGAAGTGGGCTTTGAGAAAAAACTACTGGAAAGAGTTGGACGTGTGGAAGTACGATTATGATACCCAAGATACCCGACAGAAAGCGATCGACAACGCGATCCGTCAGTTCGATAAGATGCGACTGGCAACGACGGAACCCGAGTGGCAGAAGCTCCTGCCCAGGGAGGAGCGAGGCAAGGGCAAGATTCTCAGCAAGCTGCAAGCGAACATCGCGAAAGCCTCTGCCGCTCCACCACCGAAGATTCAGGTGCAGGAGCCTGGCGACGACAACGAAGACGTTCTCAAGGAAACAACCAAGAAGGGCGGCGAAACCATGTCAAGATCTTCATCAAACCCCTTACCGCCGAAGCCAAAGAAGGCTGCCCCCGACCCGCCCCCGGCGAAGAAGTGGAAGTCGCAAAGCAAGGCCGCTACCGCAGCCAAGGCTGCCGCAGAAAAGAAGAAGGAGAAGGCGCCTGCCCCCGGCAAAAAAGTTCTTTCCGCTGAGTTCATCACGAACTCGGATTCGGACTCAGAATCGTCAGAGGACAAGCCAATGGCGAGCATTGCGGCAGCCAAACCCAGACCAGCACCCGCGGCAGCCGCCCCCGTCCCTGCACCCAAGAAGAAGCCGGATACCTCTCTGCCACCGAAGCCCAAGATTGCCGCGCCAAAGCCTAGGCCGAAGCCGGTTGAGAAGCCCGAGAGGCCTGAGAAGCCCATCGAGCGACCGGTGGAGAAGTCAATTGAGCGACCGAAGGAGAGGTCAGTTGAGCGGGAGGCAATCAAGACGGTCAAGTCGCAGCCGCCTAAGCGACACCGAGAGGAGGAAGCAGACGACAGCAGCTCAAGTTCTGGCGCGCCCCTTGCGAAACGGGCGAAGCAGCCTAAGGCGGCGCCCATCAAGGCACCCGTCAACCTCAAGCAGCGTCCCGCGGATGTCTCGCATGCCTCACCCCGCAATTCATCCGGTGTGTCATTCAAGAGCAAGAACACATCGCCAGTCAAGTCTTCGCCTCTGGCTTCGTCACCGCCTACGAATGCTTCAGACTTCGAACAGTCAGCACCCAAGAAGCGCAAGGCCATGGAATCTTCCGACTCCTCCATCGACAGCGCCCGGGCCAAGACCGCCCCCAAGCGCCAACGCGGACTTAGCCCCGACCTGGTCAGCAAGGCCCAGCGTTTCAAGCTGTTCTATGAAAAGTATGAGGCTCTGCACTGGGAAATTGCCGACATGTCACACCCGCCTGAGGACAAGATGGCGGACCTGCTCGACATGCGCGAACGACTGAAGGTCATGAAGACGGAGATCTACAGGGAGTGCCCGCCTCCCATCGCGGTCGCCTAGAAGGCGCCTGAGAACGGACAGCCCAGACAGCTCAAGAGGAACGTGTTGACGAGATCAGCGAAGAGGGATGAGGCGAAAAGGCAAACTTGATTTGCGGCGGCTTTTTTGATTGATTTTCTTTTTTCCCCTCAAGCGTTAATTCACGGGGATATCTCGCCAGATCCTGGATAGGACGGCCACATGAGACCAGCATCAGCAACAGCGAATGATTCTTTCTTTCCCTTTCTCTTTTCATATTATTTGGACTGGATGGCATTTGCATCAAAGGTCAGGCGGCATTGGCGACCAGCATATAGGATTGCATGGACAAAAAAACCGAGCTGGAACACCGTGGATACGGGCCAGTATTTTGACATCGTCTCTTGGTTTCCGGGGGAGGTTTACTCTTTTTTCCCTCCCCTTTCTTCATTTTCTTTGATACCACGAGGTAGCCACCCACACAAAAATCAAAAATCGAGAATGATATCCTCATGATGAACACGTCCTTTGTTCCCCCATGTGACAGCCCATGTTGTGCAACGGCGTCTAGCTGATCTTTGCCGCTTTTTTATGCAAATTGTCAACGTCATTCCCGCTCTGCAGCGATGCAAACAGCCGTGCGCTGCAGCGTCCTTTGGCCATATCCACAGCTGCAGCTTGCATTTCATATGCAGATGGGATGCATATCCCAGGAAGTAATGAATCCAAACAACAGTAGAGAAGGGGAAGCATCCATCCCCATCCCCTCCGTCCTTCCTTGTGCTTGTTGTTGTTGTTATCGATGCTGCAGTTTGTGACGTCGATCATTTCGCTTTTCCCCACATAAGGTTCGCGAAAAATCAAGGTCCCCAAAATTTCTGTTACTGCGAATTACTGGGTCTCTGCTGGTTTCCCTTTCTTTCTCTGCACTACGGATACGTACAGAACGGAAAGGGGGCGCCGCGGGATGGGATGGGAATCCACCAGAGCTCCCCGCAATATTTACGTGAGGGATTTCGTGTTTTGGCTCATTAAAGTTGATTTCAACGGCAATACGACGGGGCGCCCTATGTCTGTCTCTCTGTTTCGTGACGGGCCCCTATTTTTCATCGCTCGTATTTTGTGTCGGGCGGTCGATTCGCCTCGAAGGATTGGTGTTTTTTTGGTATTCCATCTGCCTAGCTTGTCTTACCTGTAAACTAGGTCGTTCGGGGTTGACCGTTGAAGACATGAGCTGCGTGTGCTGTGTGTTTCCTGCTTCCTTCTTACCCCTTTCGGCACCCCGCAAGTTCGTGTTCAGCAGGCTAGATTGCTTTTTGTCCTTTCCCCGTCTTAGAGCCATGGAGAGAGACACATACACACATCACACGAGGCTCTCGTACAAGCTGACGGAAGGATTGTGTGTAAGCCGAGGTGGCACGACGCATAAGAATAGGGCGGCGGTGCGTGCGCTGCGCCGCTGAAAGCTTCTGGTCCAAGCCGCGCCGCCCCCGTCGCCGAACATGATGAATTTCGGTGGCAACATGTTGGAATGTACCGACTCCGTACTCTCTCTGTAGTCATTCACATCCAAGGTTTCCTTTCCCCCAAACTTAATTGTCGTGGAGGAGGAAATAGATGGGCTCTGTCGGGGGGTGTTCCCTTCGTTTTCTTCCAGAACATGCGCGACGCAATGCTGGATGTTGGATGTTGGCAAACGAAGGGAGGGGTGGTACGGGAACACCGTAATAACGAGCAGGGGGGCATATTGGGAAGCAGGAGGGGCCGCCCGCCCGTCCACCCGCCCGCGCCCGCGGCTCGCGCGTCCCTTAGCTTGGCCTTCTTTTTCCCCGCTGCCGCCGCGCCTTCCGGGCCGCCGTAGTGTGGTTGTCGTTTTTTAAGCTTTGGGCCAACCCCCGGGATGATGGCGCGCGGTTGAGCCCGGATTGCCACTTGGGTCAGTGTCACCCTGCCCGCCCTTTGGGTGGCGCGGATACCCGCGGACGGGGGCCGTTGGCAGATGCTTTCGTCAAGAGTCACATTATTCCTTCGAAGATTCCTGGAGATGGCATTTGAGAGATTGGGGTTCGGGTTTGCAAGTTCTCTTGTTGGAAGAGGTTGCTACCTCCTCTGTTGGAAGCCAGCAAGCGATGGGTGCGTTTGGTGTAAAGTGGGACAAACTTGGGGCTTGTTTACTCTCAGAGTTGATCTGGCAAAAGAGCTTTTGGACTCTGTGGAATGAATATGCTTGTGTCCGGATGGAAATGCATGTCTTGTGCCGGCGCATCGGTTTTGTGCGGCTTTCTTTGTATGCAGGCATATGTCTATGCAGCTTTGTGGGAGATGGTGCTTGGGGATGGCATCGCATGGCAGGCTTCTGCCACAACATTCACCACAAAGGTTCAAAGAGCTTCACCGCGATGGCAAGACAGCTAGCTGCCACAGCCGACCCCAGATATATACCTCCCTCGCTGGCGCAATGCCACCGAAGTCCCAACCAGAATCCAGAAGCCGTGACACTGATCGTCCAAGGCAACATCGTCGCCGTCTTCGAAACCGCTTCAAGTCTTCTCCCCATCAGCCAGCGCAATGTCACGAGAACGCTTCATCCCCCATCACAGCCGACCAGTCTACATGGACGAGTACGGTCGCATGACACAGGACGCATTCCACTTCGACGCCCTCCAGTCCTCGCTGCCTGTGCCGCTGCCCCGGAATGGCTTCGTCTACGCCTTTGCGGCACCCACCGTCTCCAACGCCAACAATGGACGCTCGCCTCCAGTATCCCCGAGGTCGAGCGAGGAAGCCAGACGTTCTCGGCGAGGCCAGCAGGGCAACGACAGCCCTGAGCGGGATCGCAAGGACAGGAGCAGCCGCGAGGGCAGTCGTCGCAGCGCCAAGAGCGAGAAGAGCACCGCCAGCAAGGACTTGGTCAAGGCTGCGTCCACTCACGACAATGCAGCGCGCGAGGAGTGGCTGTTGGGGGCCAGGTTCTCACTGGAGCATCTTCACGATCAACTCAGTGCGGCTCACTGGATGTACAAGAAGGCACATGACGACTTCGACAACAAGATCACTCCCGACGTGAGAGAATTCGTGCAGAAGGGCACACTGGGGGATATGTGGGCCGACATGCTGCGGACGAACGCGCGAAAGGAGGAGGATGAGAGAAAGGCCGCAGGCAAGCGAGAGAAGGCGCCCAGCTTTAGAAGCGTGAGAGCACAGGTCAAGCATGGCTTGACGAGTCTAACGAACGCCACTTGCTACGAGATTCCACCCACGGCCACCTCACATGATCAGGATACAGTCATCAAGAGTCACATCAACGGCGTCATCTACGCTGTCGAGGAAGCTTTGGAGTTCGCTAGAGATGCCGACGAGGATCATGAGGCCTGCAGCAAGGCTATCGAGAAGTTCATCTGGGCACGCAATCTCACCAAATCCAATGCACACCTATGGAGAGACCTCGACCTACCTATCGTAGCTGGCCCAGGTGAGCCCACCGACGAGTAGCCAACCACAACTGACACCAGAAGCAACGGCGGATGGCGGCGCGGGTGACGACAACAAGGAGCATGCCCAAGAGGAGGATACCAGCAACGAGCAGGCCAGCAACAAGGATGCGCAGTGGCAGCAGACGAATAGTGCGACTGATGCACCCCCGAAATGGTGATGTGGTCGTTGATGTTGACGGATGAAGCTAGATGAAAATACATTTGGATTGTTAGTAGTATCCTTGGAACTTGAGCGATGGGAGAGAGCAGAAAGCAGCTTACCTGGAAAAGAAAAAAAGTGAAGCACCGTCCTCAACAGAATGATCGGAATTGAATTGTCAAGTCCCCCGCCCAGCCGAAGCCAGTCGGGATCCCAGACGCTGCGTATCGCACTCAAGTGCTGTGCACAATCTTCGCAATGACTCTCCCAAAGGGTCACCGAGTCCAGAACCCCGTCTTCCCCCGAAGGGTATACACGAGGACGGCTGCGGGCCCTGCTTTTCTGATGCCAATTGCAAGCGTGAAGTCACGCCAGACCCTCGCGGGCAGACCCGTCATCCCACACAGGGCAGGAGACATTGGGTGGTAGTGAAGATGTTACTCCGAATTTCTCATATGCCATTCTGAAAAGACGAGCTTCTCGAGAGATCGTGCTTGCGCACAAACTCTCTGTTCGTAGCATAGAAACGCAGCGTTGAAGAGGACGGTGCTTGAAGAGAGGAAAAGAGGAGAGAAGTTGGAAGCGCCGCAGAAATTGCAGCCTTTTTTATACTGTGACGTGGGGTCGGTTGATCTGTGACTCCACTGCAGCCTTGCATGTGAGGCCAACCAATCAACAACAACGGCAGGAACAAACCTTGCGAGGGAAAGACCCTTGGGGACGTGGGTCCCCACCTGCCAGATCAGTGATCTGAACCCCACGTTTGATGGGCCAGGCGCATCCGATAACGATGAGGGTCCCTGTCGGCGTTAACGTTGGTTGGTCTCAGTGTGTCGGGTGCTTTTGGCGATGGGGTCCCTTGGGTACCTTAGCGGAAAGTCCAGACCGCCAGCGAATTTTTCCAGTGGCTGAACCCCCTTTCCCATAAACTTTCGGAAGCACCTTGCGCCTCTTCTTTGTTCGGCAACCACTTCTTCTTCATTATTAGAGTCCCTTGGTGTTTTAGAAAACATAAAATAGAGAGCCCCTAATAGGACCTTGATTCGACCGCCAAGATGTCACTCGAGCCCAAGGATTTCCCTCAAATGTGGCAGAAGCCATCAAGTGAAGACTTACTCACCACCTTGAAGCAGCTGGAACTCAGCCCCCCGATATGGAGTCACAAGCGCAAGCGATCGGAGATCGTTCACGAGCAGGAAGCCACGGCCTACTTTCGGCGTGAGGTATCAATGTACCTCTCCTCCATCATCAAGAGCGGACTTGCATGGATCGAGGATGACGATGAGAAGGAGGCGATTTGGACGGAAGCCAGCAAAAGGATGACGGAGCGTTGTGGACGAACAGGTACGTGAGGGAGACCACATGCTGGATAAATTTCTGACAAGAAGTAGCAATGGGCGAGATTACCAGGCGGTGGCCCTTCAGAGAGGATGCTCGCACTCCAACGTTTGAACTCATTATTCGGGAACCGCCCCTGACTGGCGACTCACTCGGCCTCAAGACCTGGGGCTCGTCCTATGTGCTTGCTCAGTACCTACCTAGTCTTGGACCTACGTCTCTGTTCCGTCTTTTTGATGAGTCACTTGGCCAGCCTCGCCCGCCCGTGTTGGAGCTGGGATCCGGTACTGGGCTTCTCGGTCTGGCGGCAGCTGCCTTATGGAAGGTCCACGTTATCTTGAGCGACTTGCCCGATATCATGGAAAACCTGCGGTTCAATGTCGAAGCCAACCGTGCAACTGTAGAGAAGCTCGGTGGGTCGCTCGATGCGGGGGCTCTTACGTGGGGAGGCTCAGGAGAGGACGAAGTTGACCAAGATCTCTTTGAGAAGAAGAATCAGTTCAAGGTCGGCGATCACCAGGCGTTTTTGGTTAGAACAATGGCTGACAGATATCACAGGTCGTCCTTGCCGCGGATCCGCTCTACGACGACATCCATCCAGGCCTCTTGGCCGGTGCTTTTTCAGATCAACTTTCCCTGGAAGAGGATGCTCGCGCAGTCGTCATGGTCCCGCTGAGAGACGAGACAACCAAGAGACTTTTGCAGAACTTCAGAGACGCGATGAAGAACCAAACACGGCCGCTTGCCTGCATCGAGGAAGGAACTCTTGACGGGCAGGACGACTGGGGCGAAGCCGACGAGGGCTCTCCGGTAAACTGTTGGTGGGGTGTTTTTGCGCGTCAGTCACTGGCGTAGGCGGCAAGCATTTGTTGAAGCGAGCGATGCATTTAATTGTTTGCATACCACACATTAGAAACATAGACATAAAGAGGCTGGGGGTACTAAGAAGTAGACCTAGATCTAGACTACACGATAGACAGAAACTTTCCAGCAATAGATAAGGAGTCGGATGAAATAGATGCAATTACCAGTCTAGTTTCCTTCCCTTTCCCAACACGCTGTCAGCTGAGCGGTCTGGCTTCCCCAGCTTTGCTGACTCCAACTGAATCACAGCACAAACTGCAGGAACGATATCGTGGTCCTTTCCTTCGTGGGATATCTCCACCTCCACCACCTTCACTTATCACGAACTTCGGCGTTCTTTTCAACAATCTTACTCTCCCTCACGTTCACAAACAAAAATTCAATCAGTCTTCCAGTTAATCACCACACTCTTTACCACCACATCCTTCATATTCTCAAAACCAACAAACACAAGCTTCAACCATGGTAGGCCAGATCACATACACTGAGGAGCAGATTCTCTTCATTCTGCGCTTGTCTCTTGAAAACGAGAAGCGCGACGAGATTTTGAGACAGTACCACCAGCGCTTCAACAAGCCTCTCACTGCTTCACAGCTTCGATATGTGAAGGGCAAGTACGGCCATGACCCCGAGTTCGGGTAAGTGCTTCTCTCCAAGGGACAACAAGCGGGTGATGCGCCTTTTGTGTGCGCGTGTCAATGAGCCTGTTGTCTAGTTTGGTGAAATATTTTACTAACGACAAACAGCACGGCGTTGATCAATGGAGCTCTTCCCACAAATGGGGGTGCCAGAAAGACAGCACCTCCTTCGCCGCCGCCAAAGCAGTATGTCATCAATCACAAAGGGCCAGTATCATTATCTGACTGAGTCACAGGAAAACCCGAATAGTGATTAAGAGGCCCAACAACTCCATCAACCAAGGTTCTTCAAACACGCATTCACCCTGCCCAACTCTGCCAGGGCCAATTCAACACCGCGGTCCTCAGCACATTACCACTGGCCATGCTCCTCTTCACTGCCAAGACAGCGCCTTCACCGGATATCCCCAGCAAACGATACGAACCCAATCTTCACTTCGGTACGAAGCATATCCTCAGCCCACAGGTATCACGAACAATGCCGTATCCAGCCATCAGCCACCACCCCAGCCGGACCCAGCCTGGGCGCCAATCTGGGATCCTGACCACCCTTACGGCTATCAACCCGTCCTGGAGCACTACAAGACTCAGTACAACCTCAATGGCTCAAGCAAGCCGGCCACCAAGCGCAAGCGCGAAGACTCTGATGACTTTGGGGAGCAGGCGAATGGAGCATCTCTCCAAGAAGAATATGCCGTCGACGCCAAGCGTGTGAAGATGGAGTCACCGGCCATGAATCTCCAGTACGCATACCCCGACTACGATCCGGCCGTCGCCCACAACTCCTCCTGGTACCAGACCCAGGTATCTGAGACCACGCAAATGAACGAGAACATCGCTCAAGCTGTGTCGCCTCTCACCGGCTTACTCAACCAAATTGATACAGAGTTTCTGGCTCAAGGCAACTCTCCCCTCGCAATGTCTACGGCGCCTAGCTTTTCAACATTGCCAATGTGTCATCCATACACCGGAGCGATGACCACAGCCCCGATCTCCGCCTCATACCTCCAGACTCCCCAAATGGGCTACTTTGACCCCTACCCAGACGCGACTTGGTGCCCCGGCATGGACACAAATGGGACCTTACTGGCATCGTCTCCAAACTCTTTGCCCTCGCTGTCCAATCAGAATTCTGGAGTTTCAAGCAACGAGACAACGTCCTCGTGGACGACCCCATACCTCGACAACATGAACGAGGACGGCTGGCACAACACCTCCAGCCCTTTGGAGAACTCCCTTCTCAACACACCAATGTTTGATCCGGCCTTAAATCAGGACTTGACTCCGTACATGGACCCGGCTCTCCTCGATGACGACCAGAGTGGCGCAGAGACGGGCCAGACGCAATGTTCTGATCATGCCGTCAAGCTGGAAGAAGACACGATGCGTTCCGACGAAGACGGCACCTTCGACTGGGAGGACATGTTCGATTCTGGAAGCAGCACGAACGACGAAAGTGGACAATCTCAGGATTGATTTCTGGGACAGAGCAGGAGGTAATTTGGATCAAATATCACCTACACTGGGATATTGGTGCGACGCGACACGCACGTTGCGCGAAAGTCGAAAATTATCTTTAGGACAGCAGTCGAAGCAGGATCAGTCGACTTATGCGAATGGATTGAATCCCTACTCATTTGAAGATCGCCGCAGAGAACGGCAAAGGATACAGATGAGATAGGGGTTAGGTAGTCATTGCGACATAAACTATATAATTTCTCTTTTGGACAAAGGCACGATATCCATCCTGACGCACGATGAAACGAATGATGATGGCCCTCAGGCTTGCCTCCTTACTGCTCTCACGCAGCACAAAAATCAGGTGCGATTTTATAGCCCCCCAAAACATTGTCCAAGCTCCGGCGCCGAAATTCATCTACGAGAGGGTATCTAAGTGCAGCAGAAACGAACAGACGGGGCCGCTTTCCTCCCCAAAAAAAACATGATACCTTCTCCAAGCTTAAACAGTTGTTTGCGTTCAATGAGTGCCCTCCGCTTTCCGCCCTATATGGTGTGTTTGTAGAGACTGGCAGTGTTTTTCATGGTAATCATAAGTGGAAGCCCAACGTGAAATGCCAACAGAATGTGTCCTCAGATGCGTGATACAAATGCTCAAATGGCAATGCTGACTGTTTTCCTCGAGTCTCCCTCTTCTGTGGGGAAACTGAACACCAGTTTGTAGAGGTCGCGTAGAAAGACGTATTGGGCAGCACGGCCGGCCATGTAGTTGACACTCCTTGCCATGTCGTTTGCCGCGATACGCTTTCCTCGAATCGGAAGCAGCGAAGATCCGCGGAACGATGCATCCGCCTGTACGAGGTTCTTGTAGTTCTGCAGCAACGTAGCATGAGCCGGGAGGGAACCGAAAGAACCCGTGGGCATCTGCTTCACGAAGGCCTGCAAGGCGGCCTTCTCGGATTTGTTGTCGAGCGCTGGATCTCGGGCGTAGCCAACGTTCATAGCCGCCTTGATAACGAGAGCCTTGATTCTACTGGTGTTGCTGTCGTCGCCTGCAGTAGTTGTCGTGGCCGTGCTTGATGTCTTGTTGCTGCTTTGTGAGTAGCTTGACAGCTGGGAAGCGCTGCTCGACCAACGGCCTCCACGGCCACTGTCGGAGGTGGTACCGAGGACCAAGATGTTGGGAACTCGTGGCGATTGACTCTCTGGAGAGATTGGGGTGTCTTCGAATTCCGTGACCGGAGTCTCGGGCACTGGAGGAGGCTTCCTCGTGCGCTCCTCCACAACGCTCTTGTGGCTTTCTCGCTTCGAGTAGGAAGAACGGTTGGATGCTCTGCTATCTCGGCCTGACGGCTGTTCAAAGTTTTGTTGGTGGCCGAAGAAATTTGTCTGACTTGGCCTCGGGGTGTTGCGATCTGGACGGACTTGAGTCCATCCATCTCTGAAGAGATCGCACAATTCCCAACAAGCCTGTACTGCTGACCCGAGGAGTTCCTCGTCGGGGGCCCTTCCATCTCGCCTGTTCTGTCTCAAGCTGAAAAGCATCTCGGCTAGTGACCAGCAGGCTTTCAGTAAAGAGTCAGTCTCCTCGGCCAACTCGCTTCGTTGCTTCATCAGCCGATGACAAAGTGTGATATAGAAATCCAGCGTTCGTTCCCGAAACTGTTCTGGCAAATTTCGTATATCCTGAGCGCTGTACAGACTGAAAGAGAGTTAGCATGCATTCATGCATGATACCGTTACGCGCTCGTACTCACTGGTTATTGAGCTCGAAGCTAACCCGGAGAATTGAATCGGCAACTTCATCCTTCTTCTGTCGGACATCGAAGAGTGACTGACAAAAGTCACGGCAAAGGTCGAGATTCTCTCGTACGTTGTGACCGTACAAGTCCTCGTCCTGGTTGTCATAGAGCCTTTGGCAAAGCTTCCAACAAGCCATCCACGCCTTCTCGTGTGCGTCCGGGGTTCCTGAGCTGTTGAAGACCCTCATCCGGTGGATAGAGCTCAGATTTGCCAAGGTGTTGCATAGCGTCCAGCACTCGTGAAGTGCAGTTCGTAGTGCCGTGATCTCTGCAGCCTCATATGGCAGACCGGGGGTGGCGTAGTCTTCATCGTAAGTTTCGGCGTCGGTTTCTTCTCCCCTCCTTTCATCGATTTCTGATCCATGTTAGTTAGAACCATGAGCGGGCGGCAGAAGCAAATGCGTACTCTCGAGGCTGCTAGTGCTGCTTGAGCGGAGCCTGGATGACTCGCTCAGCATATCTTGTAGATCCTGTGCTCGTGGCGTGGCACTGTCGATGCTGTAGCGTACAGGCCTGACATCCGTGGAGAGTGGAGGAGGAGTAGGCAGTCCGGGAGATCTCGACTTTGTGAATATGGTCAGCCACCTGTCTCTCCTGAAGTCAGTTGGTAGCGCACCTTGGATGCATGTTCTGTAACAGGCGGAAGGCTCATTGTATCAGTCTTCGGCGACGTTCTGACATCAGCCTTCGCAGACTTTGCAGACCTCGGTGATGACGACTTCGCGTCAGACTTTGGCGATGACTGCTCGCTAGCCTGGTCTGGCTTGACAGTAGGGTCATTTGAAACCTGTTCAAAATTAGTCACTGGTCATCTAATATGACCCAGTTGCGACTTACCCAGCTGTGGAAGCTCTCGGGCGCATGGATGACTGAAACAGCCTCTTCGCTGCCAGTCTGTCGAACGTGATCGGGGATATTCGTGGTGAGCATCACGAGCTGGCACACGTTACTATTATTACTATACACCATTTCCGCGGTTCAATCTGCATACCTGGGGGTGAGGCAAAGGATTGGCAATTGTTGGTCGAGCCTGAGCTTCTTCTGCTTCTTCATCTTCGATTTCCGTCGTCTCTGTGCCAGTCGAGGTGACAGGTGAAGGCCCAACAATATCGCTTGGGCTCATGAGATGCATGCCGCTCGACATTCTTTGGATTGAGTTCGGTCGGAGGGAATTAGAGTTGGACTGTTCTGAAGCAGCTGACGACCTGGCGAAGTGTGAGTGCTTGCTTTGCGAAATTGGACATCTACGTAGCTTACATGCTGGAGAATGGCGATTGGAATGATCCGTTGTCTGGAGAAGAAACAGACATCTCGTTGTGATGCGAGTAGGCCGACATTTGACTTCCAATAGACGATCGCAGGGGCGCTTCGAGTGCCATGATCAGTCTGAAGTCCCTTTCTATAAAGACGACGTCCTAGTCCTTCACGACCTCAAGGGTTGGATTTCAGGCGAACTGCGACGGCGGATGGTAGTCGAAAGAATGCCTCGGGAGCTCGACGCAGCACAGTTGTAGGTTGACTAGGCCGTCTCCAGGGCCGTGCTGGCTGTTGGCCTCGATCCTTGAGGCCGTCGAGGCGAAGGATCAAGCTGTGCTGGATGCTCGGGTCTCGTTGACGGCGGCCTGGGGATCACCAAGCTTCGAGACGAATAGCGGCTGGCTCGAAAACGAGAGAGCTCGAGAGAGCGAGGGTGGGGAGGGCGGTTTAAGAGGAGCTGTGCCTACTGCTACCTCAATTCTGGGTTGAGGAATGGTAGGGTAGGGAACTGGGGGCCCTGGTTGTTCTTGTCTGTACCTCGCTCACGCGAAGTATCGACAGGGTCAGGCGGGTTTGGCAGCGTCGTGGCGGGTCTTTTGCGCTTGCTGGTCGAACGGCTAGGGGGGACGGGAGACCCAAGCAGCAAGCAGTATTACCCGTGGTTCTAGGTTCTGAAGACCGAAGGATAAAATTATGGGGCGGAAGCGTTGGAACGACCTGCGGGCAACGCGACTACCGCTTCGGAGGGGGATGGAAGACAGTGAGAGGACGAGGAAGCACTGAATCAGGCTGAGCTGCGCGTGTCTGCGATTATGCTGCAATGCATCTGTAGGAGGGGCGGTTGAGAAGACCTGCGGCTAAGATTCGACGAAACGGATGACAAGCACGGCTCCACCGAATGCCTAGTCGTCCAGTCGGTCTCGCGCAGCCGGGAGAGAAGACTGAAGACGGGCGGACAGCCAGCAGGACAGACGACAGCCGATGTGGATGTCAAGCCTGTGCCGCAGAGGGTCTTAAGACTCAGGGCGGGTAGAGCTTGGTAGCACAGGTCGGATGTGATGGGACGGCAGCAAAGCGTGGAGTTGTTGTCAACCAAGAGACAGAAGTGAGTGCTCTATGTTCCGTGACCTGAGTCGATGGTAAGGTACCCGGGACGGTGCAAGACAAAGATGACGGACGAGTTGCAAGCTAGATGAGACAGATGTCAGAGTTCTCTGGTGTTGTCTGAATGGCTGGTCGAATTTCGGCCCGCCCTATGGACAGGCACCCGACCTCACATGGAAAGAAGGGACCGAGAGCAATCGGCTTTGGCTGTGCTGGCCGAATCATAGATGAGCAACTCGGCAGGACAAACGGAAAGAGGGTGTTGGCATGGCCGTCAGTCTGTCGGGTTCGAGGACCACAGCGTGGGAACAGAAAAAAAAAAGAGGACGGGAGGCGTTGGGACCCGGGCATGATCCAATCCGTGGGCTGCGTGGGATTGGACTTGTTCGGCCTCTTCGTTCTCTGACCCAAGAAAGGCTCTAGAGGGGCAGTTGGTAGGGCAGGCACTTGCAGGCATCTTGGGAGGCAGAAGGAGCCAGTGAGATGTGCAGCTGCGCGTGTTTCCCCAAGGACATGGCAGACACCTCCTGACGGGTTCGACCAGTCAGACGTGAGCACAGCGTTGTGTCGGTGGATGAGAAGAGCATCGTCGAGCTGTGGGCTGCATGAAGCAGACAGGCGTCGGCGCTTAGCAGAGGTGGGCGTCGCATCCTCCAGCGAACCACGACCTGCCCTGGCCCTGCGGCAGCCCCACATGGCCCCCGGAGGTGGAGGGCATCTTAGTGCTCGGAGTGGAGGGGAAGGGAGCTTGGGAAGTGAAGGGAAGGCAAGCCTTGAAGGTAAGAAGAACATGAACGTTGAACTAGTTTCAGTGCGCTGGTGTAAATGGCTGCTTTCCTCAGGGTAACAACGTGGCTCAAGCATTGGTGTTGTTGTTGGCGGTACCGAACGAGGTGCCCGCCGTCATTCATCACAGTGAGCAGTCTCAATTCCAACGGGTAGGTCGTGTGTAAGACAGCCAGCCACGCCGCATCTGTCCTCCTTTCAATGTCTTGCCTGGCTGTCCACAGTCTGCGTCAACGAGACGAGATGAGGTCGCAGATTCGAGTTCTTAGGCCGAGCCGGTGTGTTGGGCCCGACGGTATCGACCGTGTCTGCATGGCTGAGTTGGGACTTTTGCGCCCTTTTCGATTGCTTGCAGCGTGCCTGCTCCTTCTTGTGCATCAAGGGTGGATGGGCGGATATCTCGCAACAACCTTCTTCTCGTGGTCTCCTAGCCACCATTCAGACATTCAAACACTGTCATGGGCCAATCCGCCGATGCCGTGTCATGGAAGACGCGAGCACTCAGTCACGCTTCCTCCAAGTGCGTCTGTGTTGCGTTTGGGGGCGGTGACACGCGTGCGTGTTCGTGTGAACGGCTCTGCCCGTCCGTCATGTCTTCAGCCTGTCTCGGCCGCCCTTTGCCGCCCTGGTGAGATGGTGAGACCGATGGGAGGCTTCGCTTTGCTGGGCGCGGGGACAATTGTTGGAACCTGCACACTTTCACATACCTTCGTACACCTGCACTAGCTCCAACACACCTTTCTTATTTGCTGACTCCAAACTGACGGAACCGAAAGTGGCCTCGACCGCGATACTCGACAGGGGGTGTGCTGGTGGTGGCCCGAGTCGGTCGGTCAACAAACAACCAGTGGCTGGGGCGGGCATTCTGTTCCCATTGTCCGAACCAACGTGCTACTGCTATTGCTTTGCTTGGTGATAGTCTGTCTGCCTAATCAGGTCTGGAGGCGTTAGGCCTAGCGTTATCCGAACTCTTGGTAAGATGTCAGCTCAGGTAAACTCGGAATGGATCATGGTCGTGAGGTTGGACCTACGTATGTATGTATCTTGTCGTCTGTGACGCTTGCCTATCAGCCTACATTTCCATTCTTCATCCTGGGTATACTCACTACCCAAGTCGATTTGCGAGTACCTTGTCTTTTCCTGGTCGCTCCAAATCAAGTCTCCGCTTCTTCTATTCATGGTAACAGCAATTCCGACGATTTGGGCCAGCGGCGGTTTTTCTCGCTGTCGGAACGTCTTGAAAATAATGTGGACCCGCTCTCCCACTGATCGACCTCCCGCCTAAGGTACCTCAGGTACTGACACGCCAACTCTGACAGGGCACACTGGCCTCCTGTTTGCGCTGGGGAACAAGCCCGGACCCAGTAACGGCTTCGATCCCTACTGGCACGGCAGGTACGTATTTCCCATTCACCTCCCGTTGCAACTGTTGGTTCTACGACTGAGAGTTTGCCCTCGCTTCTCTTCTCGTCACTTGACGCTCTCCCTCAATGGCTGTTGTCGTGCCACATTTCTTTTTCACCTCCAACCGCATTTGTCCCTCATGCGTGATCGCAACGATAGTCGACTATGGCAACTGACCGACATTCCAAATGCCGGCGAGTTCAGGGCCCGGGGAACCTCCGGGACGGACGTGGGAAAGGGTCAAGAGCCACCAAGGCAATGGACAGCTCCAACACGGCGTCCTCTTGTTCCCTCCCGGAGTCTCCTCGGGATCATGCGGCGGCACAAAGATTCCTATTGTTAGCAAACTTGACCCCGGTCCCAGAACCCGGAAATGCGGAACCATGAGGCGGACCAGCTTGGTTCCAGTTCATCTCGAAATACCCGCGGCCCTGGCCAAACTCCCCGGCAAGGTGTCGATGTCCCGCAGCCACAGTCATCACCTGATAAAACCTCGCTTCCCAAGCTGTCCCGAAACTCGAGTCCATGTTTCCTGCCGCATGCTGTTGGCCCTGAGCTCGCCGTGGCATTCGTGGTCATTCTCGTCATACTTGATGAGTTCCTTCCCAGCTGTTCACCTAGTGCGGTGATAACTGTCGGTGCCTCCCACTGATCACAGCGCTAGCAAATATTCTGGTAAACAAGCGGAGGTGACCCCGGCGATGTGGCGGGGTGCCAGCTCCAGGACCCAGGAATCTGTATCCGGGCACCATTTGCTGATCGCCGATGGAGGCGGGAGGGGTGATGGGGTTGTACTTCACACCATCCAAAACCCTCGTCTGCGATGCCTGGAAGGATCAGCTACGATGCTCTATATCGCCGGGCTGCCGCGTTTCCTGATTCTCTGATATCGCAGAAGATTATCAAAGGCCTCGCGGAGTATGCATGCTACTTCTCCGGCCTTCCAACACCACACAGACTGCTCCCAACTCGGACGCCGACATATGGATCATGGTTGACTGGGGTCGGCGCTGGTATCCCTGGCGCCACGACCGCATCACGCATGCAGGCCAACGCGCATAGGCGCCAACAATTCTGTTCTATGAATTGTTACGGCTCAGTCTTCCCACTTCGGGCAACGCCTCCATTCTGTGCGACCGATAGGAAGCTGCGCTTCTCTGCTTTCTGGGTCTAGCGAGGCACTCGCAGCAGCCATTGCGCGCCAGTTGGATCCTCTATCGCGGTTACGACGGAGTCGTCTTGCGTGAAAGTATCAACTTCATGGGTGGAGCTGTGGGATTTGATCCTAAGTTTGTCTTCTAACCGTTGTTTGTTTGCGCACAATGCATCCATCAGGCGGACTTATCTCCATACTCTGCACTCCGTGCGTCAATCCAAGACGTGTAGTACTTCCCTGCGTCCCACCGACAGATCACTACCTCCCATGAAATGAAGACCAGGCCCCAAGGCCGCGGATGTTATCCGGTTCTGGAAAGTGTGTTGGTGCTCTGGGTGCTCTTAGCGGCAAAATCGCCGCGTCATTTCCAGTTCCTCGGGTTCTTCAATCGGCCACCGGACTCATCCTACGACTTGCGCCGCAACTTTGCTGCTATTGCTAGCCGACCCATGCGGTTGATGATATACGATGATTTGCATGGTTGAGGAAGACGATGAGCCTCGGCGGAGCACTCAATGCATCCACATCGACTAGCACACCTTTCGGGCAGCAATTGGCAAGCCTCTTGGACTGTTGGACTACGAAGACGCATTGTCTCATCCATCTTACGGGGCTCTGACCAGCCACTGAGGAACGACGTTTTGGCCCCCAATACCCAGACTGCCGAGTGATTGAGGCTCTTCTGACCGAGACAAGATGCAAAATTCAGCAATCACGCCCTCATGATTCGAGCACATACAGTGGCGCACTGGTGGTCAGCGACAGGTAACCAGTCGGGGAAGCGATGGTGTTACGTTGAAAATTCTGGACAGTTCTTTCTACCTTGACCGCCAGATCGAAGACTTCCTCCGATCCCAGTTGAAGCACCAACATTCGACTAACGCGCTGCAGCCAAGTTGGGCGTGGGCTTGCGACATCCTGTGGAATGCCTGTCCGATAATCCGCTTGGTATACCCACCTAGATTGTTCAACCAGAGTCCCCGATGCCACAGTTGTTGGAACAAAAGCCCAAGTAAAACAGCAGACATGGCTAGACGAAAGACTGTTTAAGCAGGTCCCGACATATGTTCTTTTCACATTCACATGAGAAGTACACCAAGCGGCAGAATGATGTTGAAATCGTAACATCCTCAACGCAGAGTTTCCCAATCTCCGCTCACAGCCCAAAATGCAAGCCTAGTTCGGATTCATTCCGTCTCTCTTGGTTGCGAGGGGACGTGCGTTTGCCTGATCACCAAGGCAAGAAACCTCATCGCGGGTGGGAATACCAGGGATTCAACGTTGCTCTGTAACTCGATCGGCTTGATAGGCACAGTGGGTGCCGGTTCTTCGTCGTGCACGGGTTGTAAACCGTTGTTTATTTCAGGCACTCTGGTTCCCTAACGCCTTGCAATGCTTTTGAATATCCCAAACTCCTAATATACCGTCACTCCGTCTTGAATCTACGGGTTCAAGGACATCTTCTTCTCGTTACGTCCGTCGGGAGTGTACCTGAAGTTACGCGTAAGAAGTCTGGAACAACGCCGCCTAAGATACGGAGAAACATACTTGAGAAGCTTCTCGATAAGGTCAACGTGAGTCATGACCATACGACGGCAGCAGTAGCGCTTGAGGCCAAGCTGGTCCATGGCGTCGCTGTGTCAAATGTCAATGATGCGCTCGAACATGCCTGATGAGGCCAGCCGCTCCAACTCACCCATCCGTAATGCCGTCGTCAATGAGCTTGAGGTAGCGCTCCCAAAGGTCGCCAGTGACCTGCGTGATTCGTCAGAAACCGCATCTTGCGCGGAGGGGCGTCGCATCGACTAACCTTGCCACAGGAGAAGCAACGAACGGGAATGATCATCTTCGCGGTGTTTTCGGGGTATCAAGATGTCCGTTAATCGGAAGACTGAGCGTGGAGCAGCGGTCGTCTTGGACGTAGAAAATTCGGTCGCGCAGTCGATCGCAATGGAGTCGCCGTCGCCGAAGAAACTGTGAAAGAGGTACTACCGGGCGCGCTGCCTGCGGCGTGCTGAACAAAAATTTAGCGGTCCGTTAGTTTATCCGCTTATCTTATCAGCAATAGATCCACTGTGGGGATATCCACCAATTGCATGGCCCGGCGACGCAGCGGGACCAAAAAATTCCTGGGAAGCAACTCTCGAACTTTTTTTCTGGAAGGGTCGTGTGCGAGCGGAACAGAGCAGGAAATCCAAGCCAAATCGTCGAAGGTCGGCTGCAAAGTCATTTTCCCCTCTTCACCGCCCCGAATCCAACAGCAGCCACTCTTTCTGCTTTCTGTCGACCTTTGCACAAAAGAAAAATGGCACCCTCTACCCCGAGAAGTCGGGACGCCGACACGAAGAAGCGCAAGAGAGACCTAAGCGACAAGGACGGCCAGACGAAGCGCCTACGGCACAAGGGAAGCAAGCCTACGAACAACGGTGATACCGAATCTGGGGATCTTCGCGACAACGCCTTGAACGTTCTGTCGCAGCTCAAGAAGAACCTTACGGACGACCAAATCGAGACCGAGCTCTCCAACCTGGGCAATTCAGATCCTCAGGCGACTGGATGGCAGGTTTCCGCGCCAATGGGTGGCCGCATGGCCGATATCGACCCCATTTTCGTCGAGAAGGAGAAGTGAGAGCACCCGCGCCTTGTGTTGGTTGACTTGTCTGACGTGCGACTAGGTACTTGATCGTTACTTACAACACCTCTCTCCAAATCTACTCGGTTGCCGAATCCCTCCTTATCCGAAGAATTGCTCTCCCAGTGGCCCAGAATACGTATGGAGACAAGTCCAATGCGCCGAACATCGTGGCCACATGCCTCTCTCATACCAAGCCAGACTTTGTCTGGGTGGCCTGCTCCGACGGCAGAGTCTGGCGCGTCAACTGGAAGAAGGGAACCCAAGTCGACCGGGAGTTTCGCACAAAGTCGCAAACTGCGCTTGACATGTCAGTCGCAGCAATCCAGGGAGAGAAGAGCAGCATCGAAGTCATCTACGTGTCGGAGTCAACGGTGCAGTTGAAGGGCGAGATTGTGGCGTACTCTGGGCCCGACTTTACCCAGCCGACATGTGAGATTCTCTTCACGACGAAGCAGGCAGAACAGACTATCCACCTGCTACGCTCAAGCACTGATGGCAAGACGGTTATTGGTGCCACGAGAGACAATCTTATCGTCGGAACAGTCACACCCAATGTCACCAAGACGGACCTCGGCTTGGACTGCGAGTTCTTTGCCTTCAACACCACCGATATCGTTTGCTCCCTCGACTTCAAGATTACCAACCGAGATGACGGCATTGTTGTCGACCTGATTGCCGGATGTGCTCGAGGTGCCATCTACTACTACAACGACATCCTCAGGAAGCTCCAAAACCTGAATGCGCCCAAGTCGAAGAGGGACAGCCTGCAAGGCCGCAAGTACCATTGGCACAGGAGAGCAGTGCATAGCGTCAAGTGGTCCAAGGATGGTAAGTGGTGATAAGACTCGATTCACTTTGAAGCTTTGACTGACACTGTGGGTTCCAGGCAATTACATGCTCTCTGGCGGCTCTGAGAACGTCCTTGTTATTTGGCAGATGGACACTGGCAAGCTGAACCACTTCCCCCATCTTTCAGGAAGCATCGAAAACGTGGTTGTGTCGCCCGCGGGATCCTCCTACGCCCTGCACCTTGATGACAACTCCCTCATGGTTGTCTCGACTGCCGATATGGTTCCGAAAACTTACATCTCCGGCATCCAATCGGCGGCTCGTTTCACTTCAACACCCAAAGACTTGCTTGTCAAGCGCGTCTGGTCAGCCGACCGTGAGGTGCGCCACCATGTGCCCGCCGCTCTCAACCCGGCAGAGCCGTCAAGACTGTACGTCTGCACAGGTGCCGGTCAACAGGCCATGCTGGCTGGTGACCTACAGTCTGCGCCCTTGCTGCAGTCATTCGACATGGAATCTTTCAGAAGCGTCGCGAAGCAGGCCCTTGCGAGAACCCAGCCTACGGATGTCAACATCACGTCCAAGGGAAACCCAATTTCGGAACCCCGCATAACCCACGTCGCTTTCTCTCAGGATAGTGGCTGGCTGGCCACGGTTGACGACTGGCAACCCCCTAAGCGCGATCTGGAGAAGATGGCTCCTGAAGCTCGCGAGGAGTTTATCAGGGCGAGACGCGAGGTGTATCTCAAATTCTGGGCCGTCGGCGAAGATGACCAGCCTTTCGCTTTGTCCTCCAGGATCAACAACCCCCACATCACCAGCCGACCTGAGACTGTCCTGGATCTGGCTGCGGACCACACCTCGAATCGCTTTGCCACCCTGGGCGACGACGGCATGGCGAGGATATGGCATTCCAAGGTCAGACAGCAGGATGGCGTCGAATCTAAAGGCACATCCGGCGAAGTTTTGCAGTCCTGGTCATGTGCTGTTGCCGTAGCTTTGGGCAGCAGCGTGGGATCTGACGCTCTGGCAATCACTGGCGAAAACGCTGGTGAGCGCAGCGGCAGCCTCTGTTTCTCCGAGGATGGGTCTACCCTCTTCATCGCCTTTGGTAATTCAAATGACGGAACCGTCTACGTCGTTGACACGAAATCTGGTGAAATCAGGCTCACATTGGAAAACATGTGGAAGGGACATATCCGCCGCCTGCAAGTTCTCTCTCCTTACATCATCACTCTTTCCGACGACGTGAGAGTGTACGATGTGGTTGCGGACGAGTTGCAGTATGGCATCCAGCTGCCTCGCGGGCGCAATGCCAACATGACTAGAGAGTTCAGCCACTTGGCCATTGACCGCAAGTCAAGAACATTCGCCGTCATTGTTCCCGGCGGCCAAGTCTCGCAACTTGCTGTCATGAAGCCGGAAGAGCCAGAATTGCTCTGCGTCAAGCGCATCCCCCACAGAATCACGAGCTTGGTCTCCACAGGAAGCTCCTCTGGCTTTGTCGCAGTTGACGATTCGGCCCAGGTCTGGACCATCGCTGAGGCTTCCGACACTGCCGCAGTGGCCATTTCAAGACCACTCGAGGACATGCAGTTGGATGGTGAGCCTGTTGCGGAAGATGCCATCGAAGACGAGGAAATGGAAGAAGACGAGCAGATGGCCGTTGATCACGAGGTAAACGGAGCTGGGGAAAAGATGGAATTGGACGATGACGACGCGCAGCCCGCCACTATCAACAGGCAGCGTCTGGCGGAGTTGTTCGACGCGGCGCCAGCATTTGCCATGCCGTCTGTCGAGGATATGTTCTACAAGGTCACAGGGATGCTAGCGACGAAACCTCTGGCATCATCATAGACTTAAAAGTTGTCAAAATTTGTTTAATATACCCAATAATAGACTGGTTACAGGAACAATGTCGACTGTGCCGTTGGAGTTGTTGACTTTGGTCTGGGACTAACACGTCATCCAATCAAGCCTAGTCTGGCCCGAAGACAGCCGTACAATTAGTACCCCGCGGCTCCGATGCGGGGCAGACCCCGACGCTCAGAGCCCCGCTGCCGCAGCACGCCATCCCGTCACGTCATTGGGAATTCAATAGCCATCGGCTTACTTGACATAGGTACACGGTCGTACTTCCTTCCTTCCGATATCTGCATCTATCATACGCTCCTCACGCCTTTGCGTGCAGCACGTGCGGAGAACTCTGCTGCTATAAACGGCCCCTTGTGCATGTTGACGAGAATCTCACCACAACTTCTGTGTCTCACTTCTTCGGACTTTGTCTCATCGACACAATGTCTTTCACATCCATTCCAGTCCTCGACTTGTCGTTGTCTCGGGATCCCAAAACGAAGCCTCAATTTCTTGCAGACCTCCGCCATGCGCTGATGGAAATCGGCTTCCTGTATCTCAAAAATGCAGGTATCCCTGATGAGCTGTTCCAGAGGGTGATCAAGGAGGGAAAGGCCTTTTTCGACATTCCCACGGAAGAAAAGTACGGCATACTTCATCTATATGGCTCACACACGTTGAGCGCGACGCATCGGACGAACTAACATCTCACCAGACTCAAAATTGAGATGAAGAACGCCAAGTCCTTCCTGGGATACTCCCAACTCTCAGCCGAGATCACAGCTGGCAAGATAGACCACCGCGAACAGATCGACCTCTCGACGGAGCATCCAGTGCCAAGTGCCAAAGATCCTCTCTATTACAACCTCCTCGCACCGAACCAGTGGCCCTCAGAACAGGCCCTGCCCGGCTTCCGGGACACCTTCACAGACTACATGGACCGCATGGGCAAGATCTCCATCGCCTTCACCTCCCTCATCGCCGAGGCCATCGGCCTCCCGCCCAATGCCTTCAACAAGTACTTCGACACAGACCAACAGCACAAGCTGAAGATCGTTAAGTACCCCGACGTCAGCGAGCTGGGCATCGACGCGGCGTCGGGCGTGCAGGGCCAGGGCGTCGGCCCGCACAAGGACAGCATGCTGACAAGCTACCTCCTTCAAGCGAGCCACCACCGCGGGCTGCAGGCGCAGAACGTCAAGGGGGAGTGGATCGACGCGCCGCCCATCGACGGGACGCTCGTGGTCGCCATCGGGCAGGGGATGGAGGCGTTGACGCAGGGCGTCTGCGTGTCGACGACGCACCGCGTGCTGAGCCCCGGGCCGGGCGAGGGCGCGCGGTTCTCGATTCCCTTCTTCCAGGGTGTCAGGGGCGACGCGGAGTTTGAGGATCTGGAGAGCGTCGGGGTGGGGAGCGTGCCGGAGGAGGTCAAGGAGCAGAGGCGCCAGGTGATTGAGAAGAACGGGGGCCGGCTTGACGATGTTGAGTTTACGTTTCGCAAGGGCGGCGTGGCGAAGACGCTTGGGGAGGCGACGTTGAGGAACCGGGTGAAGAGTCATCCGGATGTTGGGGAGAGGTGGTATCCTGATATTCTTGCCGCTATTCGGGAAGAGCAGAGGGCAGCGGTTGCGGTGCCGGCGCAGTGAGGCTGGGTTCTAGATGTCAGTCATAGACGTTGCAACTGATCGCATGAAGCATCGCCAGGTCTTGTTATATCGTGGACTCGTATTTGTCTTTTTCCGATATAAAGAGAGCAGAATTCCAATATTACGCCTTCGCTGAATGCCCTGCCTCACCAGACTACGCCTCGCTACTCAGCCTCACCCCGCGCCAATCTCCCAGACATCAACACCCTACCACCAACGCCTAACACACACCATATGGCTTTTATGCGCCTATGCGGCGACAAAGGAGGGGAAGCAGTCGGCAAGACCCTTGCTGTGCTTGTTCTCGGCGTGCTCGGTAAGACTAGAGGACACAATTCGTCAGCACATGCGCGCAAAAACCTGCGGCAACGTGTCGCCCGCTGAGTATCGGGACAGGGGACATACGCCGGAGCCTTGGTGGTCTTGAGGAAGGTGGCCTTGCAGATCTGGCACTGGATGTCCTTGGCGGCAGCGTTCTGTCATTGTTCGTGTGAGCGCATGTTGACTAGCGAAAGAAACATATTCAGGGGAAACGCAAACTTACCACCTTGAGCTGAGAGCCCTTGGGCTTCGCATCCTTCTGGGCGCGATCGCGCTTCTGCTGAGCCTTCGCTCCCTACAGTCCGGAATGTCAGCAAAAGCCTGCCCCTCAATTTGTTTCCACCAAGACCCTGATCAGCGGTGGGGGCCAGAGGGGTGATTGTTTGGAACGTACGTTGCCCATCTTGACTGCTTGGTGATTGACGAAAGTCGGATAAGTGGTGAGTCGTTGTCTTCCGGAGAGCTGGTAGCGCGAGTCGGTAGCGGTAATGTGAAAGATCGTTGGGTTTCGGGAGGAGAAAGGACGAGAGTTGCTGAAGCGGGCGCAGACGGCACACTTGTTTTTTTTTCCCTCGGACGACCCCGTAGCGCTTTTGCATGGATCGGCAGCCTAGACTCAGCGAAGAAAATGCACGGACCCCCAGACTCGGTGACCAACGGGCTGCCTCCACTGAGGGGCAGAGCTTGACCGCCTGGAAACACTTCACTGTTGGGCTTCGGTGAGAGGAACGTCTTGCATTGGGATACCTATCAGAAAACGTATCTTGAAGTGTTCGGCTCCGATTGAATGGCCCGGCCCGGGTCTCTTCAGAAACCGTTTCATCCAATCTTCTTCCAGCTGTACATCCCCCTAGTGCTTCCCGCCCACTTCTGTCTCTTTCGTTTCTATCGCCGTCTCCTGAACTTCTGATCAGCTGCCATGTTTTTTTGGCAAGGGACTTTGTGTGGGAATGGCTTCGATTAAAGAGCAGACCGTGTCTACTATGTGTGTGTAGTACTGATGCTCACATAAGGGGCAAGAGGCTTTCACGTGCTGATGGGTTTCCCGTTTCATTTCAGCGACCCACAGTGTTTCTGAGCACTGTCAGGAGCAGGGGAAAGCTTCTGGGCACCTTCAGTTTCACATGATCGCTGCATCGGTTGGCTTCGTCTTCCTCCTACACCGCTGAGCGCTGAACTACGTACTTGTCGCGGGTACTCGAGCCCTTACGCGATATAACGACGCGCAACATACCAACCCGGGGCGGATGATTGAAATTCCAAGATTGCCTGCGACCCGTGGACGCGTATAATCTCCTTCGAATCGCGTTTTCCTGTAAACTTCACGAACACGGCGACCTGCAGAGAAAGGGACTTGATCAACTTACCTCATCCTTTCAGATAACGGCTGGCATATCAAGTTGAAGCTTCTTCCTAATTGGGAAACCGCATCCACCAGCTACGTCAACCCCGATCGCCGGTTCCTGAGCTATGCCGACTATGTCAAGCTCCAAGCTCGTGTCGGCTGATAAGGTGACGAACAAGGAGTTCGCAGAGCTCCTCGCTAACTATGAACCTCTGATTGACTCCATTTCAGCCTCGAAAGGCGGTACGTCGGCCCTTGATCGCGGCCTCCCCCGCATTCATAACAGTCTTTCCCACGGTATCCCTAACTGCCGCATATAGCCAAGTCTGGTCAGAAGACCCTGCAAGAGCTGGATCAGTTCCGTTTCGTCGAGGCCCCGGCCCTCTTTTCGCAGGAAGCCCCTAAACGATCCATGAACCACGATGATGTCAAGGTTCTCGTTGACTGGAAGCTGTAAGTGCATGCTTCTTTAATTGCCCCTAACGTCCCATAGCGAGGCTACAAGTGTAACGATGTCAACACGAGGTGACGACATGGTTGTATTACGTTCGTCGTGGAATGAATGTCCGTCTGACACACCCAAATAGTCGCCACGGCAAGTTTCGCCCGACTCTGATGAAGCTCGTCTCGTCAAATGACTCTTCCGCGGCGGAGAAGACCGTGAAAGAGGGAGTGGAGGCCTATCAAGGCGTGTCAGACCTGTCGGCATCACTCAACATCTTGACCAGACTCAAAGGAATCGGTCCTGCGACTGCTTCGCTTCTTCTGGCGGTGCACTATCCGGAGCAGGTCCTTTTCTTCTCAGATGAGGCGTACTACTGGTTATGCAACAAAGGCCAGAAAGCGTCGCTTAAGTACAACATGAAGGAGTATGAGTCTCTCAATGCTGAGGCACGGAAGCTGATGAAAAGGCTGGACGTCTCAGCAATGGATATTGAGAAGGTGGCATATGTTTTACTCAAACAAGAGGGAACCGCCTCTGTGGCAAAGACTTCCTCGAGCCCCAAGGTCACCAAGGATGAGCCAAAGGGTACAACGAAGGCAGCGTCTTCGAAGAGAAAGAATAGCACCGACGAGATCGTAGAAGACAAGGGTCTAGTCAGACGGTCGAAACGCGGGAAGGCGACATGATAAGCTTCTCAGAAATGGCGATCACTGGCGGAATATGTGTCCCGTTTTTGCATCACGGCACATAATAGCCACAGTCGGGGCGGCTACACCCAATACGGAACCGTGGAGCCCGTGGATCTACCGGGCCAGCTCCGCGGTGCATGCATATCCAGCTGGAGGGTATCACGGGTACATCATGCGTCCCGAGGCCACGAATGCACGGATCTTGGGCGGAGAGTCCGCCTTGCAAGTTGAATCTCATTCGTCTTCTCTGACCGATGATTTTCCCATTGGGTTTATAAAAAGAGCAGGGTCGAACGACGATTGAAGCGGCTCGGCGGCCCGGCCACAGCGCAGTCAGCAAAGCACAATTTCCAGCTCAGGCGCCCGATTTTTTTCCGGCACGCGTGATCTGCAAGACCCCGGATCCCAGACGGCGGGCGCCGAGACCACTGTTACTCCAGTGCATATCCAATCCATTCACACGACCACCAGCACACCGACGATACGGAGGTCTTCCGCCACGTCGTGTGCAACTCCCTCCTCGTCCCACACGATGGACGATGAATTATTCGAAGGGCAGGCCCAATTTGGGGCCTCTGGCGACATGCCGCCTCCACAACCACCAGATTTCTCATCAATGCCCTACTCCTCCAACCTCTTTTCACAATACATTTCGCCGTTTGACACACCTAGCTTACTCTGGTCGCAATCATTTCCTCCAGCAATGGACAACCGCCTGAGAGGCTTCATGCGAGCAGATGAGATATTCTCAGAGAACGGTGGGCCAATTCCACTCCCGCCGAGGTTCGCCCAGATCAAGCGGAGCCTCATCGCGGGCAAGGAGACGGCGATAGTGGATTCTTGGAATCGGCTGCTGGTTGCCCTCCGGGCCGAGATTGCGTTGATAGGAGTAACAAAGTCTGACATCATCCCCACCATCAACTTTTCGGAGCTCAAGGACCATGCCCGCGTCTCCGAATTTGCCGCAAAGCTCCGACGCCGAGGTGGCGCCGTGATTCGCAACGTGATTCCGCCGGACCAAGCTCAAGACTGGCGGGAGGAGACAGAGACGTACCTCGCCGATAATCCGGAGACCAGAGGGTGGCCGACGCGTGACCCCCATCTGTTTGGAATCTACTGGTCGCCTGCTCAGATCAAGGGTCGAGCTCATCCAAATGTCCTTGCAGCCCAGCGGTTTTTGATGGGCCTTTGGCGCTCGAGGAACCCCAACGCCTCGGTGGCAGTGGACTTGCCCGTGGCCTACGCAGACCGTTTGCGAATTCGTGCGCCAGGCGACGAGTTCTGGCATTTGAACGCCCACGTTGACGGCGGCAGTGTTGAACGATGGGAGAGTGACGGGTATGGAAACGCCGGCACATATCAACGCATATGGGATGGAAAGTGGGAGGACTACGACCCCTGGGAATGCAGCACCCGGCTCAAGGTCACATCGGATCTTTACAATGGCGCGGGCTCATGCAGCATGTTCCGCATGTTCCAGGGCTGGCTTTCCATGTCAGACATCAATCCCGCTGACGGCACCCTGCTGCTATGCCCGATGCTTCAGCTCGCAACTGCCTACTTCCTTCTACGGCCTTTCTTTTCTCCACTGAACCCGTCCCCTGAGGCTGCGAACTTTCTCGCCCGCGAGAATTGGTCTCTCGACTTTATGCAGACAAGCATCATCCAGGGTGCCGTCCCGTCGTATACGCAAGAGCTGAACGCCTCCCTCCATCCTCACCTGCAGTTCGACAAGTCCCTCGTTCGCATCCCCCCTGTTCGGCCTGGAGACTACGTCGTGTGGCACCCGGATATGGTTTATGGCGTCGACAGGGTGCCGCCATCGGCTCTGCCTGCAACGATCATGTATATTCCCGCCTGCCCACTTACACAAACGAACGCTCTGTACCTCGCCCGCCAGAGAAAGGCGTTTCTCCTTGGCCAACCTAGTCCGGATTTTGGGGGCGGACGCGGAGAGATTTCTCACCTGGGTCGACCTGGTGTTCAGGAGGTCAGCGATGCGGGCGGCGAAGATGGGCTTAGGGCCATGGGCTTGCTGCCTTGGGAAGATCGAGAGGGGAGGAGCCCAACAGTGAAAGCTCTGGTCGGGATGGCGAACGCTATTTTGTTCCCGGATCAGTATGACATGGTTTGATAGGAATCATGATGGCCCTTTTGAGGTTTACCGGCGTTGGAGAAGAGAAAGGAAAACAAGTTGATACCTCTGTGTTCTTCGGTATTCATCGCGGCTTTCTGGATAACGGTTGGGCAAGTTCAAACAGCAAACGGCGAAGGGCAAGACTGAAAAGGCTGTTTAAGCCACTAATTGAGTAATAGATGTCTCTGCTGGTTCCTGACGCTTGTGGCCTTCAATGAGCCTGTTGAGAAAACGAGGCTCTGTTACCAGAGTGCTTACACTCCTCTTCGGTGAGATCCTGCCCAATGATCCTAAACGATGCTGTTACACAGGGCAGTGCAGCAACCCCACCTGCGCATCTGGCAGCTGCGTGTCTGGAATATCCCCAAATGCTCTGCAGAAAACATGCGGGTGACCACTGCCTTGCCACTCATTTAGCTCCCAACTTCCTTGGACGTAGCAGCCGAGGACTAATAGGCATGCAGCCTTGCCTTTTACGTCCGAGGAAGGCTCCACGCACAAGCTTATATATGAAGCCAGCCTCTTCAGAAGAGTAGCGCAATGCCTTCTTGCAGCCTTACCCTGCAACAATTCCGGCCATGTCATCTTCTTCGGCTCGATTCTACTTGACGCTTGCATTCCAGATCATCTGGAGGCTCGTCGTGAGGGTATTTGACGGCTTCCGGGGGCGCTGGCGACCAATTCTACGAGCCGTTGGTCTCGGCATCGTCGCATTCATCGGCGAAGACAAGCCGGAGCCCCCAAAGGTTCTCATAAGCCAGTCTAGGGCTGTTGCTGTATCTCGATGCGCTATACATATACTACCGACGGCCGTCTCCCTTTTTCTGATTTCCTTCAACCTACAAGGATACTTCATCGGTTCAGAGCTGCAGGGAAATAAAAATCAGGACGATGTCAAATCTGGCGTTTTACAGCTTGCTGCCAAGATTCAGGTACCTGCCTTCGTCTCAAGAGACTCAGTCCATAGTTCTGACCTCACGGATCCTCAGGAACTTCTCATCGTATCAAGTCTTGGGACTATTATCTTCCATGTTCTACGTGAGGAGTTGATTTTTGGCGATGGTTTGCCACTTGGGCTCGTTGTTTCGGGTTGGCAATTCACACAGCTAAGGTAGGCAGGATGACGTCCAAGGCTAATCGCCTGGTGCCTCTCTGACCCTTATTGTCTAGTTATTTCTGGTCAGCCGATTTCTGGGGAGCGATATTTTGCCCTAGCTCTGAACCTCGAAGCTACATCAAGCGTCTTGCTCTCCTGGCACTCATTGGGATTTCCGGCCTGATTGCTGTCATGGCGGGCCCAGCTGCTGCGGTCCTCATGCTACCTGCTCAACGGGACTTTGACATAGGCGGTGGTGTTTACTGGGCCAATGGCGGTGACGCAGAACTCTGGCCGAAAGTTCTTGACGCAGAGTACTACTCGAGTTGGAACTGCTCGTCCTTGCAAAACCAGCTCGAACAGCACCAATGCCCGGCTGCTGGATTCTCGACTCTTCACAGCCATTATCTCGCCAATACCGCGCGCCCCAGGACACATGTTGACTATCAAATCACGACTGGGCTTATCAGCAAAAGCATTTACGTCCAACCATCCGCAGCTTACATGTCTGACACATGGGCGTTTACGGCTCACGGCCCATCAGCCCGTGTTCACGATCTCATGCGGTTCCTGCACCTGAGGTCTCTTGACTTCCTAGATCGCCGCCAGGCGCGAACTCCTCTCGGTCTGACGAATCTTAAATTCTCTTCGAAGCAGAGATACACTCTCGAGACCCAGATACCCGCAGCTAGAACTGTGTGTGTATCGAATGGTGTGGTCGATTATGGAGTCCCTGGCAACCTTGCGTTACCGTTCTTGGATCTATCAGTCTCCGATCGCGCCAGGAGGCCTGACAATGACAGCGGTCTATGGAAACATCCAAGCATGGACGATGGTTACCATTATCTTGACGTGTTCCAAGACGTGCGGGAACATATATCTAAGAGGGGCATGATGGAAGCCAACGCTACCTTGGTAAACGAAACCAGCATCTTTCATCTACGCAAACGTATCATTGCTGTTCCTATCGATATATGGAACGGTGAAGCAGCGAGCTCCCTCGGACTGGTCATATTTGTAAAAGCAGAGGGCGTGAACTTTCTAGCTGGAACAACCAACCTCCTTACCTGCTCCGTCGACACACGCTGGGTAAAGGCCAAAACGTTTATCGAGATGTCGCCGTCGAGTGGCGTAATCGAGCACGACTTCAATAACGGGAGAGTCTATAGCAACATCGAAGTTGAGCTAGATACAAGACTGAATAGGCCTTTGTGGCGTGTACCACTAAAGGCCCCTTCGGCCAACTCAACTCGGGAAGGTATAATCCGCCTGAAGCCTAGCTGGTACCAGTCGCTCCATCCACCAGTTTACAATACTCCCAACGGACTTGCTGGAAACATTTCAGAAGGTCGATACAGGACCACCCTAGAGAGAATTCTGGACTTAAGCTTTCACAACGATGTGATGGATCCGGTCTCCATTCAGGAGAGGATCGTCACAACCATCGTGGAAGCCCTATCGAGATGCGGCAGTATTCCTAACAGCGATTCAAGCAGGTTTCTGGAACCTTTGCAAAGGTGGCGTGTCGGAGATACTCTCAGCCCTCCGGATGAAACCGCTGCGAGAGCTCTAGTGAAGAGAGGTAAGCCTGCAGAGAATTTTCTTCTTCCCAAATCTGTGGCAGGTTCGAACGAGCTCGGCTCAGCACGAATGATTGTAGAGGCTCACTACGGAGGGTATGCCATGATGACGTCTGGCTGGTTTGGGTACTTTTGCATTTTCATTCTCATGGCCCATGCGGTTATGGCGATAACCCATCTGCTAGTCTGTATTTACTCGCGACGGACGGGACACGCCTGGAGCAGCATTCTCGAATTCATCGCCTTGTCGTACAAATCGAACCCCCCGCCGGAGCACATTCTCAGCAATACTTGCGCTGGTGTCACATCCTTCAAGACAGTTGGGTCAATGGCATGGGTGGAAGAGACACAAGAGACCGTAGGGCTGAGGAAAGTTAGCGGCGAGGGTCTTTCTCTGAAAATCACAGACCGTCATGAGAGGAGGCCTGATGGACTCAGGCCGACCAAAGGCAAGAGGTATAACGAGTGACTAGTCAATACCTGCCATCACTTGGAGGAGGGACTTCGGACGATGGCAAAAGATCGCCAACAGGACGCTTGACGCAATGAAATAAAAAAAACAAAAGAAAATGTTCCGAAACCGAGAATCGAACTCGGGGCTATGCCTAACCTCTCAAGAGAATGAGAGGGCATCATGTTGGCCACTACACCATATCGGAGGATGATGGAAAAGTTGGCGACAGAAATTCCTAAGGACCTGGTGCTGTCGGCCCCACTCCGCGCTAGCGGGGAGTTTGTGTAACCCTTCCAGGGAAACCTCAAGCATCGACGACCTCCGCCGGTCGTACGTGGACCGGATTTTCGGTGCAAACGAGTCATGGACCAGTTCACATCCCATGTCAGACCGTCTTTCCATAAATCCCGTTGCCTGCCGGGACGTTATCCGTGCCATTCTCGCAAACGCATCCGAGCCGTCGGTTCTCACACCAACATCCGGATATTTCGAGAGGTGGGACTTGCCCACCACCCTCCGGCAAATGGACACCCGCCGCCCCCGGGGCTCTTGGGGAGAGACCAGAAGCAGAAACCGGTGCCGGTGGGTTGTATATTGGTGGGGACGAGTGACGTAGATCGATCTTTCTGCAGTTCATCGGAGAAAGGTGGTGATGTTCTCCCAGGATTCAGCTCAAGCGAGGGCGAATGTAGATGGTACTTCCGGCTTTGGGAGGGTGTTGTATACGATACATTCGTCTCTCAACTTGGTAAAGGGGATGTTCGTTTCTTGGCTAGGCCTCGCTTCGTTCCTTGTCTGAACTGTTGTTAATCTCGTCTCCCCATCGATAGTCAGCGGGACGCTCCGAGTTTGGACGATAACGCTGGAGACTTTGCAACGTGCATACATCAGCTGCTTCATGCTCTCATGAGTGTGTCGTGGCTTGAGTCGTGAAAGTTACACGGCACCGTTAGCCGCCCCATCGTGCGTTCGTCAGACTCGTCAGAGTTGGCAAGATTATGACGCAAGTCAGATATCATATCGGAGCCCGCGTGGGCTGCACGGAGGTGATCAACGTTATATGGGGAATGCCTTCCGGTGCGGTTTATTGTTCCTGTGCCCCATCCAATACACGTTGTGTCTAGAACCCGCCCCGGGCCTTGGCAGGAAGCTGGGACTGAATCATGTTCCGTGCTTCGGCGGCATCTTCAGTCCCCCGACTGCGGACTGTTTTCCCATATCCAACCTCCGGGGCTCCGCTCCAAGACTTCTCTCCAAGACCTCCTAAAAAGCTCCGGACGTGGGACCAGGTTGCGTGTGTCTCCAGGACCCTGGTTGGAGCACGTACGATGTGCTATTTCCAGGGGTCCCGAATCCGAGGGGATCTGCTTTGGGGACATGATCCGGATCTAACCTCGAATCTTCACCGTTTGGGTAGCGTTTGCAGTCGACATCTCGCATATAACGGTGGACGATGTCGTGATAGAACGAGCACCTGCGGCACCGCCCAGCAACCAACCCTCACTGAGTCGAGACTCTCCAACTTCCTTGGCCAGCACCCAGACTAGCGTGGAGAGCTTCTACGTCATCCAATGTCGGTAGGGCAGAATGAGTTGCCAGCTTATCATAGTTTCTGTGCTGCAAATGTGATGAAACTCCGACGAGCGGCACGGGTTGCCCTCTTGTTCCGATGGGGAAAGGCGTCGAAGGTTAAGTTGGTGTAACGTCAAACCTGAGATGACGTTCATGAGCTGTCTGGTGGAGGAGTTACTTTCGGAGATGAGACGAGGTTACACAAGCCAGATAGCCGATGGGCGTCTGTTGAAGGGCGTTGGAAGTGTTTCTCTGGTTCTGGTTGAACTACCCCGGATTGATGATGTGGGGTTCGAACAATGCCGGTATCGTCAGAGTGGGGGGCAGAAGTTCTAATTGCGAGGGCGGTTGGCGCTTTCATGATGATTCATCTGATTCTTGGGGCGACTCTCATTTGTTGGTATAGAGAATAACCAGATTTATCCATTCCGCGATTTGAATGAGTCTAAGAGCTACTGGAAATACAGCGTGGGATTGCTGATGAACTGTATTAGGCCAGGCTGTATATAATTAGATGATTATGAGTCCGGTTGGACGGAAAGAAATAGCCTACCAAAGGCTTTTGTGACTTGAGCGTGCGTCCCGGCCGCAAATAGTGCCAAGTAATCGGCGTACAGCCCATGCGTATTTTCAGAGAGCCAATGAATTTCATTGTGAGAGTTGTAAGAGCAGTGGGTCACGCCGGTGAAAACTTAGGAGAGGTACACAGATACTATCATGCCCACCGCATTTACACGAAGATTTTGCTCTCTCATCCTAAGTATCTTGATAACCACTGATCCGACCAGATCATCGTCGGACAAGCGTACTCCCGAACGTAGATTTACCTACACATTGTTTCCCCAAATCCGGCCACAATTTTCGACTGAGACGCTCCGCATTGAGGGGCAATGCCTAGTCCTTCTCAGTGCCGGTCTCAAGCAATCGCTTGAGACGCACATACTTGTGGCAAGAACTTTTATTGATGTTGTTCTCGTCGATGCTCGTGTTCAGTCTGTTGACCTTTGACGCCCAGTCTTTCGTTTTATCACGCTGGAGCCACTGCTTGGGATCTTCACACCTTTCAAGCTCTTCCCGGACGATGCCTACAAAAATGTCCTCGATATCGAGATGAACATAGTCGTTATCCTCATTGTCCCCACAAACGCTGAAGTCCCATTCTTTCCAGATAAGCCGGTCGGCGAAGTCCATCAACAGGTCAAAAACCAAAGATGGCGCATTTGCCCTGGAGCCAGAGCGCCAAAGATCGAGAGCATGCCTCACAAAGGGATCGACTGCCTTCCCTATATGTTCAATATGAAATGTGCGGTTCTGGGGGTCGTATGCATCCTCTGTGGCTTTGGCTACAGCCCTGGACGCTTTCTTGCGAATCTCGTCTGCTTGCCGTTTGGTTCGCTCGCTCTCCGCCTTCAAGGCCTTGCTGGCGTAGGCCTGGAGATGTGCTTCAACGGCCTGCCCGCAGAGGGGATCAGAGAGCATTTCCTGGAAACATGACTTGAGGTCGGATGGCGCGATACGTGACAGGATGCCCTCCGTCGAATGCGGGTCCGGGTGATGACGTTTTGGGGATGTCTCTGCAAAGTCGAAAGTGTCGATAGGTCTCTTCATTAGTATCATTGGTCTCTTGGAGACGCCTATGGGTCTTCTGGTGCCGGCCATTGTGAGTGAGGAGGATGTTGGAGGAATCTAGATGATTTTGGTGATAAACTGTAGCCGACATTCCGTGCAAAGGTGTCTCGAAGGCAACTTCAACAATTATTTGGCGAATGTCACGACTCAGACGCGCCGAGACGCGACGTGGTAGGTACTTCACTTAAGACGTGGGGTAATATTGGACCCTCTGCAATCAATTTGAAGATTGCTTTTCTTGTTTAAGGCCAGTCCCCATGCCAACGAGCCAACTGCATGCAAAGGCAGGTTGACAGCGTACCAGACTGCTGTGGCTACATGACATTGAGCACCAAGCACGAGCAGCCCCCGAACAACTTCCATCTGAAGTTTGAATGACCAAGACTTGATGCGCCAAAGTGCACACTGTCGACAGCGCACGCGACCAATCAGAGTGACCCCGGCAGGCCGGTGACAGCGGCGCGGAACAGAAGGGTCGGGGAACACGACAGGCCAATGCAGGGGCCGTGATGGTCCGAGCTTGGGTTTGGCGAGGGGGTTACCTGACCTGGAGATTTGATACGTGGATAGAATTAGGGACCAAGACAGCTAAAATGCCCCCCCATGAAGGCTGCCCATGGAAGTGAGTGGTGACCTGGACCTGAGCTGACATGGGACCGCACTAACAAGGGCCCGTCACCGAGGCCAGCAGCCCAGCCAGCCAGCCCGATGCCTTCCATGCCTTCTTTGCCTTCCTTGCCCGGGCTGGCCTTACCCGACCCTGCCAACCTGCCTTACCTTACCATGACCTAGCACCTGGCAACTTCGTCGGGCTGCGCTGGCCTTAAGCACCACCTCATTCAGCACCAACGATCATACTCAGCACCCAGTGGTCCACCCCCGTCAGACACCTCCTTGCAAATCTCCAGCTGTGGAAGTGGGCAATGAATGGACCCGCGACCTAAGCAACCTCCCTTAGACGAACCAGACCTGAAGCTGAAGGCGGGAACACTGGGAAGCGAGCAGCAGCAGCAGCAGCCGCAGCCAAAGGTGGGCTCTTTGCGGCTGGGCTCCAGTCCTCCAGCATTCTGCAGCCAAAAACCACAACCAGAAGCACTCGACCCCCGAGTCATCTCAACTGCAACAACGACAGGTAAACAATTCCTTCACGACTCACGTGCGTCCACCGCTCGACTCTGCATCACCGATCCCGATCAATTGTCCCTGACGACGAGCCGAGCCTACTCCCTCGCTCTCCCTCTGCTGCTACCACCTCTCCTTCTTTGAGCCCGCAATCGCTCGCCATCGACAATCCACATCCTCGTGAGAGGGGGGCAAGGACCATTTCCCCGCCGAACCATGGCTGATTCGGCCAGGTCATCGGACAAGATTCCCCGGTCCCCCTCCAAGGCGAAGGTCGTCCGCTCGCAAAAGATCTCCGGCCCGGCACAGACTCCTCCGCCGGGCGTCATCGGTGGCCTGCCTGACGACCTCGAGGAGCTGAGCGACCGTGACGTCGAGCACCACCGCCGCCTACCCTCCGTTCCGGGTGGCACCCTCCCCCGTTCCCACACCCCAGGCCATCTCTCCTCCAAGAGCCAAGATCGCCGTCGCAAGCCCTCCGAGCTCTCCATCCGCCAACGCTCCCAATCCGCCTCGCAAGCACCCTCTCAAGTCCCCCCGACACGCACAACTCCCACGAGCGCGAACCCCCCTAAACCCCCGCCGACCTCATATCGACCAACCGGCGCAGATGCTCCCAGCTCCAGCAACACCAACGACGGCTCCGAGTCTGCCGGCGGCCCCGGCTCAGACCGTGACGGCCGCCGTCCTGTCGCCATGCGCTCTACATCCGCCATAGCCGGAAAGGCTTCAATACCCTCCTCCTCAACAACCACACGTCAGCTATCAACCGCCGCGGCCGCCGCACGAGTCGCCGCGAGGGGGGCACATGTCCCCTTTCCACCTCTCCAGGACCCCAATACAGCGCCAGATGTGCCTCCAGCTCCATCCTCGGGCATGTACTGGTCTCGCGCACCCGTATCGGGTGCTCCTCACACCTCCCTCCGCGCCCATACCACAACGCTTGTCGGATCCAACATCTTTGTCTTCGGCGGCTGCGATTCCAGAGCCTGCTTCAACGAGCTATACGTCTTTGACGCCGATGCATTCTACTGGTCTGTCCCCCACGTCACTGGCGAGATACCCGTTCCTCTACGCGCCATGACTTGTACCGCCGTTGGCAAGAAGCTGGTAATCTTTGGCGGCGGCGATGGGCCCGCGTACTACAATGATATCTACGTTCTCGACACCACAAATTTCAGATGGCATCGGCCCAAGATTATTGGCGAACGTGTCCCCTCCAAGCGCCGCGCCCACACCGCCTGTCTGTACAAGAACGGTATCTATATCTTTGGCGGCGGTGATGGTGTTCGCGCCCTCAACGACGTCTGGCGCCTAGACGTCAGCGATATGAACAAGATGTCGTGGAAGCTCGTTTCCCCCCCTGAGCGGGCCCCGCCTCCTGGGGTCCGAGAAACCCGCCCAAAGCCCCGCGGCTATCACACAGCCAACATGGTGGGCAGCAAGCTCATCATCTTTGGCGGTTCCGACGGCGGCGAGTGCTTCAACGACGTGTGGGTCTACGACGTCGATGCCCACATCTGGAAGGCCGTCACCATCCCCGTCACCTTCCGCCGCCTATCGCACACGGCCACCCTGGTTGGCTCCTATCTGTTCGTCATCGGAGGCCACGATGGCAACGAGTACTCCAACGACGTCTTACTCCTCAACCTCGTGACCATGACCTGGGACCGCCGCCGCGTCTATGGTCTGCCGCCCAGCGGCCGCGGGTACCATGGGACAGTCCTCTATGATAGCCGCTTGTTCATCATTGGTGGCTTCGACGGGAGCGAGGTGTTCTCGGACGTATGGATGTTGGAGCTGGCCGTGCATGCATATTATTCCCAAATCAGCCATTTCACCATCGAGGTTTGAGGTCATTCCCTCCCCGCGCGCGCGTCTAATTATTGCTGCTATCTATACTAGCTAGTTGTTCTCTTTGTCTCAACTAAACGTGCGTGCGTGTGTGTGGTGTTTCGTATCCTGTTCTACTCTGTATCGTTACAAACCCTCCGAGCTACTACAGTATTTATGTTTGATGACGGAACGGCTTCATAAAACCCCGGTGGGCGGCAGGCAGGCATGCATGCATTTTTCTTTATCTCTGGGTTGGAATACTGTAAACCAATACAAAAACATTCTAAAAACTCCGCCTAGAAGTGATGTTGTAATTTGCGACAAAAAAGACGTGACAATGCCGTCTAATTTGGCCCGCTGGGCAGATCAAACGTGACTTGCACATCATATCATCATATCTCTCGGAAACGAGTCAGTCTACATTGAGGTTCAATGGCAGGTACGTCATCTGAGAAGCGTGCCACCGGGCCGGTTCACTTCCTCCAACTCGAAGGGGTTATCCGGTGAGGAGGAAGACGGAGAAGTAGTACAGTACTCCAGGTAACATGGGTCCATCGTGAGTTGCACTGAGATAGTGGAGTGTTGTCTGTCACCTTGAGGTGTTGGTAGTTGGCACTGCAGGATATCAGGGCAACCCAGCAATCTCTCTCTCGCCTTTCGTACTGCAAAGTATACGCACATGAAGAGAGAAATACAATGTCTATCAAACTTTTTCCCTTCTTCGTTTTCTATTTCGGTATCACCGAATATGTTTCAGGCGAACAACATGAGAAAAAAAGGCTGAACTTCCCAGGAGATTGTTAACTGTCTCGTCGCGGGAGGATATTGACCTAGGGGGGAGGTGAGCGGGGAAGATGTCTGCAGCAGCTATCTATCCGTAGGCCGGAGGAGGGGAGGGGTTGGTTGGGGTTTGAAGTGAACGCGACTCAGAGACTGGATGATCGACGGCGGGGGGGTGGTGCGCCTGGCTTCCCGTTGTCACCAAATTGGGGTTCCTATCTACGACGGGGAACTCGAGAGTTGGAGAATGCTCTCCAAAAGGATACCTGGTTACACAGTACAGCGATCTACCATACTGCATGTTCTATTCACGGCTCACGGAAACGAGGGACAGAGTGCGAGGGGCTCGCCAAGTTCGATTCGTTACCACCCCAGCTCTCGCGGCAGCTCAAGCATCAACCACGCACCCGCGTATCAAGAGAAGACAACAGAGGCAGGATAGCAGAATAGATAACATTAAAACAGGGATTGCATTACAGAGCTCCTTTTCTGACCGTTTTTGGGATCGTCAGTTTGTAGTAACCCCGGACCGTCTAAGTCGACTATCTCTTCTAATCTGAAATCGGCTTCACTCATGACGGGGTATTGCATCATGGTGAGGTTCACAGCCTGCGCAGTCGCCCGCCCTTTCCGTTAACGCCAGCAATGCAACGCAAGCCTCCAGTTCAGCTCTCTGCTCCTCTGACTTTCCAGGAGAGGAGACGTTTTCGTCTACAGCTCGTGAAGAGCTGCTTTAACGCGGTGACAACAAATAAGGGAATAAAAACAAATTTCAAAGGCTCGCCATCGTACAAGATGAATGTCGGTTAAGGGTAGATGCGTAGGTTGGTCATATCGTAACGGTGCTGATATCTGAGGCGTTTACTTCTGCTCCGCAGCCTTGCGGGCAGCGATACGACGCTCCTCGGCAGCGACCATGTCTGTTTGCGACATACGTTAGCATGGGTTTCGACGTGGGGGAGATAGCTTGGTGTTGAGGGGTATGACGTAGGTGAACTTACCCTTCCACAGGTCCTGACCCTCGTACTCCTCCTTGTGGATCTTCTTCTCGATCAGGTGCTTGTGCTCCGGGTCCTCGGGGTCGATGATCATGACCGTCTCCCAGCGGCCGGAGCCGGTCTTGACGTCGTTCATCTCAAAGGCGGCGGTGACGACGAGCATCACGAGGGCCAGAGCCTGGGCGTAGACACGAGCCTGGACGAGCTTCTGAGCGCCGGTCAGGTACTTGTTACGGTTGACGAGGGCGAGGGCGACACCCATGGAGGCGAGCCACGAGGTGAAGACGATGGAGTATCTGTTCTCGCGGCCCCACGCGGTGAACTTCTGCATCGACGTCTCGTTGGCTCTGGCCTCGGCGACGGCCCGCGCCGTCGCGTCCTGGTAACCGAACATGGGGTCCTTCTCGTGGCCGAAGCGAATGGATGCGCGGTCGGCGTTGACAATGGCTCCAAAGGTCGCCGACGACGTGACAAGGAAGGAACGGAAGGGAAGGGTCAACGAGCGGAAGGACTGGTAGCGCCTCGAGGCGATCATGACACCCGCGAGACCGACACCCAGACCGAGGGAACCGCCAATGAGGCCGCCCTTGACGACGACCTTGTAGTGGGCTTCCTCCTCTTCCTTGCTGAGGACCTTCATGATTGCGTTTGGTAATGTGCGTTGGTTGGAAGACTGATATGCGCAGAAATGCTGATCGTTAGGTGGTTGCAAAAGTTGCGCGCAAGTGGTTCTAGTTGTGCGCGACTGAGGGTTTTGGTGTCGTCGGGATTTGTATTGTTGGTCGTGGGGAAGATGATGTCGTACGATAGCGCCGGTGACGGATCGATGACAGATCGGGGATTAGCTGGGAATATAGCTCTTGGTTGGTCGCGTGTTTGTGTGCTTAGTTGGTTTCTCTGTATCGCAGGTACAGGTACTGCTTCTCTTTTCCAGTGGATGTTGTGACTGAGGCGGATGAGGGAAACGAGGCTGAAGTCGACACCCAATGGTCCTTATATCTGGCATTCAATGCTGGAAGGCAAAAAAAATTGCTGGTGACACGCCGAACGGCGATTGAAATCCACGCCGCGGGGACGAAAAACCTCGCACAGGACCCAGAATCGTGCCATGAGGTTGAGCTCCGGCATGATGTAATGGGCCCTAGCTGCCCGGTCTTTGCCGCACGGCCGTCGTTGAGTTCAGCGCCCTACGGCGCAGTACGGGTAGAACTCTAGCGGTCCTGCAGCCGCCTTCAGTGGACTCTGCGAAAGGCGAACTTTCCCAGCAGACACCGAGAAATTTCCGTCGTCTGAGTAAGCAGCCAACAGATGCTTCTGATTGGCCTAGACACCAGAAACCCACTGCCTCGAAAGACACAAGGCGCCCGGCCTCCAATTCCCATCAGGCTGGCAGTCTGGCCACTATGGCGGCGCTTCCTATTTTCGCCGTTTGCTGCAGCTGAAGAGCGTTATGTAATTCAAATGCCGAAAGCCAAACCATGCCGCGGGGAGTCCGTAACGTCACTAACCTCTGGGCCGGGGACCATTCTGCTCGCTGACTTTTGTCCTTTGAGGCTGTGGATTACAATGACTTTCTTCGGCTTGCTGGCGCTGGTCCTGGTCCTGTGACCACTGAAGCCATTCGTGAATCATCATTGTTGGCTAAGGTGAAGCCCCAGCACTTGCTGAGTAAACCAGCCCGTCTGATCGGGCGAGGCCGAGAGCATGCGCCTGGTCTTCGGCAGTATTCGCCGACTTCTAGCCGCCTCCATCACTCTTCTAGAAGCCTGTTCGTCAGGTGCGATCAGTCAGGATGCAAATGGGCTGATGTTCAGCCTGGGCTTTCTGACATTCTGTGCTTTTGACACCACTCTGCAGGTTGGTGCAATTGCTTGGTGTACCCCAGATGTCATCCAGGAACGTGGTGCTGACATGTGTCGGTAATCTGTAGTTTTTGTTTCCCCCCCCCCCCTTGAAGGTTAATAACATTGGTTCTTTGTCTCACAATTGCTGGCCAAACCGCCGGGTTCGGCCATGTTTGGCGGAAATTGCAAAAGTTGAAATTTCTCAGGTAGATATCCATAGGAAGGGATTGAATGCGACTCTGTCGGACCGAGAGCCCGATTTCAGTCGTTGAAATTGACGGATAATGCAAATATTGTATCCCACCTACTCGTATTTCCGTTATAATGGAACTGCAGCTGTGGTCTGTCTTTCCGAGGGTGTCAATGTCGGCGCTTGGAGATGCCAAAGTATTCAGGACCAAGACCGTATTTCGCAACGTCAACCAGATGGTGACCATTTGGGCGTCAAAAAAACACAACAAGAAGCTCTAAACATTGTTCTCGGCGGTCGCTAAGTCAGAATGCAAGAGCGGTGAACGAAACTCGTCCCGTCGCCGTCCAGTGCAACTTCAAACTGCCCGAGCCCAAACTCTCCAGCGTGGCATCGTGTGTGCACAGTTGGGGTCGGTGCGGAAATAGGAGGTGACTTTACCTTAGGTTAACCCTCGACGAGTTTCGAAAGTCCTTGCGTTTCAGACCATCTAGATACTCAGGGTCCTAGTCATGCAGTCCACGTCCATAATCCCACAGCACTTCCACACTTCCGATTCAGGGTCCTCGTCCTCATGCGGTGCATCCATCCGCAATCTGCACCCCGTGGTGCTCACCGCTGGTTGGATGAAGCCTTCTGGCTCTCTCCGAGGTACGCATGGCATGGCGTGGCAGAGCATGCTGCCGTGTCCGACGAGTCTACTTTTGGTAGCAGCGAGAACGCCCACGCGCAAGGTCCAGGTCCCCTACGAATGTGATTAGTGTATTCGTAGGCCCGTCGCACGGAGTATTGTTGATGAGGTGAGGGGCAGTCCAATCTGGGTGCGCCGCCTCATTCTTCAGCCCGAACCGTCTTCTAGAGACCTTCCACAATCCTTGCTAGGGTCAGGGTCCTCTGTGCGCCTCCGCCCTGCCACGTTCGCCCACAGCAAGCCCGAAGAAGAATACGGACCCTTCACAACGACTGGTAGCCTTTGCCCGTGCAGTCAACAATGTCCCGGCATTTCATCTTGACGCATCTAGAAGGCTTTCCGAGAAGGCTGTTTCTGTTTCTTGCAACTAAATTGCGGCTTCATCGGTAGCTCTGTTTTGTGCGCCACCTCTGGAACTCGCCGATACCTTAAGTCTTGCCTCTTCAGCCTCGAGCGTTGCCCTATTCGTTCAATCATCCGAACCGTTGGCCCTCCAGACTAGACTTCCTCTTGTTTGATTCATGCCTCATGCACCGTGGGAGTCGTGCGCACAGGCTGCTGCTTGCTTGTCTTGAATTATTGGGCGCAGTGTCCTTTCTACCCAATACGCCGCGTTCCGGAGCTCCATCTTGGGTGAACCTGGACCAAGCCTCATTAGATCGGCTGGCGCCGAGTCATTCGACCGGAGCGCGTCCGGCGTTGAAGACATTACGTATCTGTCTCTCTGCTCTGGTTCTAGTGCTGTGGAAGGGAGCCAGTCGCACAAATCCCGAGGGCCAAGGACCCATTTCACCCTGCACATCAAATGTTTGAACAGCTGAGGATGATCAACGAAGAAAGTTGAAACCGAGGTAGCATCCAGCTGCCCGCAGACGAATTATCGAAGCGAGTCCGTTCCTCCTGTGAAGTCATACTCAGGGATCGGTGTTTGGTCGGGCAATGCATCTCGTCTGCACCGAAGTCGCAAGTCAAGTCTTTACTTCCCAGGGTATCCTAACAATATCAGATGCCTGCTTGGAGGGTATTCGGACGTGTGCATGGCCGAGAAGTCAGAGGGCCAAATGGCTCTGCAGCATCGAGACACAAAGTCTGCATGCATACAATAATTCCCTGCCAAGAAGAGACTGATCATCTCGTACGGCGAGACCCTTAGTATCCACACGTGGATTGGTGAAGAGTGATGAGCGGCGTGCCATGCAGTATCGAGATTGCGGCATTTCAAGCCAAACCCCGCTGCGGCGCCTGGCTCTCAATGTCTTGAAGGATGGCCGAACGGTGGGCAAACGCTGACGTTGCCGTTGCCGTCTCCGCGATCTCGGCCGGGAAGTTGATAAGATGTAACACGAACGTTGGGGGCTCCGTGCCTGCGGGGTGCTGCGTGGATGGTGGTGTCAGTGTCAGTGGCTCGTCAGCCACGCATGCGTGGGCGTCAGTCAAGGTGTGCGTCGTAACGGTCGACTGGGTCGGGGAGACGATTAAGGGAAACCGATATCGATGATAGACATGATCGCCTCAAAGGCATGATCCAACATTTGCATCCAGGCGTGGCCATCACATGCAGGATGCAGTCAGTTGTGGAGTTCGACGTTGCAAGTCTGAACTGGACAGAGGTCCGGTGGAGGGGTTTGAGATCGAAGCTCAAACCAAGATCGCATAGAGATCCGGTGTCTTGCGGGCACGACGTTGAAAGCCCTTGTTGCAACTCACTTGAGGACAATAAGCGAGAGAGTCCCCTGGAGATCTACAGCTCTTTTGAGCCCCCACCATGCACCATGATTCTTGGTGAGCTAGGACTCGTGGAAGAATCATGGCAGAAGGCGTGTGCCATAACCGACGGCGTTGAGCATCATTGGATCAAGAACAGTGACCGTTAGTTACGCCCAGACGATGCGCATGCATGCCAACATGGTAACCGATCCAAAGCTTGTTGGACGAGGAAATGATGTGCCGAAAACGAGGGTCGTTTGCAGCGGTGCAGCAGCTATCCACGTCCCGTCAAGGGTCGGCAGACTTCTGTTTGTAATTGCTCGCTTTGCGCGGCTGAGGAGCAAAGACAGCATCTCTCGCGGACTGCTCCATAATCCATAACCCATGGCTTTCTGGGCCTCTAGTTTTGAAAGAACGATGAAAATGCCTCGGACTCTCCAAACAACCCACGCTCTGTAGCTGATGGGCCGGAGGAGTATGCATATCCGTCTACCACCTCAACATGTTGTCGATCATAGGTAGTGTCTACCACGGTAGGTAATGCGTCCGTCTCCGGGAGAAATGTCCCACACCGCTTTTCAAGCATACGCACCGTGGCACCTCAGCGACGAAACATTTCCACGCTGTAGATGCTGCATGCCCTGGAGGCCAATGCACGCTGCTGCTACTGCTGCTTCTCCTCCTCCTCGTTGCTCCAGCTCTGGTTCCGCTCCTGCTCTTTGGCTCTGAGACATGGCAGAACCGTCGGCGAAATTGGGATTCGGGCCTGCAGCGCTTAGCGTTGACTTGGTAGGCGGCGTGCCAAGTTGCCAGTTTCTGCCAGCCAGCAGCGCCAGGGGCCATGTCGTCCCTGAGGAGCAAAGTGTCAAGTGCCTCGCGCAGCCCACCCATGCGACGGTGAATTCATCCGGAGCGGGAGCGAACTCTGGGAAAGGCAGCAGGGTGTGCACGGCGAGCGTTAGGCTCGTTTTAGTTGTAGCGGCTAGCAGGGATGGAGCAGCCAGGCAGAGGCCTGGCGTCCCGAAGTTGGGCTTGGCTGCGCTTTGGGGTGCCATTATCGAAGCTGTCATTCGTCGTGCCCGGCGTGGACCGCCATGGGAGGGTGGGGGGTTGTCCTTCTGCTCCGCTTCTGCAGGTCTTCGATGCACCGTGTTCCCAGCGTTCCATTGCCTCCACCGTATCCGTGAGGAATGACGGTAGCTGGTAAGGCGAGGCAGGGTGCTCGACATTGCCAACCCACAGCGCGCTCCCGCCTGTACCAGGACCCTAAGCCCAGCCTTCGACCGACAGACCGCCTTCCTCACTGTAGTGGTGAAGTATGAGATCGCGTTTCTGCCATTTTTTTTTTTTTTTTTTTTTTTTTAACCCTCTGTGACATGCTTGCCGACGTCTTGGGGGTTTTTGGTGGGTGCAATATCTTGAGCTTGTCTCCGAAGTGCGTATATCAGCATCTGTCGTTGTCTGAGTAGTAGACTTCGGTTTTGCCGGAGGCTTCGAGCCCCTCATCTCGTATACAATAGAAGCCTCGGTCGTCTTGCGCCTGCTCCTCGGTGACATTCTCTTCTGTGTGCCTTGGCCAAAAAGTTGTTGCAGTCGTTCTAGACGGTCAATCACCGAAGACGGATAGCGGCTGCTGTATGCACGAGAGACAGTCATGGAGCATGGGGTGGCTAAACAACAGGCCTCCCCCCGACACTAAACGTCTGGTTATGAGTCAAGCATGGCAGCGTAAATGCGGTTGTGCGGCAGCCTTGTCCATTCACGTCGTAGAATATTCATCCGTCGGTACCGTAAGATCCACCAACGCAGTAAAAAGACTGGGCAATTTCGTAGCTCTTGACGTTGATTTCCTTTGGTGACCGCCACGACCTTTACTGCCAGCCGGAGCTCTCGTACAAAGTTTTGTGGAAATCGCCTGCCATGAAACTTGGGCTTGGCATGAGCTCGCTGCGCAGTACGCATAGTACTAGAGAGAGTGCTTTCCAAGATACCCTTCATCGTGGGTCATGGCCGATCGGACGATTGACGCCAGCAATTGGCTTGCGCGTGGTGACGTCTCAGCTGGTAAGGCAGGACGACGATCGTTTGCAAGACAGCGCCCACCAGCCTCCCTCCCTCCCTCCCTCCCTCCCAGCCCAGCTTGGAGCGGTTCAGGCACAGCGGATATCTCAGACAACAGCGGCACAGGCGCCGAGCCAGCCTCTTCGAATTGCCTTGCTGCTTTTCGCATAGCCCAGCGTACCGGGTTACTCGAAGGGGCGGGTTCGCATGGCCATGATGGGCAACGTGGATCGGGCCTGTGCGCGAAATGTTGGTCTTGAACTTGAGAGGTGATGAAATCAGGAATGGTCCCGCTGTCCCAGGTACTATGGTACGTATCCATCCGCATAGAATTGTGTCGTAGGCGGTGGGCGAGGGATGGCAAAGCCTGGAGCTGCCTTGCAAATCGACGGGTTCCAGTAAACACAAGGACCTTGACCTTGTCTCTGGCCAGGGAAGCTCTCCAAGATACTGGGTCAATCACGTAACGGGCTGGATCCCGCTCCGTCCCCTGTGCTTGAGAGCTGGTTGAACATGGGAATTGGCCTCAGAGCCCCTCCTTAGCCGTCTGCTGGTAATTTTCTCGGAGTTGAAGAGTTGTGAAGGAAAGTAGCAGGTGGTGGTTGAGATTGCATTGGACGGTGATGCGTGTTAGTGGTTGCGGTGGATGGACAGTGACAAAGGATGTGTAGGCACACCCTCGCTTGCGCGCCGTCTCGAAAGAGGGCCCAGGGGACCTTTTTTTTTGGGGGCCGTCTGGGATGGTGCCGGTACTGGGGAACGGGTGCCGCTGGCGGCTGGATATGTGGCGAGAAGCAGATCCAGGAACGGGTTCGATGCGGTGTACGGATACCTAGCGCGGTGCAGCGGCAGAGGGCGATGATGCTGATGGTGGTGAGGTGGTTGAGGTTATGGAGTGTCGACTCTTTCTTGCAAGTTGCAGCATGGAGGTGGATGGATTGATGGGTGCTGGGAAAAGAGGCATATCCGTCGCGCGGTGAGGACGGCAGTGGTCGCAGGCAGGTCCACGTCTCGATTAATGAGCATGCGCAGTGTAGTGCTTAGAGACCAATGGGTGGTCCGTCAGAATTGCTTCTTTTCCGGCCGTGGGAGAAAAAAGGTCCCTTTCCCTTTGGATGCCCTGGCGCCCCTGGTAGAGCCGCCAGCGAGTTCGAGTCGTTGCTTCTTTCTCGTCTGTTGTTCCTCCGCTGGTGGGGCGTGCCATGCTTGTTGTCGACTGAGATACCCTGTCACGCCTGTTCTGCTTGCCTTACCTTACCTTCTCGCGTGTTGTCATTCGTCGAGGTTGGGCTCTTTGCACTGGGGGACTTGAGGACGCGCTTGCCTGCCAACTCTTTCCTTCCTTCCTGCTGGCTTCCCGCGCCTCTTTCCTGATGTTGAAGCCTCCGTCGTTCATGCGGAGCCGAAGCAGAGCAGGAGCTGTAGCTGGAACTGGAGCAACACGGGCGGGCAGGGGCAATGGAGAGGTGCTCCATGGTAGTGTACTTGCTACTTCACTTTTTCGGATGTCGCAGCTACCTCCTACCCACGCAGCACTGTCACTCCTGCCTCGTCCGAGTACGTAGTGTGTCTGGTCCGTCTCTCTCTCTCTCTCTCTCTCTCGTCCTTTTTCTTTTTCCCTCCCAACTACCTGCCACACCTGTCTCGATGTTGGCTAGGTATTGAAGGCAAAAGAGGGAATGGACGGCAGCCAGAACAGACACCAAACGCCGTGAACCTTACTCTGCCACTCTAGTCCCTAGTCGCCCACCGTTTGCTGTTGTCGAGTCACACTATGGTCCGTCGAAGACTCACTGACCGTTAAGGTGTGTGTCTGTGTGGCGGCGGCGGCTGCCATTCGTCCGCATCTTGTTCCCGTCGTCGTCGTCCTCCAGTTGGTTGTTTGGTTGCCTGCCTTGCATTGGCTTTCTTTGGCCGTGCCCCGATGTAAGCCAAAAGGGAGCCTTCACTTTTACCTGGAGAGCAATGGAAACCTAAGGCCCGGCCGGCTCAACCAGGTTCACTACGATGCCCCTTCCCGCATCACCATCGCCTGCCTTCCGAGTCTAAACCACCGTAGTGCCCGTATGGCTTGCTAGACATTACATACAAACAGTCCTCCTGCTCCGTACAGAGTACATGTCACTCCCCTGCTGCCCTTCTCCTCTCCTTCGTAGTGTCCCCTCCGTCCAACGCCCCCAAACGTCGGCCGAGCTCTGCCTTACGGATACCCTCCGCGCGTGGTCCTCACCTCCTTCATCTTGGACCGATCTATGGAACCTTGAGCCCGGACTGGCTACACAGGTGCAGGTACCTCGACACTGGGTCAACCTGGATCTGATCTTGAGTCGAGTCAACACTCGCATGCGCATCTCCAGCTCCCCCATACTGCAAGCCTTCTTATTCTTAACCCCTTCCCCATCCCGTCGCCCCTACCTTTCTCGCATTCCACTCCTACCTACCCCGAGGTTTGCTTTTTCCAAATCATATATACTTGGATTGGCCCCCTCGTAGCTTTGAAAGACTGCACATACATCTTTGTTGTTATTACGATCATTCTACCCCACGTACGAGCAGCATATCTTCGTTACCGCCTTGCAACGAACCGGTTATAAGACGACCACTTATAATCACAACAAACAGCGTCGTCGTCCACGCAACCTCAGACATCATCCTCTCCTTGGACCGCTGCGACCTGATCGAATAGCATCTCACACTATCGATGGGCCCTTTCGTCTTCCTCAACAAGACACAATCAAAGAATCGGACCTACCGTCGAGTCGCAGCACCTTTGCAAAGGAACAATTCCGCTGTCAGCAACACTGCCGCCGCCGGTCGGATTTAGTTCCTCGAACACCGGACGCTAAGAACCGTAGGGCTTTGCGTGCCTCCATTACGTGTTGCCCCTTGGTTAAGAAATCGCCTCTGCCGGCTTTCGATCCGAATCTACTGGTCATTACCAATACCGAGCCGTCTCTCTTCCGTCGTCTCCGTCGTCGTCGTGTCGTCGTCGTTCCCGTTGTCGCCCCCATCGGCCCCCCAGCCCACCTTTATTTGCCTCCCCGGTCACCCACGGTGAATTGCCAGCGGCCCAGTGCTTCTGGTACGCATACTATTTTATTGGCCCAAACTCTCCAGCAGCCGACCAGGTACACAACGGCCATATACCTTTTGTCGAGTCCTCCTCACAAAACGCAGTTGACCTTTTGCGACTGCAGCGACAACAAAAAGATCGAGAGAGTAACAAAAAAAAAAAAAAAAAAAGTTACTCGGCAACGCAAGAATCAGGAACACCAGCTCCTCACACACGGAATACACCCCTCCCCCTCTGCATCACACTCAGTACTAGTCGAGACCGGACTCGATCTCCTTTTTCGGGGCGCATCCGCCGGCTGCAGCAGGTGGCCCGATTTAATAACTACCCACAAAAAGGGTCGAGAAACGTTCTGGGTGCCACGGTCCCCTACCTAACCCAATACAACGGCTACTTCCCAGCTGACATGAGGAGCGCCTTTCGCTGGTTAAACCCAACAAGTACCGAGGACCCGTCCAACCGGTCCACCGCCGCCGCCCACAACAGACAAGACAGGCGCACGCCCATTACAAGTGACTGCGCCAGCGCCGATAATATTAGTTATCGTGCGTCGGCGTCCTCATCTGCTTCTGACAACGCCTTCGCTTCTCCTTCACCAGGCTCCTCCAACTCAACCTCTCTTACCCCCAACTCGCCTTCCCCTCAACCCCTCACACCCACCGACTCTTTTGACGTGCCTGATTCCCGTCCAAGTGTGTGGTCGTCCAAGCCAATCACCATCGCCACGCCCACTCGCGATCTCTCACGCTCCCCCTCAGCTGTCCCCGCCAAATCCAGCTTCGAAAGAAATCCCTTCCAGCTGCCCGACGAACTCCTCAACTTTCCTCCCATCCCGACCCAGAGCATCGATATGACCACTGGCCCCGCCATGGATTCGGCCATGGGTCGGAGTCGTCAGGACTCCTTTGTCAGTGCTGGCCCCAAGCCCATTTCTATGGCCAACCCCAATCGCGATCATGTCAACCGCCAAAGACGTGAGAGTCTCGGTCTTGCTGGCAGCCTGATGGGCGGCAATTCCAGCTGGGCCCCCATGTCATTCGGTAGCTTCATTCGCGACGAGTAAGTTTAATCCTGTCTACCCCTCAAGAGACGCGTCTCCTCGGCGTCGCCAAACCCACAAATTTCGTGAGACTCGCGCAATACAGTACCCCCTCACCTCCTCCAGAACAATAGATCGCTGATTTTGTTGCGCTAGTATTGCCATGGCCGGCACCTCGCCCTTTGCTCACCAGGCATCGCCATCTTTCCACTCCGGCTCGTACTTGCCTAAGCTGGAGGCCAGCTTCATGAAGGACTTCACCTGCTGCGGCCTTAACCTACCCAACCTGCACGATCTTCTCCAGCATTATGAGGAGTCGCATACTCAGCCGAGCCCGAATACTGCGCGCAATGCGCCCTTCTCGGTCATGTCTACACAACCGTCTTCCAGAGCAAGCAGTGTAAGACCGCAGACTCAGCAACAAAATACGGCTTCCTTGTCTCAACTCGGCCAACAGAGCCGTCCGGGTTCGAACCTGGGTGGCGGCATCGGAGGCATCGGCATGCAATTAGGCCAGCAAAACATGTCGGGCCAGCAGAGCCAAATGTCACATTTGGATGAGATGGAGACCGTCGGCGACATGGAGATGGATGACGCGCTTGGGCACATGGAAATGGACGACAGCCAGACCCAGCAGCGAACAATGTCCCAAACTCGCACAATGTTCGGTCAACAGCAAAGACCGCAGCTGCATGTCAACGCCTCGGGCCTCACTCAGGGATTGCGGACATCTCAGCCAGCGACGCCTGCAGCCGCGAGCTTTGGCCTGCAGCACAACCCCACCGTTTCCTCCGTAAACACGCCTACGCTCACCACGCAGCAAACGCCTCAGCAGCAACGGTCGAACAACGGTTTTCTCCAGAACTCTCAGATGCAGTCTATGGATGACATGGACGAGGATCTGCCCGGCATGCCAATGGGCGGCAACATGGAGCTGAATGGATCAAACTTTGGGGATGTGAACCTTGGCAACTCCAGCACGAACCCCGAGTTCTGCATCAATGATCCTGCCAAGCACCTCTATAGTCCTGGCGGCGCACTTAGCAACCAGCAACGGGCTATTCAGCAGCACCTTATTGGAATGGGTTTCGATCCAAGCCAGCCCAACAGCCCTGCCAACAAGGCCCTTATCCAGAAGTTTGGCGCAATGATGGTTCCCGAGGAGCACAAGCCATTCAAATGTCCCGTCATCGGCTGCGAAAAGGCGTACAAGAACCAGAATGGCCTCAAGTAAGTTTGCAATGACTCTATTGGTGTGGAACTTGTGCCTGACCATGACTCAAACAGGTACCACAAAACTCACGGCCACCAAACGCAACAATTGCACGAAAACGGCGACGGAACCTTCTCTATCGTCAACCCCGAAACCAGCGCACCCTACCCTGGCACTTTGGGCATGGAGAAGGAGAAGCCGTTTTCCTGCGATGTGTGTGGCAAGCGCTACAAGAACCTGAACGGTCTCAAATACGTTAGTTGTGCCCTATCATCGCACTGGCAAGACGCCGAGGCTGACCCGAAGCACAGCACAAAGGACATTCCGCACCGTGCAACCCCGACTTCAAGTTCCTGGCTGCGGGGCTCCAGAACCTCACTAGCCTACCGGGTCTCATGGAGAATTCCATGTCAAACCTTCCTGGGATCGGCGAGGACCAGATGATGTAGGCGCACGGCGGCAACGTCGTTTGGCGGGATTTCCCCGATCGATTCATCCCCCACGTGGTACTGAACTTTGCCACGGTCAAGGGGATCTATTGAATCCTCAGCAACATCCCGGCTTGGGGCCTGGAAGCGTCCAACCAGAAACCCGATCCCACGGAGTCGGTTTGCAGCATATCGTGCGGCGTTTGATTGCTTTCGCGGACATTTTATTTTCGGTCGATTATCAGCTCGACCAAGTCTGCTCTTATCCGTTTTATACCCTCATAGACTTACTAGTGACGTTTTGCGACCGACCACGATACACCCCCCTCTAGAATTAATACGAGCCTCGGAGACGGCTGGGGACAGACAGCTGCGGGCAATGGAAGGACACCAGTGTTGCTCGACTTCCCAGCGCTTCAGTCTTCTTTGTCAATAGTTGACAACCTCATGTCGGGGTGTCTTTTCGACCTTTTCCCACTGTTGTGGTTGCTACTGGTAACCCCCAATTTCCCGGAAGCACAGGATGTTGTCCAGGAATACGAACGAAGGAAAGAAGGAAAAGCAAAAGGGAAGAAAAGAATTGCATGAAGTGCAGAACGAACATACGTGGCCTGACGGGTCTTTACGAGTTTGGACTATGACGAGGAGAAAAAAGGGCTGGATGGTTGTTTTTACAAAGAACTTGGGTCATTAAGCGGCCTGGCCTCCTTTTCTGGGATGGCGATCTCCCCTCGACAGCGTTTGTAGCTAGGGCAAGGATAGTTGGTTGATGAATGTGATTATGCGGGCGTTGTACGACGGGTACTGGTTGGGAAAAGTTGAAGTTGTATGTTGCGAAGTTTTTTTTTATCAAAAAATAGACTGAATGGATTGAGCTCTCGCAAAAGAGAACAAGTATCGTATCTTGTCCTGACATTGATATATGGGATATCTCGTCTACAGGTCCTCAACTCCAGCGCGTGTCCCTCCTGTAAAGCAGCTTGCATAAAGAATGAACAAGGCAAGCAAACCCAACACCAGCATATGCGATAAACAACTACCCATGCGCCCCATTGGTGATCCCACGTGAACCGCTCCGTCGTCAATTGCAAGCCGTCGAACCGCAGCACAGGCAGTGCCTAGCTAGACGCATGTTCTCATATTTCCTGATGAGAACCACCCCACGTTGGTGTAAATCCATCGACTTGGCTTCATGGCATAACTCATGTCATCTCCATCCCGTCTTCGTCATCGGCCTCGCTGTCAAGAAGCTGCGTGTGGTTGCTACTGATGCTCTCCTTTCGGCTTACAATAGAGCATCCATCGCCGAAGCGGGTGCCAGCCAAACCACCAACGTACTCAAGCTCATCGCCACCAACAACACGCCCCTCCATGTCTATCTCCTGTGATAGCTCGACCAGTGCAGCACGCGGCAAGCGAAGGAAACCCTGAGTCCGAACTATCCGGCCCCAGTGTAGGAGGCAGAATTGTGCCGCACGTTTCCGCAGCCAATCCTCGTTGGCAAGTCCAGCACAGTGCCAGATGATGCAGGCATGGTCAACATCCAGCTCCTTCGACAGCCGGTTCACACAGAGTAACCGCAAATGTGGTATTCCGTAAATGTTAGACATGACGAGTAGCCCGGCCACATCAGACAATTCGGTGGTGGCGCCACTTTCATTTACTGATGTACCGTGAATGCTGTCTGTGTAGAGATAGTAGAGGAATGCTTTCACAACAGTGTAGGGCTCTGGAATATGCATTCTCTTCGTGTGAAACTCAGCCATTTGAGAGTTATAGAGGCGGGCAAAGTGTGGCCAGCGAGCCTGAAGAATAAGCTTGTGAACGTGAATAGGCTGTGAGGTGGGTGCATCAGGGGCGAGCCAGTTCTGATCTGCTGAAGCGTTGACATTTCGGCTTATCATATCGTCGTCCTCATAATCGCCCTCTGACGCGGTGATACTAAAGTCGGTCCCGCTGCCTGTCTCTGGAGGCTGGTCAAAAAGTTTGGCTAGGTCGGCACCAAGACCTTTGGACGGCTGGTCTATGACTCTCGTAGTTGGCCGGGATTCTGTGCGCGGCTCGGAAGAGATATTACTTCCAAGGAAGCCGTACCGACGAAGATCCATCTCCATAATATCACTAGTCACAGTCAGTATGGTATCCGGCTCATGAGGAGCGGTGCAGCTCACCTTAGGTATTCCTCGAAACCGTTAGGGCCAAGGTCGGCTGCGGCAGGATCGGTGGGACATCCGAGGAGCCACGCCTTCGTGCCATCCTCATTCATCGTGCAATAATGCCAGCGGTACCCGTTTTTGAATATTTCACGACCTTCGGCAAGCTTTTGCCACCTTAGTGTTGGGAGATCTAAGGCCGACAGTGAGCATTCCTTAGATGTGATGATTGTCGATGGCGTGACGAAATCAAGTAGTGCACCTGACGAGTAGACATGAAAGTGAATCCCAGAACCCTGAGAGGGTATGTTGGGGCCGGACACAAACTTTAAAGACGAGATCGTTCCAGGTGCCATCGGGGCGAACGTCTTGAGTTGAAAAGATGGTGGGTTGACCTGTTGGGTGCGAGAGTTGGCGGCATAACCAGAGGCTCCGACGGCTGGGGGAGGATGGGATAGTGTGTATGGCTGTCTCGGGGAGCCGACTGTTCGACTTGTGCCTGTTTGTCGGTCGAAGATGCCGACATGAGGAGAAGATTCGAAGGCTGGACTGCCTTTCAGATCTAACCACCACAAATCTCCAATCTTGTCCATGTCCTCGGAGAGGCCGCCGAAGACCCAGACTCGGTCGCCCCAGATGTAAGCGGAGTGGTCGAAGCGCCCCACGAACCGCCATGAACGAGACCATGTGAAGGTCTTCAAGTCGAGGTAGCATATATCATCGAGCACGTAATTGTCATGGCCAGTTATGCCGCCGACTATGAACAACTTGTCTTCGTGGAGAACAGCGGCATGCCTAGCTCGTCCTTTTGGAACGGGGCCCGTCACCTGCGGTTGTGTCCAATGTGCCGTCTTCAAGTCGAACATTATCAGGTCTGAAAGATACGTCCTATGCTCGTTCTCGCCGCCAAAGACAAGCAATTTGTCGCCTTGGTACAAGGTAGCCGTGTGGCCTGCAGTTAATTGTTAGGCGATGACGAGGCAGCGGGATGAAAGCTGCAATTACTTACCCATACGCACACCGGGGATATCGCCGTAATTGTCTACCAGGCTCCATTGATGGCTGATCAAATCCAGCTTGAGAACATGGTTGTACACCTCATCGGTGTATTGGTCAAAGCCTCCAAAAGCGTATATCTGATTGTTGCCGCAGTAGGTGACGGAGGCATTGACGAGACAAGCAGGGCGCTGGCCTAGGGTCCTCGTGATTCGAGGTCGGTATCCATCTAGCGTTCCTCTGTTTTTAATAGGGGAGTTGGGCATGATGTAGGTATTGTTGCTTGATGCCGCGGAACCTGGAGTCTGGTCCATCGGCGACGGCGTCGGCTGCTGCGATGGCGTCGAAGAAGAGGACGACGCTGGTAGAGCCTGGTTCGTCGGGACGCCAAAAAGAGACTGTGAAGGGGGCACTGGAGTTCCTGGTTGAGGCTGCGGCTGAGCCATGGTGAGCGGACAGGGTAGAGTTCTCGAGTGCTATAAAATCATCCCAATTGTGGCCGAGGTCGCAACGAGGATTCGCCGGCCTTGAAGTCTGCGGGTACGGAGGTGGAGGGCCGACAGCGAGGAAGAGGAGTCTCGGAGGAGGTTGACACCACAGTGGGTAGTGCAGTGTCGCCTGGTGTCGTGTCGTGTCGTGTTTTGTCTTCGTCTCTGTTCGAGGTTGCGGATTCGCAGAGACGAGAAAAGAGCAGATGCGGATGGGGGACTCGGATGGAGGGTGCAGGCGCGAGTGCAATCTCGATAGAGATAGTGGACAGGCGATAACGAGATGGCGCTGCCGTCGCACGCTGCGATGGTGGAGGTCAAATGTTCCTGCATTGACAATCCGAGGCCTCTCTTAATTTTGGGCAACCACGGGCCATACTCAATGTCCCGCCGCTCAGTGCAGTGGTCCACGTTTGCACCAATGCCGCACCCTGCACACTTGCGCAGGCGCTGCACCTCTGTCGTGGCAACTGCCAGGGAAGGGGCCCCTCCCCTAATTGGGTAGCCCGGTTGACGGCAGCAGCCGGCCCTCAAAAATTTGCTGCTCGTGACTGACTGCCCGTCCACCGCTGGTGCAGTCTGTCATTGGTGGCGTCAGAGGCTCCACTCTGTCAGTCGTGGTCGACCCCCAAGCCGCTTCCGCTTCCACATCCACATCCACCACCGTCCTCTAGGTGAACATGGCCCGAGCGTCGTTGCCCGGCCGCAACAATGGTGGGGCACAAAGTAAATAAAAGAGGTCGAGAGCTCCTGACCAGCTTGAAGACATCTCTTCTCTGTACCAAACCTCATCACTTCGCAAACCTCCTCAAACCTCCTCAATCGCTCTCGATCCAAGCTCTTGAGCTTGGTGATTCTCCCCATCAAACCTCTGTTTCCAAGAACAATCAAGTCCGCTAGATCTCATCGCTGTCATCGGCCATTTGATCGCCCCATCGACTTCGAGCACTTCTTGCGCCTGCACCACTTCGACTTTTCGAACAATTGAAACAACGACAAAATACTAACAAACAACACAAATCCAGGAACCTTTAGCTAGAGTCTCTTGGAGCTCGTTCGACATTCGGAGCTCTCACACTCATCCCTCTTCCTTCGACGGACTTCGTTGCCCTCGTTGGAGACTTACACATCGTCGCTACGATATCCCACACACCACACACGCATACAGTATCCAACATGGCCACTGCATCAGTATCGACTCCTATCAAGTCCCACAAGGGACTCTTCTCTTCCCGTACCGCTGGCGGACGCATGCCCTTGACCCCCTCTCCCCGTCAGCACTCCACCACCTCCATCTCAGCAAACCTGAACTCTTCCCCGTTCACCCCTGAGAAGCAGTCGAGCAATGACACCTACCGGGCAACTGGCAAGTCCACCTACAGTGGCAACCTCACCGCACACCTCGCAAGATCCACCACCAACAAGTTGTCTCACCGCGACTCCCCCAAGTCCAACATTGCCAGAGGCGTCTCCACCCCCCGCAAAGCCCTTGAGCTTGGCGTCTCTGACTTCACGTTGACCGGCACCGGAATCAAGACTCCTTCCAGCTCCAAGGCCAAGAAGGGCTCTCTGAGGCAAAAGACCGCCAAGACCACCGTCAACTACGGTGCCGACAGATTTATTCCCAACCGCGGCGCCAGCTCTGCCATCGCCAACGCCGGAAGCAGCAAGCTCGACAGGCCTGACAAGAAGTCCAAGTCGAGCGCCAACGAGGCCTCCAATGTCCTTTCATCCGCTACGGATGACGCCATCGCCGCCTTGGAAGGTCTGAACATCGACGAGGAAGAGCCTGCCACTTACTCCCGCCCTTCTCCCAACACCGTCGCCTACCAAGACTCCCTCGCCAACGCTTGTGGTGTCAGCCTCAACACTCGCATTCTTCAGTTCAAGCCCGCGCCCCCTGAATCTTCGAAGCCCATCGACCTTCGCCAACAGTACAATCGCCCTCTCAAGCCTGCAACTGCAACCTCTGCTCAGTTCCGTCGTCGTGTCGCTACAGCCCCTGAGCGTGTTCTCGACGCCCCCGGACTTATCGATGACTACTACCTCAACCTGCTCGACTGGAGCTCCGGCAACCAGGTCGCCATCGGTCTTGAGCGCAATGTCTACGTTTGGTCTGCCGACGAGGGAAGCGTTAGCTGTCTTCTTGAGACCAGCGCTGACACTTACGTTAGCAGCGTCAAGTGGTCTGGCGATGGCGCATACGTTGGCGTCGGCCTCGGCACTGGTGAGGTCCAGATCTGGGACGTTGCTGAGGGTCAGAAGGTCCGCAGCATGTTTGGCCATGACACGCGCGTTGGCGTCATGGGCTGGAACAAGCACCTTCTCTCTACTGGCGCCCGCAGTGGCCTCGTCTTCAACCACGATGTCCGTATTGCGGAGCACAAGGTTGCGGAGCTCGTCTCGCACACCTCTGAAGTCTGTGGTCTCGAGTGGCGTTCCGATGGTGCTCAGCTCGCCACCGGCGGCAACGACAACCTCGTGTCCATCTGGGATGCCCGTTCTCTGTCGGTCCCCAAGTTCACCAAGACCAACCACAAGGCCGCCGTCAAGGCTCTCGCCTGGTGCCCGTGGAACATGAACCTTCTGGCCACTGGTGGTGGTTCGTACGATCGCCACATCCACTTCTGGAACTCCACCTCCGGCGCCCGCGTCAACAGCATCGACACTGGCTCCCAGGTCACCAGCCTCCGCTGGAGCCCTCACTACCGTGAGATTGTCAGCTCCAGTGGTTTCCCTGACAACTCTCTCAGCATCTGGAGCTACCCCACTTTGGTTCGCAACGTTGAGATCCCTGCGCATGAGAGTAGGGTCTTGCACAGCTGCCTCAGCCCCGACGGTCAGATGCTTGCTACCGCAGCTGCCGACGAGAGCTTGAAGTTCTGGAAGGTGTTCGAGAAGAAGGCCGGAGCTGGCGCTGGCGTGGGTAGCAGCGGCTCCTCTGCCAAGGCAGACATGGTCAAGCAGATGACCATCCGGTAAACGTCTCATTGACCAAGCCTGGCGAATGTCGGTACAACGACGTCAACAAATGTAGGTATATCTCCCTCTGGCATTTGTCGGTCATGGGTTCCTAGCGGGTTGGGGTTCATCTTCAGCGAGGAGTTTGGGATTTTTTGCATCCGACTCTACGTGGCACGAAAGAGCTTCTCCACGATGGGAAATGAAATTGCTTGGTCATGAATTGCGGCACACGATACCACCACTGATAGCTGTTTCGGCTTTGGAGAACGGGGATTTGTAATTTTTTGTTTGGGGAATGGAATTGTACGGTTTACAGCTACGTGCTTCACGTATTCGAGATTGCAGCATCGGTTAAGTAACAAGATGCCTCTCGCAATATATACTATAAAAAAAAAAAAAAAAAAAAAAACACTCGGGGTTTTTTTCAATATGCATCATTGAAAGTGTCGTGAAGGCTTCAATTTTTGGGTCGTGGTACCTTGCAGTGAAAATACCTTAGAAGGCAGGGGCTCAAGTGGAGGGTCCCTCCTTCTCCCCCGCGTTCCCGATAATCCATGCAGATGCCATCTTATCGCGTTATCCAATTCACCCAAGATAATCGGTTTAGTGGGGCTCGGGTGATCCTCAGCCTTTCCGCTGCCGCTGCCGCCTAACGTGCTGAGGCTGACTAATATCAATCGCCTGTTCTCTCAATGTCGAAAGGAAATCTACCGAACAAAGGCAACCTAGACCCATACACAACCACCGCCGAAAACAGGGCCCCAACAAGACGTCCTGCCACGACCCGAGCCTCACATTTCCGACGAGAGCGTATCGCACAAAAACAAATACCAGGCTTGCAGTTTCCTTTCCCTGCGTGCGCGTGCCATTCTGGGCAGCGAGAGTGGTGGACCAGGCAAGCGATCCTCCATCGGCAAATCAACCAAAACCTGGAATCTAGGAAGCACACCCAGCCAGTTTGGTGCTTATCAATTGCGACATCGATTCAATCGAGAAACAAGAATCGAGAAGGAACTCCGATCCGGTACCCGTGACACCGCAGTCATCCATCAGTTCGCTATAGCATCAGCAACCTTCACCGAGACACCACCGGACGTTCCTCCGCTAGCCGAGTGATAACCCGCCCACCAACGCCAACATGTCCAACAACGCCGTTGGCAACGTCTATGAGCAGATTATCAATGAGGTAATCAACTCATCGCGCGTCGATTTCGAGGAGGGCGGTGTAGACGAGAACGTGTTGGAGGAACTTAAGAAGGGCTGGCAGGAGAAGTTATCGCAACTCGAGGTCGCAAGCTTCCCATGGGATCCCAAACCAGATGCTGCACCCCCCGCTGCTCCGGCACCCGCACCTGCCGCACCCCCACCGCAAGCCGCCCAGTACTCGCAGGCCCAGCTGAGTCCTCAGCTGCCTCTACAAGGCGTTCCGCTTCCTGGTCCTGCCCCCGGAAACCCTGCTATTAAGGAGGAACCATACATCAAGCCCGAGCCTGGCGTCCAGAATGTTGCCTTGAACCCGTCTCAACAGGAAGGTAGCAACCAGGCTGCCTTCCGCGCTGCCCAGCACATCAGAGGTCAGTTCGGCGAGAAGGGTGCCGGCTCAATCAACGCGATTCAGTCCTCTGCTACAAACAGACCCGCCGGCCAGCCTCCCATGCCGCAAATGCCCGGCCAGCCTGCCCAGCAACAATATCGCCCACCCCAGCCGCAGGGCCAACAACAGCGGCCTGCAAGCAACGGTCAGCCTGGCGTGAACCCCTCGCAGACTGATGGCGCCGATGATGACTTCGACTTCGAGGGCGTCCTGATGCAGCGCAACGCTGACGGCACTCAGCGTGAGCTCGGCCGCGTCGACATTGATCGCATTATCCATGCGCGAATTGCTGCCAACGCAAAGAGCATGGAGGGTGGCGGTCTTATGCTGCCTCTCCAAGAGGCTACGAAACACAAGGCCGCGGCCACCTCGCGCTCCAAGGGCAAGGAACATGGCGTTGCCCCCTACGATGGCTATGACGATGATGAGCTCGACGAAGATGCAATCAACTCGGATCTCGACGACCCTGATGAGGATAAGGATGATGACGAAGTCGACGACGAGGGTCTGGGCCACATCATGCTCTGCATGTACGACAAGGTCCAGCGCGTCAAGAACAAGTGGAAGTGTATCCTCAAGGACGGTGTCCTTACGGTGAACGGCAAGGAGTACGTTTTCCACAAGGCTACCGGCGAGTACGAGTGGTAAAGCAGCCCTTCCGCGCACACCCGAGATACACACCTAGGCAAACCGACTTGCTTCCTCGGGTATGTCGAACCTCGAGCTGGAAATTGCGATTCTATAGACTGGCACGAAGCCAAAATGGCTCGCCCGCCAGAGCCTCGTCGCTATACTTCTGGTCTCTTTTTGCGACAGTTGCCCATATCAATTTCATCATCTATGCGGTTCTCGCTTCGTCACAGCGCAGGCATGGGAAACGAGAAATGTGGAAAAGACTGCACTTCGCGATCAGCACCTTCGACTTGGCCACAGCCTCTTCCTTCGCTCTTAAAATTTTTGCGTTATAAAGTACGAAGTGGTCAAGGGTGCGTAGTCACGAGCGGCGAGAAGGCGAGAGTATGATTAAAAGTTTTCTTAACCGGGGAAAGGGACGACGAGCAACGCAGTCTGGCAGTTTGGTCCGTCCATTTAGGGAGAGGTGCAAGGGACACAGAGTTTTCTTTTCCTTCTTCGTTCGCGTTAGGGAGGCTTTTCTATGGAATGCGGGCCTCCTTTTCACGACAACAAAACAACCAAAAAAAGTGTACAACAGCACCCATGGGTTTTCTCTAGAATAGAACTGCTGCCACAACATTCCTCGCGTGCCTCGGGGTGAGACCGGTCCGTCTTTAGCAGGCTGCTAAGCTGTTCAAGCTTTTGCTTGAATGTGACATTTCAGAAAGGGAGCTCGCGAGTCCCCACCGACGTTTTCCAAAAGCTAGCGATTCTTTTCTTTTCTGGCACATATGATTCCATCACTCTGTTAAGGTTTAAGACAAGAGACAGGTCTAGCCAGCGACACATCCCATCCCGCGGAGGTAGCCCTCTCTCTCTCTCTCTCTTGCTGATGGTGGTGGTGTGTTGAAGCGAACAAACGCCCGTCGGGCCTTCTCTCCAATCCCCCCCGCCCTTCCATTGAAGCCGAGACATGCCTCACGCTCTCGCTTCAACCCGTCACCGCTTCTTCGAAGGTGAGTCTTGTGGAACGCGAGATGCTGTTCTTCTGAATCATCATGGGAAGAAAGAGGCCGGGGAGGGCCCGCGCGGGCGGCCCCCCAAGTGCCGTCGTGGTGGGCGCTATCTGAACGTGAGTTTGAAACATGTGGCATCGCTAAGAGCTTTTCGGGTGCCGGCTCGAGTTTGTTTGCTTGCTTTTTCTTCTGTCCTGGTTGTCTTTGCTATCAGGGTGCGCTTCGGTCCTCTAAAATCTCCGTGTCCGTCTTGGTGATGGGGCCAAGAGGAGACGGGGGAGTATGGATAGATGATGCCAGCAGATGTGGAAACGTGATGATGTTTAGTCTTGGAACTATCGCGGGCAGCTGCTCGGAGGTCAAATACCGGCCGTGTATCTGGATCAAAAATAAGCAGGCTGCAGATGCCACGATCCAGTATCAGACAACACCCAATGTCCTACTAGCTCGTAGGGGCACGTCGATCCCCGGTCACTTACAGAATTCAGTCGCTCACAATCCTTTTGACCAAGGAATGGAACACCGAGTGGGATATATCCCTGGTATAGTTGAGGCTCGGGAGGCCCTGGTATCTTGAGCCTGGTGAGGGATGGCTGCTGCCTCGGGGAGTTGGGCCTTTCACAAAAAGCTGCGCGGTATCTCACACGACGGTGATAGCAATGTCGAAACCAGCATACGCTGCGGCCCTCAAGCGTTGTCTTCCTTTCCGTGGTCTTGCCTGAATATCTGAATGCCGTCAGAAGTGTCTTCTCACGGGAAGCTTTCTGGCTAGTCGTGCGTCTCGAACGAGGTGCGAGGAACGGCGTTCTGTCGCGACCCGATGACGATGCACAATATACATCTACTGCTGCTAATATACAGGCCATACGGCATGTCATTGTGCTGTCCTAACCGTGTGTGAACTCCGTACTCGGTGTAGATGATAACAACGATTATCAAGGGAAAATGGCACGTCGTTCCGCACCGCCTCGTTCTAGTCCATCAGTCGACGCCTGCTTGGAGCGACTACGTGAGTCCGTACCTAGATCACGGTCCTGCTGTTTTCTATAGTTGTTCAAGTTGGATGAGACAGAGTCGATAAGAAGATGGGCTTCACCGTCCTTGAACGTCACGAATACAAGCTACAACACAGGCTGAATCGAACCTATTCCGTCACCAGTGTATGTACGAAGCAAGTGACAATATGACCAAGACAATTTGCAGCACTGTCCTTCAATACTAAAGGCATTTTGACCGATCATTGACACGCTTGAGCATCCTGATGTGTGAAAGCTCAGATTTCCACTCCGCTTTAGACACCGCGTGATGTATGCCGCTTTTATACCAAACCGAGAATTAGCTAGCATGGACAACTTTCAATGGCACACTCAAAGAAACGTTCCACTGCTGCTCGCATTAGTCTGATTCATTCCAGCCGTCACCGAGGCACGTCGTCTTCCTCCCATGATGCTTAGGTCTCTTTTCGAGGCACCGCCCTCCTCGCAGCCGCCAAGAAATGCCACGATGTCACGAAACGGACATTTGATCCCGCGGAAAACGGTTTTACGATTGTGTGAATTGCACAAGCGATAGCTCCGCGGAGCAGCAAGCCCCCCTTCTCACCCCGTGGCAAAAACCAGAACTGCCAGCAAGCCACGAAAGGCATTTTGGCGGGGGTCCCGCACCGGAACGGAACGTCGATCACCACAGCCTGATCATCGAATTTTCCCATCGCCTCTCACACACCTCTGAGATGGCGACGCCCACGAAACCTCGCTTGGTAACCTCTTTTCATCCCCATCAACCGAGTGAGAGACTCCCCCTCCCAAGAAACTAGCCGGTGGGCAGCCAGATTGCGGGCAGAAAGATTCGCGCGTTGCCGTCGTCGTTACCGAAGCAAAGCCGGGAGAGACTACCACAAACGAACCGACGACAAACCAGAGAGCCTCTTTCCTTCCCCGCTTGCTTCGAAGAAGCAGGCGAGCCGTACATATGTGTCGTGGCCAGAGTCGAAAGGCACGCGTCTATTTCGGCCTCATTCCGAATGCGGTGGGGAACGCAACCAAGTACCGACGTTGCATCCTGCATTACGGGCTACACACACAGGCCGTAAGGAAACTGCTACTTTGCAATGTTAAAAAGAGTAAGAAACAGCGGCTGTCCCCCGATGAAGTTCGGTTGTGACCACCGAGCAATTACCGGGGGGCCAATGTAAAGTCGAGGAGGTTGGGATGTTGAAATGGCGAACCGCGGGCCTTCTTGCTCCAGTCTCGAAGGGGCTGGTTCTGCACATACGTACATAATCTGATGGACAAGCATTGTCGTCGAGCGGTGCCCACTTGATCTCCAGACCCAACCGCGTGCTTTATTCCGCGTGCTCAAAGATCCTCGTCGCTGTGATGACAACCCGCAGCAGGTATTTGTGCAGAAGGACAGCGACATAGTTGCACCGGGGCCGCTGTTCCGCGAGGACAGGGTTTCATTCAAATTGTATGGCTGTTTGAAGAGCGCTTCATCAAGGGCTTGACCATGGCTGATAGCGCGAAACCCCGTCCCAACCCCATCTCACCTTTCTTTGGAGGAGAGCATGATGGCCCACCGACTTCAAATTCCGCACCCCATGCTCGTGTCCGATTGCTCAACGGTATACGTACAAGCACGCATCGATCGATGGACAGGCTGGAATCGACCCAAGTGGACAATGCCATGGCTATCGTTTCATCGAGCGCGCGTCGCGCACAACTTTGTCTCCAGCCTCTGAGCCATGTATCGTGCAAAAAGCACACTGACACTGGTACGGCCCGTTGAGGGGCCTTGATGCGCGTGCAGCGCAGAGGAACCACTGCAGGACAGGGAAGGTCTCGACGGGAAACTCGCAGACGAGAGCCCTGTCCCACATGCTTGCCCAGTGATGGGCGAGACGCCTGGTCCCGGATCATGGATCACACCGACATGTTCTTCCTGCAACTCTGCCACTCTCTCCAACAAGTGGCAACCCCGGCGTGGTTTAGGCGCTAAAACCCGCCGCCCCGACTTTGCGTGAGTAGGCCGGTTCTGTTTTAAACACACACGGCGGCGGCGGCGGCGGCAAATCGCCCTCACGAGGGGCCGGCGTGGACCATGGGCGGCCGACCGCCCGTTGGCAATCTGATGTGTCAGCGCCTACGACCAACATCACCGTTTGTATTGTCCTCATACTAACCCTGTTCCCGTGGTCTTCAGCATCGACCGATACAGTTTGGCCCAAGGTTCCGAAGCCGAGTCAAAAGTCCTAGGGAGATTGAGCGGGTTAAGCGAAGAGGCACAGCAAACGGACGAGCCAATTGGGCTTGGCAACACGTTCTCGCGGCTGCCTGTCAATGTTGGAGTTGCGCCAGAGTGCGAACTTGGACCCGGGAGTTTGGAACCGCTATTGCAGGATTCCGTCCAGGATCCTGTGCCTTGTTTCCCAGCTTCGGTCGGAGATTTTGCTCTTCACTGTTCGTTGCGCCGGCTGTAAGCTGCTTGAATTGGAAACAGTGTAATTAATGTAATCAACTGTGGGTTTGGGTGATGGAACTTCACCCGGTCGTAAGACGGATGACCATGCTGTGCCGCATTCCTTCTGTTGTTGACCACCCTTTTCCCAAACCTATGTATGATCAACAACACTTGCAGATTGCAATCGTGTCTAAGGCCACTCGGTGTTTGGTACAAGGTGGATTTGCGCCATGTTTAGTGTCATCCAAGCCGGGGTCCTGGGTGGCTAGGACATCGCGAAAGAATTCGATAGTTCAGAGAACTTTGGCCTAGATTCTCGGTCTCACGTTGGGGTAACAACGAGATGGACGTTGGCTGCATTGCGATCGGCGGTCGAGGCTAACAAGAAGGCACCGCCGGCGTTGCTTTGCCGCACCTGAAGCAGAGCTGCCGGGCCTTGACTTGTTACTAAGTAAGTATGTACTCTGTATGTTGATAGAAGAACCGGGTGACTGGCAGAATGTGACATTCCCTCGGCAGGTTCCGGAAAAGTTTAGTTGGCAGGGAGTATTCCCAAAGTGCAAAGCAGTGAGATCCGTTCGAATTGCTTCTTTCCAACCTCTGGCTGCGACAATTGTTTTCCCTGGCCTTTTGTCCCTTTGCAGCCATGGGCTGAGGAAATAGTAATTGCCGAACGTTGTTGGAAGCATCACAGGGTTGGTCCATGTTCGCACGGCCAAGTGTCCTGCTTCCACGGGAGACTTCGACTGGGTTTTTCATTCGGCCCCAGCAATTGGCCAACCGCTACTCCAATGCGGTGCAACAAATGACCCATTCGTGCCTGCTCATTTCACAATGTCTTGAGAGCCAACCACAGGTGTAGAACGGCATGTAGCGAATTCGGCCAGACTGGCGGTATGGTTGCTTTCCAACGCGAGAGCCCCTGTGGCAGCCAGGGTTTTGCTAACACCCCGGAAAGGCTGTAAGCTGCGTGTCAAGCTGGAAGGCCTGGCCTCTCGGACGATGTAACCAACACCATTATTGTGTTGCATAGACAGCTATTTGGAACCACTGGCTGGCAGAACGAGGTGTCCAGTTGTAGTCCTTGGACAGATAAGTCAGGAGGCGAGTGAGCACGGCTCGAAAAGTGACTTTGTGAATCTAACAGCGCGTGACGATGACACTCAGCCGCGAGTCGCGACCGTGGGTTTCCAATGCTGGCTCGCTCGGTTTGCGGGGAAACCAAGATGACTCGAAAAGAACATCGACCGTCTGTGTGGCCGGCAAAGGTGCCCCCAGACCAGACCTAGGTAGCTACGGTCCAAGCCAAAGTGCCTTGACACCGGTTATGTTCGATTAAAGTTTGGCGCCGTCTATGCCATCCAATGTCTCTCGTAGTAGAGCTTTGTATCCGACCTGAGCGTAACTTGGCTGTCCCGTCGCTACGGTACGGTGTCGGTTCTGCAAGCCGCAACCACGGCGCAGCAGATGAGAAGGAGGTGTGATGATGTCTTATTCCGGGCAAGGGTCCATTTGTCGGTCGAGCTGGAACGCGGCAAGGGGATGGATGAGGTACGGATAGAAAGGAGGAGTCTAAAGGAGGTGCTTCGATGCGCGTCGTCCGCGGTGCCTCGGGTTCGTAAGCCTGTTGTAAGGCCCCCAAGCAAGGCCCACATCGTTCTGCTCATCTTCCTTTCCGCCCAGGTAGGTGACTCAGGTGACGGGCTAGTGGCGGTGTCCGGGGTGTCGTTGGCTGCTCCAAGTGCAGAGCCCGGTAGCGCCTGAACCAGATTGTCGGGTCCGTAGGCTCAGGGGTCAAGGGTCGACGAGAATCATCACCGCTGCCAGCTCATCTAACCCCGACGTCAGCCTCAGACACCACTACGGACCCTGGGTTGTATTTGTATGCACCGCCGACCAGAACGAGTAAAGGCGTGGAATAGTCGCCAGCAAAGGCCAATCATCCGGAGGTGCCCTAGACAGCCACCACCCACCCCTTCGGTCCAGCATGCTGGGAAGGATCGCGACTTCAATTTCACTCTTGGAAGCCGAGGGTCAACTTGGGACAAAGGAGGGGCCATCCTCATCGAACACTCTCCAGGTCCGAGGCTAGCTTAAACAAAGGATAAGGGGACGTCGAATGGCGTAGACCGTGATAAATGTACATTAACCGCTTAAGGACTTGCTCGCCCCCTCGTGGGAGCATTACCGCTCCCGCCGATCGACGCCAACTAGCTGGGACGCGTGACTTCCAGGCGTCGCCGGTCGTCGTCAACGGACGTGATTTTGCCATTTGATTTACTTGGTAGCGAAGCAATACCGCAATACAACAATTTGTGAGCATGATCTTCGTCTCGGCCATTGCAAACTCGGTGGCTTGCGCCACGCAGACAGACAGGACGCGAATGTCGCTGCGAACGAGGTGCCTGCCGTGCTGCAGAAACAAGTGGCTGCATGATGTGATGCAATGCACCGAGGCGTGCCAGGCTCTTGGGAACACAGCTCGGTGTCATTGAGCTCCGATCCATCTCCCCAACACTCTGTTTCTGGTGTCAAGGACCCGTGTCAAGGATCCGAGGGGGTACCAACGAACAGCGGTGCATGCGTTTCTGTGGATGGGTAACATCGACTGTCACAGCAAATGTCCGCGAAGGAACAAAACCTGGCAGGATCTCGTGGACCCAGCGACGCCCCGATACGGAGGTTGACGGGTATGAGGAGAAGATCTCTCTCCGGCCTTGCAGCTTGCACGGGGAGCACCCCCTTGGAGGCCTTGCTACGGCGGTTTCCGGAACTGTCTCAGTGATCTTCCAGATTCGTACTGCAATGGAGCGACTGTGATGTAGGTCTCAGACCTCCCTAGGGAGGTTGATTATCATGTAATGAACTTGTCGGCGCGTTTTCCGCGTGATGTCGCAAGCTAAGTGGCTGGGCTCGATGCAATAGTCGTCAGTGTCCCTGGAAATCCGAATCGCACCTCGTGGGGCATTGGTGGGTGGGAATTCCGAGAACCTGGGTGCTCCGACGTCACCCCTGCAGAGCAGAAGAGGTACGTATTGCCCAAGGCGAGGTACCTCGTCCTCGCCTCGCGGTAGACGAGGCCGAGGTGTACGAGGTGTTGTTGAATGGGCTTGTCCGTCGGTTTGTGTTTGTAGGCGAACCTCGCTTTGTCCTGGAGGCTACTACCCAAGTCGGGCCTGGCATGTCGCGGTGTCGGGATTCATGTCGTGACAGAGGGATGCCGTTCGATATGACAATCAGTTCAGTCTAGACATGCCCATCAGCGATTGGCACGAGCATGAGACTCGCTTGGAACGTCATCTTGAGGGTGTGGTATACGGTTGGAGATTGTGATGACTCTCCATCAGCACAGATAAGGATGCGAATGCCGGCTCTATTTGGTGAAACTCGGCGGCGCAGCCTATACGCAGCGGAAGTAATGACTGGGATGTTGTCGTGGCCGAGGCAGAACGATACGTAAAAGTTGACAGTGCGATGGTTGGGTTTGGTTCGTCTTTGTCGCTGTTGTTTCTGCAAAGTGCCTCTACAAATGTTCGTCCCGAGACACTGGGTGATGGCGAAGTACTTTGCCAATTTCTGCACCAAGGAAGTCCCTTGGGCATGGGCCGTTTCTTGATCCTCGTCTCCCGCCAGCTTGCTTTTCTCGACGGAAAGCCTTCATGGCCTTCCGCGAGAGACAAGGCACAAGGATGACGGTGGTGAGCCAGTCAGGCTCGACAGGTCGAATGGGCCGAGGTGGCATCAGGGAAGCGACCGGGTCGGTGAGTCGGTACCGCGGGATGCAAGTTGACGGGATGTGCTTCGTTTGTTTCGTAGTCGACGTTGCACTCGATTGGCCAGGGCAAGCAAGCCACCAACCATCACAACACCACCGACTGGCATGATGCACGGCTTCTGCGGCGTCGCATCTGTTGGACGAGATCGGCAACTTAACTCAGGACAGCACCTGTTGGGCTCTCGGGCGATTGTCCTGGAATGGCGCGCATCGATGAGCTATTTTGTCTGGTTGAATGAGGCGGCATTTCTGCTTCATCCGGCCGTCGCCTGCCGGAGGGGTGGTCGATCCAGACTCGACTCCCAGGGTGTCCCGCTGGTCTGGAGAAGCAGAGCGGCGTCCAGGTCCAGGTCCATGTCTAATGTAATGGCAAAGTTTGTATCCGCAACGCGCATGGAGGCGGCGGCGGCAGCATCTATCATTATTGGTGACGTGGATGCGGTGTGTTCGCGCTGCTGCACTGCACTGCACTGCACTGCACTGCAGCCTTGACATTGAGGGGCCAAGGAAAACCGGAGACAACGACGTGAGCTGGACCGTGGACTGGAGTGCGCAGCGATGTGCGGCGTGATGTGATGTTGTCTGAGAGGTGCATCGGTCAAGTGGTGGTTGATGGAAGGAGTAAGAGACATGTCTTTGCTGGAGAGCATTGCTGGCTGAACCAACCTACCCAACTACGGATACCTTAACTGCCCGACTGCTCTCTCATTCGCTACGGCAGACTGCCCGCCAACTGTGATAGGACGACTTGGGCAGAGACAGGAAGGGCAACCACTCCAAAATTAGAGTGAAATCATCTCAATCCGTAAGGCATTCTAGCGCGCGCCTGCAGAGGTGAACCTGGCAGAGACGACGGGTTGGTCCGGTTGGGTTGGCAGAGGCAAGACATCGAGCCTGACGGCAATCATCCAACCTAACACATGCAACTGCGGTCCGAAACTCTTCCCACTGCAAGTCGGAAGCTCCGTCTCTGCCTTCCTAGTAACCACGGCCAGGTCGCTGTTGAGTGAGTCGTAAGCGCGCCTGCCTCATCCCACTTCCCTTTCCCAATGCTTGGCATCAGTAACAAAAGTCTTGGGAAGCTACTCATGTGGAGGAGGGCAACCCAGGAATCCCATAAAGTTAACCTAGGTAGTGGTAGCCAGACGAGCCCGAGTCACTCGCAAGGGGAGGAGTCCAGCGGGATGGGCAAGTGAATAACACCTACGGAGACATACATAGTAAGGTAGCGTAAGGTCACGTAAGGTAGGTATCCGTAGTCTCTCTCGCCTTGCAGTTTACAGTCTGCAGTCTGCATTTGCTTCCCCTCCCCACCTATCCCATGTCATGCCGTGACACTCACTGGCTTCTCAAGGGAATCCAGGATGTTTCACCGAATCAGGGTCGAGAGAAGGGACGCACGATTGGTATGGAGGCGCGGGAAGAGTTGCAAGGGCCCCCCCTAGTGGACGACCTAAGATGGCTTACAGGGAATCTTATAAAAGAACTTCTCGAGAAGGGGGAAGGAAAAGAAACCAGCCGGGGCAAAGAGGGCTTGCCGGGGCTCCTGGTCGTTTCTAGCCGCAGGTTCTGGGACCTTGACCTTGCCAGGGAGGACCAAGACAGTCTGAACGGGCACTAAAAACCGTCGTCCACAGCCAGGCGTCGGGTCCCGAGTGATTTTGAGTCCATCGTAAGGCTTGCTGGCTGCTACTACTTACCTTACGTTGGGAAAGGCGACAGAGGGGTCAGTCAATTGCTGACGCAAACACGGGTTCGATATACCATGGACATGGCAGGGCACAGCAGGGCAGACCAGAGCAGAGCAGAGAAGAGCAAATGATTGAAACACCCAGCCAGGCCAGGTCTTCATTGCCTTCCTTGCCCTATGCAGCTGGTCTTGTCTGGTAAACTAGCCCAAGGAGGTGAGGTGACGGAACATGAAGAGTGGGAATCTGAAATCTGCAGGCGGATACCCTCCCCTGGCCCTCTCCACCAAACTACCCTACTGGTAGACGTACAGTAGCGCGGAGTACTGTGTAGTGTGGTGGTCTGCATGGCTATGCAGTTGATCCCAACCGGGCTTCTGGAGGGGAGGCTGGAGTCTGGACGCAGGAAGGAAATGAGTGCACCAGACAAACAGAGACTGAGAGGCGGATGGCCCCGTATGACACACAAAGAGAAAGCCATGTGCGTCTTCGGTCTGCCTTGCCTCGCCTTGCCTTGACATCAACGGACTTTGAGAGACAGAGAGGGAAAAGACAGGATTCGAGGGTGCCGCGCACTAAGACGGTTCAGGCATGACACGCCACACAGGGCCAAAAGGCTCGCACTCAGCGGGGGCCAAGCCATCACTACTGCGGAAGGTAAGGCAAGTTCTAGCAAGGTGCAGACAGACGCAGTGTACGGTACCTGCGTACCGACTGTACCTTCTACCGCCGCGGGATGGCTTAGGGCAGGGCTCCGAGGCAGGAGAAGGACATGTTCAGGAACTGTACTTTCCGTACCCAAGGTACTGCGTACGAAGTAGAAGAAGCAAAAGTAGGGTGGGTGGGATGGAGAGAGGGGACGACGAGAGGAGGGCTGGCGGATTGGACGGAACATGGCAGAATGCACACAATCTTCCAGTGCTAAATAAAAATCAACGCCCCGGGAGACGGGTTACCAGCAACCATCCATCCATCCGTCCATCCCCCTTTGCATGTTGCCGTCGTCATACCTTGACTCCTGGACTGGACTCCTCCAGTCTACAGGGCAGGGCAGGACACACACCCTTACCGCAGTCGAACGAACGAATTGAATTACACTACGCCCCTCCGATCCTGTTGGTGGATTCGGCCCCATGTCATGGCTCCCCCCTCCGTGAACGACTTTGCCCTCCTCGACCTCGTCCGTCCTAATCAATATTGTTGAAGTCTCCGTCCCGTTCCTTACCTATAACGACCCTATCTATCCATCTGCGTACTCGCGTTTCTCGACCAAGCAGAATTGTCGGCCGCTGTGTCATAGTCGTGACCTCTAGTCCGGGGTCGGGTGAAATTGCAAGCGAGGTTGAGATGACTAGCCCTTACCGCACACGTCTTGCGTATTTCCGGGCCTGGACGGGGCTGCCATGATGGTATTTTGGAGCAAAAGAAAAGAGAGACAAGGACTGGGGAGACAAGAGAGGAGGAGAGGCCATCGACTACCTTGGACCTTGCCTGTCTTGCACTACTACGGCTTGGAGGCATTGCATATTTACAAGCCTGGTCGTGTCCAAGCTCCATCCATCCATCATCAATCACATCGACACCCACAGGGCCACCAGGGGTGGGAGGCAGACTCGGGAGAGTCTTGTCCCCCCTCCCCTTCCCACCCAAGCCCCGGGGCGGTGACAGGACAGACATGATTGAAATGGCAACCGCAGCGAGCGATTGTGGACAGGGGACAGGGGAGAGAAAGAAAGGCATTGGAATCGAAGATGGACAATTTGAAAAGAAAAACATGCCCACTAATTGTACTTAACAGTGGGAAGTCCCCCGAACGATGAGACGCGGAGAGGAGGCGTCCGCAGTCTAGTTTTACCTCTCTCATTCTTTCTCCTCTCTTCTAGAACATCATACGACGACAGGCTAGACTGAGCAATCTGTCTTTAACATACTAAGGCAGTATACTTTTGCTGTCTTTGGCACCATCCACAATACCAACCAGACCACACCGACGAGACGACAGACAGAGACAGATACAGTACAGAGACAGATAATACTACGCAGCACGCAGCGCCAATCCTTTCCGCGTCTTGTCTTTGCACCAACACCACACAGGGGAGAGAGGGGCAAGCCCAGGCGCATACATACAACAATTGTGGACAGACGGGGACCTTCCGGGCGTGGTGCAGTGCAGCTGCGCTTGTTCTTCACTTGCATCGGCGTCTTTTGATTGCTTCCGCCGTCCAGGGTTCACCCCCCTCTTCCAACGTTGCAGGACAGCAGCAGCAGCAGCAGCGAGCCCACACCTGTCTTTAAACTTAGCAGGTGGCCTGTCCTGGCTTGGTGGTGCAGTGCAGCAGCTCGCTCGTAGACACAGACCGACTTCCAGGTTGGAGCTACTCTACTCTCCGTTCCTGGTACGGTACCTTTTCTCTGGTGTACCTCTCTTTACCTTGAGGTACCTTGCCTTAACGGCTAGTTACCTGCCTTGCCTTCCTTACCTTACCTTACCTAATACCTAGGTGGTAAACCTGGGCTCATCGTCAAAGACGAGGAGTGCCTGGCTTTGCAGTGGCTCTGTTCTTTCTGCCCGTGTTTTTAGTCGGCTACCAAGTCGAGTACCTCCAAGGACCCTGCTGCGTAAGTGTTTCTCTGGCCCGTCGCCCCTTGGTGTTACGCCGACGCCATCCATACTCGCTCGTCCTGCTGGATCTAACAACATCCCGTCAGTGCCTTACCTAGTACCTTAGTAGTGGTGCCGTCTGGTCGTGGTAGTGGTAGTAGTGGTGGTGCTGCTGTTGCTTTTATGCTGCCCTGGATTCCACTTACCGACCGACACCTCCCCTCCCCTCCCCGTCCCGTCACTTACAGACAGATCCTGTACAAGAACCTGGGGCCTGGACATTTTCCCCCTTCCTTTTAATACTCGGTGCATCCCATCCCGCCAGATCGCTGTTCCTCCCGCTCCCGCCCGTCGCCGAAACGAAACCCGACAGACAGACCAGACCCAACCAGACCTGCTTGCTGGCTTGACCTGCCCGACTGGGTATCTTCACAAATCACCGCACCGCACCGCACCGCACCGTAGCGTAGCTCACATACCTTGCATCTCCATACCTTACCTACATCACCACACCTTAACCTGCCCGCCTTACCTTACCTTACCTTACCTCGCATCACACACGCCTCATCACATCACCTTGCGTCGGCCTTGACCTTCAACTCGACCCTGACCTCGAACTCGACCTCGAGCTTGACCGTGACCGTGACCGCGACCGGCCTCAACTTCGACCTCAAACACGGCCCCCGAATCTCAACCACCATTCAGCTTCTGCCCTTGGTTTCTGCCATTCTTTCTTTGCTTCTGCCGCACCACCCTCACCTCATCATCGCAAACTTGGGCCCGTTGAACGACCTTGTCTCGAGTCCAGCTCATCACAAACTTGACCCTACTCATAGGCTGGCTTATACACGATTTGTGCCAAGGCTTCTTGACATAGCCGTTTTTGAGAACTCGACCCCAACAATCAATCACTCAGACTCAGCCCAGCCCAGCCCGACCCGACCAACGGTTCTCGCCTCTTGCGACGCTGCCCATCGTTTCGCAACCTATCGCCTCGAGCCAACCTGCACACGACGAGGGCGAAAAAGGCCGATTACCGCAGCACCGGTCCCCGTCTGTACGACCTCCTCGACTTGTGCAATCCCAAACGAACCCCCGGTCTTCTCTTACTTCACCAGCATCTCGACCAACTAGTCTCTGTGCAAAGGTATGTCAACAACTACTTGCTCTCAACCTTCGTTGTCTTGCCTTGCATCCCATCCCAGCCCAACCCACCCGCCTCAATCGCTGTCTGTCCATCTCAAACCTCAAGACGAGCTTCCGTCTCACGGAGACAAACACACAAACGCATACATATGCAACCTGCACCAATTTCCCACTCTTCATCTCCTATGCCATGTTGGCGGCCATGATTGCGACCTCTCCCATGCAGGTACATGTACTCGCACGCTGGCCAGCCTTTAAGCACGCGGCCCTTTTCTCCCTGCCCTAGCATGCGAGTTACCACCACCTCGACCCCATGTCACCCACCCTCCCCATCATTCGAAAGCGGAACGAGACTTGATGTGTTTTTTTTTTTTCTCTCCTCTTACTTTCTTTCTTTGGTCGCATCCTTCTCAGCCGACCTGTTGGCTGGGCCATGAGTTGTCGTGGTCCCGCGCCAGCAACCTTGTCAAAGAGGCCGCTGTAATGGCGAGAGCAGAGAGATCGTGTATACGCGCGCGTCCGTCCGCGCCTGCGCGTGTCGTCCGGCCATCAGTGCAAGTGCACTGCCAAATGCAAGAGTATGGCGTTGTCTTGCCCGTCCAGTTTTGTTCTGGCCATGCCAGCAACAGACAGACAGCAACTTGCTTTCCCCTGCCATAGTTGTGGTGGAATCCTTGCCTAATCGGGAGTGTTCTATCGTGTATTGTTGTCGAGGTGTGTCTGTGTGAGTGAGAGGGAGGGCGGTGTCAGTGTAAGGTACCATGGCTCTTGGAATACAAGAAGTCGAGTTACCCAGCTTCTTCTTCGCAGCAACCAATTCCGCTACATCGTTCCCAGAGCCATCGGCCCCTTTTCTTGCTGTTCGCTGTTACATCTGTCGTGGGTTATTGCCTCTCGCTCCCCGTCACTCTCGACACCCTCACTCGAGCCCGCCCTCGTTTGGGTCGCATTCCCCATAAAAAGCCTGCCCCTCGGTGGCCATTTTTCCCTGGATGAATGACATCCAGCCTGGCTCTGTGCGTGTGTGCGTGCTGCTCCCATCCCATTAACTTAGGTTGCTGCTGCAGCTGCCTTCGCCTTGCCGCGCTACCACCGTCATCTCGTTTCGTTTCCCTCTCAGACTCACTACTGCACCTACTTTAAATTGCTTTGCTGTCTCATTCCCACTTCTTCAGCCCAATTCCCCTTTCTCCATGTTTCAGAATCGCCAGTGTCACATCATACACCAGCCCTTCTCCAAGTCCTCGCAGCTCTAGCTTCAAACGACGCTAACCCAATAACTTGCGCAGAGTCTGGTCCAGTATTTGCTGCTCAACATCTGCTCTTAGACACCCTTCAGGCTGTACGGTCATACAACGCTACGCCATTCGTCACCGCCATCCGTCTGTCCAAAATCCACACGCATGGTAGCCATGTCTCAACAAAGGTATGTAGCTCCTCAATGGCAGGCCGCAGCATGCGTGCTTCGTACTGAGTACCAAGATGCCGACTCTGATGCGCAATAGTGGGACTTCAGAGGTGCCAGGCGACTATGCTGAAAATGGGCGCACTTATGGCGGATATCGTAGTGGTAAATACCTACTTCCCGTGGATGACGTGCGTTTCCAATGATTCCTTTCCCTCAGGTCTTCAAGCTGACAAGATGAGCAGGAGGAACAAGACAGACTTGACATTTTCCACAACATGATCTCTATTGCAAGGAACAAGGCACTCTACAGCATTCCCGACCCACCAGCAGGCTCTCGCATTATCGATCTCGGAGCAGGCACTGGGTTTTGGGCGATCGAGGTTGCCGAGTAAGACACCCACTGCGTGATACACCTCCCACGCTCAAACGACTGAAATAGCTGACAAGGACCATCTCAGCAAGCTTCATTGGGCCCAAAAGGCCCCCGAGAGCATCATCGGACTCGATCTTTCCTTAATTCAACCCGGCAGGTATGTGTTTTGCGGTGCTCAACGTAGCCATGGCGTGGGCTCACCTTTCGCCATTAGCATCCCCCCGACTGTCAAGTTCGTGCGTGCCGACGTCGAAGATCCGTGGCAGTATCCTGAGCAATACTTTGACTTCGTCCACATGCAAATGATGCTCGGCTCCATGCGAGACTGGCAACAACTGTACAACAGAAGTTTCAGGCACCTGAAGCCTGGAGGCTTCATTGAGCAGGTGGAAATCGAATGGGTTTTCCGTTGTGACGATAATACTCTTTCGCCGAATTCACCTCTCCGCCAATGGGGCGTCGTGCTGTCTCAGGCGATGAGAAGGTTCGGTGCTCCCATCGACATCTTCGACACAAAGGCCGCCCTTGAATCCATGGGTTTCACAAACTTCAGCCAGCAGGTGATCAACCTGCCAATCAACCCATGGGTGCGCCCTGATGAACATGAGGAGGAACTCGGCCGCTGGTTCAATCTCGGGCTTACCCACGGCCTCCAAGCGATGACAATGGCACCATTCACCCGGTACGCGCCAGAACCCTGGACTGCCAATCAAGTAAACCAGTTCGTGGAAGTGCTTAAGCAGGAGCTCTGCCGACTCAGCGTCCACGCCTACTGCAGAATGTGAGTTTCCGCATGCAAATTGCCGTTGCGGTAACTGCAACGGCCAATCGTGTGTATGTATATTCAAGTACTGATTGTCCATCACAGGTACGTGTGGACGGCACAAAAGCCGATCCAATGATTTCAAGATGGAGGAAACCAGATTGCCGATGGCTCCAACCATCCCTCCTCGCAGATTGGGCCTCGCTGGTTACGTCGCGGCAGGCTCTCGTTAGCAGCTCTCTCCTGTTGTCACCCTCCCGTCAAAACCTATGTTGGCCCGCAATGGGACGAGCAAAAACTGCCACGTTTGATATCTTTCAAAGCGACGCCGCTCAATTGGACAACTATAGCGAACACTTTCCTGTGCACACCAAACGCATCGATCCGAGGCCTTGGTGCCCTTCCTGGTGTCTACAGGGCGTTACAGACAGGGGGCCGAAGATGGGCTCAGTCTAGGGACTTCAGTTCTCCGGGGGGGCCTGCATTCATTCAATGGGGCTGGGCAAACGGACGAGGCCAGGCAGTGCTTACGCGCCGAATTCATCCTCTTCGAAGATGACAGAGCCAAATTACGTCGAGTCATTTTGTTCTACACTCTCATGTCGACGACGGCTGGCATCACACCTAATTCGCAAATTCAGAAAAAAGGCATCGGATGGCCTTCCGTGGTTGAACACTAGCCACTGCACGTCACCCAAACTGGACTCGGCGGATGCCCACTCGTCCGATGCAGACGGGCGTTTTCTTCTAAAGCGCGGAAGATGGTACTGAGTCGGCCGTGATTGTCGGCCGTTCCAGCTCAACCACATGACTTGATCTGAGCTTTCGCCAAGACGTCTCCTGCAGCACAGGGCCCCGCGAGCAGTCAACATCCGCCTTATTTCCCTCTCGTCGTTACTGGCTTCCTTACTTCACCAATATACCCTGAGCCATTGCAATTATCCCAACACATGCCACAACGAGAGCCACTGAAGCCTCGCCTTGCAGAGTTGCGGATGGAAGAAGGCTGACAGTTGCATTTTCCGCCTACGTTACTTTCCCTCTTTCATTTGTACACGGCCGATTCTGGGAACTTCCTCTGTGTCTGGCAAAATTTTTGGGGAATTCAAGCACTTTCTACCTACAGCTCGAAAAATCTTCGTATCTTGAATCATCTTCACATTGGGAGGATCTTTCCCCGAGGTATTAATTGTGTATCAACATGCATGTGTGTGGTGTGGACGGGCGCATCAATGAGCTTGCTGGTGGTTTCTTGGGGCAGCAAGCAAGCAGGCAGGAAAAAAATGGCATGTTTTTTCTCGGCATGAAAGCGTGATCTTGGCTACTCGTTTCGGGCCGCGCCTGGCTGGTCTTCACGGCCTCCGTTTGTTTTTCCTCCTCGTTCCCCGATGGAGTCGTGTAAATAGAGCCATATGAGCGACCCAAAGTCATGGCCGCATAAAGCAAGGCCGACCCTCTGGCCCAATGACGACCTTCGTCCATCATTGCATTTCCAGACCCGGTGACTCGAGCATTATCAAAACGAATGACACCATATCCAAGGCTCGTTAGGCTCGCGCCGGGCACGGAGGCATCTGCACGGCTGGATGGTGGGTAACATTGGAGCCATGTAGCCAGGCGCTCGTCTTCATATTGAGGCTTTGGAAAGCAAACTGGCGTTCTCGATCCGAACATCGGAGAGAAATATTGCCTAGAAACTCCCGTTTATCGTTTTCTTTTTCTTTTGTGTCTTTCTCATTGCCAACAACTCGTTCATCCATCTCCACCTCACCCTGCAGGAGCACATTACTCCCGCATGCTCACCCGCATCGCACTCGACCATCGCAAGCCCCATCGCCTGTTGGTTCTGTCCCCTTTGTGCTCTCTCTCAGGCCCCCATGCAACGTGGTGGTTTTTAATTGCCATGCCATGCCATGCCATGGCACCCCGTTCTCCCCTGCCTGCTGTGTCGGGCAACGACCGCATGGCGTTCGCGTAGATCATCGATCAACATTTCCTAACACAATGGGCGATGAAGGCAGTACCATGCATCGCATTAGGGAGTACGCAACAACAGCAACAACAACCACAACCACCAACACTTTTGACGACGCCGTTGGTCCCTCCTGCATATGACAGAACAGGTCACGGGTGCGTTCTCATGCGCATCACGCCCCAGCCCAGACAAACAGCAACTCTTTCTCTCTCTGCCCACGTAGCCAACACACGTCTCCGACAAGCTGGTTCAACCGTCCCCCTGCCTCCTCCCATGCTCGAGTCCAGCACCGCTGTCGGCTCTCTCTCTCTCTCTCTCTCTCTCTCTCTCTCTCTCTCTCTCTCTCTCTCTCTCTCTCTCTCTCTCTCTCTCTCTCTCTCTCTCTCTCTCCACATCTCCCATGCTGCGACTCCGGCCAACCGTGACAACGTTGCCATCGGCTGGGGGCCGGTTGCAAGGCTGACCGACAATTCCTTTTTTCCCTCTTTTCTTTCTCAACCTTGCATCCGCGGAAAACGACCTCCACCTCCGAGATGCGGTCCTGGGAGGGTGAGGGGCGGTCCAACTCGCCCAGCTCATTCGCGGAGCCAGACCTTGGTTTTTTTTTTCGAATCGAACTCCTCCACCATACCCTCCATCACACCCGCCTGCCCGCCGCCCGCTGCCAGCAGCATCTCGTCCCCTCCCCTCCTTCCCCCCCTTGATGTCCCGTTGTACCAGTACTTTCCGACAATTTCCTACTAGCTGGGCCGAGTTCCAGGAACACGGAACCCGAGCTAACTGGACCGGCTGGGGTGGGAGGGGGGAGGTACAAAGAAAGAACCCGGATCGGTGTGCTCAAACCGCACCCACGTACATGCATATGCATCCATCCTAACCCCTCTCCTCTCCAAAACGGCCGCCCAACCTCGTCCCTTTCTGTCAAATTATCACATCAATATATGTGATTTGTGGTGTCTTTTCCATTGCGGGCAGGGCAAGGAGCGCAGCAGCAGCAGCAGCAGCACCGGCTGGCACTTTGAAGACGACGCATGTGTGCATTCCGGCCGTATCTCTCTGCCATTCATTATCTCGTATCCGTCCTCGGTCGACGGAGAACTCTTGCGGTTGTTGGACCACGATGCCGAATGATACGTGAGGTCCCCCGATGATCTGCGCCTGCCCACCCCGCCCTTCCAGAGCGGTTGAAAACGTGCGCTTGAGCCGATACTCCCGCGCAAGGTTGGTTGGTTTCCTACTTCCCGGGTCTCCAGTGCCGCCATCACCTCCGTTGGATGAGTGTGGAGCGAAAGGGACATATGGGTCAATGAGTATGCCCTACTCCCGTCTGTTCTGGAAGCAGTCAAAACACACAAAAGTTCTCAATCAGTCACAAGTTTCGGGATAAGGGACATCTTGGACGTACGTAATGGGGCTTGGTATCGGTTGCCCAGATCCTCCTTGTCTTTCTCATGGTGTTCCTTCGGCCTGCACATTCTCCTACTTGACGAGACTCGCAAGGCTCAGACGTATGCATGGCACGGGTAACGATTCACAGAAACATCATACTTGATACGGTGAAGATCCATCGCGAGCAGCCCAGCCACGATCCTGCACCAGGGGAGCAAAAAGGCCCAACTGCATCATCCACCTGAAACCTAAGGAAGCCTCGAGAAGCCTGCGATGACGACCCCCAGGAGATACACCAAACGAACGTTCAAAATCACGACCAGGGAGTTCGTGGAGACGCTAGCGCTTTCCCTGCCCTATTCGGACACGAAAATCTAGGCCCTTTCTTTCCGTCCTTTCTTGCTGACATGTCCCATGCGAGCCCGAAAGACCAACAACCCCGCCGCCGCCGCCCCTTGTCGTCCTGGTGCTGGTCCGAACCGACAGCCCGCATTGGGGTGTGGCTTACATACAGACGAGGCACATATACGGATACATACACACACACGCGCCGCGCGCACGGCACGCACGTACATTTGCTGTTTGCCTCGGCGGACGGGTCGTCGACGGTCGTTGGGACGAGAAACCCGCCAGGATGGTAAGGGGTACCCACTTTGCTGGTTAGGCAGCCCGGCGGAACGGTTTGGCAACCTCGGGCGACCGGGGTGCGGACGGAGGAGAGGCATTGGTCGGCGGACGCCACCTCGGGAAGGGGGGAGCAATGTAAGTCAGGGGTTGCCCCTCGTGGCATGCAAATGGGGGGGGGAGGAGGGTAAACCTGGTTAGGGGAAGCGAAGGAGACACGTGAAGTTGGCCGGGTGGATGAGAGGAGGAGGGTGTTGTGCGTTTGTGCGTGTGTGTGTTGTTCCTTGGTGGCTGGTGGTGTGTTGTTGGTGCGTTGGCTGGCGGTGTTGGTCTGTACCTGGACATCGGCCCCCCTAGCCCCTCCCTTCCATCTCATCTGCCTTGATACTTCCTCTTCTCCCAGCCCCCCTGCCGGTGGTCTTCTTGTCTGTTGGTTCGTTTGGGACTTTGGTAAAGATGCAAGCCCAACCCCTGGTCTGTTGACGGGCATGCTTCGAGCGCGGCCGACTCAACGTCTACCTCATTAGGTTAGGATAGACAATGAAAGGTGCCTTGCGCGCCGCAAGTCTGGGCTGGCATGGCAGAGACAACGAAATGTTGTCGATGACGCGGGGCCGGGCACGTCGGACTGGGCACACGGTCTTACGAAGTACTCTCCCTGTCCTCTTCTTCTTCTCCCCCCAGCTGGCCCCGGTCGTCGAGATTCCGTCGGCGAGTGTGCGGCACAGGCTTGTTGGTACTTTGTTTTTTCGTGGCGAAGGAGCCTTGCCGTTGCAGTTGTCAAGTTGTTTGGGACGTTGGTGAGAAGTGGGCACACGGGGAAGGGGAGAGGATCCTCCTGGTTGCTCATGGACCAGGCTCGCGGGCCAGGTCATCATTCATCATCCACCCGCGAACATGGGAGCATCGATCGGCGGCGGCCGCTGCCCAGGAGAGCGGAGGCGTCGCGGATCCAGGGGGGCTTTTCTTTTGTGTAACGTGAGAGCTCGACTACACGTCGACACTCATCTCGCTCACCCCTGATACTGATGCCCAGCGGCATCCTGGGATCTTGCGGAAGGTCGTTTTGCGTATACGTTTACTCCCCTTATATGGACGTGTGCTATCGCTCCCGTCCCGTGTTGATGGGAGGTACGCGGTTGATGACTTTGATAGAGCATGCTCTGCAGAGGCTGTGGCCTGCCGTCAGAAGACGATATCAGGTTTTCTGATGGCCGTCGGTGAGGGAGCGGCCTAGGCCATACCGGTCAGATAAGCGGTTGAAAGGTTAATGTCAAGAGTGCCGTGCTCTCAGATACGCATCTCGTCCGAAGCAGGCATCACATTCCTCTCGGGCATCTCGGTCCCGAACCCGGACATTGTATGGAGCATCAGGGAGTGTGAAAGTGAAGAGAAGTCGGGATAGATTCCGATGGGTGGCTGTTGCCAACATTTTGGACTCGGCGTGACACAGCATCCCTCGAAGCTTTGTCGTTGTCACATAAAATTGACGCTCAGCTTTGTACCTACTGTATAGCTTTGAACGCCTCTTTGGTGTCGCAGTACGCAGGTATTGTTGTCGTCGTCTTCTGTTATCATAGACCTTCAGCAAAACTTGCAAAGGTTCGGTCTGCAACTACACGTTGGGGGTTAAGAACACAGTGAAGCGTCCGGGGAGCCCCGAGTCAAAATCCTCATTCTACGGATGATGGATGTCCGCGAATGGCATCTCTTTCCTACTATCAACTTCTGCCTCAGTCAACCGTCATTGGTGCAACATGTTAGTACAACTGAAATGCCTCACAAGATGGCAAAAAAAGTCATACAACACATCGCAGAAAGCCCCTAACCGGCGGCGACCAGCATGCGCCCAGGTAGCCAGACACAGCTTTGTCTGGTTAGGGATGAAGTAGCCTCGTAACACATCGAGTCTTTGTTTGGCAACTTACTGTCCCTCTCCAGCGTCAGAAAAGCCGTGTCGGAGAAAGATGTGAGGTAGACATGTTATACAACTTAAGAATCTTCCGAATTTCGGAACAAGCGGTGGACATATCTGGTTTGCTCCGCATGAAAAGACCTAAACTCAACTCGCGATACATTTGAAAAGGCCCAAGGTGGTCAATCTCATGGACTGTGTGCCTCGTTCCCTATGGACTGAAAAACGAGAGAGTCTCCAATGTAACCGGTGTTGTTCAAAGGCTGAGTGCGCAGTATAACCAATTATGAGTTTAACTTCGATATAAGGGTGATAACGTGCATCTTAGTGAACTTCCATAGTCCCCTCTGTATTTGAGCGTGTGCATGCTGAAATCTGGCGATGAAGACGGCTTGTGTTACTAAATTTGGTATTGCTGATGTGAAAGTTACCGTAGAGATAGCAGCAGACTCGGCTACAACGTCTATGTAGCTATCTGCTGGTTTCTCGTTATTATTTTAGTCATCTCAGAGACGACTTCAATCTGTTAGATGGTTATTGAAGTGAAATGATGTAGGTCTCACGGGGATGTTTACTGTCACCGGGATTCCTTCGCAACACGTCTAGGTATTGAGAAGAGTTTTGCTAGCCGGGCAGTACCGTAGCACATCGAACAATTCTATAAGGGCGATGATAGTAGAAAGACAATAGGGGCAATGAAAATAGCAACGAGGATAGACGATGACGACAGCGAAAACATAGGAAATATAGTCGCTTTAGGAGGATGTCTGTGTGTGCGAACACTGCAAGGATAGCGAATAAACACTGCTCGGCCGACAAAACTCATTGAGAAACCATGGCAATTGTTACACTGATAGGTAACCTAAGTCTCCTTCGAAGAAGCCGTAACAGCTACGCATGAAAACCTGCAAGCTTTGAAGTACATGCAGAAGTTTAGGGAATGAGAGGCAAAGACAGTGGGTGAGATGGGTTCAGAACGGAGCTGACATTTTGCAGTATCATACGATTTCCGTTTACTACATATAGAATGCGGGCTTCGTTATGCTTCTCAGACACTTCTGAGGCTTGTCGACAAATTATGTAAATACACATGGGACTTCGATTGTGTGAAGGGTTAAGCTAGCATGGTCATCATGAGTCCGTCTCCGCGCCATATCCTGCGGGCAGAGGGTTTTATTCTCTTCAACCACTATACTTGTAGATATTCTATCCGTCAGGTGCCCGATTCTGTTCGTCAACCAGAAGGCGTCTCCAAGAAAGGAGGCATAACGTGCTAAGGAAGGATTTCTGAAATGGCATTAACATGCCACATGGAAGTTTCAGTCTTTACTGACAAAAATCCCACGTTCTAGAGGCTTAATATCTTCGGTTTGCCTGAGCGTTCCATCCGAAACCGGTACTTAGCTCTGCGGGATATCATGAGTAAAACAGTTTCACCCAAGTGCTTCGTCTCCATTTGAAGAAGAGCTGGCTGAACATGTCCCTTTTGTCGGGCTTCAGACGATTAACAACGAACATAGAACGTCTTACGACATTATGAGGTACGACTCAAGCAGAAGCCATGGGAATGTCGTAGCAGTAGCCATAGACTACTCGGAGAGACCATGGACGTTCTCTTCGCCCGCTCATGTCGTGCCTCTGCAACCATGTCCGATTCGATGCACAAAATTCAGGGGGGCTCACTTTCAAACAGGCGTTGTTGAAGGGTTTCCTGGTATTTACCCACAGGAGGCGGGTTTCGCAGCTTGGGTGGCTGCGTTGACGTGATGTACAGATTCTACATAAGGAAAATAAAAAGGTGCCTGTTAAGGACGCTCAAAGGAACCAGATCCAAGGTCCCAACGAAGCGTAACTCCTCGTCTCGCGCTCCCAGACATGTCCGCTCCCTAGTTACCTAGGGGGCGCGACTTTCTGGGTTACATGAACCTCCTACACGGGTCATTGAGCATTCATGCGTATTTGGTTCCATAACACCCCCTAACCCCGGTGTCTATATCCCGATACCACCAATTTCCGCTCCTTCTTTAGATGCTGGTGAATTAATTAGAAACACATCTCCTCCATCCCTTTCTTTTACACAGGTTCGTTTTCGAGAATGGGCGAGTTCCGACGGTTGCTTCGTCTAGTGGTGGGCAGCGTGGGTCTCGCCGTGGTAGCCGACGATCTTGAAGCGGCCAATCATCTCGCCGACGGTGAAGAAACCGAGGCACTCGGCGGCGACGACGGCACCGGTGGCGACGGTAGCGGTGTTGATGCGCGAGGCCAGGTTGGCGGGCTTAGCAGCGGCAGCGGCGGAGGCGGCGGAGCTGGCGGTCGCGGAGGCGGAGCTGAGGAGGCCGCTGGGGTTCTTGAGGGAGTTCACGGCAGTCTGGAAGTAGGTCTGGAAGGTGGAGACGGGGCTGCGGACGACAGTCAGATGCTGGAAAGCCTTGATGTCGCGTAGTCACGGAAGCTTACGGAGGAGCCATCTTCTGGCCGTGGAAGACAATCTTGGAGAGCTCGAGACCGACGCGGGAGTAGTAGACGACCCAGGGGACCTGCTCTATAAGCGCAATTGGGTCAGCACTTGATCCTGTCACAACGCTCGGGATACGCATGGCAACGCTTCCTCGGAGCGTATTCCTGTTCATATCCCAGATGTCACGTACTCTCGATAAAGCCGATAACCTTGCCGGTACGGCCGCCGACCTTGCCGAGGGCATTAACGGCACCAGAGATGGCGGGACCAGCAGCGCTGGCGGCGCGGCTCAGGCCCTGAGCAGCCTTGGCGGAGTACTCGCTGGCCTTCGCGGCAGCATCCTTGGTGGCATCGGTGGCCTTCTTAGAGGCGGTTGACTCGAAGCGGACGGCAGCGCGGGAAGGGAGAGTGCGGGCGGTGGTCCGCATCAACGGACGAGCGAGGGCGGAAGACATTTTGGCCGAGGGAAGGGATCGAAAATCTGGAGGAACAAAACCGGTGGATCTGAAGTCGGTCGGGGATGGATCGAATTGAACGGCTCCGGGGGTGAGGGGGGAGCTTCGTTGGCGGCCAATTGATGGAGGAGGGGAGTTGGTGGTGATGGGTATTTTTGCGTGAGGAAAAAAAGAGCTCTTTCCCTCACAAACTGTCAGTCTCTGCCTCCGACCTCTCGGAAGATTTCGCTTGTGCTGTTGTTGCGAGCCGGACAGGTGGCCCGTGCGTTCTACGACTCGCTGAGGTGCTGTCGCTGTTGCTGTTGCTGTTGCTGTTACTGCTGTCGCCGCGGTGTCGTTGGTGCTGTGCTGCTGCCCAAGTTGTGGCTGTCCAGTTGCACCAACCCTGAAAGACAAGAAAAAAAAAATAGTTCAATTACCACACTGAGCTCCCGGTGCGCCACTCCTTCCATGTACCTTGCCTTTTCCGCAAGGGCAGGAACAGGCGCGCCGGCCGGTACAACGGGCTATGCCGCTTTGAGGGCACATAGCCAATGAGATTGCGAGGCTAGCCCGGATGTGGGGGTTCTCCTTGGGCGGAAGTTGCGCACCAAAGGGAGTTACCCTTGAAGGAAACGCAGGGCAATGGGCAAGAACGGGGTTCTATCATGATGCGCTTGCCAAAAGTTGATTGCCTCGTGATTTTATTCCACAGCTCACTCTTGGTGGCTTCACATCATTTTGGTCTTCCAACTTTCACGAACGTCTTCCACGCCAATGCTATGCAAGCATCACCCCCATCATCACCCAACCAAAACAATTACAGGCAAAAACATTCACACAACGGCAGATTACGAATCATTGGAAAATTGTCTCTATAAATATATCAAATGACCATCCATGACACCAGATCGCCAACACCGCCGTATTATGCCCAAAACACCAACCATTCCATACCCGCAGCTTAGTCCTCCAAGCTCTGGATCATGACCTTGATGGCGCCCGTCTTCGGGTCCCTGGCCGTCTCGAACGCATCGAGCGCGTTCTCTAGCTTGAACTTGTGCGTGACCAGCTTGCTGAGGTCAATTACGCCGCTCTCCACCAGACGAATCGCCCTGGGCCAGGTGTTGCAGTAGCGGTACTGCAGCTGGATGTCCACCTCGCGCACACTGGCACGCATGAAGGGAAAGCTGATCTCGTTGCGTCCAACACCAATGATGAAGACCTTGCCGCCGAACTTGCACGCCCACACGGCCGAAGCGATACTGCTCTCGACGCCGGTGCACTCCATGGCCACAGCAGGCTCAATGCCGCCGAAGGACTCGACAATGCGCTTCGCCTCCTCCTCGGCAGTGCCGCGCCCGACCTTGTGGGTAATGGCCGTGGGCACCAGCTCCTTGGCGAAAGCCAGACGGCCGTCGTCGATGTCGGTGACAACCAGCGGGCAGGCACCGGCAGCCTTGGCGCAGAGGAGGGTGATGAGACCGATGGGTCCCGCACCGCAGACGAGCACCGGGTCACCGAGGCGCACACCGGCACGCTGCATACCAGCCAGCGCCACACTCAGCGGCTCCAACATCGCACCGTTCTCGTATGTCATGTTACCGATCTTGTGGCACCACACGGCCGGGTGGTTGACATATCGCCGCAAAAGGCCCGGGACCGGCGGGGTGGACAGGAACTGCACCTTCTCGCAACCGTTGTAGCGACCAGTGAGGCACGGCTCGCATTCGTTGCAGATGACGTTCGGCTCGACGGCAACTCGGTCGCCAGGCTTGAGGTGGGTGACGCTGGGGTGGACGGCAATGATTTCACCGGCGGACTCGTGGCCGAGGATGTGGTCGCCATCGACGATCATGGGTCCGATGCATCCGTGCTTCCAGAAATGAACGTCGGACCTATGCGTCTGGTCAGCCTTGTTCAAAGTCTCTCCGGTTTTCGAGCTGGTGACTTACCCGCAAATGCCGGTGCTTCGGATGGCAATGGTGACTTCGCCATTCTGCAGTCCCTCTCCGGCCTGGACAGCCTCCAACTTGGGCTCGGCCTCGGTGATCCAGAGATCGTGTGCGGGGTTGGTGAAGACACCGATGTTAGCCTTGGACGGCTTGACGGCGCCAACGGACGCGGGAGGATCAACAGCCGAGGGAGACATTGTGGAAGCTGTGCGTGTGTGTTTGTGTGTGTGCTCTGGTAGGGCTCCAAATGGTTCAGCGGCGACGAGACCAGACGGCTGGCAGCAACGAGAGCAGTGTGTAAAGGCTAGGGAGGGACAGGACAGGACAGAATGGACGAAGCGAAGCAAAGGGTCAATCGAGCCGGACGGGGTCTGGTCTACAGTGTCTGGGCTCGGCTGGATATATAACTTGTTGACAAGTGGATGGTCTACTGACGACAAGCTTCTCCCGCGCCCCTCGATGTTTTAACAGCCCCTCCTTTCTCGAGGGGTCGAGGCGAATAGTCAACCCCAGTTCCCCACGTCGCAACGTCACGCAGGGTCGAAGCTTGTTGGCAGGGGGTGGGGCGCCGCCGCGGTGTGGGAATTGTTCGGTCGCTGTAAGACCGATTTTTTCTCTTTGCGACTTCCCGCTCCAATCACGACGCCGATCCTCACCCGACGACGACCATCCCCCCGCGACACCTTTGACGATAGTCGCCCAGCGTTGCCCAGTCCGATTGTTTCCTTTGCTCTGCCGCAAGTCTCTAGGAGCGCCAACCCTTTCGCTTTGCAGGTCCAGGCGCGCCGGGAGGGGCATTGGCCGCATTGAACTGCTCACTCGTCCCGCGGAGATTTTTCTGAGTGCGTTCACGTGGTGGGAGAGCCGGGGACGTCGTTGGGCCTTGTGCTTTTTCCCCTGCCTTTATCCCGTAACATCGTCGCTTCTTGTTGAGGGAGGGGGAAGCGCATCTCGCTCCACGAATCGCGACGGTGCCCGACGCGAGATCCCTTGGTCTCCCCGACACTTACTGTGCCCCTCCTACCACCAGATCCGCCGTTCCTAGTGTGAACCAAACAAACCGAACTCGTGGGCGTCGGCCCCGACTTGTTTTCCGTTCGTCCTCAACACTGGAGTCTGGGTGCATCGAATGCGACAGCGTACCTACCTCGGTCGGTCACCTACCTGTTTGATATCGCTTGCATGGATGCGCCTGTGGTCGTCTCAACCGCCAGCGCACGCAGCTGGAGTTTAAGTGCTTTGGCTTTTGGTTTGATGTTTTTAAACCCCCCAATTTTGCTGCAGCATGCGTTCGAATTATGATACCCCGTCTGTTACATTGACACGCCGGGATCGGGCGATAGCCGCTCCGGTCTCTACGGCCTGCCAGATAGGGCGCTCAAAGTCACAGAGAGAGAAAAGATTGACAGCGGCCTTGACGTTTAGACTTACACCCGATAACACCGCTGCACGGTTGGTTATCTACCGACTCTCAGGCGTCGCAAGAATGATAGTCGTCGTCTTTCTTCCTTCACCTGACGTGAGGCCCACGATTGACCCAACTTCCTCTCACCTTGACCGCATCGTGTTACCCGCAATCGGGGAAAGACCTAGACTATACCCGCCCGCAGCGCAGCGCATTCGGGACTAGAATATCCGAGGAGAAAACTCGGACCTTTTGTACCCTCTCGCCGTGTTCGTCATGCGCCGCCCAGACTTGGTCTTTGGCCCGCCGGGCGACGAATGGCGCTACGAGACATCGTCGCGAACCTATGATCTCACCCGGGGCCGGTCTCCGGCTTGGACGGTCGGCACCTCCCAGGGCCCCACGGAGACCTTCACATCCGTGAACCCCCACAGCACGGCGCTCGTGATTGTCGACATGCAGAATTACTTTCTGCACCCAGACTGTCGCGACCATCCCGCCGGGCTGGCCGCGGTCGACAAGACCGAGAAGGTCATTGAGAAATGCCGCGAATTAGGCGTCCAGGTACGGCGGCTGCGCTTTTTTTTTGTCTTTTCTCCATTTTCCCCGCCAGTCGGACTCGACGCCGGGGTTTCTCTGTGCCCGGCAGAGAGTGGGGGAGCTGTTGCTGCACCCGCATTGCATCGGAGAGGTAAGGTAGGGTCAGGTAAGCTGGACGGCAGCGGCTTACACAGCAGGGCGTAACGTTGGCTTCGCTTTTTTGTTCTTTGCACGCAAGTCATTCATTGATTTGAAACGGGCAGGTAATCTGGCTGAATTGGGGCTTAACCGACGATGATCTCGCCGTGATGCCTGCCAGCGTCCAGCGGGGCTTCTCCCGCACACTCATCCACGGCGCCTCCGCCGACGACAAGGTCGCACGTCTCGGTCTCGGCGGAGACCTAGGCGACGGCAAGGGGCGGTGTCTCGTCAAGGGCAGCTGGAACGCCGACATCTACGAGCCGCTGAAGCGGTTCGCCCGTCCCGGGGACGTGCACTGCGACAAGAACAGGATGTCCGGCATGTGGAGCCCGGAGCAGCCGCTCCGGAGGTATTTGGACGGCGATGGGGCCGGGGTGCGGACACTGTTGTTCGCCGGGGTCAATACGGACCAGTGCGTGCTCGGGACCCTTACTGATGCGTATAACGGCGGCTGGGATTGCGTGATGGTCGAGGACTGCTGCGGGACGAAGACGCCTGGGGCGCCGGAGGTTTGTCTTTACAACGTCGCTGTAAGTCAACGCACCCCTCCGTTTGGATTTCAGCCAGTGGTTGCGACTACAAGATGTTATCGTGGGACTACGAGTCGCTTATTAAGAGTATTTGTCAGGGCTCGTATGGTTTTGTCATCAACAGCGATACCTTTCTTGCAGGCACGAGTTCGTGATGAGAGGATTCTGCGGGATGGTAGCCACATGATGCGCCGCCAGCCCTCCCTCCCGCCGCCTTGCGATTCTACATCTTCTGCCCGACGAGAACTTGAAAGAGCGAGCGAATGACTGAGTAACTGGGTAGATCAGGCCAAGCAGGGAGGAAACATGGGACGGCTTATCTTTTACGAACGGCGGTGCATGGCTGCGGCACGAGATGACGACCAACGGATGACCTGACCACCACATTGATCTTAGCTACACCCGCAAATTTAGCCTGCGGCAAGTCAGACTGAGAGAAGAATAGTCTCACGCTTTTCCGATCGGGTTGACTTACATTGACTTTGAAAGAATTCGAGGTATGATGAAAGTGGGAGAACAAAAGCGAACATATTCACCACGTCAGCCACCGAGCAAGGGCAACAGGGCTGCGATGATTTAATATGAAAGTCGAGAACCAAATAATGTTGACCGAGTAACATGGTTCGGTGCCAAGCTTGAATTCATCAGCTCCAACGGAAACGCGTCTGGGGTTGTTGGATGTTTGTCTGCCTTGCCCCGCCACACATATTCGTGGAGTCAACTTGCAACCAACACAACGGCACATAACGATTCCTCAACGCCGCGAGACCTCTCCACTTCTACCCTTCGTGACTCCTCATATGCAGGCTGTTGGTTACTCCTGCATGCGTTTTCAAAACTTCATCGCCCTTCATCGCGCACTCACTTCGACATCCCACGTCTAACACGCGTACCCATCATGGCCGACCGTGAGGCCAGCCTGAGCAGTGGTGCAACTGATGATGGCAACCACAAAGAGCTCGCTAGTAGGTGGTTTCTTCACGCCCTGTCAAGCGAGGTACTGATTTCCTTGTTTGCCAGTCAAGAAAGAGGCGAACAGCAAGCTATGGATTAAGAGCAACGGCAAGGTCGACTGGCACGCGGTGTATACCATGTTTTCCGCGCTTTTTGGTCAAGGCTGTTTCGTATACTTCTTTTACCGCGTCTATCTCGCCTATGAGCGCAACGGCACGCTGTCGTGGTTGATTATCGCGGTCACTGTATTCGGAGTCCTGTTCACTATCCTGACGATATTGTATGTTGGAGTACACCTGATAGCGTGGTATCTCGGCTGTCTGTGGTGACCAGAAGTCCTGAAGGCTGTGGTCATGTTCAGAAGGATCGCGCGGGGCTTCTTTGACGACAGGCATGTATTTGGGATTGAGACTCTGGAGTGTGATGAGGAAAAGGCTCAATGAGAAATGTTCAACTGCCTCGTTACTTAGCCGTGCTGAGCGCAGAAAAGCGCACTGGAACCAGAAACCAGTTTGAAATGCATTACCGCTTAACGCAAATATTAGAGGCAAAAATTGGAAAAGAGTGGACTGAATTTATGCTTCGTTGAATGTGAGCGTAGATGTCCTTCTGTGCAACTTTCTTGTGAGCACCGAGCCGCTTTCTCGGCTATGAGCTAGCTCATGGTATTTCTTTGAACTCGCTACCTCGTAAAGGTGACTTTACTACCACGTCTTATCATCGTGGATGATAGCGCTCACTTTGGGCGTAGACACTCTTCTGGGGCAACTGCTTATCGTTTACGAACGGCGGCGCCTGGCCGCATGCGGCTTCAATACTGGCGACCAATGGATGCCCACGTGAGGTGGATGAATTGTCTCCGAGAGAGACAGACAGAAGCCTCCCCGTCAGCACCACGAGGGCGTCTTTAGGCGTGGGGTATTGTTCACACTGTTCCGAGTTTTTGTGTAAGTGTGAGTGCAAAAGGTTCAGGCAAAGGTAACGACGTCTTGGCTTTGCGTTGCCTCTCACGATGTTTTTTTGGGGTCGACCTGGCAAACAGTTCACTCTCCCAAAGACGCAACTGAGGATGGAATTATGTGTATTCATGAGCTTCAATTCGTCATCCAGAGCTATCTCACCGTTGGAAACCTCTCATCGGCCATTCTCCCCCCCTCAGCGGCGCCGCCGTGGCAGCTTATGCACGACAAAATACACTTGCCTATGGGGCGGGCGCTGCTGACGATGACAGCAGCGGAACTCCGACCCAGGCATCCCATTCGACCAAGAAACTCCCCATTGCGATCTGGAGATGCCGAGTTGTGCATCGGGGCTGACCTCTTTCCCATCCCACCGTGACACACCAAATTCTCACACAAAGCAGGAAAAAAGAGTGAGGTTCTCAAGTTGTGTAACGCCCTGTTGCGCCCCCCAAACACCGTTTGAATATCCGTATCTCCTTATTGATGAACGCCAACGTATGCATTTGTACGCGCGAGTGATTCTTTGATGAATATGTGCTCGCTTGTTTTGGTGTGACCGGACGTGTCCGTCATGACGAGCGCCGGCGATTGTACTCTCGAGTTTGTTTGTTTTCCGCAGGGCAAGAGGTCAACTTTTCATCCGCTGATGATGTTGACGTCGCCCTTGCAGATGCCGTATGTGCAGCATATCTCGGGGCTGGCCTGTCCGCTGAGGATGAGGTCACGCTTAAGCTGGCGAATGATGTTAGACATGCATCCGTAGATAACATGTGAGTAGTTGGGATACGAACATCTGTGCAAGGCAGAGGTCTGGCTTGGATGACGGCGCCGAGGGAAAAGACGGCAACGGCCGCGGAGACGATGATGTTGAACTGCATGGTCGCTGATGTTGGAGTGTGTGTGTGTGTGTGCGCGTGTGGCGGACGGCAAGGCAGGTAAAGGAAATGTTTGGCTGGTTGGTGATCGAAGACGGCTGCGATAAGCGAAGGAGCTCTCAGAGTTGAAGCAGAGCGAGAGACGTGCGGAATGTTGGCGTTGAGCGAGAGACAGGATTATTATATGATTAGGCCGAAAGCGAGTGAAAGAGGACGGGACGAAACGGTCTTCTTCTTCCTTTCCTTTCTGCAGTGAAGCCCTCTGGTACGGCCCAGGTCGTTGCTGGAATGTTGCTGATGTCGGATGGGTAGCAAGTAACTCGGACGAAGGCCCGGCGGGAAGGGCTGGCCTTTATCAATACGGGGCCAAACAACATGTACATATTTTGCGAGTAAGCACATATTCGTACACACCCACCACGCACACAGGCACACGCACACATGCATACGATACATACACATGGGGCGAGCAGGCTGTTGAGGAAAGCCCGACGGGAAGCCATGGGTGACGGCGTTAGCCCGCGCCACCTCTCGCAGCTTAATTGCTCCTTGGGTACGGGGCTACGACTTTGGGCCAACGCCCATCTCCCGCTCTGGCAGCGCGATCGATCAGCTTGGGTTTAGACCAACGGAACGTCCAGAGTCGAGGGGTTCCGGAAGGAAACAATAGACTAGAGCAAGGGGTGAGGGGCGTTCTCATCGCGCCATATGCTGCTGGGTACAGTAATGACTGGGGGAGGCTTCCCTCTGGCTCCCCTCGAATCTCAAATCTCGTCAATTCTAACGTGCGTTACTGAGACACCGCAGCGGGGTGATTGATGTTCCCTGCTGTTGCGGAGTTATCATCAATGACAGCTGCCTCCGACGGGTTCGCACCTGCGGAAGCAGACATGTGCGCCCGTTATACGGGCGCGGGATAGAGAGCTTGCCCGGGGGGTTGTGTGCATGTGTGTGATTGTGTTCTTGCCAAGGCGCCGATGATCTGCCATCGTGGGACTATGAGTGCGTAGGGTGAGTACGGAGACGGGTGACAATTCAGTCATATGAAAACATTGATTCGCCCGCACCGAGACCCCGAGAAAAGGGAACCAGACGCTAATGCCAGTCCGTCTTCAACAGGTTCTTGGGAATGGCTAGCAAATCGGCAGGGACCGAGAATGCTGGAGACATATTGTAACCGTGTGGTGTCTGGTGGTGCCCGCCCGGTGTGTGTGCTATCAGGTACGAGAGACTAGGGTGGTCTTCGGCTTAGCGCAGATTTGGTGGAGGGGAGCTGAGGCCACGCAAAAACCGTGACGAGGAAATGAGGCGCGGCAAGGCCGACGACCGAGGCGTTGGGAAAAGTAAAATAAGAATAGAAACTGTGGCTGAAGGTGGGCAAAAGATGATGTACGGCTCAGTCGTGGTGGACGATTGGGTAATAGACTGTGCAGATCGAGAGCCGCGGCCAGGGAGCCCGAATCTCAGCCCTACTGCAGAATGGACAGGTGAAAAGCTTCCAGATAGTGTGCCATTTCTTTCGTTTCTTTTGCATGGATTAAGGTAGTCGCTTCTGCGTGTACTAAACATCAGACGACCGCAAAACGAAACATTAGTTGTGGCTACGCCCGAAGCACGCCTTTTTAAGATTGCGCGCTTTTGGGACATTGTGGGCTCGTGGGTTTTGCCTGTCCGAAAACTCAAAAACCTCTCACGTTCGTGATCGTCAAGTGTTATTCTGCGATCATCAAAACAACGTATCCGTACGGCACCACCGCGGAGGAGGTTTGCGCTTCTTCAGCCGTCAGGCGGGGTGCCTTGCTAACATGGTTCGAGTCCATGCATCAGGCCGACCGCAAACGGCGTCGTCCAACGTGTTGGGGGAGAGCACAGCAACGTTGCCCTGAGCGGCCGAGCCAATGGCAGCGACGCCGGTGCAAGGAGAGGTAGTGCGAACTAAACATGGGCAGCTCGAGTGGTTGTCTTTCAAATTGCTTTTTGGCTGCCATGAGTTTTTGAAGGGAGCTTTCGTGTTATCAGACGGTAGATTGTGTCCTACTTCCCTGCGTTGACGTAGTTTCAGGATGAAGATGGACCTGTGCAACGACGACTGCACGGAAGGACGGCAGGTCTAGACTGGACTTGGCTTCCGACAGGATCTGTCTGCTCGAGATCTGGCCCGGCTGCTGTCGTGTTGGAGACATGGACGCTGCCGATTTCCCCGCCGTAACATTGCCAACGATCATGCCGTGCACCGTTTGTGCGAGGTACTGTTCGTGCAATTGACTTCGTTGAGCTGTTCCGTGCTTGCGAGACATGGCGCAGAATGCGGTTAGTTTTCAGCTTGGTGCTCGCAACCGGCCTCGGAGTGGGGGTGATTGGGCGTGTAGTCTTGGTTCTTGGAAGCCGGTCCAGTGAGGTCTTTCTTGCCGTCAAGTCTTGGAAGACTGCGGCTGTCGCAACGTCCAGGGAGCGTGGTAAGTAGGGAATAAGAAACAGCAAGACAGAACCAGCAGGTGGTTGAGTTGTCGATCACTGCGAGTGTTTATCATCACGCGCCCGCCAGGTTTCTGCCATGTGAGGAGTATTGGAAGACATTGATAGAAGATGGCTGACCCGTTCCCCTCGCTGGCTTCATTTGGGTCTTCATTGCTTGTGGTGGAGGTCCCAAAGCCTTGCGGTTGACGACAATGGCAAACCAGCTTCACCGAGGAATGCTAAGCAATTTGAGTCTAATGATCGAAGCCAGGCTTGGAACTTTGCGGGGCTATCGAGATTCGCGGCGTCCTCGCATTTGAACGGGAGCAATGGCGGGTTGGAGGAATTCCTCGCGACAGTATGACGTGCGTTTGCGTTTGGCCGCCACGGCAAGCTGGCATATGATGGTGGAGAACCTTCTTTGATGCGAGAGGAAGCAAGATGCGTCTTGTCCAACCTCACATAACACACGACGGGAGCCCTGCCTTACATAATACAAGACCGCGGAACGATGTGCGGAAAGAACCGCCTTCTCGCACCGCCACGCCGATACAAGTGTGGCTGCAACTCCCGAATATGTTGAAGTAAAAGTTCAAGAGGCCCGTTGCCCAGGAAAGCTAAGCTTTACTACCCGCGGTCGCAAGGTCAGGGTTCGCTCCCACAAAGAGCCCCTCGACACACTCCGAATCTTGCGGCGGCTTCCTATCACCAATAGTTCGGATTGCGCGCTGATTTGAAGTCACGACTAATGGATCAGGACTCCCATTCGCATCTAGCTCCAAAGTTCGGACAATTCGACTTCTTGGCACCCCAGCCCTTCGTTGATTGCTTCCCGCTGCAGGATGGAAGCAAAATTGCCCCGTCGTCACCAACCTCCTGCTTCCATGCATTCGGCATCGGCATTGCGGCAGCGCCAGCAAGATTTGGTCTCCATTGCGGGAACCCTGGCTGCTCACACGACCAATTGCAACACTCGCAATACCCTATCTAATCGCGACGATCCAACGGGGGGTTCTGAAGCCTGAAGATAAGGAAGTCCTTCAGCAGGAAACCCTCGACTCTTTGCCCTTACGTACACTCTCTTGTTCGTCTCTGACGACCTCCCACGTCGTTTGCAGCTTCGCGGACATGGCCGTGGTGCGCTTGGACGATGCGTGGGCAATCCCGCCTTATCTTCTGCATCTGTCTCTTGGCTCCGACGGGGAGAACCTGGGGTAAGGTAGTGTGTGTGTCTGCGGATGGCAGCGATGCGCGCGAATGCCACACAACCAGCTCCCTCACCATCGCATCGCCAAGTTTCGAGCCACCTCAACTCGCCTTACTCTCTTTGCCCTGTCTCGTGATGCCACTGTCGAGGCTGCTGCGCATACAGAGGGCAATGTACCGAGTACTTGACAGACGAGACGATCTGCTCAGTTCCGCAACTCTCGCCTGACGACCTCCATTTTCACCGAATTTTTTCTCCTTCGAAATTCGCCATTGGACGAAAGGCAACCCGGGAATCCCGAATTCGCCTCTCTGCGTCTTCTAGCTCTGCCTTCAGACTCCAGCGCGGCCCCCCTTTACCGGACCTATCCCAAACGGCTCCCAGTTGCCGGCTGACTTCCGAGCCACACCAAGTACCCGCTACTCATACTCCAGGGACGCGCTGGTGGGGATATGTCGATTGATTCTTCAATGCCGCGGTTCCTTATCTTTTGCTCCCCCCACCAGTTTCGCGTCAGAAAGGCTAGGACGTGGTGTGTGCTCTGCTGCACCTCTGCGCAAAAATGGTCGTTGCCGTCTTGCGAGGCCCCGAAATCTGGGTACGAAAGATCCCGTAGAATTCGCGCGCGTCGCCATCGCCCTGATAAGGGCTCCTCCACTTTCCGTCGTGTGAATTGGGATATTACTGCCCCCGGGTCCGCCACCATGTTGCTGCTGTTGCTCATCGTCCAATCTTCCGTCGCGGACCTTTCTCTCCCCCTCACTGGTGATCGGTAGCTTCAAAGCGCCTTGAATTGAGTTTGCCCGTCGTCGACAAGACACCACCGTCCTCCATCAACCCGCCTTACTCCGTTGTGCCAAGCCAAGCCAAGCTATGAACTTCCGGTGACCGCTTACACAAACTCGAAAGAAACCAACGAGAGAGACCGGATACAGACCATGGCGATATTCGAGACCAAAAGCGACGTCGAGTCGAACGGGGAGAAGAAGGATGTGGCCCGCGGTTACGTGGGGGCCGACGGCGTGCACCAAGAGGACTTCGAGGCGGGCACCAGCACGTATGCGAAACTCCAAAGGTTGGCGGGCAAGTTTGGCGTGGAACAGAGAGGCATCGAAAGAGTCCCGGAAGATGAGCGTACCGACGACGCCATCATGAACGTTGGAACGATGGTGAGTTTCGCTGGTGAATGTGTGCGCAAAAACCAAGAGACGCGGTGGTTCTGACGAAAGTCTTCATAGTGGTGCTCCGCCAACATGGTCGTCTCGTCCTTTGCCATCGGCGTTCTTGCGATTCCGGTTTTCAGTCTCGGCTTCGCTGACACGGCTCTGACCATCGTCTTCATCAACTTCCTCGGTGTCCTTCCCGTGTGCTTCTTCTCTACCTTTGGCCCCAAGTTTGGTCTTCGACAGATGGTTCTGTCCCGGTATTGGTACGGCTACTACGTCGTCAAGCTTGGTATGTCGAATACTACCTCTCTCCTCAAGGGTGGGCGCCACTAACACATGCCCAAAGTTGCCGTCTTCAATATCCTCGCATGCCTGGGCTGGTCCGCCGTCAACTCCATCGTCGGCGCCCAGCTCTTCAACGCCGTGAACCACGACATGCCAGGGTGGGCCGGCATCATCATCATTGCGCTGTCGACCCTCGTCATCTGCACGTTCGGCTACCGCATCGTCCACACCTACGAGCGCTTCTCCTGGATCCCCTGCTTCATCATCTTCCTCATCGTCCTCGGCGTCTTCGCCCACTCGGGTAACTTCAACAACATGCTGCCCCTGAACACGGGGCCCTCCGAAGCCGGCTCCGTCCTATCCTTCGCCGCCAGCGTCTTCGGCTTCGCCACCGGCTGGACCTCGTACGCCGCCGACTACACCTGCTACTACCCGCCGTCCACCTCCCGCATGCGCGTCTTCCTCGTCACCTTCTCCGGCCTCTTCCTCACCCTCTGCTTCACCGAGCTCCTCGGCGCCGCCGTTATGACCGCCAGCGTCAACGACCCCACCTTCAGCGCCGCCTACGCCGACTCGGGCATCGGCGGCCTGCTCGCCGCCGTCCTCGTCCCTAAGCTCGGCGGCTTCGGCCAGTTCTGCCTCGTCATCCTCGCCCTCTCCATCATCGCCAACAACTGCCCCAACATCTACTCCGTCTCCCTCTCCCTGCAGGTCCTCTCTCGCCACACCGCCCGCGTCCCCCGCTGGATCTGGGTCTTCGCCGGCACCGGCGTCTACATCGCCATCAGCATCCCCGGCTACGACCGCTTCGAGGCCTGGCTCGAGAACTTCATGCTCATCATCGCCTACTGGCTCGCCATCTACGAGGGCATCAGCATCACCGACCACGTCGTCTTCCGCCGCGGCCTCGGCGGCTACGACATCGAGGACTACGACGACCCCTCGCGCCTGCCGCCCGGTATTGCCGCCTTCGTGGCCTTCCTCATGGGCGTCATGGGCGCCGTGCTCGGCATGTCGCAGACGTGGTTCACCGGCCCGATCGGCAAGCTTGCTGGCGGCGCGTTTGGCGGCGACATTGGTTTCGAGCTTGCCTTCTCTTTTGCGGCGGTTTCATACGCCGGGTTGAGAGTCGTCGAGAAGAAATTCTTCAAGAGGTAGTTGTTGTCGTGTCAGGCGGCATGTGTGGGATGATTTGTATGATATAGATGCGTTGTACATATTGAAGGTCTGAGGCGTCTACGGTGTTGGGCGTCGATACAGGGAAAGAAAGCTCTGGGTCATTTTGGGTTCCAACTTTCAGTACATGAGCTGGGCACGTCGTTCATTGTTTGTCTAGCACTTGCATGGCGGACCGAATCTTCTGAATAATTTAGCTTAGATAAAAGTATACCAGCGAGCCAATTGAAAATTGCAAAAACCAACGTGGGCTTTGACTCCGATTGCTATGTTCAACCACAACTATTAATGTCTCCCTCCTTGATCGCTTAACGCTATGACCGTGACTCTTTCAAGTGTTTAGAGTGTCCCTTTCCAACATTCCGTTACTAATTCAAGTCTGTGTAGTTGTTGAGACGCAGCAGCATCGACGTGTTCAGCACCTAAACCTCGACTACATTTTGCTCGCACCGCGAGGCCCCATATGTGAATGTTAAAATAATCAATTCTCTTGAGACTGAGTCTCTGCTACGTTCCGTACACGTAAGTTGATTGCCGCTTTCATGATGCCCGGCGAAGGATGTAACAACCACAACGTGACAAATAACATGTCGTTAGCGCTACATCTCTACGAAATGAGGTTTCAGCTATTGAAGAAGATAATGCTCACGTCACAAAATCATAGTAAATGGTTGAAAGTACTAAACGGTTCTAAATCACATTGTCACATTGGAAAGAAAAACTGCTCTCAAGATACTCATTTCTTCCTATGATGCATAAATATGTGCAATGTCGAAGATTGTCATTTTTATCTGCGTCTGCTCTTGATCTTTACGTGTAGGCTGCTGGACAGATTTTACGCTGTTAGTGCAGCAAATCAAGCTGAACAGTTACCTTATTCACGTTCATTTAATCTATTGTAACTAAGTGAAAGCGGCTCTTAATCTTAGTCTAAGATAAAACGTTAAATAGTCACTTTAATATAGTAAAATGTGTTTTTAGCATATACTATGATAACACACTGTTTTCCTTTTTATTTCTGTATTTGACGGTCTACTTATCACTCTATTCTAACCTTTTTCGCATGAGACCTTCTACCCGTTGTGATATCTGTTCTGTCTATGTTGACGAAGTTTGCAATTTTAATGTGATAGAAAGAGCTCATAACATTCTTAGCTAAACTCCTGAACGTTTATTATTGTACTAAATATTGTTTAAGATATAACTGAAGCAAGGTCCAGAAGAAGGGGAAAAAGCACAACATCCATTAAGACTTCATCTAAGCGTACATTACTTCAAGATGCGTCAGTGTTTGTTTAGAACAGAGACATTGTGAAGGTAACGGGTAGGTTTCGTCTCATCATCCCGAGAGGGTTGGCCCCGCCTTTTCAAACTCTCATTGGAACACCAGAGTTTTGCCCATCACAGTATTCGTAATCTTCGGCATTGAAAAGATCTGGGCTGGCCCCGAGCTATCCCGCCAAAGCTTGACTGCTACTTAAACTCTAAATTGACCTGTACATATCTCAGCACCAGTCATCGTCTCAGACATTCCCGAAGAACCGAATGCAACTACTTATATTTGGCGACTAATGCAAAGGGCTTTGTGATGCTGCGTCACTGAATCCAGTATCCACGGACTAACTATGTATGCTTTATACTCCCTGGATTTTCCTGAAGCGCCAAGCAGAATGTTCCCCACCAACTAGCTGATTTCACTCAGAACTCCCTGCCCTTTGGGAAGGCTCCGTGAGTTTAACCAGCTGGATGCCAACTTTGATGCAAAATATGAAAATCGAATTACCCTCCGCCATCCATTGGTGTCGTGAAGTTCTTGCAGCTCCCCAGAAAAGAACTGCGCCTCATGTCTCTTGACTCCTATGATGCTTTTCGTAATAGCCGCGGTGAACCGGCCACGTATCCGTCACCTCAAGACTCATCGTCATCCGACACGCGAAAGCGAGCTGGTTTCTTCCTAGCCCTAGCGGCACGCCGCAAAGAGGGATCGACAATGTCATCCTCGTCATCATCGTCCTCCGAGTCGAATTCGACGCCGTTGTTCTGATAACTGGATTCGCTATCGTTCACTTCAAAGAAGGGAGCGAGTCGCCCCTTGCGCTGCGAACCCGGTGCGCGAACCACAACGTCATCATCCGTATCGATCAAAGCTAAGCGAGCTTGCGATGTTGAGGCACGTCTAGACCGCGACGGTCCCCTGGCTGTGATCGTGTTCGCGTCGTTCCGTTTTCGACCCCTTGAGCGAGACGGGGTTGCGTTTACATCAAGCTCCTCGTCAATATCCATGTGATGGATCTCAGGGCTGAGGCCGCGCGTGGTAAGCTTACGTCCACGGGCGGATCTCGGAGGGTCAAGGCCGACCGAAATCGTATCACCCTCGACCTCCTGGCTCCTGGAGGACGCAGTGAAACTTGCGTGGATTTCGTTCTTAACGTCACCCATGTAAGCCTCATCGTTCTCGGCCGGGCTCGTTGGTCGAGGGTTCTTGGGTGGCCGCCCGCGACGTTTCTTCTGGACGGGCGAGCCCGCCTCTGACTTCCCGGCAGCTGTCTGTGTCTTCGCAACTGATCTGGCCCTACTCGCAGTTCTGGAGGCACCAGGACGTCCGCGTCCTCGTCCAAGTTTGATGCGTGGAGATGTCTGCGTGGAATCATCCGCTTCTGAATCCGTGTGTAGATTCTTGGATTTCATACGACGATGCTTTCGTTGAGCAGGAATGCTGCGCTTGCTAGCGTCTTGCGCATCCTCAGACTCAAGGGACGGGTGGTATTCCTCCTCCTCATCGTCACTCCTGGCAGCCCGTTTTCTTTTCCGCCCTGGGCCCGACACGACTTCAAAATCGGCCAGTGCCTCGTAATCGTCGGCTGTCAGCTTGGGCGCCTCTTTGCGGGCTCCAGTGCGAACACCCTTGGCAATTTTGGCTTTGGCAAACTTCTGTGTAGTCTGCTTGACTGCAGCTTTTTCTGATCGACGTCTTCCGCCCCGGCCTCTTTTGACCGGTGCTGCCTTCTCCTCCCCGCCCACTTCGCCATCTTCGTTGTCTGCCTTCTCCTTAATCATCTTCTTAGTCAGGTTGGGGAAGTTCTCGCCATAATTAAAGAACAGCTCCTCGCCCGCCTTGATACTGCGCGTGGCCGAGAAGCGGATGCGGTACTCTCCGTTGACGTAGAGAATACCAGGCTGGACGTTGGCTGCCTCCACAGCATGATTAATATAGCGGCTGAGGTTGCCATAAATAGCGGCATCGACCCAAATACCCTCATAATCCAAGAGACTGAACACGTAAGAAGTACTCTTCTCAACAGCAAAAGCCTCTCCGCGTCTTGCTTCTCTCCTGACACCCTCGTCCGCAACGATCAGCTCTCCAGTGTACTCGATGACGAACTCGTCTTGAGCAATGTCTTCCGCTGTGAAGAGGCCGTAGCCACAGCCCTCCAATTGACTCTTTCCCAAGACAACAGCCTTGCTGACACCTCGTTGAATGGCAATGTTCTGGCAGCCCGTTTGGAACAGGGCATCATCATGCCGATTTGCAGGGTCGGCGCGTTCCACAGCGCCGCAAGTCCCGCAGAGGTCGGGATCACACTCGCGGTTGAGTTGCACGCAAATGCAGGGGCGGCCTTCCTTCTGTTTCTGCAAGCAAGTCTTGCCGCTGGCATGGCAAGCACAGCCGGTGAACTTATACGCGCAGCAGTCCTCGGTACAGCGGCAGAATTTCTCGCAGAGGATGTCGTTCATTATACAGGTGCAATTTTCTGCAGTGCAGGGCCCGTCGTGGTGGCATGGGTCGTTCGAAGGGCGAACCTTGGTGTCGTGGGAATTTGTGTGATCTTGCCAGTCGCCGATGAGCATCTTCTTCTTACGATCATACCAGGGAAGATTTTTGACCCTTGCCGGTTCAAAGGTCTCCAAGGGGGGAAGAGTAATGCCCAGAGATTGTAAATGGTGGTTGACGTCCCAGCAGGACCTGTTCAGAATCTCAGCAGTCGCGCACTGAGCCTTGACCCTGACCTTGTTGTGATCCAAGATTGTGAACAGGCTTCGCAGCAAGTTCGTCTCGTCTTCCGTCCAAGGTCGCGACGATGCATCAGGAGTATTGGCGTTGATCTGGAAGCATCCCCGCTGACATGGGGGCGGAGGATCCGAATGTTCGGGGTCTTCTTTAGAGGAGATAACGCGGTTCGCCGAGAACATCCGTCCGTACATCCCGATGCAATCCATGGAGAAGTTGCGCTTGTGATTCTCAATGCTGTAGTCTCCATGTTCGCAAGAGTTGCTGTAACAGATGAGACAACCCATGACTGTATGGGTTTCGATCCAGTGCTCAAGAGATGAAGCTTTCTCATTGTCGCCTTTAGCCGCCTTCTTGGACTCGACAATCTCGTCAACAGACTTATCGAGCTTCAGCACGTCGCGCAACAGAACTCCCCGGTCTTTTGGCACCTCTTGATAGAAAACGTAATCGAAAGCCTCGGTGAAAACTCTTGCTGCCTTCAAAGCTCTCGGTGTGGCGGCTAAATTGTCATCGCTATGCAAATTGACCAGACTCGTTTTTTGTTGCGGCGTGATGGCGTCATCAGACTCTGAACTGGCCATATGACGGATGAGTGTCGTCCGGTTACAATTGTCGATGTTGAGCTTCTTGAGCCAAGAATCCAGGAACAGTGACAGGGTGGCGGTGCGCTCTTTGCGAAAAGTCCTGTTGACTCGGTCTTCGCGATTGCCTAACGTCTTGAACCCGCAGCTTGCATCCATCCTCTCAAGCTCGTTCAGCCATAGAAGGTAGTCTCGCTCCTCTTCCGGTTCCAGATCGCGGATGACAGGGACAAATTTGAGCATGGAGTTGGGAGAAAGGACGTTTTTTACGATTTCCGTGTGATGAAATCGGTACTTAGGCACGGCGTCCTTGGTTGACTTGACGCAAACTGGCAGGTAATGAGCATCTCGGCCCTGATCCGCTTTTCTCCCGCGAAAGTGTTGCTGAGGCGAAGTCAGCATTCATATCCATACTTTGGATGTTGAGATGCGGCAGAATGATGAGGACAGACGTCTCGCCATCGATGTGTACTTACCTTGACCCGAATCTTCATGGTCGTTCCCTTCTCCTCAGTCGTAGGTGAGATGCCGACGTCAGCGAACCAATCGTGACCGGTAGAAACACGTGTTTCCCTGGGCTTGGTAGATTTGAGTGCGTAGAGAACCATTTCTACATGATTTTTGCGGATATCATGAGAGTACTTAGTGAGTGACGAGGTGATGTGATTGAAGTCGGAGATGCCCTTGTTCGGGGTCTGTTTCTTGGAGTTGGAGACATGCTTAGCAACCTTGGGAGACTGGTTGCTCGAAGGGCGGGTAGAAGATGGCGGAGTGACTTGCTGGGCAGTCTCTAGAGGAGCGTCTGGTCGCGCGAGTCGTGGCATCTCGGCATCGTAACTGTCGTCGAGATCGACTGACGTTTGGATTGAGACAGGCGGCGGCGAAGGATCCAAGACCGAGGCTGCATTGCTGGAAACAGCGGTTGAGGCGCCGCTTGGGTCGGAGAGGACACTACTGTTATGGGCAGGACCTAGACCTAGTGGGATACGCGACGCTGAACTGGGAGGTTGGCTGGCCTCAGGCTTGGATTTCCAGCTGGAGGGGGTCGCGCGATCGGCATCAAGATGAGGAAAGTGCTTAGGGCGAGGGGAGATGGGAGGACTGTCGCTGTCGCCTGTCAGGTCGATGAAGTTGTTAGAAGCGTTTCCCGAGCTTTGACGGAGCGGGGGCTTCTGGTAGGCGCGTTGATCGTGTTGAGAATGAGAGTGGTGGTGGCGGTGGTGAGGGTGATGGTTTGAAGGATCGTGTTCTTGGTTCAGGTGGAACTTGGCGCACTCGTCGACGTAGGGACCTCTTTGAGCAGCTGCGTCCCGATCGGACCCAGCAAAGAAGGACATGACGGTAAATGACGAGGCGAAAAGCGACAGGAAGAAGGCGCAAAGGCGGTGGCTTTCTGTCGGGAGCTCGTCTGGCGGCGGTTCTGGCCTCGAGCCTCCTCACTTGCTGCAGGCGCAAACACAGACACGGTCGCTGCTCATGTCCTCTTCCCCGAGATCAGTGTCAGCAAAGCCTGTAAACATTGACTACGGAAGTCTCATGCCAGGCGGCCAGGAAGAAGCGCCCCGTGACGTTGCGCGGTCGAAAAAAAAATGCGACGCAACAGTCGAGATGGCGAATGGGTCACTTTCCCGCTCAAGCACGCTCTCTTGGATGAGGTTGATGATGAGAGAAGAGATGAGATATGTGAGACGCGTTGGTGAATTGCGAGGCTAAGCGCGTTCATGGGCGGAAGGACATCGAGGGAGAGATTGCAATGCGCTAGTCCCAAACGAGACCGGGGGAGCAGGGGCTGCGCTTCAGGAACTGCACTCAGGACTCAGGCAACCAACGCACCTATCCACAATAACCCACCAAGCACCTCACGGCCCAGTGTATCAGTTGCCCGTTGGTTCCGATGCATTTCAGGCAGTCTGGGTAAACACACAAGAGATGCACAAAGATAACATGCCTTCTTTGATTATTTTCTGCAGTATTTTTTTTTCCGTCTCTTTCGTCTCAGCGGGTGGTGGTGGCGGGCTTGCAATTGATTCATGTTACACTTTGGGCTTTGTCATGATGGAGCGCACTCTGAGAACAATGTCTTTCTATCCATTCGGTTTATTCGGTGCTGTCTCCTTACGGAATACTTTCCCGGCCGGCGTCTCCTTGTTTTATATTCAGGTGTCTTTGAGGATACCACGCTGCCATGTGTCTCCCACCATACCTCTTCCGAAGAGAGAATGGCAAACAATAAGCCAGGGCAAAGAGACTCGACATTTGGCTTGCGCTCGGACTTCGTACCCCAAAATGAGGCAAGTCTCGCTTTGGATGCTACAAACGCAATCCGGCGCGCATGACAAATTTTCGCAAGGGACTTTCAGCCAAGGCGGCCATATTCCATTGCCTTGCGTTGAACGTTGCCCGATGTTCGAGTTGCTTGGGGAAAAAATAGTATAACAGTCATTTAAGCTCAACTCAGCGCAGTAGCGGTCGACGTGGCTCGGCCAGGGCCAGGGTTAGGGTTGCATGGCCGTCTGGAGTTGAGCGGCCCAGGTACTAGAGAAAGTCTCTTGATTCAATACGTCCAGCTATGCATCACACCCCGACATTGCAAAAAGAATTACTCGTAAGCCTCGAATGAGATGTATACCGTCGACGTTCTAACGAGAATATAGCAAGTCAACAGTGTTGTTGCGTCAAGCACATGGCCATAGTCGATATTATAAGTAGCAAGTAACATGAGGGAGTGTCTGGAGATGCCCGTACAGCAACGAGCAGAAAGTCAATTGGCAGAGTCTACCGTGCTTAATCCGACAGCCGGCTGCACCGACACTCTGGCGGCCGCTGTTTGGACTAATCAAGTGTTCCGCCAGGACGCAGGGCACAGATTGCGCTGGTTGGCGAGTTGACAGATAGAGGCAGTCTATGAAATCATCGCTCATCTTCTGGGACTAGCAGACGACCCTTAGCTTTAAAGAATCTGGACATGCCGATGCGCTCGACAGTACGAGTATGTATCCAGCGCTAGAGAAGAAAAATACGGTCCTGTTCCTTGGCATCAAAGACGGGCAGGTTCGATTCGAATACTGACCTGAATTGAGAGGCCGGTGCCTAGGAATGCAGATATGTCATCCGCTGGCAAATTAAAGATCCTTCGCCCACCAGTTTGCGAAGGAAGATAATGAAGGATTGACAACCCTGAATTGTTGACGAAGGCTATATCATAAACCAAATCGCCCACTCTCTCCATCATCCCAGAGCCCAGTTCCGTCTGGACCTGCAGCTGCGGAAGGGAACAGACAGGCGTGGGGTGATGGGGTTTTCTTGCAGCTTGCATCGAAGCTTGCTGGTTCCTCCTGTTTCTTCGTCCCAAGTCGGCCCCAAGAGTCCCGGCCGTCTGTTTCATGAGCCCACATTGGGCGAAGGGTCTCGAAGAGCCGGCGCCATCCCGGATGGCGATCGTCCTGGCTGTGTGAGGCCTGCCTCCTCATTGCATAACCGTAGCCTCCTTTTGATCATGGTAGGTCGAGGTCGAAGAGATGAGGAGTGACACTGGCCAGAGCTCCCGGGGTTGTAGCTTTCAAGGGTGACTTTGCGACGGATTCAGCTCAAGATGGCGCCACAAGGTACCTAGAATGTGGGGCTTCCGGCTTGTACCCGCGTAAGTTATTGATGCAGGCACCTGGGTGGGTGGTTAGCTGGGTGACGCTGCGAACAACGCCAAAAACACGAGCTAAAGAAACAGATGACGTCGCCAGGGCGAATGAGGCACAGAGGGGGGCCTGGGGGACTGCGCTGAGAGGTGCTGGGTGCTGCCGCTTCACCTGCCTGACCCTTCTACTACCCATGCATGTCCAGCCCAACAGGCCGCCCACTTCGAGTCCCGTCTCCTCCGCAACATCCACGCATGTCTTCTGGACCCTTTCCGGCGCATACATATAAACACTCGAGTCCGCATCATCCCAGTCCCGACGCCTCGACCGTCATTCGATCCTCTACAAGTCCCTTGTTCCACCCCGCGATACCCTCTTTGCGAACCGCCCTTCTCCCTTGACTGGCATATTGACACGCACTTTGTCGCCTGATTGATTATTGCGACAGTACACACGTTGATAACCTAACTGACATTGTCGTCGTTGACACCACTGCCATCATGCACCGCACCTATTCTATGCGCCAAACGAGGGCGCCCACGGCCTCTCAACTACAGGTACGAACACCGCGAGCCTGTCTTCTCACCAATCGTCGCCAAGAACAAAAGATAGATGCTGACTCTTGTTGCAGAACCCGCCCCCGCCGCCGTCAACCACTAAGTCTGGCCGCCTCTTCCGCGGTGGCTTCGGTATGTAGCACCCTCCATGGCTTGCGCCGTCCTGTCTATCGTTCGAAATGCGGCCACTGTCATCTTTACGGCGACTGACAGTTCACATCAGGTCATGCCCTTCGTCACAAGTCTGCCGGTGCCTTCGGGCCAGACCTTGCTAAAAAGCTGTCTCAGCTGGTGAAGATGGAGAAGAATGTTATGCGCAGCCTCGAGACAGTCGCGAGAGAGCGTATGGAGGTCGCAGTAGGTCAACCCGCACCGAGGGCATTCCGAAATGTGTATACTAATTTTTACCTCTCAGCAACAACTTTCCATCTGGGGAGAGGCATGTGACGAAGATGTTTCCGATGTCACCGACAAGCTCGGTGTCCTGCTCTACGAAATTGGAGAGCTTGAGGACCAATACGTCGATCGATATGACCAATACCGCGTTACCATCAAGAGTATTCGCAACATTGAGGCTTCAGTCCAGCCAAGCCGAGACCGTAAGAAACAATCGAAGCCTCCCATGCCATGCCGATTCTGACAGCGTTCACAGGCAAACAGAAGATTACCGATCAGATCGCTCAGCTCAAGTACAAGGAGCCCAACTCGCCAAAGATTGTCGTTCTCGAACAGGAACTTGTGAGAGCTGAGGCGGAGTCACTGGTCGCTGAGGCTCAACTGTCAAACATCACGCGCGAGAAGATCAAAGCCGCCTACACCTATCAATTTGATGCTCTAAGAGAGCATTGCGAGAAGGTGGCGATTATCGCCGGCTACGGAAAGCACCTCTTGGAGCTCATCGATGATACCCCCGTCACCCCTGGCGAGACCCGTGCTGCATATGATGGTTACGAGGCCAGCAAGGCCATTATCCAGGACTGCGAGGATGCCCTCACCAACTGGGTGACCTCCAACGCTGCTGTGTCCTCAAAGCTGTCGACTCGCGCTCGCACTCTGTCAACTCGTCGTAGAAACAACATCAAGGCACGCGCTGAGGGAGGCCATGATCTGTCTGGACAAGATGCCCCTTTGAACGACGACTCCTCTTGGATGCCCGCCCATAACAAGGAGACGGACTACGATGATGAGGAAGACGATGAGGATGATATCCACCATTCCGTTGCTGGAACTGATGACGGGTTGAACGGTGAAACCCGAGGACGCCAGCACGAGAGCGTTGTCGCATAGATGCAGCATCTTGTCATGCCGATTTCGCCCGGATTTTCTCAATCATATTCGTTTTGAAGGCAGCGAGCATGTAGCTCATGGTCGCGATAATATTCCTTCCACGTTCATGGACAGCGCTTGGTTCTGGTGTTAGGGGTTGGGTGCCTCGGTAAAGAATTGAGGTTATGATAGGTTTGCTACGGCGAACGTGGAAGGAAAGGTAATCAAGGCAAAAACATTGGTTCTCCTAGTTGTAATGTCCAATAATTGCGTAGTTTATCATTATCGGCATTATTATCTTTAGTCGTCACTTATCCCTTGACCTGCCATCTTCTAATGTGCGGGGCCCTAGACAACTGCTGCGTCGGCATATGGGTTGTGTCCTCGTAGCTGGCTAGAAAACTCTTCCACCTCGATCTTTGCAATGTATTGGCCAGGTACTACAACCAAACCCAGGTAACGGGAAGTCATGTCCATCGAGACCGACCCGGTGCCTGCGGCGGCATTCTTCGCTGCCTCCGCCCGTTGCTGCGCTGACGGTTGGCGATACTCGTATGTATGGGCTAACACGACATTTCGGTCCTAGACATGGCCAAGAGGGTCAGAAAATTTTCGAAGGCATGAGGAGAGGGCGTCGCTCACAGGGTCGGTGCATTTGAAAATCCCCAGAAACATGCGACCATCAGTGGCCAAGATGCGCAAGTTCTTGTTGAGAAGCGAGGTCAAGAAGTCTCTTGCCTCCTCTTTGTCCATTGCAGCGAAGCAGTAACGACTGTATTCATCGCCTTTCCCAGCCTCCGTGCTGAGTCTCTAGGTCAGATGGTGAGAGGAAGAGAGATTGGTTCGCAGGTTGTCATTCATGCCGACCCAGGCTTGCTAGGTCGTCAAGGCGGTTCCCAAGTCTGCTCGCAGTGGTACTTCCGACTGCGGGGCCACTAGATAAGAACCGATAACGACGCCTCTAGTGGAGGAAAGCGCGTCATTACCTGAGCTCCCCCATGTCAAATGGCATGCCTGTCTGCAGGCAGCCACCGCCTCCCACCTCTTTCACAGAGTCACAACTTCATAACACTTTTACAATCCAACACTCGAGAGCTGCCTCTTCTTGAGTAGACCGGGACTTTGCGCCTATCAACGACAATGCGATATCCACTCGGTGGATGAGAAGACCGCTTCTCGTGCCCTTTCGCACCTCGCTGAGCCGAACACCCCCGTGAATCCCGAACAGACCGAACCTACCCTCGTCCGACAACCCCCTTCACAGCCATGGGTGTGAACGGCCTCTGGACGGTCGTTCAGCCATGCGCGCGACCGACGAACCTCGCAACACTCAACCGCAAGCGACTCGCCGTCGATGCTTCCATCTGGATATACCAATTCCTGAAAGCCGTGCGCGACAAGGAAGGCAATGCGCTGCGCAACTCTCACGTTGTCGGCTTCTTTCGTCGTATCTGCAAGCTGCTCTGGTTCGGAATCAAGCCCGTCTTCGTCTTCGATGGCGGTGCCCCTGTTCTCAAGCGACAGACGATCCAGGGCCGTAAGCGACGGCGTGAGGGACGCAGGGAAGATGCTGTCCGCACGGCGGGTAAGCTTCTTGCCGTGCAGATGCAAAGGATTGCTGAGGAAGAGGAAGACAAGAGGCGACGTGATGCTGAGAGGGGAATCCGTCGGGAGCGCGAGGAGCCGCAGGAGGAGATTCCTGATGTGGATAACATTGTGTACGTTGACGAGGTGGGCATGTCGCAGCAGGAACGCCAGCGCGGAAGGAAGTTCTTCAAGCAAGACGCGTACCACCTGCCGGAACTCGATGGCGACATTGCTTCGATGGCGAAGGCGGATGATCCTAGGATCATGAGCATCGAGGAATTGGAGGAATATGCAAGGCAGTTTCACAACGGCGAGGACATCAACTTCTACGACTTCAGCAAGATCGACTTTGACGGCGAGTTTTTCAAGAGTCTGCCGCCGGCGGACAGATACAACATTTTGAATGCGGCAAGGCTACGCAGTCGTCTGAGAATGGGTCTCAGCAAGGAGCAGCTGGACGAAATGTTCCCGAACAGAATGGACTTCTCTCGGTTCCAGATTGAACGTGTACAAGAAAGAAACAATCTCACTCAGCGACTCATGAAGGAAGCCGGCATGACAGGCCTCGATCTCACCCTTAATGGGGGTGGCCGTATCGCTGGCGAGAAGGATAGGGAATACATTCTGGTCAGGAACGAAGGAGCAGAGGGCGGTTGGGCTTTGGGTGTCGTGAGCAAGGAGAAAGATCTGGGTGAAGCTCACAAGCCTATTGATGTCGATGCTCTGGACTTTCAATTTCAGAAAAAGGAGAAGGCCGAAGCATCCGATGACGATGGCGACTTCGAAGACGTTCCTGTTGAGGGTCTCAACCGGTTGCCGACGGCCGCCTCACAGGCATCGAGGGATGCAGCACTCAGGAGACAGCAATTCTATGACGGCCGAAGAGAAGCTGAAGTCAACGGTCTGTTTGAGGAAGAAGATACTCTCTTTGTCGGTGGAGACTTGCCTGAACAACACGAGAGGTTGAATGGCGAGAAACGCGAAGAGCGGCTGCACCCGGAGGAGGAAGACGACATCAACCGTGCCATTGCTATGTCTTTGCAATCCCAGCACGGGCAAAATGCTGAAGACCTAGAAGAAGAGGAGCAATTCGAGGACGTCGAAATGCCCGAATGGAAGCAAAAGGCCGTCGAAGCTCCCAAGCGCATCACTGCCACAAGCGGACGAATGGTTGCTCACATAGTCAACAACAGATCTACCGCCGCTGTGCCCAAACGAAGGCAAAGCAATGCCAGCAGCAGCGACGATGAGATGGACTTGCAAGCGGCTCTTAAAGCGTCTCGCAAGGCCAAGAAAGCTCAACCAAAGCCGGCAGTGCCCAACGTCAAGAACCCGTTTGATGGGCCCTTGCCGTTCCCGAAGCTTGACTTGGGATTTTCTATGTTTTCCAAAAAGGCCCAGCCAGCAAAAAAGCCCGCGGAGCCAGCTCCGACTACGCAGGTTCCGCTGAATTTGAAGAAACCAACTCAAGAGATTGAGAACGCAGACCTTGGCGGCGGTTTCATCATTGAGGCTGCTAATGGCGAGCACGTGGACGACGATGACGAAGGTGGTTTCCAAAGAGAACCGCAAGAAGAGGGGCCTAGGCCGCTGCCACCCTGGATGGTCGATGACTCAGACATTCGTGAATCCATCAAACAACAGCGACAGGTTGAGAGGGACATCAATACCGAAGATAGAGATGCAGCGCTGGAAGAAGAGCGCCGCTTTGAACGCCAGCGACAGAACCAGCTTATTGAGATTCAGTCCTCTGACAGCGAGGATAGTGATGTTGAGATTCTCGATGCTCCTCCAACCCCCAAGCAGACCGCGGCTCCAGAGGTACTGTCTCCAGCTGGGGACGCCACAACAAAGAGCCCTGTTGCCGAAACAGTTGCGTCGCCAGAAGATATGGCACAACCAGCGCTCACCACCAGCAAGGTTGCTGCGCCGTCTCCAAAGCCTTCACTATCACCCGAGCCTGACTTTGAAGACGTCCAGGTGGACGACGCCGACGAGGACATGCAAGTCACCGTCAGAGAACTTTCAGACTCCCCAGAGCCAGAGATGAAAGACGTCACGACGGCCGCAGAAGAGCCAAAGCCTGCCGAGGAGACCGAACTTACTTTTGAGGAACTCATGGATGGCCCTGCGTTGGATGACCCTAACACTGCCGGCGACTCTGTGCAGGACATTGAAGCGGATGTCTTCGCTAACAGCGACGACGAGTTCAGTGACCCCGAGGATGAAGAACTCTACGCCAACCTGGCCCAGGAAGCCGAGGAGCACGCTCGTTTCGCCAGCGAGCTCAACAACAAGTCCGAACTTGAGAACAAGGAAGCGTACGAAAGGGAGCTCAAGGCTCTCCGCACACAGCAGAAGAAGGACCGCCGTGACGCAGACGAGGTTACTCAGGTCATGGTCACCGAGTGCCAGGCCCTCCTCCGCCTGTTTGGTATCCCGTACATCACAGCGCCGATGGAGGCTGAAGCGCAGTGCGCGGAACTCGTGCACCTCGGTCTCGTCGATGGTATTGTCACCGACGATTCCGACACCTTTCTCTTTGGGGGCACCCGCGTGTACAAGAACATGTTCAACAGCAACAAGTTCGTCGAGTGCTACCTTGGATCTGACTTGGAGAAGGAGCTTTCGCTGTCGCGGGACCAGTTGATTGCCATCGCCCAGCTTCTTGGATCTGATTACACGGAAGGACTGCCGGGTGTCGGTCCGGTCACGGCAGTGGAGATTCTGTCCGAGTTTCCCGGAAAGGACGGGCTGGCCAAGTTCCGGGACTGGTGGCAAGAGGTGCAGATGAACAGCCGCCCCAAAGAAGCGGACGCAACTAATCCCTTCCGCCGAAAATTTCGCAAGTCACAGGCGACGAAACTCTTCCTGCCGACGGGCTTCCCCAATCCGGCCGTGACCGACGCCTATCTCCGTCCAGAGGTTGACAGCAGCCCGGAGCAGTTCCAATGGGGCGTTCCAGACCTCGAGGGCCTCAGACAATTCTTGATGGCGACCATTGGATGGAGCAAAGAGCGCACCGACGAGGTTCTCGTCCCTGTCATTCGGGACATGAATAAACGCGACGTGGAGGGTACGCAGGCGAACATCACGCGGTATTTCGAGGGATCTGTGGGCGTGGGCGCGAGAGATGCCTTCGCGCCGAGACAGAAGACTACGACGAGCAAGAGGATGGCGAACGCTGTCAGTAGGTTAAGGGCCAATATGAATGGCGAGGCTGCGGCTGAGGCGCCTGCTGCACCGGCCCAGACCACAGGGAAGAGAAAGTCGAGGGCCAAGACGGTGGCTGCGGAAGAAGATGACTTTGTGGACGACGACGGTGAGGAGGAGGTTGACGAGGAACAGAGCTCTCGCGGTGCTAGACCGAGGAGGGGAAAGAAGGCCAAGGCTTCTGCTTAGATGTTATAGATGTATACCATGTGTCACTATTGTGTTCATCGTCGTTCCGTTCTCGTCTTACGAGTGTGATTGTGATTTCTGAAAGTCGTGCCCGGTCACTGCAGGCAGTTCTTTGCTGGCGGTCAGTGAAGTGGACATCAGAGAACATGCTCAAGGGGACGCCCGATCCAGGACACCCCCCGATCCCGAGGACTCGCGTGGCTGTTCCGAGCCTTGCGACGAGGGCTGAGAAGTGGCGGTATGTCTTGGGAAGTCCTTTGCGACTCAGCATCCCTGTCTTGGAGATGGTATCGTGGCTTTTGCGGTGGCGATGTTTGTGCAAAAGACCACGGGTGGGAAAAAGTTGAGAATTATGTGAGTCACGTTCCAGACGGCAGTTGGCCGAAGCACCATCATGAGAAAAGAAAAGAGAGAAAAATCGGTGGTGTCCATGCAAGTTGGCATTGGTTTGGCCGAGAGGACTTTTTGCTCTCCAGCTGCTTGTCCCGCAGGGCAATTAGTGTTGTGGATGGAGGGTCCGCCAGGGCTGAACCATACGTCAATCCAGGCCGCTCTTTTCCTAGAAGGAGGGTGGGAAAGAGTGATTTTCAGGTACGCCGTTGAACATTCCTGACCTGCACGTGTGCGAGGCCCAAAAGTACAGCAGCTGGGACACACAAGAGTTTCCCCAATCGGAGGACGAGGGACGTTGAAATTCTCTTGCGTTACCACGTGGCGGGGTGTCAGTTGCGAGGCGAAGATCATTCTGGGTCGACGTGCGAGTTGGCGGGTGATGACTGAGAAGCATTCCGCTTGCACTGCATGTAACGTGGAGAAGTACAAGATTTTTTGGGTTGGGTCGGTCCACAAGGCCAAGAGGTGACGCTCACGACTCGGTGATGTCTTCGTGGACGAGGCGCAAACGTGCTGCTGTCGTTCTCAGAGTTCCTGTGCCTCGAGAGTCGACGGAACCCCGGTTGATATGCCGGCATGTGAAGGTGGTGCATCCTGAGGTCGCAGGCGCGACGGGCAGATGTCGTCGAATAAGGAGTCGCCACGGTAAGAATAGAGTGCATCACTGCAGGCAGAGTTGGAAAACAGCCAACCAAATCGTCGCGGGTGAGCGGTTCCGCTAATGCAGGAACAGCCAACCCAAATGTTGTGATGATAAGGTCCTTCGTCGAGGATTCTCAGCTCCCGCTTCGACTTGCTCTCTGGGTAAAATAGGCGCTGCCGGCTGACGACTGGAAATAATTCTTACTCGCCGTCTCATGTCAGATTCCGGCCTCAAGAGACTGGGTCTCGTTTGACTTTGTTTTCACTGTTCCTTCTGCCTTGCCACACAGGCTACAGCATATTGCCCCGAGTTCCACGACGGGGTTTGCGGACCAACGACGTCGACGTGGTCGCGGGGAGAACCAACCCCGTCCACCGCGATACGTTACAACGCGGGGGCCATGGGGCTGTTTGAGCGGTTTTCTCGTTGCCTCTGAATAATTGACTTTTTTGCTTCTCGCTTGGAATTTTGTTTCGACCCCGGGCCGCTCGTCCAAGGTTTTTGTTTTTTTGTTGCTTCCCATGCTGGGCCGGCAACCAAAGCATCCGTCACCAGAGCGGATCTCGAACGCTCTAGCTGGTCTGAGTGACATTGGGGGTTAATGAGCAGGAGCGGAGTGATCGTCATTTGCTCTGCCGCGTGTGAACGGGGAAAGGGCAAAAGCAAAAACGTCCAACCCGTATCTTCCGCGGTATCAGCACATGGCTCGACGGCACGGTGAGTTGGGATGTGGCCGGCAGGTGAGGGCGCTGCGCGATTAAACATCGGATGAAATGGGCCGCGCTGTGGGTTGTTGACAGTGGCCGAGCGAGGTGATTGGCACATCTGATGGTCGAGATTGAGGGATGGGATGGAAGCTTGACATTGTCACCGGGATTGAGATGAACCCAGGTGAGAGAGGCACCCCACAGACTCCGGATGGGCGCACACCGTGGACTCGACCGGCTCACACCACGGTAAGCTTGATTTGCCGGGTGCGAGGTCAGCGCAGAACTGGAGGCCCAAGGCTGTCACACTGCCACCCCCAAATTCCCCGAAATGGGCGGAGATCGATATTCCCTGGCCGCGAGAACAGAGGGCCCGAGAGCGCTGTTTGGCACCTCACAGGCCTTATTCTGGCGCTGGCTCATTTCTTGGACCGCCTGAAGAAGACGGCAAGCCAAGGCGCCAGACTGTGGTTTCCAGTAGTTCTGCTCTGTCGCAATCTTCTTTGTGTCGATATCAAGAATAGATCCGCGCCGGACCCCAAGTCTTCTGGTGCAGAATCCCACCAGCCACCAGGATAGATGCGGAGGCCGTTGTCTGAGCAGTGTGCGATTCGCGAGCGCAGTTTGACCCTAGGCAAGAGCCAGTGAAGCTGTTGCTGTAGACCGTTTTGCACGTTGGTCCGCCGATTCAGCTCGACCGGTCTCGCCCTATATTTTTGGGTCAGCGGCGGTTCGTCTCGTTGCTATGTTGGACAGCCAGCTGGTCTCTTGGTTGCCCCGGATGTCATTTTCGAGGCTGCACTTTTTCCCAAGGGCAGCGAAGCAATGACAGAAACGTAGTCACGATGGTGCGGGAAAGCCAGCTGGTCTCTCATTTAGGTTGAGATTAGAGCCCAGAACGCCGAGGAAGCCCAGCTTTCGTGCCAGTCGGTGGTTGGCCATGCTATTGGGACCTGGACGATGAGAGCAGGGCGGGTTGACTTGGCTCTTGGCGCAGCCGGTGGGCTGCTCTCGACTCGCTCACCTCTGAAGGCCGAGTGTGGTGGCCGCTTCGGTGACTACATCGGAGGAGGTACGAAGGGAGCGGTGATGGAAGAGAGGAGGAGAATGTACCTCGAGTCGAGAGCGAGTTGGGTGACACGGTGAGTGGGAGAGGTGCAATTAACTCAGCCCCCCCTGCCCAGACCTCCAGGCGCTGCAAGGTACAACCCCCATGAGCGGCCGAGCCGTTGTTTCAATTGAACCTGACAAGCGGATTGGCCAACTCTGTTCTGTTTCCCTGTTCGTCCAATTATCCAACGGCTTTTTTGCCTCTCTGTTCGTGTTCTTGGCCCCTTCTTTTGCAGGAAGCAACCCACACCTCGCAGTTGAATTCACTCGAGAGGAAGGAAGGAGGAAAGGAGGGGGTGGCAGTATCCGTATCCGTAGAGCTGCACTCCATTCACTTGGGAAGGTGCTTCTTGACTCCTGCTCCTGCATCGCTCCTGCCCCTGTTGGTTCCTGCTTTCCACCAGGGCAAGTCCACCTGGTCGTTGCTTCTTGCTTCCTGCCTTACGGGACCGGTCTCCTCTTTGCCTGCCTTCCCAGATGGAGCACTCCATCCCACACCTCCATTAACCTTGTCCCCCGAGATAATCCTTCTCTCTTCCTCCTCTCCTTCGGCCAATTTATTTACTTAACCTTCCCGCCTGCCCTCACCCACCTCCTCTTGGTTTCCCTTCTTCCATCCTCACGATCAACAACAAAGTTGGTGCACTGTTCCGACCTGCCGGACACTGAATAGCATCGCCCTTCCTTTTTTGGAGACTTACATAGTCACCAGACATTCCTTTTTCCGACGCACCAGCGCTTCGTTGATTCACATCCCACACCACACCGTTGAACAGGGTTCACTGAGTACTTCACATTCCAACACCACCCAGTCACAAGCCTCCTGGTTGAGTCAAAGAACAGCCTGGGCCGTCGAACAACCCTCAAAAGATTCCAGAAACATTCTTACCCGCCAGTTGCGATTCTCTTTGAGGCCGGTCAAATACTCAAGGAACGAACGCAATTTCCCAGCAATCTCAGCATCTAACGCTCATTCCAAAGAACGTCTTGCGAACAACCATGAAGCCTTCTACTGCTGTCTTCCTGGCTTCGGCCTCTGTTGCGCAGGCTCTCCAGCAGTGCTCCTCTGGTACTGCCACCGAGGAGGGTGGTAACTGGTGGTGTGGCGTTGTGGAACAGATCCTCTACTCCAACGTCGGCCACCCTGGCACTTACAAGGCTGTATCTAACATGGGCGACGATGGCTCTTGCAGCTTTGAAGATGTTGCCTTCTCTGGTCCCTTGGCCCCCTTCAATGAGGAGGTGAGTTTCTTTCCATCCTTTCCAAAGGATTTATTGCACAAAGGTACTAACATCGCCGTAGCTCACTCCTCTCTTCCGTGGTCCCATGAACCTCAAGCAAGTTGCCGTGTACAACCTCAAGTCCAGCGCCAAGCGTTCTCCCGCCGTGTCTCACACTCACGCCCGCCGCCACGGTCACCACCACTTGCACAAGAAGCATGCTGAGGCTCATGACAACAAGGAGGAGAAGCGCGATGTCTGGGTCACTGCTACCATCGACGGCATTGTCCAGTCTTGGATCAACAACTGGAACCCAGCCGCCACTCCGAACGTTGCCCCTGTGGCTAACACTCCGGCTGTTGCTCCCATCGTGGCGCCCACTCCTACTCCCGCTGCTGTCTCTCAGCCTCCTGATGTTGCTGCCGCCGCCGCCTCCAAGCCCTCCAGCTCCAGCAAGGCCAGCCCCAGCAAGGCCAGCACCTCCACTGGAAGCTCCAGCGGCGAATACAGCCGTGTTGCCTACTACAACGCCGACCAGGGTGTCGCTGACGGTCTCGTCTTCCTCGGCAACTACGGTGGTCAGGGCTCTGGCAAGTTCGACAACGTCTTCGGTAACTCTCTGTCGTACCTCAACTCTGATGCCAGCGGTGGCGCTGCTTCTCCCGAGGTCCTGAACCCCGTCTACCTCCCCTCCAACAAGGAGTTCGCCATCTACAGCGACAAGGAGTGCACCGACGGCAGCTGCGGATACTACCGCCCGGGCTCTGTTGCCTACCACGGCTTCAAGGGCGAGGACTCTGTCTGGCTCTTCGAGTTCAACATGCCCATGGACGGTACCGCCGGTTTCAACGCTGACATGCCGGCCCTCTGGTTCCTGAACGCCAAGATTCCCCGCACCGCTCAGTACAACTCTTGCTCTTGCTGGCCCGCGTGCGGTGAGCTTGACATCTTCGAGGTTCTCGCTGCTGGCGACACCAAGTGCAAGTCCACCTTCCACTCCAACGTCCCTGGTGGCTCTTCCGACTACTTTGACCGTCCCACCGGCGAGCCTATCAAGGTTGCGACTGTTCTCGACGGCGACTCCGGTCAGGTCTCTGTCAAGGTCCTCGACAGCAGCGTCGACTTCTCTGCCGGTCTGACCCGCGAGCAGGTTGAGGGCTGGCTCTCTACTACCTCCATCGCCTCCACGAGCGGCAACAACAAGGTCAGCTTGTTCGCTCTCTCCAGCTAAGCGGAAAGCGCCAAGATTTGAATGAGATTTTGGGAGGTCAACGATTGCATATATGAGATTGGGACGGCCTTGTTTTTTCGACACCCCTTTTTGACGAAATTTCTCTTCTTCTGGCTCGCCGAGTCGAGCAAGTCTTGCTTGCATTGGATCATGGTATCTGATGACTCAACGACGCCTTTTTTTTTTCACTTCTTTTGATACCTTATTCGGGGATGAACAGCAAAGATGCCTCGCTTTGGGAGGCAGGCGGGGATTGCAAAACGAAATGACTCTTAGACGGCGTCCAAGATGATACCCGGCCCCGGAAAAGTGCGCCTTTTTGATTTCAGGGATGGGGCATGGTTAGAGAAGGAATGCATTTTTGTCCTTCTCTGCAAGCAATTAGAATGATTTGGAATCGATACGAAAGTTCAAACAAGTTCAGTTCGCGTGATGTGTTGCCCCTCGCTGTGATGTCTCGGGTGAGGGAAAGCCGGTTGGTACTACACTTACGCGACTATATTAGCAATTCCCTCTGTCGGAGAAGCCGTCTATCTTGGTGCTACAAGGGCACAAGCTTTGTGGCTTTTCACCAAATAACCACGTCAGACGCGAGACGTCGGAAGATGCCTTTTCACGGTGTAGTATGTGCAGGCTGAAGCGCCTCTCGATCCTACGGCCAGCCTGCTCTCTGAGGGCGCACGCCGTAGGTTGCGGAGAATTGCAAACCAGGTTTTCCCCAAGCACTTCCACCTACTGCAAAGGATGCACATGTTGATGAATGTTCTATCGATGTTGGAGCATTTCTTCTTGGTCGAGGCCAAGAGGCAGTTCGCGCTGGAGACTGCGGACGTGATCGGAAGTCCGAGCCAACCAATTACCCGACTGTGACAAATGACATCGTCAAGATAGAAGTTCACATCATCGGCTTGCGACGCAAAGAAAGTTCCAGTTTCTGAAGTCTTCTTCGAGAAATTGTTTTCAATGATTGCTAACTTTCCATGGTGTTGTATTCGGGGTTTCGCGCCTCGCGTCTGTACAGGTGGAGACGGCGGGAAGCTCGTGGTTTAATGTTGGTTCGATTGGTAAGCTCTACTTGGACCAAGATCAGCGGCAAGCCAACCAGCGTAGCGCGCGTTGATGAGGCTTCTCCAGCAGTGCCACTGGTTGATTCCACCGTTGTACAGAGTATGCGCCATGAGTAAGCACCACGAGTCCCCCGGTGCCCGACCAAGTGCGGGAACGTCGAGGTGCAGCTCCAGACGGACGGACTTTTCGGGTGTCGGAGGGCAGTCCGGCGCTGCTTAGTGTCTGCTTAGGTCAACACGCACCTCCACCATGTAAGTAAGCTCGCGGGCAACAGCCACGCAGCACCTCTGCGGCGCGGGGTCTGCAGTATTGGACGGAACTTTCTTCTGGGCGATGGAGCGTGAGTGGCCTCTCTTGCGCCAGTGTCTTTGCCTGATTCGGTAGTTTATGTCGAGATGCGTCTACTGCGGTTGTGGCACCGCGATGTCTTAGACTGTGTGTGCTTGGCAAGCAAGCAGGCTGGAGTGCTTGGACGAGGGGTATATTAAGCTTGGACGACGCTGCCCCTCAATGACGACGAAGCAGAAGAGCATCAGCAATTCAAATATCATTGTCTTACAATCTTGTTCCCAATCGGCACTCAGATATTGAATTGTGAGACGTTCCACGCATAGAAGCACTCAGGTCCGTCCGAACTCCATCGTCGTACAAGTACCGGAGGTTCCCCATCCTGACTTGATAACGCAGCTAGCACACGCTTCGGTCCAACCTATTCCAACTACGAAAACAAACCCGCGCATAGCAATTACGCAAATCAGAATCAACAATGTCCAAGAAGATCATCACAGTGTTCGGAGCGACTGGTGCCCAGGGTGGCAGCGTCGTCAACATCTTCCTGAACGATCCCAAGCTAAAGGCAGAGTGGGCAGTCCGCGGTGTCACCCGTGACACCACCAAGGACTCTTCCAAGGCTTTGGCGTCCAAGGGCGTCGAGGTTGTCAGTGTAAGTTGTTTCGACTATTCTTACCTCACTCAACGATTTACGAGGCAAGAAGTTAACCCTCTTCCACTCAGGCCGATCTTGGAGACAAGGCGTCGTTGGCAGCTGCTGTCAAGGGTGCCACTGCTGTCTTCGCCGTGACCAACTACTGGGATAAGCTGGACAAGGGTGGGTTTATCAACTCGGCTTGCGAGACAACACTTTCTAACAAGAAGGCAGACTTGGAAATCCAGCAGGGCAAGAATATTGCGGACGCTGCGCAGGAGGCCGGCGTCCAGCACTTCATCTTCAGCTCTCTGCTCGACATCAACAAGCGTAAGTTTGTTAGCTTCCACATTATGGCATAACGCAACTCACTAACAAAACCTTCACAGTCTCCAAGGGCGTCCTTCCAGACGTGTACCACTTTGATAGCAAGGCCGCTGTTGAGGAATACATCCGGACCCTCTCCCTCCCCTCGACCTTCTTCCTCCCCGGCCTCTACATGTCCAACTTCCCCGGCGGCATGTTCCGCCAGACGCCTCCGGACAACGCGTGGGCCGTGAACCTGCCCATCCCGGCGTCCGCGCCGATCCCGCTCTTCGACACGGTGGCCGACACCGGAAAGTTCGTCAAGGGCATCGTGCTGAACCGCGACAAGGTCCTCGGCAAGCGCGTGCTCGGTGCGACGGCGTACGTGACCGCCGGCGAGACGGTCGAGGTGTTCAAGAAGGTGTACCCCGAGGCCGGCAAGACGGCCAAGTACAACCAGCTCACGCACGACCAGTTCCGCGGGGCGCTCAAGGGCCAGGGCATGCCCGACTTCGTGGCGGAGGAGATGCTGCAGAACATGAGGCTGTTGGATGAGTTTGGATACTACGGCGGCGAGAAGCTGGACGAGTCGCACGCCATTGTCGAGGACAAGCTGACTACGTGGGAAGAGCACGTGAAGAACGCCAAGGCTTTTGCCGGGCTGCAGTGAGCGTGGAGGTGGGAGAGAAGAAACGTGATAGGACGATAGAAATTGAAGCTTGTGATTTTGAACCCTTGATGACTCAGATGGTCCAGACACTTTAAATCGTGACAAACGTGTTGTGTTGTCTGCTTTTCCTCGCTATCGTCGTTCCCGCCGCCGTCGTCCGCTGCCGTCGTCTCTAATCGTCTCGCTCGATGTCACTCTCGTCGCTTCGACTACCGTTGTCGTCGTCTCTAATCACTATGATTTGTGATCGTTCTTGATCGAGCTAAAGCTTCAAATTCGAGGGTATTGACAACGTCGGAAACAAAGCCGTGCAGATACAGGAAATTGTGGTCCTCTGCTCAGTGACTTGCAGCGAGATCCCCAGATCCGCATCAGCTACATGCGGCCGCCAATGACGCTGCAAAGGCGTGTCGTGCGTCGCCAGCAAACCGACCCTGTTTGCAACGAAGACAAAGACTTGGTGGTCTCGCAACGAATAGCCTTCGGTGCAAATAAAGACGACATAAGTCCGAAACCGCCAGAACGGTTTGAGACCCTGAATGACTATCTTTGCGATCTGATGAAAGATGCCGAGGCCTGGTTCTATGGGCGGCGCAGCAGCGGCAACGAAGCAGCGTAAGCCAGGCCTAGGCCGCCGGCCGACATACCGAGGCAAATGGAACCTGAACCCCCGACCCCATGTTTTTTTTACCTTTTACTACCCTCACCCTTCGCATTTCCTCTCCACATTTTCAGTGTAAACGCCAAGCACAGGCCCCGGGTCACTTGCCGCCAGCATTTGCGACTGGCAACTGCACGCACGGCTGCGTCCCCGACCCCGTCCGCCGACTGACCCCCATTACTCAGGTCTGCTGCACTATCAGCCCAATCCGCGTCCGTTATCCCAGCGACGCTCTTCCTCTCCTCTACCCCGACTTTGCCTTCCCCTCTCCTCCTCTCCTACCATCGCCAACGTCGTCGGATCGTCTTTCGACATCGCAGCTGATCGAGGTCGATTGCCATCTTCCATCCGACCTGGCTGCGAAAAGCCATCATCCGTCGCATTTCCGGTGCTCGAGATAGAGAAAAACAAAGCAGCAGACGGCAACGTCGCCACCAGCCAACCCCGACCGGTAGATTGCGAGATAACGCCGAGCGACACCAACGACTGTAAGGAAAACTTCTTCCTTATCGTGAAACAAGAAAATGGCATCACCACCAAAGCCTTGGGAACGGGCCGGCGCAACTACCGCTGCGTCAAGTGCGTCTACCAGCACCAACATTGCCAATCCAGCCTCTAGATCGAGATTATTAACGGTTTCATCAATAGCTCCTACCGCCGCTTCCATCGCGACCCCGACACCGGCGGCCTCGATTGCTTCGACGACTTCACCATCGTCGGCGCCCACTGTCCCTGAGCGGCCAGCTTCTCTCGCCTCCGCGGTCAACCAGAACGCCTCGGCATACAGCCGGACCGGACTCGGAGCCGGTATCGGTGCAGCAAGCCCTTACGGCGGCGGATACTCTTCGCCTTACGGCAGCCCGTACTCAAGGATGGGTTCCTACGGCGGCTACGGTGGCGGCATGTACGGAGGTTATGGCGGATATGGCGGCGGCATGTACGGAGGAGGCATGTACGGCGGCATGGGGGGAATGGGCATGGGAGGCATGCCCGGAAACCCCAACGATCCGAACAGCTTGACGAATCGATTCAACAACAGCACTCAGGCTACGTTCCAGATGTTGGAGGGCATCGTCGGCGCCTTTGGCGGTTTTGCTCAGATGTTGGAGAGCACGTATATGGCTACACACTCCAGCTTTTTCGGTAAGTTTCAGCATCGGATCATCGACAGTAGACGTCACTGACAAGCAAATAGCCATGGTTTCAGTAGCGGAACAGTTTAGTAACCTCAGAGATACCCTGGGCTCGATTCTGGGCATCTTCACTCTGATGCGCTGGATCCGTACCCTCATCGCCAAGATTACCGGCCGTCCACCCCCAGCCGATGCGACGGCTCTTACACCCGCTGCCTTTGCCAAGTTTGAAGGCCGACCGCCCATCGGCCCCGATGGCGCTCCTCTAGGACCTCCCAAGGCTTCTCGCAAGCCCCTCTTCTTCTTCATTCTTGCTGCGTTCGGCCTCCCGTACCTGATGCGCAAGATGATCAACACCATGGCCCAATCTGCGGAGGAGGAAGAACGCCGCCGCATGGCGCTTGCCGGCGAGCAACAAGCCTTGGACCCCTCCAAGCTTGACTACTGCCGCGTAATGTACGATTTCACGCCCCAAGCCGGCAACGCCGTCAAGGATGTGGACATGGAGGTGCGTAAGGGCGAACTTATCGCCGTTCTGTCCAAGAGCGACCCCATGGGCAACCCCAGTGAGTGGTGGAGATGCCGCGCTCGCGATGGCCGCATGGGCTACCTTCCCTCGACCTACCTCGAGGTTATTAAGCGACCCGGACAGCCTTTGGCTGCGATCAAGGCTGCCCCCGTGCCAGAGAAGGCCCCGGAAATCAAGACCAAAATTGGCGACGTGTCGCCCGAGAGCTTCCAGAAGAGCGTGTTCTATAACTAGGCGCCAGAGAGCCGCTCATCTGAGTAGGCGCCAGACAGTTGCTCATCTGATTTCGCGCCAGAGTGCTGCGAGTGCTGCTCATCTGAGTAGGAGACAGAGAGCTGCTCATCTGAGCATGTGCCAGAGAGCCTCTCACCGGGCTTTCGCAAGTTCCTCCGCAAAACCCGTCTATAAAGCCATTCATTTTCTTTGTAAAGAGTGTACGATTCTGGCATTCAGTTTAGGGGCTGTTGTTTGTCCTTTGGGACTTTAAAAGCTGGGCGTTCAGGTTGACGATTGGATCCCGTGGCATTGGGAGCGGTTTGCTGCTGGTTGGCTACTTTGGTCTCAGTATGCTATGAATACCCAAGGTAATGCCTACGAAGCAGTCTTTGTCTATAGCGAAGAGAATGCATACAACATGTTTGCACAAGATGATCATGAAAACATAGGCCGTGATGAGGCACATGCTCCGCGTGGATGAAGAAAAGACATGGCCAGACCAGCGCCAACGCGGCTCCACAGGATGTGGCTTGGTGCCCAAACCTGATTCGTGTGCCCTATCCCATTCCTCGTGCCATCTCGACATTGACGTCAGATTGGATGACTGGAGTCAATTCGGGTGTCCTCCTACGGACAGCGGCACAACATGGCCTGGCCAGGCCCGGAGCCATCTGGCGGCAGCTGCCGCAGCAGCCGCATCAGGCAGATTGCACCCTTAGCTTTCCCTCAGCTTCCGTCCAGTCGACGCACGAGCCACCGATGACGTTGTTGACTTACGTCTTTCTTGCTGTACCCGGTAGCTTCCTCCCAGCTGCAGTAGGTCCCTCACACAGGACCACCGCAGCCAGAGGGAGGGGACCCGCCCAGGTTCAGTTGCTCAGCTCTCCCCGTAACGTTTACGTAGGTATTCGTCCGCACGAACATAGGTAGGCAGACAGGCACGTAGGGAAAGTAGACGAGTACCTTACCTGCTGGCAGACACAGGCACGCTTTGTGGTCCTGCCACCTCTACCTTACGGATCCAGTCCCACCATCGTCACCTTTCACGCACATTGTACAAAAGGCCAGCTCCTCCCAAGTCCGCCTGCCGCATCCCTCGCAACAAATCACAGCACTCCGAATCTCCAATACCCACGCAACTTTTTCGCCAGCTCAACACACAAAAACACCGTCGGTCAAGTCAGTTTGGGCTTCCGAGTGTTTCTTTCCTACAACCACCAATTCCTACTTCGACCGGAAGCACACGACCAACCTTTCACAAGCTGAGCTTTCCCCGCATCGTCAAGATGACTCTCTACTACACTCTCGTACGTCTCGGCTTTGCACAACACTGGCGTCGTGCCTCTCCTGCACTCGGGGAGGGGCAATTGAGGAGAGCCGCCGCTGACTGGATCTAGGTGTTCATGCTGCTCATGGCAGAGATGGGCCTGTTCATGCTCCTGATCGTGCCCCTTCCCTTCGCCATCAAGCGTAGACTCTTTACGTATGTGCTCTCGCTCCGCTCCCTCTGCATGCTGCGTTCCCAAAGAGCTCGAAGCTAACCGTCCGGCCTTTCCGCAGCTTCATCTCCGAGAGCCCCATCGTCGCCAAGGTCCAGTACTGGATGAAGATCACCTTTGTCTTCATCCTCATTCTCTTTATCGACAGCGTCAACCGCGTCTACCGCGTCCAGGTCGAGCTGGCGCTTGCTACCGAGAAGCAGAACAGCGGGTGCGTACATCATTGCCCCCCTTCCACAATCTCTCCCTTGGAATGCCCACCTTCAAGGAGCCCCTCAGGACAATCGACTCACTAACAATTTCTGCCACAGAGCCGCCGTCATGGGCCATGAGCGCCTCGAAGTGCAAGCCCGCAAGTTCTACTCCCAGCGTAACATGTACCTCTGTGGTTTCACCCTCTTCCTGTCCTTGATCCTCAACCGCACCTATGTCATGATCCTCGAGGTCATGCGTCTTGAGGACAAGGTTCGCAGCTACGAGGGCACCCAGGGCAACACCAAGCAGAGCGAGAAGCTCGCCGTTGCCGGTGACGCTGGCGAGATTGCCAAGCTCAAGAAGGAGCTCGAGAGGAAGGACCGCGACATCGAGACCTTGAAGAAGCAGAGCGCCGGCCTGCACAAGAGCTACGACGAGCTCTCCGAGCAGTACGGTCAGACGCAGCCCAAGGGCGACAAGAAGGCACAGTAAAAGGCCTTAATGCAAATCGACTTGACGACTTTTTTCTAAGCGGAAGACGACTATGGAATAAAATTTGACCCGCGGTGGTGATGAGGTGAGGGTTGGCCGGGAGCTGGACAGCTCTGAAGATCCAACTGGTGTAAAGATTAGGAAGGTTCGCCGGCACGGCGAGGCGTTTAGCTATACATCAGCTTTGAGTTTCGACGCAATTGGATCCAGTCCAAGATGAAATGTCTTTGTTCATTCTGTCTGTGCCATGATATGGTTACTTGAAATACGTAGTTGACGCCTCACAAGGGTCGTCACTGTCTCATCAGTATAAGTACCCAGGCAAACTTTACGTCTGCAAACTATATATCAGGTCAAATTACTGATGTCTCACAGTTGGGTTAAGTTGCGACTGGCGTTAGGCGATTGGGAATAGCCCGTCACGAAGACACACTTGCGGACATGACCCTCCCATCGTGGATTCCATACCGTTTACACAGCAAGTAGTGTAAAGACTGCTACCACGTTCCAAATGCTCATGTTGTTATGAGGTTCTCTGGTCGCCCTCGAGATTTATCCTGACCACGATCGACGCTGTTTCGATCTTGAATGTTCTTGACCCTAACTTGCCGCAAGTTTTCAAGTAAGTCCCCGAAAGACGAAGACGACGAAGACGACAACGCTATAGACGAATACGGACGACATGGACCAGCAGAGACAGCAACCGACGACGAGAGGAAAGGAAAATTCGTTCGTCTTGACACAACAGAGGTGATCAACATAATCATCCGGTTGAACAGCAGGATTTGATGTTCACATGCAGTTGTTGTGCTGTTCGACCCAGTTGATGCCGAGAACATGCGAACATCCTTCATAGCCGTAAGTCCGGTCAGTACGGGGTAAGAGGTTTGCCATTTCAATCCATTTGGAATTCTCGTTGAACTTTTCGGCCGTATAATAGATGCCATCCGGCCTTCAGTCGGTTACTCGATCTTCACATACGATACAAGCAGACCCCCTGGGTCGGGATTTTTTATTGTATTAGACGAGTTCCCGGTCCTTCAAGCATGTTGTTCCAAGGCTGGAATGTTCTCGGAGACCACAATAATTGCGGCAAGCCTGATCTTCGCACCAAGTTATCTCTTTGAATTCAGTGTCGTCTTTCAGGTTGTAGGACGCAGGTTCCAACGCAAGGTACCACTGGGGACTAGACGGACTCAACTGGCCCGAGTCCTCCGAAGCACCGAACGTGCGATCAAGGGTGAATTCCCAGCAGTGTTTATGGGATCCGCAGTTCCGGAAACTAGCTTGAAAGTAGGCAGTTTCGTCCGTTGTCCATCGGTAGAACTTGTGACTATCTAGCCTGCCGTTAGCATTGGTACCCATATCATATCTAGAGAACTGACGGCGGCGCTCCGCATCACTCTTGGTCGCCACTCGGTCATGGACTGGAATCCCGCATCTCTCGATACCTTCGTATTGGAGACAGTGACGAGAGTTGGCGTCAAAACATAGCATAGGATCTAACCGTCGGGGGCCTTCTTCAGGGTACCATGAACAAGGTGATAGTTCTCGCAGCTCAGCAATCCGGCGTCGAAATTCGACAGCAGTGACCGGGCATTTTCTATTGGGGAAACGCAAATGTCTTCTTCTCTTCAGAAGAGCCACTTGACTAGCCCAGGGAGCGTTGCCCTTCGTTTGTTGAAATTCCGCCTTCACCTCTTCAACCCGTTCTTTGTGACTAGCATGGTCGCAAGTGATGGTGGAAACACTCTTTCTTCTCGAGGCCGGAAGTGACGTATTCGAAGATACTCTCACGAAATCGTCCCATGTGAAGGTCTTGTGTTCGCACAAGCGTATGTGCCCTTCTCGGCCGATACAGACTCTCGAATGTGACCTCTTCTGACGCTCCGCAATGGAGAAGACACTCGTCGGATGGAGTCGGTCACAGCCAGAACAGTACAGGAAAGCTCTGGCGCAATCAGACAACCAACTTCTAGGCGTGCGGTTGGTTTTGCAGCCTCTGCAAAATCCTCTTGTCTGTGGCACCGCGAAAGAGAGAGCTTTCACCCAGCCCTTGGCCTGGAAAGGCGATTTCCATAAAAAGCCGTACCCGTCGCCGTTCTTATGCCATTTTGAGAAGAGCCTCGAAGAGAAGATCCTCATGAATGTTCGCGAGGCGCGGCGGAGTTGGCAGGCGGTGGTCAGATCCGTTTGCTGCATGATGTTGACCAAGATGTGGTCAGGGAGGCCGCAAAGCGGGCTCTTCGTCGCGTTGCGATATATCGCCGCTATCAAGGGGTCGATATTGACGCCCTCGGGCCAGTCCAAATCTTTGTTGACCTCGTTCGAGGCGAGCTTGTAGCTTGTCGATTGGAATGGCAGAGGGTACGTCTGGTTTGTGTACGGCTCTTGGCCATACTCCATCTCGTAGGCGATGTATGACGACGGACTGATCACCATGTGCTGGCCGAATCCAGGGTACATGTAGCGTTCGACATACTCGTTGAAGCAAGGCTCGATCCCGGAGGCGATGGATGAGCCGGGTTCAGTCAAAAGGAAGCTTTCGAAATACTCCTGGGAGGTAGGGGGAATCCCGTTGGCCACATCATTAATGATCGAAAGGTGCGTAAGGATGGTGGTATTGATCTTCGTATCCTGTTTGTGTTGTATGTTGTGTGTTCTGTTCCGAAAAGAAGTTCTTCCTGGTAGAGTTTGTATGTTACAGGAACCTTTCGGGCTCACCTTGATAGCCACACCTTGGCAGTTGGCTGTGCTTGGATCTTCCACGCCACATTGGAGGCTTGCTTGTATTTAGCGCAGATATGGACAGAGATGGAGGGCGGTCACAACCAGAATCACAAAAGTCGACTCCACGATGGGAACGGATCATGTCGGCATGCAGAACCCGACTATTCAGTGAGATCTCCGTTCTAGAAATCATCTCTTGGACGTTGGTTAGGAAACGCTCACATCATAGAAGTGTGAGGATAACTGGTATAAACCGTGCGTGAGTGTCCGTCTACTGCCTGAAAATCAAGAACGGCTGAGATATATAAACCCATCCATCTAGAATGTAAGTGAAAACTCAGAACCGAAGAAATCATGCGTCTGAATGTGCTTCGTCTTCAGCAACTCATATCAAAGCTACCAGAAGGTCAAAGTCATCATGAGGACAGTAGCAGCAGCATAGTTTATTGAACTGACGCGGCCTTTTCCGTCGTTAATATGCCTGAGAAATACTTCAAGGGAACTAGAAGATCAGGAAACCAGTAGTTATGCTAGGCAATGTACTTAAATTACTTTAGCAAACTGCCAGTCAATACGTATTTTACCAGACTGACTCTCTGCGAGGGAGTTTGCATCTGGAGATTGAAAAGGCCGTCGGAAGGGATGATTGTTGCCCTCAGAGAGAGAGAGAGAGAGAGAGAGAGAGAGAGCGAGAGAGAGAGAGAAGCCTATGTGACTTTAAATAAAACATCTCTTGAAAATTGGAAATAATCACTAGGCTTGGAGCCAAGTTGTAATAGACGTATGTGGAATAACAGTACTTAAGAGAGTCGACTATGAGATGCACCTGTAGAAAGACGCAGCAAATCCTTCGGGCAAGAGCGAGCATCTGATTCTTTCTATATCAGAATCTTGTGTGGAATTCTCTCGTCGCCTTCGGAAACAACGGCAAGGTATACAATTGTTAACTCATCACGCTTCAGCCCTGCTTCGCGCGTATTCAGTCACTTTACTCAGCCAGCACCGGCACTGTAGAGAGATGGAAGGACGTTAGCAAGTTTCACTTGAACAACGGTGTTGGGGTTGAAATTGGTCATTGCCACTCGTGCTTCAACTAGCTTCCACTTGGTAGAACGAGTCTATATAGGGCATAATTGGCGATGGAGTTCGATAGCTGCCGTGTGCTCCTTAAACATAGAGACGATTCCACTTAGCAGGAAGTGTTGCATCTCCATTAAGCCCTAGTGTTTGACGGGCATATAAAGATAAATCTAAAAGGGTCATGTATCGAAACCAAATGTTGCCTAGCTACTGATCAACTGGATCCCGGTGGACAAAGTCTGAGGCATGGATCTTTCAGACTTGTTTGCGGTCAAGATCCATCGCCAGGGCTAAACTTCTGTGGTTTTGCCATGAAGAAAGGGACAGGAAGTCGTCCCCCAAAAGCCAGTATTGATACCAATACGTCATGAAATAAGCACAAGGCCGTGTGAGACACTGAAAAATCTAATAAGAGTGACACGCAGAACAATGTCAGCAGCCAGAAGCTGGGTACGTAAGAATGCGCAGAGGTGACGCGACTGCCTTCAAGTCTCAATCCTTGAATGCAGGCTTGGGACTAATTCGTCGAAAGATTTCACAATGTGCCGACGGAAATAGCAAACAAATCGATCTCGAATTCACTGAGTGGCAACCGGTCATTATTGATAGACGCCGACGAAGAATGGGAGACTCAGGAGTTTCGGCCTGGTGGGCGGCGTGACGTGGAAAACTTCATGATTGACCACTCTAGGCGGCGATGGTTCTCAATCTCTATATCAGGATCAATCACATACGACCGATCTATTTCTTTAAGCCAAAGGCAGCCAATTAGAACCAAGTTTGCAGCTGCTTGGAGTTGATAAACGCGTTAGTGGTCATGACGTCCCTCTCCAACGTGCCCCAGGCTGGAAGTTATGCTCGGAAACGTGGATGACATCTCCTGTACGAATACTACAATGAATAATTTCAGACTCATGCTGGGAACTCGACGCACTAGACGGTGTCGGCTGCAAGGTTCATATGAGCTTCGTCTGGAGGAAGGTCAAATGTTTCGTAAGCTGTTGAACGCAGGTTGAGCGCACGACGAGAACTACACCCTTTACACCGACTCGAATTGCGGTGGGCTGTTCGTAAGATCTTTCCTTCAGGGCCTTTAAATACGTCTGGAAGCAGCAATTTGCCATGTTATGCCCAAGATGAATAGAACCTGCGTTATTCGATGTTTGACCAGAAGTTCGTGACCCGACCGTAACCCTTCCACTGCTGAGCGAATAACTGAATAAGACTAACGAGGACAACAAGGCCGACAACAACGATAGGAACATTAAGGACGTCATGGATGTGATCAACAGGGACGAGGGACGAAAAGTAGGGTCGCTACTAAGTAAAAAAGAACACCTCATTTTAACGCCTCATTTGTGATCGTGAAATGACTTTTGATTTTGTCTAGCCCATTTTAATTCTGGGGTACATCAACTTCTGCTTTCGTGATGTTCCCCAACCTGGCAATGCCCTCGAACATGCGTCATCTTCGTTAAAAAAGCCAAAGGTAGCAAGGTCTCTCTTTTCCATTTGTACCTATCCCCGTGTCTACATCATCTTCTCATGTCATCACCACCTTAACCCTCGGCCTCGTAGGCGTGGGACTTGTGCTTGGGCTGGAAGGTGAAGTTAGGGTGAGCAGGTCCAAGGAACATTTCACTGTCACGGTCGTTAGCAGATATAAACATAGACCTCTCTTAGGACAACATACCTGATCTTGATCCAGTCGCGGTAATTCTTGCTGGCAAGAAGGGTCTCCAGATCGTTGCGTCCGTGGTACGCAGGCGGGCGGTCGTTGAGGTCGGGAGGGAGGTGCTCCAGCAGACCGAGAGGAACGTAGCGGTGCGCGAAGGAGAGCCACTCGAGCAGGAAGCGGCGGGTGAATCCTATGCCCAGCTCATCCGTGCCCCAGGCCTCCATGCCGAATCTACAAAACTTCTCGACGTAGGCGATACGCTCCGTGGCCGACTTGTCGAGGTACTGGCCCTTCTCGATCTCCTCAAACAGCCACGGCTTGACGAGGGCGCCGCGACCGATCATGATAGTATCGACCTTGGCCTTCTCGATGTGCTCATAGTACTCAATGTGGGAGTAGCAGTCACCGTTGCCGAGGAAGAACATGCGGCCGTCCTTGGAGTTGGGAAGGGTGGATTCGTCAGGCTCCCGAGCCGTATCGGTGAGCTTGTCCTTCTGCTCGTTGTAATCCTTGATCATCACGGCACACTCGGCGATATAGCTCCAGTCGGCCTTCTTGGTGTAGCGCTGCTCGCGACTGCGGCCGTGGAGGGTGATAGCGGCGCAACCAGGAGCACCTGCACGTTCGCGGTTCTCGCGGGAGCCGAAGGCGAGCTTGCCGATGATGGAAGAGGCCGTGGGGCGGTTGGATTTGACGCCGGTGCGAAGCTTGACCGTGATGGGGATCTCTCCAGAGACCGTGTTCATGCCGCGAACCATGCGCTCAAGCTTGCCGTGGGACTCCAGAAGAGCAGAGCCTCCACCAGACTTGTAGATCATGTCAATAGGGCAGCCGCAGTTTAGATCAATGAGACGCAGGTGAGGGACAAATCTGCTGAGGAGGTCGGCAGACTTGACACAATGCCAGGCCTGGTTACCAGAGATCTGAGCACCGAACTTCAGATCGCGGGAGTTGTCGTAGCCCTTCACAATGCTGGCGCTCTCAGGGTTGACCTTAGGCGGGCTGATCTCGCTTTCGTGAGCCTTCATGAGGGCCCAGTCGTTCTTTACTCCTTGGACAAGGGGCATGCCCAGAGCCATCTCGGAGTAGGTCAGTTGAGCACCAAGATCGACGCAGAGTCGACGGAAGGGAAGGTTGCCCTGGGTAGTCAGGGGCGCCAGGGCGGGCGTCTCCTTGCCGAAGTAAAGCCTGCGCTTCTCAGACGGCTTCAGGGGCGGCTCGACGTACTGCGCACGCAAGTCGTCATTGTTGCCAATCCTCTGATCTTTGCGGCGCTGGTGGAACTCATCGCCCAACCTCGTGTCCTTGTTCATCCAAGTGATGTACTTGTCCGTCTCGGTGAAGTCAATCCGCTTGCGGCTGAGGTCAATCTTGAGCTGGTTCTCGGTGTTGTTATAAACACCCGGCCTGAGATCTTCACGTCCAGCCTCAACAGGAGCATCGCCAGTAGTCTTCTTGGGTTCCTCCACCAGAACAAGTTCCTTGCGGCCGTCTTCGTGCTCGACTTCCTTCATGTGGCTCTTGACGAAACGGCACTTCCAGCCGGAAGGGCAGATGCCCCACTCCTCGAAGACAGGGCACTTGCCTGCGAAGGTGTCGAGATCCTCGCGGCGACCCTCCTTAAGGTACTTGCGCAGGTCGTGGACGAGGTTGCATCTGTCACCGAATCTGCACTCGCGCGGAGAGAACTCAGAGGTGTAGGCACGGCTGTTGCAGAGACGGAGGGCATCGTCAAAGTGGCCGAAACTACGCTCCTTGTTCTGACCCTTCTCACGCTTCTCGCGCTTCTTCTTCTTGTCGCGGTTGTCGCGAGCGTCTCCCTTCTGCTCGTTACCCTCACCACGGCCCTCAGCGGCGTCGTCATCATCAACGACCTCATCCTGATCTCTTGACTGGTTCTCCTTGTGGATCAGAAACCTGTCTTCGGGTTAATGGTACTCAGGACTCCGTTGATGGTAAAACTCACTCAGCCTTAATGGGAGCAGTGCCACGTGACCTGTCCCTGTCGTCGGTCTTCTTGTCGTTCTTTTCCTTGTCGTCCGTCTTCTTCTCGGCAGGCGCATCGGCCATAGCGACATCACCATTGCTCACCTCCGCCGCCTTCTCACCGTTCTCCTCCGCGGCAATTGGCTCCACACGCTTCGTAGCCTCATCGACAGCGACACGCTCCTCACTCGGGGCCTGCGCCTCAGTCACGACGGCGGCAGATGCATCCTGGACGCCGCCGACCTGCGCCGAGGAGTCGTCCACCTTAAGACGCTTCGAAGCGCGCTGGTCGGACTCGTCGTGGCTCTCCATTTTTGTGCTGCTTGAACCCTCCGCCGATTGACCTGTTGTAAGTTTTTTTGGTGATGGGTAAAAGTCGGAACGACGGCGGGACCAGTGGTATTTGGAGGCGAGGTCAGAAAAGGGAAGGTATCAGGCGGGTCGCGCAAAAAAAAGAGGTTGATGTCACTGGCCCGGTACCTAAGCTGCGGGCGGAAGGTGGGGCTGCCTACGTGCGGCTTGGAGGGGCACCTGCCTGCCGCGGGAAGAAGCTAGACGACAAAGACGACGACGACAGAAGCACAGGAGCCACGGCCCAGATATCACAGCCAAAAGGGGTACTCCCCCCAAAGATACCTTCCTGCCTAGATCGAACATTGAAATAGGCATCTACGTAAAGTCTCAGCAGTTGCCTTACTTTCATCCCGCGTGTCTTATCACCAATCCCATAGATATCTAGATTGTTTCTTGACAACGGAGGTTCGTGTCACTCAGGATGCCCCTAGAGCCACTATAGAGTTTATGCCGACGATTCACAAATTAGCCAAAATCTCACACAGGCGTGACGAGCGTGAATAGATGGAGGTGAAAGTCAGTCCCATATCCCTAACTATTTAATGATGATAGCCAGCTGGTCGATGCCCCTCATCGACCAAAATCCACAAAATGACCTGATTGTACACAGTATCGCTAGCTCGTGACTGTCCAAGACAACCTTGGTTGAGGTTATCGCTTTGCAGACTTTGAACACAGCAAGCGCTACCTGCCCCCTTTTGTCTTATCGAAGAAATCCGTCCCATCTCCAGCTGCCTCCCAATCTTGTCCAAGCCATGATGGGGCCTGCACCGACGAACGGCGCCTACAAGAGGTTGACCCTGCCAGGTATCCCAACCTGGCCATCCCTCGACTCGGCTTTTACGCCTCGGTAGGCGTCATTCGTCTCTCCGGACTCGGGTTGGCGTCTATTTCCTTCGGGGAGTTCCACCTGCCGAGGATGTTCGAGATGTCGCCGGAGCGGCACATGCCGCCGTAATATTTCTGGTTTGAGTCTTTGCCCGGTTGCCCGTTACTTTTGATTCAACATGATCCAACTTATGATGTAATAAACGCTGTCCTTCTCCCCTTCACGCTAGCTCATCAAACGCTTCGCGGCTCGACGTGCGCAGGCTGTAGAATAGTCAGTTTCTGTTGTACCAACTTGGATCTTTCTCCAACATACCGGACTGTTGAGCATGCTCTGTCTCTTGTTCCTGCCCTTCTTGATGTGGCTCTTCAGCGCGCTGGAGTCAAGCGGCTTGAGCAGCTCGAAGCTGCAGAGCAACTCGTTAGAGACAGACATCACGGCGCCCCAGTTGTCGAATTCGCCGCAGTACTATTTCTGGCATTAGCATGTAGTCAAAGCTGATCTGAAGCCGGCAAACTTACGTTGGGAGCACTGAAAACTGTAACAAGGACCCTATCATTGAAGAATTCGTACCCGTCCTCAACCACCATATGAGCTCTGCAAATCAAGTCGAAATCGTGCGTTGCAAGGAAGTCAAGAATGACCTTTTTGCCGAAGCAGTAGCTGACACCTCGTTCGTTGGCCTCCCAGTCTTGTTCCATATCGGCCGGATCGGACCACAAGAGATCGTTCAAAAGTCCGTAGTCGGGTACATCGGTGGGTCGAGCAATGTTGCGAATATCGTCCATGTGGCTCAGAGCAGGCGAAAGACCACCATGTACGCAGAAAATCTTGCCCGCAACAATGGCAGCGATGGGCAGCGTGTTGAAACAGTCGATGAATGTCTTCCAGATCTTAACGTTGCATCGACGCTTGCACTCATCGTAAAACCCGTAGACTCTGGTGACGTTGGCGCACTCGTGGTTGCCTCGGAGGAGGAAGAAGTTCTCGGGGAACTTGAGCTTGTAGCAGAGAAGGAGGAGAATCGTCTCGAGGGATTGCTTGCCGCGGTCGACATAGTCGCCTAGGAAAAGGTAGTTGGACGAAGGAGGGAAGCCGCACATTTCGAACATGCGAATCAGATCCGTGTACTGGCCATGAACATCGCCGACAATCTTGACCGGTGCGTCGAGTTCCAAAAGGGCAGGCTGGGAGAGGAAAACCTCGCGGGCGCGCTGGCAGATGGCAACGATCTCGGCGTTCTTGAGGCACACGCTCTTGGTAACCTTGCCGGCGTAACCTGCGTCGAGAAGTCGCTTGATAAAGTCGTCGAGATCAATGTCCTTGATGTCGCTCATGGCCACGCCGCCCTCGTGCCTATCGCCAGAGTTTGTCGACGAGGTTTTGGCAACAGGGGTGGCGGCACCGTCACCGCCCTTAGCCAAGATGGACTTGCCGGGCTGCTGCATGTGTGTGTTGAGGCTGCCTCCGGCACAAGGCGGTTGGTCAGATACATGGTCGACCTCGCCGGATGCCTGAGCAGCGCTCACGTCGTGATGCCCGCTCTTGATAGTGCTAGACTGGGTTGGAGACGGGGGCGGCTGGGAGTCGTCAAGCGGGGATTCGATGTCGCCTGATGGCGACGTGGGAGAAGTGGCGGAGTCATTGCGGCCTCGGGACTTACCCGACTTGACCGAAGAAGCGTCGGCCTTTTCGTCAGCGGGAGAAGCAATCACAGAGTTCCTCGGGCTGTCAGTCTTGTTGCTGGAACCGGGGATTTTGGATCGCAAGGCCTTGAAGGAGCGGGATGAATCCTTGGTATCGGATCTGCCAAACGAAGGGTATGACTTGAGATCCTCGGCAGTGCGCTCACCGCCGGCACCCTTGCCAGAAGCATGGCCGCCTTCCTTGGATGGCTGGTTTCCCATGATGTAGCTATGTTGGCCGCGATGGAGGGAACGGCGGTCGAAGCTGTTGTCGATCGGGTGCGAGCGTGGGCTGGCCTCGTCTTCGTCTGATGTATGGCTAGCCTGCTCGTCTCGCCGCTACACCCGTGGTCTGGCAGGGGGCTCTGAATGGAATGAAAGGCGATGCTGCGTTGCAATGACAGTCTTAGGGAGGATGGAATAAACGACCGAGGATGGACAGGAAGCGGATGCAGGAGGGAGAGCGGCGTCCACTTGAGTTGTCCGTTTTGGGCGCGTTAAGGCGACGGCCTTTGATCGATTGCTGAGGATGTGTCGGTTGGTCTGTAAGCGAAGAAGCGGGCGGGTGACGTCGACGCGGCTCGTGGCGGGCGGGAGTTTTCTGGGGATAAGCGAGAGGAGATGGGTACGAAACGGCGGCGAGGATGGAATGAAGCTATTGAGGTATTCGTCAAGGACTGTGGTGTAGAGAATTCAAGAGTCAGTCTCGTTCGGATCGCATGGACGGGAGATAAGGCGAAAGGGCCGAGTTGCCGTTGGTGAGGAGGGATGAATGCAGCGGGCGGCGGGTGCCTAGGCGAAAGGCACGGGATAAGCCAGTGGAGTTTAGGTTCGGATTCGTACCTCGATGGAAAGGAGACTATCTCGTAAGTCGATACCTTTGCGGGTCAGGTAGGATGCAGGTTGCGGATGCAGACGCAAGTTCAATGGAATGCGGGGGGACGACGAATGGAGAGGAGGTAACGTGAGGCAGGCAAGCGAGCAGAGCAGAGTAGAGCAGAGCAGGGCAGAGAGCTGCGGAGAGTATTGACCGGCGGAGAGCGAGTTGGTGGTCGGTGGTTGGCAGTCGTGCGGCGGTGTATGTGCTGCGAAAAGGCAATTCAGACGGGGGAAAGTAGAGTTGGTCGAGGCGCTGAGGATTGGATTTGTGGTTTGGGATAAAGGTCGACTCGACGTGTGTGTGTGGTGCGTAGGTCCCGGTGCAGTACTGTAGGTCCAGAGTGTGTGTTAGGTGTAAGGTAGGTATCCGTACGCAAAGTAGGTAGGTGCGTGGCGGAAGATGGTGGTGAGAAAGTTAAGTTGGCCGATCAGATTCTGCAAAGAGGAAGTGCAGTCAATCCCCCGACCCAAATTCAACCCAATGGAATTCATTCAACCCACCTCAGGCAGGCGAGAGCGGTCGACCGGTGTAGTGTCTGTCCCAAGGTGGTGGTTGGCGGCGGCTGCACTGGCTCTCTCTGGCCTGGGCTACGGATACACGCTACCTGTCTACCTACATGCCTACGTATGTACAGACCTACCTTACACGCTCCAGTGTCACTGGCCTGCCTTGGCTTCCCGTCGCCAAGGATCCAAAGATGGAGTTGGAGCACCTGGGTCTTGGGTCGTGGTCCCAAGGTCTCAAGGAGGAGCCGTGCTGCGACTGTCTCGCTATTTTCCTGTCGCTGTTTTCCCTGTTGACGCCGCCTGAAACCCGTCCTGGTCCACTGTCCTGGGCTGACCTGACCAGGCTTGTTGTTTTCGGTGCGCGCTTGGGAGTTGGGTTGTCTTGTCTTGTCTTGTCTTGTGTCTGGTGTGCTATGTAATTATCGTCTGCCCTGGTCGTCTTGGGCTCTTGCTTCCTCGTCGTTGAGCCGGCGACCCAGTCCTGGCTGGCTGCTCGGCCTTGCCTTGCCTTGTATTGCTTGGGCTGCAACTCGACGGCCTTGCTTGCTGGGGGGCCAGTAGGGCTCTTCCTTGCCGACGACAAGGGAGAAGGTGGGATATAAAGTGGTCGAGTCGAAATGCTATTACAGCTCTGGTGCTTATTTGGAAGACATGGAAGCCTAACGGCTGGCTGTCGTCCGTCGGTTTTATGCGTTGACAACCAGTCCAGAGATCGTGGATAATGTAGATAAAGTCCAGAGGTGCTTGGAAGATGCTTCGGGCGCTTGACCCCTGTGTCGATGTTGGACGAGGTGGATGTGGAATGTCGAATGTGGATGCGGTGGATGTGAACGCCAGAGCAAACAAGGTTGCGACGGAGACAAAAGATGGGCGTAAGCGGAACACCGGACCAACGTAGCAGCTGTAGATCAGGGACTTGCGAATAAGCACATGGCGTGTAAGAAGGAGCTCCAAGTCGTTTTCCTCCCTTTTCTCTCTCGCGTGCCCAATCCACAGCGTCTGCGTACAGTTATGTGGGAAAGGGGCACACTGAACAGCCATTCTTTACGCTGCCGCCGCAACAGCAGCATAATGTGTCGTCCTGCAGCCGTTCGTTGTAGGTGGTTGTCGGCCAAGCTGGCTCCTGTCACGTTCAATCCTCGTGCTCACCTGGTCCAGGCCTTTGAAGCACCCTTGGGCCAATGTTGCCCTGCGCCCAATGGGAAATAAGGGAAACCAGACGGGAACGGGTGGATGCAGTGCAACTCGACCAGGTGCATCGCGAAGCTATGCAAGCGGATTGGACCATTCCATGCCCACTCCGACATGCAGCGTAATGGTGATTGATGCAGTTCGTGCTGCTTTGGGAGTCACTACGAACACATAACAGGACTAGCCAGGTGCCAATTAGGACGTCAACTCGGTCGGGAAGAGCGTGGGCTCTACAGACAGACTCCGCCGTAGTGAAGGTGAGGTGCCTCAACGTAGGGTCTGGGCCTGGACATGGCCTGCCGCATGGTTTTGCAACTGAGCCGATTTGCTGCCCGCAGAGACACAAGACGTGTTGGAAGTATTTTTCTCTGTTTTATTGCTGTCACAATACATAATTACACGCGTTCTTGCGCTTGCCACCAATCCCCTCATCCTCCTCCACCACCCACTGGGTCAAATATGGATTCGAGAAAACCCCAGTGACGACACTTGGCGTCGAGTAGTTCTCGTCACCGGTTTTTAGCGCCGCCTGTCCGCTCCTGGAAAACCGCCGGCCTCCAACTTGTAAGCTCACGCAGGTTCGACACTGTCGACTCGTGGCCACCGATGGCATTGCACACATGGGGTTCGCTGGGTCTTCCCAGCTGTGATGGTGTCTTTGAGTTAGAGGTATGTGTGTGGGTGTGTGGCAGCCGGGCGGAGAGGGGAGGGGAGGAACAAGACGAGACGGCGAGGAGGAGATGGAAGGATGGGGAGGAGAGGGGAGGAGGGGAAAACCTACTGCCTCCGTCAGTGCAGATGCAGGCGAGGAACGGCTGGCAACATCCAGTGCTTCCCCTTCTCCCGCATCCCGCTACAATCCTGCGATGGCCTAGTGTTCAGCCCGGGGTTTGATAATCATGTTTAAACCTCTGCTGACATGAGATGCTCCGAGAGATCCGCCAGATCAAACACACCGAAAGCTCATACACGCTTGTGTATGGATGTCTAGTATGCAGCTTATGAAGGGCCGCTTATTACCACTTAAGTCCGTACTCAAACCGCCAGTTGCCTCTCTCACTCAGTGTTTTCGATCTCTCGTCTCCAGCTCCAGCTGGGTCCGGTACAGCGGTACGAGGTGCACTGGCCGCTCCACACGCCACGGCCACAAACATGGCCGCCACACAGCACTGAGTTGCTATGAATCTGGTGAGCAAGTGTGAGCGGGATGAATCTCAGTGGCACGAATATTCGGAATCGGCATCGGATGTCGAGGTCTCCAGTCTCCAGTTCCACATAGACGCGTCAACTCTCGTCCGACGTCTCTGAACGAGATCCTCGCCAATCCCCGTTTAACCAGAGACGACGCCAGACGACGATAAGACCGGTCGCGACAACCCCGCAACGCCGCCTGTTTTCAACCGTCGTGGCGTCTGTAACAAACTTCTTGTTCGCCTTTCCACGTTAGGCATGCAGACCCAGACACCGACCGCTCTTGCGGCGTGCGCATTCCCAACGTTCTCACATTCCTCGTGTGCGGTGCGTCGTCCCCGCGTCCACACGAGCACGTGCTGTAACTGGCTGCCGTGCAACCATCGAGGGCCTCAATCTCCAAAAGGTGGGGGTTTATACTTCCTATGATGCCCACGTTGCTCAAATCAGTCAACGGGAGTGGCCGGCGGCGCACCATGTATCAGCGACGATGGATTGCAACTGCAGCTGTCGGGGGCCACAAGTGCGTATTGAGATGCAGTCCGGCGCACACATACAGCCTGAGCCAGGACGAGTTGCCCTCTTACTCGGTCTCAAGGGGGATCCCCTCCTGGCTAAGACCGACACACGTCGCCTTTCGGGTTCGGCCCCATCACGCTCAGAAGTCGGTGTTCCGAGGACCACGCCACTAGTCGGCGCGCGAGAGCGACGATTGGACTTTGCGGATGGGCACACATTTTGTATTGCGGTTGCCGTCTACCGCGCGTCCACCCGGCTTCGCCGCATCGGGGGCATTGATCTAAGCCCCGCCGGCGACTCGGCTCAGCCTGTCTCTTCTAAGTGCTTGAGCAATGGGATGAGGGCCGGCACAGAATGGCAGCGCTATATTCGGGGCGGCCTATTACAGGCCTCCCTTGCTTGTCTGTCGACGAGGGGTCTCCTTCGAATCTCATTTCGCCGTGTCCGCTGAAACGGATTTTGAGTCTCAACCCAGGTTGACTTTTTTCAGTCGAGGCTCTTGCAGTCGCGGCGTGAGGTGAGTGGGACGGGGCTCTGTGAATTGTTTGATGCTTTTGGCCCCCAGGAAACATTCATCTCCGTGGCAGGTGGGCTGTCGCTTTCGCTGGGTAGAAACCAGAGTTGCAGCCAAGCTTGACGCCTCACTCAGTCACCTGAGAACTGCCAAAAGTGGAAGGAAGCAAAACACCCATGAGATGAATAAAGACGAGGGGTTCGTAGGCTGTAGAACGCAAATAGCGCGGCTGCCGAAATAGCCTCGCCAAGATATTCGAAAAGGCTCACAGGGCCCGCTGACGGAAACTTTTTCTTCGTGTTTTCTCGAAGACGTCTGGGCAGGCTCCGTTGCGACGAACCAGAGGGCATCTCGAAGCTACCAGAGCCTGGTCCATCTCTCCACACATCCACGAGCCAAAAGTGAGTTTGGCCAGTCAGCTCCACGATGCCGGTTGTGACAGCAAACTTGGGTCACCGAGCCACGATGGCGTTCGCGGCCGAGATGCAAGTTGCGTAACTCGTGGGGGAAGCTGTCAAGTCAAGCCACTGCGGGAAGAGTCTGCCGACATGCCAGGACCCTGAAAATCGGCTCGTCTGTGTCGACAGTCATCGCCCCCCTCTTGAGGTTGGAACCCTGCGCGCGCGAACGGGAAGAGAGAACAATAGGTGCCACTCTCCGAAGACCGATAAGCTGCTGGGTCGCGTTACCCGTCAGGGTGACCTGCCTCCGAGGCTGGACGGCAGATGGTGAATTAGCTCACGGGTCCGGATCCGGGTCCGGGGCCTGACGTGGACTTTGAGCTCGTCTGTTGTGGCGGTGATGGCGTCGTCGGTCGTCTGTGGGCTTCCCAGCCAATGGCGAGGATTCCAAGATGGCCAGTTTGGGCATGTCGGCAACCTTAATCAATTGACGGCCCCTCGGGTTGGCCCCATCTTTGGAGTTGAGCCTTACGATTGCGGTAGCTGTTAAATTGACCGTGTCGTTTTGTTATTTTGCCCGCGCTAGCCTAGTTAGGAAGCCGCGCTACTGCCGCTACAGTCAATCCACCCCTCTAAATACTACCCTCTTAAGCTATAACGTCCTATTATTAACTCTATTAACTTAGCTAAAAAAACCTATTAACGCGTATACCTCTATTTAAAAGTGAAATTAAGCTTACTAGAGGTTTTTATTATATTATTTATTTTCTAGATATATTAAATTATTAATTTTCCTATATATTTTATATTTTTCTAAGATAGTTATAATATTTAACGCTTAGATCTAAGCCTCTATTTTTAAAAAGTACTAGCTATATATTTATATTTAATACTACTCTGAAAGTATTATATTATATAAAAACAGAGTAAATAATAGTAGTAACTAATATAACTAATATGTACCATAATTATACTAGTAAATATATTAACTATAATAAAGTAAAAAACATATATTAAGTAGTATAATTACTACTTTAAAAATAAGATTTAATATATTATTATTATAGAGATATAAATATAAAAAGTTATTAATAACTTTAAGTATTATAACTAAAATTCTATTATTTAAAACTAGCTTAATATAGTTTTTAATTTTTGAAAACTTATTATTAATAAAGTTAAGTTTATTATTAAAACCTCTAGAAAGCTACTAAAAAACCCTATATAAGTATATTAAAAAGCTTTTTACTATTAATAATTTAACGTTATATATAATAACTAGACTTTTATAATAGAAAAGCTATAAAGTTAGCTTATCAGATATTTATAACTATTAACTTAATAGTAATCTCTATTTTTCTAGCTAAAATTATTCCTATTATCATAATAGCTTATCTTTTTAGTACTACTATTATTATAATTACTATTATTAATATAGCTATTAAAATAGACATAGCTACTACTACTAAGATTATAAAGCTAATAGTAGCTATAATAATATTAATATAGTCTTTTTTAGTTAATAAAAATTATATAATATAATAGCTTTTTAATTAAAATATAAAAAACTAATTATTAAACCTTAAATTACTTAAATCTAAGGAGTTTTTAAATTATTTAATAATTTAATAAAACTCTAGCTAATCTAAGCTAACTAAAATGTAAGGATTTAACTAAGTAAGTCCTAAAGTTTTAAACCTTTAGCTAAAAACTAGTTATACTCTTAAATCGAGATATATAGTAGTTTAATAGAGATTCTATAAAGTAGCTGTGTTAACCTATATACTTACTATATATAGCTAGCGCAAGCAAAATAACAAAACGACACGGTCAATTTAACAGCTACCGCGATTGCGGCTCGGGGCCGCTGCGGAAAGTGGTGTTCTGGGCTTTCAAGGATAGCTTAATCATAATGGCGTTGGTGGTGGTGGCCCTGCGGGTGGGCAAAGGAAGAAAAAGGCGTCCACGGGTCGTTTCTAAAATTAGAGAGTTGGGTTAGGTTCCGCCTCGGGTGGGTGTTGGGTGGATGCCTGCCCTGAGTGGGCGATCTGGCGAGCCCGACGGACCAGCCACACGCATTACCACCTCACCACCCGATAACCGGTTGCTACCAAACGTCGTCCCGTGGGGCTGAGCAGCAGCAGCAGCAGCTCTTGTCGTGCTCTCACAGGCTCAGGTCAGCAGTGAGAGCCTATCTCCGGTCGTCACACCTGACTTGAAGCTGAGGGCTGACCTTTCACACTGAAAGGCGGAACGTGGGCGATTGAAAACCCGGTGCCAAGTGGTTTTTGAGGGTGCAACCAACCTGCAGTAGTGAATGCAGTAGTGAGCTGCCGCAAAGGGACAGCGACACAGAGAGAGAAGAAAAAAACAAACAGCTGAGCCTCCGCAAGATGACGACCACCACCCCGGGCCACTTTAATTGCGTGGACGTATGGAGCCCGACGTGCAGCTCTGGACGTGTCAGACAACGAACTGTTGTCGATCAAGGCAAATCTTGATGTCGATGGTCTCCTAGGGTGCCAATGGTGTTTATGGTGACTGAGCAACAGACCACCGATCGGCTTCCAGTGGCTGGTGATGGACGGTGAATCCTGGCAGAGAAGATGGGAAACAGGACTTTGCTGTGCCCAGCAGATGTTACTGCCATAGTAGGCCAGTAGACTGGAGGCAAGCTCATGTACCGATACTGCGCACAGTGTGGCAACACGATTCACTCTCTTCCCAGTTCTCATCTGAACCACGAGCTCACGACACACGAGTCCGACCGGCCAAACACGTCAAGGACGAATGAGAAACGCGAGAGACAGGACGCGTACCATGACCTCTTGCGGCCTAGCCCTGAGGTTTTACAGGCACACGAAATGTCAATTTGCTTGACTTCGCCGCCGTTGGGATGGGGGAGATGGGCAGGGTCGGTCGCTAGCACTCGCAGCCTCTCAGCCAGTGTCGGGTCGGCCTTGGTGTTGGTCTTGGCCCGGCAGTTTCTCATCAACCCGCGGCAGCATCGACAAGGCTCCTGTGCAGGTGTGAGCAGATGTGATGTGAGATTGGAATTTGGAGGGGTTGTCTTCCCTCCACGATCCCACAGAACTGATAGGCTGCAAACCCAGCAAGGTGACGACAACGAGCGCAGATGCCTCTTTACATGAAGAACACCGACTTCTGGAAAGACGTCGATGGAATCACGGGAAGCAATGCCACAGGGCAGCTGGTACCTGCTCGTAAATGCAGCACATCAGCCTCTGCTAGGTTTGACGCCAGTGTCAGAAAGAGGTAACCGTGCGCAGGCAGCACAGCCAAAAGGTACTTTTTTCTCTCTCTCTTTTCTGTATTCTGGCGTCACCGGTTTCTGCCCTACGGATTCCATGACCCCTGTCCGCCGCTCGCAGACGCTATCCGTAAGTCGGTTCCGATAACCACCCCAGATCCTCCTCCTCATCCTCAATTCCGCATGTAGGCATTCGTGAGGATCAAGTGTTCGGCCATGATTCTCCTTTGGTGTTGGTGTTTTTTTCGTTATGCATCGGTCATCTCCAAAGCCCCTCCAGCAAAGAGCCAAGACACAACGTAAAAAGCCCTGCGGACATGTTCGAGCATGGATGATGATTCGAGTGATACAGTGTTCCCGCACGGCATGTGGGAGGTGGAGGATAGCTCTACTCTATCGCCGTACCGCAGTCGGCAGGTATTCGTAAGGCGCGCAGCCACGACGAGCAACAGCAGCAGCAGCAGCAGCGTCTGCGCAGTTTAGAGGTGTGGATTGGCCGCTCAACGCCGTTGCTCGGGCGAGGGATTCCCCCAACGGTCATGGGTGTTCCTAGAAGGACCGGGGGCTGAGTCGTGCCGCTAAGCTGTGTGGAGGCGAGTTGCAGCCCGTCAGCAGCCAGCCAGGGGACAGTGACGGGAGCAAGTGGGCACACCGTAGGGCAGGTCTGTTGACTTTCCTTTCCTTCACCTCAGTCACCGATGATTGCGGGCATTGTAACGCAGACAGGGCACGCACCAGGCTGAGATCATAGGTACGGGCTGCGGTACGAATAGAGAGACAGCTGGAGGAGCACTGGCAGCAGGCCCCACTGACCGCGACCGCGTCCGCAATGGCTTGGCTGCCAGTGCCGACCGACCGCCTGGTGCTGGTGCTGTTCCTGCTGCGCATCACTCTAGGTCACTCTTGCTGCCGCTCCGTCCCATCTCCACCAAAAACTCGTCGCTGTACTGCGCCACGTCCGCGTCCTTGTCCCTGTCCCCAGTCCCGTCCCCGTCCCCAGCCTGCCTGCTTGCACTTCGCCCTCTGACATCGACGTCCCGGTCTATGGATACCACACGCATGTACGTAACCGCACCCCCAACCTACTACGAACGACCAGTTTTATAAACATCAACGCTCGTCCGTCTTGGGTCAGCCTCTTACTTCTAGCTCCCATCACACTCACATCCGTTTATATCTCTCCCACCTCCTCCCAACCAACACTCAAGGGATCTCCTCTTCTTCCCTTTCACCTCTTCTCCATCTCCCAAACTTTATATCAACCAACCTTCGCTTTCCGGTACACTCGTTGACCAACAAGCCACTCGACCCACTCACTACCCGAGATCCATTTACAAACTCGACGACTACTACTACCAACTTTCCGATAAACAACACACAACAACAGAAAATGGGTGTCGGCCGTGTTATCTGTGTGGCTCTGCCATTTATCCTCACCGTCGGCTCTCTCATCTTCTTGATGGTGGCCGCTCTGGGTGGTGTTTCCAACAAGGACCTTTACTTGTTCCGTGTCAACCTCACCGATCTCGAGATCAACCCCGTTTCACTATCAAGCGTAGTAAGCCGCGATGTGAACGCTCGCGCTCTGCTCAGCGGCGGCTCCGCCCCCGGCCTCTCCAAGGCCCAGACCGACAGCTCTGGCACCCAGACCAGCAACGTAACCGCTGCTGACCTCGGCCTCGACAACCTCTACGACATCGCTCTCTGGGGCTACTGCACCACCGACACCAACGGCGACAAGACCTGCACCAAGGCCAAGTTTAACTGGGCCGAGGAGTACCTGAACACCACCACCCTGACCACCATCGGCTCTGTCACCGGCAAGAAGGTCGAGCTTCCCGACGAGATCACCAGCGCTCTCTCCGCCTTCAAGACCGTCAGCAAGTGGACCCAGGTCGCCTACATCATCTCCTTCATTGCTCTCGGCCTTGAGATCGTCTTCGGCATCTTCGCCAACTGCACCCGCGCCATGTCCTGCATCACCTTCCTGATCGCCTCTCTCGCTTCCGTCGCTGTCTGCGCCTCTGCTGCTCTCTCTACCGCCACCGCCGTCGTTGTTGTCGGTGCTGTCGAGGCTTCCGCTAAGTGGTACGGTGTCTCATCTTCCTTCAACAACAGCTTCCTTGCTCTTATCTGGATCTCCGCCGCCCTCGCTCTCGGCGCCGGCTTCTTCTGGATGTTCACCATCTGCTGCTGCGCTCCCAACCACACCCGCAAGGAGCGCAAGCGCCAGAGCGACGGCGAGAAGCTCCTGCCTACCGGCAACACCAACGCCTACCAGCCTATCCACGAGGAGAACGGCTACTACAAGCAGCAGCAGGCCACCCAGTACGGTGCTCCCCGCTACGCCAGCGGTGCCCGTGGTGACATGGCCTACGAGCCCTACTCCCACCGTTCTTAAGCGATCTTTTGGACTAATGGGCGGTAATGTCTGTACGAAGAAGCTGTGCGATTTGGCACTCATTTGATTTTGCATCGTTGGCGTTGGGTAACGGACTTTATTATCACGAGCACGAACGACATGCGCGGAGGAAGTGGTTTACGAATGGTCTAGCTTGACGGGAACAATGGGGGAGGGCGAGGATTCCTGGGGATGGATGATACCCAACCAGGCTTATTGTCTATAGAATTTATCATGCTTATACAGCACAAAAACAAACACATTAGATTTTTCACACATTGTTTTTCAAAACCACTTGTGAGCCATTTATTCGCTGGTTTCATCGTTTCATGTGGCAGAATTCGTCCGTCAGTGAATCGTGACAGCAACGTGCATTCCTGGGCCACTCGCACTGTCGATGGATGCTTCAAAATTTCTCCCACACAAATCACGAACCAAAAAAAATCTCCACACACAGAGCGCGAGAGGGGTGGTTGATGACTCGATCCACCAACCTTGCTGACCGGAACTGAGGAGTTGAAGGATTTCCTACCGCCTATGCGACAGCTCAGCCGCACAAGCTAGCATCATGATCCTGGGACAGTAGGCAGCAACAACAAACTCATTCGCTATTTTTCCCCCTCATTTTTGCAGTAGCCGCGACGGGGAAACGAAACGCTCGTTCCTGCGAGAAAGGACTACATCAACCCCTCCAGGGTCTGGTGAGATTTTAAGACCCAGGGAAGACCGACACTAAAGGACTTCCCAATGAATCATTATGCCGTTAGTCATCATTCATTGATATCCGTCTGCCTTCTCAATTTTTCAAAAATAGCCGCGCAAGAGGAAGAGAGATGGTTTGGCAATAAGACCCAAGTAGGCTAACCGCCTCAAGCAGCAGAAATCAGAGATAGCCCGGCCCTCACTACGGCGGGACCATCAGCTTACCCCCGTCACCGGCCTCTGCTTCCTAGACCTGGGTGCCACATCGAGTAGTGATGATGGCGAGCAGCAGCAGTATCTCCTGGCCGGAGAGGACACGGACCTCAAGGTCTACGACGGGGAAGGCATCCTGCAATGCCAGCTGAGGATCTTCCGCGCCCAGCCCATCCACGGCATCAGCGTCGGGGGCGGCAGCGTGCTGCTCTGGGGCAACCAGGCCGTGGCGGTCCTGCCCGTCAGCGTGATCGAGGCGTGCTTGTCAGGCAAGGCTGACGACCACAGCCCGCCCAAGATCGTGGAAGCCAAGGCGCCGGACTGGATCTACGACGGCGCCATCTGTCCCGAGGACCCCTCCCGCGGCGTGCTCGTGACGGCGCACAACGAGGCTCTCGAGTTCTGCATCGCGGACGACGGACGGCACGTCGTGTTCGGGAGGATCGTCTCCCCGTCCCGGCCGATTCTGTACTCGGCCAACTCGACGTGGGTGTCTGGCTCCTGCGTGCTCATCGCCGGCGGCACCGTCTTTGGCGAGATCCTGCTCTGGAAGTGCCACTTTGACGACGGCAAGCAGCAGCCGTGGTGCGAGGTTCTCTTCGTCTTCACGGGCCACGAGGGGTCCATCTTTGGGGTGGACATCTCGCCCGAGATCGCGATGGGCGAGGACGGCAAAACGGCACGCCTGCTGGCGAGCTGCAGCGATGACAGGACCATTCGCATCTGGGACATTTCGGAGCGCGAGGGGGCGCCGCGGCTGCAGTACGACTCCTTTGGCGAGGCGCGGGAGACCGGTTTTGGCGGCGGCAACGACGGCGGCGCGGCACCCGCGGATCTGTCGGCCACGCGCGTTGCGTCGAGCAGGCCGCTCGCGATGGTGATGGGACACATCTCGCGCATCTGGCACGTCAGGTTCCCGCGCACGTTCGGGCCCGCAGGGGGCACGGTGTACTCATTCGGCGAGGACTCGACGCTGCAGAGGTGGAGGTTGGACGTTGACGAGGTGCAGTGGCGGCAGGGCCTGAGCGGCGAAAGCAGCGGCAGCGGTGACGTAGCCGCGAGCCTGACCCATCTGGAGACGTATGCGAAGCATGACGGGAAGCACATCTGGGCGACCGCGTTGGCGGAGAGGAGTGGTGGGGAGGTGGTCGTTGCGACGGGCGGGCAGGACAGCAAGATCAACCTGTTGATTGACCGGTCCACGGCCAGGGTCGGCGAGCTGCCTCGTGAGCTGAGGATGCTGGTTCTGAAGGATGTGGTTGCGAAGTTGCCGGTCAGGGGCCAGGAGTTTGCGATCCCGGCGGAGACGAGGGAGGCTTTTCATCGGTTTGCCTTCATCGGGAAGGATACGCTGCTTGCGACCAGCACGACTGGGAGGTTGCTGGTCGGCTCGTTTGGGACGGAGCTGACCTGGGAGGAGATTGGGACCGACGGGACAACTTTGAGCGCTTTGAGGGCTTGCACGAGTCTCAAGAGCCCGATGGAGGGACTGGCGTTATTGGGTACTGCGAACAAGAAGATTTTCTTGTTCAGGGGAGGAGAGATTCGCGAGATCGGGACGGTGCCTGGGAAGGTTGCCGACATCTTCTGTCTGGGTTCTTCCGAGAGCGGAAAGCTCGAGTTCCTGGTCACGATACTCGGCGGCGAGGAAGCGATGCAGCTCCTCACGCTCGATCTGGAGACCTCAGCCATCACATCCATGATCCCCGTCGACCTCGACAACCGCTTCGTCTTCACAGCAGCCTGTCTCGTCAACGACCTCCTCGTGCTCGGCTCGCGACACGGACACATGGACGTGTTCCGTCGTTTGGGGGCCCAGCTCACCCCCTTCCCCGCCCCGGATCGCCGGACGGCGGATAGCATCACCTCTATCAAGCCTCTGGCGACCTCGCCCGAGAAGCACATCATCACGACGAGCAGAGACGGGAACTACCGCATCTACGAAATCGGCCCGTCCTCGCTCACCCTCCGCCACGAGACGGCGCCCACGGCAGTCCCGAATCTCGAAGACTCCTGGATGTCCGGGACGGACCTGATTCTCTGCGGTTTCCGCAGCAAGAACTTCGTGGTGTGGAACGAGACGCGCCACGAGGAGGTCCTGAGGCTCGACTGCGGAGGCGCCCATCGCGCTTTTGCGTATGATAGGCAGGACAGGGTCAGGTTTGTCTTCAACAAGGCTGCTACGCTCGGCGTGTATGAGCAGCCTGAGACGCAGAAAGCGGTGGCCTGGCACAGGACGTTGAAGAGAGGCACGCACGGTAGAGAAGTTAGGGCCATTGCGTTCTCCGGGCGGTATGTCGCCACCGGCGCCGAGGATACCGCGATCCGCATCTGGGAGTACAAGAACTCGGAGAAGCCGCTTCAGAGGAAGATGCGGTGTGTAAAGGTCGTCAAGGTCCACACGGCCGGTCTTCAATCTCTCAAGTGGCTTGGTGAGGAGCTCCTCTTCAGCTGTTCCGGTAACGAGGAGTTCATGGTCTGGCGGGCCACGGATCTTGGTGCCGCTGGGCTGGGACTCATGCGCGAGGCCGTCTTCGAAGACAGAAGCGCCGACGGGGACTTGCGGATCACGAGCTTTGATGTTGCGCGGGTGGAGGGGGTGGTGGGAATCACCATGGCGTTCTCCAACTCGGTCGTCAAGACGTATCGCTACTCAGCGGACGAGGGATTCGAGCTTCTGGCGACGGGCCGGTACACAGGCGCGTGTCTCACCCAGGTGCGGCATTTGAAGATCCAGGATGGCACGTGGGAGGTTGTCACTGCCGCCACGGATGGCTGTGTTGGTGTCTGGAAGAGCGAAGGTGGAGAGTTTGTATTGAAATATACTGCCAGGGTACACCAGAGCAGTATCAAAGCTCTCGATGTCCACAGCACTGCGGAAAGGGTTGTACTCTTGACCGGAGGCGATGACAACGCCCTCGGCATCACGACCCTTGACCCGAAGGACGGGTTCAAGCCGGTTGGCAGGGCGGGTGTGAGAAAGGGGCATGCGGCTGCCATCAACGGGCTCACGGTGCTGAGAGTCACGGAGCGTGGGGAGGTTGTGTACGCGACTGTGAGCAATGACCAGAGAGTCAAGATGTGGCAGGTCGGCTGGCGACAAGGCGTTGAAGAGGTCACTTTGTTAGCAGACCAGTACAGTGGCGTTGCTGACGCTGGTGATTTGGAGGTTATTGAGGGTGGCAAGGTCGTGGTTGGCGGTGTTGGATTGGAGGTTTGGGATTTCGGTGCAACGGTTTGATGAGCATAAGATATCCGTGGATAGACAAAGGAAATGATTAGAGAGAGAGGTGTAAATGACTAGATGCAATATCAAGTTTGTCTATAATGTCTATTTGAGTCATGTTTATTATGTTTACGAACAAGTAAGCAATAACGGCGACAATCATGGCATGTTCTATTTGTAGTAGTCAGATCCATTCTGCGGTACATCACACCGGTCTCTTCTTTTAGTTCGATGTCTGAGCCCATGGCCCGTCCAGTTATTACGCAGTCCCGAGGTTGGCGTTCTCTCGGAGCTTGTAGTAGTTCCTACAAGCCTGGTCTTCACACCATGTGACCTCCTTAAACTCATCGTCCTCGGTGAGGTTGTGCGACGCCGGGTCCAGAGCAAGGTACCACCCAGGGCTCGAAGGCGTCAACGGTCGTCCTCGATCATCCGTCGTGGAAAATGAGCGAGTAAGTTCTAGTATCAAACATTTTTTATGCTTGCCACAGCGGCGAAATTCGGACTGTAAATACGACTTGGCGTTCTTTGCCCACTTGTAATTTTCATGGCCATCTGGATTTAAGTAAGCATTCGACATCGTCAAGACCTGGCCTGGCCTGGTGAAGGAACATTAACTTACCAGGGCTACGAGGGCAGTCTCCCAGCCAGTTCGGCGCTTTTGGTGCTTTGGGGTGAAGAAGAGGTTCGAATATGCCTCTGCCTTCGTAATGTAGGCAGAGACAAAGATTAGGGTCGAAGCAACCCATGGGGTCCAGGCGCCGTGGCCCTTTCTCGGGATACCACAGCCATGGGTCGCGCGCTTGGTCTTCTGCCAGTCTTTGTCGCAGCTTATCAGCGTTCAAACGAAAGGCCCGGGGGGTACGGGGAAACGACATATGCACCGTCTTCATCGAATACACCCACTGGCCTAATACGAAGGCATCGTACTCAACCGGTGGTAGGCCAGGCTGGTGAGAGACGTGCTCGCAGAATCTCAAAAAGCCGCCGTCTCGGGGAAATTTTGATGCCTCTGAAGATGCCCTGACGAAGTCATCCCAATTGAATGTCTTGTGCTCACACAGGCGGATATATCCCTCACGACCGATGCATATTCGCTCGAGTGCCGCCTTGTTGCGCTCGGCCGCCGAAAACAAGCTGGCCGTGTGCTTTTGCTTGCATCCAGAGCAATACAATTAACATCTTGCTTTAGAAAGCTTCCAATCATATAGGTTGCGATTCGCATAGCAGGGCTCGCAGAACGCACTCGGTGCTCCAAACTTCAACGCGTCCACCGAACCTGGCGCTTGCACTGACGATGCCCATAGGAATTTGTAGTCGCTGCCCTTGTACCGCCACTTTTTGAACTCGTGATACGAGAATAGGCGCAGGAACTCGCGAGATGCCCGCCGGAGCTGACATATCGCTGTCAAGTCGAGTCGTTGCATTATGTTGAGGAGTATAGGGTCGGGCAGTCCGCAGAGAGGGCTCCTCACGGCGTTTTGCCAGACCGCAGCCATCCACGGGTCAATTCTTGCGTTCTTTGGCCATCCCAAAGCATTCAAATTGTTTCTGGACTTGGTACGACCATTTGTATTTGAAGTGCTCGTCATCGTAGCTCTGTCGTCGGTGTCACGAGGCCTGTCCGCATAGCCCACTTGAACAGCGTCGCCTTCGTCACTGTTCACCGATCTGTCGTCCTGGCTGATATCAACTTTTGTGCTTAACAGAATGAACGTTGCTAACCTACTGATTCTTCGTCGCGTTCTTCATCACTTCCTTCTCCACTCTCTTCGTCGGTAGTGGTCCAGTCGCAGCGTGCATCGTCGATTTCACTAGGATTGTTTTCTTGGAGACTGATCGATTCTTCGAAACTGACGGTATTCTCGGGATCTGAAAACTGGAAAAGCCTCTGCAGGAAGCCTTTCAGGCAGTGTGCCATTTTGTTATTACCACGTCGGAGCATATCACGCTGGTTGCTAGAATACTCGAGTCCACGCGGGCAAGAAAAATCTTATACACAGATAGCCGTCCAGGTTACAGACGCCACGTAGAAGCCGTATTTACAGGTCATGCTTTTACCACTACCACATTGGCTGTTTCCCATTGAGGCGCACAGTCAAAAGGGTCTCCAAACTTTTCGATTAGGCCCAGAAGCCTACCTTGAGGACAGAGAGTCAAAGGAGGACTCAATATATCGACAACGGAAATCGGAAATCCAAACACCCTCAGTTCACGTCCCGACTTACTTTAGACGACATCCCTGGACAGACATGACAAAACCAGAGACATGACCTCCCCAGATCCCAACTTGGCAAACCAGTATGGTTCAAGAGCATGCCCTTCCTGTATGTGACGTCCACGCCATCGTCTGATTCTTCACCGTCACCATTTTATCCACAACCTGCACCACCGACCGACCTACAAATATTTTTTCAGAAAACCAACTGACCACGAGATGCCCATCCTCAGCGACTTTGAAATTACATAGGTCGTCGATGTAACCACTAGAGCATGTGGAGAGTTGTAAACCCCTGCTCCATTCGCCAGCCTTAAAACCGAATCTGCCACTCAGGGTGTGAGTGAATCTGACATGCATACAACCAAGCCTCTTCCTGCTCCGCCAGAATGAGCCGTTCTACCCCGTTCGTACGCTCGAAACAGGAATAGATTGGCCCGTCTTCGTCTCCGGTAGGTGCGGGACCCTCGCTTTTGCATCGCAGACAAGCTCCTGGTCCTGGTCGCGCTAAGTTTAGTTTTTGGACCCTGCGATCCTTCAAGAGAGTAGGTATGATTAGGTAGCAGCGGTCTGCCTTAACCCACCCTGGTCGATGGACGGTAACTGAGACCAGGACTCTGGAGGCAGCAGAATTAAAATTGATGACGCCCTTTCGTCCTGTGTTCCTTCGTTTCTTCGCAGTCCCCTCCGTCTCTTTCGGTTTTGCCGCTCGAGAGGCGTGTGTTCCTGTCTCACACAGTCCTGCCTACACGCGTTCAACGGTGACCATGCTTTCCCTGACTTTTGTCAAAGCCTGCGTCCTGACGGCGGCGGGGGCTCTCGCGTCTACAGCGATAGCTGAATCAACCTGGATCAGGCCAGACGCGAGTGGCGACTCCAACTTTAGGGGTTGGTACATCCAAGGTGTTACCAGTAAGTCGCCACTTCGAGACTATCACGAGCTTCCTGGACAGGACTGACGCTGCGCTTCCACGATGAACAGCGAGTCCGAAGTGGTGCGCAAACGGGCAGTTTAGAACAACGTCCGCGGGCTACGCAGGCTGTTGTACGGATACGAAGTGTCCCCTTCCTACCGACTGCCGTAGTAATGTCATTACTTGGGACGGAGGGAGCACGCAGGACTGCAATGCCGGGGCGACCTGCTGGACGATGTCGGTTTACGCAACGCCACCCGCAGATGGGGCGTTCAACAGAGACATCTGGTGTGCTGGTGCAAACACGGAGACGGAGCTGTTTTTGTCGATAGCAGCAACAGCAACCTCTTCGTCTTCTACCGGTTCGTGAAAACCCAACTCTTGCCAGCAACTAGCTCTGTGTTAACTCTTAGACGAAATAGGCCAAGCAACTTCCACTTCCACCAGCGCGAGCACTCCGACGAACACCTCCGCGGGCTCTGATTCGGGTTCAGGTTCAGGCTCAAGTAGCAAAGCATGGATAGCCGGCGTCGTCGTTGGCCCGCTTGTGGGAATAACGCTTGGAGTGCTGGTTTTCTTCATGCTGAGAAGGAGATGGAAGAAGAAGCATGCTGATGCGGCCGCTCCAGAGGGCCAGGACGGCGCTGCTGCCGGCCATGGAATGCAGCAAGACTGGTCCAAACAGACACCTCCCGGGTACACCCAGCAGCAATGGCAGGCTAGCCCACAGCCTCCTCCATCGGAGATGGAAACAAATCGGTGGGCTGGGGGTCCCAGGGAGATGGACTCAGGATACCCTGCGGCTGAGTTGGATGGGGGACATGTGGCAAGGAACTGATGGCTTCCGCTGATAGTCTGAATCGCTTCTCAGAGGCACGCTATTAAGCCTGTGCTAGACAAGTTATCCAAGTTAGCTTATCAAAACATGATTGGTGAACCATTCTGCCACAAGAAAACACGTTATTCAGGAATTAACTTATTCATCGTCAGCCGTTGTTGCGATTTGCTGACGGTAGGAGATGCACCAAGTCTACGACTTAGTAACCTGATAGTAGAGCTAAGCGAGACTACGAGATCCTCCTAAAGAATGTTATTGAAGAGAAAGCCAATCTTTTCTGAACTTTCGCGCTTATTGCGTTCACATACACAAAGATTTAAGGAATTTAATTGAGAATTTAAACAAGAATCATAAAACAGTAGAAACGACGACGACAGTAGAGGACGATAGTAACGACAATAATAAACGATAATGACAGCAGCAGTAGACGACAGCAACGACGGCAGCAGAGACAACGACGGCAGCAGAGACAACGACGGCAGCAGAGACAACGACGGCAGCAGAGACAACGACGGCAGCAGAGACAACGACGGCAGCAGAGACAACGACGGCAGCAGAGACAACGACGGCAGCAGAGACAACGACGGCAGCAGAGACAACGACGGCAGTAGAGACAACGACGGCAGTAGAGACAACGACGGCAGTAGAGACAACGACGACAATAACGACAATAACGACGGCAGTAGAGACAACGACGACAATAACGACAATAACGACAATAACGACAACAGCAGTAGACAACAGCAACAATAACAGTAAAGATGACGATGGTAGAGACGACGACAGCAGACGAAGACGACAGCAGACGAAGACGACAGCAGACGAAGACGACAGCAGACGAAGACGACAGCAGACGAAGACGACAGCAGACGAAGACAATACTGGACGAGGGCGATCGTGGATGACGATCCTAATAGACGACAACGACGACAGTACAGACAACAACAATTGAGACAACAACGATGGAGACAACAACGATACTTAGCGGTCCAACCTTGCCTCCATAAGGTATTATTGAACTAGCTGATGTAAGGACAGTCTGCTTTTCTGGCAGATAGATAGATATACAATACTGTCGCGCCTACCAACACACGCGAACACAACCTTTAAATACTGTGATAACTTATATATGCAAACCCGCGAGGAGGTCTTCCCGATGCCAAAGCCAAACGAACCACGCTATGCAGCCCACCATTCTGTCTACGATCCCCTTGTGATGTTGGGACCAGTCCCGATACCGGTGAGCGTCCTGACAAACCAGTGTGCCCAGCTTTCCGTTTCGAGACTTTTCTTTAACTCCTCGGCGCGCTTCTCAACGTCCTCGACCTGTCTCTCGAACAACCTGACTCCGTCTTCGACGTCGTCGACCTTGCTTACGAGACCGTTAACCTCGTATTCTAGTCGCGCAACCAATACCTCCACCTCCTTAATGGCTTCAGTGATGTGCGCTCGCTCTTCGGCGATGAGCTCCGAGGAGCTTTGCTTAACCCGTTGGTAAGCCTCGCTGAGCTGGTAGTAGAGGGTCTGAAGGTCTTCCTGTTCGTGAGCGTAGTGCTCGTCCACCCCTTCAACGGCCTTGACCTTAGACTCTACCCAGGGGTTGACGTCTCGTTTGATAACTGCGATAGAATCATAAAGGCTCCGGGCGAACTCGGCTAGACTGGCTTGCTGTTGCAGAGCATCGGCTGTAGCAAAGTGCTTGTCGTCGTAGACCTCGGTGATCTCCTCCCATCGTAGAACGGCTTCCTCTGCTTCACCAAAGGACAGCCTTCGAGGCCACCGAGCTTCGTTAAGTGGGTGTTTGTAGGAAAGCCTGGACACCGCGATAGAGTGACGCCGCTGGAGAAAGCCCACAGCATTGTTATCACCCCGCTCCGCCTCGAACGGCCCATGAAGGTCCGCTTCATCAACCACTGAGCCAGCCACAGATGCTTGAATCTTTTCAGGCTCCTCTTTTACGGGCCCGTTTGGAGGTGTTGCGTAGGCACCTTCTACACGTGTCGAGCTGGGCTCAGAAGCTTCGCGAATCTGCTTCACCTCTGGGGACTTCAGCAGCTCCGGGGACCTAACTAGTTCCTGTGATGATTCCGGAATTGCCTGCGCAGCGTCCGCCTCCTTCTTGAACTGTGCCAGGTATTCTTCTGGCTTATTCTTCCAAGTGAAGGCTCTACCAACAACGACGGGAGACGACAAGGCTGCTGCAGATGTATGCGCCAGTGCTGAGATAGGGGCGCTGTTGCTGTAGCCATTCTCACCAAAATCGTCTCTGCTAGGACGACTGGCATGACCTCTCAAACCCGTTCCGACGACGTCTTTAATGCGCCCAAGCCCAGACTTGGCATCGCTAACTCTGCCAGCAACCGACTTGAAGACCGTTTTCCTAAGGGCGTCTTTATCTCCGGGTGCGTCGACCACACTAACGGCCGAGGCAGGCGCGGGAGCTGAGTAGACCCCGGAAGATTCTTCTCTGTGCTTCTGAATTTCTTCTTCGAGAGGCATTGATTGTGTTCGCTTGCCTGCTTGCGCAGCTAGCTCGTCTTTCCCAAATAGCGGAGCACCAATGTCCGATGACTTTTCCTGGAGTTCAGGAACCGTCTTTCGGGGTCGGCCATACCAAAGCCATTTTGCACGCTCACCATAAGCCAAGGCAATGAACCTGTCAATGTCGACGGTCTCGATATCAGCAATGCCAGCCTTATCTTTTCCGCCACTAACCATGCCGATGACCAGCTCACCCCTCTTGCCGCCAATTTCACCGACGGCAGACTTGACAGCTTTCTGCACGCCCCAACCCTCGCCAGCGGCTGCTTTCGCAGTGGCGCTATGGAGCTTTAGAATAGTCGGACGATCCAGTCGTCTCGTCCGCTCGAGCTTGTTTGATTTTTGGAAATAAGCAATTCCCCGCTTAGTGCTTTCAATGTCGAAGACATCTTTGGATACTGGAGCACCGTAGTAGTGTAGACGATTTCTTGCACCCATCAGCATGCCCAACAGGGCCGCTACCGTTGTTGGTCCCAGGATGCCATCTGTCGGCTCGACGTTGTACGATTCTGCGCCGAGCTCCGTCCACCAGTTTCCGATAGACTCCTCCGTCTTGTCGCATAGTAATCCATCGATATATTCGTTATCCAACTTCCCAAACATGAACAAGGAAACCTGACACAGTTTGACGAGTTCGATGACTGACTGTGGAAATGGGACCTTCTCGCTGGTTTTGTAGAGCTGGTAGAATTTGGCTTGAGTCGGGGGTATGGGGTCCGCAAGAGTCATGCCAGATCGACCGGAACATCCCAGTCGCTTGAGGTTCTCGTTGACGATGAAGGCCTGGCGATGGGTGCGAATGTCGCCCTCAGGCACGGGTATAACTGTCAGGGCCGAGGGAAAACTGCTCAGGTTGGTGACCATAACATCGCCCAGCGGCGTTTCCTTGGGTCGGGCATGGTATTGGTGGATGGCCCTGAAGTAGAATCGCAGTCGATCTGACCAAGTGCTCTCGTCCGCGGGGACAGCCAGCACCCCAACCACGACGGAATGCTTTGGGTCGCCCGTGTAGGTAACAATCACTAGAGTAGGCGACTTGCGCGAGCATGCCCATTGTTCCACCAGATATAGTTCGTAGCCTTGCAAGACGCCTCGTCGCTCGATAACGGTCACCGCTGGATCACTCTCAAGGTATCTGCAGAGCTGTCAGATTCAAACCCCTACACTCGCGCTTCACGAAAACTTCACCTGAAGGCTACAGGATCGGCGAAGACCCATTTCTTCTTGGCCGCCGGTAAGGGAGATGGTGTCGCGGACTCGACAGAGGCCTCCTTTCGCGCCTCCAGAGGCAGGGGTGTGTCCAGGGGAGAAGGGCCTTTGCTCCGTTGCTGTTGCTGTTGCTGAGACGCAACCCTCGCCAGTGTCAACTCCTCCTCACGATGCGTTCGCGGGTCGTTGACCGGGAAGGGGAATCGGAACGCCATCTCCATAGGAGCGCAGCATCGACGACACTAAAGCGCCCAGCAGCTCTACCTCCACGCGGTCGCAGTCGAGATCATAGTCGCCTCAGATCGTTCGGTCGGTCGGGCTCGCAGACTGTCGCAGATGCAGAAAAAGGCGCAGAGAATTGAATGCCGCCCTGCATGTGACTTGCGCGTCTCTTTTGGTCGTTCTGTATCGTTTCCTTCTGGTTCGGAAAGCGGTCGGCATGTGACGCAATGTAGGTAGGTACTGCTGTCGTGGATTGGTTGGGCCGCTGCAGGAGCTGTACCACGGGCTGCTTCAGCGAATGGATAACGGGCAAAAAAAAGGGTGGCAGCGGTCAACGCTAAGGTTCCAAGGTAAGGTTCCCGTCTCTCCGCGATGGCCCAAAGATCTACCGGGCTCCCAGCCGCAGCGCAACAGCAGCAGCTACCCCGGCCCCCTGCCCGTACTAAGTAATTATGCGAGACCACTGCCTGAGCACTCGCTATTGTCATTGCTATTGTCGTCGCTGTCGCTGTCGCTGTCGCTTTTGTCGTCTTCGTCCGCTGTCGTCGTCCGCTGTCGTCGTCCGTTGTCGTCGTCCGCTATCGTCGTCCGCTACTGTCGTCTTTAATCGCCTCTATCGTTATTACTATTGTTGTTTCTACTATCGTCATAGTTGTACCCGTCGTCGTCCCTAATTATAATGATTTACAGTCGTCCTCGATCGAGTTTATGTTCATACTACGGGTATGAAGTACATAAGTACGAAATACATACAACCGCCGCAGCAGCAGCAGCTACCCCGGCCCCCTGCCCATAATTATGCGCCCCCTCCTCGCCCACACCTGCCCGACTTCGTGCTGGACCTGACCTTACCTTACCTGCCACCCGGGCCGCCCATTTCGCCGTCGCGGCAACTCAACCTACTGTATGCACTCTGGGCGGGCAGTCACAGCACTATGTCACCTGTGGGCCTGTTCTCTTAACCACCCGTGGACCTCCCCCGGCAACTCTGGCCACTGATTCAGCTACCGAGCACGCTACCTGTTGACGGTGACAGCCGTGCAGAACTCCATCCTGGACAACCATTCAGCGGGACCAGCAACATTCACCCTGCCGGCTCAACGACTGCCGTCATTCTCTCGGAGATCCGATAGACATCACCGCTTCGTTGACGACCGGAGCTTCGATCGAATCTCCCGCTACCATGACCTACCCGTCGTAACTTCCATCACTCGAGCCCGCCGCAACATACACTACGCCATCTACACCACCAATTCCCACTTATCACCACATACGAGCAACCCCGAAGACCGCTCCCAACATGGCGGAACAGAACCCCATGATGACGCTCCAGGCGGAGCTCTCCCGCTTTCGCAAAGCGACACTCAACTCGGCTGTCAAGGACGCCGACAAACTCCTCGATATGCTCGTCCAGGCGCGCGAGCAGATTGCCAATGGTACGTTCGCCGTCCCAGGACGGAACCCCCGCCATCGCCCGCAGTCGTATGCTCACATTCCCCCCTCCTCGTGCTACAGCGTCCGATCCGCACCGCGCAAGCTTGACCATGACGAAGTTACAAAACCCCGTCAACGCTGGCTTCGATGCCATAAATAATGACCTGAAAGACGTCTCGAAAGCGCAAAAGGTCTTTGGGAAGGCCCTCGACAAGGTGCGTCTCACGAGCCCGCCATACATGGGACGAACATCAACTAACACCAGCTACATAGTCATTCCCCCTGCGACCTCTCCCGACAGACTACGATGCGATGGCTTCGTATCCTTCATTAATAAATCGGGCAGTTGCCATGCACATGCTGCGCGAGGGCCAGTTTAGCGTTGCTTCAACCTTTCTCCGCGAAGCCCATGAGCGCCCTCCCCCGCGCGCCGCCTCCCCCAACGGCAACTCACCAAACGACCTCGAGGCCGACATACACTCTCTTCAATCTCAGGAACTGCAAGACAAGTTCGCAAACATGTACAGCATCCTCCATGAGCTTAAGAACCGCAACCTGGTGCCCGCCATCGAGTGGGCCCAGTTGAACGGTTACGACCTCGAGGCCCGTGGCTCCAACCTCGAGTTCGAACTGAGCAAGCTGCAGTTCGTCTGGCTCTTCAAGGGCCCAGAAATAAACGGCCTCCCCGACGACCCTCCCGGCTCGAATGGCCGCGCGGGGGCTTTGGCCTATGCCCAAGCCAACTTTGGACGCTTTCAGTCGCGGCATCTGAAGGAGATTCAACAGCTGTCGTGCGCTATGGTGTACGCCTCTAATATTGGCCAGTCCCCTTACGCCAACATCTTTGAGACTTCGGCTGCGTTCGACGACGTCGCTCTGTCCTTCACACGGGAGTTCTGCTCCCTGCTGGGGCTGTCGGCCGAGTCCCCGCTCTATGTGGCCGCGACTGCTGGTGCAATTGCCCTCCCGCAGCTCATCAAGTACACGACCTACATGAAGGCCAAGAGGACGGAGTGGACAACAGAGAACGAGCTTGCCTTCGAGACGCCCCTGCCACGCAGCATGATCTACCACCCCATCTTCGTCTGCCCTGTCAGCAAGGAGCAGACGACGGAGCAGAACCCGCCAATGATGCTGCCCTGCGGCCATGTTATTTGCAAGGAGTCACTGCAGCGTCTCACAAAAGGGTCACGGTTCAAATGTCCGTACTGCCCCAACGAAGGTCACATCAAGGATGCCAGAGAGATCAAGCTCTGATAGAGAGAAGAGACGCCCACATCGCTTGGGACATGTCATTCGGTTGAGATACAATTCCTCTTTGCCCAAGCGGGGAAGTGTAGAGTACATTATTGATACAGGTAAACATTACAAACAGGGTGGGGCGGTGAACAGGTGCGACTTGGAGGGGACTGAGACCACAAAGGCGTCTAGGAACAGGGGAAATTCTGGTGTTTTAGGGGTTGGCGTTTTCTTTTTCACTTTGATGACCGGGTCTTGGGGGGGGGGGGGGGGGGGGGGTTGGGAAGCGTCTTTTAGTTTCTTGAATATGAGATACAATCAAATAACCCACTTTAACACAAGTCTCAGGCGTTTAATTGATTCTGTCCGTGAGTGAGCTGATCGGGTACTGAGACGTGTGAAGGTCAACGACGACAACTGAGTGTAAATTGAACACCCTTGTTTCTGGGATTTACTTGTTCAGATTGGTTTGAACCATGCCAGGGCATCTGAGATGTTAGATTGCACTTTGGCTTTTGCGATGAATCCAGTACCTCCATAAGGAATCATCAGATTGGAACAAACTGCTCATGAAACTACGTCACTTCCTAGACGGAAACACATTTCGTGGACACATTGTTTCATCAACGTTCTGAATTATCTCATGCTAGATAGATTACAGCAAGGAAAGGTGGTGAAAGCAAATCGCTGTCTAAACCCAGAGGCGGCCTCGACGCTGTGAAGAGCCAGTGGTCCATATGGGCGCAGTCGGAGGCGCCGGTCCCAAAGGTCATCGTGGTATCCTGGGTTACAAGTCCGTCGCCAGTGCGACCAAAGTAGAATCAATCCGTAAACTCCGCTCCCAGTCTTCGTCCCCCACAGTTCGGGTGGCGGGAGCGAGCATCGTCAACGCCGTACAATGTGCACAAACAAGGGGAAAAAAAAAGCCGATGATGGGGAATCTCAACCAGTCCAACACGCTACCGGCCCGCGTGTCACCGTTCCGTCCGTCCACGATCCCTTCCTGGGCTTCAAGTCTTTTTTTGGATAAGAAAGGTGGCATTGTTCGTAAGTCATGTCTTTGTACAATCGCGCGGCGTCTCTTTTCAATCGTTCGGTGCCTCGGTTTCATCGGGTCAAGCCAGCTCCACCCTTAGTCGATCGTCATTCGGCTCGCGACAGAGGGCTTGACATCTTGAAGGTTGATGGAGTTCAAGTCCGGATTCTTTTCCAGATCCTTGGAGGGCTTGCGCAGATGAGTCTTCAGACCGGCGTTGAAGTTGCGCATGCAGACAACGCAGTTGACGATTGTGCAAATAATTAGGAGAATGGTGATGACTGTGAAGGCGGTGAGAGACTTTCGGACCGGTTGATACTGGTCGCGAGTCGCGGGTTGATAAATGCGGACGAGCTTGAAAATGAAGTAGCTGAGCGCGCCGAAGTAGAGGACGAGAACACAGATCATGCCAATCTTGTTCTCGATTCTGGTGAACCAGGCCGCCATCAGAAGAATGGCAATCGTGACGGGAATCGCGGCGATGGTCAGGCCAAACTCGGCATCGGTTCTAGCGTTGACAATGACGAGGAATTGAACAGTGAAACCAAGGAAAAAGAAGAAATCGAACTTCAGGAGTGCGATATAAATCTGGATGGGATTAGCAAGGAACGCCGGTGGGAAGTGGCGCAAACGAACGTACCTGGTAGTGGAGGAATCGCTTCTTCATTCTGTAGTCGGCTCCTATCGTCTTTAGAATGTCCCAAGCGAAGACCTGGTACAGCTTCCAGGCGACAAAGCCCATGGTGATGGTGCCGAACGCGAGGATGCAGGGAATAGCGACAAGATACGGCTTGACGTCAGCCCACATGTCGTCGTTGGGGTTGATGAGCGCGCTGATTCTCTTGAGCTCGTCGACGGCCTCGGCGATCTGGTCCACCTGAATGGCAGTGTATACCATCAAGGCGAGGTTGGCGATGCAAACACCAATGACCTGAATGGTGTTTTTCGCCCTAAGAGCATCCCAAACGATAACCAACTCGTACAAGAATCCGAAAATGAAAAGCGTGAGAAAGGTGGGAATCGTTTTTCTGGGCGAATCCTCCTTGGCGTTGCCGGTCGGCGCATCGTCAGTCAAGCTGGTCTGGAACTTCCAGAAAACATAACTAAATGATTGTCAGCGACATGCGATCACACACTATGCGATGAAGCGATGGGCTTACGCCTCAAAGGCCAGGCAGATTATGGCCTGGACGAGAGTGATGCCGAAGAAGATTCTGGGCCATTTGGCACCCATGAAGCCGAAGCCCATGAAGCCCTGGTTGCCGCTAGCGGGACGAGAACCGTTCATTGTGGATGGAGCGAGGCCTTCGCGAAAGGCGTATCCTTGATTATATGATGCTTGGGGTGGGTTGTACTGTTGCTGGTACTGTTGTTGATACTGCTGAGCGTACTGTTGCGCTGCGAGTTCTTGGTCGTAGCCGGCAAAATTCGGGTCACCGCCGAGCAATGAGCGGCGGGAGTCTAGCCTCGTAGCCAGGTCGACGGTGTTGGCGACTCCCCGGAAGGAGTCGAGAGTCAGGTGGTTCTTGTGAGGCGGAAGGGGGTCGTCGATCGGGAAAGGAGACGACGATACAACAGGGCGGTCGAGACTGTCGTCGTGTGATGCGATTGACACAGCGGCAGGCGGCGCCCGTCGGAGAAGGACGGTCGGGGGCGGGTGAGTGTGTCGGAAAGCTTGAGGGCAACTTCTCTATTCGGGGGTGGCAGTGGTTAAGGGAGAAAAGCGAGTGGAGAGCGAGGGAGGACCCCGTCGGAGGAAATTCGACAAACAATAAGCAGGCGCTTCTGGCAAAGAGGAAGTAAGAAGGAGGTTAAAAGAAGGGAGGAAGAAAAAGCGACGACGGGAACAAAGAGTTTCGCTCGTGCCTTCTTCTCCTTAACGACGGGATTGTTTTTGGGTTTGAGTGACAGCAAGGGGGCAGCTGTTGTTGAAAAAAATAAAAAAGAGGGAATTGGGAGGGGAGGAGTGGTTGTTGGTACGAAGCTGAAACAGGTTGAGGAGTTTGATCTGTTCAGCACAAAGACGGCCCAGGGCCCTTTTTCGCTGTCTCCGGGTTTTGACAGGCAGGAAGGAAGGCTGGGCGTGGTCTGCGGTCTGCGGCTGTGGAGGGAGATGCGAGAGCAGGAGGGGGGAGGGGGGGCGATGTAGGTGAGGTGGTAGCGTAGTAAAAGCAGGAGCCAGCACCCGACTTGCTGCAGCAGCGGCAGGAGGCAGAATGGCAGACACACACACACACACACACACACACACTCACACACAGGCAGGCAGGCGCACCTTACTGCACAGTACCACTGACCTGACCTGGGGGTAAGAGGAGGCAGTGACCGGGTCGTGCGCTAGGCGGAAAGAGGGAAACCTAGCAGGGGGGTGGAGACCCAGGAGTGAGCAGGTCGAGGTGTCGCGAGAGACGGGTGGAGCAAGGACCAAGGACGAAGGACCAAAGGGGGGGGCCAAGCGAAAAGGCTGGACAGGGAAGCCTGGGGTTTTGGAGAAGAGGAATTGGGCAATTAGTGGGGTGCGAAGACCGAGGAACTGCGAACTGCCCTGGATGGGTTGATTGATGGGGGTGCGAAGGGGGCAAAATAAACAAGTTGAATGAAGGAGAGTGTCGAAAGTCGAAAGTCGGCGTCGCTCGATGACGGACGGCGGCAGCGATGATATGATGAAGTCAGACGGTAGCGGGATGGTGGTCTCTGGAAAGGTCCAAGGAGCTTTGGGACGGCCTCGATTCGCTGGTGCGGTCGATCAACACCTCATGGGAAGGATTCAGTGTCGTTCTGGGTGAGATAGATGTAAGGCGAAAGGCGGGTGGGGCGCTGGATGGTCTGGCCGCGCAGTGCGAGTGCGGTTTGCGTCGTCTGGTCTTGGGGGAGTTTCTTGGTATTACGGAGCAGAGGCGTGTACTCTGTACTGTGTGTCTTGAGGTGCAAGTGCAGGTGCAGGACTCGGCGTCCTCCTTTTCTCGTATTAGTGCGGCGGATCGCGGATGGATCGATGGAGGGATGCGCTGTAGGGCGGCCGCGATTGTCAGAGGTAGGGACGGTAGGCTATTCGTCGTAGTCGTAGCCCAGTATACTAAGGTATCTGGCAGTAGGTATTTGAACGAATAGTCGTCGACCGGTCGACAGTCGTGTGTTGCAGATCAGATCAGCTGTGTGTAGGCTGTTGATTGATGTTGAAGAAGAGGGGGGGGGCGAAAAGTAAAATCATACCGCATCCAAGACAGCATATGCCCGGTTTATCATGAAATGGATAAAGGAGACGGAGAGGCCTCAAAAAAAGCACAGCACAGCAATCCTAGCTCCCCGTTCACCGTCACCGTCATCATAGGCAATAATTAATTACAAGACACTCCATCGACAATTGTACGTACTTTACTCCGTACCTGAGCAAGGACTCTCTCAAGTGTGAAGTAGTGCCGGCAACGCACAGCACAGCACAGCCAAAACGCCAGTGCACTACCACGGCCATGGACGGCCACGGCTGCTCCAGTCTCCAGACTTTCAGGCTTTCCCCCCGATCCAATACCACCTCTTCCTTGGAGGGTGGGTGCTCCTCGCGCCAGTCCTGGAGGCAGATTGGGTGACTGGCAGACCCAAGAGAGGCTGGCTGGTTCTTCTTCCAGGGACAGTAGGGCTGTGCAGCGAACCCGGGTCCAAGGTTGCAGCGTGCAGACGGGACTGCGCCAGGAATAGAGTCCTCGACTCCATCTGACCAAAGGACCGACGTCTGCATTCGTGCAAGTACGAAAGTACAATTTGCTAGTGCACGACTGCAATCTCACTCCCATCGGCTGCCGAATGGCTGCCTCCAGAGTGTTGCCTGGTTGCTGTAGACGGCTCATGCAAGTCAGCCTGCAGCGACAGCAGAGACACGCACACGACCCATTCCCCTGCTAACATGCACGACTTGTGTTGACAGCACCCAGCCCGCGCCGCTAGAAGCCAATTATGGGACCGAACCTTCTCTTCGCTAATTACCTGCTGTAGAATGTCGCTAGATTCTTGCCGTGGTGGTCTTCAAACTTGTTGTGCAGCCAGGCAAAAGCAAGCAAGCAAACACCCTTCTAGTAATAGCAACCCAGCCAACCCTCCCTCCCTCACAGCTCACAGGCGACTCTGGAGAAGATGCAAGCAACAACTGCAACATGAGGCTTGTACAGCCACAGGCTTCTTCTTCGTCCTTGACTTGAGGTGCATCAAAGACCCTGACAGACTGCCCTACCGTACCACTTAACCTCACGGTAATGCACGACCTAAACATTACGCCCACGAGACTGCCCAACCTCGTCGCGGTTCCGGCACGACGTGCCCAGCCGGACGACGCCGTGGCTCCCGAGCTGATAGGCCCGTCAACGAACCGTCAGACACATGTACTCACATTCCATTGTGCGACCCAGAACTGCGTAGAGGGGGCTGAAATAGAGGCTGACTTGTTCTGACGATCCCCATGTATAAAGATATTCCGTCACATGCAGTAAAGCAGAGACGACTGAGGCTGAATCACACAATTTCCAAATCGTTCTTTCAGTTTTTTTTTTGACTTGTTTTGTTTTGGTCTTGGCTTCTTACCGCACAACTTCAGACCAAAACAACCGTAGTCTTCCCCGTTTCCTGCGTCCACAGCACGGCAAAGACAGACACTTTTAGCGTCCGTATCCTTACCAACCCGCAGTCTCCACGGCATGCTCCGCCATGGGTTCGGTTCTTCCAACGGGGACCAGAAGAAGCAATATGTCCTCTCCTAAGACTCCGTAAGCGAAGGCAGAGAATACGCGTCTCTGGATACGCTCTCTCCCGTTCCCATTCGGTTTTCTTCGCCGGGAAGCTCTGGTGAGGTTTGGTGGCTTTTCTTTCCTAGACTGTTTCGATACTTCAGACGAGGCCTCCTCTGCTGTGCTCTACCTTTCCATCGGCTGTTTTGTCTGAGTGAGGGAGATGCGTGTCTTTGCAATGCCACTCAACGGCATACAACCTACGTCAACTTCAAGACCCAACCCGACCCTACCTTCTTCGCCGTCCGTCATGTCATCTCCACGACCCGTCGGCCATGGCACCGTTGCACTCCCTGCATCCATCTCCATCCCCCCCCTCCCACTTCGTCAATGCCGTGCCGCGTCTCTCTGCGTGTCCCACGGGCTCCGATCCCACACCACCAACCCAACCCAACCCATCACCCCCACAGGGAACCCGTCCGTGTGAGCGTGTGTATGCGCCGCTCCGAGAAATGGGCGATGGTGAAAGCGCGGTTGATGGCGATCGACCCTGTGCAGTGACGACAGATGCAACTTGCAAGGGAGGGCCGCTAAGCCACGCCGTAGAACTCCACCGCGGCACCACGGTTTGAGGCTCAGTCAATTGAACCACCATCCACCAAAGACATTTTGCCAAACACCACCACCAACATCAGACCTTGCCGCATGCCAGTGACATTCTTTGCGGGAGAGAGAGAAATCGGCCACGGCCAGGAATGGAAAAGAAGGGTAACCAACCGTCGCAAGTCTTCCATTGGTCTTCCCTCACATGTCGTTGTCTTGCATATGCCTCTCTCTCATGCCAGGAAAACAAGCTCAGTCAATGCTCGCAGGCTTAGCCGCCGTAACCCAATGTCATCCTCATCATCCGAAGTATTGAAACGCATCAACCACACACATTCTGTCACTCAACACACCCACCTAACCCCAAAATCAGAAGAAAAAAGTTGGCCCATCTCTCGTCCAGGGACAGCCTCCTCGCACGATCCTGCAGACCCCGTCAATGCCCGCCCGTCCCTTGGTGCCGCTGCCGCCGCCGCCGCCGCCAGCCAGCCCGCCCCCTGTCGCAGATCTAAACGAGCGAGGCCCCAAGCTCTCGGGTTGAAGTGCTCGACAGAGTTGGGATTTGCATCATTTTTGCTAGGTAATCTTTCCCTTTCATGCCCAGCCCAACGACAAACCAGATTTACACGCGCGCATATCCGTGGCTAGATGCGCGACAAGCAAGAAAGGCCGGGTAGATGAACCGGCCACCACATGCTCTGCGGGGGCTGTTGGCTGTGGGCTTCAGGTGGTTCTTTTTCTTCCCTTTCCGCCGTTCGTCATTACCGTCCGTGGTCTCACCCACGTACCTTTTTTTAATGTCGACGCATATCCGGCGAAGCGGGGAGCGCGGAGCGGATCGGCAAAGAATGGGAAAACAACCAAGGCAAAATCAACAGGTAATCTTGGGCCTGGCTAGTAGAGGAATTCTCGATTTCTATTTTCTGCTACAGTGAAAGCGAAGCAACAGGAGCCCCGAAAAAAAGGGACGTTCTGGACCTGACCGACTTTTGTTGGGCAGTTCGGCACCGAATGAGGTTTCCATAATCTCGCCTCGAGGGAATCCTTAATTCCTCCCCGAACGAACCACAATCCTGCGGAACAATATTTTTATCCCCTCGTCTGCCGTGTACGAATACTCCGTATACACATCCTGGACAATCGGGGGGCCCAGTGTTTTTGCCCGTCGAATACATTACAGCAGACGTGCCTTCATTTTGGGAGACCGTGGACGACCGTTTACTTCTTCTTGCTCTGCTTACCCCTGGTTGTCTGGGGTAACATGAAAAGACGGTCGACATTGGATCGCTGTTCAGTTCGCAACATTTGTGACGGGGGAAGAAGCAGAGTCATGTAACAAACTCATGACTTGGCTTTTTTTCACTGCTTCCCCCCTTCCCTCTATCCCTCCCAGTCCATGTACGGATACGCGAGCACGTATTGGTGGATGTGCTTGCATTGCTGGCAAAAGCCGGAGACTGGCTCTTGCGCGCATGTCAAATTCATTCGCGCCCCTTTTTATGTATTGTTTGAAAAATCGACAAACTCACTTTGATGACTTCGGATGACCAATCTAAAAAACCAAAAGATTCGCGACATCGTGGCCCAAATCTGGGTTCTCGCGGCACCTTATCTAATTCAAAGCCAGTAAAAAGCCAAAAAAAAGTCTATCAACCGGAGTCCGGCACCCGATTTTCTGGGTTTGTCCGTAATTTCTTGATTGCTCTGCCGTGGGAAACTCAGATGGCGGGCTGATTCATGCCTGGCTGCCTCCTGGGCTGTGCAACGTCGCCGTGATATCATTTCACAAACTTGCTGTGTGTTGCGTGGGTTTTCTCCGACCAGCAGAACGGTCTCGAGATGCGAGATGAATCCGAGCAGCTGGCAAGCCTTAAACTCACGTGGACCTTCTCCTCTACTTTGCCCGGGGAAATTCGATCGTTCTTCCTTCCGCGGGATCGGTGAGAGCACGTGCGGGCGTTTCTCCACGAAGAGCGTCTGAAACGGCCAGTGGTGCCGACTTGATTGCTGATGGGTGTAGATGGGTAAGAAGAAACCCACACTGGAGACGGCCAAGAGCCGCTTTCGACATGCCAACTCCGGGCTTGCCGGATCTCTACACGATGAGGAATAGTTTACAGCATTCATCGGTTTGTGGAAAGTCCCTTTGCCCACCTTCATCGTCGAAGAGGTGAGGATAACGTGATACGAGATTTCTCGGATGAGATGATCGGGCTCTGCATGAGAAGATGTAGAAAATTATTATGTCTTTTCCGAAAGTCAATAGCCAACATTGATCCCCGGACCGGTTCCGACTTTGACAGGGCGAGTTATGCCCCTTGGTCTCTTGCCGTTAACATCGTTCGCTTGTACTTAAGACCAAAGCTGTCAGAACTGTCACCGATGTTGACCAACCCAATGGCTATGTATGCCAGTCATATCCAAACGAAGGGCGCAAAGGATGTCACTCAGAGCAAAAGATAAGGTGAAAGTGTGAGGGTGGTTCATTGATACTCCAAGGACATTCATCACATCCCATATTATACACGAAGCCCGTCTCGGTGCTTCAAAATACACCCAATTCCCTGGTGACCATCCAGACCATGCAAAGCCAGGCTCGCAATGCGAATGCGAATCCGTTCACCCGGGACCTTCAATCCGTACAGCCTGTATTCACGGCAGATTTGCCGGACGGAGCGTCGTCGTAACGGCCTTCCAAACGGTCCCATCCATCCCGCTCTTATTTTTACTCCCATCGTTCATCATCTCGGTTCGTCAAGAGATTTAGAACATGCCGCCGCCCATACCGCCGCCTCTCTTCTGACTCTCGGCCTGCATCACCTCCGATGCCTTCATATGCGCCTCGAAGAACTTGGCAGCGCAGCGGTCGAGGCAGACGGACTCGCCCTTGTTGAGGTCGGCCTCGCGGTAGTCGGGCAGGCACTTGGACTGGCAGATCTTGGTGAGGCTGGCGCGGAGCAAAGTCAGCCCATGTTGCAATCCAAGAATACAGAGCTACATCAAGCATATAGCATATGGGATTGGGAGCTCCAATGTTCAACGTACCGGTTGTGCATGTCAGCAAGCAGACGCATCTCCTGCTCAGCCATGGCAATCTTCTCCTCCGAAGAGAGCTTAGGGCGACCCATTCCAAAGAAAGACATCTTGGCGGTTGTGTTCGAAGGTTTTGGGATGGATAGATCTCGGGGAAATGGTGACGTCGTCGGGTGTGGTTGTTGATTATTCGTAGCTTGTTTGCTGCGGCGGGCTGCTTGACGTCGCTGAGGTCGAGATTTTACGAAGCTCCTCTGCTTTAGCCTTCCTTATCTTATCGCATCGCGACTGGACAGGTGCAAGCAGGTTTGACGGTGTGCACGGACCTCTCAAAGCTTTACGACCAATCACGAACAGGGAATTTTGCTGAGTAACCAACACCCAAAGCCGCATCCCCTCATGTGTCTCTCCAGCTCTCCTCTGACCCTACCCATCGTACTGTAGCCTTCGGGGCCTTGCCTTCGGGGCCTTCACGGCTTCTTGAGTCTGTCTGATTAAGTGGTCGTAACACAGAGGACTCACGACGACAAGGACGACAATAGCATCGAACTGAAGCTTGAGGTGTGGTTTAAAGTGTGTACTAGAGGGGACCCCTCGGGCCGTCTTGCAGGCCGGCCAACTTTTTTCTTATCGATAACGTCAAGGATGCGTTGAACAAAATCGCGCCGTCACAAATTTTGCCATCTTTCAAGTCGTCGTTTCCGTCGGTAACTCAAGAAGAACAAGCGTCTTCTTGAGCCACCCAAGTATGCTGGTAAGTGGTCACGAAACACTTTCTTATTCTCCCATTTCTCCTCTATGATGATTGCAAGCATTAGAACCGCTGCGGCTTACGCAGCTTGCTGCGCGTGATGTATAACCGCCAAATATCTGACACTCACAACCTCCTTGTTCTTCTACCTACAGCTCGCGCAAGTTTGGCAAGAGACGTCACTAACAGGAGACACCAGGCACGATGACCTCAATTCAGAGATTACTGCTGGTACGGCCCATCGTACGAACCCCGCAGGTCGCGATACCGTTTCGGTCCTTGCATGTAGGGCGGCCAAGTGGCACGAGCAGACTCCAGAACGGAGCTGCGGGGAGGACGCAGGATAGCGTAGAGGCCGAGGGAGAGAAGGGCTTTATGCCCAAGGGGGAGTCTATGTCAGAATTCAAGAAGATGCGCATTAAGGCGCTGGAGGAGGTCACCGGGGACTGGTCCGAGGCTCTCGTTAAGGACCGGTACCCGCGATTGAAGCACATGACCAAGAAGGTGTCAGTACCGGTATTCAAGAAGAGGTGGATTAAAGAGAAGCTGGAGAAGCCGAGCGAGGAGATCGTCACCCTGTATGGTACGCAAAATCAATGTCACCAGGCGGGCTACACTGCCACAGCGATATCCAATTTTCCCTTGCTGACCCAAGGCCACAGGCCGCGTCCACTCCATCCGGACCCAGGGGAAGAGGCTCCTCTTCGTCACCATCGTCAATGAGTTTGAAAAGATCCAGGGCATGATCAACTTCGGTAACCTGAATGACAAGATAACCCTGGACAAATTCGGCCTCTTGACCCGCATGATCGAGAAGGGCGACCACATCTCCCTCACCGGCAAGCCCTGCCGCACAAAGACGGGCGCGCTCACCCTCAACGCCGTCGTCCTGCCGCAGCTCCTCGCGCCCACCATGGAGCAGATCCCGCAGTCCCTCACCGACCCGGAGACGCGCGCCCAGAAGCGCCACGTCGACATGATCGTCAACCCCGAGGTCGCCGACGTCCTGCGCATGCGCTCGCACATCACAAAGTACATGCGCGACTACTTCCACGAGCGCGCCTTCCTCGAGTTCCAGACGCCCATCCTCGCCGAGAACGCCGGCGGCGCCGTCGCCCGCTCCTTCACCACCACCGCCACCGAGTTCCCCTCCCGCGAGCTGTCCCTGCGCATCGCCCCCGAGCTCTGGCTCAAGCGGCTCGTCGTCGGCGGCGTCCACAACCTCTTCGAGATCGGCCCCGCCTTCCGCAACGAGGGCATCGACGCCACCCACAACCCCGAGTTCACAATGTGCGAGTTCTACAGCGCCTACACCAACCTCCAGGAGCTCATCGTGCGCACCGAGGAGCTGCTCACCGGCCTCGCGCACCACTGCCAGGAGCTCATCGACACGCAGCTCACGTCCCTGCAGCCCATCGACCTGACCAAGTTCAAGCGGCCCTACCGCCGGCTCGAGTTCATCCCCGCGCTCGAGGCCGCGCTCGGCATCCGCCTGCCGAAGCTGACCGGCCGCGACGCGTACGCGGAGCTCCTCGCCGTGCTGACGCTCGCCAAGATTGAGATTCCCGGCGGCGTGCCCCCGACGATGGCCAAGCTGCTCGACCGGCTGGCGGCGATCTACCTCGAGCCAAAATCCTTCGAGGGCGGCCCGCTGTTCATCACGCACCACCCGGTGTGCATGAGCCCGCTCGCCAAGAGCTTCCTCTGCCCTAAGACGCTGCAGCTCGTCTCCGCGCGGACGGAGCTGTTCGTCAACGGCCGCGAGCTGGCCAACATGTACGAGGAGGAGAACGACCCGGAGGCGCAGGCGCGCAAGCTTGCGGAGCACCGCGTGCTCGGGACCGGCAAGAGTGTGGAGGAGGAGGAGCAGGAGGCTGCGAGGGACGCGCCGCTTGACCAAAACTACATCAAGGCGCTTGAGGCCGGGTTGCCACCTACGGGCGGCTGGGGATGTGGTGTTGAGAGGCTTGTGATGCTGTTTTCTGGCGCGAACAGGATCAGCGACTGTCTGAGCTTTGGTACGTTGAGGAATATCGTGGGATTGACGTCTGGGGAGCAGAACCGATCGGGATCTTCATGAGCAGCGGAAGACGAGATGAAGCGAGGAGAGGAGTGTTTTGAGCATTGCAGCGTGTATCACTTTTGTACAACATCACGAGATAGATGTCAAACCTGTAGACTACCCCCGGCATCAAGAGGCCGGAGGATTCAATACCACTATTCAAGAGTCAATATCGACATCACCATACAAGTTGAGTCCATGGGGTCATGTGCGAAGAGTCCATTGCGAAAATATCGTGCCTTTTCTATGTACATGAGCGAGTCGCCGCTCAAGCTCATTATTAGCTCCCAATGCCAAATCCATCCTGATGTCGAGTCGAAAGAAATAAAAGAACCAAGGAAATAAATCGCAAAGAAAGGTGGGAGGTGAACACCTCGCGGTCCTTCCCGTTATCCATCCGTCCATGAAAAGCAAACCGTTATGCCCATATTGTGGCATCTTTAGGTTCAAGAAGAGCTCTGTTGGCTCTCGATCCAGTGCTCCTGCAATGCCCTGCCTGCTTCTTTGAAAGCATGATTTCTTTGATCATGCTCGTGCGCCCTTGTTACCTTATTGCTCCTTCTAATAATGATGCTGGTAAGCATCCAAGCGCCATTGTACAATCCAATCCTTACCCATATCCTGTATTATATACTCTCAATCATGTTGCGGATGATGAGGAGGAGGGGGTATTTCGGATTTTAGAGAATCGATGTAGGGTTTTGCCGAATAGAGGTTTGTTCGTAACTCGGATGAGCAATGTGGAAAGATTACCAGAATCCGGCTGGCTTCTGGTCTTCCGTCTCTCCCTTGCCGATCTCGTGCCAAACATGGTGCTCCCAGGACTGCTTTATTCCCCTTGCATTGGCCCGGCGTTGTCGAGTGAGGGTTGGATGGTCAGGGTAAACACCATCTAATGCTGCAATTTCGTCTACAACATCTAGTGCGGCGGCGCTTCCTGAGGCGCGGAGGATGTCGTACTCTCGGTCCGGTGACACAAGAGCCTCCACAGTCGGGAGGTTGTAGTGCCACAGAAAGGCAAGCTCACGGTGGTCCCCGTTGGCGGCGGGGTCCGCCACGAACGGGTTCGGCAGTGTCGGCGCGAAGACTTTCTCCAGATCGTTGACGGGGATCTGCATGGTGGCAATGTTGTTCTGCTTGGTCACATCCTCGTCCCTGTTGAAGAGCAGATCTTTGACCATCTCACGCTTCTCGAGAAGGCGATGGTGAGATTGCGCGTCCAGCCTCTGGTGAAGCTCACAGATGCGACAAGTGCGCTGATCGGGGGCACGTGTGCTCATCTCTCCTCTGAAGAAGGCCGTGACAAGCTTATACCCGCAGGTGTCACATTCATCTGTCCCCTGAAAGTAAGCATCCCGCTTGTGGTAGGCCAGCTTTTTCATGCAAATGGACAGGAGAACCTGATCCTCCACATCGTTACGAGTGACCTTGTTGAGTGATGCCCAAGTGATCGGGTCTTGGGTCAAATCGATGTAGACCATTAGGTGGTGGAGGAATAGTGCCATAGCTCCTGGTTGCATCGGGATTATGTCAAGGAACTTGCGGAAATCGCGATGCTCCGACACCAAATCGATGCCCATAGGGACAGCCTTGACGACGGCCATGAAGACGGTGGTCATGATTGCCGTTGGAATGTTCCTGTACTCAATGTCGTCGAAAGAAATCACCATCGTGCCTTGGCGGTTGGTGTCGGTTCCAAGCCACGTCTTAGGGCGGAATTGGAGTTGGACGGGACTCTTTCCCGCCTCCTTCGAATTGACATGTACGATGTCCAACAGCGGCACAATGCTTCCAAAGTGCAGAAGCTCGCATTCGATTATGTCCAGATTGATGAGACTCTTGCAAGCTGAAAGGATCAACTTGGTGACCCGGAGGTCCAGTCCAGGGACCTCATGGAGGCGGAGACAGCTAATGTTCGCACCGTACGTGTGCAAAGAACGAACTGCCATATTGTTAGCTAAGTATTCAGGCGCAATGTGGAAAAGACTCACGCAAAGGGATAGCGCAAGTAGCCTCCCGTAGATGGTGGTGCGTAGGTGTTTGAACGGCCACCTGACCAAGTCTTTGCTGCTTCTCACTCAAGCGACGCTCCATTACAGAGAGCAGACCCTCGGCGGCGTAGTAGGGCCAAAGCTTGATAGTCATTTCAAAGGTGGCCTTCTCACTTTCGGCTTTTGCCCACATGCCATCACGCATCTCGTCAGACTCCCAGAGTTTGGGAATACCCGTGATCGGGGCTGTCGGCGCCAGGAGATCTTTGCCAATCACGATAAGGTGCTTGTGAAGCCCGATGTCGTCCTTCGGCTTGCGTGTCATGGGGACTAGAGTGTACTCGGTAAAGTCGCAGAGATTGAAGTCTCTGCTTGGCAGGTGAAAGCGAGACTGTAACATTAGTATTGGACGATATGAAGACCGAAGAGAAGTAAAACTTACCACATGTACGCTGACGGCTTCCCTGAGAGCCTTGGAAGTGCCAGCCAGACGTCTGATGTTCTTCGCGTCATGGGACCACAAACTCGAGATCAACACAGTCGCACCATCGTAGATCTTTTTCAAGATATACACCAAGGTTTTCTCATAGTCGGTCGTCCGTTCCGTGTCCTGAGGGCCGTGCGACACGACCTGTGACTTGGCACCTGGAGTCGGTCTCGATCGCAGAGCATCCCAATCTTCCAGAGACAGGTTCCCAACTCTCGGTAGCTCCGGGAGGGATTGGCAACCAGCTATGAGATTGGTGGCCTTTTCGAGCTGCTTCTTGTACTGCTCGTCGTAGGTGCCGCCTACCATAGGGTGGCAGGGGCCCTGAGGGATGGTCAACTTCATTGAACCATATTGAAGGGGAGTCTCCCTCGTGGCCAATATTTCAGCCAGGTGGCTCATTTTGAGGTTGTTTCGCCGCCGACGAGAATGATGATAAGGCTGCCGTTGAGTAAAAGATTAGCGGGCTTGAAGTCGGCTTTTGGTAAGTTGATGAGTTGGAGTAGGAAGGTGGCGAAGAGAAAGCGTGTTAGCAGACCCGGGGCCGAATGGAAAGGCGTACGGGTTTCTTGCGCTGATCCAGAAGCCAAAGTCGGGGATAAGATCGTGTGTCCTGTGGATGGACTTGAGAGGTTGCCACGGGAAGGAGCAGTGAGGCTTCTGGAGAGATAGCTCACGTAGCAAATGGGAAGGAAGGAGGCGCGAAGCAAAGCAATGTGAGTCGCGGAAGGTAGAGGGGAATAATATCTGCAAACCAAAAAGGTTGTCAGTGGGTTGTGGTTGTAGGAGAAGAAGTTGAGTAAGGCAAGATGTGTTGGGGGGAAGGTTGGTGGTGATGAAGAAGAAGGGAGAAAGCGAGACGGGAGGTGAAAAGAGGAGATGGTTTTGTAGGCGGCCGGTGGCCAGGTGGTTGTGGGAAGGAAGGAAGGACCAGATCTCCGCACGTCAGGAATGCCATTCAGTGCTCTCGAGAAGTCTCTGAAAGGAAAACAACCTACCTGTAGTCGGGATGAATGTTGATGTTGTAAGGATACTGCGTATCTATGCGGTTACTCGGGGCGACGCAGAAGAAGTTGGGACGGTATCCTGTAGAGGAAGGTGGTGCCGCGAAGCCTTCACGATCTTGGGAAGGCTGAGCAAGTGTGATCAATGATGATTGGGAATAAGTTGAAGCTTCTTCTTGTGTCGATCTCGTCGTTGTTTGTCGAGACGGAAAGGTGTCTGAGTCGAGTTTGACCGTGGGTAGATCCTGGGAGAGGAGAGGAGGGCTCTTTATACCTGGGACGACTGACGAGAGAGCAAGCGTTAACGTACGAGTTCGCAACGCGGAAACAATCGGTTGGAGGTCTCTTGCCTTGATGGGTTTATTTGCAGAGGGAGGAGGTGAACACAGATGACGGTCAAATGAGATCAGTCGAGGAGTGAATATCGTTGGACGGTCTGTTTATATCACTCCTGACGAGTCTGTCAAAGATGGGATGAGGATGCAGGCAGGAGAGGTTGGTTGCGCCGGTTGACTGGCAGCCTTAGGTTTGCCAGAGCTGTGCCATCAGGGCAGCGATGAGGGGGAAGGAGGTCCCGGAAGGGAGGTCCTTATGGTGATGGGGTGGTCTTGAGGTTGTCTTCACGATGACATCCTTCTGATTTCCTAACTTTCGGAAATACTAGTAGAGGTAGACGGACACCTGTCGGGACACCTTTGGCCTTGCGGGCGAGGGCAAGGACTGGACTGATACATGAGGCCACGGATGGTCCATAAGGGCCACTTCCACAATGGAATTGAGGCGTAGACATCGGTCTTTGTGACAGACAATAGGCATGGAGTGGCCACGACGAGGTCTTCTTTGACTGAAAGAACGAAAACTACGAGACAAAGACCTGTGTACTCGAGGCCTCGGCAGCATATTCATTGGAGAGTAAAGTATCGATGTGTTGACCTTCAATGGAGAGCGGTCCGGGGGAGCTATTGCCGTCTTCGTGAAGACCTCCTGCACCCCTAGCCAGATTATTGAAGGCGACGGGGAGATCGTCTACAGTCTCAATCAAGAGGAGAGCGACAGTCAAGGTGTACTCTCCTGCTTGAGTAGAATCCTGCCTCACTGCCATGGATCACATTTACGAAGGCACGTAATCGAGGCAGATATATCATGGAGCCTTCTTGCCCGACCTGGGCAGGAAAAGCGCAATCATTAGGGAACAACATCTCGCCTTGAATGATGAGAAGTTTACTAGTATGAGCTGAGATACGAGAAAGAACGATGCGCAAGCTCCAAAGAGGTGGAAAGCTCCCGAGGGACAGATGATTCTATGACGTTCCCAAGACAGCTAGTGTTCACATCAACGCCTTCCACCTCACGATTTGTTGGCATCTCGAGGGATATTTCAGACGTCGACAATGGCAATATAATGCTAGCATAGTAATATCACAGATGACGAAGAACGATGGCAATCCACACGACCTACTCTAGCCCATGGTTCCAGTAGCAGACGTTAGTAAGCTCGATGAGGCTCATTCAGGAGAATCTCACGCCCCCAGGGCAACGAAGATTGGGTTTAGGACGGCAATGTCAAAAGCTCGGATGGAACTGAAGGAGCCAACTTTCTTCAAACCACAATCTATGGCAGCCAGTCATACAAATGTACAGTCAGCAGGCAGCCAAAGGCAGTTGATCCAGAGAAACGTAGTTTAGAACGATGGCCCTCTCAGCTTGCCAAGAACTATCCAAAATACGCTCAGGCTTGTCGGGACACAATCAAAGCAGCAGATTGAACGTAACTTCAAAAGTGGCCCGGATTTCATTGTTCAAGATCGCGGATCCTGGGCCGAGGTTAGAGCCTGTAATCCAAGACAGCCAGATCCTAGGACGACAGAGTCGAAAGCCGCAAAGCCAGAGGAACGTGCCGTCTGACGGTGGCTTGACGACCTCCCCAATGAGGGTGATAAGAGCTGCAACCCCTATTGGAAGCACCGGGTCGAAAGACGACAAAATAGCATCTCACAGATGACGCCAAATTGACCACTAGGCCGGATGGTACGGTTGGATGAGCTTTTGGGGGTGTTGAGCGGCACTGGCGGCGACGAACGAAGTAATTAGGCCCAGGAAATGGCAAGACCGCTGACGTCGCGGGCATACAATGCGACATGCGCTCCATGGGACTCATGCGCACTCTCCGGTGCAGTCGATGGCGGGCACTTGACTCGCCATGGTGCGATGGATGCAATGAGACGCGGATCTAGAACTCTGCGAGGGGGAAGAAGCCGAGAGGGAAGGCTGCATCATGTGCATGCCAAACGGCGGGGCTTGCATGAACGTTTTTGATGTGTGCCGGGCTTTGCCAGCCATGGTGTGCAAGACATGAGGATCAATACCGCAATTGTGGTGTCGAACCCTGGGCGGACCAGTATCGGAGGCCGTCACCGCAACTTCGTGCGAGCGAGCAGATGTCGGCTGCGAAAATCAGCCCCGAAGAGGGTTGCGGCAGCAGAAGCCGGCGCAGCGAGCCACTGGCTTTGACAAGGAATACGGCATTAGCATCAGGCGTTGGAGAAGAGGTTGAGACTTTGTCCACCGCTGTGTCATCAGAACGACGGTTTTTCGGTGCCCGAAAGACTCAGAATCCGAAGTATTAGCATCACCGCTTGGGTTTAGCGGGCAACGGACGTTGGAGATTCTCTTTGTTCGGGACAGCCCCTCAGCCTTGAGAAAAGCACATGAACGTTGCCCAGCAAGCTACTCAGCTTGGAGCTTGGAGGAAGGGGATGGGTTCGGGGACAGGCACTGGCACGCTGGCACTTTGGCAGACCCGGGATGCCTTGGCAGCGGTTTTGCCAGCATGATAATCCGGACTTATCATCCAGGTAGACTTTGGACCAACTGTGGCGGCCTCACTCCCTCTGCAGCGGAATGCCTGCCTTTCTCCATGTGTCTCGACCGGCCCCCCACCTGCGTCAAACGAGCAACTGGTTGTTTCACTTGCGACATCGCGGGCATGGCGGGCTAGTGAGTACCAGCTGACGATAGGTGTCCAGTGATGGGGTTGAACAGCTCACGGCGGTGGTTGGTTGTGTTCACTACGATCGACCGGATCTTCGGTGTGGGTTATCCGAATAAGCTCCGACGAACTGCGCAATCGTGGCGAAAGAATGCGTGCTGAGTTGGTATGGTTGCCGATGTTCTTCTGCTCGACGGGTCTGCCGGTAGAGGCCGTAAGCCGGGTCAACGCGGCCAAAGTTGGGGAAGCTCTGAGGTCGTGGGTGATCAAGTTCAAACCGTCGAAACTGCGTTTGATCAAGCCGACAACGAGCTCTTATCCTAGCGCACCGGAATCGTCGGAGGCAAGCTCGCCTTTCGTTGCATGAAGCTGGCTTCGAAAGTGCCGGTGTCAACCAGAGACCGGCTGGGGCCTTTCTTCGTTTTCCCGGCCGGTAACGGGGCAGCAGGTCCATGTGCTGGCTGCTCAGAGTGCAGGCTAATGGAGCAGCTCAGCCGAGCCGAGCAAGCCAAAGGGTGTCGTGGGCTTGCCGTAGTGTAGCAATGTTTCACTCCGCAGGGCGGCCTCGAGCTACCCCAAGGCCGTCTGTCTCAGACATTAGACGACGGCATAGGCGGCCAATCAACCGGCGACGGAGGCTTCCCCAGACGGAGGTTGCTGGATGGCTGATTCAGACGTTCGTGGCGATGGGCAACCAGAACCAAGCACAGCAGCAAGTTGAGAGGGTTGCATAGCCATCAATCTCTGTCTTTGGTGATGGCGGTCGGTCGACATACGACACGGCGGACGGCGGTGTCACGGAGCCAAGAAAGTTGCAAAACGGCCGGGTGAGGACGGCATTCCAAACGGCGTGCCCCACTGTCCTGAAGAGGAATAAAGTGTGATCATGCGCATGCGCAGGAAAAAGACAAGGAGGAGGGGTGATCTGTTGACCACGGTATCACCAAATGCAGCCAGAAAATCCCACAATCAAGCAGGAAAGGCGAGGGGAAGGATGCAGCATGACTGTCCGCTGCAGCGAGGCCAGTCCATCAGGGTTCGTACCTTGCCTTGCCCTGACTTTTCCGTGTAGTGTACTCAATCGAAGTACTGCGTAGTTGGTATGATGTGTAAGTCGCCTTCAACGTGGGATGACGAGAGTGGTGGGGATGGAGACCAAATGGGGCTCGACAAGAGGAAGAACAGGGCGGGAAATCTTCAGCCCAGCACCAAGAACCAAGAACCTTGGAAACCATGAGCAAACTAACGAAGCTTGTGGAAGCAAGGCAAGAGCGACCGGCTGGACCGCAAGACTGGGAAAGAGTGACTTGAGAGAGGGAGGGTGCGATGATGTCTCTGCTGTAAGTGACCTTCCCGCCGGTGCCTCGATGTAGACTGGGCCAAGATGAATGTTCCTGCCTGGACCTTGAAACCCGACTTCCAATTTTATCTTCATTTGCCTCGTCTGCCAACTACACCGTACTTCCTCCCCCGCGAGGGAATAACGGAACCTACTCGGTAGACGATGGCGAATGACTGCCCAACGCATCCCATCGCCCTGATGTGACCTTACGTAAGGCAGACACTGAGCAGGGCGCGTGAGTGTCATCAGATCACGATCCGCCGACAGAGAAACCCAACAAGATGCAAGATCCTGATCAACCACTTACCTACTCCCGCCGTCCGTCCGACGTTGCTATCTCTCGACACACACCCCATCCAATCAAACGAGCCGAGCCACCATCTGTTCTTTGATGGGTGGTGCCGCCCGCCGCCGCTGCAGATTCACCTGCTGCACCGCCATGCCCTGTCAAATCATGCCTGCCTGGCAATCCGATACGATGCCTTCAACGACAGACACCATTCCCAGCCAGGCCACCCGAACCCTTTCCAAGTTCCCTCCCCCCAACCTCCGTGCACCCCCTCCGGTCATATGTATCAGAGACTGCAACGACGGCCCCGATTAATCAAGTGCCCTTTTTTTCTGCGCGATGCTGCAGTTCGCCAACCTAGATCAGGAAGATGGCGACATGCCCTGCAGCGAGATTGAGGAGAAGATGACGATGTCGCCATCCAGCCAAGCAGGGCTGTACGTGGTCTGATGAACACCTTTTCTGCGGTCCGCCGAAGATCCCATTTACCAACTCTATTTCTTCATCTCGGCCTGAGACGAGCTGCTAGTCTGCTGGTAATAGGCAATAATATAGCCCGTGATCTCCAGACCCGGGCGAACCTAGAATACTTCCGTCCGGCTCGCCTGGGAAAACCCACCCTTGGACGGGGCCTCAAATCGAAACCACCACCGATCTTGAGTTCGACGACAGGTCCTCGTCCGGCTCCGAAGCCTCGTCCCACGCAGCGATGAGCTGTTCTCCGGCTGCCGGGCCTCTCCCTAGAGCCCACCGCCAGCGTGACTGGCCACTGCGTGGGGCCCGAGATGGAAAATCTGCTGCGAATGCGACCTGTTCACTGTCCGACCCAGGTCGAAAGAAAAAAATAAAAAAGGAGAGATGGGACAGGGATCAGCTGACAGGGTTGTGGGGGGAGCAGTCATGAGGAGGGATGTACATCGTACGCGCAACCAGCACCTGGCAAAAGGCAAAGGCTTGTCGGTGCCCATTTGACGGCATAATTCAACAATGATTTTGGCTTCGGCCATCGTCCCCCCTTCCCTGGACGACGTCGGATCGCATTCCATGAGTGGCTCCCACGTCCCAATTCAACCGCACAACCCACGGAACTTCCAATGGTTTATTGAACGTATTGGCCGTCAAGAAGACCCTAGAGCGGACAAACCCAAGCAAGAACAGGCCGGAAGCCTTGCCGGTCCTCTCTCTAAGGACAAGCCCAGAAAGCCAGGCTATGCTCGCGCCGTTCAGGGGCAACCGCATAATAGTCGAGCATGACTCTCTGAACTCTCAAGTCCTTTCCGGTGGCTTGCTTGCGTCGTCAACCCCCTCATCCCGCCGCCGGCCGCCTGCTGTCTCCCGTCAGGCCGCGCCGTGGACACTCGTCGTACCTTGCGTAAGGTTAGGTTAGGTATGTTCTGTAAGGTACAGGACGAAGACAGGACAGCCCGTGCTTCGAGCTGACTGGGGATCAAATCTCGTTCACCATTCGGGGCACAATCCTGCAGGTTACGCCTCAGGCGGGAATGGGCCAAAGTTGGGTTAAATGGGAGATCGCGATGGTAGCGCCGCCGCTGGAACCCCGAAGCCAATAGTGGCCGACCCGGACGGTCGCCCCAAGGCTCTTTGTTGAAATGAAGCGCCGCCGTGTCCCATCCAGCGAAAGTGTTAGCTCGGCAGCGGCCGCAATTTACCGTCCTTGCGCATCTGCATCTGGCGCCGCCCCCCTTCCGTGTGGTTGAACCCACCAGCAGCAGATGGGCTAGGTACGCCAATATCCAAAGTGACGGACAACGGGTTTACGAGCCTCAATAGGGCCACCAGTGACCAAGGGACCTACTAGACTCGTGCGGTAGGACGGTCGGTCAGTGTCATACCTTTGGGGAGTCCAGACGGTGTCGAATGAATGAATATCGGAGGGGGCCTTGGGGGCTAGAGTCAGCCTCGCGCATCTTGGCAGGTCTGGACTGAAGAGATCTGTCTGGACGAGACGGGAGTGATCGTTCGGGGCCGCGAATGTCGGACGAGTTGGCGGCTGACCGCCAGAGTCAGAAGAGTGGCTATTTCCAGGGCGCATCTCAAGGACCGGAGGGTGGAGGTAGATTTAATGTATCCTGTTCTTGCGCTGTGGTCCTCGAATCTGCGAAAAGAACAACAACAAAAAAAAAATCCCCGTATGTATCTCTTTCTTTGGCCTGCTGCGCTGATCATGAGAGACAGGGAAGCCGGGCCCCCTACCCCCTACATCCCCGTCAGTCCCTGTCGGCAGGCTTGCAGGGGCTCTCTGAGAGAGGGCAAAGAACCAAGACTAGGCCTGGCGGCAACTAGGATTGTTTGGATCAAATATGCGGAATGGGTCCAAAAGTCAAGGACCCGGTGGATCTCCGATTGATTGGTAGTGGCACAGTGTCGGGCGGCTTTTGTTTCTGATTGTCATGAGAGTGGTGTCTCTCTCTCGTCTCCGTTACGGTAGGTGGGTCTCCCAATCGTGCTGGCCTCAGACGAGTCTTCTTTGAACGACTTCTCCTTTTTTTTTTTTTTTTTTTTTTTTTTTTTTTTTTTTTGCTGCTCTTGCTTGCCCGTTACGATGGCAGGACAGGTATGCAGCCGTTCTCTCAACGGTTCAAGGGTCAGGCTGGGTTTGCAGTATCCGTAGACGAATGGCAAAGGAGGTATCGCGCCATGCCACACATCTTGGTTCTGCATCAGATACAGATACGACACGCATCGTAAGAATTGCATCCGATCCGCGGGACCAAGGACACACGCCACGGAAGGCAGAGGCCGAAACGTTCTGGATAGCTATGTCGCATATGTCCGTACCGACCGCATAGTATTAGATAAGTAACTCGTTCCATGCATCGCGAGAAGGCAGAACGGCCGTTCCATGGGGTATCCGTGGACGGGACAGTCTGTGCTGTGTTCAATACGGGATATTCTGGGGGTTAGACCCCTCCTCCGAGATGGCGAGCGACACGCACACGGACAACGGTGGACGGTGACTGGCAGGTGGCGGACAGTTCGTTCGCAGGCCTTGCAGAGGAGGATATCGTGCCTCTGCGTGGAACGTACATGATGCAGCTGCAGATGGAGTTGCAGTCGTCGCAACGTGTGTGGGTGGTGGTGGTGTCCTTTTTCACACGATCTACCAAGTACTCGTAGCGAGACATCTGCGAGTATCTCTTCTTTGACCGCCGCATTTCATTGCCCGACTCAGACGTCTTGCGACATTCCTCGAGGGAAAAAATCCTCCTGCGCAGGCTGGCTTCTTGCCAATGAAGCGTCAGGATAAGGTGCGCGCAGCAGGCTTTGGATCGTCAATACCCGCTCAGGACCTTCACTTCACCTATTTTCCTTGGCCTAGCAGCAGGTCTGGCCTGAGTCACATGGTTTTAAAGAGGATGCAGCTAGCAAGCTAGCGGCACATCTCGAGGAGGAACAGCGGCCCAGTCACTCACCCCCGTTTTCTCCATCGTGGCCCTACGGCGTGGTTGGTTTAATAGGGGACCACCTTGGCTCCTCAATTTTCTGTTGTAAGGTAGATTTTTATTTTTTGCTTACCCGTTCGAGGTCCCGCCTCTTTTCGTTTTTGAACCATTGTGGATTCTGGGCCAAGTTTAACGAAACGAGTTTGTCTCTTGTTCCTTTTCTGAAAAGTGACCTGACACTTGGGCGGGAGGAACAAAGGCGCCTGTCGCAAGATGCCCGTAGTGAGATGGACCCCTTCCCCTTTTTTACCCTAACGAGGAGGAAAGGAGGGCTTTCTTTGGCGATCGCCTTCTTATTGTGAGAGTCGTGGGCAACGGTTTTCAGGGAACGGTACAGTCAGCGGGTGGGAGGCGAAAACGGTGGTGCAGTCGACGGAATGCCTAGCCATGCCGGCACTTGGCCATGTGCTCTCATGTGGTAGGGCAGAGGACGACGGTCTGACAGTGGGGGATTGGCGTACATCGTCCAACAGGTGTGTACACGTAAGTAGTGGTGGTGGTGATCTATCGGTTCTGTTTCGCGCTCATTACGGCGAGAATATGCCTAGCAGAACTAGATGCAGCCCCAGCGCAGCCTGTGGGAGCTGTCTGTCGGTCCTCGAGACTCGGGGATTCAGGACTGTTCCAGCAGATTCAGTGCCGTGAGTGCTTCGAGCGGCGATCTCATCAGAGCTGTCTCGACGAAAGGGCGCGAAATGGGCGGTGGTGGGATGCGTGCAGGACCTACATCTCGTGTAGGGTACCTAAGGTAGCGGCTAGAGGTGGGCTCCAGTAAGAGTGTGGTTGCCATGCAATGCCTGGCCTGCATGCAATGCACGGGAATGGAGTGCATCTACGGCACCCCTCGAGGTGCAATGACGTCCGTCATGGGCTGGCTGCAGGACATCACGCGAGTCTGGCCGGAGCTGATGCGGTCTCGTTTTAGGATTTTTCTGTGCATTTATGGGTTTTTTGTCGTATTGTTTCGAAAGGGGCTTCCAGACCGCCGAGAGAAGGACGAAGAAGCCGCCAGCAGAAACAGTGTCGTGTAAAAACTCCCAAGGGCCGCATGGAATGGCATCGTTATCCGTCCATCCGCCCCGTTCGCCCATCCACTTTCGATCGTCGCGGCTTCAGTTTCTGGCCATCGAATGTAACGGTATCCGGTACAGAGTAGATGAGCATGATGCGCTGTTGTCAAAAGGAGGTGAGCGGGTAGCAGTCGCAGAGTCGCAACGACAAACATGTTCAGATACATGGCTGAGCCCACAGTGCGAGTAGTCTGAGGACAGTCAGTCCATGGCACGCATCAGTCGATGTTGATGGCCGAGGACCCTGGGTGGTGGTGCTTCGGCATCCCAGGCGGTTTCTGACCTTAATTACACATCCCGTCGGTGATAAAACACAGCAGCAAGCAGGTCTGCGTCTGCCGTGCTGCCGCCGCCGCAGCGAGACTGAGAGAGGAAGAGAGTGCGGTGGACGAGGGCGCCCCTTTACTTTGGGCTCCTCCGAACGGTACCTTATCTTGAGTGGGCGTCCAGGCCCAGGTTCAGGTCTGGGTTCAGCGCGCATCCAAATCACCCAGCCATCTCCCGTGGTCCACCTCGTGGGAGCTGTGTGGTTTGTGGTGGTTTGTTAGTCCGGCCTCGTCAAACGGCGAGACGGTTGGCTGCTAGGGGTTGCTGGGCTGACGGCGCGTAAAAGTGTGAAGGTGCATCTGGCACTGCTGCGACCACCCAGCCTTTTGCATTTATGATTCGTATGGTGGTGGTGATAAGGGGCAGAGAGCTGAGAGCGAGAGTCGCATATACGGTATCCGTAGGTGAGGCAGGCCAACAAGCAGAGAAAAGCAACTTTTTTGCAGATTGGAAGAAAAAAACGAGATAGGACGGCGACTAACGTCTGGCAATGGCGGCCAAAGTGGATCTCGCATGGCATGTTCCCGGCCAAGCAGCAGGGTCCAGGCAGGCGCACCCCTCGCCCGTCGTCGACCCCTGACGCTGGCCGTACTGTGGAAAGGCTCGCTCTGAGTCGATGGGTACGTATCTCGTCTCCCGTGGTGGATGTACATGCAGCGACGGGTCTTGCAATTTCGTCCTACTCGCTTGCGTGCAGCACGGGCCAGCCTTTCTCGCACCTGGCCAACTGAGCAACACCAAAAGAGCCCAAAGTCACCAACATCGCACCAAGCAACGACAGGGAAGGAGCTACCTGTGCACACTCTGAGCAGCCAGATGCCCATATGGCCCCACTCGCCAATTAGAGTACCTGCGCCAATGAGAGGTACATGTGCCAAAGTAGATTTCCCACGGGACGTGCTCCGTCAAGTACCCTTTTTTTTCTTCCCCTTCCCCTGTCGTTCTGCCTTTGCTGCCCTTTTTTTTCTTTGCAGACGAGGGAAACATATCAAATTGCATCTGAGAGCGCAGCCAGTGAGTGTGCCGTTTGACACTGACTGCTGTCTCTGCTTGCCTGCCTCAACGATAGGTGATGCCAGGGCCGCCACAGCGAACCACCACCGGGAAAGCACCACCCACCCCCCTCCCCACCCAAAAGTATCCGTACGGGACGGAGACCTCACCTGCCCATGCCTGCCAGTCGCACCTTCCCATCGTCGAACCTCACCTTATGCCTTCTCTCAAGACTCATAGCGCATTCGTACACAGTAGACAGCTGCTCTTTCTGCCCACGGCGGCAAACCAGACAGTAGACCTCCTGCCGCAGGGAACAAACAATTCCAACAGCTTCTGCTACTTACCATAACCTTGCTCGTGACCGTTTCATACCGTATCGCACCCAACGGACACTGCTGCCCACCTGAAGCTCTCCCGTCGTCGTCGCACCTGTCCTCCGTCTCGTCTTTCTTTCTGCTCGAGGTGGGCTTGTGCCTAAGGTACCCTGCCTTCCTCTTTCCCATTCAACGGGCGACGACTCACACTGAACCAGTCATTTTCACTCCCTCATCCCTCCCTTCTCTCTCTCTCTCTGCTCTCCCCACGCCCACTCACTCCCACTTTGCACACCACCCACCACTCCCCCTCCTCGCACACACTCCTTGGACGCTTCTTTCCCTGCGCGCACTACGCAAGGTAGCCCGGAGAGCCACTCATCAACGGGGCCACGCCTCTTTTCCCTCCTTTCGCAAGGGACCTTGACTGGACCTGACTGGACCTGGGCCGTGTACCGCGTACCGTGTGTTTGAAGCTCCTCTCCATCAAACCAGGCCTCCTGGCAAGGGCAAAAGCCGCCTCTTGTCACGCCTTTTGCAATAAGTAGCCCCAGCGTCCCGCTCAACCTCCCATTTTTCTTCTCTCCCTTTCCCGTCTTCCCTCTGCCACCATTCACAGGTCTTCTTTTTTTCTGCCATTATTCCCAAGAGATCTTCTTGAATCCTAAATCAAGAGATCCTTACCCACCCCCCAACCAACGACCATAACAGTACTTTTATTAGTACTTTTGATTTACACCTTTTCATTGTGATACCCAAGTCGACTTTAAGATACCCAACTCCCCTTTTCTTATAACACCACATCAACACAATGGCCGAAGAACAGAAGCCCGTCGAGGTCAAGGAGACTGCTCCTGTCACCACCACCGACGCCCCCGTTGCCGCCGAGACGAAGCCTGCCGAGACCACTGAGACTCCCGCCGCCCCTGCTGCCACCGAGGAGACACCGGCTGCCGCTACCGAGACCACCGCCGATGCCCCCGCCGCTGAGGCTGCTGCCGCCACTGAGGAGGCCAAGAAGGAGGTCGTCCCCGTCGAGGAGGGTACCCTTGAGCACAAGGGCCTCAACTTCCCCAAGTAAGCCCATCTAAATCCCCCAGACTCGATCTCAAAAACTTACACGTGCCTCCTAGGAACTTCATCTACTCCAAGGAGTTCTTCTGGTTCGGATCTGACGCCGTCGAGTCTAAGAACCTGTCTTCTTACCTGAAGACCGAGAAGTCTGCCGAGACTGCTCACCGCAACGCCGCCTGGGCCTCTCACACCGGCAAGGGTCTTCTTTTCTTCGGTGACAAGACCGCCCCCCAGGGTGTCATCAACCTGGTATGAATACAACGCCTCTTCGCGAGTGATGAACAATCAAGCTAACAATCTCCCAGGCTGATGCCGCCGAGCCTGCTGCCGATGGCGCCAACAAGTTCCACTTCACCGCCAAGGGCCACAAGCACGTTTTCAAGGCCGCCAACGCTGAGGAGCGCGACAACTGGATCTCCCAGCTGAAGATCAAGATCACTGAGGCCAAGGAGCTTGCCTCCACCGTCACCGAGACTGAGGCTTACAAGACTGCTCTCGAGAGCTTTAAGCCCGCCAAGAAGGAAGAGAAGAAGGAGGAGAAGGCCGCCGAGGTCCCTGCTGCTGACGCCGCTGTCGCCACTGAGACCCCCGCTGCTGAGGCTGCTGCTCCCGCTGCCACCGAGGAGGCTGCCAAGGAGACCCCTGCCGTTGAGGAGCCCAAGAAGGAGGAGCCCAAGCGTCGCTCCGCTAGCCGCAAGCGCGCCTCCATCTTCGGCAGCCTGCTGAGCAAGAAGGAAGAGTCTAAGAAGGAGGAGAAGAAGGAGGAGGAGACCGCTACCACCGAGACTCCCGCCGCCGAGGCTGCTGCCCCTGTTGAGGCCGCTGCTGCTACTGAGACTCCTGCTGTCGAGACTCCTGCTACTCCCGCCGCTGAGACCCCCGCTGCCACTGAGGCTGCTGTTGAGGACAAGCCCGCTGAGACCCCCAAGGAGGAAAAGAAGCCTGCTCCCCCTACCAAGCGCAACTCCATCTTCGGTGTCTTCGGCAAGAAGGAGAAGAAGGCTCAGGCCGCTGCTGAGGCTGAGGCTCCCGCTACCCCCGCTAAGGAGGGTGAGGTCACCCCCGCTGCTGAGACCGCCCCTGTCATTCCTCCTGTTGAGGCTACCACTCCCCTCGCCGTCGACGTCTCCAACCCCAGCACCGTCCCCGTTGAGACCAAGGAGACCACTCCCGCTACCAACGGCGAGACTCGCCCCGAGCTGAAGGCCGAGAAGCGCAAGTCTTCCCTCCCCTTCGGCTTCGGCAAGCGTGACAAGTCTCCCGCTGCCAAGTCCCCTGCCCACTCTGACAACGAGGAGGGTGAGAAGACCGAGAAGACCAGCGCCTTCTCCAAGCTCCGTGCCACCATCAAGGGCCGTGGCAAGACTGCCGACAAGCCCGCTGACAAGCTCGAGAAGACTGAGGAGAAGCCCGAGGAGCCCGCTGCTGAGGCTGCCAAGACTGAGGAGACTCCCGCCGCCGAGACCTCCAAGGCCACCGACGAGCCTGAGAACAAGCCCGAGAACGTTGCTTCTTCCACTCCCGCCCCTGTCACCGCCGCCGCATAGAGTGCTACAACGAGTTCGAAGGAGCTTCCCCGCAAGTGGAGGTTTGAGTACAGCTCTGAATGACCAAAAAATGAAACAAAAACCACATACAAAAATTGCACGCATCGGATCGAAATCGGAGGAAGAGCAACATCACGTGATAACTCATTTCACTTGGATGGGTTTGTTCGGGAATCGGATCTGCATTTCAAGATACCCCGTCAAGACTGGTTCTACCTGATACCCTTTCCTATTTCCCTCTTTACAGCACACGCATCAGAAGGCGAAATTCGGCGGGAGGTGATTCCGTTCCACATTCAGTCTTTTCGAATCATTTCCTGTCTGTTTGGCTTTGCTTTGTTTTGTTTGTTTTTACCAGTATCGTGCTTTGATGCTTTGATACCCAGTTATACCCGTCGCTCCAGACAAGAACACGAAAAAGAAAATATCCACGACAAAAAAAACGAAGAAGCCTTAGGTCGACAGGATGGACGGACCTTATTGCGTTGGTTCTACTCTCGGGCTGGGGTTAGGAATCGTCAGACTCGAGTTTGGAGATGCTGTTGGTGGAAAAAGATTGCATGGAACCGTCTGTGCCATGCCACTAGGGCTGGTATCAAATTGTTCGCATTCACTTAATACTTAATAGAAGTTCGTTGCGTCTGCATTCTGTCTGTCAGTGTAATGTGCCTCGTGACTGAGTGTAGTGAGTCAGTTCCTGGTGCTCGGGGCTCCTGCGCTCAAGCGTACTTCCGTCTCGATCTCGTACGCGTCTTTGACGTTTTGACATGTGCAAACGGTCATGTCGTCGATCCTTGGCGCGCATGTCTAAGCACCCGCATCCCCTCCCAACCTGAGATATCGAGGTCCAGAAGATCAATAAGCGTGAAACGAATGCTACGCTACGTTTGACACGATGGTGATCTCACAACAGGTCCAACAACAACATATTTCCATCTGCCGCATTGCCTTGGATGTCGCCTTCGCAGTTTGGGATGTGCTTCAGGAGACTTTCTGGACGGCAAGGCAGATTTTCTGTCATGGAAGGATTGTAGAATTTGAAGGTTTCGATTGCAGGATGCTGAATGCGGCGTGCGTACTGCACGGCACGGTGATTACGTACGATATATCTGCGTCTGACTTACACAGTATGCGTGCGTGCAGGAAGATCAGACCTTGCCCTGTCTGTGGTTTGCCCTGTCTGTGGTTTGCGGCGTTCGGGGTTTAGATCTCTCTTTTGCGTCACTCGCGTTCGTATTATCATCCCCTCCTCCTTTCTGCAAAGCGGAAGAAGTGAGGCGAAAGGGACGGGTTTTGCGCCTGCAGGTTGAGTACGGTGGGTGGTCACGAGACGGGGCGATTTTTGGGTGTTTGAAGTTGTATGCAACCCAGCGTTTGGGAGACGGTCATGCTCCCGATAGAAGGTGTTTCCATTTTCGGATGAGAGCGAAGGAGTTTGCAGATCAACACGAGCGGTTGATGGAGGTTGTATTCTATAATTGCTCCCAAGGCGATGGTGATACGTCGAGGGGAGGCGAGCGGTGTTGTGTTGGGCAGGGATGTCGAGGGACAAAGCATGGAAAATCGCGACCCCTCAAGGACAGAGCTTCAATGGGAAATCTTTTTGAAATGGGTAGTCGGGAGGACGGACGAACGGTGGGCTGGTGCTTTTCCCACTTCCCACGCAAGAAGACACTTGGGACTTTTCACCCCCTTCTTTTGGAAACGGTGGTGTGTTTGCGGCAGAGATGGTCTCGTGAGTTTTGGAGCGGGGAGGGTTGGGGTTCGTCACTAGGCCTCTGCGTTCGGTGGTACAACGCGAGATGGGTTTGGTACTTTGAGGTGAGGTACTCTTCCTGCTCGAGGGACTTTGCTTTACTGGTCTTTATGTGCTTGGGCAGCAAGCTGGGAAGGAGCTGAAGGGAAGTTGGGACCTATGGATGAACCGAGTTCAACTGGACTTTTTTTGCTGAGGAGGAGGTGGATGGGCACGGTCGTTGGTTAGCACGTGTGATGTTCATGTTGTGAAATGGGTTTGCGCTGTTGTGATGGCAGAGTTTAGGGATGATGAAGCTTGGAGTGATCATGAAGTCTTCTCAGAGCCCCTGCTGTACGGTTATCGGTAGGCTTTGGGGTGCATTCTTCACCAACAATTCCGAACAGACTTCTCGGACGTTGTTTTCTCTCGAACAAGCGGGTCGTAGTCGACTACAGTCGGAAATTTTCTGTCAAAGCGGAACTGCTTTTCCTCTAACCTCCCAGACCCATGTGGGGTTTCCGTTATCAAGCAATCAAGAAAGCGTAGTGTCTAGAACCTCGAAAGTGGAGAGGGTCTTTTCGTGGGTAAGAAAAAAAGCCACTTTACCATGCAGTAGTCCTGTGGGTTTGTCGTTGGGCTCTGTATTAAGGCTCGGTGGGGATTGTTGATCGTGTGTTTCCGTGGTGGAGGTGAGCGTGACGTGTTGATGGCGGGGAGCGGGAGAAGGTCCGACTTGCAGATTTGATGAGTGGCAGAGAGTCTTAGAGTTGGGATGGGAAGTCTTCGTAGTTCTTCGTAGTAATTTTTCTACTGTGTGCGATTGTCGTATATGGGATGTCTGAGGACGTGGCCCACATGAATGATCTTGCCCCCAGCATCATCGTGAAGCGGATTACGAACATGCCCCAAATCGATAGTGCGTTGTACTCATATCTCGGCGGTATCGCATCATAATTCCCGAGCCTAGTTGATGGCTGCTTTATCTTCTTGCCTTGAGGCTACCCCGATATTGTTACGTTGATGAGCCCGAAGAATGCCAAAGCCACGATCCTGGGGATGCATGCCACCAATAGAGCCGGTTCTGGATCGGGCCGTCGGATGTATGCTTAAAGGCAATCCAGTCCGTTACTTGATACGTCGCCACCATGTCTAGATAACAACATCAATGGTCTACGGAACTATCGCTGCGCCCGCTTGCTGATTTGACCGAAAATAACCTCTCAATTTTCATGGCGATTCCAAGAATCTCTGCGACTCCGCATTCGTGTAAGTCGACGTTAGAAAGGGGCTATCATGGAGACGGGCCAACATGGGCATCTCGACGTACCAGGAACCGCTCAGCACAGTTGTCCTGCCGAATGGAGCTTCCTGTCAATATTTCTTCGCCGTCATCGTCATGAATAACACTTCAAGATCTCCATGTACAGTATGCTTATCGAGCCGAGTCAAAATACGCCCTCAAGCCACTGACCCGTCCATTCCGGCACACCATGATAAGCTTCAGGTCATGCCGCGCGGAGGAGAGCCCAAAAGGGTTGCTATACTTCAATAATATACAAACCAATCGCGTGCCCTCTTTCCTTCGGAGACAGTAAATAGCCCCCTAATGTCTGTGAAATCGTTTGAAACTCCATGAGAAGAAGCGGGCAACAACGATCGTGATGCGGATCTACGGCCAACGCCCCGTCGGATGGAGGATCAACACCCTCATCTGCGCCATTCTGGTGTGGTTGATGACGGTGCTGCTGTGGGTGCTCCTCCTGACGTCCTTCTCCAAGAACCACGACCTCTCGGACATGCCGCCCTTCTACGCCGCCGACTGTCACGACACACGCAGGGTCATGGTTGTTGTCCGCCTCCTCGTCGGCGCCCTCTCGACGCTGGTCATCGTGTCATCGTACATCTTTATGCAGCTGTTGGTCAGCCCGACACGGGAAGACGTGGACAGGGCCCACGCCCAGCGCAGGTGGATGGACATCGGCTGCATGTCCGTCAAAAACCTGCGCTTCATCTCCAACGGGCGGAGGGTCCTGTTCGTCCTCTTCGGGCTGATATGGATCCCTTTTCACCTGCTGGCCCCGGCTTCCGTCGCCGAGACGGCGCGGACGACGCCGTGGGTGACGGTCCTTGCGACGGAGTCCTTCCTGTCAGGGGGGAAGTACCACCTGCCCGGCCTCGGATTGGGAGCGTACCTGCAAGACACGCCTGGTTTCTATTCAAACGACCTCAACATGTCTGTTCCGGAAGCGGTGGAGTACATTGCTGCCCACGCGACCGGGTGGGAGCGTCTCAGCGGCAGGGAATGCTTGCAGAAGTACGAATATTGGGTCAACGTCGATAAGAGACGGCACGTGGTGGCCGTCATGTCTACGGATGATTGGGACGGCGAATTCCTTGACAGCCTCTCCAGTGTCTGGTACGCCGGCATCTGTGGCTTTGAGGCAAACAAGCAGGATCTGCCGTGCGGCGGTCTCACCCTCGGCCTGAACGTAACCTCAGATAGCGTTAACGGGACGTACGAGGGTGTCTCCATCGTCTCGGACAACAGGCCGAGAGTGCCCACCAGAGGAGCATCGAGCAAGGCCGAGATCGACGGGATGGTGGACGAGCACGACAACTGGATCATCCCATGGTACGCAAAGGACAACCTCCACAACACCCCGGTGCTGAGGAAGAACCTGACCGTCAAGTACTGCCTCTCGGAGCCGTTCCCGACTCACTGCAAAGCCCGCGTCAGCAACACGCTGTTCCTCGCCATCTGCCTCCTCGCCCTCGCCGTGAGCACCTTGTGCGCGGTTGCCTTGCGTATTCTCTGGGGCCAGGACCGCCTGGTTGCCGTCGGCGACGCCGTGGACTCCTTTATACGACGCCCGGATATGACGACGAGGGACATGTGCACGCTGGGCTGGCGCGACTTCTCTTCGACCACCATCGAGCGACTGCAGAAGCCGAAGATGGAGGGCTGGGTCCACAGCCAACGACAATACGTACGGCGACGAGGACGCTGGGGAGATTCCGTTCACGTCTCTGACTGGGTGAAGTTGCTGTTGCCCGGTGGCGTGGGCTTCATCATCTGTCTTTTGTCCTTGATTTCCTTCGTTGAGGCAGGGTGAGAGCACCTCGTGTGCCATTCTAAACAGCTTTGCTAACAGGCGGCTACCAGGGGCGGATGGCAGAAGGCGCTTTCTGCGAGCATTTTCGGGCAGAATTCCAGCAACCCCATCCTCATGATGAAGTATCCGTCCGAGAGTTTGCGTGCCTTCATGGTCATGCTGGCTTCCAGGCCTATCGGGGCCTCGTTGGTCGCCACCATGCCACAGCTTCTCCTGGCCATCCTGCCCCTGATCTTGCACCACACGTACACGCGCATGTTCATCGCCAGGACATGGTCTTCCTACGCCACGAGATTCAAGACATTGCGTGTCAACGAGCGCAGGGGTCAGCAGAGAGAAAATCATTTCTTCGAAATTCCCTCCAAGTATTTCCTCAGCTTTGTAACCATCGGGACGTTGACCCGCTGGCTGTGCTCGAATGCAATCTACGTCATACATGTCGAGTGTAAGTCAACCCAACCAAACCCCCCTATGATGCCACTGACCTGTTTTGAAGCATTCCATGCCGACCCGTCGACCGTTGAACCGTACCATCCGTACGTCAACGTCTTCGTCTCTCTCAAGGCGGCGCTGGGGACCATTATCACGCTCTTCTTCATCCTCGTGACTCCCATCTTCATGGCGCTCATTCCTCTGCCTGGCGAGTCTGTTCTGGTCGGAAGCTGCTCGGCGGCCATATCGGCAAGTTGTCATGTCATCGAGCCGGAACATCTGCAACGAAGGACACCAGGTGAGAAACAGCCGGAGCTTGTCCATCTGGAATCAGATACATCCATGGCCAAAGAATATCAAAAAGTCAAGGTGTCTTCAGTCGATGGCGATTATGAGAGTAGGCCCGAATATGATTGGAGAGCTGAGCTGGCGGAGGGGAGGATTCGATGGGGTGTTTTGCGGGAAGCGCGGTCAGCAACAGACCGTGGAGGTAATTTGGAGGGTTTGGCCCAGGTCCTTTCGTTCGGATCGGAGGAGACGTATCTTGGGAGTCCCAGAGAGGATGAGTTTTATGGCGGCACGAGACTTTGAGAGTCTTCATAGCGACCCTGCCCTAACATTTGGCTTATGGACTTTGGCGGATGATTGAACTGAACATTTGACTTCTTTTGTTTGGAAATATCTGACCCGTGTAAATTAAACTCCTGACCCAGGGTTGCCCGCTAGATTTTCTTTGCAATCCTTCACAATCCTTACTTTTGCAGGGGCTGGCCCATACCGCCGTACGTAACCATCTTCGTGATCTGGTACTCTGAGATGCCATACAGAGATCCCTCCCTGCCGAACCCGGACTCCTTGACACCGCCAAACGGCGCGGCGGGGTCCGAGATGAGACCCGTGTTGACGCCGACCATGCCGACCTCGAGGTGCTCCGCCACGCGGTGCACGCGCTGGATGTCGCGCGAGAAGAAGTACCCCGCCAGCCCGACGTTGGTCGCGTTGGCCAGCCTGACGACCTCCTCCTCGGTCTCGAATGCGAACAGGCCCGCGACGGGGCCGAAGGTCTCCTCCTCGGCCATGGCCATGTCCTTGGTCATGCCGGTGATGACGGTGGGCTCGTAAAAGTTGGAGCCGAGGCCGTCGAGCTTGTGGCCGCCGACGACGACCTTGCCGCCCTTCTTCTCGGCGTCGCGGATGTGCGCGTCGACCTTGTCGATGGCGCGGTCGTGGATGAGGGGCCCGTGGGTGACGCCCTTCTCGAAGCCGTTCCCGACCTTGAATTTCTCGACCTCAGCGGCGAACTTCTTGGCGAACTCGTCGTAGACGCCGCGCTGGACGTAGATGCGGTTAGCGCAGACGCAGGTCTGGCCCGAGGAGCGGAACTTGGAGGCGACAGCACCAGCCACAGCGGCGTCGACGTCGGCGTCGTCGAAGACGATGAAAGGGGCGTTACCGCCCAGCTCGAGGGACAGCTTCTTGAGGGTGCCGGAGCACTGCTTCATGAGCAGCTTGCCGACGTTCGTGGAGCCGGTGAAGGAGATCTTCTTGATAGTGGAGGAGGTGGTGAGGGCCTCGCCGACCTCGGGGGTGTTGTCGAGGGCCGTGACGACGTTGATGACGCCCTTGGGGATGCCGGCGCGGTGGCCGAGCTCAGCGAGGGCGAGGGAGGTGAAGGGGGTCTCGCCGGGGGCCTTGCAGACGACGGTGCAGCCCGAGGCGAGGGCAGGGCCGATCTTGCGGGTGATCATGGCGGCGGGGAAGTTCCATCTATAGAAGTCTTAGTATTGTGAATGAAGGGGAAGTGTTCAGGTCTGAGAGCATACGGGGTAATCAGACCGCAAACACCAACGGGCTCCTTGATGGTCCACACACGGTTTCCGGGAACAGAGGACTGGATGGTGTCGCCGTAGATACGGGGCGCCTCCTCGCTGAACCACTCGAGGAAGTTGGCGGCGTAGGTGACCTCGCCCTTGGCGTCGGCGACGGGCTTGCCGTTCTCCCAGGTGATGAGGGTGGCGAGATCCTCGGCGTTCTCCATCATGAGATCGTACCAGCGGCGCAGCAGCTTGGAGCGCTCGCGGCCGGTCTTGGTGCGGAAGGTCTCGAACGCCGTGGAGGCCGCGGCGATGGCGGCGTCCGTGTCGGCCTTGGTGAACTCGGGACATGTTCCGATCTTCTCGCCGGTTGCCGGGTCTGCTCTGGATCAGCCTCCGGGACCGATTGCGGGGTTCATGTTCATGGTGGGATGGACGCGACAAACGTACCAGTGATTGCGAAAGTCTTGCCTGACTTGGCCTTGATCCACTCGCCGTTGACGTAGCAAATGTCCTGCTTCAGCAGCGACGGATCTTTGAGCTGCAAGTGTTCAATATCAGTTACCCGGGTCCAGGTAGGGCGGGAGCTATGTTCGTGTGGAGATGTACCTTGGGAACCATTGTTGAGGCTGCACGGAGTGAGAAGGGAATGAACGGTGTCCGGATGGATCTGAGTGAAGCTCTCGCGACGAATCTCGACGCCGGAGCGACGGCTTTTTGTAATGCGATAGGCATGGTGGAGAGCCGAGGCAGGATGGATGACGATGAAGAAGCTCTTAGCTCGCACAGTGGTTGGAGCTGCGGAGATGGGATGCGGGGAGGTTGTAGTGGTGGTGGTGGTGGTGGCCTTTGGGTGATCTGGGCGTGCTTCAACACTCCTATGCTCCCGGTGAGGCCTTTTGGGGAGGTCAGTTGGGGTTTATGATGCGTTTATGATGAGTTTTTCACACTCGACAACGCTCAATGGCAGTTATCGCAAGAGTTGTAGTGTTTGAGCGATAACGGAGAGCTGCGAGCTGCCATTCCAAGTGACGCTCGATGACGTCCACCCCACATCAACCGGCCCGGTTGTTAAGGGACCGGCAAGTTCGCGCGCTAAGATACGGTATCGCTCAGGCAGACTGCCGGGGATTGATACCCGCGGGTCGCTAACAGATATTAATTACTCAGTCCAGGACACTGATGAGGGCTCCACTGGAGCTCCAACATGCTTCATCTTTTTAACACCTCCGGACGCTGCACCGAAAGCTTCAAAATCATCTATTGACAGTTAGATTTTCATTTAACGCACCCTACACCATGGTAGCCTTTTAAGCACCATATGACATTTTTCCGGGAAAAAAAAAAAGACCCAGCTGGGTCTTTGTAAACCTTGAGCTGCTTCAATCTAGGCCGTTCGTCTCATGTTCCAAGACTTTTTGAGACAGACGCCAGCATGAGAGCTTCCCATAACCCTCTGCAGGGTCCCATTTGACATACATCTACAGCCTCACTGGCCTTGGTCTCGCCGGTCTCGCCATGTTTCTCGCCATGCTCCCAAGAAAGGGTCTCGGCCTCCCCCGCTCGGAGAAATACAAAGCACACCAGTCATCCTGAAAGCCAAGCTCTTCATATTGCCATTCAGTGGTGATCTCGCCCCGTTTCTGACAGCCCGGCCGACCTGCATGCCGTCATGCCCACAGCACCGTTGCCCCCGCGCCTTCCCGCCAGACTGAAGATGAAAACCCGTTGCTTCCCCGCCTCCGCGTGCGAGTGTGGTACCCGATGAATGATCATGCGGGGAAGCTTATTGCTACCTTCCACCACCTCCAAGCTGAGTGTCTCTGAAACTGTTTCTTAGCTTTCGTCATGTCGGCCCGCGAGACTATAAGTGCCGTGGCCTCGGCCATGAGCGATGAGCTCTGGTGTCTCTTCGCCACATACATACCCAGCATCAACATGGTCAAAGGGCCCCGAACACTGCTTTCCGCTGCGGCCTTGGCGCCGAGAGCCTCCGGTCTCCATCCCGTCCCGGGACCTGAGAGTGCCAGTGCCGTCTTCGACGCCTTCCTAAGTTACTCGCTTGAGTTTGCCTTCTTTCCAGATTTTGCAGGTAGGCGTCAGATCATGAGGATTGTCAAGGGTAGGGCTCACCAATCTGCTAGGAAACAAGTCCTCCCCCAACACCTTCTCAGATAACTTGTTGGTGAACTTGGGCAATTTGCAGGGCACTCGACCTTACATTCGTGTTGGCGGAAACACACAAGACTACGCCCTCTACGACGAATCACTTCCATACGCCGTCAACGGAACCTATGACTTCAATCGATCCAAGGACTATCCGACCACGATCCACATAGGCCCATCATTCTTTGAATCTTACAGCACCTTCCCGGACACCAAGTTCACCCACGGCTTCAACCTCGGACTAGGCGCGAATCGCTCAGAAGGATGGGAGACTCTGATTGCCACCGTACCGCTAGCCTGTAAAGCCATAGGTGTCGACAACCTCGATGTGTGGGAGTACGGCAATGAGCCCGACCTCTTCTCTACTTCGGCCCAAGGTCCCGTTCGGCCTTCGTCGTGGAACGAATCCATTTATGTGGAGCAGTGGCTCAACGGCACCCGGGAGATCGCCTCCGTCCTGGCCGAAGCTTGCCCTGAGTTCCCGGCCCCAGTGTTCATGGCCCCTTCGAACGGAGGAACAGGAAACAGACTCCGCGCCCCGGCGCAGTGGGCTGCTGGACTGAACACAGACGACAACATCGCTCTCTTCTCGAGTCACAACTACATCAGCGGCGCCGAAAGCCCTGGGGTCACTCTGCAGGGTACCCTCATGAACCACACTCGGACTGTCCAATCTGTTCAAGCTCATGAGAGGGAGTACGCCAACATCACATCGCGCTTCGATGACGTGCCGCCGCAGATCCTGGGAGAGCACAACTCGCTCTACAACCAGGGCAAGCCGGGGCTGTCAAATTCGTTCGGTGCGGCTCTATGGGGTGTCGACTTTAACCTTTATGCTGCCACGGTTGGCATCAAACGGGTTCATTTGCACATGGGCACTGACTATCGAGTACGTATCGTTACCTAGACAAAAGAACTTTGCTGACATGAAGCAGTACGCGAGCTGGCAACCGGTCAGTACAGAGACGACATCTATCGGGACCAAGGCCCCCTATTATGGCAACGTTGCCATCGCTGCTTTCATCAACCCAGGCCTCTCCTCCGAGCCCGTCTCTGTCGCACACGTCCCATTATCAGACGACAACGAGAGGTCCTCCGCCTACGCAGCCTTCCAAGGAAGCGATCTGACGCGTGTGCTCCTGATCAACTTGCAAGCATACAACTCCACACTCGGCGGTACCGGTACAAGCCCAGACCCTGATGCTCCAGAGCGTCCGACCTTCTCGTACGCCTTTGAGGTCCCCTGGCAAGATGGCACGGCGAAGGTTCAGCGGCTGCATGCCAATGGTAGCGACGCCGTCTCGGGCATCACGTGGGACGGCTGGAGTTACAACTACGAACTCGACGAGGGTAAACCTGTGAAGCTGGATAATGTGACCGTGGGCGAGACTGTAGAGATCAAGGATGGTCAGTTACAAGTTAAGGTAGCTGCGAGTGAAGCGGTTGTACTGAGTCCTGTAGTGGGGTGTAGCAAGTTCTTCTAGTTCAAGGGATGGATGCGGGGAGATCAAGGAGATAGATGATCTCAAAGCAGTTACCAATATCAAAGTGGTGGCCCACATGGATCACAACATTGAGCCACGGACGCTTTATTGACACAGAACAGCTAGTTTGCTCATATTCCCGGTAGTCTTGACAAAATACAGGATGAGGCCATCTCTCATCTATATTTACGTTAAAGGTTCCCATGACCTTGCTAGGTTTGCAAAGTAGGTACCGGCTAATTCTAAAGCAAAAAGTGTAGGCCAACGAAGGACTTCTGAAAGCCTGGGTGAAGTATCAATATTAGGTCTAAGAATACCTGCAAAGTCCATTCCTGGCACTTCATGACTAATGTTAGTGCCACAAACCAGGCTGGAACACTTGGGGTAGTAGTAGTCAAGCTATTGACTTCGAGGGGCAACATGGGTCACAGGCGTCAAAAAACAGACACAGAATACTTGCTTATGAGTTTGACGAGGACTCAAAAGCTTTGAACGTATCCTCCTTTGTTCCACTGTTATAGCCTCACATTGGTCACTGAAGAAACCTCATCATCCATTGTTTACTACAGTAAACCGCGTAGTTCCAGAGGAGAAACCTGACCTTATCAGTAGTGTATGAGCTTTCACGTCATGACACTGTCAGGAGAGAAGCTGAAATCAGGTCATACATAGTTAACGACTACCTTCTCAAAATTTTCTTCACGTAAGTGGACTTGGGCTGCTACCTTTGAACCCGAAAGCAACCGTCTACCTGGAAGGCGGAACGGCTTGTGAAAACCGCCGCGATTGAGGAATCCATGGATCCGGCAGCTGGTAAAAGCAGTGTCTAGGATTGTTGGACCCGCTGCCACACCTGCCCTGAGCAACTGTAGGGACCAAGAATAACACGTCTTGGTTGCGAGGTCCTTTGGTCGTTCAGGAGGGTAGCCTAGGCTGTCTGCAGTCTCCCGAGATAGATTGTCCTCTTCGGTCGGGCGGTCAGAACCGTGACCGTTTCCCACCAATTTCGTCCCCCCATCATACTTGCAGGAATCCGTCTCGATTTGAGAGACCAATGACTGGACGTGCGTTGCAGATGCATGCGCAGCCACCCCGAACTGTCCACACACGTGCGGTGCCAAGAGGGAGGTTAAGGTACGACTGACGAAAGTAACGTATGGCTGCCGGGGTCTCCAAAGCCATTTGAACCTTTTAGATAACGCAGTGATGAAATGCATCATTATAATGTCCGGTTGTATTTAAGGCCAATATGCCCAGGTTAGTGCAGCTTGACCAATTCTTTTTCCGTCAATGTTTTAGATGAGACAGTCTCAGCTACTTCTGCGTTTCTGAACATTCTACTGCACTGGACTTAAAAGTCCTGTCTCCTCTCATACTTTACGCTCTGTCTCCTCCCAAAGAAGTTGCCGTGTCATGCTCTCTACTGAGGCATTTCTCGCCTTGTTTAGTCTACTTATCGCAGTACCCCCTGCAATCCTTGCGTACCTACAATGGCGGAATATCTTCCGGAAAAGATACAACCATCGGGAGCTTGCACGTGGGTACCCGATCTTCGTCAGGCAACGCAGATGACGGAGATCGTTGAACACTTACACGTTGAACATGTAGTCTATACCGTACACAACCCACGCCAACGACGCAACGAGGAATACCAGCTTGACATAATATCGATTCGAGCGCATGGCCGACGGCAGTTTGAATATAGCTCCTAGCATCACATCCAGGAAGCGATGACATGAAAGCCTAGACAGGAGATAGTTGAACTGTCGTGGCAGGATGAATCGACTGCCACCATGTCCGTCGCGCTCACCTGGAACGACCATACCCATCCATTATGACAGCCATCGAATCAAGCGTGCGCATCAAATCAACACACACGCATCAAGAAAGCCGCTCCATCTATCAATCATGAGATTTGACAGCCCGACAGTCCCATATGGATGATAGGACAAGATGGGCCTGCATGTACTCTAAGCAAGGAGTTCTTTGATAAAAAGGAAAGCATTGAAGGATTAAATGATAAATATTATTTTCATGATGCGAACCTATCCTGAGACCATCATCTTGTACCTGAAATTTGGAAAAGTTGAGTTGTGCAGGTTTTCTTTCGTAAACAAAAACCTGAATGTAGGACAATAGGCCTTAGGTTACCTAATTGGTCTGCAGCTCAGTGCCCGACCCTCCTAGAATGAGTTTTGCTAGTCGGGCAGTATTATTTTCTTATCCGGGCAGTATCCCCTATAATCTAGAAATATAGAGAGAATTATAGTAGCTATAATAAGGATAATGACGAAAAACGACGATAACGACGACGACGACGACGACGACGATAATAATAAAAATAATAGATAAAGATAATAGATATTAACGATAACGAAAGTAAGAATAGGAAATATAGTTACTTTAGAAATAGGCCACGGATTATATACGTGTGTGTAGACACTGCCCGGATAGCCAAATGACACTGCCCGACTAGCAAAGCTCCCTAGAATCTGAAAGTTGACTTTCATCTCTTTCCTCCGGGCACTCAACGTATTCCATTTGGGCGCATCTCTTCGTCACGACATACGCAATTTCTCTCCTCTCCCGTCGTTCCACATGGACAGTATTCAGAGAGGCATTGTTTGGTTACTAAGTAGGTAGGCGTCCATTGATGCTGACTTTCCATTAAGAGATTGTTCGAAGTCTTTCGCACACTCGACCATCCTTCAGCCTTGAGGACGGCTGTCGGACAACTTTCCGTGCATATTTTGCTTTTTGAGCACATTCATACACAGCTATCATGTGCAGACAAGAGCACCTTCCCGAATCCGCGAACAATAATGTCGACCTCGGACTTTGGCCAAGGTCAGCGAAGCTTATGTTTCTGCGCAATTCTCAAGCCTAGCTTTGCCTCATATGCAGCAGTCGAATATGTTTGCAACGACGACTGTGGACGAGTGGCCAGAAAGGCACGATACGCCAGTTGACCCCTTGCTGGCATTCAAGTGAGAACCATGGCCCTATGTATACTCCTAAGCCACGAAAAGCTATTTATCACAAGACGGTTATTCCTTTTGACGGGCGTAATGACTGGCCACCAATCATCTGCTCAACGGCAATCTCAGGGGTTATGTATGTATTGCGCGGCAACCGTTCATCCGGCCTCTTTATATGCGTATCTCTTTGCCTCTTCGTACACTGTCTCTGGTCACGAGATGGTTCTGTCCAAAAGCTTGGCACACGATACTTTTAGCCCTCCAGAGGAGCTCATCATTGTGCACCAGGCCGCCTTAGGGTCATCATCCGGTACCGCGGCATCGCAATTGTCATTGTCTGCAGCCCATACGGACCAAAAATCGCCACGACGGTACAGAAAAAACAGTGAATAGGCACACCCGCACCCGGCATGAAGGCCCGCTGCCTCGGACCGGAAGCATCATCATCCCACCCACCCGCATTGGCCAACGGAACGCACTCCGTCAGCCGCGGCCTCGTAATCACCGCGCGCCGGAAGCAGCGACCTTTCTCACCGTCTCGTCGATGATGTCGATCTCCAGGCAGGAGAAGCATAATAGTTCATTCAAAGAAGAGGAAGTTGAGGAGCTTGAGGGTCAAAAGCAAAGGAAAACAACAAGACGCAAACCGTCTTCCTTCCTTTGTCCACCTCCGTGCGTTGGGCTTGGCGAGAAGCATCTACCGCGGCACATCCGCTCGTGGCCGCCTGACAGCTTCCCGAGAGACAAGCCACGACCTTGGGTGAAGATCGGCCAACACACGCAAGGCGCAGTGGTAAGGCGGAGGGGAGTGGGATCGGCGTCAAGAAGGGGGGTGGATGTATTGTTGATTCATCTCGGGATAAACGGGGGAGACGAGGAATGAGGCCTCCTCGTGATGGAGAAAGAAAGAAGAACCGTGATGGAGACGTCTGGGGAGGCAGATAGTTTGGGAGGCGAAGACATGAAAACGTCTGTTAAACTCGCAAGGCCGGTAGAGGCTCGTTGCCAACGTTGATCTCTTTCTCACCTCGGACAATCAGGTCACACACACAGTCCCATCCAAAAGTCGGAAAGAAAAGGAAAATTTCGCTGGTATTGCCAAGAACGTCAGAGACATGCGTGTGAAGGATGAAAGGAGAAATCCCCAATTAGATGGATGGAAGAAAACGGAAGGTGGGTTAAAAGAGAAAACAAGGTTGTCCCTCGTGGGAAATCGTACGTTGGGGCGCGTTTTCCCTCATAAACCACGTTTGCGGAAATGTGGTGACTTGAGGAAAACATATTCACCGTGTTTGGACGTTCCTCCGGATGTCCTTTTTTTGACAGGTGTCAGGCGGATTGAAATTGCCTGCCACGTAAAAGAGCGGTGTCGGAAAAAGACGTGGCTGTGGCTTTGTGAGCTTGGGATGTCATTGAAGTGTCATGTGGCTATTCACGGTGGAGGCGAGATATGGAAGCAGATATTGTTGATTTGGACGATACTTTTTGATTGTTCTCAAAGCAATCCTTGCCCGATGCTCCAAGAATGGTTTGAAAGGAAGTTCATTAAAATACATGGCTCGTCATATAGGCATGGTTGCCAAATTCATACGGGAGAATATCGGTAAGTGTTTGCCCATGGGGGTAGACACTTAATAAAGGAGGGATATCGAAGAGAAAGGATGGAGGAAAAGAAAACGGCTCCTGTAAACCACTGCTCCCACTTCTCGCGTGATCATGGATGGGCAAGCAAAACAAGGAAAAGAGATGCCGGATTCAAGTTGAAGGAAAAGGGAACGAGTAAGAAAGGAGAAAAGAAAAGAGTCATCAAGTCGTGAACAAGGAAGTAAGAAAAGAAATCGGAAGCCTCCTCCACCCAAACATGCGCCTTAGACTTTCCCGGCGAGGTAGAGGATGTTTTCCCTGACTGCATCCGTCAGGTCCCCTTGTCCGGTGTACACATAGGCCACCGTGCGGTCCCAGACCTCGGGATAGGGCAGTGGCAGATCGATAACGTCGCCAGCTGTAATGTGGCCGGAGACAATGAGGGCAGCCAACACCGGCAGAGAGGATCGGGCGTATTGGAGATCTGCGGGTGGGTTGGGGTTAGCTTGGTGTGCTTGTTCCTTTCTTTCTGTAAGAAGGTTCGCGCCTCGGGAAGGAGACCGCCGGCTTTGGAGACTACGGCCTAAAAAGGGCTGACCGCAAACGTCGCGGCATGGGAAAAATGGTGGATGTGATAAAATTGGAGTGAGACATTTGGGAGGAGAGTGTACACTTACGGATTGGCATGGTGGATGCGCCACGCGACGGGGCTCGCGAGTCTGCGCGGCTGTAAGGGAGAGAAGAGCCATGCGCGGCACTGCTGGATCTCCGGCGGGCCATGGCCGGCCGGGGAGACCTTTGCGGCGGGGAGCCCGCGAGGGATGGGCGGCGGCGGGCGTCTGATGCCGGGGGAGTGCTCGGGAGCGGGTCTGCTACTGTGGAACGCAGCTGCTCGATGTCGAAGGTGCGCTGGATCAGGAACGGTTTGCGTTCCAGGGCACGGGGGCGCACGCGAGCGCGGATTGCGGTCTGGTTGGAGGGGATCGTGGGCGTCGTTGGCATGCGGGTCGGGGATGAGTCGCCAGCAGATCCTTCTGAGTTTGTGGATGCGTTGGAGTCGCGGCGGAGGGACACGGCGTTAACAAAGACATCTGAAGTCTTTGCATCGCCGAGGTAGACATGTCCCCAGGCGCGAAGTTGCTCAAGTTGATGGCGCTTGTCCGCATCCTTGGATCTTGGGAGATAACCTGCGTTCGGGACAGACTGGCGACGCTTCGCCTCGTCTCCCAGGCCAGCGAGGAGCATGGAGCGGTTCTCAGCGGCGAGCGTCTGGCGGCGGTTGCCTGCGACTGGTGGTGATCGAGGGGAAGGCGGGGGAGGAGGTCGGCGGGGGCTCATTTGAGCGGCCGAGTACCGTCTTCCATCAACGGAGTGCTCGGCGAGGGGAGAAAGCGGAGATGGGCGATGGGCAGTCTTCCTTGGGCTGAGGTCGAGGCGCAGTGCTGTACGAGGTTTCTGGCCACCAAGGCGGTCGACCATGGCCCGTTCATGTTGTCTCATGGAGCCATCATTGGAGGGGAATACCGGCGTAGGCAAGCTCTTGGGAGAGCGGTCCGAGGAGCTGAAGTATGAGGCGGAGGCAGAACGGCCCGAAGAGGAGCGAGGAAAGCCACCCAGATTGTATTGAGAAGTCCATAGCGGATGGAGGCTAGGACGGTTATCAATGGGAGTAGCCATGATAGTTGTCGTGGTGATGATGAATGCTTGGTGTTGATGCTGAATGCTGAATACCGGCACTGAATAACCGCACAGGCTTCTTCTGTTTGATGCCAGGTAGGGCAGAGGGTTAAATCAATTTAGTGGTAACAATGAATGGACCCAAAGATCGGAATGTGCAACCGGTTGATAGGGCGATGGTGGAAGCGAGGGTCAATAGCCCGGTAAGGATTATCAAGGGAGACCGGCTTTCTTATGTCTGAGAGAGAGGGACGTCCGAGGGGGTAAATATCTAGACCGATCGTCGATCACCCTTTTGGTCTTGTATATCCGTCCGTCTTTCTTTCCCGCGCGCCAGACAGTACGAAGAGGGTAAAAAACGAGTTTCTTACGCCAACTGCCGGGGACGGGAAATGAAAGGATTGGTACGGCCTCTCTATCAAAGGACTTTGGAGGGCCGCAGCCTTGATACGAAGCAAGAGAGACATACTGACAGAGACTGAAGAGCAGAGGGCGTGTAAAGAGAACGGCTCAAAGGCCAAAGCTCCCGGCCGCAAGTCGCTCTGTCACTGCCACACCTCTTTTTCTTGCCGGGATGGGGCTTTGGCAGGTCGGTGGGCGTCAGTGGAGTGGAAATCGCAGGATGCAGTCGTCAACTCTCAGGCGACAATGGGCGGTTGCGGACGACAACCTTGACCATGTTGCCGCACGCGAGAACAAAGGACAGCAGCTAGCGGCGTGTGGGTTGTGGTAGCAAACCCAAGGGTGTGTAAAAAAAGGACCCAACATGGACGGGCTTGGGAGGGGCTTGTCAACTTGGGATTTTCTGCAGATGGGACTGGGTATTGCAGGGTAGAGAACAAAGAAAGTGTGGCTTGTCTGGGCCCTCATTCGTCATGTTTCTGGCAGAGTGCTTCCTCGCCTATCGTGTTGGAAAGGGAATGGGCTTCACCTTCTCTTCAACCCTGAGGGAAAGAGAGATGAAGGCTTTCCCTTTTCATTCTTCTGGCTTGGGCTCTGGACTTTCGATGCAGGCGCACGGCGCGGTAGTTCCTTCTTTTTCCTTCTTTGCGTTGACCTCTTTCGCTGCGTCCGGGGTTCGGCAACAACTGATGGCAGGGAAGAGAGAAAGAGAGAGATTGATTTTGACAGGCGCCCATCACAGCCAACCGCAACCTTGTTGAAGCTGGCGGGGTGCACTTGCACCTGCCACTGGCGCTAGGAGTTGGCGTGGCTGTATCCGAATCCGTCAGGTCAGCTGTAGCTGCATCTCCATCTTCATTTCCATGCTCGCAATGCTGTCTTCAGTTGCCGCAGTGCGGCCGATGGTGTGCGAGAAGAGACAAATACACCGAAAGACAGAGAAAGCAGACGATGAGTGAGAGAGAGGAAGTGTGTGTGGAGGCGGAACGGGACAGAGACCAACAACGGCGCTGGCTCATCAAAGTCTCAAGTGTCTGAGTCACAGTGTGGTAATGTCTCGGCTGGGTTCGTCCAAGATGGCAAAAAAAGGGAAAACGACCATCCTAATCGTCTTGTCAGGCAGGCAGCAATGGCGATGGACAAAAAGCTGTGATGAACCGAGCACCCGAGCAAACCGGCCCGGGGCTGGGCTGGATGGAGTTGGGAGGAGACGTGGAGCGGGATGAGACACCAAGTAGGAAATGCTCCCGTCGAGTGTAGGTGACGTATTTGCCTCGCGGGCAGTTTGGAGTGCTGCGTGGCCGTGATGCCGATCTCTTGCGAGAGGAGGTCAGAGGTCAGGACACCCAAGACACCAACCCCGGGACGATGGGGAAAGCTTCCTTTGAGCGGCGGAGGAAACACGGAGGTGGGAAGAGCTTCAGCGTCAGGTAAGGCTTTCTGGACCACCCGTGCCTCCGAAGCCATTCCGGAGTGGATCCGCACGATGCCTCAATTTGGAGCTCCTGATTGGGCAGGGTGCACCGTACGGCACTTTGGAGGGGGGACCCTGGAATTGCGTCTGTCACCTGAAGGTCGGGAGCTTGGACCACCCTGAAGCATCCCACGCAATGAGGTGTCGGTCGTTGGTTGTTCTTTTCGGCCGCAATTTTGGAGACGTTGCCAGTCGGGATTGACACATCGCCAACTCTGTCCAAAGGACCTCCCACGCCCTCCTTTACCCGCCCATTTGCGCGTGTGTCAAAGCAGACACATCTACAGAAATGGTATCGGGCTTGCAGACGTGTTTTTGAAAAAAAAAACAGGCCCCTCCTTGGTCCTCCCTCCATCCACCGGATACACCCCGTCCCTATTTCTTTCGACCCCCATCCGTCGATCGCAAACATGTCTGCCGCAACGGTCGAAAGCTACAAGAAGCTCAAGGAGGACTTTGTCTCCAACCTCTCCGGCGGACCCCCCAGCGAAATCAACTACGTGACAGCCGTCGCACCCGTGCGTGTTTCCTCCTCCAAATCCCTCCCCCCTCCCCCCCTTTCAATACGGCGCGCATGCACCAAAGGAACAAAGCAGAAAGCTAACCTGGCACAACTCCAGGTCGCAGTCCTCCTCTGGTCCGTCCTCCAGTCCCGACAATCCTTCTTCAAACCTTACACACCGCTCGCCGGCCTAGTCGATTACCTTCTCAACGTCACCGCCATCCTCCTCTCGACAACCCTCTACGCCTCCTCCCCCCTGCTACTCAACCTCCTCCTGCTCGCCCCGGCCGTTGTCGTCTACGCCTTCCCGCCAAACACCCGTCGCAAGAAGCCCGTCGTCCCTCCCAATGCAAAGTCCAAAGCTGCTGCCCAGGGCCCGCTCCCTGCTCTCTCCGTCAAGCCCTTTCTGACGCATTACCGCGGGAGCATGATGGTCGTCACCTGCATCGCCATCCTCGCCGTCGACTTCCGCCTCTTCCCCCGCCGCTTCGCCAAGGTCGAGACGTGGGGCACGTCCCTGATGGATATGGGCGTCGGCTCCTTCGTCTACAGCGCCGGCGTCATCGCCGCCCGTCCCGTCCTCAAGGAGCGCGCCGAGGGCCGCTCGACGCCGTTGGCCACGCGCCTGGCCGCCTCGATGCGCCACTCCTTGCCCCTCCTCTTCCTGGGCGTCATCCGTCTGCTCAGCGTCAAGGGGCTGGACTACGCCGAGCACGTCACCGAGTACGGCGTCCACTGGAACTTCTTCTTCACCCTCGGCCTGCTCCCGCCCTTCGTCGCCATCTTCCAGTCCGCGCTGAAGATCGTGCCGAGCTACGCCGCCCTGGCCGTCATTCTCGGTGGGCTCTACCAGGTCGTGCTCGAGAGCACGAGCTTGAAGGCGTTCATCCTCACAGCGCCGAGGACGGATCTGATCTCTAAGAACCGCGAGGGCATCTTCAGCTTCATCGGATACCTGGCCATCTTCCTCGCGGGACAGGACACGGGCATGTACATCCTGCCGAGGAGCGTCAACCCGAAGAGCGACTCCACGCCGGCGACGCAACGCAAGACCCTCATCATGATGATGGCCATCTGGTCGGCCGTGTGGACGGGTCTGTACTTCCTGAGCACCAGCTACAGCTACGGCGACGGACTCAGCGTGTCGCGCCGCATGGCCAACCTGCCGTATATCCTCTGGACGGCGGCGTTCAACTCGACCCAGATCCTTGCATACTGCATCGTCGACACCGTCTTCTTCCCCTCCTTCTACAACGCGACGGACGCAAAGTCTGAGAAGGAGACTTACGAGACGGCCACGAGCAGGGTGTTCCGTGCCTACAACCGCAATGGTCTCTTTTTATTCCTGATCGCCAACCTCTTGACTGGTTTGGTGAACATGACAGTGCCCACATTAGACGTCAGCCCGCTCGCTACCATGGGCATTTTGATGGCGTATAGCGGATCCTTGACTGCTCTCGCATTGGCTCTTGACGCGTACAACATCAATATCAAGTTGTAGGGACTTGAGATTAACTGTATATGTGTATATGAATGTGTAGATATGGCATGAGCAGATACCAATTGAAGCTTACCGCAAATGTTTGGCACTTGTGACATCCAGACGATGGGGACGTTACTACTTCCATGGCAACATCTTGTACAGACGTGCGAGCGCCATCAGAGAGGACAACGGGCAGAGACGACGGCACATGCTATCGCAATTTCGCAAGTAGTGAAGCACCAACCCGATATCCGGCCATCATCGAACATGGCCTGATGCCAACGCCCACGAACTTGGTACGTCCGCAACCCTCGGGAAGAGATGGCGCAGGCATCCCAGTTGACGGGACGAACGCTCCTTCGTCGTTCCAATAAACCCGCCCAGCAGCCCCGGCGAATCCGAGGTAACGGGTTACTGAAACGGAGCCGTCGGAAACCTACCTACAGCAAAGACAGACGACGACTGGTTCCGCCTCATCTCACGAAGCCCTGGACGTATGTGCTCTTTCCCGAGACCGTCCGACACGAGGGCCGTCACGGTTTGCACTGGGAAATCGCGAACAGCCCTGGAAAATCGCAAACTTGCCCGGGCGATATCCCCCTTCGTCTGGTCCGAGCAGAAAGTCATGTCTTTCAACGTCCTGGCCCAGCCCAGCCCCCCTTGCATGAACGTCTTCTTTAGAAACGGCCGCTCGGCCCTCCTCCCTCGAACCAAACCACCCCGCTGGGTTTGGAATCATTCTAGAAGAAAATTCAAAGGCGAGTGGGTGAAGTGTGAAGAGAGTGAGATTAGCCATGTTCTCGGTTCACCAGTTAGTCACGTCTTATTTTTCCCCTCCTTCCCGTCTGTCGGAGACCCCGTTGGCCGTTTGGCATCTCGCATGTTAGCGCTGTATGGCAGAAATGCAATGTGATTGCGTGTTCTCCGTGAGTTGGCAATGGACGGCGGACGCTATTCCCCCGAAGGACGATACTCGACTGGACGCTGGCGAGAAGGCCAGGATCGTCCCTGGGAATGGCTCTGAGTTGGACGGTCTCCAGTTTTTGAAGTTGGCGATGGGCGGGGTCAGGACGCGTCGCGTTTTTCCCGCGATGTTATGGGACTCCGTCTAAGTGGGATCGTCGATGAGGGATTCTGAGATGGAGCAGCATGAACATGGCACATTTTTTTGGTGCCTTGCGAGGCGTGTGGAGTTGTACATCACCACCCCGAACCCTGATGCTCTCTGATAGTGAAATGTTACCGCCTGAACGGTTGACACCCAACGTGAAAGCGCCGTCTGGACGAAGCTGATAGGCGGCGCATGATGTCACTAGCCACACGTACTTAGGGCCAAGTGCCGAGTATGGCTTGGTTTACCCGGAGACTTTCTCGATGGGGCAGTTGGCTTGTCTCCATCAATGGCCCAACTGGGCAGCCAAATTGAAGGTAAGCGTTAGCCCGATGGATGGTGACAGCCGGAATGGCCTGGCCGAGGCATTGAACGAGCTCAAGACGCCATGTCAAATAAACCCCAGCCGCATGTTTCTCAAGACCTGGCTCAGAATCTTAAGAGCCCCATACACAGCCATGGATGAAGACCATGGCTGAAAGTCTCCAGAGCAGATCAAAGAGAGGGTCTCGTTGCTCTATTCGTACTGGAGACGAATCAAACTTGATTCCGTGGACAGCTTGATTTGAAGCCTTGCGCCGGAGCCGGCAGACCCCTGGTGTGAGCCGTGCGCCTCATCTCCGACATCAATGCTTGCTTGCCATACTTCGTGGCCCAACTGCCAAATGACGGCGGAAGAAGATGAGTCCTAAATCATATGGATGTCCCCTTTGCGCCTGGTCGACGTTTTGTTGGCTCATGCACGCCGAGACGCGTCGTAGAGCCTTTTTCTTTCCACACGTCAGCTGGTCCCGGTGGAAGAAGCAATGGCGCCATTCGTCTGCCATGTGTCTCTGTATTGTGCAAAATTCGGCATAAACACCGAGAGAACTCAAAGTTGTCCTCGGAAGATATCATGTCTTACATAAGACGAGAGCCAGGCCAAGACACAGTTTAGCCGCTTTTGATTGCTGTGTTTCCTTCCAGGATCTGCGGATTCGAGACAAGCGAATATTAAGGTGCGACGGAGCCCGATGGGACCTGCACAACGGGAGCTCGTCCGCGAGGGTGGGCGCATAGGTACGTATCGGGTACGATGCATCGAATTGCGCGTTGCAAGGGAGAGACAGCCACAGAGAAGGCTGGAAAGATGTCAAGATGCCGAGATCTGGGCATGCGAGGTGCTGATGGTATGTGGGAGTAGCGAGGTGTACATTTGATACGTGCGTACCTTGCTATGCCATGCCTTTTGCTGACGGGAGACGGCTGAGTGGGCCATCCGGAGTAATAAGACGATAGAGGCACCTTCATTATGGTGAAGGATATTGCATCAAGGTTAGACAACTCTGCGTGTAATCGAACAACGCCTCGTCAATCCGACCCGTGTTATGGCGCGCATGAGGTAACAAATCGCAGACAAGACGGGCGCAGCCACGGTGGCATCGAGATGGATGTGTGGAGGCCAGAGACGCTTCAAGAAATGCGACATGCGCAAACATGTGCGGTCCGTCGTTTGAAGGCGAGAGGAAGGTCGGCCGTCCGGTCTCGCAAACATTGATGGTCAGCCAGTCAGACTTTTGTACGTTAATTTGAAGAAATGCGTCCTGCCATGTTGATGCAAGGAAGCTCGCTGCTGCCTCAATGTCGTCCACTGGCAGTCGTCTGCAACTATGCGATTGCAAACAGGACAATCCTGCCTGGGCAGAGCTATGTGGTCACGTAGTGAGGTGGTGGGCAGGGGCCACTGGAGGTGTGCGTCGCAGGATGGCGAGCTGTTTTCCCATGTGCTTGACTTGAATGACTTGACGGGCCACACCGCACCACTGGCAGTCAACGAGCGACTGAGAAGAGACGGGATGGCATCGGACGAAATGCAAAAGTTGCGGGCGGCGAGGAGCGCTGACTGACTCTGACACCGCTGTAGCACTGTTGCGCTGGTTGCTTGTATGGATTATGATGACAACCGAGAATGACAAGACCCCCTGAACCATGTCCTGATCCCTGTCCTAGCAGCTTGGATGCCCAGCCCAGCAACAGGGATGGCAAGAGTTTCGTTTGACAGAGGTCGGCAGGAGTCTTGGTTACAAAGGTATCCGTCAGTTTAATCGCGATACGACTCTGCAGCGTCTGCATCTGCTGTGCATGAGAAGAGAGAGATATTCACAATGCAAGTCGACAGTCGAAGGTGGGATTGAGAGGCCAGATTGGCCACCCACGGCGGTCACGAATCGTGGAAAGCCGCATTTCGTGGTCCTTGAAGAGGCAGGCGCGTTCGGGAATATGCATGACCTCTCATCTCAGGTACAGGGTATGCTGCACTGCACGGCGCAAGTGGTCTTGGGATGGTGCGAGCACCGAGCAGATAGACCACATACTGCCAAGATGGCTCACAGGATGCGTTCTTCGTTGCCTCTTCTTCCAGAGGCGCCACGGAGCCTCATGTCGGGATGAACAAGATTTGAAGATGGGGACAGAGCAACGGGGCGGACGGACGCGCGGGCAGATGGGCTGCATGATCCGCGGTTACCCTTGCTGGAAGGGCCATCCCATCTCAAATATGTGGCATGGATTGAGGCGGGCATGAAGTTGGATCCCGCCGTCGCCTGTTAGTTGGGAGCTCTCGGGCTTCTCGAACGATGTGGAGGCGCCGTCGAGGCTTGATGCCAGTTTGCGTTGACCGACTTTGAAATATCCAAGATGAGAATTTGATGCCTGGCCCGCGGGGTTGCTGGAGATTGAGGCCCTCGGAGAAGCGGTGCCCGGATAATTGGCAGGTTTGAAGAGGTGGTAGTGACGTCTTGAGGCCGGATCCCGACGAGATGGAGAAGCTAGAAAATCTAGAGTGACGGACTCAGATTGGGTTGTGTCGTGGAGATGGTGGAACGTGTGTGGTGTGTGTGAGATGTGGGATCATGGGATGAGGTGACAGAAATTTCAGAGAAAAAGAAAATCCAAGATATATCGGGAAGGCTTGACTTGGAGAGGGGCATCCTCGCGCTCTTCCCCCATTGTGTTGTTTCCCTTTCCACATCCGCAAGCAAGAGCCATCACCGACCGTCTGGTCCTTCCATCCGTGAAATCTCCATGTCGGGCTGAGTTCCGGCCAATGTCGAATTCCAGCTGCTCCCTTCACATAGACCCAATCTCAAGTCGAGGCCGCGGCCAAGACTTGCAATATCGGCGTCAAATATCAGTGCTAGCGTCCGCATCAACACCACCACCAGCCACATCCACGTTTCGGCTGTCGTGCAACCCACTTTTGGTCTCACATGGTGGTGGTGGTGGCTGCTCGTACCTTACGGCTAAATGGGTACGACTCAGAAGTAGGTAGGATAGCTTCGACTTACATCAAGAAGCCTGCGAAGTACACGCTGCGAGAGGTGCGTGGGCTGAGACCTCACCTAAGACAGCCCGCGTCGAAAAAGACTCGACAATTCCTCCCCCGAGTGGGAAGACGTGCCTATTGTCCGAATCATTGTTCGAATAGTTCATACTGCGCGCCGACTGCCATTTCACCATTGCCTGTGATCCGCGCTCTTCTCCAGCAGCTAGGCAGCCAGGTACGGAAGGGCAGATCCATCCATTCCATCCTTTCCGGCTGCCGCTGCCGCTGCATTGACGGCCATAATTAATACTCTCGGACCAGCAATCCAGTCCAGTCCAATCCAACCCAAGCCCATGGGAGAAAAGCAACGACGAATTGCCCACCCATCTTCCATTCATCCAGCCTGCGCGTGGTGGTGCTTGGACGGCCACGGGTGCCATAATTTAACAAGACGACATCTCCTCATTTTCGATTGTCAGCCTGAGCGGCCCCAAACACCACCGCCAAACAACCTCAGTTGAGGCGGATGATACCGACGATACGGGCAGAAAAAGCTTCGGTGCAGATAGTCAATCAACCTTCAGCTCAGGTCGATCCTACCTCGACGTCAGAAGGTTGCTCTCGATCCGGATACCCTGCCGAGACGACGTCCAACACGACACGACAACCGCGAGCGCCACCCCGTTACCCCGTCCGGGCTGCTTCAGAAGCTCAGCCATCATCTGCACTTCTCCTTCCTCTTGCATACCGCTGCAGCAGGACAGCAGCGGTCGACAAGTCAGTCGCAGTCGCATGCGCATGAGCGGCCTTCGTATGTGCAGAGGTAACTAGCTACCTAGTCGCAGCATTAGCGGGTTTGGGTTTGTATCTGGTACCTGCATCAGCTCCTAGTTGCATGTACCGCACCTGCTGTCTCTTTCCCGCTTTTCCCCCTGAGGCCCACGCACATCTCCGCCTTCACTTTCCTGGGCGGTACTTGCATTTCACACCACCCCTGCAGGTACACGATACCCTTGAAGCCACTCTTGAATCCGCGCTCTCTCTCTTCCCAGCCAGGTCAACCAGGGCAGCCAGCTCGTCTCCAATCTCGCTGCCGTTCTGCTTGCTTGCTCTCTGCTCCTCCCGCACTCGATCCGTACGGCGGATACCCAGCAGCAGGAGACTGGAGTGCACTGCACCCGCACCAGCACCAGCAGCCCGCAGTTCTAAGTTCCTCGTCGCGCTTCGCGCTGCGCTGCTGTTCCAAATATCGGGCGCCCTGCAACCGGCACGCCCCCAAGGACTCATCTCGTCAATTTTACTCCAACGAGAACGACGGGAGTCTGACCGTTCGCTGGCTCTCCTCCCTCGCAGTCCAGTCTCCCCTCGTCCAAGCCAAGACAAGGCCCATTCCCACTTCCACCAGCGCCCTTACCAGCGCCAGCGCCAGTCCTTCTCTCATTCTAGTCTGGTCTCTGATCCCTCTGGTCTGGTCTGTCCCGCGCCGTCGCCGCCGCCGACACCACTCCTCCACACCTTTCCCTCCTACCGCCTCGCTTCAGGTCGGGCCGCACTCAACTCATCTCATCCCACCACCACCTGCGTACGGTGCAGACAATACCTTACAACACGCAGCGCACCTACGTTGCCGTTGTCGTTGTCAGCGTCTCGTCTCGTCTTGTTTTTCCGACCGACGATCCAACCTCGCCCCGATAGTCTGCCGCTAGCCTCGACCTTGCGAAGGCGACGAAGCGCACCATCGACAGCTTCGACAATCAACCAAAAGTCAACTCCAGGAATTGGGCCCGCGCGCCCATACCGCTGCTGTCTTGCCTGGTATCGTTCCAACTCAAGAGCTCTAAAGTCAAGTCAGGCGACCTCAATTGGCCAGCAATAGGGGGTTATCAACAACAACGTTAGGTTGCCCGCCGCCAAATTCCAGCCTGCGCTCTCCCTCAATCAAACTACACCACCACCAACACCACAGACAACACCACAGCTTTGGCTGTCTTTCACTCGCTCCCTCCTCCCACTGTCTGCAGCAGCCCCGTGTGGTCTCAGACGGTGTCAAGACACACACAAGAGGGATAGGCTCAAAGCCCGCACTGCTGCTCACAACAACAAAGTGTGTGCGTGCGTGAGATCGCCCCCCCTTGTCGCGTCTTTTTTGTGTGTTGCGGTGTTGACCCGACCTACCACAGACGGTCGTCGCAGACAATTCGTCCTGGTTGAGCTGCAGTAAACAACAAATCGGCAGCCCTGGTCCAGAAAAAAGCCCCTCCCAAAGCGATACCCTTACACTCGCGCCATGAAATAGCCAGAGCCAGAGCCCGATTCATTGGTACAGCAGACAGACAACGCAGCCCAAGGTCCATAATACCTCCAATCGGACTCGACCATCTCATCCCAATTCTGGCCGACTTAATTCCTGCAGCTCATTAATTCCTGCGTCCTGAAACCTGCTGCCAGACCGCCGCAGAGAACTTCAATTACTCACTCTCATCGCTCGCTACTCAATCCTGCCCGCCCAGGCGACGATTTTCTCTCCCTTGGCTCCTTCAGCGCACCAACATCGCAGACCAACTGGTTAGCGATAGCCGCGAAACAAAACACGCCAAAATAGAACGGCTGCTCAGTCGAACTCTATTTTCCTCCGCGCCTGCGTTTTCAGCGTCACAGAAGCATGTCCTCGGCCACCCTGCAGCCTGCCCATCAAACACCAGCTTTGGCATCACCGCCTCTAGTCGCAGCCTCACCGAATAGCCGCTCCTACACGTCGGATCATTCCTCTCCAACCCGCGAGGCGTACAATGCGAATCTGAAGAACACGACTTCCTCTCCTGCATCTTCACACCGCCCCTCGAGACGACCGAGCGGAACCGGCGCGTCTGTAAACAGTCCGGATCCAGTCTCGCCCATGACGTCCCGAGCTGGTCCCGCCAGTCCCGTCGCCGTCGCGCCTTCCTCCCCAGACTACCAGTCTTCATCCTCCGAACGACGAAAAAACATGCCGCCCGTCGCCCCCCCTCGAACGTCTTCGACGAACTACACGGGCACCTCCAACAGCGCCTCCTCGAAAAGACGCGATCACGCAGCCGATAAGGCTACCTCTTCCCCACGACGTGCCCAACCTGACGGCACCAACGGCAATGCCGACTACTCTTATTCAGACGACGCTGCTGCCTCTCGCAGCAGAAGATCACACCAGCAAATGGCTCCAGACTCCCCTCACCGCTCCAGCGGTCGTCCGGGAAGCCAGCCGACGGTAATCCCTGTACGATCCCATGCGGCCCCGCAGTCGACCGCGTCTCCCAAGCAGCCCATCCGCGAGGGAAGCGATGTCCTGAACAGAATGGTTGTTTCTCAACCCGAAGTAGACGTCGCCCGCGAGAAGGAGCGGTTGGCGGAAGCTCAGCCTCAGCGCGTCGGCTCCTCCCACGACGACGCCGTGCCACCCCCGATTGGCATGTCCGAACATGACGATGGTAGGCGAGGAGGCAGAAGTCGACACGACCACTCTGGAAAGCGCGATAAAGTTGTCAGGTTTGGCGACTACATTCTCGGAAACACCATTGGCGAGGGCGAGTTCGGAAAGGTCAAGCTCGGATGGAAGCAGGACGGTGGTGTTCAAGTGAGTTTATTGATCCGATGGTGATACCCGCCGCAAGCTAATTTGACGGGTCTAGGTCGCTATCAAGTTGATCAAGCGAGACAGCGTTGGCAACAACCCCTCCAGATTGGCCAAGATCTACCGCGAAATTGCCATTCTGAGAGGCATCTCTCACCCCAACATCGTTCGCCTGCACGAAATGGTGGAGACAGAGAGACACATTGGTATCATTCTCGAGTACGCATCCGGCGGTGAGCTCTTCGACTACATCCTCAATCACCGCTATCTGAAGGACAATGCGGCACGCAGATTATTCGCCCAGCTCGTGTCTGGCGTGGGCTATCTGCACAAGAAGGGTATTGTTCATCGAGATCTCAAGTTGGAAAACCTGCTTTTGGACCGTAACCGCAACATTATCATTACCGACTTCGGCTTCGCAAACACCTTCGACGCCGAAGAAGAGCTTTCCGAAGAGGAGGAACTAAACCTTGGTGATCGTGAATTCGTCAAAAAGTTGGGGCTTGATAGGGTCAAAACCAACGGCACAAGGAAGGGTGATCTGATGCAGACGAGTTGCGGCAGTCCTTGCTACGCTGCACCCGAGCTCGTTGTTAGTGACTCGCTTTACACCGGTCGAAAGGTTGACGTGTGGAGTTGCGGTGTCATCTTGGTGAGTACAGCTAGTCTGTTGATACAGACATGATTGAAGCTGACAAGAACTTAGTACGCGATGTTGGCAGGCTATCTTCCCTTCGATGATGATCCGGCGAACCCCGAGGGCGACAACATCAACCTCCTCTACAAGTACATTGTCAACACTCCTCTCACATTCCCCGAATACGTTACCCCCCATGCGCGCGACCTCCTCCGCCGAATCCTTGTCCCCAACCCCAGGAAACGTGCCGATCTCTTCGAGGTTGCCCGGCACAGTTGGCTGAGCGAGTATGCCCACGTCGTAGAGTTCATTACGAGTAGTACCACGACGCCTACTCAGATTCAAAACACAACAGTGCCCTCCGAGGAGCAGGAGGCATCCGGTCTTGCTCGCAGCGCTTCGGTGCGCGAATCGTCCAAGACGAAGGCCAACACGCCCACATCTGTGGGAGGTCTCGCCAGCAAGCATGCCAAGATCGACGCCGACGCGGAGGCAGCCGCTATTGCCAAGCAACAAAGGGACAACAAGCGCCGTACTGTACAGGTTGAGTATGTTGCGCCGACGACGCAGACGCAAAGAGGAGAGTACGCGACCGGAAGTAAATCGCGGGCGCGTTCAAACAGTCAGGGCCCCGTCGAAGTGGCCGAGGAGCCGGTTGCTGCAGAGAAGCCACTGCCGAGAGACCCTCCCGTATCAAGAGACTCGTACAGGTCCAGCAGACAAGGCACAAGACCGCCAAGTGCTCACCGGAACACGGCTGCGGCGCCGCCGACAAGGCCAACCCGCGATACTCGTGCAACCTCCGACAATGCGTTCGTATCATCAGTCTCAAACCCACCGCCCACCGCGAGACCTCAGACAGGAGGCTCAATGGCATCAGGCTCCATGGGACTGGGAGCCGGTGCTCGAGGATCGTACGGCCAACCTATTCCCCCGGCCGTCGCAGGTACTAATGCTCAAGGAAGGATTCAACAACCGAACTCCCAGGACCCGCAAGCCATGGGACGACCCAGTGTCGCCGTCCCCGCCAAATTCGCCAAAGTCGCCGGTTTCCCCGAACAGCAGCAATTCCCGCAGAGCCAGACACCGTCTCAATCGAGCGACGGCAGAAGCCACGGCCACAAGCGATCCAACACTATTGGTGACCTTGGATCGAAGTTGCTGGGTCGAAACGGGTCCATTTTCGGTGGTAAGAACCGCAGCAAACGGCCCGATTCGCAGAGCGCAAACCGGAAGTATCCTCCAGTCAGCATGCCTAACAACATGCCGCTCGAGGGTCAACCCCGTCCTTCGATCGACTCAAGGGCGTCCCGGCGGTCCTTCTCACTGGGTCTTGGCAAGAAGCGGAGCGGTAGCATCGCAGATTCGCAAACTTCTCGCGAGAAGCCAAACAGGCGGTTTTCACTCATTCCTCAGTCATTCTCATTGAAGGCCATCGGGCTTGGCAGGGATTATGACCACCACCCACCACCGTCCGAGCCTCAGTCTCAGCCCGACCTGCCTATCCAAGACCCCCCTGAGGTCGACGAGCACGGCAGGTACGTGGATCAGCGGGGCCAATCTCGTGGTTACGATGGAGGATACGATCAAGGCTACCGCCAACCTGGGTCCAATTCAGCGCCGCAACTCCAACGTCAAGGCTGGCAGGAGCAGCAGGGCCAGGATCAATACGTGGGCCCGATTGGTCAACCAAGCGCGGTGCCCGGCCATATGCAGCATGGCGCCACATTGAACACTGGATCCGAATCATCCTTCGAGAATCCTCAATCACGAAGACGATCAGGAATCCCGCAGCCAACTGGTGGCTTCAGCTCTGAAGGCTATGACGGAGGTCGAGGCAACGGTCGGTCGGGCGTGCTACAGAAGAATAAGAGATTCACGGACGCCTACAACCAGGACCAGTACCACGGCCACCAAGGCAGCAGCGGAGCAGCCAAGAGAGTTATGGATTTCTTCCGGAGGCGGGGCAAGGCGAGAGGCGGCGAAGAGAGATAGAGGACTCTTGATGCCCTTGATTGCACGCCATCAGTGGATTCAAGCTCACGGCCTCTTTGCGGTGCTCGTTCGTCTCAGATGAGCTTATCCCCGGCACGACGTGTGGAGCGTTGAGAAGGGGGATGCAACACCACTCACCCCTCTATTCTACAATTTCGAGGTTTTTAATGTGTGAATACCAAGCCAAGAGAATGTGGTTGGTCTCTTGGTCTCATTGTCAGATGTCCATGTTGTCTTGATCGCCTACTGCATTGCAGGCGAAACGGCATAGAAAGGTGGAAGGAGTTTTCGTTCGTGGTTCCTCACTTCGTAATAGGGAAGTTTGTTATTTCTTGCGTCGATTGACGAAGGGGTCTGGGAAAGGTCTTTTTTCGGTACAGACGGATTGGTGGTTTTTCTTCCTCAGCAAGGGATCATTTGCAGTCGTTGGTTCAACTCGTCGTTTTCCTCTTAATTCGATGGCATCACAGCGACTATCCTCGATTGCTCGCTGACGGCGGCAAAGGCGTACGGGAACACAGAAGAAGAGAGCCAGAGTTGCGGTGGTCGAGTTGTCAAGCGTATTGTGTAGCGAGGTAGAAGACGGCCCAGCCTCGTTTAGTTGTTCCGTGTAGGGTTGAAGCGTATTGAGAGCTATATTGAATGGCGAACCTAGCCAGGCACTGCTTTGCGACCAAGTGAAGTCATACCGCGATCCCATTACGAGAAGCCATCACGCAGCTCAATCATCTGGAAGGTGCTCATCGCATCTAGCAAGCTGCTACTGATCAATTGATGACGGGATGACCCGCTAGATGGCTTGGCGGTGGCCATGATGTCTTGGCAGAAGCCAAGACTGCGCATGTTCCACCGGCGTCCCCTTCTGGAGAGGAAGTCCGGATGTTTTTTCCTGCTTTTTCTTCTCTCTCATCTCGGGGCTCGCCATTGCGGTGGCACGGGTGGGTGGCTCAAAACTAACACCCCTGTGCCACCCGTCATTGTGGCTTAGGGGCTACGGGTACGTGGCGCAGCAGGGAATGGACTCCGAGAATTTTGACGTCACTTTCGGCACGTGGGCTCCGGCTTGGTATTCCTTTGGCAGGGCTCTCATTGGATGTGCGGGAATGGAAGCGGCTCCGTTCGTGAGTGATTGAAGCTTGACTTGATTAGTTTGATTCCCCTGATTATCTGGGAGTGTGACCGGTGTGGCTGGTGAAGGGAAGGGAGTGCGAGAGAGAGCTGTTGTCAGATCGCGCGGATGACGCGTTCTTTGCGGCCGTTGGGAACATTCACGAATGCACTGTTGATCCTCATTTTTTCTGTTTCTCATGTTTCTTTGGGATGCAGGTCGTGCAAGTGCCCTCTCTCTCTCGCTGTGTCTATCTCTCTTCTCCAATGTTTCGCCCGGCACATGAATTAGGTTGTGGGCTTGTTACTGCAGATGGGGACGGATGAGGGCCAGACCGGCCGGCGGTGGGGGGATGGGGGGATGGGAATTAAGTTGCAGAGACGTGTAACTGTTTCTGAAAGATGGGCTCGGCCAAGCAAAGCAGAAAAGTAAGGCGAGGCGAGGCAAGGGGAGCGGTTCGTCGAAGGTGGGAAAATTCGAGGTAAGGTACGAGGTGAAGGGGAAAAAAGAGTGGTTCCGTGCACCGGGGAGGCAGTCTTTGCAGATGCGGTGAGAGAGAGAAACAGCATGAGCAAGGGCCTCTATGTCTTCCATGTCTGTTCCATTGTTTGGGAAGCCTTTTTGGGTTGTCCTCCGCAGGTTGCTGGTGGGAATAGTCATGACTCTCTCACTCTGCATGTTTGGTTGTCTACAACTTGTGATTTTTGCGTATGAGGTGCAAATAGCCGGGCCGGATGGATCTTCCTCGCGTAGACATGCCGCTGCACAGGGTACACGTGTTGTTGACAATCACACAAGGGAGGTTTTGACACCGGGTCAATTGCGAGGGTCATCCTCGGGGTGTAGTCTGTCTGATAAGGCATTTGTGCATTACTGGGCGGGAGGGGGGAATGCGAAATGCGTGTGACCTGTGTTGCTACATTTTGTGGATTTTACGGTTACTGGCTCTACACTGGCTTTTGTGCTGCCTATCATGAGGAGCAGTAAGAAGAAGAAGCAGCAGCAGGAGGAGGCAGGAGGCATAGTGGATGGATGGACGGTTGGATCATGAGAGTACCATAGTGTCTTTTTACCGACAAAGCATCCCGCGAAACTAGAAACAAGACAGATGAGGGGAAATGGACCGACCGTCCGTGTCTTTCGGGCCATGTTTCGAGATTCTCCTCTTGCTCTGCTGCCTTGTGAGGAGAAAGATGGAGGAAGAAAGAGAGAGAGAGAGAGAGAAGGGGAGAAAGCGTCCATCATCTGGACTCGCTGTTCTTGGCGCACGTTGCGACTTGAGTCGGAGAAAAGGCCGCGCGAGAGTTGCGGTGGTGGTCTAAGTGCTTGTTTCTTGAACGAAGGTGGATAACTGTGTTTGGTTCCTGTGCTCTCTCTCACTCACACATTCATAGGTAGGGCGTGTTTTTGCAGGTTTCCTGCTTCAGTATGTTTCCAACGGGTGGTGTTTTGTTTGGATCGTTTGAAGTGAACATGATTTAAGCTCGTGCCGCCCACGGCTTGGCTTCCGTCCGGTGGGAGAAAGAAGGCATCGTCGGCCGGTCGCAGAGGGCTCGGACGCGAAGCTGTGGTTTCTGTTTGTTTGGACGGTGGGTGTCAGTGTGGCGTAGGTTAAATTCGCGGCCGGCGCCTTGATTACTATACTGGGCCACAGTCTAGTGTGAGTGTGTGTGTGAGTGTGTGTCCCATCTTTTGCTCCTTCCCTTCCTCATCACTACAGCGGACAGTCGGTCTTTGGCGAAGTTGGGACGGTGCGAGATGAGAGTTATTGCGAATTAGACTACGACTGTGAGGCTCAGCTGCACAGTCCGGGCGGAGCGGGCGGAGCGAGGGAGGACACACCTAGTACTCACAGTGAGAGGAGGGGAGGGGAGGGGAGGGGAGGGGAGGGTAGGTAGGGTCAGGGATGGGTGGCACTTGGGAGCATTGGAGGGTATCCCACTTTCCGTTGCGCGAAAGGCCGTTGCTGTCCGTTGTCACAGTCATTATCTGATGGTTGCTTATTAGTGCGTATCCACTGTGAGTCTCGGTCGACGGCGGTCCTTTGTTGAGAAGGAGGCTGAGATGACCCTCGATGGCGAAAGACGTTGAGGCGAACAGCAAGCAATCGAGTTCGGTTGCCAAGAGGCCTCCTCCTTAGCCCGCAGTCCGTCAATCGTCGATACGGATGCAATGGACGCTGTATGTGATGTACAGGCAATGATGTGTTTCTCCCCTTGCAGCGGGTTGGTTTGATGATGGGATGTGATATCATTGCCAATGGATGACCTGGATCTGATTCGCCATGGTGGAAGTTGATAGGCGAGGGGACAGTGACAGCATGTACATGCAGGCAGGCCGATGATGCATTGTTACCGCTGCTGTACTCGGTATGGCGTCGTCGTCGTAGTCGTCGTCGTCGCCTTCCTACCGGCTCTCGCCCAGTCCTGCTTCCTCCACCCACGTGTACGTACCGTTCCATGGCGAAAGCTTGGTGCGACCGCAACGCCCTTTGGTCCACGGCGCAGGTTCCAGATTGCAGTGCCTATGACATCCCTTACACGGTAGTGTACCTTACACCGCGGGATCAACTCTCCACTTCCCTCCAGAGTCCAGACATGTCGTCAGGAGAGCTCCGGTTATCTGATGCAGCATTGCAAATCAGGGTCACTGCCAACTGGAGTCTTCGTACTGCGTATGGAAATAGAAACAGCGGTAATGGTAGAGAGAACAGAGACTCACGCAGGAAAAAACAATCAAAGATGGAGAAATTGTGGACGCGCCACGGTAGTGCCTGAGGCAGGTGACCAGCGCTCTCTTACTGTATCTGGCACTGAACTTCGGCGGCGGTTCATCCACTAGAACGTTTCGACGTTAGCGATTGGCTTCGGGCATGCCAGATAGCGACAGGGGCTCCCTGCAGCGAGAGCTGCCCCATGTTCGGCGGGGGGCCACCCCTGTCGTGATTGGGGACCTTGATTTTACCTCCACGGTAGCTCTGGCGGCCGGTACACTTCCGCGTTCCCACCATCCATCGGCCTTCCGTCCCAACGTGAGCGAGACTGCGCTGCGCTGCGAGAGGGAAGGGAGCGGTGCGGTCCAGTGCAGTGCAGCGAGCTAAGGTCCCCGGCTGGGACGTTGCCTCTGCCTCATGCCCATCGCATCCGAGTTCTTTAAAGCATCCCTCGTCTCGCGCGTCCGACCGCAGTCTCGTCTTGGTCTTTCTTCTCTCTCTTACTTGCCCTTCCTCCCCCCTCTCGAAGCTTGTCTTCATCTTGGTTGCGTCCCTTCTTCACCCATCAAACACACATACAACAACAATATCACACTTTCTTGTGCCCTTATCTCAAAAGTAGCATCTCCGCCGAGACACGAGTGTCCGGTCATCAATTTCGATGAAGAAAGCCTCTACAGAACCGCCCAATATAGACAGTCGTGCAGCAGAAGCAAACGCGCATGGCGTCCACCGCTCCTCCTCCAAGCGATCCAAAGGCAATCCGGCTGCTCCCATAGACGCCATCGAACCTTTTCCACTCTCAAACACCACGACCTCCAGCTCCAGCAGCAACAATGGCCGTGCCGACGACATCATCACTTCGTCCAACATCACAAGCTCCTCCGCGAGCAAGAACTACCTCCCCGACTACGAAAAGTCTGCTGCCCGCGAGAATGGCCTCACATCTACGCAGGTTGAGGGGAAGGGGTCTCTCGTAGGAAATGGGGTTGGTCCTCAGGACAACAACAGCAACAACAACAACAATAACACCCACCCTCAGCAGCAGCAGACAGCCGCCCCGGCCCAGACCGAGAAGCCCAATGTCGCTACTCGCTTTTACGAGACGAGCAAGATGATCATGTTCCACAGCTGGGTCAACCTGCTCCTCGTCTTCGTGCCCGTTGGCATCATTGTCAAGGGATTGCACGTGAACCCTGGCGTCGTTTTCGCCATGAACGCCATCGCTATCGTCCCCCTCGCCGGCCTACTCAGCCACGCCACCGAATCCGTGGCCAGCAAGCTCGGTGACACCGTCGGCGCCCTTCTGAACGTGACCTTTGGTAACGCCGTGGAGTTGATTATTTTGTAAGTCCCCTGCAACTGTTCTTGTTGGACCATCCAAACTGTACCGCTCGGTGTGGTTCCACCCGTCGCCGCCAGCTGGTGTTTCGGGAGGATGGTGAGAGGTGAGGGGACCATGAGATCCGACATGGTTTGGCTTGGCTTGGCTCTTGTCTTGGCCATGTCGCACCCCGGATCTTGGCCCTTACTCGCCCCTCAAATCCGCACATCTCGCATCTCTTGGCAGAACCTTGGCTAATGCTTAATTCTTCTAGCATGTATGTCTCTACACCAATGCAGGCGATCAAGACAAGAAAGACAAGAGAAGTCGATGCAAAAAGACACTATCACATCAATCGAGTCCCAAATCATGTAGATTTTTCTCCCCGCCTTCGTCCATTCGTTTATGCGCACACGTTGCCTTCCTTTTGAATTCGTATTGCAGTGTTACTGACATGAGAATCTTTTGTGACGCTTCAGTATCGCACTTGCCAAGGTAAGCATGCTTTCCCCCACCAATCGCAAAGTTGGAAATTGTCCTCTAAGGCCATGACAGAATGAAATCCGTATCGTCCAGGCTTCGCTCCTTGGCTCCATTTTGGCCAACCTGCTGCTCATTTTGGGCATGTGTTTTTTCCTTGGTGGCTTGCGCTTCCGAGAGCAGGTATGATCGCCGACTCTGCTAAATTGACGAAGGAACATCTAAACTCTTGGCAGATTTACAACAGCACCGTCACCCAGATGAGTGCTTGTCTGCTCAGTCTGAGTGTCATCAGTCTGGTCCTGCCCGTGCGTACTTCCTGTTTCTCACATCGACATGATCGCTGACAAATCGCGCTTAGACTGCCTTCCACGCTTCTTTCACGAACCTCAAGACTGCCGACGATCAGACGCTGAAGATCAGCCGTGGTACCAGTGTCGTACGTAGCCATACGCAACTTACGATGAACGCTGCTAACCAGAACAGATCCTCCTCTTGGTGTACATTGTCTACCTCTTGTTCCAGCTCAAGTCTCATGCCTACATGTATGAGTCTACTCCTCAGCATATTGTCGATGCTGAGGCTGCTCCTGGTCCTGCCGTCGGTTGGTTGGATACTTCCAGCTCTGAAAGCGATTCAGACTCCGACGCCGACTCGGACAGCTCGGACAGTTCTGCCGGCACCGTCCGCCAGCGGATGAAGAAGGTCTTGCGTGGCGGCAGAAGACGCAAGTCCAGCGTGGCCTCCGTCGACATTGAGGGCCGCCCTCGCACTCGCAGCACCTCCGTTGGCACCCACAGCACTAAGGGCTCTCCCAGCCGCCCTCGTCTTCCCCGTTTCGGTTCAAGCGTTGGCAGTGAGGATGCCCTTGAGGATGAGAAGCCTCGCAAGCATCGCAAGCACCGCAGACGCCACCACAAGCACAAGAAGTCCAAGAAGAGGTCAAAGAACACCCTTGTCGATGTTGATGAGCCCGTCAGAAACGGTCCTGAGACGGCTTCCTTCCAGAATGGCGAACCTCGTCGCGTCGACTTCGCGCAGCAGGATGCGGCGCCCATTGAGGGACCTTCTCAGCCTTCCCAGGCCGAGAACGACCGCAGACCCCTGCCCGCCCTTCGCGGCCTGTCCATCAAGAACTTTACCCCTGCTGTCTTCACTCAGGGTCCCGGTTCTCCGGTCGTTGGTCCTGTTACTGGTGGCCCCGTCCCCCGCGTCCGTTTCGGTATCCGCCGCACCAACTCCCTGCCTGACCGCCTGAACCAATATGGCGCAAACCCTGGCGTCAGACCCCCTGGCGCCTTGTTCCCCGCTCAAATCCCCAGGAATGTCATTCACAGCAGCGACGGCACGGAGGAGAAGGTTATGCCCAATGACCACTTGTCCCGCACTGCCGCCATCCTCCTCCTCCTGTTCTCTACTGGTCTCGTCGCAGTCTGTGCCGAGTTCCTGGTCGACTCCATCAACGATGTCGTGGAGTCAAGTCCCTTGGGCGAGGTTTTCATCGGTCTCATCATTCTCCCTATCGTCGGTAATGCCGCAGAGCACGTCACTGCCATTACGGTTGCTATGAAGAACAAGATGGATTTGGCCATCGGTGTCGCCGTCGGTTCGTCCATTCAGATCGCCCTGTTCATCACCCCCATCGTCGTCATCATCGGCTGGGCTCTTGGCAGGGACATGTCGCTGTACTTCACCCTGTTCGAGACGGTCTGTCTCTTCGTCTCGGCCTTCATCGTCAACTTCCTCGTCCTCGACGGCAGGAGTAATTACCTCGAGGGTGCCCTCTTGTGTGCGACATACGTCATCATCGCTCTGGTGGCGTTCTTCTACCCCAACTCTGACGAGGTCAACGCTCTGGGTGCTTAAGTGTACGAGACGTTGTAGGATACGTGTCAGCGAGGCTGAGTTGTTGGTGAGGGCAGCTTATGACTTTCATGATGCTTTATGACTTTTTCTTTCTTTCTAGTCGTTGGATGTCGCTTGACGTCGATGGCTACTTTTTACCAAGGGGATGATGAGGATTGGGGTATTTCTTTCTTCACATGACCAAAATTTGTAACAATTTAAGGCCATTCTTAGACGGCAGTAAATAGAGACGATACTGGACCGTCACTCATTGAGTGACGAGGACGGGTCGTCTAACGCCGATTATCAAACACTTTTATTCATCAATATTTTCGATTTGGCTGCTTCGTGATCGCGTGAGCACATGGTAGAGAATGCTGTTCGAAGTAGACATCCAAACGTCTTTTCAAACAGCACTGGATTAAGCATGTGGGTCTCTGACATGCCAAAGGCGCTAATGGTGAGGTGGTGTTTGGGTATTTAGAATGCTTCTCCCCCCCAGCAGCAAGAGCAGCCTTCGTGCCTTCCCCTCATCACTTCACCTTCACCTTCACCATGGACCCACCACGCCTCCTGCCTTCCCAATGGTATATCTTTACTTGCATCTCAGGATCTGTCACCAGTTCAGCGAAAACGGCGTGACCTAGTTGGTAAAAGCACACGTTTAAACAAATTCTTCCCAAGGGTTTCTCTGGTAACCTAGGAGGGGCGCTAAGTTCGAATCTCGTCACGCGAGTAAAAAAGGGCCTTGAGGACGCGGACCTAGTAGTCCCATTTTTGTATTTTGCTCTTTCTCTATGTTTTCCCTTGCTTCGTTCGTTTTGTCAGTTTGGGTTGGCCGTGCAAGGCTTTTCCGCGTGAGTATCACGACAAATTATTCGAGATATTGTCGGCCGGTGATATCACACCGATGCATCGAGATCTGGTGGCCCACCGGGTAAGCTTAAGTTTTAGCCGCAGCGCCCGACAGGACGCGCCCCCCACCCGACCACTGGAAGTTTGCGCCCGGCGGCGCCGTGGAAGGCAGGCGGCCTCCGCCAAATATCAGCAGTGGCTGAGCATTCTTTGTCCTAGCCTGAAAGGGTTGTGGTTCACCGTTTGCCTACCTTACCTGGTGTGATTGTTTGGAACCGTTTTCTGGTTTTAGCCGGGCTGCAATCGGATCTTGAAAAGGAGAAAACAAAACTGTTTGATGTGACCTTTTTGCGCAAACGAACGAGTGGACTGCAGCAAGGAGGCGGCGCGCTTTTGGGTGACATTTTGTCCCTTTCATTGCGGGGAGCTGCTGCCGCAGCCTGCACCAGTGTAAAGTGCCCTGCGGGCGGGCGGATTCATCATCCAGGTGCCCTGCAGGAATAAAACTGGAGCGGCTGCCTAAAACGGACAGCTTCAGTGTGTTTTATTGGATTCACCGGTGCGAACCTCTGTAGCCAAGCCACACAGCCACATCTCACCTTCCATTGCCCATATCTCAACCGCCCATCCCGCATCATTCATCGCCATTTCCATCTCGCATCATCGTCAAAAGTGCAGGAAAAAGAAGAAACACAAGCGCATAACTCGAAAGCTGCGCGACATCCGCGATACTACTGCAAAACACACAGCATCCGGTCCACGCCCAATCGCAGTCCTTGTTTCGGATCCCTAACCCCAGAAAACTCAAGCTTGGGCTTTATTTCAACGTCAAGGCGGCCCAGCGACTCTGGCGGTTTCCGCAAGCATCCGACACACCAGACGAACACACGCATTCAATTCTTCTCCCCTCCCTCCACTACCCATCCCGGCCAAAGCTTTTCCCCCTCCGTCGCCACCCTTTTACCCTGGAACGATGTGTTTCGGCGGGAAGGCCGACAAGGATGACTCTCCTGCACCGAGACCCGCGCAACGACCATCTTCAGCGCAACAGCAACACCACCAACAACAGGACGTGAAGATGAGCGGTAACCAATACGCGGCACCTACTGGGCAGGGCTCTGGCGGCGAGACATATGCGCTGTCGAGCGGTCCGCCTCCGAGTCAGGCGTATGCTCCCCCGAGTGGCCCACACCCGGGCTGGACACAGGATGAATTCGCACCTCCGCCGGGACCTCCACCTGCTCAATCGTACGCCGCGCCGCCCGGCCCTCCGCCCAGTCAACAATATGCTCCGCCTGCTGGACCGCCGCCCTCTCACCAGCAGGGAGAATATGCACCGCCGCCGGGGCCCCCGCCTTCAAAGCAGGACTACACGGCGCCGCCCCCCGGTCCTCCTCCCTCCCAATCCAAGCCGAAGCACGATTGGGAGGAGGCAGTCCCTGACACGTCCCTGTTCCCTCCGCCGCCAGCCTTCTTCAGCGGCTGGGACCGGTCGCCTGCCAACAACTCAACCGAGGCGGAAGCCGAGGCCGGCGAGGAGTGGGTTCGCAAGTACCCTCTGATTCAGCCCATCGACCTCGACCAGGCGGCTCTCGCAGCCCTCCACACGAGCAGGATCTCATTGCTTCAACCCAGCGGCTTCAAAGGGACACTCAACCAAGTCGCCCCGGGTGTCTGGGAAGCCTCGACACCAAAGAACGCCCCAGACGGCACCATCATCGGCTACCCACCCCTCTACTCCGTGAAGAATCATTCGCCCCTGGCCACCGGCCGCCCATTTACGGCGTACTACGAAGTTCAGATCCGCCAGAGCGGCAACAAGGAGGTCGACGTCGCCATCGGCTTCACGGCGCTGCCGTACCCCAATTTTAGACTGCCGGGATGGCATCGTGGCAGTCTTGCGATCCACGGTGACGATGGGCACAAGTACATCAACGACCGTTGGGGAGGCAAGTCGTTCACTGACCCCTTCCGGGTTGGCGAGAGGATCGGTGTCGGCATGACCTTCTCGGCCAAGGATGGCAGAGTCAATGTCGACGTGTTCCTAACCCGTGACGGCGCGCTGAGGGGCCAGTGGAACCTGCACGAGGAGATTGACGCGGAACAGGATGGGCCGGTTGAAGGGTTGGAGGGGTTTCATGACTTGAGCTGCGCAATCGGGTCTTTCAACAAGAATATTTACGAGATCATCTTTGACCCGAGTCGGTGGAAGTATCGGCCTTGAGGACAGATGGTTTCTTTGTATTCACAGGGTGAGGCAGAGCGTTGATTAGTATACAAACAGTTTTCACTTCATCCTAATCCGATTCTAAGTTTACACAATTTCTCCCTTCTCACAAAATGCTCATATCTTGGCCTTGACATCCGTCTCTTTCCACCACGGATACGCGCTCGGCGCATCCTTCTCCATAGTCGCCTCAAACTTTGGCGGCCTCTTCTGCATGAAGCTATCCATGCCCTCCTTACTATCCTTCCCGCCGAACAAGTCAAAGAAGATCTTGCTCTCCAACAAATGCGCCTCCTCCGGCGACGCCGGCGTCCGCAGTATCATGTCCCGCATCACCCTCACCGCGACCGTGCTCGTGTTCGCCGCCACGTCCTCCGCAATCGCCAGCGCCCTCGGCAGCACCTCCGCCGGCGCGACGATCTCGCTGAACAGGTTCCGCAGCAACGGGTCGGTCGCGGGGTAGACGGCGCCCGTGGTGACGAGGTGCAGCGCGGGGCCGGCGCCGATGAGGCGCGGGAGGTAGAATGAGGAGCAGGCCTCCATGTTGAAGCCGCGGCGGGCGAAGACGAAGCCGATCTTGGCGTCGCGGGAGACGACGCGGACGGAGGCGGGCAGGGCCATGGTGATGCCGACGCCGACGGCGGAGCCGTTGAGGGCGGCGATGATGGGCTTGGAGCAGTTGTGCATGGCGAGGGCGACGAGGCCGCCGGTGTCGCGGTGGGCGTCGCGGGTGGAGGGCAGGCGGACGGGGGAGGTGAGGTCCATGCCGGCGCAGAAGGTCTTGTTGGAGGGGTCGGCGCCGGTGAGGACGATGGCTTTGACGCGCGGGTCGGCGGAGAGGAGGCCGTAGGCGCGGGCGAGGGAGTGCGCCATTTGGTCTGTGAAGGCGTTGCGGGCGGCGGGGCGGTTGAGGGTGAGGATGATCACGGGGGTGACAGTTGGGGAGGATGGCGGGTGGTGGGAGAGGAGGAGGTGAGGGAGGGAGAGGGTTGTGTAGCTTTCTGGGAGGGCGGTCATGGTGCTGGTTGTGTTTTCTGTTTGGATTTGTCTATTCTGTGATCAAGGAAATCAAATCGATTTTTTATATTGATATTTGGGATGTTGAAGCTGGTATATGAAGCTATGATGATGAACATGAGTTGGAGATGGAGGGGTCGTTTACAACCGAGGTCCGTTATGGCTGCGGGAGCTGTCAAACGTCACTATGAACTTTCTCGGAGTCCCAATTAAACGGCATGGTTAAGATGAGATACAGAGAATAATTGATACTTTCAAGTCGGAAATTATTGTAACAACACATTTAAGAAGCCTCCTCTTCCAATACCATGACCCTTGGCTGTAATGTAAGTCCATGGAGCTGCGTTCACAGTGACATGTTCACCGAGCTCACCGGGAGCTCCGATAAGAATGCGATAAAGACAGTGCCAAGAGCCGTGCTGGAGACCCGCGACACAGTACGGCTGACTCAACCAACCACTTGCGCATCGAGAGCCTCCGTGCTCGACCAAAGGCGCATTCTCGACATGCCGTAGACATGCACCATCCTAAAGAGTATGGTCTATGATTGGGATGCCCACGAGAAGCTATGTTTCCAGCTATATATCAACGAGAAAAAGTCCCTCGAGGACATCATGGAATATCTCAAAATCCACCATGACTTTTCGCCCTGGTAAGCAACCGATTCCCCATTCTCTGGAGGGGGTACCCCTTCGTCCTCGGTGGTCTCTCTCGCCGGCCGGACCATCCGATCCACCCAGCAAGCTTCACCTGCTTGCCGGGAAACGGGGGACAAAATCTGGGGTAGAAATTAGGGGACCTGGGCTGATGACGTATCGTGCAGTAAACGAGCTTTCCAGACGCAGTTTCGCAAATGGGACTTTCCTTCGAAGCAGAACCCCGCATACAAGAATGATCGGCTGGTCGCGCGGGTCAAGGAGTTGTGGGAGAGGAATCTGTCGCAGACGGAGATGCTGAGGGTGTTGAACGAGGAGGGGTTCGACATTAAGAAGAGAGAGCTGATCCGGGTGAGGACGAAGAATCGGTGGCTACTCAAGGCTGCGAATGGGGAGAGGGCGAAGGACGTGCCCGACCCTGAGCTGAGGCCGTCGCCCTTGCAAGATGGCTTCGGGGGACACAACGGTGGAGGTACACCTGACACCTTGACAGACCACGAGGTTCTGGGAGCGATGCCTGACGATGTCGGTACGGCTTGGGATCAGGATAATAACCGGAGGAAGAGGAGGCGGCTGAAGGCCTTTGAGAGTGCGTCACTGGATGCACCTATCGCTCCCCGGTTTCCGTCCGAGACTACTCTCGACGAGGCCAAAGTCATACTGGGCCTGGCGAACGAAGTCTACCGACAGCTCCGTACCACGTTTGCGCGCCTCTGCGAAGAGTCAGACATCGTCAAAAAGACCATCGCCGGCCCCGACAGGTGGGAGGCTGTTAAGGAACGGTTGATACAGGAGATGCCACAGCTCCAGGCGGCCATGTGGCAGTCCAGGGACAATCACGAGTCCAAGAAACTGGCCCTTGACGTTATTTGCACTGACATTACGAAGCGTGCGAGGACGCTGGAGAAACGGATCACTCTCGCGGAGGCCAAGAACATACTTGGCATCAATCCCGAGGAGGCGAGAGATGTGCGCACCGCTTTTGAGCAGATACTGAAGGATGATGGTCTCAGCTCCAAGTCTGACGCCGGGCCTGCTCAATGGGACAGCCTGAAGGGCAAGTGGGTAGACGGATCGGACCTCATTCAGCGCATTCTCGCACTCGGGCCTGCGGATCCCTCTCATGCTGAGAAGGTGAGGGCTCTGGATGTGCTCGCTCGAGACGTCATGAAAAGGCTGCGAGACGACATGTCGAGAAAGGACAAGCCAAAGAAAGGGGGCTCCACCAAGACGGGACGGCCGAAGGTGTCTGGAAATCAGCACAATCAGCATGCGGAGGTGGCTCAGCCTCAGCTAGACATGGTGGAGGATATACAGGGTAACACCGACCTGGTTGGCCAATACGGAAACGCAGGACAAGTCTCGTCGATGGGCCTGGTCCCCAGTTCCGGAGACAACCAGGCACAGCTGCTCATGCCCGTGCCGATGCAAGCCCAAGCCGCCGACCCTCTCGGCCACTCTGCGGCACGCATCCTCTCCAATGCTCTCCTCGGCCAGCCGAACATGGCGCTCGACTCGCATCTCGGGTCTTCCCTCCTCCTCGCCGCCAACGCGCAGGCAGCCTTCGTGGACCAGCAGTACGCGCAGCAGTTCACGGCGGCGCAGTCCGTCTTCCATGCCGCCCCGCCGCTGCCCACGACCGTGGCTATCTACATGCGCCTGCACCCGTCGTCGACGTTCGTGGTGAATGCGAACCTCTGGATCGCGACGCTGAGCTCGCACTCGATGCAGGAGCTGCGGCACGTGGCGGCGAGCAAGTTCCCCGGGGCCATTTGCCTGAGAGTTGAGGGGGTGCTGAAGGATGGCAAGGGCGGGGAGATGCCTTTACAGATTGACCAAGATCCGGAGCTGGCTGCGTACCTCGCACATTTGCAGGGTGCCACGCCTACTTTCAACGTGCAGCTCGTCCCCGGATGGAAGACTGGCTGAGGTGTTCCATGCGGGGAAAGTGCGGTACACGAATTATGACCGATGAATAGACTGTCAGGATATAATGAGCCGAATGAGGGTAGAAGATGCTCACACGAGCGAAATACCGATGCTGGTGCTGCTGCCGGAAGGGTGCGGGAGACACAGTATCGGGCTACGAGATATCTACGCTAATGCATGGCTGGAATCCAATTGTTTTTTATAAAGTCCAGTCCCTCATCCGATGAGTGCATGGTGGCGCCCCTCTCCAATGTTGCTCCAATGTTGCAGTAAGCCAAAGTTCACCTCGGGCTTGGTAATGTAGAGGGCGGGCGGAAGGGGGAAAAGGAAGCCACGGCAAAGTGTGGAGTTGCGCCGGTCGCGATGCACCGCGGGGTTCCACAGCTTCCCAGGTCGTTCACCCCGCTTGCCGGGCCGGCCAATCCTTATCCCCGACAGCTGTGGCAGCTGCAGGCTTTTGCATGGATTCTCTTTCGCCATTCGAGCTCCAAAAGATCTAAGACCCAGGGGGGTTTTGCAGCTCCACCACAACCACCACCTACAACCTACACATCGTTACCTTTGTCACCCCCTCCTTCTCAACCCGGATAGATTTATAAAGTATACCGTCTTTTCCTCCAATTCGGAATTGTCCCAATTGCTTCCTAGAACCGCTCCTACGATAATATCATCCCTCGCGACCCGAGCCAGCGCAATGGCGCATCTTAGAGCCAGAGCTCCGCAAGCAGCTTTGCAGGGCCTCAGAGCCGCGAGCCCGGCCCCGCGCCGACGATGCGTCGCCCTCGCTGGCGCCGCGCGGCAAATGTCCAGCAAGCCCGAACGACCGACGTCGAACGAGGAGAAGCACGGCAGGTCCTTCCAGGGCCAGGTCGTCGGCTCCATCTCCCAGAGACTGGCGCGCGAGCGGGCGGAACGCGAGAGGTTCGCTGCTGAGCGGGAAAAGACCGGTCCCGGCAGAAACTGGGCGTACACCTTTGGTGAGCACAACAGCAGCCTTGCCCTGATACACAAGTGCCCTCGGTAGCTAACGTCTTGCGTGCTTTCTTTTGCAGTGCTCCTCACATCCGTCGGTGTTTCGTACTACCTCGGCACCCTCGTCCCCTCAAGTCCCAACGAAGAGTCGACGCTGCCGCTGCACAAGACGATCGCACCGCTACACAAACTTAACAAGGAGAACCTCGAGGCCGCGTGGGCGGATTTCGTCAACATCGTCGGCAAGGAGAACGTCAGTACTACCAGCACCGACCTCGACCACCACGCCAGCTCGGAATGGTCGTCGCACGCGGCGGGGCCCGACGAGAGGCCCTTCTGCGTCGTGTTCCCTAGCTCTACGGAGGAGGTCTCGCAGGTCATGCGCATCTGCCACCAGCGCCGCATTCCCGTCGTCGGCTACAGCGGCGGCACCAGCCTGGAGGGCCACTTCACGCCCACGCGCGGCGGCATCTCCATCGACTTTGGCCGCATGAACAAGGTCCTGGCGCTGCACCAGGAGGACCTCGACGTCGTCGTGCAGCCCGCCGTCGGCTGGGAGTCGCTTAACGATCAGCTCGCACAGTCGAACCTCTTCTTCCCGCCGGACCCGGGCCCGGGCGCCATGATCGGCGGCATGATCGGCACGGGGTGCAGCGGGACGAACGCCTACCGCTACGGCACCATGCGCGAGTGGGTTCTTAGTCTGACCGTCGTGCTGGCGGACGGCACCGTCATCAAGACGAGGCAGCGCCCGCGCAAGAGCTCCGCCGGCTACGACCTCACCAAGCTGTTCATCGGCTCCGAGGGCACGCTGGGGCTCGTCACCGAGGCGACGCTCAAGGTCACGACGAAGCCGGCGTCGACGTCCGTGGCGGTGACGTCGTTCCCGACGATACGCGACGCCGCGAGCTGCGTGGCCAAGGTCGTCGCGGCAGGCATCCCCGTCGCGGCGGTGGAGATCCTGGACGACCTGCAGATGCAGTGCATCAACAAGGCGGGCATGACGAGCAAGGCGTGGGCGGAGGCGCCGACGCTCTTCTTCAAGTTCGCGGGCACCGAGAGCGGCGTCAAGGAGCAGGTGGCCCTCGTCAAGCAGCTCGCCGCCAAGACCGGCAGCAAGACGTTCGACTTTGCCAAGAACGAGGAGGAACAGCACGAGCTCTGGAGCGCGAGGAAGGAGGCCCTGTGGAGCACCATGGCGGTCAAGCGCGAGGGCGATCACGTCTGGACTGGCGACGTCGCCGTGCCGATGAGCAGGCTGCCGGACATCATCGAGGAGACCAAGGAGGCGCTGGCCAAGACGGGGCTGTTCGGAACCATTGTCGGCCACGTAGGCGACGGCAACTTCCACACCATTCTGCTGTACAACGACCAGGAGCGCAAGCGGGCCGAGCACTTTGTGCACAACATGGTCAAGCGCGCTGTCGAGATGGAGGGTACTGTCACGGTATGTTATGCGGTTCACACTGGAGAGAAGTGGTCACTGACAGATTTTGCAGGGTGAGCACGGTGTTGGTCTCGTCAAGAGAGACTACCTCCCCCACGAGCTGGGCGAGACGACCGTCGACACCATGAGACAGGTAAGCCTAAGTTCCGCGGAACGGCGTGGTGGCCAGCTATCGATTGCTAACTGACTTTTCTCTACAGATCAAGAAGGCTCTCGACCCCCTCTGCCTCCTCAATTGCGATAAGATCGTCAGGGTGCAGCCTCCCAAGGCTGGCGAGGTGAGCGAGTGGTAAGACGGCGTCTAGATCCGGACTGGTGTATGAATAGGGCACGCGCGATTCGACCTAAAACTACTACTCTTGTACATATATATCTCTACCATTCCCCGCTGAGGTTGCGCCTGTTGGGCTGGAGTTCTGACGGCTATTGTCCTCACCATGGCGCATAAGGCGACTGAATTCACACGCTCATGACCTACGAAATGACTCATTTTAAAATTTGGAAACAAACATCACAAGACCAACCGTGAAAAAATGTGATCTTGACATCTGGCTGAAAACGGCAAAAAGTCATCTTTGAAAGGGACGAGACTCGAACTCGCGCGGGTTGCCCCACCAGGAAACAGATGTTAAGCTGACCTTAACCTGGCGCCATAACCAACTCGGCCACCCTTCCTGAGATTGTTGAGGTTTTCCGCGCGGTGGAGGTGACATGAAGCCCTCGCCAACCAGGGCTTGGTCCTGGGGATCCACACCCTGGCGACCGGAGAGGGGCCGGCCGCAACGGTCGGTCCGGCTGCGTCATCCCTGCTTCTATGTGCCGAAGACATTGTTGTTGTATAAATATGAGGTTGTATTCTGTCTCCGAGTGAATCTGTAACAATTGTCTAGCTTCGGGTTGTTTTGCAATATGCGGCTTTGAGCACTTTGGCCGTCTCCGAACTGAGATCCACCGCCGAGTTCAGTGTGATTTATACCTTGATTCGTTATGATTTGGTGTCTGTCATTCTTGCCCGTGGTATGTACTGGTATATTCATGAGAGAGGTCTGTGACTTTGTGTTGGTCGAAGTGTTTCTCTGCCGAAAGCACCACATCTCGGTTCTTCAGACATCAAGCTGACGCAGGGGGGCCATTGCGACGAGCGACGACTTCATCCACGAGAGACGACTAAGTTATTTGGTGCTGTGCAGTACTATTCAGCTTGATTGGCTATCTTATACAGTAGCGCTGATATTTGGTGAGGGGTTAGATTTGAATGATGGACTGAACGTAGCTCTCGGAGCTAAACGTCGATGTCATTTGGGTGCCCGAAAGTTATTTGGGAGAGGCACATAGCGCAAGACAAACGAAGTAGTCGCCTCGGAATGATGAACAGGTATGAGAATCATGCCGTATCTAACGTGGCCAGTAGCGCCAGTCTGTTTTGTTAGTGTTAGTGTATTCCGTTCGAGGACTTCAATGAGACCGTGAAGACTCAATTTACTGGGCCACCTGTAACTGAGCAGCTCAGTCCACAACTCCTTTCATCCCTGGTATCATGATGTATATAGAGAACAATAAGCTTGATGCGTGTAACCCATTGTTTGCGGATTCTGACTTGGCGGGTTCAATTCGCCTTTTAATAAGTCCCTTGGTCTCTCCGTTCTTCTCCTAAACCTGCATCTGCCAGGAAGCAGTCTGGTTTCCCATTTGGTACTATATTTCAAAGTGTGTAACTCGTCTGTCAATCGCTCCTCAGATTATCTAAAGGGCTTATAAAATCCCAAGATGCTCGCGATAAGCTTGGTTCTAATGCCAAATGCCATGCGACGATCTCTGATTTGATAACATCTACACGGATGCTCATAGCACGACGAGAGTCATGTGCGAGGTCTGAGCAGGTCCCATACTTGATACTTGTTTACCGGGACAACATTTGATTAACGTCCGTCAAGGCTGTTGATGTTGAGTTCTAGTGCCTGAGTATTTTGTCACAAATAAGCCTATTCAATACCAAGATATTCTGGCCGGCCTGAGGAAAGGAAGCAATGGATCTTGCTCTTAATTGTAGAGTGATGAAAGGGAGGATCAAGGTCCTGTAATTCTTCGATCTCGTGCCGGTGATAAGGTCGATATGCTCCCTCTATAAATCACAGTGCCATCGTTTCCTTTCTTCGAATTCTCCCCAGCAATGACGGGGTGCTTAGAATGTTATTAGTAGAGAGGCCAATGGAAGTTGCTAGTAACACGATGGGCCATCAGCGAAAAGAAGGTATGGAGACTACAAGTGGTAACTTGTGAAGCCTCACTCAGCTCTCTGGCATTGCCGATGTATTCGTTGACTCGTACACCCAAGAGCCACTTGGTTCGTTGTTCCCAATAGATCACGTCCACTTGAGAGTCCTGACCCTGTAGTGCAAGGTAGTGACTCGGAGCACAGTCGGGATCGATGAAGATGACGACCAGTATCTGGACAGGGCGTCCAGAGATCTGCACCTCTTGCGTACTTATAAATGGGAGTTATATCTCGTAAAGTGGCTCAAGTCTCTTCCAGCGACATTTTAAGAGCGGAGGACATCGGCCCAACAAAGAGTCACAAGTTGGTAATCAAAGCGCGTGGAGCCATGACACCGGGAAAAGATCCTCCCTCTATGCGCATGCACGGAAATGGTAATGGTAACGACAGACCGTCACGCGCAGGTTTGGTTTCAACTAACAAGAAGATGCTGGGGTCATCTCGTTCTGAGAGGTATTAAAGCAGCTAGCATACGCCCCGAATATCTGGGTTGTTCTCCTCTTTCGAAGCAAATATTGGGATCAGATGTGGATGACAAATGATTGCGCGCGTTCATAACGTTCATCTCCAGAAAATACTGGTCTAAAGACTTTTTCAATGCAATCGAGGTGTCAATCTGGCTGTTCGAAAGCATCGGGCTGTACCATTACAGCAGTTGCTGTTCAGTATAAACAGCACAAGACGCCAGACAACAACGACAGACAGGGAAAGACTCTAGACAAGTTCGATCATTAACGAGCAGCTGCCACAGATGTCCCATGTGCTGAGTGATCAACTTGTGAGGCGTACACCCAGAAACGAAAGTGACAAAGATCAGAGAGTACTGGCTATTGGCCGGTCGCTATTTCACCAAGACCTCTCATACTTTATGTATTATATAGACTTCAGAAGCCAGCTTAACATCATAGCAGCCACACTTGCAGATGACCTACCTCTTGCTGGTTTTCCTACCGCCACATTCACGCCGTCTTCCATAGCTGCTTCTTGAAGTGATTGATATCATTTGACGCAGACACATAATCCGCTACTATACATCCAGGGTACTTCATCATCCTGAACACTTCATCCCTCTTCGGGGCATCATTGAGAGCTTATTTCCGCGCGGGTACCATAGACCTAAGCCGCGTAGACGACAAAATGAAAAGTTATATTTAGACGGTAAGGAAAGCCATAAAAAACCACCGCCCTCCCTCTGCTCCACCACCACATATGAAGATGTGAAGACATACCGTCTCACGCTCAACCGTACTGCTGCCTCAAAGGCAACTTCCGATCCAGCGTGTGAAACGCCATCGTCCGCGGCGTATACGGCACCGTCCTCGGCGTCGCCGGGCCCTTCTGCATGTCCCTCATCTCCCACTCCCGCGCCTCCTTCGGGTCCACCGGCGAGCTGCCGTCGCTCCCCGCAGCCTCCTCGTCCTCGGCGCCCTCCTTGTCGAACTTGTTCGGCAGGCACACGTACACCGCAATCCCCAGACTGCACAGGAACAGGAACAGCATGTACACCGTCACGGCGAAGGTGCTCTTGGCGAGCATGCACGACTTCTCGGCCCTGTAGGGCGCCGCGTACGAGCAAGACTTTGAAATGTACCACGCTACGTTGGAGGGGTACCGCGAGTCCGCGTGGTCCGGGCCCATCTGCCCGTAGACGGAGACGGTGTACATGGCGACCATGGCGACGTTGATGCCGACGGCGAGGAGGGGGAACCAGAACTTCATGATGAAGAAGACGAGCTTGGTGAGGAGGAGGAAGAGGGTGATGACGGAGAGGGCGACGTTGAAGTCGGTCAGTCTGTTCATTTGAGTGTCAGCTTCCTTCAATTTCCAAATCTCTTTCAAACTCATCCACAAGAACAAAACTTACGTCCTCGTCCATACAAAGGGAACCGTCGGCAGGGACTCATAGTTGGCGTAGGCGTAGAGCACCATGTTCGGGCTCGAGTTGAAGCCGTAGGCGTGTCCAATCTCCCACATCTTTGTGCGGTAGAGGTCCGGCTGGGCGATGCCGAAGAGGACGAGCAGCGGCACGAGGCCGGCCAGCTCGAGCGGGAAGATGGCCCACATCCATGGCCTGAGAAGCCATTTCCTGTGCAGGATCTTGTATGCCATCTTGGTGAGGCCGTGGATTTGGTATGATGATTAAAGCGGTTTGCGATATGCCCGCGCGCGCTCGCGCCCGTTCGAGGTTCGAGGTGGGCGGGTTGCGTTATTGTACTGCCCCCGCGGGTGTGGCAAACGTCTTGTCCTACTCTCTCCTCACTATTCCTCCGGCCTGGTTGGAAAGCTTGGGGGTGTTGGTCGACTATTCTTATCCCGCTGAAGGCGCAGTCGTCGCCGAGGCAAACAATGGGAGGGATTTCACATTGGTCAGAGTACCAGCACTCGACCTCAGCTGTTAAACGAAAATCAGCACTATTCCGCCGTTCCCTTCGTTATCGTTATTGTCGTCGTCGTCGGTTCCGCTCGCGAATCTTCAAAGAGGGGAAAGGAGAAGAGAGGTTGCAAAGCGACCGCCGAGCCCGGTTGGGGCAGGGTGGCAGTTTAATGGCCATCTCTTGCAGATTCACGCCTTCACCCGGGCCTTGCTTGCCCACACACACATTCGCTCTCTTCGCCATTCACCATTCACCGGTTCACAGAGAGGGGGGCCGCTGGCAAGCAGGTCGGTGGCCCGGGTCAGCTTGGGGTCGCGGCATTGGACGGCTGCTGCATGTGCCGTGGTCGACAATCACAGCGGCGGTGCCCAATGAGGAGCGGAGGCGGGCAGAGGTGCTAAGCGCCGGGCTGGGGAGGGGCCGTTCGATTGGCCGGCCCCTGGGCGCATTAGCCAATGGGCACGGCGATACGCGACGTTGCGCACAATACCCGCCCGTCTTTTTTTTCGACCGGGGGCAGGGTGAGGACGGGACAAGGGTCTTGGATGGCTGGGGGCCGTTTTTCCCGGTCACTCAATCACTGTCCGTTGGGGGGAGCTGTGGACTGAGAGAGGAGGGCAGATCAGCCTTTTCGTGCGATGCTGGTGCGATGCGACCGCAAACGCAGCAGAAATCAGGGATGAAGCGGCGTGATCGCTTGCGTTGACGCACAGTGATGGACAGGTGGAAACCCCGGATGTTGGGTGATTATGTTGGTTCTACCGAACGAGACTGCACACTCGGCGCTTGCTGCGAAGCGTCTTGTCTCGCGATGTGATGGGGCACCCGTTCATGGATCTGATAAAGCGGGCCGGCCGGTTGACGGCCTCCCGTCTGCTTCCCGGAATGGTGGCAACGGCCCACGGGCGGGAACAACCAGACGCCGCGCATGGCACGTGTCTTTGGAGAGCACTACCTTAGACTGAAGAGACCCTTAGACACCGACGATCACACCGTGCTTTTTTCGCTGTCAAGAAGCTGCCATCGTCTGTCAAGGGAGACAAGCTTCTAGCGGTGTCCGACAGCAAGGTAAGGTGTCCGTAGACCGGGACGCTGTCGGGAATCCCACATCGCGGGCTTAGGTGAGCGACGATCCGATCTACCGGCAATAAGCAAAGGATCATCGACGAAAGATATTAATAGGGGGGCAGCAAGGCACGCAAGAGTGCCACGAGAATGGGACTCTGACTGCCACCTCAGATGACAAATGAGCTTGACCCGCGTCGTGCCTTGCCAACCACCACGAGTGACTTGCATGTGCTCTGCCTGCTTTGGGTGCCATCGGGTGAAGTATTCTGGGTATAGCTGACTGCCAGCTTGACAGACAGCGAATCAACCGGACGAACCCATCAGGCTGGTTCAACGTGTCAGCACCGACAACACGGTGACCGAAGGAGGTGCTACACTCGTAACAGCCCCCAAAGGAAGACGTACGCAATGATGCCCACTGTCGTGCGTCTCCGGAGAACAAAACTCAGCCGTGTGCTCAGTCGTTAGCGGCTCCGACAATGCGAATGCTCGGACAACACCGATGGCGCCTCGTGGTTGAAGCGGAGATGAGGTTTCTCATGCGGAGAGGGAGGAGCGAGACGAGACATGGCTCCTCGCGACTCAGAACCCCACCCGGGCGAAGAAATGGGCAGGAATGCTATGCCTAGCCAAATCTCGGTGCTCGCTCCAACCAATGGGCGTCTTGTTGGCCCGTTTCTCCTTGCGTCATGCACCCAGGAGATGGAAAGACCCCGTTCCATTTTAACGAGAGATAGGGCTGATTTCTCGCTTCTCACAGCGACGATGTTCGATGTTAGCAAGGCCTAGACCGCGCTCATGGATACCAGCCGGTTATATCTTGGTGACGGCGGGATGACGAAGGGGGCTTCGACGCTTGAATCCTCCTGGTATTTTCATATCGGCCACAATTTGTTCTCTGGAGAGATTGTGTAACATGCTGCTACAGATACGCCGTTGACCTGAACGGCATGGACGTCGAGCGTTTTGCTCGGATTCGCGACTTAACACGCCGGGGCAATTCGTCCGTGGAAAGGCTCAACGTCTCGCTTGCGCCCTTTGGTTGGCGCAGACGTTCGGAACACAGGCCGTGGAGGCATGTGAGACGGTTGAGGCGCTCCCTCGCCTGGCATTCTTCTGGTTGGAAATCCAATGAGAGAAGAATAGAAAGCAGATAGCAGCTCGGCTCCTGGCAATCGCCTAGTCTCACCAGGGTTAAAGGCGCGAGGGCTGCGAGAGAGATTTCCGCGCACTTCCCGCAGAGACCAGTTCGCGGGCAAGGAATGCGTGCCATCCCTCCACCGACATTCAAGGCTGGCTGGCGTTAGCTCTGCGCGCTCGAGGTTTCCCCCGGCTCCGAAGTGAGACCTTGGGGCTGCCTGGCATTGACGCTGCCCTCGCACAAGGAGGCATGCGAGAGGATATCGTTCGCTTCTTTGAGGTCACCGGAGTGCGCGGTCTCCCCAAGCCCGTCCCAGGCACACCCTCTGGCAAAAGGACCCGGCAAGAGACAAGAAGACCAGCAGGTCTCGGGGGCGGGCATGCAACCGTAAAAGTGTGTTTTGGAAGCAAACAGCCCCCAGAAAGGGCTTACACAGCTGGTTTCCGCCCGCTTGGCCAAGTCCCGGGCGATCCGCTTGTTCAGGCCCCCGTTCAGGCGCTGGAAATTGTGTTGGTGGCGGTCGGGCAGTTCGTCCGCACGAGGCCGGACAGCCACAGGTAACTTACGGCCCTACAAGCATCGTATGATGATGGATGATTGGCAATGATTCCAAACGGTGTCCTTTGAAAGCCTCGGGATGCAGGAGGCGGGGAGATCTGTGCCTCTGCTAGGTGGAAGAGGAAAGCTGTTGTGCTGATCAGACGTGGGAGAGGCGGCAGTACTTGTTCGCCTGCTTGACAACTACCGGCGTTCGGAACGGCCAGGCAAGGTACGGTGCGGCACTGGATACGGAACGGGGTGCGGCGTCTTTGAGAGAAGAGGTGGACCGAAGATCATGGCTGAATGCAACGAGACACGGCCTTTGGTGCTGACCAGCAAGGCGTGGTTTGGAGTGAGTGACTGTGCTGCGCTCACTTGAGAAGAGTCCCAACAGCTGCACCTTCAGGTGGGCGCAGGCTCCCTGCTTGCTAGGGCCAAAAAAAAAAACTGGGTGTTGACCTGTCAGAGGCATCAGCAAAGAAGAAGCTGAAGCTGGACTTACCCAACACAAGCAAGCCGTCGAACAGGGAATCATCCGCAAAGAAGAAAACGGCACATAGCAGCAAGGCCAGTCAGGCTGGCAGGTAGCTAAGAGTGCAGAGTGCAGACAGACAATTGACAAGCGTGAAGCCGGAATGGGACCAATGAAACCGGGCTTGGGCGATGGGGGGAACTGGCAGGTGACGATCATCGATCGGCGAGCTCGGGGTGGGGGCGACCACGGTCTGGACCGCGCCAGTTCGAGACCGACAGGGGAGCAGGAGCCACAAGGACAAGGACGTCCCTGCCTCGAATTGGCGCTGGCGTCGGAGGGCACGGGCCAAGTGGAGGGGAACTCGCTCTTTCCCATCCAAATTCATCCACCAAAATGGTTACCGAAATCCAATTGCCATTGCTGCTTTTGCTTGCCCGGTGCTTTTGGCAGCCGTTGCTGACGACGGCGCAACCTCAATTCTTCTGTGGCTGGGTTCAAGGAATGAGAGACCACGGACTTCAACTTGATGTCTTGCTAGACGAGACCAGAAAAGATGCCGCATCATTGCAGAAAATTGGGTGACGTAGTGCATGTCTCTCGTTCATTGCAGTGCGGGTACATTTCGACTGCATGAAGCTATCCAGCGACCCGCGTACTTTCTATACGCACAACAATTAAATGCTGGATGGACAAATTGCCAGATGCTTCGAGATGGTTACTTGCAGCGCGCGCACATCATCTCGCCATCCTCAACAGATTGAAAAATGTTTCCTGAACGGGTGTTGGAACTGGACGTGCATCACGGGGCGCGCCGAGGCAAAGACACCGTAGTGGCCGTCCATCCATGCTCGCGCAGTCGTTGCTTTTCTCTCTCTCTCGCTCTCTTTCTCTCATGGGTTCCCGTTTCGTTTCCCAATGTCTCAAAAGAGGTTCGCTTCGTCCAGGATTGCATTCCTGGTCATGGAGAGAGAGAGAGTGAGAGACACTCGGGAGAGGACGTCGGACCGTTGCATGCAAAGGACAAGTCAGATCGATATCATGTGAGCGCGAGCCTATAGGAATTAAGCCATGCGAAGAGATGAGAGATACTAAAGCACGACAGCACAACGTACCTGTTGAGCGCGAGATTTTAACATGGTGACCCTCTGTCTTTCTCCCCGGTCTCTTGTGACATGTTCCATCGTCATTCTCTGTCATTGTCTGAGAAGCAAAACCTTATGTCCATACAACGTAGCGTTGATATCGCCATGATGAATGGGCATGGCGGTTTAAATGTGGCTGCTGGCGGTTTCCAATCTGGACGGTGAGATATTCACTGTCGCGGGCAACGGCGGCAGTGCGCGCGCAATTCTTGATGTGCACATAGTAGAGCATCCCATATTTCGCCTCATCCTTCGTCTCGTTGCCAAGCGAGGCAGCGATCATCAGGACTAAGGGCAAAAGCCGAATTGCTTCGTGGTGGAGCGGTTTCCATCCCGTCTCTCCAATCCCCTGGACGAAAATCTCATGTTGCTCGAAGCTTGTTGAAAAGTTCCCCCCTCTTCCCTTCCCATTCCCCACGTTTCGGTCCTCGGACGGTAACCCCCTCAAACGCCCCCTCCCCAGCGATCTGCTCGCTTCCTCCCTTTTCCCTCGTCTCTCATGCAAGGGTTCACCACTGACTGATACAGCCACCACCATGTCAATGTCGCATGCCACAATTTTGGACGCACACGGCCGAGTGACTGCGGGAGGAGAGGGCGTGTGATGTGGGAAATATCTGTTGCCGAGCGCATCGAACGCGCGACGCATGAAAGCCCTTAATGAGCTGGGCAGCTTGGCTGCTACAGACAGAGACATGGGCCAAAGTCTTTGCTTACCCACCCTTTTTGGTGGAAGGGGGGGACGCCCTCACCTTTGTACGTTCGAGGCAGCGCGCATCTGGTTTGAGTGCACGGCGCAGGCCGGCCACAGGCTTGGTGTCCAGGCTGCTGGGTTGGAGGCGGATGCACGATGAACAAGTTCTGACATAAGGCCCCCGAGGAGCTGGATCCATCCCGCGGCTTGCCATGACTTTCTCTTAGCATCCCGTCACCCTTGGTTTGAAGTCGGCGGCAATTATAGTTTCCGCGTGGCATCAAATTGTCAGCCGTCGTCTGTTGATGCTGTTGCTGCTGCTGCTGCTACTCGCCCGGAGTCGAGTCCTGGCGCACTGCGTGAAGCAAAAAGATGGGACCCACCTGCAGGGCCAAGCTGCGGCCCTGACTGGACAAAACGGGAGAGCTTGGCGCAGTGAGTGGGGCAGCCATGGGGACTGGAGGCCAGAGCAGTCGCTGGTGGTGGTGTTTCTCCAGGGACTTGACTCCGAAGCAGTGTCATTGGCTCGCTGGAAAAGATCAGCAGGAGTCTGGAAGGGACCTGTGGGACACGACTTGCATGTTGTTGCACAGCAGACAGCCCAGCAGCAGGAATCCCCTAATAACGAGAAGAAGACGACATGAGAGGAGAGAAAGGCACCGGCATGGTCCCCCGTTGCATTATGCAGATTCGCGCTGCTGCTGGATCACCAAAGCAGTCGCCGTGTGGATGTGTGCTGTGTGTGTTGTGTGTGCGCCTGGTACTCGTACCGAACAAAGCACAGGTCGTAATTCTGTGGGAAAAGGGCGAGTCGCGACAAGAATCCAGACCCGGGTCCAAAATGCCACGCTGCCGTATGCCAGCTGTGCCCCGTCTCAACCCCGGTTCCCAGTCCCAGTTCGTGGTGAACCCGAATCCCACCTCACCCTCGACCGCGGCGCGGGACCCGTCGTAAGCCCAGCATTGGTCGGTATCGGTACGGTAGGTGAAGTAGCTGCGGTACCTGAAGCCGAGGAGGGGGCAGAGGTTAGAAGACACACTGGCCGTAACTGGTCGTAAGCAGGTCGGGAATAGGGAATAGGGTGGAGTCAAACACGCGCGCCGTTCCAAGTGCCACAAAAGTCCTCTGATTTTTGTCTGGCGCAACCACAGATCCGTTGCCGCTAGTTATCAAAACAGCGAGGGCCGTCATTCTTGTCGATGTTTCCGTCGAGTGTCGATAGCGCCGCCCATTGTCGGCAGGGCTACCTAGTGCGAGAAGGGGTAAGGACTCGTCGTGCTTGGCTTTTACCTCACTCGTTGTGGGGGAGGATAGATTGGTCCAAGGTTGTGAGTAACGGAAACCAAGCAGGAAGAAAAAGCAAGAATATGGCGACGCCGGGAGGGAAGGAAGGAAGGACGCGGATGGATTTGGCCGAAGGGTCTTTCCTGTTCGTAGCGTCCATGCCATGCCATGCCATGCCATGCCATACTACCTCTGACATAGCATAGGCAGCTGTTGTCCACCTGCACTGCACCTGCCATGTAATCAATGTTTTCTTTCCAATCTGTTATGCGATGGTGACTGTTGGAATATTGACTGCTTTCTACATCTACGTCTCTCCTACCTTTTCTTGTCGTCTCTCTGCCAGACCTACCTGCCTGCCTACCTACCTAGTAGTTACACACGCATACAAACACATACACACACCCAATCGACCTGCTTTACACAACACACGCGGTCGCATATCTTGCGGGTTTGAACTGGACCTTAAGGCATTCGAGTGCGGCACACTCTCTCCCTACTCATTCACACCCTAGACCTTGCCCTCCTCGCTCCTCCTCCTCTTTGTTCTCGTCCCATCCCAACACATCCCGTCCTGTCCTCTGCCTCCTCCGACCTACCTTGCCTCGCATTGCCTTAGTCCCTTTCGTTAGCCTCCGAGGAGAGAGATTACCTGAGCAGACACAGGCCAGAGAGCCACCAAACCAGACCAAACCAGCCGCAGTCCAGACCAAACCAAACGAGTCCAAGTCGGTTTTTGCTTAGCCGGATGGTATGCTTTGGCAGAAGCAAGCGCAACAAAAACAGCCGAACCCGAAGCAGAGCTAATACGACGTTCCCTTGCCTTGTCCTCCCTCTTCAACATCGAGATACCGATTTCCCATAGTGCCCCTCGATTTCTCTTCCCCGATCCACGTACATCTAACCCACCGGTCCACGACAATTGCGATACACCCCTATCCCGTCTTGTCCTTGCCCGCCGCCATTTCGCTCAGTCGCCAGTCACCAGTCGCCAGTCGCCCGTCAATTATCCCGTTGTTGAGAAGACAGACCTAGGACGAGGGTACTCGGAAGCACAGGGCTCACGCCAGCACGGCCGCACGGCACAGCAGCAGCAGCAGCAGCACCTCACACATCGCAGCCACCTCACACGCACACGCACACGAACACGTACCGCACACGACTCTCGACGCACCTTGCGCCAGCCAGCACCAATACCGACGATACCAGTGATTACCGACTGGTCACCCTTCCAAGAGCCCCTTTAGCAGAGCAGCCTCGGCGGCGCATTGTATCGCATCTCATCTCACCCACCGCGTACGCAAAGTCGTCCACCGCACTTCGTGTGTGGTGTTGACCCCAAGACCGACAGACTGGATTGGACTAAGTTGACGCATCCTTATCCTGGTAATTGCTGCTCCGTTTCCTCGTCTCTCGTCTCTCCTCTGTCTCGTCCATCGTCGTTGCTTTCTTTCCTTTCAACGTTTATCGTCACTGCCACTGCCACAACTGGCTGCTGCGAACTGCGGCTCCTTCCGTAAACCTTTCCTCAGCTCCTGGGCTTCCCTTGTCGGAGGTGAAAGCAAAGTGCACTTCAAGGGGAGGGGAGGAGCAGAAAAAAAGAGAGAGAAGGCCCCGAGTCCAGCCCAGTCGATACGACATCCACCCCCCGTCCGCTGCACCTCTGCACCTATCCACCCCCGGTGATACTGGGAAAGTGCCCCCTCGTCCAAGCCTCCTCCAGCCCATTGTGCCCTGCCTGTCCTGGTCAGGTCCAGGTCGGAGTCGGGTCCAGTCCGTCCACCTCAGTGGGTGGCCCCGGCCTCTGTCTCTGTCTCCGTCCCCCCCAAAACATCGTCGTCGCCCGTCGTTGTCGTTGTCGCACTCCGCTCTTCGCCGACGACGACAACGCCAACGCCAACGACAGACAGCACAAGAAAGAAAGAGCCGGGTACCAGGCCTGTGATGCATGCGCCTTTCACCCGCTGCCCGCTCTTTACTTTACACCTTACCCGCCGCTACAGCGTTTCTTACCTTCACCTGCCTGCCTTACCCTTACCCTTACTTTGAGGTACTACCTCTTACACCCGCTACCACTACCACGCTAGGTGAGGTATCTGAGATGGGCAAGGTTCCTTGAGGTGCCTGACCTGAGGTTGACCACTTGCGCGCTACCACCGCCAACTCGAACCACCAGAATCTCCTGCTTCCTGCTCGTCGCCCTCTGGTCGCTGCTGCAGGGCAAGCGGTGCACCTCAGCTACTCCTCCCCACCTCCACCCTTACCTTACCACCTGGCCAGCATCACCCTGCCCTCCACTGCCTTATTCGTACCGTACCTTACCTCTTCCCATGGTGCGGTGCCCGTGCTCACCTGCTCGCGCCCGCCTATTCCGCCTATTCGGTGCTGCGCCTGTGCCCGCCCTTCCCGTCCGTGCCCTTTGTCTTTCAGTCGTCGTGCCTTTCCGCCTCTGCGCTGGCCTTGCCTTTGCCTTGCCTCGCCTGTTGTTGCTGCCGCTGCCGCTGCTGCTGCTGCTGCTCTGCTTCACCTCCCGTCTCCGCTGTCGCTAAGACGATCATTTTAGTTTCGGCAGGGGAAGAGAACCATACACTTAGAGTAGCCACGAGACGAAAATTTCCAGACCGGTCCGACTTTCTGGGCCCTACCATCTTTGCCCTCCCTCTTGCGCATTCATGCCGAAGGGCGACGACTCTTTTCCACAACCCGCCATCCACTATCTGCCACAGTCCTCCCCGACGATCCGACCCCATTACACCACAGCAGGATACACCGCGAATTCCCCGAAGAACATCAACAATACCACCACCAAGACCGCGAAAACGAAGACACCGAACTCATATCCCTTCGCTACCCCGGCTGCGAAGACCTCCAACACCACCGCTGCGACACCCGAGAGCCCTGCCTTTGCTTCCCCCGCCGCCGAGTCCGTCAATCCTCTCCAGGGCCCGGGTTCCGGTTCTCAGTCCAGCAACCCTCGCTATCTGCCCGCCTCGCCGCCTCCCTCCACCAACGTCTTCAGCCCCGAGGGACAATGGACAACACCCGATATTAGTCGGTACGGTTTGACGTATAGCGCTACAACTTGCGAAAATCCCTTTGACAACGTCTCAAAGTCTCTCCTTACGCCCACCTCCGATCCGACCTCTCCCACCACATACTCACCCACCGAGGAGCCCTCTCGTCCGCGCCTGACGAGGCCAGCACCCCTACAAGCGAAGCGTCTGTCGGATGAAGAGACTCATCAGATCGACACCCAACCCTCTCCGCTGAAGAAGCCGCGCCGTCTAGCTCCCCCGAGGACCATCGACTTACCTAGGCCTCCCACCGCAGCGGCAATACTGGCTGCACGAAACCAAGGGGTCACGTCCCCTCTGTTCTTTTCCCGCTCCAACACCCGCCGACCCATGCCCACTCGCCCGAACCCTCTACCTCCCTCAGACGCCGCCGCTGTTCTGCTGGCCCGTCTGAGGGAGGAGAACGATGGCGTCCATACTGTCCGTCTGGCCCGCGGCACCGTACATGCTCGTGGCGCTGCTAGGTCTGGTAGCACTCCCGGGAGCAGCAGCTTGTCTTCCTCTGCAGAGGCCACCTTGACCTCGTCGCGAAGCCCAATCAGCCAGTCCACAGGCCCAGGCGTCGCAGAGCTGAGGAATATTGGTGTTGTCGAGCTTCTCGAGCAGGATGAGCGCCCAACCTTCATTATAGACCTGGCAAATCCCGTCAACAACCAAAGGACGGCGCTTCACCTGCTGTATGCTAACGCGGCCCTAAGAGCCTCGGTCGGTGTTTTGGAGTTGCTGTCAGTAGAAGGGGACGACGCCATTAAGAATTCTGAGTATACGCATTTCAAAGCGTGGGCCATGAGTTTCGTAAAAAACCAGGAGTCGTTGGATGTATGCCTTCCATCTCACAACTATGGAGGCATCACGTGGACTTGCTCAACCTTGCGCAAGCGCTATCGATTCGTGAGCGGCAACATGAGTGCTGTGTCAACCGCTCCCGACTCGCCAGCCCCGCTAGCTGAAGAGTCGGCGGTCCTTGAACAACGGCACAAAGGTCCTTCTCCGCAGCCGACAATCTTGCAAATAGAAGAGGAGCCTGACTATTTTGGTGATGCCGTTTCGGATACCCACGATATGAATGACACAACCATGGGCGAGGATTGCATAATGGCGGACGATGGCGGGAGGCATCACACGGACGAATTTACTCAGCAGGTGTTCCAGACAAACATGATGAAGCCCTCTTTCGACTGGACACGCATTCAAATCACCGACGATCTTAGCGACCACATCCGCTTTGCTCGTAACGTCGACTGGGCTTCCACCGCGCTCGGGCCTATCGAGCACTGGAGCTCGGATCTCAGAGCCATGGCTAACATGGTCATGGGCAGCCCTCACCCGGCGGCCATGTACTGGAGCCGAGACAATGTCATCCTCTACAACGAGGCGTACGTGGAGCTCGCCGGCCAGAAACACCCACAGCTCATGGGCATGCGGTACAAGGATGCCTGGGCTGAAATTTGGTCGGAGCTGGAGGGTGTGGTAAGCAACGCTTGGGATAACGGCACATCTATCATGAAGAACGACAACCAGCTCTTCATTATGCGACATGGCTTCTTGGAGGAAACCTTCTTTTCATGGTCAATCATTCCATTGCTGGGAAGCGACGGTCAGATTGTCGGTCTTTACAACCCTGCGTTTGAGAACACCCGCCGCAAGGTCAACGAACGCCGCATGTTGACGTTGAGAGAGGTTGGCGAGAAGACCGCGGCCGCTAAGGATGTCCGGAACTTTTGGCCAAGGGTTCGCGAAGGCCTCGAATTCAATGACTTGGACGTGCCCTTCGCCCTTATTTATTCTGTCAAGGAGGACAACGAGAGCGAGGTGTCTTCAATGCATTCCGGCAGTATAGCACACCCGCCTCTTTTGCAACTTGAAGGCTCCTTGGGTGTTCCTGACGGGCATCCGACAGCCCTCACCCATCTGGATCTCAAGTCCTCAGATGAGGGCTTTGCGCCGTATATGCGTCAGTCTATGACCATGCAGGGTGCGCCCATTGTTCTCTCCCAAGAAGCCGGCAACCTTCCGACCAAGCTGCTCGAGGGCATGGATTGGAGAGGTTTCGGTGACCCATCGAAAACAATTGTCATCTTGCCTGTGCATCCTACAACGGCAGGAGAGTCGGTGGTGGGCTTCATCGTCTTGGGTACTAACCCCCGCAGACCATACGACGACGACTACCAGCTTTTCATTCATCTACTCTCCAGACAGCTGGCGACCTCGATGGCCTCAGTTGTGCTATTCGAAGAGGAAATTAAGCGGGGCCAGAGGGCCGCTCGTCTTGCTGCACTGGATCGCCAAGAGCTGCAGATGGAGCTTTACTTGAGAACCCAAGAGGCGGTGGAAAGCGAGTACAAGTTTAGCCGAATGGCCGAGTTTGCACCAGTTGGCATCTTTATTGCTAATGACAATGGCCATATCAACTTCGCCAATGATATGTGGTGGCAAATATCCAGGCATCCGCGCACTGAAGACAGCGTCAATACATGGATGCAAAGTGTCAGGGAGGAAGACCGTTCAGGTCTTGAACGCTCATGGAAGAAGCTTATCGAAGACAAGGAGGCTGTTACCGTCGAATTCCGATTCAAATGCAGTCGGCAAAACGGACGCAACACCATCGACACATGGGTGTTGATGAGTGCATTCCCGGAGAAGACCGAGCACGGCACCCTCAAGAGCATCTTTGGCTGTATCACCGACATTTCGCCGCAGAAATGGGCCGAGGATTTCCAGAAGCAACGAAGAGAGGAAGCGGTGGAACTCAAGCGACAGCAGGAGAACTTCATCGACATCACCAGTCACGAGATGCGCAACCCCCTTAGTGCGGTGCTTCAGTGCGCAGACGAGATTGTCAACAGCATCACGGAGTTCCGAGGACAACAACCAGACCATAAGGAGCTCGAGGTGTTGTTGGACGGCTGTACGGAGGCTGCCAACACAATCAACCTCTGCGCTAGCCACCAGAAACGCATCGTAGATGATGTTCTGACACTCTCCAAGTTGGACTCTCAACTGTTGTTGGTAACGCCGGTTGACTCACACCCCGTCACGATTGTACGACACGTCATCAAGATGTTCGAGTCGGAGTTGAGCACGCATGACATTCGTCTGGAATTCTCAATTGAGCAGGCATTTTACAAGCATGCTGTTGACTGGGTCAGGTTAGACCCGTCTAGGCTAAGACAAGTCTTGATCAACCTGATGACCAACGCTATCAAGTTCACCCAAGGCCGTGAAAAGCGCGAGATCATCATGAGCATGAGCGCCTCCAAAGATATCCGCGAAGTTACCCAGAAGGGTGTTTCATTCTTCCCCAGCCGTAAGGAGGATGTCAAGGCTCTGACCCAAGAAAAGGATTGGGGCGAGGGAGAAGAAATCAATCTTCACTTTTCGGTCCAGGATACAGGCCCTGGCCTTCGGGAAGACGAGAAGAAGCTCCTGTTCCAGAGGTTCTCGCAAGCCTCACCGCGTACCCACGTGCAGTATGGCGGCTCAGGTCTGGGCTTGTTCATCTCGCGAATGCTTGCTGAATTACAAGGCGGCCAAATCGGCGTCATCTCGGAGAAGGGTATTGGTAGCACTTTTGCATTCTACGTGAAGTGCCGCAAGACGCCCGCACCGAGCGTAGACTCGACAACATTATCGGCTTTGAACCTCGCCAGACCGATCAAAGCACCGACATCTTCGCCATCAACACCCCCTCCCCCGAATTCTCTGCCACGGAGGGCATCCTACCGGAAGCCTGTGCCAGAGGGACCTCCACCTCTGGACGTCTTGATTGTGGAAGACAACATTGTGAACCAGCGAGTTCTCCAGAAGCAATTAAGGAACTGTGGCAACAACACGTATGTTGCGAACCACGGCGGGGAAGCGCTAGATCAACTCAAGAAGTCTCGTTTCTGGTCTGGAAAAGAGGCGGAAGGTTTCGACCTCAGCGTTATTCTGATGGATCTAGAGATGCCGGTCATGGATGGCATGACGTGCGCGAGGCGCATTCGCGAATTGGAGAGGGAAGGAACTCTCATCACTCACATCCCCATCATTGCCGTTACGGCTTACGCGCGGCCTGAGCAAATCGAGAGCGCGAAAGAAGCCGGCATTGTAAGTGAACTTTTCCCGGTACCTCAACTCGGGCTCCACTAACATGTTTACAGGATGACGTGATTTCCAAGCCATTCAGAATACCTGAATTGATACCCAAGATCAATGAGTTGATTGCAAAATACAAGACACTATCTACCACAAAGACTGCCGTCTCAACTGAGGGGCAGAGTTCGGCATACTCAATTAGAGCTTGACACCAGCAAGCCGAGTCGTGTCATCATGAGCATTCAGAGTGCCCGGATACCGGGCCCGAAGCGGGGGTTGGGCTTCCTTTTACATTTCTGGCCGCAGTCTCTATCGCACAGAGAGACTAGCCAGATTGGCGTTCATAGGGGGCATTGGCATCAAAAGACCCTGGAGGATGGGTTGGTTTAATTGGTTATGAGGCTGGCATTTCAGAGACGGAAGCATCCGGAGAATCAAAGATATGGAGTCTGGAGCGGATTGCATACGGATGAGAACGCAATACTGGTATACCGGCGGCGGGTGTTAACCCATTGACAATGAAATATTTCTCGACATATTCATAGTGCGATACGTCCAAAACGTATTGTGTAGATCCTTGTGGGCTATGGTACGTGAGCGTTGTTGGGTTGATGCATCCAGTAATGAACTACCTAAACACGAACCAACATGTTCGAGTTCAGCAACTCTTTTGTCATGATAGACTCTCGGCGTTGGAAAGCCAAGCCAGAATATGATTCCTTTTTATCAATCCTAGTGCCTGATTGGGTAGCTTTACTAGACACGGGGTCGTGATGTTGAAGGCCTCTCCCCCTACGTTCCCCGAGTACTCAGACCCACCCACACCTGCTTACCTAACCGCGAATATTTCTCAAGCTTCAAACCTCACCTCAGTCCAGCAGCAACCACGACGGCCACGCCAAAGCAACGCATCGCGGCCTCGGTCCTCAAAACCTCCAACAATGCACCCCCAGGCCCTGCGATCGGCCGGCGGCCGCATAAGGCCAGACGTCGTTGCCGTCAAATCATACATCCGCACCTTTTCCACCACACAATTGCGCCTCGCCGAGTCCGACTCCTCGAACAACTCCAACGGCAATGGTGCCCCGACGAGAGCACCACTCTCCGGCCGCGAACGATCCCGCAACGCCGCGAGCGAAATCAGCCAGATTCTGAGCAGCGGATCGACCAGAGGAGTGTCCAAACCCGACAACACAACTGCGGCTCAGCCCGCGCGCGTCATCGACGTCAAGACACTGCCGAAGCGCGGCCTCGGCGGTGGCCTGGGCAGCGGCCTGGGCGGCGGTCCGGGCAGCAGCTCAGGCGGTTCCAACTTCGTCAAGCTTCCCACCAGCTTCCGCGGCCGTGGCGGCGGTCTTGGTGCCAGGGGTGGTGGCCGTGGCGGATTCGGCGAAGGCAGAGGCGGTGGATTCCAGCGCGGCCGCGGCGGCTTCGGTCGTGGTGGAGGACGGGGCGGCATGATGAGAGGCCGCGGCGGCCGTGGAGGCCGTGGCGGTCGTGGAGGCCGTGGCGGTCGCGGCAGACGTAATGCGGACGGCGAGGAGGATCGGAGGGAGCCGAAGTCGACCGAAGCAGAGGAATGGCACCGCCCGACGACGGAGGAGGAGCACCTGTACTACCGCAAGCGCGACATCGGGCTGCCGGAGCGCTTCGAGCCCCGCTTGACCGCGGAGAGCCTGCTCGCCTTCACACCGGCGCTGGCGACGGGCGCACCGGCGGACCAGGCGGTGCAGGTGATCGATGCGCTGAGGGAGGTCGGCGGCGGGGCGAAGCCTGCGCCGGGCGTGTGGGCGCTGCCGAGGCACGTGGCGACGGAGCTCGCGTACCGCGGCAACGGGGCGCACTTCTTTGACGATGTGGAGGACAAGAGGGCGTTTGTGGATGCGATCAAGAACACGCCGCAGGAGAAGATGACGACGAACATGAGGGTCGTCAAGAGGTCCCCCGAGCAGCTGGAGGCCGGCGCGGAGAAGGCCGTGAGGGAGTACATCATGGACAAGGTCGTCAAGGGTCAGCATGTGAGGCCCGAGTTTGTGGAGTTGGGGGCGAAGCAGCCGCTGGAGGTCGCGCGGGCGAAGCACCTGCAGAACTCGAGCTACCACGCGATTGAGAGCGGCAAGTTTGACGAGAAGCTTGCGCAGCTTGTCAACCGGGCCAAGGGTGCCGCTAAGCCTGCTGCTGCTGTGGGTGCCAAGGCATGAGTGTGGTGGCATCGAGAGCATTTGTATGATTAAGGACCCCCTCAAAACAAAAAGGAGAAACACGAACGTTGTTGTACATTTAGATACAAAGTCTCTTCTACCTCAACTCTGTGAGGCTCGTGATAAATTCGCTCCCTGATGACAGGACACAAGGAGAAAAAAAGAGGGAAACGTGAACTCTTTTTAACAGTTTTGTATACACACAGGTCATCACATCTACGTGAGCTTTCTGATAGTCTGCTCCTCCACCGCATCGACGCCCTTCATCTCCTTGTCCTGAATCTTCTTCAACTCCGTGTCCGCGCGCCGCTTCAGGTCCGGCACGATGAGCTTGTCCTTGTTCCACTTGGTGTGCAGCTTCTTGCGCTTCTCCGTGACGGCGCGCATCTTCTCGCGCCAAGCCTGCGCGGCGTCCTTCGCCTTGCGCACGACGGCGTCCTTGTTCTGCGGCTCGACCTTGAGGATCAGCTCGAGCTCGTTGTCCGGGTCGCGCTGCGGCTGCTGGTTGAAGTCGGGCGACGCCTGCACGGCGGACATGACGGGCTTGAGGTAGTCCTTCTCGTGCAGCAGGAGAGAAACGGTGCGGCCGCCGGGGCGGGGCACGATCTCGGCGAGCTCGCGGAGGGGGTAGGACTGCGCGGGGTCCTTCTTGTCGGGGTGCACGGCCAGGGCGCCGATGGCGTCCGGGGAGAAGCGGTCGCCTGTCTGCATCTTCTTGAGGATGTCCATGTGGTGCGTGGCGAGGGAGGCGAAGCGGGAGGCGACATCGCCGAAGTCGAGGGGGTCGGCGGGGTCTGGCTTCGGGTGCTTGGAGCCAGAGGGGTCGTCTGGGTCGGCGTCGTGGTCGGGCGCGGCGTGGGATGTGCGGGAGACGACGGCGGGGGAGTCGGCGGTCGGGTAGGAGGGGGGAGATTTCTTCTTCTTCTCGAGGGGAGGGCTGGAGGTGAAGGTGCGGCGGAGGAGGAGGGTTTGGGATGCGATTAGGCGGGGAGCCTGGGTTTGGCTGCGGGTTTGTCTTGGTCAATTGAGTGATTGCTTGGAGATGGAGAGGGTATTTACCTTCGCGAAGCTTGGGCGAGGCCATTGGCGCCGCGGAGGAGCGTGCTGGTGGCTCTGAAGGGGCGCATCTTGGGTGGTGGTGGTGTGGTGTTTTTGGGTGCAGCCGTTTTGAAGCTTGGAGCTTCACAGTTTGAAGCTGGTGTGACGTCGGATTTTGGCTGGGACCCGCCAAGCTTCGGTCAGGTCACCTACCGGCGCTTTTCAGTTAGTCAGCACTTTTTTGCCCATGGGCAGATCATGAACAGGTGGAAGAGTATAAGTCGTAAATACAATTAAGTTAAGGTCATGTTTGTTTGTTTATCAAGTGAATGTTTCGAGTGGTTGTGGCATGGTCACGCTTGGGATGGGGAGAGATCTTGGGTTCTTGAGAAACACTGTGTTTTGATCTATCTACTAGCTACAACCTTCACGTATCCTGGCGTCGCATCGATAAAGTCGGACTGTTCCTCAAGAGGACTGCTCGTCGGAGAAACTGCAGCAGCCCGATGTTTTATAGCCTGGGGTATCATGAGGTTAGTCGTAATCCTCCGCATGCTGGTATAAACATGCTTCGCAGGAACCGTTCCTCCACACGCCTGGCAAGGGATGCTTCGTAGGAACAATCCTCCACACGCCCACTGAGGACGCGCTTCGCAGGATGCTTTCCTCCACGCATTCAAGAAGAATGGGCTTCACATGAAATTAAAGGTTTGGAAGGGGGGACGTACCTTATGATCAGGTCTCCTTGCAAGTGCGGTGCTTGCTGTCAAGGGGACGACCTGTTAGTCGGCATTCTCCACGTGTGTTCCGGCGTAACACGCTTCGCAGAATGTTTTTGGAAGTTTTGGTTCACATACCGTGACATCAGAGCCATTCACAAGCGCTGGGCGGTCTGTTGGAAGGGGGGAACGGTCGGTCGAGACATTCTCCACGTGCATACACACGCTTCGCAGAATGCTTCCGCCGCGGGAGGACATACCTTGAAAGATCTAACCGATGGTTTGATCGGCGAGAATGTCCGAGTCGCCAGCATCGAGGATGACCATGGTGCCGCAGCGGAAGAGACGGCCGCAGGCGGTTCCCATCTCGATATTGGTGCCGTGGAAATGGTGGACGGGCACCTTGGCCAGCATCGCGTAGTCTGTGACCAGTCAGTACATGGAAAGCCTGCCATCACAGAGGCAGGATTTTGCTTACACTCAAGCTCCGACTTGCGAAGGGGAGGGGCGTTGGCGGCGATGAGGACCAGCTTGGCCTTGCCGGTGCGCAGGGCTTTCTTGGTACTGGCGTGGCCGAGGGAGATTTTGCCTGACTTCACTACGAGAGCGAGACGCTGGGCGAGGGTGTCGCTAGCCTTGTTCTTGACGCGAGCCATTTTTGAGAGTTATTGGGGAAGGATATGGAAATTTGAGGGTGAAAATAGAGGTTATTTGTTGTGGTTGGCGGAATAAACTTGAGAATCAGAGTGGGAGGAAGAAATTTTGAGTACCTTTCTTAACTACCCCGCTAGCGTCACGTGGGGGCTGTTAGTACTTCTCAGTTGCAGTTTGCGAAGGGTAGAAAGGTTGAAAACGATACCGCAATATCTTCTTTTCCTTTTCCCGTTCCTGTTTTCCAAAGACATCTTGATTTTATAAATTCTGGGGGAATCTGAAGTTGTTGCATCCGATGGAAGGGGAGACAACGCTACAGGGAGATTTCCATCTTGTCCTCGATGAATCGAGGACGCCTGCGCACCTGCAGACCAAATACGCTGTATGCTTCATCCCAGTGAATAATCATAGAACATAGGGGCTTAGAATTAATCACTTTAGACAACATCGCCAGTTCGCGTGGGAGTTAACACGAAGGTGTGGTACTACAGGTAGGTAGTAAGTTTCGTTGTCAACTCTTTCCTCCACCAAAATTGAAGCTCAACGGGCGACGCCCGATGGTCCCCTCAAGCTCCTCATTCCCCACGTCATTCGAACCAATGTTCATTTGATGTCGCAGGCAATATCTAAACAGATCACGGCTTGGAACTCCAAACGATCAAGAAAGCGTTGATACGCTGGTGCATGTGAGTTTGTTGCTGGTCTGAGACAGCAACAGCTTCCGCGCTCCTTAGCTGCTAAAAATTCCCGATTTAACAATTAACACTGGTCGATTGGCCCAGCGGTTTAAGGCATCTGCTTTACACGCAGAGGATCGCAGGTTCGATCCCTGCATCGATCATCTCGTTTTGCCATTTTGCTCGACATGCACTCGGTCCTAGCACACCGCAGCAAGCATACGCTGGGACGCAGACAACGGAATGCTTCAATTAGATGACTACCTTTATGTTGATGCGCCTGGTGGTTTTTTATGTGGATGCTGCCATCTGACTTTTCAGGAAAACAACCACGAACTGAATGAAATACCACGATAAAAAAGATGAGACCCGAAGTGGATGTTCGGACTGAGTGAACAAACATGAGCAAAGAAATAGCTATGTCATTGGCCATCATGACAATAACACCAGCGCGCAAAGGCCTTAGGAGTATATCCCAGCATGTTGTTATAACATAAGGATATCATTAGGATGATTTCCTTGTTAATTATCTCAATTTCTTGAAAGCCAACTTTTTTTGCACTAGATTTTCTAGTGAGTGTGCGGTACCGACTTGTCGGCAACCCGCCCTTGCAACTCTGGCATCACACTCTGTATCCACCGTAGCTTTTGAGCCTCGGGAACCTCTGCAGTCTTCCTGCACCCCTACTACCCGGTAACAAAACACAGGTCACATTTTCGACGTCTCCTATCATCTTTCAGGTTGCAAAAGGAATTCCAAACACAACGGCTCAACGTTCCTGTATCTGCATTAACCTCTCTACGCGAAGCTATTTTTGGCGCGGGGCGCAACCCGTTTAAGCGCATCTCTCCAACTTTCCGACCAGTCGCGCTTTCCTTGCCCCCAGCACGCGACGTCAGCGGGAATAGCTCTCTTCTTCCCAATAAAAACACCACCCAAACGACTCCATGCCCTCAGAAATGGAGATCGAGGTCGACGACGACCTCTTGCGGACGGTCGCGTCAGGCGGTCACATGGACTAGTAAGCCAATCGCCACTCTCTCCCACCAGATCGACGCGCCATCGCTAACCACGTCGCAAAGCGGTCTATGGCCTGCCATGTCGCAAGACATCATCACGAGGCTAGATAAGGTATGTCCCGATCGCCGACCGACCTCAACTCACTCCCGCCTCCCCTCCCTCAAACCGCCCATCCGAAAACTTCTCTTGGCCTCCCGCAGGGCGCGCTCACACGTTCGCTTTGCGAATGTTCTTCTAGATAGCTCACAATGACTTTCTTATCCCGAATCTGCCACCCCTCCCTCAACACATTAACCCACCAGGCCAACAACAACCGCCACCCCTCGAGCCCGCCGCCGAACCCTCCTCGTCACAGGAAGCAGACAAGGAGAACAGCCGACCGACCGCCCCGGCCCCGGCCGCCGAAAGCGATGCGACCGACGCCGCCGCTGCCACAACGGACCCGGGTTCCCTACCGGCCCAGATCGAGGCCATGCTCATCGAGATCAAGTCCGTCCTCGCCAGCTTCCCAAAGTACCCCCCGCATACGATCCAGCGTCTCGCGGAGCTCGTTATCGAGCCACGCCGCCATTACCGCCACCTGGCCTCCTACCTCCACGCCGTCGACCGAGTTGTTCATGTCACCAGCGGCGCAAACATCTACCCCCTCCCGCCCGCCATCCCCGACGTCTCGGCCATGACGCTCCTCTCCAACGGCGCTCTCGGCAGCAATAATAACAACAACGCAAACGGCTCCTCCTCCCCCCCGGACCCCGCCGCCGCCGTCTCCTGGGGCAACTCGACAAACTCGGTCGCCTCGACCGTCGGCACCGACGAAGCCCTCGGTGGCGCCCTACTAACCCCCATCCCCTGGCTCACGCGGCGGCCCTCCCCGGGCTCCGCCTCGCCCGCCTCCTCCAGCGGCGGCGGCTCCAACAGCGGGCCCGCCGAGATCCGCACCGAGTCCACGGAGACCATCGACGGCCCCAACGGCGTCGGCAGCATCGAGACCGTCAGCGTCAGCGTCAACGGCATTCCGTCCATGGGTGCCACGGGCCACATCAGCACGGCAGGCGGCCCAGCAGCAGGCCCAGCAGGCATAACGCAAGGTGAGTTACTGCGACAGGAGCAGGAGCAGGGCGTCGTTCCAGTCAACCAACTCGCGCGACACACAGAAGAAGCACATCTGCAGGCCGCCGCCCTCCGCGCCGCCGCGGCCGCGGGCGGCTCCTCCTCCCCTGGCAGCGGTGGTGAAAGCGGCGGCGGCAACAGCCCCGAGAAGCAGCAACCTGGCGGTGGTGCTGCGGCTGAAGACGAGAGCGAGGTCCCGCACGCCCGCGGGCCCGAGGAGATTGGCGCCGAGGACCTCGGCCCGCAGAGCGTCACGACGAGCTTCGTCGGCGGCCCGGGCATGGAGATGCAGGGCATCGACGTCGAGGCCGCCGTGGGCCGCAAGGCCGCGTCCAACACGCCCCCGGCGGCTGACGGGGACTCGCAGACGGAGGACGCCTCGTCGGTGACGATGGAGGCGGAATCCACCACTGCCGGCGACGACGCCGCCTCGGAGACGAGCACCGTCACGTCACATTCCAAACGGGATGCAGACGCGGAGCTCGAGGGTCTCGCGAGCAAGAAGATCAAGGAGGGCGATGGGGACGTCGTCACCGCGGGCGAGGATGCTCCCCCGGTGAAGAAGGAAGAAGACGACGACGAGAAGAAGGATGGCGAGGTCAAGGAGGAAGCCGACGCCGAGGTGAAGCCCAAGGAGGAAGACGAGGACGAGGAGATGAAGACTGATGTCAAGGAGGAAGAGGAATCAGAGGCCAAGGTGCCCAAGGTTGAGGACGAGGAGAAGAAGGAGAGAACTGCTCCGCCGCCCGGGATTGAGTAGCGTCTGAATGCTCGCTCTCGTGTATAAGAAGGGGGCCATGATACCATGAACTGTTTTCACCCCGAACCTCTGTTAGTGTGACTGATAATATTCCGACGTGATGGCATTCTCACGAAAAAAGTACGAACGGGACTAAAATCGCACAATTGAGGATGATATCACATGTGATAAAGGTATCTTCGTCAATTGGGCTCATTTTACGCTTATCATACGTCTAACCCTAAGCAAACGTAGTCGTATTGACTACAGTGACCATAAGAAATGACCAGAACGCCATGCTTTTTGTAAACCGTCCTACCCCAATCCGCTGTAAACACCAGAATACGCACATACGCCTTACAATACTCTGGTAATGCTCTCCTTGGTAATAACACTGTTCTGCTTGTCGTCTCTCCTGACGCGGAAGAAACTGTCGCAGAAGTCGCTGCAGCGCATGTGTCGCAAAAACTCCTCGTCGTGGGTGATGACAATGAGCTGGAAGTTGCTCTGTGCTTGGCGGGCCTTAATGATGGCATGAAGACTCTCGGCGAGACTCTTGATGTTGTCCTTGTCGAGGTTGGTCGTCGGCTCGTCGAGGGCAATGAGGCCGCAGTTGACACCAAAACTCTCTGCGAGAGCTAGGCGAATGATGATACTGGCCAACACCTTCTGTCCAGCGGAGCAGCGGCCACGCATGTCCATCTCCGTGTCCTGCTTGACCATGCAAACCCGATAGTTGTACGAGCGACGGCCAGTAGATGCGTTCTCGTTGTCCGAACGAATCAGGATGGTGTCAATGTCGGTACCTTGGTAGGTACTCTGCCACAGCTCGCCGGCGATACGGTTCACCTCCTCCATCTTGAGACTGTGATACTGCATGATTGCTTTGTCCAGGGCAGCACTATAACGACCCAGATCTTCAATAGCAGCCTTGGTGGTCTCGACTTTGATGTGCGACTCGCGGAACTTCTTCGCCGCGTCCTTGTATTCCTGGTTCCACTCTTCCAGCACTCGCTCCAGCTCTTTGTCCTTAGTCGTCATTTGCCCCATGACAGAGCCGCGTTCGGCAACGAGTCGGCTGTGACGATTCTCCAACTGCTTGGCTTCAGCAGCCAATGTCCTGTAATCCTCGTCGGCATCACGGGCCTCGAGGTCCTGAATGTCACGTCGAAGAACCTCAAGCTGCTGAAGATTCTGGCGGTACTTGATATTGTTGCTAATGTTCTGCTTCTTCCGGTCGCCATTGTCAATGTCTTGCTTGAGCTTATTAGTCCGCACCGTCAAGTCCGAAATCTCCTTGTCCAATCCAGCGATGGATTTCTCGAGAGCGGCAATGGCGCGCTCGTTGGACGCAAGGTTGGACGGGCCGCCTCGGTCGATGTAGTCCTGAATGTCGCACTCGACCATCTTTAGTTCCGTAACGGAGTTGGCAACCTTGTCGCGCTCCTCCACAATGCCCTGCTCCTTGGTACGACCTTTCTGCAGAGTATCGTTTCGCACTGATCTCGCCTCGGTAATCTCAGGCTCGATCTTCTCCAAATCCTCGTCTGCCTTGCTGATCAGTTCTCTCTGGTGAGTTTGGTCATCCTTCAAGGTCTGAATCTGGTTCTGGAAGTCCTTCTTGCGCTCAAGCTGGTTGAGGGCCTTGCTCAGCTTGTTCCTCAGCTCACTCTTCTCCAGCTCCAGAGCGTTGAGCTGATCCTTCATACGTTGACGCTCAGTCGAAGTCTTTAAAATCTTGTTCTTCAACGACCTGATCTGCTCGTTGCACGTTGCCTGGAGTTCGTGGATCTCGTCAGCACTTCGGCTAGCAACGCTCGACGATTGCTGAGACATGATTCTGTCAACCTGAGACTCCGAGTCCTTGATGTCCTTGAGAGCTTGGGTGATGTTAATGACAGTCTTGTTCAGGGACTCAACGTCGTTCAACTTCTCTTCCTCGGCGCTGGCGATGGCATCGTGCTCCTCTAGTTGCCTTTCCAGAGCCTCGCATTCAGCTTCCAGCGAGGAGCACTCCTCCTTAACGCCAGGAATCTCGGCCATCAGTCGCTGATATGTTTCGTACTGCGGCTTGACTTTGCGCAGCGAGTTGAGAAGGTTTGTGGAGTTGGCGAGATCCTCCTCTGCCTTCTCCTTCTTGTTAGGGTCGAGGAACTTGACAAGCTTGTCGGAGAACCTTGACTTGGCAACATTCTGCTTATCATCGAACCCACGATCGCAGAGTCGACATTTGTTCTTATCCTGCAAGGTCTTTTGGCAACCACGGTAGTAGTCGGCCAAAGCATCCAAAAGGCTGATGTCGGTTTGGTAGGTTTCCACATCCTCCTCGTGGAGCTTGTACTCCTCTTCGTAGTCCTCGATGGTGGCACCGTCCCGAACTGACTTCAAAGCATTGACCACAGTCTCCTGGCAGCGCGACGCCTCGGCTGTCTTTTTCTGACCGGTCTCCTTGGCACTCTTGAGACGGTAGTCTACTTTTTGATGTTTGTCTCTTGCCGACTCACGCTTTTGACGAGCTTCTGCAAGCACCTTGTTCTGGCTCTTGATGACATCGTGGTATTGCGATTCGAGCGTCTCTGTCTGCCAAGCAGTGCCAACATGCGTGTCCAGCTTGGACTTCCACGTGTTTGTCAGAGTATCCAACTTGCGCTTACGGTCCGATAACTCCTTCTTGCGCAGATCCAGCTGTGCACGCTCGGATGCGAGTCTTGTGCACTCCATCAGCTCACGTCCTAGCTTCTCGTTCTCGCTCTCGAGCTGCCACAGCTTCTCGTTGTCTTGCTGAAGCTGCGCGTCGAAATCAGCAGCAGCCAATGACTCGTTGGCTTTCTTCAACCTGCTCTCGACATCCTCGAACTGGCTGTCCAAGATGGCTTTGGCGCCCTCGTCAATGTCCAAGCGGTTGATGTCCATCTGCAAGACGTTGACACGCTTCTCAATCGCACCCAATCGTTGCTTGGCAAATACTCGGTTCTGGGTCATAGTTGCCTTGCGGCCCTCGAGCTCGGTGATGACGTTCGTGGCCTGGTCCAGCTCGCGGGCGTTCTCCTTCTGTACGCGCTCCAAGTCGCGCTTCTTGTCTGCCAAAAGTTTCTGGATGCGCTCGTTGAAGGTCTTGATCTGGCTGTCCTTCAGGTCACCGTCGTAGCCCCGGAACCCGTGCATTTCCGCGGCCTGTCGGACCAGCTCCATGCGGGACTGAAGTTGACGCTCGTACTTGTCCTTGTCGGATTGATGCTTTCCCTGCTCCGCCAACTTCAGAGACAGCTCCTTGCGAGAGCTGGTCATGTCCCTTTGAAGCTCGTTATATTGGGTCTTATTTTCGTCCGCTTCCTCCTGGTATCGTGACATGCGCTCTTCGTACTGTTCAAGCGCGTTCTTGAGGTACTCGTCGTCCTCTGAGAGTTCCTCCAGGGTCATCTTGAGATCGGAAATGGCGCCCTCGCGGTAGGTGAGCTGATCCCGCTTGAACTTGAGATCGTTGACGATGCGGAGGAAACTGTTTGCTTGTTCGTGCTTCTCGCGAATCTGCTCTTGTAGGTCCTCCATCTCAGCCGACATTGTCTTGCACTTCGCTCTGGCTGCTTCAATCTCGGCCTCTAGCTCAGTAGCCCGCTTCTCAGCTCGGTCGCCTTTCTCCTTATTGATCCTGTCCTGCTCTTCAAAGATCTTGAGTTTGGACAGCTCCTCACCCTGCTTTTTCCTGAGGAGCTTCAGGTTGTCGACAGCCTTGGTGTATCGCATCGCCTCGAAAATCTGGTCGAACTGTTTCTTTAGCGCGGCAGGTTCGCTCATGGGCCAGAGGGACTCGTCCTGGTGGCAGAAGATGACGTAGTCGAGGATGGCTCGGGAGACACCAAGCTCTCTCGGAATCCATTCGTCCATCTGCGCCACTCTGCTGGAAGTGACTGTGCGCTCGCCATTGTTATTGCAGGCCAAGGAACCCTCGAGGGTCTTGAGTGATCGCGTAGTTTTCTTGACGGTCAATTGAAGACTGCGAGTAGCAACGAACTTGAGGCCGCTAGTCGATGTGAAGGCGAGCTTGACCTGGGCTAGGACTTCCTTTTCTCCGCACAACTACAAACTGTCAGCTTGAGAAGGTTGGAGAGTTCTGGGTGGGTGGGTGCGTACCTTAGGGTCATGGACAAAAGCACCTCCTTTGCTGTTGGGTGGCTGCTCGCCGGTGGTGGCATACTTGAGGCACTCGATGATGGTCGTCTTTCCGGAGCCGTTGTATCCAACGATGAGAGTCAGAGGTGTGTAGAATGATATGGTTTCACGGCTGCCGCCGAAGGAGCGGATGCCCTGGACGGACAACTTATCGATCTTGGACATCGCGGGCAGTGCCTCGGAAGGCCGTTGGCCCGATTCGGATGATACTTTGGTAAAAAGAACAATGTGAAGTTGAAGAAGGGTAAAGTAGATCAAGATCGAGGCGGATATGGGAAGAAGTTTATTTCGTGCTTGGAGGGGTGCACGGGATATAGTCGTTCGAGGTTGCCTTGGAGCAGGCTGCCATCGGCTTCTCGACGCGCAGCAGGCACGCACGCGTCGGGAACCTGGAAGGAGTGCACCATTATGATCGTGGTCTGATTAGATAAGATATGGCTAGGTGTCAGATAAGACAACGATAAGACTCGGATCCCAATCCCTCCATCTTGACTTTTTTTTTTTTTTTTTTTTCTGCCAATGGTCGGGCTAGCTTACCTGGTAGACAGACCTAAGTAGGTAGGTAGCTAAGCTGGGCATAAAGAAGGTAAAATAACAGACATCCTGTGTTTCGTGTGCTAGAGCGACTACTTTTTCTGTGTGCTCGCTATCGTCGTTACCGTTGTAGCCGCTATCATAGTTGCTATCATCGTCGTCCCTCGTCGTCGTCCTCATCAAAGTCAAGTACACAGCAAATGTAGTCGCGTAGGCAGAGGAAAATTAGTTGGTCTCCAACTAAAAAGGCAAACAGCGGCAAGCAGTGACTCTAAACAATGGCAAAGTAATAACAGGCGATGGCGACGACGTTGATCATACCTTAGCTTAGGCAATCAAGTAGGTCGTTTCCGACTTGCCCGGGCATGCTTGCACTGCACGGCGGTTCGGGTACATAAGGTCGCCAATTAAGGTCACTAACACTCATTTGCCTGCATGCATGACAGCAAGCAACGAGCTGTCAGACTCGAAGCTTCAAGATTTGGTTTGCTTTGTAAGTAAGGTAGCTCGAGATTAAGAAGAACGCACACGTTGCTCAAAGGTAAAAGGATACCCACTGCCTTACATGGTGGATTGCATCATCTGACAAGCCAACCAACAGTCTTCCCTTACTTCGGACCAGACCACCACCACCACCACAACCACCTCGGTTCAACGTGGCAGTCAAACACCTCTCTTCATACAGTTGTCGCGTTCGACAACTGCACTCTATTTATTCATACCGACCCAAGTGAGCACGTAAGTGTGGTACCTTAGTGATGCACGACCCGAATACGTGATGCTGGGTACGGTGTTTCCAGAAGGCCGAGAAGGATCCACGGAAGTTGGCAATAATGCCTAACCGATTAAGGCAAAGCATCCAGCGCGGGCTCTAGCGGCAAAGCAGATCCACCGCGACCCAATTTGATGCCTCACGCAGCCAAACAGCAGCGGCGATGGTTTCTTGGACCGCCGTGATGCCGGGGCGTTTGCTCCGGACAGTGGCTCCGCAGGCGTCAGCCACAGGGGATGATCGCTGCGTAGAGCCCCTGGAATCTGAGCTCTGGAACCATTGCAATGGACAGCTGGACCGTGCAGTTCCCCAAGGCATGGGCAAGGCATGGAGACATGACGTGCCAGTGTAAGGGAGAGCACGCACCGTAGCAGGTGCTGGACGGCCCATTGGTGCGCTGGAAACTGCCCAATCCAGGGCGATTAGCAGCCCAGTTATCCCTCCTACAGCGGTGGCAGAGGTGCATTGTTAGTGGGAAGGCGATTGCGTAGGAGGTGCTCTTGGGCGGGGTGGAGGGGTTGTTTTTGCAGAATTCCATGTCCCGGACGCTCAAAATTGCCATATGCTCCATTTCCATTTTGCAGTTTCCCATGTTTTTTTTTCTCCCGTCCCCGTCCCCTTCCTTTTCGCAGGCATCCCACGCCGCTCCTCCAGCTCCCTTCCACGTCTTTACCCTGCTTGCCTGCACCTATCATGCCTGTGCCTGTGCCTGTGCCTGTGCCTGTGCCTGTACCTGTACCTGTGCCTGCCCACCACACCTATCTAGTTTTTTTGGTGACGACGTGACTTGGTTTCCCTCACCTTCCCTACCGGCCATTTTCACAAATTGTTTCCTCTGCCCCTCGTCTTCCCATTTCTTGTCTTTTCCCTCTCCCCTCTCTCTGCACACCTCCCTCTCCATTCCTGGTCCCCTTTCGTTCCCTCCCCTCGCTTCTTGCATCAACCCCGACAGTCTGCATCCTGCCCGCATCTCGCGCAGTGTCTCTGGCTTGCCGGCCAAGCTCGCGGTGATCCGACCTCGACGACCCTGACTGCACACGCCCCCCCGTGTCACCAAGCAAGTCAGCCCCGACAGACAGGACGAGACAACCTTACCTAGCTCCCAGCTGAGTTGTGTGGAATCCAGCCGACAAGACCTGCCTGCCCTGTCGCTGCTACCTCACTGGCCTTATCCGGTTGCTGCTATCTCTCTGCCTTACAACTGCTACCGCTACCGCTGCCCAAGTCTCGCATCGCTCCGCACCACACCAAGCCAGACTCTCAATCGGACTGGACTGGCTTCTCTCTCTTTCTCACTCACGCACTCTGTGCTAGTGGTCACCCAATACCCGCCCTTTATTAATGACTACAAGCCCCCATCCTCTGGAAATCTCTCGCACAGAAATCACCCTTCGATCAACCCTGGTCTTGGCGTCGCCCTCGTTGTCGTTGTTTTACGTCGCTTTAATGCTGCAGCAACCTCGCATCCTGGCGAAATTCTTCAACACCGGTCGCTATTCTGTTCCTGCCGCTGCGAATAGACCGTTCTGGACCAAAGAAAAAGAGATATGAAGGGCTGAGAAGTGCTCCCGTCGACGCACAACGCCCCATATCCCGTCCCGTATCCGTACCTTGGTCCTAGCTGTTTCTAGGCTCTGTCGGAGTCGAGGCCCTGCTCCGAAACTCACTCGTGCTTGCGAGCTGCTCGAGCCCAGCCCGAACCGATAGTCAACGTCCACGGCAAGCAGATAGGCATAGTCGCTTTCACCAGCCGTCGTCGCAAGAGCTGTCGCTGGTGCTCGTGCAGCTTACTGGGCCCTGCTGTTGCAGCTGCGTTGCTTGCTGCTTCTGTCGCGCTGCAGTGCGCATGGTGCGGTTCCAATCGAACACCCTACCGACGGATACCTCGCAGCACTGGAACTGATAGCCAGCATCGATACCTTATCGCGGTTTGAGTTGCCTGCCAACAGTCCACCAGGAGGCCCAGGCCTAGATCTATCTGGACTCGCACCTCAGCGCCGTGCCGCCGCCGCCGCCGCCGTGACCACTACGAAGACGTCAATCTCAGTGGTCAATCGCCCCCCGGCGCACCATCCGAGTCGCTGCACAAACCGCCAAATGCCTTTGTTAGAAGCCGTCTGTGCCAGCATCAGTATTGGAACAATACCACCACAATCATGTCTCACGGACCACCTCAACCGCCCCCAGCCAATATGTTTGGCTTCGGGCCCCAAGACTTCTCTGCCTTTGATGCTGTTAGTTGCTCCCCCGCCCGCTCCTCCTCCTCCTCTTGCTCCTCACAGCCTGATGCACATGGGACCTCACCGAACCAGCCCTTCCACCACTCTCGCTTACCTCTCCTCTTCCTTCACCTGACCCGCCGACCCCCGGCGCATTCCCTTTGAACCCCATCAAATGGCTACTTACCGCTCCCCAAGCCGTGCTGACGCAATGCAGATGGCCGAAGCCGACCCCAACATGATGTCTACTCTCCTAGACTCAACAATATATGGGAACTTCGATGCCATGTCCATGAACGTCGACAACCCCGGCGACGACAACGGAATGTCCAACTTCTTCGTTAATACCCCCATGCCCGACGGCCTGACCGACGATCCCTCCGGCATGAACACCAGCTATTCGAAAAATGGCGACGACGCATCCAGCGTTGTCGGAGGAGGGCCTCCGCCCGTTGGCGGCTTCAATTCTCAAGCTATGCAACAAGCGGGAAGCAGCACCCTGACCGAGTTCACGAAGCGACGAGGCTGGCCTGCCAAGGTCATCGAAGAGCTCAAAGATTTTCTTCAGATTCTCGACGCCAATGGTCGCATACGATATGTCTCCCCTAGTATTCTTAACTTAACCGGATACACCTCCGAGGAGATCATCGACACCTTCCTCAAGGATCTCGTACACCCAGACGACGTAGGCGTGTTTGTCGCCGAGCTGAACGAGTCGATTGCCTCAGGGAACCCTCTGCGCCTCTTCTTTAGGTTCAAGAAGAAGGATGGTAAATACGCCATCTTCGAGTCAGTCGGTCATGCCCATATCGCCGCCGCCAAGTTCGCCCCCAACCCGCACAACCAATCGCCCTTCTGTCAGGCCGTGTTTATGATGTCGCGCCTGTACCCCACAAAAAATGCAGGCCTGCTAGACACGTTCCTCGAGCACAAGATGGAGAACGAGAGGCTGAGAAGGCGCATTGCTGAGCTTCGCAGGGAGGAAGAGATGGAAAATGAAGAGTCGCAGAGGATATGGCAGCAGAGTCAGGAAGGCAGATCAGACGTAACTCCCTCAGAAACCACCATGACCACCTCCGCCCCGAGCGTATCGCGTAACGATAGCTCCAATGACCGTACTTCAGCACTAAACGTCGCGCTCACCCGGGAAGCTTTGGAGGGTGTCGCAGGAAGTCGTCCAGACTCACTGAAGGATAAGATGGCTCGTTACGAGGGTGGTGCCTCGCATACCGATACCATCGAGATGTTGACAGGGTTGAGATATATCGAGGGGGAGAGAAGTCGTGGCATCACGACAGGAAATGCAAGCCCAACATTGATCAAAGGCGATGCCGGAATTGCTATTCCTTTGGACCGGGATCCTCGGACAGGCGACAAAAAGAAGAAGCTTAAGACTTCGGAGGAATACGTCTGCACGGACTGCGGTAGGCTTCATTCTAACCAAACGACAATAGTTGTGTTCATTCTGACGATGTCAAACAGGTACCCTCGATTCACCCGAATGGCGTAAAGGCCCGAGTGGCCCCAAGACGCTATGCAACGCTTGCGGGCTTAGATGGGCTAAGAAGGAGAAGAAGAACCGCCATGGCGGCAGCAATAATGCAGCGGGTTCACTGGCAGTCGAGCACTCCACGGGGGCTCACAGTTAAAATTAGTTAATGGGTCGACGCTGCCGCATCTATCGACATGTGCCCCCGGAGAGAGGGAGGCGGAGGAACTTCATGATGTCCACCGGCGTTGGCGTCTGGAAGAGGGCACGGCGCAGCTATGACTATGACGAAAATACGGCCGTCCGTTTTGTTTTGAGCCTTTTTTTGCAGCAACCGAGATACCTAAACACGACACCAGGTCATGGGACAAGGAGCGCGAGATTTCAGATGGGCAGTCTCAACAGCGAATTTCAAGCCATGTTGCTTTCAATTACCAGCCGCCCGCCAAGCCTGATGCTGCTGCTGGCATCGAATTTTGTCGGCTTGGCGTGCCCTCGCGGGCTAATTGTCTATTTTGAGGCGGTTCGACTGGCGGTCAGCCAAGACCCTGGCCAGACAGGACGGACTGCAGAAAAAGTGATCTAAATGGAGCCTCTCAGATGAGGGGCTTCCAACGATGCGTCCCGTTGGTCACGGCGGCTGTGAGCATGCCCACTGTCTACCACTGAGTGAGTAAGCCCAGTCATGGACGACGTCGGCCTTTTGTCGAACATGACAGTGTATGGTGCCTTGAGAGGCACTTTTGACCACCACTATCGACACATTTGTGCTGCTCATAGACGTCTACAGGAAGGCCGGTAGGTTCCTGAAACAACTCGTTTGCGCTGAGCCCTGAATACTGCTGAACAGGCTCCGACCTTGCATCCAGGACAAATCAGGCCATCCCAGCACGGAAGCCATGATTGGACGGGACGAGCATGCACCTGCGGATGCGACCATGGTGGTTGATCTTGAATGGGGCGGGTGGGACTCCGTAGCACAGGCACATCAGACGTGGAGGGGGCCAGGCACACGCAGTGCTGGTCATCAGTCAACCCACGAAGCCGGACGGGAGACGACGTTTGTATCGGAGGCGCGAGCTGTTGAACCAGTCTTTACGCCAGGTCTGCTGCGTCACTGGTATCAATCTTCACGAAACGGGGCGCGCTAGGCATGGCAGCTGAGAAACGCATGTTGCTCCCCTCTATGGCTGCAACGCGCATCAGCCATTGGCTCGTTGGATATTCCTCGTCGCAGCTGCTGGTGTGCATGGCCAACTCAGGGTGTCCTGAGACAATTGATCGCCCGTATGTCCTGCGGAGACGTGGCTGGCCTTCTAGCTACAAGAGCTTGCAACCCAGGCACATGTAAATCCCTCTTCTCTTCCTAACAAGAACATATACTGCTTCATATCTTTGCATCTTCGCAACCACATATCACGTATCATACATAACAAACATGGACAAGCTCGCAGACCTCGCGCAGTCAAAGGTGCAGGCGTACCTGAACAAGGACGACGACGACAAGCCGTCGCAGCACCAGTCCTCGCAGGGCTACGGTACGCGCTGCCCAAGCTTCCCCTTCCCCTACCTATCTTTACCCCGCCATCCAGGTGTCCCAGTGCCGGCAGGCGCCCCCTATTACCCCGCGCCCCTCACCCAGCGAGAAAGCTTGTTACTGACGATAGTGTGTGTATTACCACGCAACAGGCCAACCTCTTCCTGGAGGCAACAGTAAGTTTTTGATATTTTGCATTTTATTTACTTTTTTTTGGTTTCTGCGGTCCCCCCTAGTCTTCATCCAAACATCGGTTTGTCTATTGCAGATCTTCCAGGGGTTTGTCAAGATTGTATTTCATGAGGGATTGGGAGGGGGGCTTATTTTGCCGAGAGAAAGATCCCGCATAGGTATCTTTTTCTTTGCTTTTGCAGAGAGACATGAGAATTGTTCACAAAGTTTCCCGAAGCTGATTATTCGACGCGCAGAGGCTCACGGCGGCAACTATCCCGCTGGCGGCGGCGCGTTCCCCGACGACAACGATGACGATTATCGACAGGCCGCCCACCAGGCCTCGCGCCACGCGGGTTCCAGCGGCGACGCGGACCTGTTCTCAACTGTCTTGGGCGCCTTGACGCAGAAGAAGGGGCAGTTGGCGAATGAAGATATTGATGAGGACGGTATGTGGTGGCACTCCTGCGGTCCTTGCATCACTACGGGGTTCTGTTGCTTGTGTTATGTGTTGCGATACTCATACTCATATGTCTGTTTTTGGAAAAAACAGATGCCGTCAAGAAGCACAAGAAGTTCTTTGGCGACGACGACGACGGCGAGAAGGCGGACGACAAGGGCCTCGGTGCCGCGGCCGCGATGCAGGCGCTCAAGATGTTCTCGAGCGGCGAGACGGGCGGGCAGAAGCAGAGCCAGGGCGGGTTCATGGGACTTGCCATGGCGGAGGCTAGTCGGGTGAGTCTTTTCCTTCTCCATGCCACACTGGAGACGGAAAAGCTAAAGCGTGATGTTTCCAGCTGTTCGACCAGCGCCAGTCGCAGGGCAAGGTCGCGGAGGGTACCAGCAAGGAGTCGGCGATCCAGCAGGCCGGCGAGATGGCGCTCAAGATGTACTTCAAGAGCCAGGGGGAGCAGAAGGGCGGGTTTATGGGCTTGGCGTCCAAGTTCCTCACCAAGTGAGGACAGTGCTCACACTCTGAGAGAAGGAGGCAGAGCTCATTTGGTACGATGTGATGATGACGATTATGGATGAGAGCGGTAGACGCGACAGCTACTTGCCTCTTTGTACTGTCTTTAGCGCTTGATAGAATTCCGGTTATTGTTATCCAAACACTACAAGAATATGATGAGATATATCACAACCCCCTTTTCCCCTGTTTTTCTCCACAATAAGTGCCGTACTGTTTTTAGATGTTCTTCTTGGCTTCGAGACCCCCGTTCTTGGTCATCTCAATCACGTCCACCCAGCCCTCGGGCCTCTGCCGGCCCTCCTTGTGCAGATACGTCTCCGCCTCGCGCGCCCAGCCGAGCAGCTGCTCCTCGCATCCCCACTCCGCCATGGCCATCAGCCCGACGGGGATCTTGCCCTCGCCCTGAACGGGGTCGACGTAGCCGACGGGCGCGGTGACGGCGGGGCACCCGCTGACGTTGGCGACGTAGACGTAGCTCATGTTGGCGATGGTGGTGTTGGTGTCGGAGACGCCGTAGGCCTCGTCGCCGGGGTGCTTGGGCCAGCCGGGGAGGGGCGTGGTGGGGGTGACGACGAGCATGCCGGGGTTCTCCTCGAAGAGGTGGGCGAGGTGCTTCATGAGCAGGTCGCGCAGCTGGTTGTACTTCATGTAGTCGCCGGCGGGGGTCTGGGTGCCGACGGACATGGTGACCTTGTTGGCGTGGTTGATGATGGACTGCCAGGCGGCCGGGTCCGGGTGGCGGTGGCGGGCGAGGTCCTGCATCTCGGTCACGCAGGTGGCGGAGTGCATGAGCTGGATCTCGCGGAGGTAGGGGATGCGGATGTTGACGACGGAGTAGCCCTGGGACTTGAAGTTGTCGACGGCGGCGCGGCAGATGGAGGCGACGGGACCTGAGGCCTTGGACCACCACGCCTCGTCGATGGCGATCGTCTTGGGGGCGGAGGGCGAGGGCGGGATGGACGGGGTGTAGAGGCCTTGGATCGGGTCGTCGGGGTTGGGCCGCGACATGAGGCGGTAGGCGATGGTGAGGTCGGAGACGGTGGCGGCGAGGGGACCGACGACGCACATGGAGGAGTTCATGGCGCAGGTGCGGTGGTGGGAGGGCTTGAGGCCGTAGATGCCGTTGAAGGAGGAGGGGATGCGGATGGAGCCGCCGGCGTCGGTGCCGATGGAGATGGGGACGATGCCGGCGCCGAGGGCGGACCCGCCTCCGGAGGAGGATCCGCCGGGGTAGTAGGACTTGTTGTGCCAGTTTGTGGGCGTTCCCCAGCGAGGCTACGAGGGTTAGCAATGGTAATCAATGGGAGCTAGGTTTGTTCCTCACGTTGCAGCCGTTGGTGTCTGCGTGGGAGGTTAGCTTGCGCTTATACTAGATGATGAGAAAGGCGGTTTGTGACTGACCACCACCGAGCTCATGCATGGCATTCTTGCCTAGGACTATGGCACCGGCTGCCTCGAGCTGTTCGACAGGCCACCAAGTCTTTTCGGCGGGCTTGAACCAGGGCAGGTCGGGCCGGTACTGCATGCCGTTGTGGCTGACGTATCCCTTCACGTCGATGTCATCCTTCACTCCAATGGGAACACCGTCGAGGGGTCCCAAGGGCTCGCCGCGGCGCCATCTTTCGGTGGAAGCTCGGGCAGCGTCGATGGCGAGGTCTTCGCGGTCGTGGGATGCCACCCAGGCGTTTGCATACGGACCCGTCTGAGGCGGCGGGTGGCCCTCGGCGCGTCGGATCAGGGGCAGCAGGGCCTGAACGACGTCGAGCGGGGTGACGGCGCCCGTCTTGTAGAGGGCATGGTAGTCTGCGCTGGAGAGGTAGCGGGCCGGCTGGTCTGCTGGGGCCGGGGTGGTGACCTCTGCGGAGAAGGGAATGGGCTCCGGGTGGGATCCCGTCTCGGAGAGACAGATGACGTCGGGCTGGGGACTGGGTTAGAGTCTACGACCGAATCAAGGTCTGGGCATACCAACGGCGAAGCGGTATCTGTAGTCATCTAGGCCTGGAAGGTCCCTAATGGAACCGAATTTGGCGTTGCTCCAGAAGAAGCGCTGGACGGCGCCGGAGTTTGCAAGACTGTGTTGGAGGTTAGCCAGTGGGCCATGGGTGACAATGAGCGACTGAACGTACATGGTTGAGCCAGCGACTAGAGGCCAGCCGCGAAGGACGGGGTTCTGATCCTCCTTCTGGATGTTGGTGTTGACCTGGGTCGGGCCCTCCCGGGCGCCGGGGTAATTGGCGTATTTGCGGTTCGGAGCCATGATCCCGGACTCAATTGAGGTTTAAGCTGTGTTATTCTCTAGTCCCTTCGTTCCACAGAGAAGCTGGGCCGTACGTTGCGATGGAAGCAGTGGTGACGGTCAAGCAACTATCGTGGAACACGAGAAGGAAAGGACGAGGGGCTGAAGTAGAGTGCACCGCGAGGCGGAACACAGGATGAAATGACCGATCCTGCTATTACAGCTCAGGCAACCGGCATCAGATGCCGTTGGGAAGACGTTGGGGGCGGGAGCTTTCAAGTGCAGGCTCGGCTGGAGCTTTAGAGTTTCGGAGCTTGGGGTAAGGTAAGGTAGGACGGGGGAGAGTTGGAGCTTTGCAGTGTGTTGGTTGTGTCGTCTCTGCCTCACCAGCGAACGGACGGACGTTGGGTTGCCGTGGGATTCTCAGAGTGCTTGGGCTGTCTGCCTTTGGGGCGAAAATGGTTGATGAAACGAAACAGATTCGGGGCTCTAGATCTCTTAGCTTGCACTATTCTGGGTAGGTTGCTACAGATCTGGCTGTCGATGTTTGGTACGGGAGCGACGCCAGTGTCTCCCGTCACGTCCCATTTCCACTCACTCGGGATCCACTGGAGCCACAAGAAGCTCTACACTGTATCCTTTCCTCACAGCGCCGAGCTTACCTAGCAGCTGAAAGCCCCATATTTCAGCAGGTGCGATAGCCTACCAGCGAGGTAATGCAGGGATGATCATCTTCGCAGGAGCTTCCTGCCTCGGCATGGCAAGTGGTGCGAGCCGTCGGGAATATTCTGGGTAATAAGCTTGTGAGGCAAACGAAAGTAAGCAATGCAGCACGGCCAGATGATGCTCACCTCATACAATAACAGCCACGTTCAGGAACGAGGGAGGTGGCTCTGTCAAGGACATGATGCACCGATATGTGCAGCCCGGCTGTTTCCATCACTGGGCCCTATTAAGTCTGATGCCAAGTTTCTATTTGTATCCCGTCCGCAGTCTGTCTCCGTGCCGTGCAGACCGCTCCAGCGTCAGAAAACGCTGCAAGCGGTCTGATATCCATTCGTCCCTCTGCCTGAGGTAAGGTAGGTAGGTAGGTACCTTAGTTCATCAGGTACCAAGTCTTCTAGTCTTACCTTAGGTCAGCGCTATCGATAAGACCCAGACCGCTCTACGGAATACACGTACCTGAGCTCTCACCAGGTCGGTCGATTCATCCAGCCGATCTCCCGTCGGTCGGACTGTGATGTCTGGGACACCACTCACGCGACCTGAAGAACACTTAGCGCCTACCCCGTCCGCCAAGCCATTATCACCACGAACATGTCCATTCTCTGCTGGGATATTATAGCTCCAGTGTTAATCGCAAGGGGTACCTACCTAGTACGCTACTTACTCCGCAGATACCACGATGTGAAGGCGCAAGATGGGGGTTGCATCGCTTAGATTGTGAAATGTCACAGGCGCCGAGGTCACCCGTTTCGCCACGGGAAAACAGATAAGATGCTCAAACACGCGCCCCGCGACGGGACGCCTGCGATTTCAGGGTCCCCCATGATCAACGAACTCCCACGATGGCCCGGCTTGTGGGCGCTAGGGGCGTCAGCGTTTGTGTTTTGACACATTTACCCCGCCATCCCACTATGAGCAAGCTCTGAAGCTAACGCGGCGCGCGGCGGACGGGAATGCTTCGACAGGAGCCTCTGCGAAAGAGATTGTCTACCGGATGGCTTGTAGTCGGACGACGGGATGAAGCCTCACCGCAACTGGCTCGGCGGGGGGCATCATTATTCAGCAGATGAAATATCACATGGGGAGCAGGAGGAGAAATCGAGTGTGACCTGAAGGAGCCAATCCATTGACTCTATACTTCTACATACGGCCCGGCTTTCCACTGTGGGAAGCAGTCTGCCTGTTCTAGGCCAGACGAGCCCGTTTCGCTTGCTTGATCGCTCGCTCGAACCAAACGCCGTCCCAAACCAAAGGTCCCTCCTCGAATGCCCTTGGGCCGAGGTCGGGGTGCCTTCCAAAGTCTGTCCAAGCCGTTTCCAACGGCACCCAAGCGAGTGTCCTCCCTTCCTTTTCCTGGGGGAGGTGATGTGTGGTGGTGTCTCATGCCAGAGAGAGAGAGAAAAAGATTCCGAAAACGCCATGCCGATCCATAATATAAAACGAAGGAAATAGAAACCTTTTTCTTTTTTTGCTCATCTGCCCATGCCGATACTTCGTGTGAATGCCGTTCATAATCGTGGGATGTGAGAGCGTGAAATAGTGATGAAAGGTGCCCAAGCCTCTGAAAGGGCACTGGCAATGTCGTAAAAGGAGGCATTGCGCGTGAAAGGGCGGTGTGTGGTGTTTGGGGGTATATGGTGAATGTGAAAAATGCAGGTGACAAGTTCTGTCTGCCCGTGTCATGATGATCGAATCTGTCTTAATCATGCTGGAAGCGGTCGCTTGTAATTCATGTTCCGTGATGGTTGAGATATGTGGCGTCAATTGCGTTGGATCCGCCCCTGAGAGAGGGATCCTCTGCAACTTGACGTGACAGATCAAGAGTGGGCGTAGAAGGATATGTAGAGAGAAGTTTAGCGCTTGGCCATGTTGTTCAGCCGCAGAATTCTAGTCCGGAACCACAAGACGAAGCTGGTCCAGGCACCCTGAGTCTTGCGCTTGGCTGTCAGGGAGCGGCGAGGACCCTCGAAGGTGCTCTGGTCAGCAACAGGCGCCTGGCCTTGGTTGGTACTCTCGTAGCTGCGACCGGCAAATCCAAGCTCGCCCATGGCCACCTTCTCAGCATCAGGGGCAGTCTTCTTGCGGCTGATGGAAGGGCGGATGATTTCGCTGGAGCTGTTGCGGGCGCTGTTGGTGAAGCTCTGCTTGCGTGCAGCCTCCTTGGCCTCTCGCTTGGCCTGGATTTGCTGCTCTTGTTGCAGCATCTGCTGTTCCTTCTCAAAGCGCTGGGCTTCCTTCAGGTTTGCGCGCTCCTGCTTGCGCTGGTCTTCTTTGGCCTTCTTGGCGTCCTTGAGGCGCTCCTTCTCCTGCCAGCGGCGTCTCTCCTCTCGGATGCGTTCCTGGTGGTAGTTGGAGTCCAGCTCAGAGCGGGAGCGGAGGCGGAAGCCCTCGAGAGAGGTTCGTAGGGGAGACATGGCGGTGGTTGACGTGGAAGGGGATGTTGTTGATAATGGCGAAAAGGTAGGCGCAGTGCTGGAGACCGTGGCAGACTCTGACTTCCTGCCGACAATGTTGATGTCGGAGTGGCTTGAGACGTGGACGAGTCGCGACGAGGCTGCGTTGGAGTTTGTGCGGCTGGTGTTGATGCGCAGTGAGAGGGGTCCGGTGGTGTGGATGTCGGATAAAGATGACGTACGGCTGGTTAATGACGGGCGCCGGGGATACGATGTTGAGCTGTTCACGATGGTAGTGGAGGAGGGGGGTGTTGGGTGGTAGTTGGGGCGTTGGTGACTTGAGGTTTTGCCAAAGTGATGCTGGTCGAGCAGGTCGTCGTCGTCCTCGGTGATGGTGGGAGAGTAGTCGCGAGGGCCGCTGGGGACGGCGGCGGTGGTTTCCCTCTCGAAGCTGGTGAAAGAATTGGCGTACGAGAGCGGCGGTGTCGAGGTGCGCGGCGTTTGCTGGAAAGGGTGGACGAAGCTGCCGTTTCGCTGGCCGCTGCCGTTGGTTGCTATACTGACGTGGGAGGTGCCGCTGGTTGACCGCGCGTGGCTGAATTTGCTCCTTCCGTTGCTGTTTCCAGTGTTGAGCTCTGTAGCCGAGATGCTGAAGCTGACGTCCCGCCCTCCAAACGAGCCTTCCCTTTCTCTCCCCAGGCTCCCACCGTAGTTGCCAAACGACGTCTGCTCGTCCCAACCACGGTCTAGGTCGAGCGAATTCTTCTCCGAGTGCGACAGCTTTTTCAATATCGGCTTGACCACCGTCTTACTGCGCGACTTCGACAGCTTGCCTGTGGGCGCAGAGCCCGGCAAGTCTGTATACGACGCCATTGCGACAGTTGCAACAACACCCGCAGTCCTTCCCCTACACGGCTCTTCTTCTGCTGCACTGTACAACCAGAGTCGACGTCGAAGTCCTGCTTTCCTTGCGACCAACCGAGCACCACTGCTTGATCGTGGTGGCCTGTCGTCGTTTCCAAGCGGTCTCGTCCAACTGGCGATTGGCTACGGCGTACTGCCAGACCAGAAGAACTCCTCCACCATGCAGGCCGGGCGGCAAACCGCTCCCCCGATTTGGAGACGCCTCTCTCTTACAGCGACAATGAAGACCAGTCGAGATGCATAGATCGTACACCAGGTGAGCGGAACGACGACGACGGAGGAGATGGCTGCAGCAACGTTGAGCGGCAGCAATGTTTCGGTGCCAGAGACGAGTGTCTGTGGAGGTGACGGTGAGCACACGACTTAAATCCACAGGGTCAAAGACGCGTCGGTCATGTCATTCAACATACGGTGAGTGTTGGACCCAGCTGGGAGGGGGAGCGAGATGAGCGGCGCCGGGGGGTTATCTAATGGGCGAGATGAAGGGTGGGCGCGACAGGCTGACGCAGCGGAATGGGCGGAGTACAAGGCGGATGGGATGGGATAGGATGGGATGGGACGGCCCAGGATGGGGGATGGATGGATCGATGGAGAGAGAATGTGGCGGTCGTCTCGGCCTGCCTCACCCGTCGCTTTCAGCAACTCGCTCACTCTGCCCTCGAGGGTCTGAATCAGTGATTGCAAGCCTGCTCGGCTCGACCCGAAGCTCCCAGAAGTCAACAGACTCGGCATCGACCTTGCCGCTCTTATTGTTGACAATGCCGCAAAGTGCAAGATGCTCGCCAACGGGGCAGCGGAGAGAAACAAGGTGAGGGGAGGGGAAACGAGAACGGGGAAACGAGACACAAGAACAGCCAGACCGACACCCCAACCGCAGAGCCAAAGCCAGCTACACAAGGGCCAGCGTCCGCATCGGCGGCAGGCCAGAGACACCGCAGCGAGCCCAGGCCACCGCCAGACCTGCGCCGAGTATCCGCAACCCGCTTGGCTACGCCTGATTCAGCCTCATTCCTTTCCCAACTGGCATGGAGCACGTGGGGGAAACCAAGAAATGCGCCCGGAGGAAGGATCAGAGGCGACCGACCGACCGAGCAGGAACGAGACGAGACTTTGACAGAGAAAGGAGGGGTCACCCTTCTAGAGCAGAAGCAATGGTGTGGCGTCCTTGGAACCTTTTGCCAACCGGTTTTAAGGTTGCGGGCTCTCAGGACAAGCCCAGAGGCCTGTTGTTCCACGGTTGCTTTCGGCGTTGTCTGGGCCAAGGACCGACCAGACGGCGGTTTTTTTTTTTTCCTACACTACTTTCTATTGCCTGGGTTGGGTTTGTTTACACGACCAAGATGTTTTGTTGATGTTGCGGCTTTTTCCAAGGGTCTCCCCTCAAGCGGGCGTTACCAATGTTGTGAGAGAAAAGGCGGGTTCGTGGACCTCGGGCGGCCGAATGAGAGGCCTCAAGAAGGGACGGAGACCCGGACTGGAGGTTCTCGAAAACAAAACTAATGAATATTTTCTGGGTCCGTCCCGGGGGGTCGACGAGTGGAACGGACGGGGGGGATTTGACGTCGCTGATGGCAAAGAAGCTGGGCGAAGCGAAGCCGTGCAAGCGGTGGTGGGAAGGAAACGGAAGGCAAGGGAAGCTCAGGAGCCTGTCGAGGAACAGAGGAACAAACACCGACACAAACCAGCAGCAGAGAAACTTGCGGTGGGAGAGGTACAACAAGCACTGGCGCTGGGCTGGGCGTTGGCATTGGCAGTGGCAGTGACATGGGTTGCCTCTGCTGAGCACATCCTCGACGCCGAGCGCAGTCGCCAAAGAACGTGACCTACATACACGAGTTCCTCGTCGTCGCCCATTGCCCCTCGTTACTTACGCACATACGCGCGCGCACACGCAAGAAGTGCGTCTGGCAATCCTACGTTGCGCCCAGCCAAGAGGCCGAAGCAGCAACAGTAACAGTGACAAAAACGGTCTGAGATTGATGGGATGAAATGGGATGGACGTAGCGGGCAGACTCAGAGGAACGAAACGACCCAGTTCTGCAGAGACCTTGCGTCCAGGGCCGTCAGCATGCGCACACAGGCACAACCTTACACAGTTACACAGAAACTGGACGGTTGGCAGGTCACCCTCAGTTTGCTCTGCTTCGGAACAGTATCATCTAAACACCACAAACCCGCCGACTCAAGACTTGCAATTTCTTCAGCTCGCTCGCTAGTGGCGAATGCAGCTCGGGTGTTAGCTTCCAGGAAGCTGGTTGTATGTTTGCGGATGTACAGTCAGAGAGTCGCTCCGAGGAAGAACAAAAGGCAGCACAGGTCGGAGGGACCACGACGAAGGACCAACGCGACAAAGTCCGGGGGGCACAGGTCGATCCCGTCGTTCTCGAATTGAAACAGCGCTGCATCGAGCTAAAGGCGAACAGTCTGCGAATGAAAAGGCGCCAAATCCCAGGGCCGTCAATGTCACGGCCCCGTTTACCCCCAGCATCCGGCGCATCCCCGTCCCCGGTCCCCAGCCACCCCATCCTCGTCTTGACCACTCACCGTCCGGCTGCGGTCTATTCCCAGTCAGGCTCACAGTTCACGGGATGCTGTCCCCATGCGAACGAGACTCGAGGACGAAGGGAAGCAGAGGGCAGTCCGAGGAACGGGCACAGTTTCTTGTTTCCGTTGGCAGCAAATCATGGTCTTCCTTGGCCACCACTATCAGCCATTCGCAAACGCCAAAGGGCAGAGAATCTTCAAATCAAATCACTCAATCAACATGAACCTTCCGGCCCGAATTCCAGGCGCACCCACCCCCACATCATCCTGCATCCTGCGAAAATGACGCCGGCTTTCCCCCCAATCAACATCGTCAAATGCCTCACTCAAACAGGAAGAAGCTTGTCTCTGACGCTTATTATATCAGACTTTGTGAGCGCGTGTGTTCTCTCTCAAGAGTTGGAAAAGTCAAATGACAAAGTGGCATTCCTTGGGTCGATCTTCATCGTTCGATGCAAAGCCAACTGCCAAGTCAAACCTACCCAGCCAGGCAAGCTGGAGACAGTAGCAAAGCGGCCCGAGGCTCGTCATCGTCGTGGCTGGTCTTCAGTGGTATCCGGCGGCGCCATCATCGACGATTCAGGGCCCTGCATCTGTACTCAGCTGCGAATGTCTCCCGCGCAGCCTAGTTGGCCCGCCGCCCGCCACCACCACCATGGTCAACAACCACAACTGATTCCTGCTTTGCCTCCTTCCGCCTCCTCTCCATCTGACAGGCTGCTCCCCCGCACCTGGCCCGGTAGCAGTTTCACGAATCAACTTTCACAGCGAGGCCAGCAGAGTGAAGTGACGAAAAAGCCCAGCCCGGCGCAGCAACGCACCACCACCAACCACAACCCACTCTGCCCAAGCCTACTGGACCGTCTACCCCGCCACCGGAGCGCCTTGCAGCTTCGCAGCGGATACTCTAAGCAATTACATATGAGGTGCAATAATTGCGCCGCCCGGCCGCTGTACGTGGGCTCTCGGAAGCGTTCGTGTAGACCGGCCTGTCCGCTATTGAGGGGCTTCATTGGACCTGAACCCGCCCTGTCTTCCGTCGGCATCCTGTCACGCCCACGCATACGTCTTACACAGTGAAGATAAGATGGTGCTCGAGTCCCACGATGCAGCAGAAAATTATCAAACCACCGGATGAGGTACGACACATGGCCGGCCTCGCGATGCCAACATCGTCCACCACTCTGAGCAACGCCTTGCCGCTCAAACCCGCACCTTAAGCAGTCCCACTCGCCTCCGACCCGGCCCCTCTCCCCGAACTCATGCCCATCTAAACTCAATCTCGAGTTGTCGCATCTCGAACCATGTTTCGTCCGCTGCACGGATGTCGCGAACAGGCCAGCGCACATTCTTGATCATGCAAAAAACCCCGGATCCAGACGTGTTCAAGACTTGACCAACCTCCCTTACTGTCACACACACACATACGCACACGCGCATATCCAACACACAATGAACGGGCATGTCGGGAGGATTTTGCAAGAAATCCTGTGTGTAAGAAGTAGGTTACACCAGTCAACGTACAACTCTTACATGAGCGTCCTGCGGTAGCATGCAGGCAGCAGGCAAGCAAGCACACAAGCAAACCACAGTAGGCTGTGTCCTTCCTCTTCATTGAACCTGCTTACGCCTGCTTCCCAAGAGCACCCCCGCCCTTTCCTCCTGCCCTCCTCTTCGTCCCATTCGCCGACCCTCCTGCTCGGGAAAAGATAGCTCCCCAATCCCGCAGGTTGGCGCATACGTCCTACGGGAACTATTGCCCGCGCGCAGCATCAGCAAGCCAGAAATAGATGACACACCATGATGGACTGAGGAGGAGTCCAACCTTGCGTGTTGGCTCCCTCGACCTTGTCTGTCCTCCCGCTTCCCGCATCGGGGTAGTCCCAGCTGCCGCCAACATCACAATTCCGGAACGCGGACGGCGCACGGCTGGATAGTTGTTCTCTTCGGGCTCTCTCCATCTGCCTACCACAGTATTCTGTTGGAGAACTCGGGTGCGGAGAGAGATCAGATCAAACGCCACTTGACACTTTGATGCTAAAACATAACGGCTACAACTGACAGAATAAAAGAAGAAAAATAAGTTCGTCAGATTTAGACTTCTGTCGCCGACGTTTGGCACCCGGGCCAGCAAGCGACACCCACCCTGTCCAAGTTCTCCAGAAAGCGAATCGAATCGTACATCGTCATCCCCCCGGAGTCTCACCGGTCTATCTCCATCTGTCTATCTCACGGACAACCGACCGTCGCGTGGGAGCCAGGAACTGTCCCTTGCGTAGGCGTGATGTGTCACAAAGTCTAGCCCTTCCTCCTCCTTCCTCCCTCGCCTGAACGAACAGACACGGGGGGGAAGCATAAAGATCAAACCGCTTTAACCGCTTTGCTGTCCTCGCCCAATATATGTTAGAGTTTAAACAAGAAAACTGGTCCTTCCTCCCCAATCCATTCGAAATTCTCTTGAGAGCAACGACAACGGGCCATTTGTCGTGTATGCATTGTAAACACGGGCTCCTGGAGGAAACAAACTCCTTGTTTGTTGTCTGGGAGGAGAAGAAAGCTTTTTGATCATCCAACAATGTTCTCGTCCAACAATGCGGATAGCTAAAGTCAGCTCAGTTGTTGGCTAGAAAACCAAACTCAACTCATCCTGCAGGGCTTACACGGCATGTTCATACCGAGGAATGGTGCGATATTCAGAAACGACGCTGACATGCAATGCTCGAATTCCAACACATTGTCAAAGGAGAATTGTCGAAAGAAAGCAACCCTTGCGTGGCAATTACTGAACATTGAAAGTTTGCTAAACGCATCATTGTCTTCTGAAAGACCCCATGTTTGCCTCAACAGTTCAGCTGCCTGCTAGAACAAGGGGGCAGTATCTGGATCGTTGGCCGTGTTCCTGCTAGGGAAAAGACTTATACGCGATATGTATAGGCTGTCATTGTACGTGATCGATCATCTGAGACGCCGGAGAGGCATCACTTTAAGCATTCCTTCAGGTGCGCGCAATGCAGTCAAGATAATGCAATGTTGTTCGTCCATGACGGAGCGACGCTCGCATCTTTTTGCCAAAGATGTCTTGCTGTTGCTGTTGTCGTTGTGTCTGGCACATGTATGTTTTTCCAGCATCACGTCCTTCTTCCAGAAACCTGGCATCATCTAGTTTCTGGCCATCTCTCCGTCCGCCTACCCGCACGTGTCCAAGACTAGACCCGAGAAGAAATCTACCGTCACCTACAACACAACCCGCGGATGGATATAAGCGTAGTACTTCGTCAGAAGACTGTCTATTTTCTGTGCCTACTTAGTTCTGTACGGCATATTCTTTTGTCTTGGAAACGACGAGGCGATTTAGGTAGAGGGGCTTACAAAAATTCAAGGATCATACGGACATTGTGTATTGCACCTCGAAGAAAAAGCAAAGACACACGATACGGTCCCATATCTCGGGAAGTTGTGTGATTCGCACATAATGGCAGATGTCCCCACCATGTGAAGAGGAGATCATTTACGTTCCACGAAGTGAAAAGAGGCTTGAAAGCGAATTTCGCGATGGTGTAGGCGATGATGATGGCTCGAGGGAGGGGATGATCAGGGGGCTTGAAAACGTCCCGAGTGAAAACGTCGCCCAGCCCAATTCCTATTCCACGCCAATCTGAGTTCAAATTTACGTATCACGATAAGCCCCCGACATATTACCGCTGAAGAATGCCTGCCATGCTGGACGCTTGCGGAGTGGTGGTGAGGTTGGAATGGGAGAGAAAAGAAAACGCGGGGTGGTTTGGACGTGTCGTTCGCGGCTGGTCCATTCCAGAGGGGGGGGAGGGGAAAGAGAGAGGCAGAGACGCGGAAACGTCACTTCCCCCGCCGTCGTCATCGGCTGTCAACGGCATTTCCTCTCTCAATGTCACCTACGTGTGTGCAAATGCTGATGCAGAGTGTGTATGTAGGTAGCATGTCGGAAGGGTCTCGTGATCCCATCCAGTTTCCTTCTGCGTGGGATGATGCCATCATGTGACGGCACGGCGGCATCCGCTACAGACCCCGGTTCGCTGCGGCCGTAATATCATCTTAAAGATATCCGGTCGTCTTTGGAGTGGTCTGATACCTGTGATATTTAGGCATACAATACTGTCGCACGTCCCGCATCCCTCCTTCTCCCAGCCAAGGCGGCTGGCTTATTTTGAGATTGGGCTACGATATGTTGTCTCACCTGACCCGCTGCCCTTTGGAGTTAAGTATCGCGTTCCCACAAAACCAAACATGGAATCTGCGCATCTGACTTGCTTCAGATGTCGAGGCCGCGCGCTTTGTCCACGAGAAGGCAACCGACTGTTGAACCAGGAAGGGAACAAAGTGATATCAGGTCATCTTTGACTTGGATAAAGCCCGGGTCAGTATCTCAAAGTTGAGATGACGTCCCGAGGAGCGGCTAGTCGCGCGGGATCGTCAACGTCGTCCGTCGCTTGACGGAACAATCCCCCAAACAGCACACGGCGTCCAGTCGCACGCCGTCACCCGGTACCGCGTCGCACCTCTCCAAGGTCATCGCGCGGCTATCCAAGAGCGAGACAAGGCCTTGTTACTTGACGAGCGTGGCGCGCATTCGTCAAAGCAGTTGTGTGCCTCTGGCCCGAAGCTTGATGCAGATCAGTGTGTGCCTCCTGTCTTTGCCACCCTCGTCTAGGTGAGAAGGCTGCCGCGTGCCGGCCGAATGCTCCTGTCGATCCTTGACTGAGTGCCCAACGGGCCACCTAATGCCAGGTCCCGCAATTTCTGTCTTCTTTGTTCCACGTTGTTTGTTCTCTTTTGAGCAACTGCTAAAACCTGTTGTCTTTCAGAGCCGCAATTCATCGACACTTGTCTCTGTGAATCCTCAATTGACTCAGGCTGAGCGTTCAACCACTCTGTCAGCCAAGCACTGACCCCGAACCCCTGATGAGTTACTGCTTCAGCCTGATATCAATTCAAACGGCAGCAGAGGGTGTCGAACAGACGGCGAGTGCCATGCCTCATTTCGTTCAACACGGCCGCGTTTCTCGACCGGCTCAGGCATCTGAGACAGCACAAATCTCTGCTCGAATACCTTCTCTTCCCGGAGCACAACGTCCACCAAACGATCCTTGAGGGATCTCGCACAGTGACCACGTTCGCTTGCATTGGAACTTGATTGTTCCCCTCCGGCTTTCCAGAGCTGCAGGATGAAGATCCACTGCGTGTTGAAGCAGCCTCCCAGAGGACTCTGCGCTGCCGCTCCGGTACCGGGAAAATGGCACAATCCCGAACACACCCCGTGTATATGGAGAGCATAGCCACTCGTTGCCCGTCGAGGCGCTTAGAGGATCTTCAGGTCTCGAGCAATGGCCCAGGGAAGTACTCGGTAGGTAGAATGAGGTATCTCGTCGGTCCTTGTCGGTGTCTGATCCATGGACCTAGATCATTCTCTCGGAGTCTACGGCAGGCTGTCCGTCTCATCAGGCCGGATCTGGTAAGCATGTCGAGGCTTCAGGGCCGCCCGTCCAGGGGCTTCACCACTGAGCATCGTGAGATTTGAATTCGCATGCGGGGAAGGTGGCGATTGTGGAAAGGTCCGACGATGATCATGAAGGCCAGTACAGGGCGTACGATGCCTAGGAGGGCGTGTGAAGTCGAGATAGGAAACGGAAGGACGCCGAGGTCACTTGACAGCTATCCCACGTTCTTCAACGGGCCTACCAGATCTTGGGGCGACTTGCCGGTCCTTCTGGACGCGAATCAGTCAGGTCCCATGACCGTCTATCTCTTGGACCACGGGAAGATGGGTTACGGCAGGACAGGAGGCGAAGTCATCCTCGAGCAGTGAATGGCTCGTGTTTGATAAAGGAGAGACCTTTTGTGGAGGCTTGACTCACCTGGGGCGAAGTCCGTATCATCACAACTCTCAGCAGAGATGCATCAATGCGCCAGTTCTGTCCCGTAGCCCGCACATTGCCACCAGGCCTGTCACAGTGATCAATGAGAGTTCAATGTACTGACTCTCTCTTGAGGTGTGTCCTCATCACGACTTGGAAGCCCTTGGTAGACGAGCGCAAAGGCTGGTCTCCAAACGGCGCAGTCCATTAGAAGGCTCATTCGATCGGCCTCAACAATCATGCCGTATGATGGCAATGTAGGTCACCTTGCATGGTGATGGACACGCCTCCGGCTTGAAGTTCCCCGAGACCAAGCGAAGTCGTGCATTTTGGATATGCGAAGGAATTTGCCCAGCCAACAGAATCCGTTTCGTCTGTGTGAGGGTTTGGCCCTGGTCACCACACCGCCATAGCAAATGGCGGCGGCAGAGGCGTCTTCGGTTACACAGCCATCATCGTATGAGTTTCGACACTGATGTTCCAGAATCGTCCAGATAACTCGCAATAGCGCAAGTGTTATGATTTCGCCAGAAACGTCCGGAATAACAGAGTCGACAGCTCATCTTGGACTACCAAATGGACGAGGCCGCATCAACCCTTGGACCTTGCACCCTGTGAGACTTGCATTAGAGAGATTCGACAGCTCACGACGCTGCAACGTATGCAGCAGCGTGTACGCACTCCAACGCCGCGGATAACTGAGTTCATAATGACAAAGCGGAGTTGGAAGGGAAATCTCGCTCACAGAAGGGTTTCCTTGGCCTCTGCAGCCTGTGCGGCGTCAGTATGTTCCAGCAAAGACGATTGGACCTGCAGTTCTGTTTAGCCAGCAGACTGACAGCAATAACGGTGCATGAGACTGGGAGGATGTACTTGTATGCGCATCATCCAAGATCGCCCACTCCGGAATGTGCTTTCCTGCTTCCCCGAAGCATGCTTCCCGCACTATTTCACCATTCCCACCTTGGGTTGTCATCAGGGCCTGGATCCATCGCAGGCCGCGTGGGTGTATAGACCATCCAAATGTGGAAGTGAAGCCTGCCCAGATTTCCACGAGAAGGACACCCAAGGCACTCCCCGCCGCACCCAAGGGACTGGGGCCTGACGTATGATGACGGAGAATCCTTAGGACACCATCACATAAGCCGCGGGGGTAAAATTTGGCTGGGCAGGAATGACGGAACAAGAAGGCTGCTGCATGAAAAGACACTGCAAGAGGTCACAGTAAGCAGGACCATTACGAGAATGTACATGCTCTAGCCCACTTGTATGCTTTCCAGAGACGATTGCGATATGCTTGGGGATCCTTCGAATGGCCCGGTCATTCGGGATGAAAATACTGTGAGCCATCGATAGGAGGCTGCCGGCCAGGGCGAAACACGCAGGCGGGGGTTCCAGTGCGTCTCTTCCAGCGAGAATCAGACCATGGATATCCAGCAGTTTGGGAGCGGTTCCAGCGCCTCTCGACCAAGGAAACCACGTTCTAGGCTCCGTGACCTCGCTTCTTGGCTTCGACCGTTGACGAATGCCGGCTTGCAGCACGCCGGGTCTGCCGGCGCAACTCGCCCGCAGTTCCGACGCTGGCAACCATAACGGTTGGCTGCACGGCCGGTATCAGCGATGAGAAGCCTGCCAGACGAGTATTTTAAACTGCATTGTGCAGGGACCTGACACTGTGGAGACGGCCGAGCAGCTGAGATGTGAGGAGCTCGTGGTAGGACTGATTTTACTCCAGCTTGGTCGCATCAGATCGCGATCTGATCAGGCCATAGAGTCAATATTGGACCTGCACATGCTGTCGTCAGGTCAGACGTCAAGATATGAAGTTTGCCAGTCTCGCCCTCTGTCTTAGTCTGAAGCTGCGTCATTGAGGTTCTGTACGAGAAGAGTGTCAGCATGTTGAGACTCGAGAGAGCACACACACGCGGAACACGGGCGGCACCTGCGTTCTAAACACGAGCCTACTGTCGATACTTGACAGCTCACAAAGTGATAGAGGCCATTCTGTCTGAGTCCGGAATGGAGTCGCCTGGCAGTTTGATAGTCTGCATACTCATGCCGCGATTCCATGCAGAGTTTTCCGAGTGGGCTCAAGCTTGAATGCTGTCTCTCGAAAGGTGCGTGTGGGCGCAAGTAACATAGTGGACCCTGAAGAAACATCCGACGAAGCAGGACGAGTGAGTGAGCGTGTGTCACCTCCCTCCACCCTATGCAACCTCCACCAACAGCTCCAGAGTGGGCTTGTTTGCCTTGGAAACTTGATTATTGTGCAATGCTTCCGTTGTTAAGAAGCATGCCGAGCTTCCTGCAAAAGACAACCTTTTCGCCGGATATGTTGCAACGCTGGTCGTGGAAGTATGAGAGTGCGACTTGCAGTTGAGGTTGAGAGTTGAGTGGTTGCGAGTGCATGGCGGCCGATCTGACAACCAGCGACTCCTCTACGTTTGGCATTTGCTTGACAACGCCTGCTCCGTGCTCTGGTCCGTGTGTCATCCGAACCGGACGGCAGCCATTCTTCAAGCACGCCTCTTTGAGGCATACCTAGGTACCTGCCCATGGACTGTGTCCGAAGAGGCTAAAACATTCTGGGGAGTCCCTGGCCGCTTGCCCCAGAGTATCAGTCGCGATTCGCGCTCTAAATAGACAAGGGAACAGACGATCTTCTGCCCGGGGCTTGACGTCTCCATAAGCTGCTGGCTAGAGCTCCAATGTGAAATGAGAAATGAGCCTCGATTGTTCGTGTCTTTTACGCTCTCCATCGCCTCTTAGTACTGAAGGTAGGAATGATATCCTACTGTGTGACACAGTTGGTACCAATGCTGTTGTTGCTGTCTCGGCACCTCGGCCTAGCGACAGGAAAAAAGCCTTGCTTTCCGGCAAAACGTAGCCAAGTAAATAGCTCTACGGGCCCTGGGTGCGACCGGAGCGTGTCCAGTTGCAGAAAAAGAGCCTGGTCGCAGTGTGGAGGGAGATAGCGAGGCTGGGCAGGCAGGCAACTGGGGAGGGGGGCTGAATGCATGCTGTAAGTACTGTCGTACACTCAGTGATCCTAGGCCGGATGTCTCCAAGACGGGGGTTCCGCTGGCGTCGGCTCGGTCTTGAGGCGTGCGGATTGCGGGAGCGCTGATGAGGAGCAGGTCCCGCAGTGTGCCGGAATCGCAGGCTGGCTGGCCGCGCTCACTCGACGGGGCCATGACTCGTCGTGGCCACTGAGCTCCGACTTGTTTACTTGACGGGTATATCGTGTCAAAGTATGCCTTGTTGAAGTTGATAGCGAGCGGGCTTTATGCATAATGGATCGATTCGTGGTCGTGCGGAGAGCCAATGTGGTTCGTTGTATATCAATAGAGACAGGCAATCCGGCGCGGGCAACTCTGCCGATGCGCCTCGGCAGTAAGGACAGAGTGACGGCTCTGATTCAGCGGCCGCGCAAGTTGCATTCCGCCCGGGGCCGTGTCAATCATGACAGAAGACGATGGAAGGACAGAGCCATAGTTTCCAAACATTGGGGGCCCGTCTCAAGTTTCTGGAAATCCGGCTGGTAGCGACATGCAAACTCTTGTGCAAGCGGCTGGCGTTGGTTCAGCGTCCGGTGCGGTGCGGCTGGACAGAGCAAGCTGAGATGGTGTAGCAGCAATTGGGACGGTGGCGGGCGGATTGCAGAGCAGTAGATCGATCAATTCGCCATTGACGGCAGCAGAGGCCATTGGATGACGGAATACAGTTGGCGATGTGGTGGGATCAGATGCCAGCCAAGACGAGGTAGCTGAATAGCATCCAGTGGCATCGTACCGGTGCGTACGGCTTGTCCATGGCGGCCCACCTCGCAATGTCAAGCTACTGCGAAGTAAGGTCGAGCTTCCCTGTGACGGTGATCTGTGGTGGACTTTAGCAGTTCCCAATGGGGCCAGGCGCATCCCACCATGCCCTGACTCCACGCTGCCTGCTGGTGAGTGTCAGAGGGCGTAGCATTCAAAGTGCTGCTGCTGTAGGCAAGGCAAGGTACTTTGTTAGCCCACACCCGTGTCGGTCATCGACCGTCCAAGGTACGAGGCAGTTGAGCAGACGAGAAGGGAGGGACATGGTCGAGTATCAGAAGAGACGATGTAGCGTGGGCGGGAAGGCGGGTTGGGGATCTTTCTTGCGAGCAATTTCTGTCGAATATCCACAGACGGACGATGGATGCGTTGTCGCATGGTTTTTGGACGTGAAAGGTAAGGTACAGTTGCAGTATCCGTTTTCTGTAGCCAGGTACGGACATTGAGCGACAAGCATCCCGTTGACGAGGGCCAGACTCGCCAACAACGAATGGGACCCTCCGGGGGGCTCATTGAGACCCCCATGTTGCCGAACGGCGCATGCGGCCGCCGAGTTCCATTGCGTACGGGAGAAGTGGCCGAGGCAGGGCAACGAGAAATCTGGCACCTGTGCGTGTCAACGATGATGGCTCGTTGGCGACAACACAGCACGGCTTTCCTCAGGCTGGAAACATGATCGTGGACCAAGTACGAGGATATCTTGACTTGAGGCAGACCAGGTTGTGCGACGAAGCACGATGGAGGGAACTTTTGTGGGCACGGCAAATCCATCGAAGCCCGCGATAAGACCCGGGGCGCTGCCGTCGACGGTCGAAGTTGACGGGACAGACTGGAGCCGACATGGCTTCGCCGGAGCAACTCCGGAGCAGTCGACGGGAGAAGCCCAAGTCAGGAACCTCGCCTGACAGACAGCGTGGAGGAAGGTCGTGCAGAGCTCGAGGTACCTTAGCAAGGGGAAGGGAGCATTCGTGGAGAAGGCTGTCCGACGACCCTATCTCAATGCATCCGGGTCCGTAAGGTATGCATATTCGTACACTGGAGGGTACCCTTACGCCTCTCCATGCTCGAAGCAGGCCAAGAGAAGAGAGACATTGGACATGCCTGGGAGAAGTGACGGCTCGTGTCAATCAACGAGGAGAGGAAGGGTGTGCGTCGTGTGTGCGCGTGTGCCGTTGATGATGATTTGCATCAAACATTTTGTGGGCACGGCGGGAGAAAGAATCCTTGTGAGATTAATTTGGCAACACCAACGGGCGACGGGATGCTTTCCGCGGCACGCTTGAAGCGCAGGGCAGGCGGGCGGGGGACGGGAATATCGACGAAGGGCAGGCAGGCAGGCAGGCAGGCACTTGCTTGGGGAGGAAGGAGCAATCCATAGCAGGTCGCGGTGCACCTTCCATCACCCATCACCACGGGCAGTCATGAGGTACACCTAGTTACCTACCTTAACTTAAGGTAAGGTAGGTAGTTGGGGTCGTGATGCTGGGTTGGGTGGAGGTGGAGAGGCATCTGTGAGGTTAAGCAGGAACAGACGTCGTCGTGCTTGCCATCCCTGGCCTCGGTAAGGCACCTGCCTCACCTTGCTTCACCTCAGGCAGGTGGCTCCGGGGTAGGAATGCTGGGTTTCGGCAGGAGAGGCAGGAACCATCTTGGACGTGCCTACCTTATCGCGTTTGGGTTGCCCGTCTATCGGTCTTGCATCCGCAGTCTGTGTTCTGGAATTCTACGCAGGACCTACCTTACCTGATCCCGTACTTTATGCATCCATCCCATCACACCGAGGCGGCAACCAACGCACTTCCGTTGCCATGGGAAAGTGCTCTGCTTCACCGAGGCAGGTAACCTTTGTTTCGTTGCCTTACCTTGGGTTGGTCGGGAGGTAGGTAAGGTAGGTACGGATACAGATGGAAACCTGGAAGGCGGAAAGGTCGATGCTGGCCTGGACCTGTCTCTCTGTCTGTCACTCCAGATGCCGTTTCGGATGGCTGAGTCAATCTGCAAGCGCCTCACCTCTCACATTCCGTCATGGCCAACGGAAGAAGCGCTCAGGGCCCTCTCCATGTCCTCTTGCAGCCCTCCCATCGCATCCATCAACATCGCGCTAAGGCAAGCTTCGTTTCTTCCCCAACTAAATTGGACCGAGACATTCGTCAACCCGCCTCCAACACCTCTGAGCCATCGTAAGCCAGTAAGTCACGCCCGTTGCCATCTCAAAACCCACAAAAACAACAGCCCTCTTGTCCATGCAGCTGGACATATGCTAATGCTGATGCTAGTCTTGATCACATCCCATCACGTTATTCCACCTTCCCGCCCGCACCCAAGGAATGTCTCTCCGTCGCTCCGTGACGCTTCCAATCACGATTGAGACCGCAAATGCCCTTCGGCCAAGAGGGGCACGACCGGACTTATTCTCCTCCTGCCAGACTCGAACGGCGGGCTTGCTTGTATCATGCAAAAAGACAACGGCTTCACAAAACGGGACATCCGCATGTGGCAGCCGTTGCCGAATGGCCGATCCGGCTGCCACCCAACCATCCATAATCGAAGCCCACCCAGCAAGATAGCCACACCCATCGACCCAGCCCCGGCCGCTCTTCGCCTTCACTCGCCTTGCTACCTCCAACAACTCCGACTACGAGTCCCAACACCGTTGTTCTTGTCTCGTTCCATCCCGTCCATCCAGATCCTCCGCAGCGCATTACCTAACGCAAGCCCATGCCCCGATCATCTCCAGCAGACCCTAACGGATCCCTATCTCGTCTGGGTAAAGGCACGACGTCTTTCTGTCCTTATACAGCAAGGCTTCGTCCTGCGAGCCCTCCCCTCTCATGTAATCGAGATCATGACAGAATAACAAGTCCGCAACTTGGCGCTACACACCACACCTAATCTATTCATCACACCTCGTCCTTGCCGTCTTGCACCTACACCATGCAAGTGCTTTCTGATGTCAGGTCTAAACGTGGGTGTGATGGACTGATCACTGTCTCACGCAGATGCACGCAATTCGCAGTTTTAGGTCTTTCCCATCAGGTTAACGGCTTCAATGGCTTGGAGCTGCAGGACACACCAGCTCGATGTGGTGGTCAGTTGAATGAGGGGGACCCCGAGATAGCGGCCGGCACAAGCCAAATCCAGCGGCACATACTACCTTTTGACAATTTTTTTCTTCCCGCCTCGCACGAAAAGCGCGAAGCACATGCCTGACTTGCGGATTTTGTTGCCTACGCTGGCTTGTACTATCCTTCGCACACGCACTCGGACGGCACGGGTGAAGTCAAAGGGCATGTAGATCGTGTGTGTGACAAACAGCCGGCTGGGCTTGTCTGTGCATCCGGTCCGGACCTCTGGCAAGAATAGCCTCCATGTCGTCCGAAGACCAGCAGAAATGAGACGGGAAACTACGGACCAGTTGATTGATGGAGACTCAAATGTCAAATCTCCACCGCCGTGCCGCAGCCCTCGCTCCGCAGGACGACAAAGCATGGGGTTTTGGTGGCTCTTCGCTTGCTCGGTCCAACGTCTGGTCAAAGTCAATCAACCTTGGGGATGGCGATCTACAGACTACGGGAAATATTCGCGCCCTCTTGCAAGTGCTAACCCCGGGGCCCGTTATCATCACCAAAACAGCATTCGCCCCGGCCAGGGAAGGCAAGGATCATGGCCATCATGGAACGTCAACCCTGTCGGTCCTGTCGTCGGAATATGGCAGGTCAGACTGAAGAATGCGAGTGCAAAAGTAACGGCGCTGCGTCTGCCACTGCTCTGTCTGCACCATTCATCAGATATCAGAATCGTCAGAGCAGCAAAAGCCATCCAACCACGACTTGTATTGCATTGTACGGTGTTGCTCTGAACTGCAATAGTCAAGCACACCTCGCGTCACTTACTGCATGCACATACGCACGCGCACACACACTCACAAACACACCCTCTATACGGATGCTCTCATCCTCGCTCGATAATCTTCAGGGTGGAGAGCAAAAGCCATGTCCGTTGCAGACAGGCTGGAATTAAGAGGGAGACAAGAAAGACGCGAGAAGCGTCCCGGTCTGTTCGGAGGATCGATCAGTCGAGGCACCTGCAGGTCCGAGAGAGATAAGTTGCGTGGTACGGGTACGAATGCCATCTTACGAGATACAGACGAGAGACAGATACAGATACGCATACAGCCCCCGCCCCCCCAGGCTAGTAGCAGAGGCTGAGGAAGAAACAGAGAAACGCAAGCCGTAGCAGACAGTCTGCGTGCCTCCGCTCCGCTACGTGCGGCGGCATGCTTGTCCCAGTCTGGTCTGGTCTCTGCTTGATAATGGGCCAGACAAGAGACGAGTATCCATAATAAGCAGCGCAAATGCTTGTTCATCCGCTCGATTTGACTCCACGCCGTCCGCTCGTTTGTCAGATGCGAAAACTGGGGGTCTTGACAATGGCCCAGGCCATTTTCGGGCCAGGGTCTCGTCAGTGCGCGCGAGCCTTCCTCACGCCTACGAATAGCTACGAAGCTGCTGCGAGGAGGTTCCTGTTTCTCCAATTTTTCTACAGGATTTTACCCCTCCCACCACAAGTTTTGCGGGCCTGCGGCTAAAGGTGCCAGTCGCATTGCCAGCCCGTCCATGTTGCTGTCTGTTTTTACTGATGGATGCTTGCTGGCTTGCCTGGAATTAGCTGCTGCCGTTGCTGGTGGCCTGCTGCTGTTGCCGTCGAAATCCCATCTTTTCTCTCATCTCGTTTCGTCTCCCATGCCCGTCTGCTCTCTGGTCCTCTTCTCTTGCAATTCTCCGGCCAGTCGATTTGACACCATCTAGCCTGTCTAGGCCAGATCCATGTCTCCCTTCTTCTTCGACTGCTGCAACTGACCAGGTCAATTCCTGTGTCTTTTCCGCGCCAGGTATCTTGCAACACCATCGACGGAAAGGCTCTGTTCCTGGTCCTTGTCGCCAGCAGCTCCTCCAGGCGTCTGCTCCCCACCTTTGTCTCTGGATGTGCAGATGGCCGGTCGTACTCAAACGAATGATGGAATCTGCCCACCCGAGCAGTGGATCTCCAAATCTCGCCGTGCTGCCATTTTCCACAACAACTAGCCGCTCAACCACGGAGACTGGAGAACAGTCACCAACCAAGAGCAAAAGGACCCTCCCTGGTGCGCAGGGTATGGCGTTATTCGCGCGCTACACTAGGCTCTGGCAGGTATCATCCATCCAACAAAAAAGCTGCTAACCTCTTCTTGTCGCCCGTCGTCGCCTCCTCGTCCTCGCTGCCCCTCTCAACTCTTCAGGCCCGTCTCCTCTCTATCCGTAGCCTCCACAGGCCGCGGTCGTTTCGCTCCCATCCCCACCAGATCGCCTCCGCCCTGTGATTCGCGCTTCCCCAGTCGTCCGTCCATAGGACAATGGGGGCCAACAGGAGCGAAGGGAAATAGAGAGAGGCGAGCAGGGACCAGCAGCTCCAGCCGCCTCTGACTGCTTACCTGTATTACCGTTTGGTTCCAACCTAGGGTCGAGGATCGAGGGTCTAGGACGCCGCCGGTGGTCCGTGTTCCGTGGTTGACTCCATTGTCGAAGCTAGGTAATGACCAGGGAAGATGGGAAGCGCAGGGCAGGGCAAGGCACCTGGTGGCCCCCAAACCTGCTTCCGTTGCCATTTCGTGCCGGTCGACGGCGCACGACGGGAGCGAAGACTCACTTCTCGGTGGTGAGGTTGACGAGATGGGAACCAAGACCATGCTATGCAAGAACGTATCGGTACGCTACTGTTCGCAAGTGCTGATGCCAGGCCGATGCGATGCGTCAACCGGGAGAAAAAAAACCTGCCAATACCAGGGCCTATCTGACTGTTCTGCTAAAGAAGCGTCGTCCCAACACGGAGCCACAAAGGCCAGCCTCTGGGTCCCCCATCCACAACCCCAGCACAAGCACAAGCCCCAGCCCAAGCCTAGCCGGTCGCCAATCCAGCCCATCTTAGAGACAAGAGGCAGCAGACTTGCAGCATACATGGCAGTAGTGGTGGTGGTAGCGGCAGCGGCAGACGCAGGCTGGAAAGGCAGGCAGAGAGGGCACTCGTTGTGTGTGTGGGAGGGCAGTAAAAGACACTGAGAGAGAGATACCTGTATCGTGTGGGTGGACTCTTCCCCTCCAAGTACGCGCAAGTACCTGCCATGTATCCTCCAAACCAAACCCTTGCCGGGGTCTGCATAGGAGAGATGTTGATTTAACGCGCCTTTTGCCTCTTTTTTTCTGCAACGCCCACACGGCCGACACACGCCCCCCCATTCCACCCCCGATACAACCGCCGACCACCCCTCCCCCTCCCCCTCTCCAATACCCTTACAGATGAACGTGATGCATACTGCCTTCTCAAGTGTGGTGTAGCTGCTAAGAAAGTCGAAAAGTCGAGGATGTGACAGTCTAGACGAGGTACCTTTTCAGACCCGTCGACTTGCCGTCCTTTAGACAACAGCACTCCATACATCCATCCCATTACATTAGACACCTCCATGCGTACTTATCATATACTTATGACCTTGTTTGGATGGGGGAGCAGCACCATCTTAATGCACTGGTGCATCTGTTCAGACAACCCATGGCATGGCTAGCAACCCACCTCGACCACATCTGGCTATATATCCTTGCCTTGTCCCTCGCCCAGCTCTTCTGACCTCGGACGACCTCATCACTTCTTCCCTTGGGTCATTGTTGTTTTTTTAAAAGACCAATTGGTCCGCGCAATGGTCTGAGTTTCCATAGTCGTCTTTCATCTCTGTATAATACCTTTGTTTGACTCCTCCTCGACCCTCTTCCTTGTCCTCCTCCTCCTCCAGCAACCCATACACGCGGCTTGGGTGTTGGACATCATCCGTCTTGCCCGTGTCACTCTTTGATACCACACACTTGAACGGACGCAGACAAGGCGCTCTAACAGTCCGATCTGCCACTTCGATCGCTTGGGTCCTTCTAGACAGAACGGAAGAAGAGACTTGGAGAGATAGAGCGAAGACAGAAAGCGAGAGCGAAAAGACGAGACGCGAGAGAGGCTTTGGAAGCAAGCTACTCGACCTGAGAGAGAGGCACGATCCTCCCCCGGAAATCTCGACTACCACCCACCCCATCATCCACCGCTGTTGGCCTACGAGCGTAATACCTTGCTGGTAACAGGGAATTTTTGGGAGCTAGTGTCCTGATTCCTCCTCTCACACTCCATCTCCAGGCATTTACACTGTCTTGAAGCTGCAGGAAGCTCTCAAGCGTGGTTGCCGAATTCACCACCTCAGATTCTTCACCTCAAAAGTGGGTCTCTTTCACCCGAGAACAACGACCTCTGCACCATCAAAAACGGCAGGAACCACCACCGGCCACGAGGCAACTCGAAAATTCACCACCACCACCACCACCACCACCACGACCTTTGAAAGAAAGGCACGCTAAGGACCGGCACGCACACCTGCAACCGAGACCTCTTTTAAATATTTCTCTCAGAAGGCGCACACAAAAAACAAAGCCTTTCCTCCTCCACAACAACTCACCACCGCAACCTGCAACTTCTTCTCGCAGGTTTTCACAACCACTCCTCCCCTCTTCAACAATCTTCCTCAGACTTCCCCCTTCCCCCAGTATCACACACTCACAAACCAACGAATTCATCACCATGGCTTCCGTCATGGAGATCTTCCTGCCGAATCTCGGCTTTGGCTGGTCCCCCAGCGCCTGGATGTACCTCTTCATCGCCCTTTGGTAAGCGCGCCTTCCTTCTCACGATCTGCCTCACCTGCCAGAACCATCTGGCTGGATTTTTCACTTGCCCGTGGTGTTTGAATTTGTTCCCAAGCTTCTTTCCGCTAACAATTTTCAAGGCTTCACCGATACACCCGTCTGCTCGTCCACTGCGTCAGCCACTGGGTCTACAAGTCCAAGCCCATTCCCAGCAAGCCGACTTTCACTGCCGACGACGTGACTGTCATCATCCCTACCATTCACAATGTCTTCGAGGAGCTCCGTCCTTCTCTTCTCAGCATCCTCGCCTGCAACCCTCACGTTCTGATGCTTGTCACCACCACTGAGAAGCAAGCTGCTCTTGAGAAGCTTGCTCGCAGCCTTCCTCACCCCAATGTCCAGGTCTACTCCACTCCCATCGCCAACAAGCGCCTCCAGGTCTGCGAGGCTCTTCCCAAGGTTACCACCAAGATCACCATCATGGCTGACGACGATGTCACCTGGCCTTCGACTCTGATGCCCTGGATTCTCGCTCCCTTCGAGGACCCCAAGATCGGTGGTGTCGGCACCTGCCAGAGAGTTAAGCGCGTCTGGGAGGGTGACTGGTCCACTCGCATCTACAACTGGCTCGGCGCTGCTTACATTGAGCGTCGCAACTTCGAGATCTCCGCCACCCACAACATCGATGGCGGCACTTCCTGCATGTCTGGCAGAACCGGCGCCTACCGTTCCGAGATCCTCTCCAGCCACGACTTCCTCGAGGGCTTCAAGACTGAGAAGTGGGGCAAGTACATCTTGAACGCTGACGACGACAACTTCGTCACCCGCTGGCTCGTCAGCCACCAGTGGAAGACCTGGATCCAGTACGAGCGCGAGTGTGAGCTTGAGACCACTCTCGAGAACAGCACCAAGTTCCTGTACCAGTGCTCCCGCTGGGCTCGCAGCAACTGGCGCAGCAACTGGACCAGCCTTGTCAAGGAGAGATACGTCCTTACGTGAGTGCAATTCTTTTTTTCCCCTCCATAACCAATGAGCAAGGATCCCAATCCCTGCTCACCCCAAATCTGCGCCGCACCTTGCATCGATGTCTTAGAAGGCTAACCAATCACGAATGCAGTCAGCAGCCCTGGTGCACCTACGCTCTCCACATTGCGACCTTCACGTCCTTGGCCTTCCTTTTCGACCCCCTCATCATCTTCGCCTTGTGGAAGGGTACCGCCGACTGGGACATGGAGAGCCGCAAGCAGGCTCTGTGGGCCCAGATCATCTTCGTCTTCGGCTTCACCAAGGTCGTCAAGCTCATGGGACTCTTCCGCCGCAACCCCAGCGACCTCATGTTCCTGCCCGTCTCCATCGTCTTTGGCTGGGGCCACGGTCTTATCAAGCTCTACGCTCTGTCTACCCTCAAGATGGTGAGTGATCGTTCTTGATGCATGCTTTTCTTCGTTGCCAGTCTAGCTAACACCTTGTCAACAGACCTCCTGGGGCAGCAGAGCCGACGGTGACACCAACGATGACATCCGTCTGACTCCTCGTCCCAAGCGCGCCATGAGCTTGACCACTCCTCCTGGTGGCGACCTCGTCCGCTACCGCATGACCGAGAAGGTGGTCTCCGAGTGGCAGGAGCCCCGCAGACCCCAGGCTGTCCGGATGAACACCCATCCCGCCAAGGGCATCAAGCCTCACGTCACCTTCTCGCTCCTGGAGCACCCTTCGGGTTAACGAAAGCATGACCTTCACTTTACGAATTATGAATTTGCAACGAATGGAATTTGCCAGAGGTGAAACGGGACTCTGGCCGGGTGACTCCCTACTTTTCGGGAGAGGGAACATGGGAGGATTGTTTGGTCGCGGTCATCATTTCGACTGCGACATCAGCGCCTTTTCTTGCGACCTTTTTTCTAACCGGAAAACAAAATCACCCACCAAAAAGGTTACTGAGGCGGGGGAAAAAGTTGTGTTGTCCTTTCTTCTCTTTCTTTTTTTTCTTTCTACGATGGATACACACACGGTCGATCGCATACGGAAACGGAACCACAGCACAGCAACATTGTGTGTCGGATCATAATCATCCATGGCATCTTTGAAGCAGCATGCATGGGAGGACAGAAGGGAGGGTTATGGGTTTGGTCATCTGTTTCTGGAGACGATTTTGGTCTCTGGAAATTTCTCTCTACCTTTTTTTGCCAAAAACTAAAAGGGGGGAAGGGAAACGGTGGATCGTTGGCCTTTGTGATTTCTCTATTTCTCTGTTTCTGTTCATTTTCCGGTTTTTCATCATTCCCGAAAAGAATAGCGGGAAGGGCATCGCGCGGCGGGCGGGCAGGCAGTTTGACTTTTATATTTCCCCCAAAAACCTCCAAAGAACGGCGGCATTTTCTTTCTGTTATCCATTGCGAAACGAAAAAAGAGGCGAGACAGACAGACAGAGAGAAGAAGAAGCATTAGACCCATATGGTCTCTTATTACTACTATTATTACTTCATGATTTTCTCCTCTCTCTCATCAGACGATAGGCTTTCGGTAGACTGTGAAGAAATGAAAGCACTCTCAAAACTATTTTTTCATGAAAACACCATGCGCGAGGTGATGATTGTGATGTTCGGCCGGGCTTACTTTCCTTCAAACCAAATTTTCATCAAAACACCATGCTCGAGATGATGATCATGATGATATTTCGTCACGGCAGGTACTTCGTCATGTCACGGCAAGCTGCAGTTGTCAAAGGAGAAATGTAATCTACCGAACCAATAGGGGGACACGAACATCATCAACCTAGCACACGACGTCCGCGTTGACGAACTGGGGGATCGACCAGCTGCTGCTACTTGGTACTGCTTGTTTCTCCTCGGGAACGAACACCCCCCCTCCCCGATCGGACTAAGGCTGGCAAGGCAAGGCAAGGTATCGTGCCTTCCCACGCGGTGGGCCGTTACACAGCAGATGACTGCGTCTTCGTATCCATGTCCGGGGATGAGGTTCCGAATGTCCCATGGCCCCCAATAATTATCGATGATACGCGCAGCAGACGCGGTTCCGGGGAACCCGCGATATCTGGTTTGCTGCGATGACGGGTTACACAGCATGGGGGGTAAGGGGAGCCACAGGTGCCAGCTAGAGAAAAATCTCCGGTTCGTGATGAGGGAGAGATATCACCCTTTCTGGGGGGTGATGGGGAAATCCCACGGCTGTGCCATGTTCATGCGCCTCGTTTACGGTCGTCACGGATGGGAAGGTGGTGGTGGGTTTTGGGTGTGGAGGTGTCATTCTCCAGTGTCGTTGTCTTACATGACGTCTCTGCTTCCCAGCTTTGGTGGGGTTCCGACCAGCTAAGGTAGGAAGGGGAGGGGAGGGGGAGGGGGAAGGGTGTGGATGACAGATTGCCGACGAAGCACGAGGCTCTCGGAGGAGGGATTTGGCCCGGGCCTGTCTCCGCTCTATTTGATGGGTATTTGGCTCATCCGGCTCATCCACAACGGTCTGTGGATAGAGACGACCGTTGTGGATGACAACGACACTGGCGGGTGGTCGTTTGTTGCCAGGACTCTTGTTTCGTGGTGGTGTTGTTGTTACCGAATCGTGAAAGTCCATGTGCCTCTCTGACTCTGAGGTCGTTCTTCTTAGGTTGTGGCACAATGTCTCAGTGGCGGGCTGATTGGGAGTGGGCTAGCCTGGTAAAGAGGATGTATGGTGCGCGTACTCTCTCTCTCTCTCTCTCTTTTCGTGGCTGGTGGTTGAGAGATCTCACACACCCCTCCATCCCTACTAGCCCATCGAACGGTTCGAGACTTGGCTCGATCAGGACGAGAGCTCTCCAGACTAAGCGGCCGGACTCAGATACTTGAAGGTTTCCCGTCTCCACTCTCGACGGGTAGAACAGGCAGGTGACGACTTGAATATACGTAAAAACCCCGCAGGCCGGCAATCTTTGGATCGAAAAACCGTACTGCTGCTGTCGGAAAGAAGAGGGTGGTCCGACTCACAAGACGAAAAGAGCTGTGCCTAGCAGGTACCGGATGTTGGTTCGTTAGGAGTACGAAGACGAGTCGTGATGGGTGGATGGGTGAGATGAGATGGCCAGACCACACGGTCCAATCAAGACATCGGAAGCTAGGCTTCGAGGTCAAGAGATGAGGTTTGGCAGCCTTCTCGACGGACTGGGGATACCGTCCGGCGGCCTTGTTTACGTTATCGAGCAGCCCACCGTGTGCTCCCATGCTCTCGAGCATGCCTGGGTTGCCCCTCCCCCTCCCTCCCATTCATACCCCTGGCCCTGATGCTGCTGCAGGTGGACGAAAAGAGGTCCATTGATGACATAGGTGAGCCTGATTCCAATCTGATCGTGTTTCGCGCTCGACTCGATTAATATGGATCTGTGTTTCCCGACCCCTCTTAAATGGGGCTAGATGTAGTCTATGCTAGACATCGCACGTCGGGATGGGGGCAGTCGGATGGAGACACGCACGACATGATACGGTCGAGAGCGCGCGTATCTTGATGTCTTTGCAGAGCTGCAACAGATCGGAAGCGGCATTGTGGGGAAGAGAAATAAAAGAGCTCACTACTCAATGTCTCATTTTCGTGGGTGGTTGTGTGCATCCCGAAGCCGGGCTTCCAAAGAGCCGATATGTTAGAGATGCAAGCGGTCGTCACAGAAGTCGAACTAATAAGGTGCTGTGTGGGCTGAGTTGGTGGGCTGAAATCCTGGCAGCCGTGTGTGTAGAATTTGAGTTGAGTCGTGTGCGTGTGTGTCGCAATCAAGTTGAGAAGACGTATTAAGCACAGGGAGTTTGCGGCGTGAAGGAAGTTCTAGGCCTTGTGCATTGGGGTTCTGCAACGCCTGCAACGTCTTGAATCATGGCCACAGGTTGGAGTATTCTGTCGTTTCTTGTCAATGCCAATACCAATCCGTCGTCCATAATGAGAAGTGAGCGACAACAGGCCAGTGATGGTTGGTCGCGACACCACAGTGTGCTGCGAGGACTGACTAAGGCCGGTGGTCGAGGGGAGGAAAAATCTCTTTTGCTTCTTGTTGTTGGTTTGTTGGCAGGTCTTCTCCAACTTGATGGTGCCACACGCTCCATTGTGAGGTGACGGAGGACGAACCAATGCGACGGCACGAGTCAAGACGCATTAGGAATGACGGCAACCGAAAGCCCGCAGGGCAGGAAATAGACGGAATTGCGGCGCGGTAGCAAGACGAAGAGAATTGCCGCCGGACAGGATCCGTAGGGAAGAAAATAGTCTGCCCATGGCTCCGATATTGACAGGCCCCGATTGTGTCAAGAGTGTCAGTAATAGAGACGGCGTAAATGGACGAGGGCGAAACAAAAGGCAGGATGAGGACGGTACAAGGACGGTTGAGCCAACGGACAGGACGGGATCGGACGAGCGGGCCTGAGACGAGGAGCTAGGAGCCACAGGCGCCGAGAGCGCGATGGAATGTCTAGCGTGGCTGGAACGAGTGAATGGTTGATGATGATAAGACGGTTATTAGCCTCTCTCATCTGCATCTGCATCGGGGTCTGCGACAGCGTCTGCGTCTGCGTCTGCATCGTGCTGCCATGATAAGATGCCGCGCCGTGGCCGGGGCATTGATTGCCATCTTCACTGCCTGCCAGCCAAGCCAGGCCGTCCGATGGGCAGCCCGGTCGATGGAGGCACACCCTTCTGGAACTGACTGATGTTGCCGTCGTGCGCACGGTCGTTGACATGTCATACCAGGCTCCGCCGCCACGGCAATTTGTTGTCTTTTTCGGACTCGTAGACGAGGGGCAAGGAACATGATTGTATGGTTTGGGTGTGGAATAGCGATGCCCGCGACGATCTGGGCCCTTGGAGCTGCTGAGAGTCAGAGAGTGGCAGAGTGCACGAGAGGACGTGGAGGACGGTGGAGTTTGAACAGCGAAGAGCGAGGACGAGGACGAGGACGACGATGTGACCCGCGGACGGCATTGGCACTGGCACTGGCACTGGCACTGGACACTGGACACTGGAGCGTGTTGTTGGTGGGGAAGGAACAGACTGGAAGCACAGGCCACATTGTACTCGGCGCACGGACACCGACGACGATGAACGGGAAAACGGGCAGGGACGAACGAGGTACTTGCGGTCCCTTGAACGCACAGGCGGCCGCTGTATCTCCACGACCTGAGCAGGTACCTACCTACCTTCCGCCGTACGTGCTCGCTCACTTGCCCTCTATTTCCAACAGCCGCAAGGCAAGGAAGGTCCTGACCTTACTCCAGCCTCAAATTCTTTCCTCTCAGCAGGCAGGCAGGCAGGCAGGCAGGCAAGCACGCAGGCAGGTTCTTCCCTCATGCCTGCCTGCCCTGCCCTGCCCTGCCCAGATAGCCAAATGCGAAACAAACGCAGCAGTACCTGCCTAGGTAAGGTAGACAACCTGAGGTTGGATGGACTCACCACCACCACACCTTCTTCAAAGAATAATCAATGAAGAGTTTTCTTTACGATGCCGAAACGCGCAATCCCTCTCCACTGGCAGTCACATCTCAGCTTCTTTCCGGCCTCGACATCATCACATCATGTCATCTCTGCGCCCTCGCCCTCGGTGCGTCCTTCTTCTCCATGCTTCTGCCGCACTCTTGTTTCTCTTTTTAGGAACTGAGCCAGCACCTCTCTCCGTCCTGGCTGCAGAGCTCCGTCGGATGGGCGAAAGAGATGAAGAGGACATGTCTCCTCAGTGCAACCCACCCTTGCCTGCTGCCGCGCTTATCCTCTTCCTCTTGGACCTGCGTCTGCATCACCCATGCGAACCGGGATCATCGCAAAGAGAGGGGGTGGGGTGCCCAACCGACGAAGCCATTCCCATTCCCATGTTCGTTCCCACCTCACTCAACAACGCTCCACAGATTGCCTTGCCTACATTGCCTACCCAGGCACCGCGGAAGTACGAACACACCCTCCACTTCCTCCTACAGACAAGGTACCTGCTGCACAATACACCAGATACCTGCCGCTACAAACTACCTGCTCAGTGTCCTGTGTAGCTACGGCGTACGCAGTGCCATCCCACCCCACCATACCACCACCCCCTCGCTGCCCGTTTGGGGCATCTGGTGATCTCGGTCTTTGAATCCCCTTCAGATCTGGGAGCTTTGAGACCGACCTACCAACAAGTACCTTGCTGGACCACCGAGGTTCCCTACCTACCTACCTACGCGCGCTTCTTGTCGGCTTCGGACGAGCACGATGACTGCCACCCCCATGACCTCACCCGACCATTTCTGTCCGTACCACGCAGCAGCGAGAATTCGAATATGTCGGCTTCGCCGTACCTTGGAACTGGCGGAATGTTGGTCTCGGGCAAGTCTACATTCGGATGAGCCAAGAGCCTCTATTTCGACCTACATGTACGAGGTTGCAACGCTACCTAAGCTAGCTAGTTGGCTATCCGAGTCTAAAGCAGATCCTTCCACCTCGACACCCGCCAGCTACGGAGTACTATGTACTGCGTACACCTTGCCTCACCTCATCTCACCTTGACCACACCTTAACCGCACCTCAACGCTCGCCCACCCACTCCTTGGCGACCTGCGGCCCTTTGGGGTTCCCACCATGCCCAGATCGTCATCTCCCCGACACCCAAAGTGCCATTCTCAGCAACGCCATGCCCATTCTCCAGCGGGTAAACAAAGGAACATCAGGTCATCGGCTCCAACTCCTCAGCTTCAATTGCAACGACAAACCCTAGCCCTGACCCTCGTCACGATCCTCCGCACGCCCAGAGCTTGGAGGCTGATCAGGGCCGGAAGACGGTGGAGACAACCAGGTGGACCAGCGTCGTCTTCGCGCCGCCTACAATGTACCATACTCATCCCGTCTCGCCGACGTGTAACGCAGGACGGACACTTTGTTGCTCGAATCATCATTTCTGAGAAGCTATAGACTCTCGCGCTACAGAAACGCTTCATGCGCTGTGAGGGTTAATACAGTACTTGGCATCAACTCCAGCAGCTCTGGCCATTGAAAAAAAAAAAAAAAAAAAAAAAAAAAAAAAAAAAAAAAACCCAATGCATCTGCGTCAGGGTCCGCCTCGCGACCGTGATCCTGCGGCTACAGTAGGAAATGGTTGACATCAACTTGCATCTCAGTCGTTCATGCCCCCAACCGAGATCCGCCGGGGAAGCACCTCCCACGATCCAGGCCGCGTCGCGCGCCTGTAGTCTTGTGCGCTATGCCACGTCTGCCTGTCAGCAATCTGCTCTCCGCAAACTTTGTCCGTAGCAAGCCCGGATGGGCAGGCTCATGATCTTCCCGCCCTCGCGTCGATTCGAGGACACTGGCTGGGAGGATGGGTGGATGGGGACCTGCTGGAGCAGTTCCCCTCCGTGTCCAGGCATCCCCGCAGGATAGCATCATTCCATCACGACATCGACCGGGCCAGCTCTTCTTCAGCGACCAGGGTCCATTGTGTCCCTTGCACCTGCCAGCGAAATAAATATGGGGAATTCGACCACGACAACCAAGAAAAAGAAAGGAAATGGCAGAGCCTGCATCTCGAAAAAATCCCGGCCCAGGAGGGGGAGCCCACTTCACCATCCTTGGTTCGCTGCGACCTCAACGTACATTATCATGCAGGTTCGCGAGACTCGGAACCAACAATGGCAAAGACCTTCCAACCCCCAACTGGCCGTCAGCAATCCCTCGATCCACACAAGCATCTTCGGCGTTGTTGAGCCGTTGAAGAATATGTCGCCAGGGTACGTGTAGTTACCAATTGGACCTTGCCTCGAGATTCTGATGTTCAGATCGTCTGGTCTCGTCCAATGGGCGGCCACCGGCTTCTTGATTCGTTGCGCCTGCAGCGAATGCAATGTGACCTCGAGCTCTCGTTCCTTGCACGGGAATACCATTTCGGAGAAAGACGCAATCTCGAGCCAAAGTTGTCGAGGTCCAGAGCATGCAGGAGAAAGGCGCTGACATGTTTGGCCCCATTGATTCAGGCTGTTCGCTCACCTTGAACACGCTAGCTGCAGTGAGAGGGCGTAATGGCCAGATGGGCCGCCGCAGGAGCTTTCGCTGTCAATCCGCACACTTGACACTGGAGGAGACACAGGATCCATCTGTGGACGGAGGAAACGTCCAGGGCCCTTGCCACCAACAAATGGGCCCTTGACCTCTCGACCTCGGGGTACAACATCAGTACCCGCCATGTACCCTCAACATCCTGATTCAGGGAAAGCCCCGGAAACCAGTTTGCTGTGTCAGCGCTGCCTTCGCGTCCTTGTATGCACCAAGGTTCCTCCATCTCGTCCTTGGAACTGGCACAGCTACGCATGAGACGAGCCGACGCCTCATCAGGTCGGCTACGAGATGTGAATCCGCGAATTGTAGGAGGACATGAGATGGTCAGAGGAGGGGGGTCTGTTAATTAGCCATAGTGATAGAATTAATTAGCCATAGTGGGGCCCACCCAACCTGATCTAACCAACTAGAAGCACTCACTTAATAACAGATAAGAGATTTCCTTATTAATATAACGTTTTTTTTTAACTACTACAGCGTATATATCAACACCTGCGTTAAATTAACTACCTATACTACTATACTACTTTCTTAATAGCGTTAATTACCCCCTACTACTATAATACTAAGACTACTAAGTTTATTAGAGATCTTATCCCTCTTATAGATAATACTAATAATACTTATAATACCTTATTTAACCTAGCCTTAGAGGTAGGTTACTACCTCTAAAAAATATATTTATAGGGTTAATAAGTATAGAGTATATAATAAGAATAGCCCTATCTTATATATTAATATACTCTATAGCTATACCTCTTCTATATATAAGTAACATACTAGTTAACGCACTAGTAAGTTAGTTAAATATAACTACCTATAGTGCGCTAAGATTATCTATTATAAAGCTCTTAACTAATATAAAACTATTATAGTTAATAGTTAGTATAATTATAATAGCGTTAATAGGCACTATAAGGTCTTACTATATATATATAATAATAGTAGTAACTTAGTAACCTTAGTATTATTAAGTATATTAAGATATTATTAGCTTTAGCCTTACTTATTACTACTTAGATCTATAAGAATATTTATAAAGATTAGTTATAATAAGCTAATAATAAAGCCCTACTTTACTTTATTACTAATACTAATATGTATAACATATAAGCTACCCTCTACGCCTAGAAGTATAGCTTATTCTCCTCCTTTTAGCTTTTTTTAAAAACCCTAAAGTTATATGCTATAGATTATAAAATTCTCTATAAAGTAGGTAGAAGTAGTAATAACTATATTAACTATATAATTTAAGTTTATAGCAACTACCTTAACTTATAGCATAAAAACCTTAATATTCTCTCGTTTAATAATACTAATAGGCTAAAGAACCTTAGGAGAAAGAACTCTAGCCTAAAGGCTAAGAGAAGGTATATAGTTATAATCCTCTTTTTTAGTAGTAATATCTACTTAAACTTTAGGAATAACTAGCTTAAACTATTACTATTAAACCCTAAAAAATACTTAATTATTATACTTACCTAACTTAAAGCCTAATTAATTAAGTTAATAGCTATAATATTGCTCTCTTAATTAGTTTCTTTTTACTTATTAATACTAAGAAGAGGATAATTAGTAACCTATTAAGCATAATATAAAACCTAATCTATTTAAGTAAGAGGGATTAAACTATAAAGACTAACTACGCAAGGAGAAGCAGATCAATATAGCAAAGAGGTACTAATATATTATAAAAAGTAATAGTAAGAGGAGTTATTATTATAAGATATTATTAGCTCCTAGTATACTCTATAAGGCTAATAATCTATAGTAGTATTATTTATAGATTATAAAAGTAAAATAATCTAAATATAGATAAATAGCTAAATACTTTTAAAGAAGAGAAAATCTATTATAGAAAAGCTACTAGAGGTAAATAAATATATAGATAAAAAAAGTGTAACTTATAGCTTTAATTTTTCTAATTAGTTAATAACTAAGAAAGTAAAGTAGGGTAACTACCTTCTTAATAAACCTCTAATAAAAAGCTTAGGATTAGCTAATCTTAGTTCTAAACTAAGGATAGTTCCTCAGAAGGGGACCTAGTTATTATAGAGCCCTATAAGCCCTAGTACCTTAGGCCTTCGCTAGGTTATTATTAGCTATTTTAGGGAGAGAGGCCTATTTCTAGCTACTACTTAGCTGCTAAAAGGTAGGCTAAGATTTAATCCTTATTTAATATAGACCCTAACTGCGTTATTCTCTTAATCCTAACTACTATCCTATAATAGTTCTAACCTCTAATATAATAGTAGAAGTAAATTTACCTGCTTATAGCACCTAAATAATGCTTATAGTCTCATATAATAACTTTCCCTTCTCCTAAAATAGCATAATTATAATATAAAAGGTTTATATTTATACCCCTACTAAAGATAGTTTTTTTGAAGCTTAAAGTGCCTTCTGTGAATATTATTTAGAATAGAAGTATACTATAGACTATATTCTTAAGATATACTTTCCCTATAAGGAGAAGTTTACTAGTTTTATTATTTAGTATTATTAGAACTATAGCTTTATAGTTACTTCTTATATAGAAGGGGCTTATACGCTCCTTAAATAGTAGCTATATTATATACTAGTAAGCCTTAATATCCTCTATAATTAGATTTAAAAGATAAAATAAAGAATAATATATATGTATATATATATATACTAAAAACGCTAAAGCTAAGTTAACATAAACTATACTTAAATATAATAAGTTTATAATACTACTATTAGTTAAAAAAAGTAAGCTTTAAGATATTTAACTTAATATATAAGTAATACTTACTTATAGAGGATGCTTAGCGTAAAGAGAAGGATCTATTAGCTTATAATAGCTTATTTACTTAGTAGTATAGCTTACCCTACTACTATATAGTATTTAGCTAGCTTTACTAAAGTAGAACCCTTACTCTAGATAATATAAACCCCTATTAGTACTTTCTAAATTACTTTATAAGTTTCTCTAGGGAGTATATTTATATAGGAACTAATAGCTATAGCTACTTACGCTAAACGTTATAGCTTTACTAGCTAAATAAGATCTTAATATAATACTAGTTATATTGTATTATTATTTTAATAGTAACTTAAGAAGAAGATTTAGAATTATTATAGGATAGTAGTTAGGATTAAGAGAATAATATAGTTAAGGTCTATATTAAATAAAGACTAAATCTTAGCCTACTTTTTAGCGGCTAAGTAGTAGCTAGAAGTAGGCCTCTCTCTTTCAAATAGCTGATAATAACCTAGCGAAGGCCTAGGGCGCTAGGGCTTATAAGGCCTTATCATAAGAACACCTCTAAGAAAGTTAGCTATAGTAAGGTTAAGTAGTTTAAACGTAATAGCGTAATTAATATTATCCTTATATTCCTACTACTTAGAAATAATATAATCTAAGTTAACTATACTAAAAGTAATACTCTAAGTAGCCTCTTATAGATCTAGCTTATTATTAAGCTTATACTATTTTATTTATATATAATAGTTAATATTTTTTATAATATATTATATATAGATCTACTGCTATATACCTAAGTAGATAAGGCTAACAATATAACTACTTAAAAGCCTTATTAAGATTGCTAAAAATAACTATAGAGCAGTATACTTAGCGTTTATAAGCTTAGCAAGATAGCATAATAAGTAGCTACTTAAAGTTATCCTTAGCTTTACTACTAATAAGGCTAAAGGTAATATTAAATATTATATGGAGGTAAGTAGTGCTAGTGATCTATAGTAGGGGTATCTTAAACTTATTAGTCTTATAAGTAATTAATCCTTAAACTATTATTCTAATTTTATCCTTTAATCCCTTAGTCTAAAGTATAACTATAAAGAAGAGCTTAAAGATATTTAGTAGCTTTTATATAAAGCTTAGGTAAGTTATATTTTTATATATTTTTAGTATTAAGTTAATTAGTTTTTAGAAGGAAATTAATAATAATATAATTATTAATTAAGCTATAGAGGATTTTAGAGATAAGTAGGAGTTTTAGGAGTTTATAGTATATTATTATTCCCTTAGGTCTAATAGCTTTACTAATCTAAGTTTAAGAAGAAGCTTTTAATAATAAGCTTATACTTACTATTAAGCTTTAGAATATAGCCTTTTTAGTTAATATTACTTTAGTTAATATTAACTTTAGCTCTCTTAGTATAAGTTTATTTAGTTCTTCTAATAATACCTCCTTAGATAGTAACTCCTCTAATAATACTCCTTTTATTTATTTAGAGTATTCTTACTACTCTTACTACTTAAATAGTTTAAGTAGGAGTTAATTAGGTTATTATAGCTATTTACTACTTATTTTAGAGGGAGTTCTAAATAAGCCTAAGTATAATAGCTTTCTTAGTGTTTAGCTTTACTTCTATTATATCTATACTACTATAAAAGTATAAAAAGAAAGTAAGACCTCTTATAATAAGCTACCCCTTATAAAGTATATCTATACTCTTAATAGTAGTATATATTATACTTAATATTATATTTATAGAGCTTTTTATGCTATAATAATCCTACTTTTCTTAGGTGTTTTAGAAGGTTTTTATTAATAAGCTTTAATATAATATACCCTAACCATCTTAAGTGAATATTAAAACATCTTATTTATTATTAGTAGACTTCTTTATTTCCTTTATCTTATAGAATTTAAAGCTGTTAAAATAGAATTATATAACCTTATTAAATAAATTTAAAATATCTTTTATTTACTTAATATTATATACTACTAAGAGTTCTTATTCCTAGCCTCTAAGAAAATCCTTAAGGTATTATTTTATTTTAGTATTTATTTTAAAAGTATTTACTAATAGTTAAGTAGTATTTCTAATAAGAGTATACTTCCTTCTTTAATAACTATTAATATATAGCTATTATTAGTTTATATCTATTTAAGGTTTTTATCTTTATATTAACTTAGGAGAGATAATAAGTATAACTAATTTCCTTAGTTTTCACCATAATTTTTAAGTTTTTAGAACTAATTTAATTTTAAGGAATATTATACTAATCCCTTCTTTCTACTTAAGGATACTAGCTATATTATATAGTAGCTCTTTAAGCGCTATATAGTTTATACTAATTTCTACTATATATTTTATTAGTATACCTCTTAGTTAGTTATTAACTAATATATTATAGCTTTTTCTTAGGAGATTTTAAACTATATTAAAGCTTTTATTAGTAAGCCTCCCCTACTTAATCCTACTTATTAAGTAAGTTAATTTTCTAGTTTTATTAGTTTTATCTTCTTATAGTTTTATTTTTTAGCTCAATTTAGTTTTTTTTAGCTTAGAATTATAGCTTTAGTCTACTTAAAAAGGTTATTTATACTTTTTACTTTTTAGTAGGGAGAAAGTAGTAGGTTTATAATACTTTAGTTATAGTTTTAGCTAAATTTAGCTTTAGATTAGAAATAATTTTATTCTCCCATTAGTTTTTTCTTTTAGTAGTTTTTTATTTCTTTTATACTTTTTGATATTATTATAAAGCTTTTTAAGTATTATTTATATTATTTTTACTAACTGAGGAGTTATATTCTAATAGCTATTTAGTCTATTTAATTAAGTAGAACTATTCTTTTTTAGTATCTTAATAGCTTACTATATAATCCAACTCCTATTAGATATCCTTATCCTCTAGGTTTAAGATAAGTAAAGGTTTACTCCTTTAATTATTTTTCTATAGTTTAAGTAGGCTAATTAGGAAGATATTATATAGATATATATACTTATTAGGGAGAGCTAGGCGATATACTTACTTTCTTATATAATCTAAAATTTAGAATAGTCTTATAAAGTGTGAGGATAGCTTCTTTTCTTTAGATTTAAAGTATAAGTTTCTCATCAAGAGTAAAACTAATCATCCTTAATAGAACTCCTACTTCTTATAGTAGTTATTATACCTTTTCTAATAGGATTCTACTAACTTTTACTAAGATTCTTATAAGTTATTATAAAGATTATTTAGTTTTTTCAAATAGTCTCTTACTCTTTATATCTCCCCTTTTTAGATCCTATCCTTAAGATCTTTTTAAAACTTAAGATAATACTTAAGTAATACTTTTATAAAAGCTTTATTAATAGTAGAGTTTCTTATATTATTATATATAAATATTACTATAAGTAGTAATTTAATTTAGTTTAAATATAATTTGTTTATAAAATAGTATAAATATTATTCTAAAGTTTTATTTATGGTCTCTATTTATCTATTAGTTTATAAGTAAAATATAATAAAAAGCTTATATTTTATTTTACTATAATAATAAAGATCTACTTAGATTTAGCTAATAAATAGTAGCCCCCTATTATTAATAATACCTTTTAGAGATCTATAGACTAACTCTACTTTTTTAAAAAAGAGTTTAGCTAGTTTTATTATAGTTATACTTATACTAATAGTAAAGAATAAGTAAAACTTAGTAAATTAGTTTATAATTATTAAAATAGAGTTATAAAGTTTTTAGCTATCTTATAGTTATAAGAGTTTAGTAATTATATCTATTAAGATTTTCTTAAAGGGTTAGTTTAATAATAATAATAGCTACAATTTGCTATAAAGTTAATACCTTTTAGTTTTTATTATATTATAAACTCTATAACTATTAATATATTCCCTAATATCTTAGTTAAGATTTATCTACTAAAACTTTCTTTAGATAAGTTTAATAGTTTTATCCCTACTAAAATATCTAGCTAGAGGACTATTATAATAGAGGTATAAAATCTCTATTTAAATTAATATTTTATTAGGAATAAAAATATAGTCTTTATACTTAAGGAGATTAGCTTCTAAACTTTAATATTTAAGTAGATTTTCCTTATTAATTTAGAGATATTACTTTTAATACTAAGAATCTATAGACTATAATTCTTTAATAGATTCCTCTAAACTTAGAGTTATTCTAAAGTTATATACTGATTTATCCTTAGTGATATACTAAGCTTCAGCTTAAGTTACTACTTAGATATTTTATACCTTTTTAATTTTAGTTGAGTTTAGTTAGGATTTCTATAGTAGTTTAACTTTTTTAGAAATACTTAATAAGAGGTTAGGATTAAGGATTCCTTTATTATAATAATTAAGGCGTCTAGAAGGCTTATGAATAAGGTTATTGTTACTTTAGTAGTAATAAATAATAAAGTTATAAGGTATAAGATAAATATACTAATAAGCTTACTTCTTTATAATATAAGTTTAAGATATAAAAAAGCTTAAGTTCTAGTAATTAGTTAGAACTTCTATAAGATATTTTAATCCTTCTATATAGTGTTATTAGATCTTAAAAGATTTAATAATAATATATATCTCTTAGTTTAGTATATACTAATTTAGTTTAGCTCTTTTAAACATTTAGGACTAAAACGCTATAAGATACTAATAATTATTCTTATATTTCTATAATAAAATACTAAAAGCTATAAATTATAATATATCTATCTTAATTCTTATCAGCTTTTTACTATTAAAATACTATAAAACTAAAGTATATCAAAAAGCTAAATAGAGTAATTAAAAAGTAATTAACTCTACTTAACTAAACTCTATTAAGCTTAGTTTTCTATTATTTTTACTACTTTTTAGTAGTTTAGTTAAGGGTTTTATAATATAGAAATATCTTAAAATAAACTGTTAATAGAAGTTATAAAATCCTAAAAATACTTAAATATTATAATAAATCTTTAAGATTAGCTATAAGGCAATAGCTTCTATATAGCTAAGAGTTATAGAAACTCCCTTAAGAGATAGGATAAACCTTAAGAAATCTATACTCTTTTAATAAAATAAATATTTAGAAAAGTTAGTATATAGCTAAGCTTCCTTTATTTAGTTTAAATCTCTTAGTCTTTAGAGAAAATAAAGATATTATCTAGATAAATAATATAGAAAATATTAATAATCCCCTTAAATATAAAGTTAATATAATTCTAAAATATAGTAAAGATATGAGTTAAGCTAAAGAGTATAACTAAATATTTATATAGTCTATATTATATATAAAAAGTAGTCTTCCATTTATATCTTTTTATAATATAGATCTAATAGTATACCTTTCTTATATTAATCTTAGAAAACTATTATATACTTATAATATAATCTAAGATTTTAGAGATTAAAAGTAAAAGGTAATAATTCTTAACTATAACTTAATTAAGACCTTAATAGTTAATATATAACTATAAACTTTTATTCTTTTTAGGGATAGAAATTACTAAAGAACTAACAGGGCTTTAAAATATATAAATATAACTACTTCTTAAGTTCTTATTAATATAAGCTTTTAATATCTCTAATTCCTTAAGAGAAAGGGGGTAAATAAGCCTTTAAAGTAGTTCTTTTCCTTTTATAATCTTAATTTTATAATTATTAAATCTTTATAAAGGAAGAATAATTACTTTTAATAATTCTAATATATTAGTAGTAAATAATAATTCTAGAGGAATAATAACTAAAAAGGGGGGTTTACTCTCTTTATAGTCCTCTTTATCTAAAAGGGGAATTTGTTCTAGAAAAGTAATAATTATATATATGTATATAGCTAATTAAGCCTTTTTAGTAAAGTAAAACATCTAAAGTACTTCTTAAGTTTTCTAAGAGAGGGTTTAAAACTATTAATAGTATTTAATACCTCTTAAGTAGATATTTAGATCTTAAATTATAGTTATAAAGAGAAGTATTAAGCTCCTTTTTTACTAAGAGTTATAATTAATTACTATATAAGACTATATAAATAAGTAAGTAGCTTTTTAGAAGTTAGTAACTATAAATAGAACTTAATATACTTTATAAGTAGGGATTTATAAATAATTAGCTACTTCTAAAATAGAAATATTAATTTTAACTTAATTTAATCTATACAATTTAGTAAATTTAAATAAAATTAAATTATACTTAGTAGTAATATTTAGGTTAGTAAAAATATATAATTACTCTTAATATCCTTTTACTTAAATAGGTATATAAAAATAATAAATAGTCTTTAAGATAAGCTTAAGAGAAGTATAAAGATCTATTTTAAAGTTTTAGCTTTTTTTAACCTTAAAGTAAAAGAGTTTTTTATAGATTAAATAGTAGAAGATCTCTTACTTTTTCTTTTTAATTCCTTCTCTTTTTTTAAGTATTTTAGAGATAGATAGTTAAAACTACTATAAGTATAATACTTTAAGGGTTAGCTATCTTTATTTAAGTAGTTCCCTATTTATAGAGAAGAGGTAAAAATAGAGGATTTAGAGTAATCTTAAGATTTATTTATAGAATAGTAATATTTTAAAGAAGATTTATTATAATCTTAAGAATCCCCTTTATATTTATAATTTTTCCTTATAGCTTACTATATTTAATTAGCTAAAGTAACTATTTAGTATAAATATAGGGGAGAGTTATAGATATTTTATATGTATTATTTTAAAGTTCCTTAAGAAATTTTATATAATAAAAATATACTTATTCTTTCTCTAGTTGCTATATAAATTTATATTCTAAAGATTAAAGATAATTATTAAAATCAATAAAGTCTTAATTCTCCTTCTATTTAGTATTAATAAGGTTTTATATAATCTTTAGCTCTTAGAATATTATATCTTTTAAGAGAGTTTTAGTTTACTCTAAAAACTTAAAGTAATCTATAGCTTCTCTAAAACGTTCTAATAGTAGATCAGAGATATATTAGTATTATTAAGTATAATAAATAAACTCTATATATTCTAGCTTATTAAGAATCTTAAGCTAATCCTTCTTAAACTTTTTCAAAACGCTTAGATAAGTTTACTTAAGATTAGCTATCTAATTATCTTAATACTAAAATACATACTTATTAGTTAAAATCTTAATATTCTTAATTTTAAGCTTTAAGCTATTCTTAGATAAATTACTATAGGGAGATTAATATTTCCCTACTACTTTAGCTATTTTTTATTAACTTATTACTTAACTTTAAGTTAGTACTTTAATTTGAGAATCTTATATTATAGCGTAAGATTTAGATTCTCTATTTTATTACTTAAGTTAGAGGAATTAGATATTTAAAGGATTATCCTTTTAGAACTTTATTTTAAGGTTTTAAGCCTCTCTTAAAATAGACTTATAAGTAGAAGATTACTAGAAGACAATCTATTACCTATAGCTACTTAATGATCTATAACTATATTAATTTAAATTAAAACCTTAAACTAAAACAGCCAAGGCTACACTCAGTTAGCTATAATATTATATTAGCTAAGCTATAAGAGAGACTAAGTTAATATAATATAACTCCTCCTACTTTAAAGTCTTAAAGCTACCTTAGAGTTAGCTATATAGTAGAAGTAGAGGTAGAAGTAGAGTAAGAGGTAGTATAAAGGCTAGAAGTAGAGGCTAATCTGCAGTATAAGCTAAGCTATATAAGATCTATACTATTAATAAGAGGCTTAATCGCTTTAAGGATGCTTTTTATATATATATAGGTAGGTAGGCTTTACTAGTATTAGTAGTAAGCAGTATAAATACTATTAACTTACTACTACTACTGCTACTACTACTACTAGTAAGAGGCATATTAATAAGAGGTAGAGCGAGAGGTAAGGCTATAAAAGGTGTAGCAGAAGGTATATAGTTTATATATTAGCAGCTGCTAGTATAACTAGCGCTAGAAGAACTGGATTAATAGTTAATGTAGTCCTTATTAACCTTTTAATAAAAAATCAAAAAAACACTAGATCTTATTAAGTTATATTAATTACTGCAATAAAAATTAAAAGCCTTAAAATTATGTAACTTTTAGGATCCCTGGCCTCTGGTTAGTTAGATCAGGTTAGGCGGGCCCTACTATGGCTAATTAATTTATCACTATGGCTAATTAACAGACCCCCAGAGGAGGACGATAAGCTTATTATGGCAGAGGGATCAAACAGGCGAAAAGAATCAAGGTGTCAGCCCGTGGCAGGCGTCCGCACCAATGAAGGGCTCTGCAGAGCACGTCGCCAATCTCAGGCGCGTGCCTTTCCATTCCGACCTCGTCATGCAATAACGGCGTTGGCCCGTTGCCCGGCCCCCCACGCACACCACAACGTTGAACTGATCAACAGTATTCCATTCACGTTTTAACGGGAGCCTCATTGCCCAGAGGGCCGCTGTTCGGAGACCTAAGCCGAGCCATGACACCCTTTTCGCATCGATATCCACAATTCTTCGAGCTTCTCGGCCGTCTTTGGTTGCGTACATAGGTCAGCGAGAGTTCGGTTCCATTCTCGCAATCAAGGCCCGTTGAGGCTCAGCCTTGCAACTCAATGGTTCGCTTTCTTTGAGAAGAATCAAGATACCGGCGGGCAGTGCCATGGACCCCATCGTGGTCCGAGCAAGCCATTATGTCGCGGCTGCGGCGTCGTCCGCTTGTTTTTTATGAGGGGTTAACGACGTAAACGAACGGGCCATGGAGAGCGTCTCTTTCGACTTCGCACCAAGGAACGAGGGTCATCCAAAGCAAACACACCCCAGAATACCCCCCCCACTGGCGTTTAAGGACCGACCGAGACCTGGCCGAGGAGTGCGGAATTGGCAAATGCTGAAGAATTGGCAAAGAGAAAGTATTGGCCGACTGTCAAGACCCTGCAAACACGGATGTGGGCACGCCCTGGTCGCCTTTGCCAGAGACCGGCCCGGGCACGAGGGCGTGAGCCTATCGCCCGAAGAAAGCTCAGAAGCACGCCCTCTCACAACCCCTCCAACCTTTCTCCCCACCACCACCACCACTCTAGGTATAGCAGTTGGTGGAGTATTGAGGTTGGGGTGGTCGTTCACCCATAATGACGAGGTCTTACTTGTCGCTACTCCGCGAAAGATGGCAAGATGGTGCGTGGCTGTACGCAGCGACCTCGCACAGAAGCAAGGCTAGGTCTGAGCGTACATGCTGCAGGATTGCTTGCAGCAACACCACTAGGAGGTTGACAATGTGCCCACACTCGGACTTTGGCGTTGCTCAGACGAGAAGCTTGCCCGTGTTGAGATGGCCAGATTCAAAAGGGGGGGGGAACAACCAAGCAGCATGTGCCCGTGTCTTCATACCTGCTTGCGGACGGCATTCTTTGAAGCAAGTAGGAAATGTCACGAGCGTTGAAGAATGTTTCTCCATCAGGTTCTTCTTCTCTGCTTGTGGCGAGGAAGCGGGCCAATGGAAACAAGGCGCTACTTGGTGGCTCGTGGTTCATGGTCGCGCGTGCTAGCGTCACATGCTGAACGGTCCCATTATCAGATATGCCCATCGTGGGATGATCTTACAAAGAGGAAGAAATTCGCGAACGACATGCCGGCTAAAGATGGCCGAAAGAGATGGTGGATTGGAGGGGTACATCGAGCTACGAGATGCCTACGATCTAACCCGTCGCTGATGACGCTGCTACATCATGACAGACGGTTGACGGGACTGATGCCTGGTTTAAGTCCGCCCGGCTCTTCACATCGGTGTTTCCTCTTCAGTATATGAGGCCGCTGGAATGGTGAAGCCTCGCCGCTGCTTCGCCCGCCGTGTCGAGCTAAGGCAAGGTAGTGCATGCATGTCTCCGATGTGACGGCCGCGCTTATCTAGGCCAAGCGACGAAGCGAAGCGGATGGATGTGGAAGGAAAGTAACACACAGACTTTTCCTCAACCCATCTCGAACACGGTTTTGCAAGCAGATCTTATCTTTGCATTTTCCAATCGCATGTGCTATCCCACACGAGATGGAGGTTGGCAGAGTTTCGTGCCATGGGCCACGGAGACCGTCTTCTTTGGGATGGGTTGCGTTGAGTGGCTTGTCGCGCTTGTCAAAACCCCGCGGGGAAGGGGGAAATTGGCGATGGGGGCTGGAACGTGGGGTAATGGCACTGACGCAACTTTTGAGCCGCTGTCGATCATTCTTCACATGCTTTCTTTTTCCTTGCCCTTTGGCGTGGGCAGGAGAGCAATAATTTCTTCTTTTGCCTCCCCTATCTCCCGGTGGATGTACCGATCGACTGGGTGCGTTCGGACTTGTACATCACGACCCCAAGTGGGGACTAGTACACCACCACCACTGCCTGTCTTAGTCGAGACCCAGGCATCGGCGTCGAACTTGAGTTAGTGTTTGAGATGGGGTCGTCGGTTTCTCTGGCTCAGCTTACTGTGGCTTTGTGGCTGCATTGCTGCAACCTGGCTCCGTGTCGGCGCCGATGCTGGGCCGATTACATTGGGGTCAACTCCCGAGACGCGGAAAGCATTACGCAAAATGCCTCACGGAGCTAGACATGTGAAGCAGAGAATTATCCGGGCGATTGGGCTTTGGCTTGACTTTCTCTGCCTGATTATCGCGTTAGTTTGGATCTGTCTTTTTGTTTCTCCTGTTTCTGCCTGCGGATTGGGTCTGTGGGAGGGTTGGAGGGGTTAGATGTCGATGTTGCATAACGGAGCTGGGGAGTGTCGGCGTGACCACATGTCAACGGCTTTTGCCTTTGCAGATTTTGTAAGTGCCTTCCCGCCCGGTTCATTCCCGTTGGAGGCGGGAACGGCAGGCCCCCGGGATCACGGTTTCCTTAAGCGCCGCAGGCGTGTTCTCGTAGGTCTAGACCATGCGTGGATTGAGAACGTGTCTGTCGCACGACATGACGGGCCGTGGCTTGGTTGGAGGCTTAAATTTTATGTGAGGGCAGCATCGGTAGGGAGTTTGGACAACGGTAGGTTTTGTTACATCGGCAGAGTTTGATGAGCATGTGGAATCTTGGGGTGATGAGTGTGTAGGGAGAGAGCACGAGGGGTGGGTTAGTAGGTGGGTAGGTTTGATGTAGACGCGAAGCTTTTTGAGGGGTGCTCAGCTGGGCTTGTTACTTTTGTGATGTGTTTACGTGTGTGTTGGCTTTGAAGGAATATCAGTCTTTTTTGAAGGATCTCAGCTTTGTGAGGGATCGTGTGTGTTGCTGGAGTTGTGTCCATCTTCTTTGGGGGTTGACTTTGAGATGGCATGATGAAGGTTTTCGTGGCGGTGACTTGATGGTTTCCTGACTGATGAAAGTCGTAATTCGTCAAGGGTCTCTGTAAGACTTTGATGCTTCAAAGACATCTAGTATCGCCTCGTGATGAACCAAACCCTCCATGGCTTCCTCGCGCTTGTCATAGGTACCTGTTTTGTGTGCGTCTGCGCGTGTAGATCTATGTTATCAGCCAGCGATAAATCTCGATCATTACTCTGAGGTTATCGTGTGCAGGGCGATGTACCCTCTAGGTGTCTAGTGGAGGATTCATGTATCAGTGTCAATGATATCGGTTGCTTCGAGAAGATGGGGTAAGGGTCGGACAGACGTGTATGATTGCGTGATGAGGCTTTTGGAATGGAAAGGATCTTGTGGATGCCATGTTCACAGTCTCCGGGCAAGATTCAATGAGTGTTTACGTGACAAGGGATTCAAAATAATTGCGAGTGCCGTGGCCACGGTCTCTTAGGCTCGACGCGCGATGCGTGGCCATGTAAAGCCGTCCCAGGTTAACCTCCTCCACTATCTATAAAATGATAGCTTTTTGCTCTTCATGATGCAAGACAGCACCACAGCGAAACAAATGATAGGAGATATTGAGTCCTACGTGCAATCTTCTGAGAACTGAAGAGCCTGCTCGTGGAAAGTTTGCAACCAGCTGGTCGTTGGTAGAACTTAGCTAGAGTCTTTTTTGCCGTCGTTATTGTCTGGTGTCTGCTGTTTATACTAGAATAAGACTGATGTGTTTTGTTACGTTCGAGATTTCGCTTCCGGCAGTCTTGCACGCTTCTCACTCGGAAGTCATGAGAAGCTTTGAAAACGCAGACCGAGGGTTAGACCATCAGCACTTCCCATGCAGTCATTATGTCTTAAGAAGAAGAGAAGAAGATGAATCCTCTGTCTTATGCTTTATACTTCCCGAAAGGAATAGTATTCTCGTATTTGCTGGACATGCGGTGCGTTGTGAATCAGAAAAGTGAGAAATTAGGCCATGCGGATAATTCTATGGCACTTCCCAAAGGACATCGCGTGTTATTTAAGCGTGGAGGGCTGATAATTTTAGACGTTAAGACAATGAGTTGCTGGCTCAGCTGGTTCTTTGTGAAGTGGCAGACCGTCAAACACAGATCAGTAGGTGTATTAAACGCCAACGTGCAGTTTATTAAGTTGATCTCATACCAATGTTCCAGCCGCTATCTCTGTCGACCTTGGTATATTCCGGCTTATCCTGTGCGACTTGATATTTGTAATCTGTTTTCTACTTGTGATACCTGAGTGAAGTCGGCGTGATCATGACGCACGCGTGAGTGATGTTCAAAGCACCTCTACCATGACTGAGGGGACGATTTCTCTATTCAATTCCCCCGTCATCGTGAGACATTCTTGATATTTCTTTGCATACAGACAAACGTCCTTTTATAATACGGGAAGACTGACAACTTGCTAGTAAGTGGTCATGTATTCCTTGTTTTCAGAGCTCAAAGTCAGTATTCTAGGGACGGTCTGCTCCTTCCCAACTGAGGCAGCTGTTTCCTAATCTGTGACTTCGAATGGCATTCATCAAATTCTTGTCATGCCTGTTTAGTGTCCAGTATGCAAGTATCCTACTCAGACATGCTTCGAATTCTTCATTAGTACAGTAAAGGCTAGTTACATGTATTACTCGAGACGAATACTCGAGGAGCTCCAAGGCTGCAGGACTACAGCCACATATTGCAGACAGATACTGTTTTCTCGATATCGAAAACGGCACTAATAATACAAAGCTATGTAATGAAGCTCTGTCTATTACTCATGATTTCAATGAAAGAACATTCTTAATGCGGTTCGTTGGTTTACTAGTCCAGATGCTTTGTTATATAGCTGTGGTGGTACCCATATCCACATTTCGTCTGATGTGAAATAGGCATCCGTACTTCTAGAAGAGCATCTCTCTGGTAGCCAAGCGTTCGATATTACGAGTATGACATCGCCAGCCGCGCCCTCAAGAGGCGTTCCTCAGCAGCTGGCCTCCTGAACGCACTAACACTTCCCACCTCGGCTTGCCACTTCGCCAGGCTGTACGTCAGTTTATCTCGATAAACACCTTTTGGAAAGACGATTCTGATATCAGCCTCAGCGTTGTCGAAAAGCCTCGTGTAGATATCCCAATAATGAATCGCATCAATTCCCAGTGCAAGCTGGTAGGGGGTCAGCCCATCCCGGTTGCGCACGTTCACCGCTTCCCTTCCCTTTTTGTGGTTCAACAGGGTTTCCAACGGCCTTTGGTTCTTCTGAAGGCTCGTGGGATCTTGCTTAGCGACTAGAGCATGAAGCAAGGTGTTGCCGTCGTTGTCGGGTATGTCCACGCGAGCGCCGTTGTCCAGCAACATGTACGTGAGCTGACGCTCAGTCCACAGAATAGTGCGACCTTGTGTATCGCGAGCGTTCAGGTAGAAGTCGTTGGATATGAAGTCCTCAAGCAGCATCTCTCTGACTTTCCGGGAGACCGGCATTTGAAGATCGCCAAGGTTGAACCCATAATCTTTGAGAAACGACCTGCCGCCTTGCTTCAGGAACCGGGCCACGCACTTCAGACTTGGTGTCTTCTGGGGGCAAAGCCATAGTTTCAAGTCCACACCGCAGCGTAGCAGCCCGTCTGGTCCGATAGAGTCGGTCTCCATCAAGTCGACCAGAGCCTCGAGGCATGTAGACGCTCTCGGACTGCAGCCGTGATTTTGTGCCCTGGAGCTATCCACGTTGTTCACCGACAGGCTAATGAGTTCCAGTAGCTGTGTTTGATGATAATCCTTCTCATTAAAGAAATCAGCCTTCGAAAGAAACGAAGCAATGCCTCAAATTGATGTATGTTGGAAGATCGAGCCTTCTCGATTGCCAGTATTTTGGTCATTGACGACCGTGACTGCTTATCCGTCTTGTTCAAGGTGGAAATAATGAAATTGAACCAGAAAGGAGTCTGATCTCCCCAGCTCAGCCGTGTAACCGTTGTAGCTACTGTCTGGGGGCTTTCCTGTGACGGTGTTTGTGGACTATTGTACCCAGGAACGCACCGCAGTTGCTTGAGTAACTGGTAATTTGAGAGGGCGCGGGAAGAGATGATCTTGGGTGACTTCCCAAACGGGGATTCCATGGCGCCGGAGAAGATGACCTAGCCCGTATGTCGTTTGTCACACTGAAAGCAGGAGACCTTGAAGCCACTGCCCACGCAATCTGAACAGAAGATGTGTTTGCACGGCAAAAGTCTAGCAGCTTTGAGCTTAGTGGTGCGCAATTCCCAGAGATGGTTGAACTTACGCAACATTGCGCATATCCGTCTCGCACTGAGGACAACTGATGATCCGACGCTTATATCTAACGTCGTCCGAAAGTGTTATGTCAAGGGCACTAATGGACTTCAAATCACATATAGTAGCAACTTGTGTCGTAGAATCGTATGTGCTCTCCGCTACCACTGGCACCTGCAACATGCGCCCCTTCTTGCGATAATCCAGCAGAGATATGGGTGTCCAAGCCGGGATGCCCGTGACGGATTTGAAAGCTGCCGCGTTCAGTAGCTGAATGTTCACCAAACAACTGTTGTTGCAGTCCCAAGTCTGCTCTTTGCCGCGGTGTGTTTCCTGAAGAAGGCGTGCTCCGGCACCGAGCGAGATCTCCCAGCCAGCTGAACTGGGTCATTGCCCATATTGGAACCTGAATTGATCATGGCGACTGTCTATGAAAGGCGGGTGATGAATATAGGGAACGCCAGCTCTGTATCTGGTACAGTAAAAACATAAATCACCAGGCAAGGCGCCTGATTCGGCAACCACTGCTTCCACGGGATGATACTTGGGCGGCCAGTCGTACATGAAGAGTTCTTTTCCCAGCAATGCGAATTACCATACTGGGGGGCTCGAGAAAACCTCGGATGTTTCGCAGCTTTCACAACGGCCGCATTTGATTCCGTGATCATGAAGGCACTTTGATGCAATAAGCCCAAAGTCGAGAAAGGGTGAGCAACTGAAACTCCTGACGGACTTGAGTTCACCTGATTGGTGCCTTTCATCTCCGATGGTGAATTTCAGTTCAATAGCCACCGAAAGGACCGGCTGGAGGCGAATGGTCGAGATCGGACCTAGGTTTTGACCACCACGTCTCTGCAGCAAATCCTGGACCCAAGTGACACGATGCAGACCAGTCTCATCCATGGGGTACAGCAGAGGGTTGGACCAGCCATGAATCTGCCACCTGCTGCGGTCTGCGAATGAGTGCTCAAACTCATTAAGAAGCTTGATGTAGGAGTCGAAGTCGGACATGGCAACGACAGAACCAGCTACTAGCCCCAACTCTGAAGCTGTGGCGGAGCATGGGAACGACCACCCCAAGTTCCATAAGTGATCCAAGGCACGGAACTCCACACAATCTCTAAGACGTGGCGCGATTTGTAGCTGGATCCCGCCTACGTCTTCCTTGTCAGTCAATTGGTGTTCTGCCGAGTACTCCCAGCCCAGAGGCATCGCCACAAATTGTCGAGTTTCGTTGTCTGCGGACTTGAAGCCGTCTAGCCTCCTCTGTCTAGAACAGATTATGTAGTCCTGCTCATGTGGCACGGAATCGATGACCTGTTGGCCAGAGACGCAGTTGATGGAGCCGGAGTATACTTTGATGGCAAATTGCTGATCGTCTTCGTCTTCCCATGCCCGCCTGTCACCCTTGCTGGTGTTCTCGAAGGAAACGGCAGGTGCCTCTCGTTGAAAGATTGGGAAGAACAGTCCTCCCTTTTGTTTCATTTCCTTCGGAAGCCTATCTCTGTATGCCTCAGTGTCGAAAAGAGGAAATGGACCCAAGAACTCTGAGATACCTTGAGCCTTTTCGTACATTAGATAGTGACTCGTCGAGTTTTGCCTTGGGGTTTGACAAGAACGCTCCGGAAGACGCAACGTTCTTTGGAACGTCACGCTGGCAGCACGTTCGGGAACCGAGGTATTCCGTATCACAAGTTAGATTGCAGCTTCTCAACTACCGGCTGTCCCGTTCCGGTGATTTTCAGTCATCTACGCACACAGCCATTGTAGAAGTGAACCAAACTCTCGTTGTGGTTGATCTTGAGCCCAGACTGAACGTCGTAGCAACTTGGGCCCTCCATGACCACCACGAACGAGGTGCTCCAAGGCATGAATGGTGCAACCTTGGTTCCGTTATCCACGATCGCGAAACCGCAGATTCGGTCAGGTCCTTGAAGATTGTCAGAGCTGTCACGTTTAGGTGGTTGTAGGTACTCCTTATCGAGTTGGAACATGATATCATACAATGGTGTGTTTGCGGGTGTGGTGATCTCACTTGTCGCATTTCCTTCCTGGGCTGCTTGCGGGAGACCTTCGATGATCAACTTCACGTTCTGCAGCGGCCGGCTAGATGCAGTGCCAGATTCCGAATTTAGATGTCCTTCCTTTGGTGATTGGTCAGTTAAGGATGTAGGCTGGCCATCTTGGTCGTCTGGTGTTGCCCATGTTGAGAGCCAGTCATCAAAAGAGGGATGCACATGCACCACAGATGGAGTGCTTGCGTAGCCGAAGTCTGCTCTCATTAAATTGGCGAGCACGCCATTGTCAATTTCCTGAGGAGACGTGTCCATGGGCTTCTCTCTTTCAATGATGGCTCTGAGTTCCTCAATGGCGTTGAATATCATGTGCAGCATCTTGCTCTGACTCTCTCCGGTGCAGTTCCTATTCGCCATGATCAACCTGTGCTCGCGATGTGATAAAATGAATGCAATGGCTCGAAGAAGCCTTGTCGAAAACGTTGGGTGATACCTACTGCATTGCGATCAATAGCGTTGTCTTCTGCCCCTCCAGCGTAATCTGTAGCGTTGAGATTTCCCTCAACACCTCTGGACGAGCAATCCTCCCTCTCATACTATGCCACGAGTAGCCCTTTATTTCAAGTTTCTGGAATTGCATCTCGATGTTTCTCAGTGTTCGCGCACAGCACTCGATAGGCTGCCTCAAAATCTCCTCTCCAGGATGATCGAATGCTTGGTGCTCGAGACTCCTGTTGATTCGGATCAGCGCCGAATCAAGAGTCTCGACGTTTCCCCTCACTGAAGCAGCGGCTTTCTCGTTGTATCGATCCAACAATGTCTTGGCCAGTTTCGTAGTGGAGGCGGCAAGAGTAATGAGGCCCGCCACGCTGGCGGCGATGGAGAGAGGATCTTCCATGGCTTGTCGTCTGCGATGTCCGCTCTATGCCTGCCCATTCCCGACGATCCAGATTACAAGAGAAGTGAGGGATTCATGAGCAGTCAGGCAGACCGTAAAGCTCATGGCTGATCTGCACGGCCGGTTTGAGTGGCATGGTGTGGCACCCCTAGGCACACTTTTCGTAGGGGTCACCAGATACTGGTGCGGTGCACCAATCGTAATGGTCGCCAAATTACTGAGCTGAACTGCACTGCAGTAGTGTCAGGCTTCTTTCAGATCGGCCTATCGTAGGCGACCTGTGCCTCATGCAGCCATACACGGGGAACACTTGGGATAGACATTTCGCTGGCTAGTCTTTGTGTCTTGAGGGCCTAGCTAGAATTATGAGCAGGAGGCAGACCGTCATCATTGAAGCATACGCCTTTAACATCATCTCCATCGTGCGTTGGGTTCAAGTAAGGATTCGACAAAAACACCACTGACGCAAAATTATGTCTTGAAACAAGCAACGGCTCCACGCGTCACATACACGAGGACATTCAAGAGCCATGCGTGAGTAAGCGTTGGTATATTCCCTATGATAGCTCAGTCGTCGATGCCACCCCATTCGCCGCCATCGCTATCATCGCCCCTCCTAGACTGCTTCGCCTCCTTCTTCCTCTGCTTGCTCGCCGCAGCGGCACCCTTCTTATTATGCTCCTTCTTCCTCTCCCACTTGCTCTCTGTCGAGATCATAGCAGCACCATGGCTTCGTCTAGCCTCAACACCCTTCTCCCTCAACTTCTTCTTATCCGCCTGGCTGACATTTGGCAGAGCATCGAGGAGCCACTTCTGCACGTTGGCCTCCTCGCCCGTCTTGCCAGCCTGCTTCTCGCTCGCGGCAATGACGTTGGCGACGGTCTTGACAAAGGGGATATCGTCCGTCGTGTAGAAGGTGACGGCGACGCCGCCCTCACGACCAGCTCTGCCGGTACGGCCCGCGCGATGGACGTACGCGGCGCTGGAGCCAGGGACGTCGTAGTTCACTACGCCATTGACGCCGGCGAAATCGACGCCGCGGGCGAGGACGTCTGTAGTGATGAGGATCCATACCTCACCGGCGCGGAAGCGGCGCATGATTCCTGCGCGGGCTTTGTCGGTGAGACCGCTGTGCAGAGCGGCGATTCTGGTGGAACCGCCAGCGGCAAGGGGGATGTCGTATTTCAGCTCCTCTGCGAGGGCGGTAGCACGCTCGATGGTTTGAGTAAAGACGAGGAATGGGGGCCGGAGAGGCGGACCGGAGTCGTCGCCTGCTGTTGGGTGAAGTAGCTGGCGAAGGCCGAGGAGCTTTCCCTTCTCTGTTGCGGTGTAGACCAGCTTGTGCGTTACGTTGGGAACCGCAGTGTCCTTCAATCCGACCACAAGACGAAGCAAGGGTCTGTTTGATGCTCTCTCGGCCTGCATCTCCTTGACGAGAGTCTCGATGTTGGATCCGAAGGTTGCCGACCAGAAGGTAATCTTCAAGTCGGGGTTCGAGCAAGCAGTCCATATGGTCATGGTCTGCTCACGGAAGAGTGGGTCCAGGAGGACATCCGCCTCGTCGAGGATCAGCGACTTGACTGTTGGTAGCACAAGCTGGGTCTTTGACGATCCCGACGAGAGGAAGTTGACCAGCAGTGTGGGAGTGGTGACAAGAATGTCTGCCTTTGTGACATGCTTGGAGCTGGCAGGCTCCGTCTCACTGTCCTCGTCGTCGTCTCCGGAGCCCTCATCCTGCGATTCATCGTCCTCGCTCTCAGAGATCTCGTCCTCCTCGGAAGCTATCCGCATGCCCTTCTTCATACCCACGACCTTAATGCCAGAGCCTTGGGCAAGCTTGCGCCCCTCGTTGACGATCTGGAAAACAAGCTCTCGCGTCGGCGCAACGACGATCGCAGAGAGTTCGTGGTCATCCTGTTCTCCGCCGGCAGACGCCCTCTTCTGCATGATCGAGTTGATCGCGGGGATCAAGAAGCTGATCGTCTTTCCGCTACCCGTCGGCGCGACAGCCAAGAAGTCGACTCCGTGCGACACATCGCCCAACTCCTCCTTATTCGGGACCTTCTTCAGCGCCAGCTCAGGCTGCAGAAGTAGTGGCAGACTACCCAGCTGCACCTCCGTGGGAACCTTGTAGCCCTGGTGCGCCAGGTTGTCCGCCAGCAGAGACGAGATGTTGAAGTTCGTCCTCAGCTCGCGGAACGAGGTCAGCGGTTGCGGGTGCAGCTGGTTCGTCTCCTTCTCGACCTCAACGGCAACCTTTTTCTTTTTCTTCGTGCTCTTGGTGACCTTGGACTGGTTCTTGTGGCGCTCGGAGAGGAGGGTGAGCTTCAATCGGTGGGAGCGGAGGATCTGTCGGCACTCGTCTTCGGGGAGAAGCTTCGGCTTGACCTTAGGCGCTTCCGCCTTGTCCGTCTCCTGAGAAGAGGTCTCCTTTGCCTCGGCGGCCTGCTTCGAAGGGTCGGGCTTGGGGGCAAAGAAGTCGACCTCGGGCAGCTGCTCCTCTTCCTTCTCCTCGACCTCGTCCTTAGTGCGCTTCCTCTTGTGGCCCCGCCCGGAGGGGACTTCGTCGTGGAAAAGCTGAGGGTTCGGTCGGTTGCCAGCAGACGGCAGGTTCGCCGTCGCATTGCTCACCGGTTTGGCGCCCTTGGAAGGCTGCTTGATGCCGCGCGACAGCACTTTGAGGATATCCATGGTTGAGGGTGCAGATTAGAGACGATGGCCTGCGTCTTTGTCGCAGCTGCAATTGACTTGGAAATTTTAAAGTGGGGACACGGACTGTGCCCGCATAGTGCATTGACTGTGCGGCGCATCGGAGCCGACTTACCTAATCCCACCTCTGCTCATGACCTTTGAGAGGACGGTTCACCTCTCAATTCTCAAGTTAAATCTAAAAGATAATGTTGATGTTGGTTTGAATCTTCGCCGCCCATACGATCTTGCAATTTCTATGGGAAACTGGTGGCTGAAACTATGAGAAAGCGATCATGTGCTTAGTCCTGCCCCTGACAAGGTAGCGGCGCAGCTTCATTGTTGTCTACTTCAACCACCAAATCCTCAATATCGCTCATTCTGCAAATCCTAATGCGAATTCAATTGCGATCGAAATGAGAGTAATTGACACGGAAACGCTCAAACTTGTTGAATTCCATGATCTACCACCAGACCCATATGTGACACTTTCACACACATGGGGCGAGGATGAAGTCACATTCCAGGAGATGACGGCGCTGAGCAATGACGAAACCAGCTTACGAAACAAAAGTACCATCGGAACTAAACATGGTTTTGAGAAGATCAAGTCAACTTGCGCGAAGGCGAAGAATGACGGATTCTCTTGGGCATGGGCCGACACGTGCTGGTAAAACTCCAATTCCTCACCAACAACTCATCGCGCTGACATAACGAGTACAGCATCGACAAAACTAGTAGCGCAGAGCTTTCCGAGTCCATCAACTCAATGTTCCGCTGGTACAGGGGGTCTGCAATATGTTATGCGTATCTGGCCGATATACCCAGAGCTGACGAAGTTGTTGACATCTGGAACGAAGACGAGTTCGACCCCTCAGGACTCTTCAGGAATTGCCGGTGGTTCACTCGAGGCTGGACGCTCCAGGAACTTCTGGCTCCTGACGTGGTCGAATTCTACGCCGCAGACTGGAGCGAGATTGGCACCAAATCGTCGCTTGCGGCGCGCATCGCGGATATCACAAAAATCGACATTGACGTGCTGGAAGGGCACAAGTCTATCCACAGGCGTTGCGCAGCAGAGCGCTTATCCTGGGCCGCCTCAAGACAAACGACTCGCACGGAAGATGTGGCGTATTCGTTGCTCGGTATCATGGATGTTAACATGCCGTTGCTGTACGGAGAGGGTAAGCGCGCTTTTATTCGACTGCAAGAAACCATGTTAAAGGAGAGAGAGGACTACTCTCTCCTACTTCCAAACCTTGCGATTCAACTTACCTCGAGGCTCAAGGAATATGGTCCGCTTCGTAGCGATACTGTGGTTTCACTCGGACCAGACTCGGAACGGGCACCGCCACTGGCAGAGGACCCAAGCGATTTCTTCGTGGAGGACCCGAATATCTGGTCTTACGCGATGATCAGTAACTGGTCGGCTGCAGAATCCGCCATGGGCATCGAGAATCATCACGCGCCGTATCTCACCCCAAGAGGCCTGCAAATCTGTCTACCGCCAGCTGTGGATGGTTCTACCCGGGTCATGTCCAAGCGTTTCGATACCTACTGCAGAACGATGAACTTCTGCATCGTGATAGGACTTAGCGGCAGTCCAGTCGGGAGGAACTACGTCCGCACGCGCGCGTTTGACCTGGTTCCACGCGACGGAGTAACGAGACGGGAAAAGTTCGTCCACAGGTTTCAGAGCATTTGCATTATCCATCTGTCTAAAAGAAGTCTTACACATCGGAGCACTCGTAGCACAATCACTAGACCACAAGACGCCTCGCTCTGGTGGACGATCGACACTGCCTCTCTCTCAATGATTATGGACGTGGAGTGGTTGGAGAAGCCATACGACGCCTTGGCCATTGGACCCGAACTCTGGCACAGGGTTCTTGCTCTGGGATGGTGCACGCGGGCCCCGGGCGAGACAGAACCTTTTCTGCTCGCTGTGGGAGACCATTGGGCGGCCGTGTTGTATGAGAGCGAGTGTAGAAGAAGAGGCATCAAGATACACGCGCTTCAAAGCTCTGGCGGGTCTAGTCTGGAGGCTATGCTGGTTGCTCTGCGTGAGAAGGTGTCCCGGAAAGGTCCTGACAGAGTCTATGTTCGTCTGCGGGAAATGGCAGTTGGTGTTTCGTACAGGAAGATAGGAACAGACGAAGACTACAATACTCTCACACTGACTGCACATCCAAGAGCGGGCATGAATGAGAACAGAACGTAGAAAACATACTATACACAAAAGAAGGACGTCACACTCAGACCTTTTAAGCCGGTTTCCAGCTGGCACGTAGGCACTGCACTGCCATTCCGTATCGGAAAAGATGTTCATGCTGTGAATTCCGGCTGTCGAGATGATGACTTGGTTTGTATCAAGAAGAAAAGGGTATCTTTTTTCTTAGATTCTTGGGAGGCGACTATTTATACACATCTAAATCCTTTTTAATATTCTTACAAAGTCGCCGTGACATCTTCGCAGCGACCACAAAGATCGTCCTCCTTGGGCGCAATGTACCGCCAGCAGCGGGGACACTTGTGGTCCTTGGGCGGCAGTACGGTAGCATGTACCAACGCCTGAGGCTTACCCGGCATGGCGGACTCCACGGCGTATTTCCACTCGCTGGCCTCGGGAACGGGCGTACCAACATCGACGGAGGACACGACGAACATGGCCTCGAGCTCGTGCTTGTACTTCTCCAGGACGCCGAGGATGGCGGGGTCCTCGCTGTTGAGGATAACCGAGGACTGCAGCGCCGAGCCAAGGACCTTTGCGGAGCGGCCGAGTTCCTGAGCAGCTTTGATGGCGGAGTTGGCGGTGAGGAGAGCGGGAATGTCTTTGCGGAGGGAGGTTTCGTTGATGACGGAAGAGGGAATAGTATGGACCAGGGCGTCATAGGGGGTCTGCAGGGGGTGGACGAGGGGGAGCATCCATTCCGGGCGATGGTCCCAAGCTTCTTCGACGAGGAGGGGGGTCATGGGGGAGAGCATGCGGAGGAAGCCGTGGAAGATGGGCTCCAGGACGCCGCCGCCGTCGCCGCAGTAGAGACGGTCCTTCATGGCCTCAAGGTAGAATGCGGACAGGTCGTTGGAGACCCAGCGGTTGATGGCGCTGAAAGCTCTGTAAAATTCGTGGGATGCATAAGCCTTTTGGACTTCTTCCATCACGTCCTTCAGTTGGACGAGGGCGATATGGTCCAGGGTCGTCGTGGGGGCGGTGCGAGCGGACTCGTGCATCGAGCCGAGTAGCATTTTGATGATGGTGCGGTACTTGACCAGTTGGATGTGAACTGATTTGAGAACATTCTGGCCGATGGCGACGTCCTTGGTGTACTCGGAGCTGGCGGCCCAGAGGCGGATGCCATCAGGGCCGAGGGCCTCGTAGGTCGGACCAGCGCCGGCGACCTTGGCTTTGCCTCGGAGCTTGAGAGGCGGCAGCAGTGTGCCGTCCATGATCTCGCCAGGGGTGATGGTGTTGCCCAGGGACTTGGACATCTTCTTGCCCTTTGCATCCAGAGTGAAACCGTGAGTAATGAGAGTCTTGAAAGGCGACTTGGGCTGCGTTTCACCCTCAGCTCTTTGGGCCGCAACGTAGGACAAGAGGCTTGACTGGAACCAACCGCGATGCTGGTCAGAGCCTTCGAGGTAGACGTCAGCCTGGCCGCCACTTTCGGTCCAGCTGCTGCCGCTGTCGAACCACACGTCCATGGTGTCAGTACCGCGACGGTAACGACCTTGCAGAGAGGGGGCAACCCAGGCGGGCTCATCAGGGGCGTCGGAGAACCAGGCGTCAATGCCGCGCTTCTGGATGACTGAGATGATGTGGTCGACAGACTCCTCCGTAACCACAGCATCGCCGTTGGCATCATACAGGGCGGGGATGGGAACTCCCCAGGCACGCTGGCGAGAGATGCACCACTCGCTACGGCCCACGACGAAGCTCTCGAGTCGGTTTCTTCCAGAGGCGGGGACAAACTTGACATCCTTCAGCGCGGTGATGGCGTCGTCCTTGATACTGTCCACATCGGCGAACCATTGTGCGGTCGACCTCATGACTACGGGCTGCTTCGTCCGCCAGTCATAGGGGTACTTGTGCTTGTACTTGGCAGCTTGCAAGACGTCGTCCTCGATGAGGGCGAGAACAGCCTTGCTGCCACCCTTGAGGATCGAGGAGGATTGGGTCAACTTTTCGGGTGCATCAGGGAAGGCTTCGCTGGTGAAGTTTCCTTCGTCGTCAATGGGTGCAAAAGCGTCGATCCCGAGCGCGGCGCAAGCTTCGTAATCCTCGAAACCATGACCAGGAGCAATATGAACAAGACCGGTACCAGAATCGGCAGAGACAAAGTCTGCGTGGATGATGGGCTGGGGAGTCGACTGAACGCCCTGAAGCCTGTTGTGGTATTTCAATCCTCTCAGCTCGGAGCCCTTAATGGAAGGCACGATGACCTCTGGTTCGGCGTCTGTGAAGAGGGCCTTAACGGCCTCAAGACGAGTGACAGCAGTGAGGTATGCGCTTCCGTTGACAGCGATGACGGCATATTCCAGATCGTCGTGGATGGCGATGGCCTTGTTTGCGGGAAGTGTCCAGGGGGTGGTAGTCCAGATGATGGCGTAGAGCTGACCAGAGAAACCGGGGAGGGCAGGGCCGTCGATGATGGGGTATCTGACGTACGCAGCCGTCGAGACATGGTTCTCGTTGTACTCCAGCTCGGCCTCAGCGAGCGCGGTTCTCGAGGACGGAGACCAGTATACGGGCTTGTTCTTGCGGTAGATGAGGCCTCGGCGGACCATCTGCTGGAACAGACGCAACTGCCTAATCTCAAAGTCGGGGTCCATGGTCGTCCAGCGTGCGTCCCAGTCGCCCATGACAGCATATGATCGGAAACCCTCCATCTGTTCCAGAACTGTCTTGGAAGCGAGCTGCCTCGCAGCCTTTCGAATCTCAACGGCGGTCATGTCCTTGCCGCCAGAGGTGCCTACGGCTTTCAATTCTATCGGAAGACCATGACAATCCCAGCCTGGTCTGTATCGCACTCGGTAACCTGGGTATACAGAGTCAGCTACCGAAGCATTGGTGCTGTAGGGTCAGTGGTTCCAACCTTGCTGGACCTTGACTCTGGAGATCATGTCCTTGAGGACTTTGTTCAAGGCATGGCCAACGTGAAGGCTACCATTCGCGTACGGGGGCCCATCGTGAAGCGTAAAGCCCGGTCGAGAGTCATTGGCCGACTGCCATTTGTAGAAATCATCGGCGCATCGGCGCAGGTAGTCGGCGCGGAACTGCGGGAGCGGGCGAGGTCTAGAACGGGCCGGGTCAGCTGAGGCCGGAGCGGAGGGCGGGGGTCAGGTCCTTACGGGAAGGTGGACTTGGGCAACCTCAGCGTCGATGCCCATGACTTTGACATGGTCTGCTCGTGGGCATCACCGCGGGACGGGTGTGTGGGAGGTGGACTAGCCGCAACGACGATGCGCTCTATGGGATGCTGTCGATGTTGACCTTCATCGCCGACGAATTGACGCGATCCAATGCATCCGTCGACTGAGAAAAGATTAAGTGGGGCACACCGCCTGCATCGCACCGAGGTCGCAGCAGCTGCCAGCAATAGCGCAGGTAGCACCGCTGCAAGGCTGACAGTCCACTGTAAAGTTCCATGCTTGAGAGCCGCCAACGCTGAGTTACGTGAGTACCTGCCGGAGCTGGGCAAGTACCACCCCCATCCACCACTGCAACTGCATGCAGGCAAACCCGGGGAAGGAACCTCCCTCGGCACGGTGGGGGCCTTTCACATCACATCAACAGCGTCACTCTCCCATTGACTTCCTTCCCTCCAAACCACGTCGCATTCAACGCTGGACCTTCCTTTCCTGCTCATCTCAAGTACCTCCTTTTGCGGTCATCTAGGTTTTCATCACCTTCTCGCTTGACTCACTCTTGCATACGACGTTGCCAGCCTCATCCATCTTCTCAGCGAAGCACGTCTTCGTCCTGGACACACGCAGCTGAACCTTTGAAGATTCCCTGCGACCGCAACACCATCCAGCACGACCTACTTCGAACCTGAATAATGGCACCCCTCCGCCGATATCTCCGGATCACAAAGTACTCGGTGCTTGAATGCCGCATCTATCTCGACAACCCGGCCCTGGCACAGAGCTGGCTGCTCAACCCACGGAATCCCATCCTGCCCAAAGTCATTGAGAGTGTCCGCCCCCTGGTATTACCAAAACTCCGCGAGGAAAAGGAACGCGAAAGATCCAAAAAGAAGAGCTCCAAGAAGAAGACCATCAAAGATGTCGTCGTTCAAGGTTTGCCACCCTGTTTCGCAGCCTTGCACGCTGCCACTTCCCATCCAAGCACTTCTCCAACGTCGTTATCAGCCTGGTCTGGACCACCATATACGGTATGAAAGCATGGTTTGTCTGAACATTAGACTGACCGCTGCATTGACCAGACGAGTTTGAGGTCTCCATGTTCTTGACTGAGACCACCACCCGTCATTCGCTGCTCACTAAGCACAAGCATTTCCGCGACAAGGCACAGAGCAAGTTGAAGTCCAACTCTAATAAGCTCATAAACGAAACCAATGACACACCCATTGACCTGGACGCCGAATCCGCCGATACTACGGTGCACATTCGGCACGAAAGTGAGTCCGAAGAAGAGCCCGCCGGTCTTTCCCGTATCCCCGCGGTTGATGAAACAACACGGCCTCGGCGCTCCAAAAGACAGCGCGGGGCAGCTCGTGATCAAGACGATGATCACGACCTTGCTTCGGACGACGATATTGGCGGGGAGGCCTCGGCAATCGAGATAGACTCGGACGACGACGCTCCCCGCCCGTCCAAGCGCCTGAAGAAACAGACTACCGGGTCTGGCGACGACCAGGAAGACGACGACAAGAAGAAGATGGCCATGGATGTCTCGTATGAGGGGTTTGCCATCTACGGTCGTGTCCTGTGCCTCGTCGTCAAGAAACGCCAAGGTCTGAGGCTGGCGTCGTCGGGCACTTCTGGGAACGCCAAGCAGCCGGCTGGCCAAGCCAGCATGGAGAACTGGATCACCTCAACTCAGATGCCTAACCCTGGTGCCGAGGAAGACGCCTTGTGAGGCGTGGGTCGAAGAAGCAAACAAGGCATGTCTGCTACACACCCAACCCAACACGAGAAGCATGACGAGATGATGCCGCTTTTCCAGCCTAAGTTAGGGTCTCTGGTGGCATGAATACGCGATGGTACGATGACAGCCCGCTTCGGATCGAATTTGACACTTCTGTCATTTGTTGGGATGCAATATGGCTATAGGATGATGGTATTACTGATGGACTGTCATCCTACTGTTTCGTGTGTATGGGTACCGCCGAGCGCCCTCTCGTGATAGGACACGCGACAATCATAAGATGCACCCTCACAGTCAGATCGAGATCTCCAGTTTTTCGCAGGCCTTGCAGCAGGAATAGGCGAATATCCCAGGAACGGTTGTTTCGAGGGAGCCCCACTACATGACCATGGCGAGAGCGAGATGGTTCAAGAATCATGTCGGGGACACGTGTGCCCAGGGTTGATGTTGGCCAAGCCTTGGGGTAACGCTGGGGAAATACATGGACATCCTGGGCTCGATCACCGGACTCTGGCCAAATGGCCGCCCGTGCCGTATGAAAGAATATTCCGGCCTCCAGACGGCGCTTGGCCACGCGGACGGGCTCCGTCTTGCTCGCCAGGAAAGTCCCCGGGTTCCCAGTGCTCTGCCACGGCATGGTGCCGAGTCGTCGATCCTCGAGAGCCATGGGCAACAGTTGTTGAAAAACGAGCGCACGGTCGACGATGTTTAGCTAGACGGGCGACAAGTGAAACGAGCTCAATGACACGCCAATTGATTGGCAGACGATAGCCCAGCCTCATGGTCTGTGGCTGATGGAGCTTACGACGTTACGTCTTAGTTTGGGGCACTTATGCCAAGCCAACGCTAGATCTACCAAGTTCCCTCTCCACCGGAATCATTGAACATCAACCGGCGCCTGCGCCAACTTTAGAATTTCGTTTCTAACCCCTCTTCTTGACTGTCGCGGTGTCTTCTTGGCGTGAACTACTGAGCAGGAAACTGACTCACCTGAACTGCATCGACGATGACATCTCGATGAGCAAACGGCACAATCTGACAGCGCAAACTCGGTCCGAAGCAGGCGGCTGTACAAGTGATTACCAACAGCGTCACATTTCTGAAGTTCGCTTTCAAGCGGTCGCCGAAGCTGCCGGACCCGAAAACGACCAGGGGACACGGTGGTTCACCGCTGAATGACATAAGTCGTTAAACGCACGTCGGCTGTCTCAAGAGTCGCTGTGTCAGGTCCTTGCTGACGGGTCTACTCGCTCTCTGGAAGGTCCATCGCGAGTATGGACATCACGGACACCCGAATCGGGGACCTCCAACAAGGATGTCACACACAGCCAGGTCCAAGATGGGACGCTGACGCCAACCTTGCTGAACACGCAACAGAAGGCTAATCCCACGCACCAACTCTGTTCAAGAAAAAGATACATCCCATCAAAGTACCGGCCAACGTGTTGCCTGCGAAGCTGAACTACACCGTGGGCGTTGAGCAATGGTGTCGTGGGATCCTTGGCTGCACAGCTGCACACCACCCTTTCCAGCGATGGTGGCTTAGGATCCCGATAACGACAGCTTGACTACAGCTGCTTCGGCCGATCACATCCAGGCTATGGCTCATCGACAGGCAGAAGCGCGGCAGTCTCCCGTTAGGCCGTCCGGCAAAGGCACGGACGGAGCAGTCGGACGACTTGACGAGGGCCTCTGACGCCATGCCAGCGGGTGCGGACGGCAATGCGGCCTCAAGCATCTTGAATCCAGGCAGACGGTCCAGTCGATTACACACCGTGGTCAACCCCACCGGTACCGAGGTTTGCATAGCAACGCACGCTGACGGACGGCCGTAGGTAATCTGATAAGGATTGCAGCCTCAACACCGCCTTTGGAAAGCCTTGCAGGTTTGCAGGGGATTTCGATAAGATGGTGATCGTTACCCGTTACCCCGCTAAGCTGACGGTTTAGAATTGATTGCAGCAATGGTGTCAGCGCGGCACAGCAGATCCTCCGTCGAACCGCAACCCAGTTTGCTGGCCGCATGACCTCCATCTGCGAGGTAGCGGAGGGTGTGGGTGATCGTCGAACAGGAATAGCATGGCAACCAACTATCGAGCCATTGACGTACTTGATAACGAAGCTGCGGAAACATGCACGTACGACTTGGCCTCGTCCCATGGGGAAGACGCCATGTTGTACGGCCGAAAGACCGTTTCCTCCCCCCACCGATCCGGTCGGCCGGTGGGTGGGTGTTCACGAAAGTCGGCCGATGTTGACCGTTTCTACACTCCGTCACCGTTCAGACGGGACGTGCGTGCAGCATCTGTTGCAGACAGACCTTCGTCTCAGAAATCCCCCACGCAAGGATACAGCAGGCGGAGTTAGGAGCACGGGGGGACATTTCTCTTCGTTTTGCCTAAAATGGCAGCGTTTTGGCTTCTCCGGATTACCTATTTTCGACAGATCGCGTACGACATCAAGCAAAGTGGGTCATGAACACCGCGATTGCGGCAAGATGGTATGGGGTAGAAGGGGTCAATTTTGTCCTCACTTACGAGATGAGCTTGTTCGTCCGCAGGTTGAGGCTGCTTCAATACGTCTAGCCCGACGTCCGCCGTGGTGTCCCTTGCTTGCTTCAAAATTGCTGCAAGAAATTGTAATCAACTTCAAGGGGCCGAGGGAAGCGTCTCGGAAGCCGAGAGGAGCGGAATACAAATGGGACAAAAACTGGAATGCGGGATATCGAATCATTGCCGTTTGCCACCGTACCTGCAGTAGAGGTTGTCTTTAGCTTGGTGTTGGCCAAGCAGTCTATTGGGCGACTAAACCACACCAGCTGATCAGCAAACGCGGCATCGCGATGCAGAAACGCAGCAAACCACAGCGCTGAGCCTGAATTACCAACCACTGAGCTGCGTGAAGGACGGTACGTGATTCGAGCCCGGACGTCGCAGTCGCCCGTTGAGCCCCTGTTCAAGGTATGATCGTCAGGGGTGGTTGTTCTTGCTCGTCAGCCCGCCCCTTGTCCACCACGTGGGAATACGGTGAGTGGCCGAGCTGCTGCGGACGTGGGGCGGACTTTACTGAACGTTGTTCGCCCTCTCACACTTTGTCATTTGGGGGCTTGCGTCGCACTCGTGTCACTGCGGAGCGAGGACGAGAGAGCATTGTTTCAGATGCCTCTTTACGGCTCTGTGTCTGGGCTCTCTGATTGGCTATGCAACGAGAGTCGACCGTATTGCCTCTGTTCAGACTGGCCATGCCGAGGCTGCCGACGCCTCCCTTGGCGAACGGCCAATGGCCTGCATTCTGTCGGACTGCGGAAACCAGAGACAGCGCGCGGAAATGACAGAACACTTGGCTTGTCAGTATCGTGACGAAAAAGGCCAGTGAAACGTTCATGAGGTTGCGCGGGATGAGATGGGGCTCTGAGAGCCCGTCGAACAAACGCGAATTGTTTGAGACTCTTGAGATGAGTACGACAGATACTCAACCGATGAAGCAGCTTTCCGAGACTCTTCTGTGCGGTGAATTTTTTCCGTGAATAATAGCATCGACTCATTCCCAGCTCATCCGACAATGTCACGATCGAAGTGCTGCGAGAGGCTGTGCAACGCGCCGCAGCCGCGGACAATCTATGACGGCATGCCTGCACTTTGTGGCACCTTTTCTGACTTGTCGCTTTACTCAATATTGCAAACACGATGCCCTTTACGGTAGCTAGCTCTCACCGAAGCTACTATTTTGCGTTCCCGAGGTCACTAAGACTCCCGCCGATGGGACACTACATACACCTAAAAACGCCATCCGTCGCACAGCCTTGCCGGAGCTGCTGGAGCTGCTGGGACCTGCAGGAATGGCGCGAAGAGGCGCTTCCATCTTCTGATCGATGCATCGATATCAAAGGTACTGTAACGTGAGCTGAGCTCAGCCAGGCAGGCAAGGCAATAGCGAGATTGGTTCCCCAGCCTTTTGGGGGCTATCGTAGGGCCGCAAGTCAGGCAAGGATGCCATCGAGGACTCCAGAGACACGGCTGGCTCCTCGCATCATGCAATTCAGCCACTCGGACCACCTGTGCTTCCGCTCTTGATACTCGTCGCCCGGGCAGCCAATGTCACGAACGAGTTCGCCTCACAATGGTTCGAGAATTGTCTTTCACGCCAGATGCACGGAGCCAAGTCGTTGAGCTGTCAGTGCTGTTAGTCTCGGCGGACGTCGCCGTCGGCAGAGACATGTTCGACAAATCTTCAGCTCAACTTGCAGCAACAGACGTTAAATCAGAGGCATTCCACTAGCGTTGAGACATGCCAATGTTTTGCCCACGCAGCAGTCAAATTCTTGTTTACGTGGTGAAGGTCTCTGACAAACCCCGTCGCTCGCTCATCAACATCGATCAACGAACGCCTGACTCGACCGGGGGACTTCCAAAATAATCAATCGACATCAGCCTGATGTCTTGGCCACGTCTCAGCCGACCAACTTGCACGATTCCTTCAAGCGGTGAGTGCAGGCTTGGTTCTGGGGTTGGTTGGGGGCCCAGCGTAACTGGAGAAATTGCGATCTCTGACATGGTTTGACATGCCCGTCATGAGGGGGATTCCAGTCCTGGCTCATATCCCAAAACATTGGCGAAATCGCATCCCCCGGCTCACCTGCAGCTGAATGGTTGGCACGGCTGGGGATTGGGGGCCAGTGGATGGTGATCCTGTTCCGTGTCACCTTGATCACCGCAGCGGCGGTCGCTTTCTGACGGCGCATTCTCGACAAAGTGAGCGGCGTCAAGCCCAACAAAGTCAACCGAACTGCCGAGCCTCCGAAAAGAACCGCGCGAAAACAGGGTTCGTGATGGGGTTATCGATCAGATGATGGCTTTCCCAGGGCCTTGTGCGACCCTTTCGGAATCAAAGCTGCAGCCTTTTGTGTGTTGGACTTTTTCCGGGTTGATCACCAATATTTGCAAGGGTTCGTCCAAGGCAGCCGATGTCGCAGGATTGCCGAAAGCAGCAGCCCGCGTGGAGGAGCGTCGCGGTGGGTGGTTGGTTCGTCTGAGACTCTGAGAGAGAAATGACAGCAAGCTGTCGTGTTAGTGACAGCTCGTCAACGTCAATAGCCCCATCGCTATGGGCACAGGAAAGCAACCAAGTTTCTAATGTCACGATACGGAGATTTCGATTTCGGCCGAAGAAGAGGAGCTCCTTCCTCTGACTCAGGCACCGTTTGTGATGGGTTGCCGGCCAGCCGGCTAATTGAAGCAATCGAGCTACCGCGACGCTAGACATGCGAGACAGGACACACACAAGACACCAAGCGCATTTGTCTCTGTGATCGTGGAATGTAGCTTGAATCGATGGCACGGACTCTTTGTTCCTGAGCAACATGGGTAATATTCGAACGACTAGCGAATGCATGCACTTTAGCCCTTTTCTTGCTCTTCCGTCTGTGGGGGAGATGCCATTCCCGTGGGTTCTGGAAAAAGAAGCAAGCGGCGGCGGCAAGCAGACATCCCAAGGCTTGAGCGCACACCCCCCCTTCCCGCGTCGGCATCGTGAGAACGGACGGCAGAATACGGTCTGCAAATGGAACTTCACCGAGATGGGATGGAGAAAAAAAGAAGTTGGTCGGAGACATGCCGCCTGTTGTGATTCCAACTTTTTGGCTTGGTACCGGCTCATTGGAACCGTCACGGGACTCGCTGGATGCGACGCTGCATCTGCAGGACGGGGCGTGGCACACGGCTGGGACGGCTAACCCCAATGTGTTCGCTGTGCCTCTCGGTTTTCTGTGATTGCTGATGACTGGATTTTACGAGACAATGATACCCTGACCGGGGTGGCAGGGCGGTCGGTGTGCGTGCGGTGTAGCCAAAAATTGCAAAGTTGGCGGCTGACTGACAGGACGGGGGGCGGCCCACGGAGAGCCGATCACACACCTGCATCGTGGAGCATCATGACGAAGCTATTCCCAGTGTCCCACCGCTCACGCGTGGAGTAGCAGTTGGGCCTTTGGCGCGAACGGACGGGAGAGGTGGTGACCGCAAGTCCCACACCTGCAGCCTCAACAAGCGGTGCCGAACCGGCGAACCTGCTGGCTGGTAACGGAGGGGCTGGTTCTGGAGTCTCTGGAGAAGTTCACGAACCATCCAATTTCGATGGAACAGGGAAAGGCATTGTGAATTTGCCTCCCAATTTCCAAGGAGCCATATTTTCCTTCGAATGCGAGATCCATCATCCCGGCATGGAAGAAAGCGGTGGACTTGTGGTTCCTGACTAAAATTCTAGAGAATGCCCACAGCTTCTCTTTGACGATGGAGAACGTACAGGGACAGGGAAGACGGAGGTTGGGGAAAAGGAGAACCGTTACGGAAGAGCAGACGATTCGAAACGGAGGACTTTGAAGACGTGGCCTGAGGCGCAGCGCACTCTGTCTTCATCTGCCTGCTGCAACACTGCACAGAAGGGCAGAGGCGACGCATAGCGCTCATGAAGCAAGCGAAATGGCCATTGCTCGTGTCGGAGATTTCTCACAGGCAGTCCGAGCACACACATACGGTTGCTATTCTTGAGTCTAAGTGATGTGTGGACGGCACGGCCTATGGTGCGTGTCGTTACCGAGGACGCGTCTCGTTCGTCAGTCGTCAGTGCATGAACACCACCCCCCCCCCCCCCCCCTTCCCTTCCCTTCCATATGCCGGCTCCCTCGACCGAGCCTATCAGACGAAGAAGCGGCGGCGTTGAACGGACGAAACGAAACAAACGCCGCCATCGTCACTGACGAGAAGCTGCCGACGACTACAAAGGGTGGTGAATCGGGGACCAAAAAAAAAACCTGCAACTTGGAATCACGGCATTAACGGACCACGCTTGCTCGATCGGAGCCGCGTTGCCTTTACCCTTTCACTGCCACAATTTCAGCGGGTAGTTTTTCCCATTGTCGACGGTGTGTGTTCCCGGCATCGCGGTACGCTCGGGAAGGACGCCTCGTGGGATGGAGGCTTGCTGAAGGAAGTCAAGAGACATCAATCGCGATCCCGGGGATCCGCATTCTTGGGGCCGATACGTGCGTGTGGTTTGTTTGTTGGCTCCGGCGGGCATGCGTTTGTTCCCACGCAGCGGCGGCCATGCTTCTCCCTCGTGAAAGGTGGTGCAAGTGTCTGCTTCGATCGACCTTGTCCCGTTCCGGCGAGGAGCGGATTTGTGGTTTTTACGATGCGGCCAGTAGGCAACATCCACCGGGCATTCAATTGTCGTGAAGCAAGCCGCTAGAGAATTGCCGACCGGGAAAATATGCGCTGCGTCGTACACAGAGCAGAGGAAAATTCTTCCTTCTCTTCAGTAAATGGGCAAATATGAGACCAGGAATTGGTTCCCCGGGAGCTAGCACAGCAGCCCGCCTCCTAATGCCCAGCGACGCGGTGACGCGGACCGTCTGACAGAGTTCTGACAGCTCTCAGGAGCAAATTGCGCAGCGAGTCTAGTGAAGCTTATTTGGCGTCACGGCGATATGAGGTGCTGTTGTTTTGAGACTTGGGCTAGAGGTCTCAAACGGAGGACACACCCCTTTTTGGTAGGTACGAGCCATCAATACGCTCCATCGTCAACACGTCCATGAAACCGTCTGTTCACACGGGCCGTCAAGATACTGAGGGAATCTGCCGCCGTTTTGTTGATCGGTAGAACGTAGAAACGTTCCATGGGCGTGGGACAAACTGAACGGCGCCGCCGAAATGAGATCAGGAACGGCGCGACACGGTCCAGCGAGGCCATCCGTACGAAGCGGTATTGCAATGGTCAGATCGTATTGTTCTCACGGGATGGAACAGATCGCAACACGGGCAATGCATCACAATCACAGGCTTCAGGCTTCTTTCCCCAACAATTCTGAGGCTCTAGAAGGACTGGAGAACTTCCATTTGTGGGAACCCATCGGGTTCTCGAGGGGATGACCGGCATGGCTCGAGCCCTCTCTCTCCCTTTCTTTTTTAGGGGTGAGGGAGAGGCAAAATAAAATTGTCGCGCGGAGCAGACGGGTTTCGGTCTGATGTTCGTCTCAAGTATTCGCGGTGACCGAGGCAGGGGGGAGGTTCAAACGCATGGTCCATACCCTTATGACGTCCGACAGCGATATCCCGGCCGGCGTTCTGTGCTTCAGGATAGAGTGCTCTTCTCCAACAAGCGAAAGGGGGAGGCGAAAAGGCAAGAGAATCGGGTCATTACCGAACGCCGCTGGAACTGATCCACTCCTTCTGGAAGAATTCTTGGAATCCTTCTAGACGTCGGTGGAGATGGGGGGGTTCAGAATTCCATGGAGCCCTTCCTCGTCCACTTTTGTGGCCATCTCCACAACACAGTTTCATTCTGGGGTTTTGAGCAAAAACTCCAAGGTTTTTGTCCAAAATGACGGTGTTGGGGGAATGCAGTCTGGCAGCAGCACGAGAGCAAGACCCACGTTACACTTGAAATGGGCACCCATTTTCTCCCATCTCGCTTTGGGAGAGAAGAGAAGGGGAGGGGGCGTGTTGCTTCTTCCTCGTTCTCGCGGTCAGAGAGTTTTCACCACGTTCACGTGAAGAATTTACCTGACCCTCTGGGCATTGGCATTGGCATTGGCATTGGCATTGGCATTGGCATCGCTACGCGCTCTCTCTGCCCGCTCTCTGTCTGCGTTGGAGCTAATGATGTAGGGGTACCTGACGACCAGGCGCCGTTGGACGGGGCCCATGATATCCATGTGTATGTATGCGCGCGCGCGCGCCCGTGCAAAAGAGCGCACATCTTTTCACGGGTCTCAGCCTTGAATTTTGTCGCAAACCGTTAAACGAAGCAGGAAAAAAAAATGTCCGACTGACGGGGTCATCTCCGGCGGGCCATTGGCGGTTAGGCTGGGTATGCGCCAGCTCAGTGTGAGTCACACATGCTGGATGTTCATCAACAACACCAACGGGACGGGACCCATGAACAGCTGCGCGTGTGTGTTTGCTTCCAGGTTCAGCCAGAGAGAAAACTTGACCGCCTCTGTGCTGCGATACCTGGTAATTCCTGGCTTGGCGGTGGAGGGGGGCACTTTTTTTTTTTTCTCCCCTTCCCTTCCTTCTTTTCGGTCTTCTCGGCACGAAGCATCTGACAGGGATTGGCCTCTCCACCGTTGCGGTTCGTCAGCGTCAACAGAGCCAAGTCCTCTTTTTGCTCCATATCAAATGCAAGAGAACCCTTTTTCGATGGAGCCCTTCTTTTTTGACGTTTTCTCGGTGGGGAAGACAGAGAGAGAGACGGCGAAAGTGGGAAGGGGGGGCGTTTGTTCATCAAACGGGGAACGGGGCTGCTTTCACGGTGAACAACGTGGCCTTGGAATTCGCGAACCAGCATCAGCCCGATTTTCTTTGGTGATCATTTGTTCTCCGAGGACTGTGACTCGTTCGTGGGTGTTGGCGTTTTCCGGGAGAAGGGAGGCAGGGAATTGGCGCGGTATGACTGGATCGGCGTGACGGCGAAAGGGGAGAGGGCCCAGCGCAAACGCCGAAGTGACTGTCTGCGTCCACTCAGGCAACAGCCCAACCGCAAAAAAGCCCATATTTCAAGGTCTTCCGAGTTGGAGGATAAGGCTGCATGGGAGAGGATCAACATGCAGCTTGCCCATGTGTCATCACAGACACTCACACTTCGATGGGCGGTCAGTTGGTTGGTTTGCCCTGCCCGCCCCATCCCGATATCACTCCGTCGTCATTGATGGGATAATCAAAACGGAGGGAAGGGGTCGTGGAAGGAATGGGGACTTCCAGAACATGTAGCCTCCCGTCGGCCGTGCTCGTGCTCGTTGCCTTGGCGCCGGCCGGCCGTTATCCTGGAGGCTCCCTTTTCCTTGGTCGGAGGATACGGTGCGCGTCGCGTACGGATTTACACTACACCACCAGACACACCATCCCATGCGGAATCCGGTGCTGCGTGCCTGGGGCCTGAGGCGTCTCCCGCTCCGCACCTCCCATCCAAGTCAGCAGAGTGCTGCGCTGTTGCTGACGGAGGGGCATGGGCTGTGTAACACAAGAGAGAGAGTGTGTGTTACACAGCATCCAAGGCAGCAATCAATCAATCAATCAGCAACGGCACAGCTGGTGAATTGAATTGGGTTTTGCTGGGGCGGGAGGTTCCAGTCAGCCCGGGCTACTACGCACACATGGATTGGTGGATGGTTTGACGGCGCGGACATGTCTTTGTTCGGGAGGTCGTTAAGCTTCTGACTGGAACATGTTCCCCCTCGCGAGGCACCCGTGGCCTCCATGACCACGACCACGCCGGCGACGAACGGGGAGGGCTCCCGAGGGAGGTTGGCTTGATGGGGTGGGTGGGTTGTTTGAGAGCCTCGTTTTCGCACCGGTGGGATTTTACACTTTGTGTGACTTTGTGCGAGATGAGGCCAACTCTAAGCCGTCTGGACTCGGATCACCATGGCGTTTTGTTCGTGTGCCTTGTCGAAGAAGGGCGGGCATGGTCTAAAGCGATGCGAAAACTGGGAGATGGGAAATTCCGGTATGCCCTGCGCTGCCTAGAGAGGTGTGGGAGGACACGGCGTGGTCGACTAACACGCTCGTCATTGATGACATGTCGTCGTGCGAGAAGACGACGCTCATCTCACGTTACTATTATGCATGCATGCAAGGCCCTATCACCAAAGACCTGACGACGTGGAACGTTGCCAATGGGTGTATCTTCCCTCCGCGCAATGCAATGCGTAGGGCAAGACGATCCCAAGGCATAGGACAGGAACCAACCACGGCAAGACTGGCGCTTGGTGTAGCGTCCAAGTCGGGCATCTCCAAGCTCGTACTCCGCGTCTACGACCGCGCCGGTATCCAAGTTGCCGGGACTGAAACGACACCAGATGTGGAAATGAGCCGGCAATATCAGCTACAATAACAGCGCTGCTGGCACAGCAGAAGGATTCACTACACTACCATCGCGATAGGAATTTTGGCGTCCAGGGCAGCCACCAGCGGGGACCATCTAGTGAGGGGAAATTCAATGCTATATGCCTCTCTCCCTTTGTCTGCGCGGGTCGATTTGGGTGTGGCTTGCACCTGCGCGCCCCTTCTCACAGAGGGCTCCTCGGAGCTTGCACGCAAGAAGAAGGTGTCGCGAGGGCGCTATCCAACGTAAGAAACTCAGTCTCCTCTGCCGCCGCGATGGCGTTGCGTTTCCCCTCTCATAGATGCGATCTTTATGAGGAGGAATTGCACCACTGCGTGCCTCCCTTTCCCAACACCGTTGACTCGCCCGGCGCGGGGCTTGGAGCGGCGCCATTTCCACGGGCAGTCCCAAATAGCTGGGACACGGGCAAACACACACAAGTCACGTCGCGGCAAGCCATGATCCTCGCGCGAGTGACAGCTGGTGGGGATGATCCGGAGATCTGGGACCGCCGCGGGGGCGCTTTCGCTTCGCTCGGCACTGGTACACGCCGCCGCCGCCGCCGCCGCCGCCGCGCCGAAGCACTGTGACTGACTGACTGACTGACTGACTGTCCAAACGTGAACTGTCCAGGTGCTGCGGGTCGTCCTATGGTTGGACCGTTTTGTTTCACGATTCCGTTTGTACGGTTTGGTCTTTTGTTTGTGTTATTTTACCTGCGCTTTGCTTGGGGGCTATATTCAGGACCAAGCAGGGCTAATCGGGCGTCGTGGTAGCGGCTCAGCCACCACTGCCATCATCGCCGTCAATCAAACAACACGATGTTGCAGTGAAGCTGCTGACTGCAGTGCTGCACTGCATGTTTCTTACACGACGGCAGTTTAGACGGTGTTACGGTACCCGGCCACCGGCTTCGCGACCGGTGGTATGGTTCTTCTTCTGGCGAGGCACAGCAGCCAGCAGCAGGAGTAACAGTAACACCAACACCGCCGCCGCAGCCGGGAGTTGTTTGGTTCCGTTTCGCTCAAAAGGTCGAGATGCAGCCGTATCGGCCGGTCGTGACCGTCAGCAATAGGTAGTAAGTCAGCATCGGTACCGGATTTCTTCATCCCTCCCCTACCCTCCACCCAGCCCAGCGGCAGGCTGTGTGCGTGTGTGTGTGTGTGTGGTGAGCAAGAAAGAATCCGGGCAGATGGGATAACGCGGGAACGGTGCTTTTGCGATTTGCTCGTCGCTTGCGGCTTCGCCCCTCACATGCAGCGACAACGTGGTCATGAGCAATTAAAGAGGGCTGGCTAGGCTGCTGCAACTCTACAGATACCTTGCTGCTGCTGCGGCGCAATGCGGGATTACGGACATGGAAGGGAACTTTTTTCCCTCTCTTGATGTGTGGTTTTAGTGGTTTAGTGTACTCTATTGTGCGTAATTTTTCTTCTTTTGCCTGGTTGATGTAGGGCCAGCTGACCACGACGTGCAGGCTGGGCAAAGGCCGGGGGGTGTGTGCGATTGTCGATTACGACGCTGTGGTGTTGCTGCAGGATGCGATGCGATATGCATGGCATGGGAAAAGGTGAGTCGTCGTCGTCGATGTGGTGGTGTTGGTGCTCTGGTGGTGGTTATGATGAAAAAATTACGGTGAGGCCTTACGGTGGGGAGGCAGGCAAAACGAAGGAGGAGGGGGAGGGGCAGTTGAGTGGATGCCAGCCCGCCAACACTCGAGACGGTGTGTCAAGTTCAAACGGTGGGCCGAATGCGGATCTAACCAACCATCTTTGTCACATCACAGGGGGACTGAGAGACGATGTTCAAGATCAGCGTCAGTTGCTGATTATCTGCAGCCTACCAATCTGTTGGTTTCAGCTGAGACTTGGACCGGTGAGGAGGGCAATTGACTGATCTCCCAAAGAAAGGCGGGAAGAAGAAAGAATGGCGGGCAGACAGGAATAGCTCGTCGGGATGGGGGGTTCCCGATTCAGCTGCCTCCCTTTCACCGAGAGAGGCTGCGCATCAACAACGACCAAAAGGGACACGAAGGGAAAAAGCAATGATTACGCACGAGAGAAGCTGAGCGACGTCGCAATCAATGCTTGTTGTTCCCTCGGTGAAGGATGGGAAAGAGAGAAACAGACAGCTGCCTGCAGGCTGAGTGAGACATTGACACGGGCTGTGGCTCGCTTGTCTTCATTGGCAATAGACCCAGGAACAAGAAGTACAACATGTGAGACAGGAAACAAGGCTATTGTTCGCCCATCACATTCTGTGTCTTGCCCCACGATCTCTCCCCAGGGCTTACGTCGATGCGACACTCTTTGACCCGAGCCATTGGTATCTTGTGTCGTCAATGTTCCTCTTTTTTTTCTTCTGCTGCTGTGTTTGCCAGCAGGGTTTAGGTAGGGTAGGGTAGGGCGGCTGATCAATCGCGTCCTCGATCAACAACAAGGCCTCCTTCTTTCTTTTGTTACTCATCTGCGGTGTGACTCGTGATGTGTTGTTCGGTCTCGGTGTGCCGGGCTATTGGAATTCCTTGCTGGACCCCTTGCATTCCCGAGCCTCTTGCTTTGCTCTCCTCCCGACCAATTAGCTTTTTTAGGCTTCGCCTTTTTTCCTGTTCGCCGCTCAGGGTTCAGGGCTGGATGTCAGTGATGATGATAATTTCCGTTCGGGGGCCCGTCAGGCCACGGGTTCATTGGGAATGGAGTCAGGGAGAAAGCCAGATTGACTGGTTCACGGGTCATGAGTTCAAGGTTTTTTTCCCATTGCTCCCGCAGCGGTGTAGTGTAGCAGGCGGGCGGTTGAGCGGTAAGGCAGACAAGACTAGACGGGCGGGCTTTAGGCTTAAAACGCCGAGGGCATGAGATGAGCTGCAGCTTGCAGCTCTCTTGCGCAGCGCGGTGAAGAGAGCGACGCAGGGATGTTCCCTCTGCCTTGGGTTGGGTGAAGTGAATTTGTCTGAAGATGGGGGGCCCCCCCGAGGAACCGTATTGCAACCTCCGTACGGCAGTCCGGAAAATCAAAATAACATTTTTTTTTTTTTTCGTGCGAGTGTGACACACATACACAAGGGACAAAATTGAACATTGAGGTGGACTTTATGAGCAAGTTTTAGGGGTCCTGCGCGTTCCTGTCTCGGAGTTTCCTGTAACGGTGACAACACACACACACGGGTTTTGCGACAAGGCTGAAGGAGGAGGAATCTAGACTTTTGGGATGTGATTAAGCATACCAGTACACGTTAGTCATGGCAACGAAGAAGATTTGCAACTGTAAAATTGCGACGGAGATTTGTGAACAACAGATTGGGATAGTGTATGGAAGATGAAGAAAAAGAAAAAAAGTTTGCACAAAATTTTTCTTCATGCTTAGCTCGGCTTGGAAAGTGTGAATGAAAATCCGGAAAATGAGGCATCGTGACCAGCCAGCCCAGCCCAGCCCAGCACTGACACCGCTTCTTCTCGGAATCCACTGGAGCAAATGGAAAAGCAGCCACCAGATTCTCACACAGACACTTCATACAGACCCCTGGAGGCCCTGAATTTGGGGGCTGGCCGGGGGGGGGCTACGATCAACCCAACAAATCCTGGGCTGGCTGGCTGGCTTCTTTTTTGGGGCTGGAGACCGCTTGAGATGTGGGAAATTAACAATGATGGAGGCCGCGCAAAAATGGAGATGGGAGGCGGTCGACGAGCTCCACGTATTCTTTTTCCATGAGAGCTTCCAAACGTTCTATGCAGGGGATTGAGGGAAGCAAAGCGGAACCACTCGCATTTGCACGCCCCCTTGCCCCCTTGCTCCCCTTCTTCAAGGACTCCAGCCTTTTTTTGTCCTCTAGCGAGATCCCAATTTCCCCTTCTCCATGTCGAGGGAGCTGCTCTTCAAAGAGGCGACGACGGTACTGCGGGTCCGCGGCCTCGATGTTATCAATTTGCTGGTGGTTGATAATCCGAACCCTAGGCGATTTCTTCGGTTCGTTCGCTTCATTATTCCCGATTTCGATGCTGGCGATGAGAGAGTCCCCCTTGTTGGCCTGCCCCATGTGCCTATGCCCTGCCCTGCCCTGCCCTTTCAGCCTGGTCTGATGCAAGATACGATTTGCTCCCACTCCGAACCCTTGGACGGCGCTTGATGACAGGCAGATTTTCTAATTTGATGATGATGCTCTGCCCGCTATGCGAAGGCCCCCGGACAGCCTGAAGTCCTGGAGTCCTGGAGCATTTCGAAGCTAGCCTGGAGAAAATCGTACGTTGCGACCCCCCAGGCCTCAGCTTACTGTGTCTGCGACCCTGGGTAGGCTACCTCAACAACAGCAGCAGCCAGGGGGACAGAGGACAGGGCCGCGCAGGCTGCAGGCTACAGCAGCTATCTCGCACCCTGAGGTGAGGTAAGGTCAGCATCAGGCTGGGGGCGCAGCTGTGCAGTAGCGGCAATACGCGGGCGCTGTTGAGGTGAGAGTGAGGCCCCTGGAGAGCATAACAAATTTAGCAGCGTCGATGGGTAGGTAGCCTTCCATTCGAAGGCAACGTCGACGGCCGGTACATTGGCCTTGTACGACGCGAAGATGCGCGGGCGCGGGCGCGCGGCCGGAAGACTGCGGCATCTCGGAGGTCAGAGGCCCGCAATGATGGGAGCCCGGGGGGATCTTCTGTACAGACGGCCGTTTGCAGATATCATGGTGTTTTAGTCGTCGTCAAATATCATAAAGTTTCCGTAGAGCTTTGGTGAAAGGGCTACGGACGTAACGGACGGCTCGAACGGGGGGCTATGCCATGGACTATCGGCCGGGAGGACGGGATTGCGCGGGAGTGGCACACATCAACGTCTTCACAGATCGTCTGGTGTATTTCTCTTTCCTTTGACGATGAGAATTCCCAATTGGTGATTTCAGTTTGGACAGGACAATTTTTAGGTACGCTCCGGCAGCGGCAGGCGGCTCTCAGACAGAAGTTTGAATGTCAAATGGCGTACGCGTTTGGATTGGGAGGGGCCTTTTGTCTGAAGTTGCAAAGGTTGAACAGAGTCTATTCAACCTTTTGACAACTAGCCAGGCACCGCTTTGAAGTTTACGGCCGCCCTCCCTCCCTTTCCCTCGGGGGCCTGAAAGGGAAAGAGAGCAGCGGGATGATTAGGCGGAGAGGGAGGGGAGGGTTGTGTAGTGGTGGTGGTGGTGGTGGTGGTTGTCAGCGCGCATACGTACGCTGTTGGCTCTTACTCTGACACGCACGGCGAGTATTCGTTGTCGTCAACTCAAAAATATTGGCTTTGTGTGCGGCCGTGTTGCCGGTTGATTGATGAATCGTCTGAAGATGGTCGCAGAGAAAGGGGAGCTCTGATCGGACTGTGGGTTGCGTGCTCACTGCTGCTGCTGCTGCTCTGCCCGCAGTGTTTGGGGGTGGTGGGTTTGAGCGGTGAAAGGCAACTAAGGTAGGTACTTTACTTTACGGGTAAGGTGAGCGTCGCAATCTCCCAGACGGTTTGAGATTGAACCGTACGGAGGTGCCGAATCGGTTCTCCTTTCTGTGCCCTACGGATACGTATGCACGTCGATCTGAACGGTACGGGCGGTAAGGAGTACGGCAGCAGCAGCAGGAGCATGACCATCTGCCGTTTTCTGGAAATATGCTGGAGATGACCGCGAGATTCTGGTGGATACGGTGGTGCCAAGGCCTGGGTTGGTGTGACAGGGGCAACACATGCTCTGGACAAGGGGGCCCCCCCTGTGCGCGTGCTTGTTTCATTTCCTTGCGTTGCGGCGGTCAAGCCCCACGGTGACTCTGCCGCTGCGTCACCGCCAGAGGGCAGACGGAGCGTACGAAATGGGACGAAATGGTGCGGCGGAGGAAAACGGTTGTGTCACAAGGCCGTGTTCGGGTTAGCGTCTGGGTTTCAGCGTTTTGGCAGAGGACAAGCCCAGCTGAGGTGGCCCCCACCGTCCCGGCGACAGCACCGTAAGGCAGATACGGATGCTCGGTTCTTCGTACGAGCAAAGATGGGAAAGTGCGGATTACGGGAGGGGCTGACGGAGGCGCCCACCCCCAAGGCTCAGACTCAGGCACAGGCACAGGACCAGGACACAGGCACAGGCACACACTCATCACAACACCACCTGCACCTCCCTACCGTAATGCCAGGCACCGCAAACCGTAAGTTACCGCACACACCCACCGCGTCCCCGTCCTCGTCCCCGTCCTCGTCCACGTCCCAGTCCACGTCCACACCACACCATCCACCACCACAGCGACCACACACCAGACGGACGCTCGCCCCAGGGCAAGCTTTAAATTTGGCAGTGTCAGTGTCAGGTACAAGGGGCCAAAGTACTGACGTATTTCGTCCCCGACGGTATTTTGCACCAAGAAGCAGAATTCCTTTCTTCACCTTCACTTTAACCACACACCACACAACACCCCCCCTTTCTGACCCCTGGACACCCACCGCCCTCGCACCCCCCCTCCCCCCCGGTCCGCTCCAAGAGAGACACCAGTGCCCGATCCAAGGTCAAGCTGGGCTAACCCTTGCAAGGTTTCTGGCTGTTCCAAAATTGCAGAGTCTCGGACAGCTCGCTCTGCAAACAGGCACCGCCAGCCAAAATGTCCTCCCCATGGCCGCATCCGTAGATACATAAGGCACCCGACTCCCCCCCTAGCATCGTCTGTCGTAGAATCTCAACCAGATCACCATCGACCATCACCAATCCAGACGACTCTACTCGCAAGCCAAACCAAACCGTTTACTCTACATATAACCTCTCAAGACCTTCCATCTACCATACAAGACTCTTTGTGCCTCCTCAACGGCTTCTTCGCAACCACCACCACAACAACACCAAGGCTTCACTTAGACAGCCTTACCAACCACAACCACCAACAACCATCACCACCAGCTTTATGGCTTCCTCCGCTCTCGACTTCAACATGCCTGCTCAGCGCCCCTCGCAACTTCCTCCCTGCCCCGGCCCCCCGCCTCAGCGCCCTCTCCCCCCTCTGCCCACCAGAGGTTAAAGAGTTGCCTGGGCGGCGACAGCCTCGCAACCAACCCGACAATGACGACTTCTCTTGTCTTTCGGAATACTCAATCAGCTAACTAGAGCAATGAGTCCAACACAACCACCGGTGTCTTCGCAGTCGGACAGTCGGGACATCCTCCCGCACGCGTCAGGACATCAATTGCGAACGAACAAAACCACCACCTCTTCAACAAGCCGGCCCATTCTGGCAGCCCGCATGGAAAATCAGGATTACCAAACATCTCTTCGGATATGCACGCCATCTCCATGTGCGGGCCATGCATGGCCGACCACCACCTACAACCACAAACCCACATCACCCACACCCACTCGGACGGAGGAATTCCAACTTCTCTCTCAGCCGCCTTCGATTTGAACCGCGCCGGATTAATGCAGCCGACCCTTCCCTCTCGAGGGCCGACAACCATCATCTCTGCATCACGATAACGTCCGCCGCGATCACGAGGTCGCAACCCGTCTCCTGAGTGGGCAACGCCCTTCTCTACCCTATTCTTCCTACCCTCTTTTCGTGCCGGTCACAGAATCGCTTCTCTTCTACCTTGGCTTCGTCATTGATTGCCTCTGAGCAATATTCCAAACAACTCTCTACTACAACCATTGTACCACCACAACCACAACCAATCTTTTAATCAATGACCTACCAATGGAACGAGCGAAGCATCATCACGGGACCAGGATACAACTTGAAACGTCATCCCTCATCATCATCAACCATCATGTATCAATAGACATCAGCATTGTAACGGGGCAACTCGGGAGGGAAGGAGTTTCACAGAAAGCCCCTTTCAGTTTTTATTTCTTTTCCACTTTGTCGTCGCCGATACCCCCCTTCCCTTTCTCAGAGAGACGGATGGATTCGACGTAAAGTAACGAGTGAAAGTTCTCTTTTTGGGTTTTGCATCAAAAAATCTGGGGGAAAGATTCGGAGTTCTTTCACATTTCTACTACATCAAAGACCACAATCTAGATGAGAGAAAGTTTCCATAATACCACACAAATAATTCATCCAAAATCAACATGACTACCTCGCCTCCCATTCGCCTTGTGAAGAGAAATGAGCCCTGACCTCGAAAAGCAACTAGAAAACCTGTCAGCGTCTGATATGCCCATGGGGTAAACAGATGCCGCTCGCCGCTCTGGGGCGACTTGCGAGACGGGAAGCGAGCCCCCCTCGCTGTTGTGAGACAACAGATGGCGCGAGCGAACCATTCGACCCTCATGCCAGATTCCAGACAAGCAGCGTCCCCCAGCCTCCCAGCCTCCGTGCCTGCCGCAACGAACACCGGGCCCAGACGCGGGGTTCCTGAATCTCCCAGGGCCGATCAATCAAATCTCGTGTGTTTCCCCCTCTTCAATCCCTCAGCCTGCCTGAGCTAACACACACCTGCAGCATCTTTTTGGGGGTAGTGGTGGTGGTGGTGGTGGTGGCCTGCGGGCTACGGCTACAGCTACAGAGAGCTACATGGGGGCCATGCGCATGGTTGTTGGCAACGTCGCAGCGGCCCAATTGGCCGACCGCCATTTTTCTTTTTGCTTTGCTTTGCGGTGTTATTGTTTGATTTTCCTCTCTCTCTCGTTCTGTGAGAGCCCTATCTGCAGGTTTCTGTTGCTGACTTTTCCTTTGGGTCCCGGGGTTTGAGGGGGGGAGGGATGGAGGGGGACTGGGTTAGGTAGGCCTCGCATAACCGACCCGAACCGCACGATCCAAGGTTATCACCCATCGCCCATCACGCAAGCACGACAGCACGACCGTAACCACGGACAATGACCGTTGCTGTTTATCGAACATCGGCTCTGGGGGGGCGGCAGGCCGGGGTAGGACGCTGGCAAACTCCGCACGACGGCTTGATTTCCGCGACTTACTCGTCGCAGACGCCCAACTTTCGGCATCACAATCACATTGCGGGCTGGTCATGGTTCATACATGACGATTATCACGGTGTGGTGGTGGTGCTGCTGCTGCTCCACGGACAATCTGGCGTGTTTACGGAAAAAGAAGAGCAGACTGGCAGAGTGGCAGAGTGGCAGACCGGGTAGCGTCATGCGTCATCGTCAACTTGATACCGCCGGTCTGGCGAATCGATACCGAAGGGGGGGTGCAAGTGCGTGCGTGTGCGTGTGCGGTGTGCAGTGTGTGTGGGTAAAAGGGAAGATCATCTGAGATCTTTACCCGTCCTCGGTCTTCCTCCCTCGCGACGTTGACAGAAAAAAAACCTCGGGCAGGAGATGGAGACGGAGACACGAGAGTGGTTGCGCCAACGGCGTGAAAGCGCAAGCAAGCAGGCAAGCAAGGGTGGGTTGGACGGTTGGGAGAGCGGGTAGGGCGCATGACGGGCAGAGCCGTAGCGACAAGCAAAGCGGGTAGTATTGGGATGGATTTGGCATTTGCCGCGGGCCCTTTTTCCCTTTTCCTTTCGCGCTCACTCAAATTCTCTCACAGATTTCTTCGGCGAGGCGGCGAGGGCACATTGGCATTGTGCTCATCTCGCGTAAGCAAGGGTTTTGGCAGGGCACGCCAGACAAACACCACACATGTTCGTACACATTGGGAGAGGGGGGCCGGGCCGGGAGGGACAGAAAAAGGTTGGCGATTTGCCGGGGGGTGGATGTTGTTGCTGGTGTTGTTCCCTCGGCTTTGGGCAGCATGCGGGCGGCGGCGACAAGGCCCGCGATGCGCGGCTGTTGGATTTAATGGTTTTTTCTCGGTGGTGTATGATGTAGGTAAGGTAGGTATCGTCGGGGGCTTGATGAGTTTCCGTCGCCTCCGAGATTCCGTTTGCGATTTTTTTTACTTTCCTCCGGTGTTGGAACTTGGTGCGTGCCCACACTCGCTGCCCAGGCCGAGCTGAAGAGCAACACACACCGCAACCGCTCATTGTGTAGCAATTACAACACTCTCCGTTATCGTTACCTTGCCTTGCCTTGGCCGCGGCCTTGCCCACACCCCCAGCTGAAGAAAGCCCCCAAAAGGGAACAGGAAGAAGAAGAAAAAAAGGACCCCACGATGCGCATGTAACCAGCGTCACTCTCGCCAAATATTTCGGCGGCGGTTCTTCCCCCTCCTCCACCTGAGGTCTCCGTTTCGATGGGTGTAGGCTTAACAACCTACTGAAGAAAAGGACCCCAATGACCCCTTGTTTCTTTTTGTTTTGCTGCACTTTACCACTTCGGTGTCCGTCGGTGAGAATTGAGGCTCAGAGGGCAGCCAAAACGGACAGACGAAACGCATCTAGAGGGCAAATGGCAAAAAAGGGGAATAACCCAAGGGATGAGAGAAAGTCAAGTCTCACACACGCCCCCTCATCAAATTTGGACCCCTAAATTGCTAGTGTTGCTAAAGTAGTCGGTTCATGGTACACAGACGTGTCTTGTCGACGCCGTCGTCTGTCGTTTAGAGAAAGGGTCTCTCTCCCTCTTTTCCCCCGTAACGGCGCATAGGAGCTAAGAGCTATGCCTGGGGCAAGAAAAAAAGGGAGACGAATAGCATGACGGTGAAATTAAATTGCGGCTTCAGCAGAGGGAGACTGCAGCGCAGTAGCATGCATACACGCAGCAATAGCTGCATTGGTGGGCTCCGGTTTTTTATTCTTCAACTCGCTGCGCCGCGCCGTCGCCGCTGCCCGGTACGGAGCCGCCGTGGGCGGAACCCGTCAACGTGGTGCGGCAACGCGCGAGGAGTCGTGGACGTGGATTGATGGGATGGGATGGGATGGGAGGGATCCACCCGCCACGATGCGAAGGTGCAAGTAGTGTATCTGTAGTGCATTCGTAGCTGTTTAGTAGAGCTCAGCTGCTGTCGTCGTCGTCGTCGTCCAAAACGTTACTTACCCCCTTTCTTGATTTATCCCCCCTTTACTGCCGCCCGTTGCTAGCAGCATGGCGTGTACGTCGTAATCTAAATCGGGGAGCCGCCACGAACGGCTGTGCGAGCGAGGCTTCAAAGTGCCGTCTAGTCGGTTACCTATACTACGGGACGAGTTAAAGAACCATCTCTCCCTTTCGTGAGGTGGGCGCGAGAGAGAGGGGAGGGGGGCAGTGGCTTAGTTGGCACATCTAAGGACTGTCGTTTATCTGTATCCACGCCCAGAGACGGGTGAGACGGAGTCCAATTGGGCCTGCTCAATTGAGGTTCATCCCTCTCTCTCTCCCTTGTCCCCGAGCCATCAAAGTGACACCTTTGATCGGTGCTTCCCCAGAAAGGGTAACCAGATTCATTAAGCCGCTACCCGTGGAGAAAATTCCGCGACCAACAGCTGCTGTATCGAAGACCCCCCACTTGACGAGCCGTGTGTTTGAATCTGTGTGAAACAGGGGCGGTGTTCTTCAACGTTGCCTCTGCGCGGGTGGCGTGGCGTCGTCAAATCTGTTTTCCCACCCCGTTTGTTCGTTTCTAGTGCGTCTGAAATTCAGACGGAATTAGATTGCATGCCGCTGTCGTTGGTTCCTGGCGCCAGTGGCGAAAAAGATGCTGGGCGTGTGCATCGCGTGTACGACCATGCATCAACAAAGTCTTTAATCTCGTGGAGACTTTCTGGGTTCTTTGAAATGGACGCAGAGCGTTTAGGTCAAACTTCCTAAAGAGGCCGCCGTTTATGCAGGAACGGAAAACGTTGTCGGTTCATCGAGGACGGGATGCGCGCCCGTCAGTTGCCTCAACGTGACCCGATGATCTTGCCGTTCTGAAAGCGTCGCCACGGCCGGCGTGTTTTGGACTTCATTAGAGAGGAAGGCCTCTTTTTCCGCCCCTTGCCTTGACGTTTGAACCGGATCGTCAGGGGTGTGGTGCGGTTGCTTTAGTGTAATGTAGGTTGCGTTGCAGATGGCAGCAGGTCTGTCCAAATATGGAAAGCCGTTCTTTTTTTCCCACTCTCCAGTGTCTCTTGCTGGGTTCCACCAACACCACGACCCCCGTCTGATCAACCCGACGAACCGAGAAAGCAAAGCAAGATCTGCCTGTCGGCGGCAACCTTATCGCCTTATCGTCACGTGCCTCACTCCTTGTGGAGCGCTCGCAACTTCACTTCACGTTTCGTTCGAAGCTCGGACAGGGGTGATCATCGGCGCCTGCTGCGTCAGCGGATGGACGAAGAAGGACCCTGTTTTCCTGTCGCGCCCATCGTAAACGTCACGATCATCGTCGAAGGAAGTCCGTGTTCTATCGACGGCGTGCCGAAACACTGGATTCTTCGAAACAAGCGCTGATCTGCCATTCGTCTCGTCAGAGTGAGTGCCTGACTGTTGACTCATCGGGCAAGCTTTGACGCCTCCATCGTCAATTCACCGTCATTCTCGAGCCCAATCATTTCCTCCCTGGCGCTTAGGACGCTACGTTCGCTGGTGATCAGGGTCTTGAGGGAGCCCCAGTCAGCGTGAATTGGATACCTGGGATTAAGCGCTCGGCCGGTGCATTCCCCTGGTAGTGGCCCCCGTCACTCATTCATTCTCACGGCTCACTCACGCACACGCGCCTCACGTCATTCACACACACCATCACGATGGAGCCTCTAGAACTCCACGTTTGGGGCCCGGCTTTCGGTCTCCCCTCCGTCGACGCCGAGTGCCTCGCCGCCATCGCATACCTTCACACCGCTCTCCCAAGCTCCGAATGGCGTCTTGTCCCGAGCAACGACCCTGCCGTCGACACATCAAGTAAGTGACAAGTGACGCTTGTATCTCACTTACACCAACACCCTCCTACCCTGACTCACATCAACATCCGCGTCACTCTTCCCTTCCACGCCCCGTTCATCCCACGCTTTTCACACTCACCCCTCTACCCTCACGAGGCCAAGTCCCCTTACCAGCGGAGCCTCACGAGGCTTACACCGTTGAACCCACGCGACCTCGTGTCCACAACAGCCCTGCAGACAAAGAACCCCAAACAACTGCCCATATCCAGACAAAGAAACCCAGGCACCACGCAAACAATGCAGAAAGGAAACAGCACGAAACGAAACGGCCAGAAGCTAACGGCCACCCTGTAGACCGCCTGCCGGCCCTCCACGCAAACGGCGTCTGGGTGACGGGCTACGCCTCCATCGTATCCCACCTGCGCACCACTCACTCCCTCAACCTCGACTCCCGCCTGACGCCGTCCGAGCGCGCTGACGCCCTCGCCCTCGCTGCGCACGTCGACGCACACCTCGCCCCCCTGCTCGACGCCTACCTCTACGCCGACCACGACAACTGGGCCGCCGTCACGCGCCCCGCCCTCAGCCAGATCCTCGGGTTCCCCCTGAGCTGGACCGTCCCGGTCTTGCTTCGTCAAGGGGCCGAGGCTCGTAGCGCTCACCTCGGGTTCGGCAGCCTCGGGGAGGACGACGATGACGCTGACGAAGACGGCGGTATCAAGGCCGGCTCATCGGGGCAGGGCACGCTGGACCGCGCAATGAAGCACCTCCCCGTGAGCGGACAGAAGAGCGTCATGGAGGAGATGAGGGCGCGCACGGCGAGGGGGATCAGGCTGCACGCCGTCACCGTCGACGCGCTCGCCCCGCTGGAGGAGCAGCGGGCAAAGGGGGAGCGCACCAAAGGCGAGAAGATGCGCTTCTTCGGCGGCGACGCCCCGACATCTCTCGACTGCCTCGTCTTCGGGCACCTCGTGCTCGTGCAAGCCGTCGCCGCCCCCGAGGCCTGGCTCCTCTCCATATTCGCAAAGAAGTTCCCCCACATGAACGAGATGGTCCGCTGCCTGCGCGAGGAATGCCTCGCCCGCCCCGGCGCCCTCCCATGGGCTTCCGCCCCGCCCTCGGCCCTCCGCACCGCCGCGCGGCTGCTTGACACCGTCGTCCAGCACACGCCGAACCTGGGCGAGTTCTACCTCGGCGAGTGGCGCCGCCACGCGGAGACGAAGGCCGCGGGCGTCGCGGACCGGAGGACGGTTGCGCTTGCGGGCGGCGTGCTGGTCGCGGGGACGGCGATCGCGTACGGGGTGTGGACGTACCGCAGTCTGCCGCCGTGGGGCGCGCGGACGATGGTGTGGGATGCGGAGAAGGGCGGCCTGCGGCGGTTTGGGGAGCTGGGCGCCATGTTGGATTTCTCGTTTGGACTTGCGGATGCGCCGAGGGCGAGTCCGGCTGCGGGATGGGGAGGCGGGGATGAGCACAGGGTGGTTGAGCAGGAGCTGAGTGTCGATTAAGGCATGGGTGGTGTGGCTATGGATGGGTTTCGGTTCGGTTAGGCCATAAGGCCCGGTAAAAGGGCATAAAACGCAACTCAAAAGTATGATAGAGGATACGATAGAGGCATCAATGAGTCTCATGACATAAAACTGTATAATGCTGTCCCGATTACGTAGACAGGTCGTCGTTTTCCGTCCGTAAACCGGCCTTTTAATGCTACCAATGCAGTCCCAGAAAACAATCGTACATATACATGTATCTCTAACAGGAGGACATCAAAGGAAGTCCACTCTTACAGCCTAGATCTGTCGGATCTCCTTGCCCACCATGTCGGGCCGCTCCACCTCCCACTCGTCGCGCAGCACCGCAAACGTCAGGTCGCTGACGAGCAGACTCTGGCCCAGACTCCAAACAAGCGTGATGGCGTAGAAGAAATTCGCGTTGCCGCTGCCGGCGTAGATCCACAGGTGGTAGAACGCCGGGCCGAGGAAGGAGGCGTACATGATTGTCGCGGCGCCGACGAAGGTGTAGCGCATGAGGGGGAAGATGTGGCGGAAGAGCGGCAGCATCGCGAGGAAGAGGCTCGTGTCGGCGATGGAGGGGTAGGGCTTGAAGATGGCGAAGATGCCCAGCAGGAGGGTGAGGACGACGAGGGGCTGGGAGCGGATGCGGATGGTCAGGGGCAGGACGTAGCTCGAGAGGTGGAGCCAGAAGACGGCGAGGAAGAAGGAGCGGAAGGAGTCGAACATCTCGATGAAGAAGTACCACCACAGGCCGACGTTGGGGGTCAGGTCGTTGAGGGTGAGCTGGGCGCCGTAGGTGCTGGAGAGGAACTCCCAGGAGGCGCCGGTGAGGAGGAAGGACATGAGGAAGAGGGCGCCGAGGACGGCGGCGACGACGCCTGTGTTTGCGAGGGCGAAGTGCGAGGTCGAGGCGATCCGGCGAGCGGGGTCCTGGCGGTCGTAGGCGAGGAGGAGCAGCGGCGGGAGGAGGAGGAGGGGGTACATTGAGAGGTAGGTCGCGGAGGAGAGGGCGACCATTGCGCCGAGGGGGGCGCCGGAGATGGCTTTCGCGATGGCGTGGAGGATTGCGCAGGTTGAGAAGATGGAGGTGGAGCGGCCGATGCAGGTTGCTATCGTGAAGGGGTTGAAGAGGTAGCTGGAGGGAGAATGGTCAGCGGGGAGGGCTGGTGGGAGGGGATAGGGGGGGAGGTTGGCTTACAGTGATGCGACGACGAGGCCGCTCCAACGCTTGCCGCGGCGCGGGGAGGTGAAGAGACGCGAGGTCCCGGCCTCGCCTGAGTCTGCGATCTTGGAGAGAGCATCGGCGCTCAGGATGTCGAAGAGGATGTAGAGGATGTAGGTGAAGATGGGGAAGGACTTCGGGTCCGGGAGGAGGGAGAAGAGGGGGAGGAAGAGGGGCGCTTGGTGGTAGACGCCGCCGTCGTACGGGGAGACGTTGTGGTTGTAGAGGAAGAGGCCTTCTTGAACTGTACACGGGGCAGGGTCAGCAAGTGAAGTATAGACGCAAATAGAGGGGGACCTACGTCTCTTGAAGCTCGTGACGGGAGTCGAGATCTCGACACGGCCGGTAAGCAGGTCAGGCAGACCGGGGAACGCAACGAAGAGCAGCAGACGCAGCGCAGCTGCTGCGGCGTAGACGCCCGTCTTGTTGCCTCCCTGATTCATTGTGCCGGCAGTCATTGTTCAGTCCATGACCCGGAGGGAGGCGGAAGGGCGGTGGAAGAGAGGGGCCGAGGGGGTGTTGCGCGTGGTGACGATGCGGCGGCGCGCGGAGCTTGAGGTTCGCGGATGACAAGCCGAACGGGAGCTGTGAGTCGGGATGGACAATTGGATGGGACGGGGATGACACCTGGCTGGTCCGGGGCGCTGGTCCGCTGCGCGCTCAGCGAATGACGGCCTCGGTTTCAGCGCGGTCGCCCTGGTATTAGTGGGTTGAACCCCTGGAGCTGGGGCCGTTCCACCGATTAGATAGCAGCGCCCAATGAGCATCCTTCTGGATCTGCGCTAGTCCCTCCCTAGATCTTATCAAGGCGGTGAACTCCCGGCAGAAAAAAATCAATGGAAAAAAAGTTCAGAGAGTCGAGAACTGGTGCCCCGCTGCGACAGGAAGTTTTGATAGCTTCTGAACCGTCCAACCACCACCACCACCCTTTTTCTTTTCCCACCCAACTTTGACGACCACCAACCGCCAAGATGCCCAGGATCAAGAAGAAGGGACAGGCCGGAGCGGCCAAGAACTACGTCACTAGAAACCAGGCCATCCGCAAGCTGCAGATCAGCCTGCCTGATTTCCGCAAGCTCTGCATCTGGAAGGGAATCTACCCTCGCGAGCCGCGCAGCAAGAAGAAGGTCTCCAAGTCCTCCACCGCCTCCACCACCTTCTACTACGCCAAGGACATCCAGTACCTCCTGCACGAGCCGCTGCTCCAGAAGTTCCGCGACCAGAAGGCCCTCGAGAAGAAGATCTCGCGCGCCCTCGGCCGTGGCGATGTCGGCGATGCGAAGAGGCTCGAGAAGAACGCCGCCCGCCCCGAGGAGACGGGCAAGCCGAGATACACCCTCGACCACGTCATCCGCGAGCGCTACCCTACCTTTGTCGACGCCATTCGCGATCTCGACGACTGCCTTTCCATGCTCTTTCTGTTCGCCAACCTGCCTTCGTCCTCGTCTGTCCCGGCCAAGATGATTGCGCGCTGCGAGCGCCTGACGCTCGAGTTCCAGCACTACCTGATCGTTTCGCAGGCCGTCACCAAGTCTTTCCTGTCGATCAAGGGCATCTACTACCAGGCGAACATTCAGGGCGAGGATGTCTTGTGGCTGGTCCCTTACAAGTTTAACCAGAGGGTTGTTGGCGATGTCGATTTCCGCATCATGGGCACCTTCGTCGAGTTCTACATGACCCTCCTGGGGTTCATCAACTTCCGCCTGTACACCTCAATCGGCCTCAAGTACCCTCCCAAGTTCGACAAAAACATGGACGACAAGTCTGCGGAGCTCGGCGCCTTCACTATCGAGGGCCAGAATCGCGCTGTCGCCGAGCAGAAGCAGATCGCCAACGGAGAGGAGCACCACGTCGACCCCAAGACGCAGGCTGCCGTGAACAAGGTTATCAAGAAGCTCAAGGACACCGACGTCGACGACGAGAAGACGGAGGAGAAGGCCGAGTCTACCGAGGAGTCCACCGACGCCATCGACAAGTTCGAGCCCGCTGCCCCCGGTGGCGACGTCCTCCCCCAGCCCGAGTACTCCAGCTCCGACCGTGGCAAGCTCTTCGCCAACTGCACCTTCTTCCTCTCCCGTGAGACCCCGAGACAACCTCTCGAGTTCCTCCTGCGCTCCTTCGGCTGCAAGCGCATCGGCTGGGACGCCGTCCTCGGCGAGGGCGCCTTCACGACCAACGAGCGCGACCCCACCATCACCCACCAGATTGTCGACCGTCCCCAGATCTACGCTGCGCAAAACGAGGGAGGCGATGAAGAAGACAACCAGACAGCCCAGAAGCTCGCGCCCAACCAGCGCATCCCCGGCAGGATATACGTCCAGCCTCAATGGGTCTGGGACAGCGTCAACGACGAGGAGCTGAAGCCCGCGGACCAGTATGCCCCCGGCGCGCAGCTGCCTCCCCATCTCAGCCCTTTTGTCAGACAGGTCCAGGGCGCCTACGACCCCACCATCCCTCTCGAAGAGCAGGAGCCCGAAGGCGAGGCCCTTGCCGAGAGCGAGGACGACGGCGAGATGGACGTCGACGAGGAGGATGCCGACAACGACATGGACGTTGCCGGATCCGAGGACGAGGAAGAGGAGAGTGACGATGACGACGAGGCCGCCTCTGCGGACGAGGACGAGGAGCTGTCCGACGACGAGGAGGTGCAGCGCCAGATCGAGCTCGAGGCCGAGCTCGCCGGCGGCAGCGTCAAGCGCAGGGAGACGAAGCCCAAGACCAAGAAGGAGGCGGCGCGCAAGGCGCACGCCAAGAAGGTGGCCGAGGAGGCCGAGGACATTGAGCGCGCCAAGGGCATGCTCAGCAAGAAGAAGAGGAAGCTGTTTGAGCAGATGCAGTACACTAATAACAAGAAGAGCGCCGAGGACGAGAAGCTGAGGTCCAAGAGGAGAAAGCTGGAGAAGCAGCTCAACAAGAAGGCGAAGGCGTAAAAAAAAGAATCAGTTTCTTGTTTTTTTCCTGATGTAGACTGTATGTAGTTGGCGTTCGTTATACCATAATTGTGGTGTTGGGAAAAGAAATGCAATTGCTTGATATACACTTGACTGCTCTTGCGTTTGTGACTCTGAAATGGAATAAAGCATTTCTGGTGATAGTTGTCTGTCGTGAGTTGTTGCCTTGCTGTGAGAGAACTTTGCTTGATTTTCGGTGAGTTTCGGTGTAATGTGGGCGGGCCCAACTTTTTCCCTTCTTCACCTCACTTTTACACACTTGCGATCAACGATCCTGCCTGCAAAACATACTTTCTTCTCATCGCCAGAGATAAAACCTATACTTACATGGCATCTGATTAAAAGTCCTTGCTTTGTTCTATGACATGCCATCATGACGGCCAACGAAGAACAGTGGGACCTCGACACCGATGAGATCCGCTCAATCGATTCGGAAGAACTGTACGAGACCAGACCCAACCGCTGGAAGGGCAGCAAAGCGACATGGCACGTCTACACGCAGGAGGAACGCCTCATTTACAGATCGCTCGAAGAAGTCCGCAACCGCGACCTGTCTGTCCACCTGTACAATGCGTTTGCGCTGAAAAACCGTGAGACCCGGGCGGGTGCAGCAGAGCCTGATGCAGAGGTGAGTGGCAGCCGCCTTCCAAGGTACCGACCAGCTGCTGATTCGAATTTCACAGGACGCGGATAGACCGCTTGAGGAGATTGTGGATGCTAGCGACTGGCGGCCGCCAAACCCGTGGACTGCCTGGCCTATGAACACACAGACGGTACCTGGCGACGACTTTCTGAAGCAGACGCATGACGAGGACGATGAGTTCACGATCCGGTCCAATGCGCCTCAGATGCCCAGCACCGCCCTGGAGGACGAGCTCACGGCCACGATTCTAAGGCAGGCCAAGGAACGCTTCTACCAAAGGCAGGAAAAGTACAGGCGGAAAGAGGCTGCTGCACAGCACGCCGCCGCCGCAACGTCGCAATCGGCGGCTACGATGTCAGGCGTCACCTCAGACGACGAGGACGACGTTAAACCTCCCGCGGATGATGAGACGCAACCAGAATCTTCCGAGAAGACTCCACAAACTCAGCGAACAAAGACGTACGAAGCAGTCGTATCCGCCAACGACGACCTCTCCGCAGACCTCCTCTGCCCGTCCGTCAGACACATCCTGACCGTGATGGACAACACCCTGACGACCCTGCACAACGCCCGTCTGGCGGGCCTGAGCTACATGACCGACTCCTCCGCCTCGGCGACAGACCTCTCCGACGCGGAGGGCTCCGACAGCGCCGTCTCCCGGCGGTCTCGGTCGCGCACGCCGTCGAGGAAAGGCGGGAAGCGAAGCCGTTCGCGGAGTCAGGCGCCGCGCACACCCGAACCGCGCACGCCCGAGCCGGAGCGCAGCGCCTCTGGCAAGAGGGGGAAGGGACGCCCGAGGAAGGTCCAGACGCCGTTGCCGGGGGAGACGGAGAGGGAGATGGTGATTCGGATTGCGAGGGCGCAGAAGAAGAAGATCCCAGCTGCGTCTGATGCGGAGGATAATAACGCCAACATGGATAATATTGCGGCCATACATGAAAACGACGCCGACGATGAAGACATGAGCCCTGAAAAGCACCGTCCAATACCGAAATCGCCCGCCAGATCTCCCCGCAAAAAGCGCGACCTGCCCCCCGAAGCACGCATGGAAGCCCGGACCAAAGCGCGCGAGGCGATGCTCGGCAACTGGGGCCTGCGCGACTGGAGCGACGTCCTCGGCGCTGCGTCCATCTCGGGCTTCAAACCGGAGGTCGTCGCGCGCGCGGCGCAGCGGTGCGCGGATCTGTTCGGGCAGGGGATGGACATGCAGACTCTCGTCGAAGGGCCGGCGTCTAAGAGGTCGAAGCCGCAGAGGACGCGCTATCTCCCCGGGATGCGGCGCCACCGCGCGGTTTCGTTGTCGAGCTCGGAGGACGAGGGGGATCGGATGGATTCCCGGGGCCGGAAGAGGCGGGCGCGCAGCCGTGGGAGGGAGAGTGTTGCGCCTAGCGATTCCGAGGCGAGGGCGGGGAGTAGGAGGCGGAGTGCGTCGCGCTCGTCTTCTGTGGGATTGTTCTTCTGTCCTGTTGCGGGGTGTGAGAGGGCGGCGGAGGGGTTCGGGAGGAAGGCTAACTTGCAAAGGCACGTGGCGAGGGTACATCCTGGTCAGGCGGTTGATGTGGACGACGTGGAGAGTGAGAATGAGATGTTTGGGGCGGTGCATGTTGATGGGTTCCTGAAGCCTATCCGGGCTAGGAAGGGATGGAGGGCGGAAGACACGGGGATAAGGAAACGGAAGAGGCATTATCGGGGCCGGAGGCTTCAAAGTGGTGATGAGGGTAGTGCTGGTGATGAGGAGTCTTTTTGGGGTTCTTCCTGAGGGGGTGCGTGAGAGACATGGTATACCCAGAGTAATGAAGGCAACTGATTATTACTGTTACGCTCTTGGGAAATGCTTCGTTGAACTACGCTTGTTCTACATGGTGGGATCTTAAGATCACCCAGACTTCTCCCGAAACTGCCTGTCCACCTCTTTGGCAAAGTCACCAATCGTGTCAAACCGCCACTCAAACCCAACATCCCCCTTCAACCTGTCATAATCCCCGCCAACACCCTCTCCCTCCTTCGTCTCCCCTCCTCTTGAGATCCACACACTCCTCAACCCCAGCTCCTTCGATGGCACATGATCAGCCGTCAAACTCCTCGCGACATGAAGCAGGTCTCCCTTCTCCCGATCAACGCCCAACTCCTCCTTGGCGTGCTTGAACAGATACTCAAAGTTGCGGTGCGACGGCTTGTAACTCCCAATCTCCTGCGCAATGTACACGCCATCGAACTCGACCGGGCTGAACTGCTTCACGGACCCAGCGATGTTGTCCGCGTCAATGTTGGAGAGGATGATGAGCTTGTAATGCTTCTTCAGTATCTCCAGCCCCGCGTTGGTGTCGTGGAAGGGCGGCCATGTACCGGGCAAAGTCCCGAATTTCTCGATCTCTTGGTCGGAGACGGAAACGTTGAGCTCGGAGGCGAGGGTGGCAAAGGAGCGGGAGAGGTTGATGTTGTAGCGCAGCTCTGGCTCTGCGACCTGGAGCTTTGCGGAGAGGGCGTCGAAGCGCTGCAGGAGGAGGACTGGGTTCTCAGCCTCGGGGGTGTTGGAGGGAAGGCGAGAGAAGATTGGCGTGAGAGCGGAGCGGAGGCCTTGTTCCCATTGTATGAGGGTGCCGTAGCAGTCGAAGGAGAGGGCTTTGAAGGATGTCAGATCGGGATAAGTCATTTTAAAAGGGGCTAAGGATGGACGCGTTTATATTATTTTTCCAGGCCTTAAAGCTGACTTTGTTGCAAAATTCAAATGATACAAAGATCAAGGTAAGAAAAGGTCTAATTACTGGAGGCTTTTATACGATTCACGTCGATGGACTGACGTAGACTTGGAGTCGACTCCTCAAGGGCGTGGATGACGAGCGGGGAGCTGACAGCCAGTCAAGTGTTACCACCTTCTGATGAGAGCCGTCTCTGCGAGCAAACAAATGCGTCTAGAATTTCATTGCACCTGACAATTAGGGTTTGTGAATTCCATGGCTACATCTACACAATTCTTGGCCACATCGAGTTTCAATCCGCTCATCTTGGTATCTATTTAATACAATCCAGTACAACACCACCATTGCTGACCTCCGTTGAATTGCACAGCGGTCCTGTTGTAAACTGACAAACTCATGGAATTGGTGTGGTTTCCATGTCACGCTAGAAGTTCAAATTCGTTATTGAGGAGCTGAAGGCAACCCTTATTACAAGGGCTACAGAGGATCACAACTTTCCGATGCTGTCGGTAGGTAGGTAGGCAGTCGTGAGATTACAATGTTCACCACTCTTGAAGTCAAAGACCAGATAGAATCCTACAGACTTCCAAGAAGTCATCAAGTCGCTGCTCTGTTTCGAGTGAACGCTGTTCTATAAATTGATTGCATTTGCCACTGGAAATCCTGAATCCGTCGACAAAATCTCGATGCCCAAAGTACCTTTGACATGCTTATGTTTTCTAAGACGTATAAGCGCCGCTACTAATGACCTTGTTCCACATTCTAGATCAACGCTTCTTTTTCCATGTCATTGCTGGCCGCTTCTTTATGAAAATACACAAGAGACGGCGAAGACAAGTAGCGAAATGTAGGTTGATAACAGTCGACTTTGATGGACTCAGTGACCACACCGGTCCATGAGCGACACAGATGTGAGGACATATGCCATATCAGTGCGAAAAGAGGACAGAAAAGACAATGATTCTGGCGTCAAACAAGGTGCTGAAGCCCTTCCTTTTAGACTACCAAAGCCCCCCGGAGCTTGAATATGATTCACAATACTCAGCTATCCTTCGAGTCATCCTAGGTCAACGCATCATCGACCACATAGTATTCAACTACACAATAAATCACAGCCGATGACGGTCAGGAATCATATGAATGCCTTCCCCATCGCTGTTAATGAATCATGCTTCACTAAAATCAGGTTGTCTCCGTGTTCGACGCTCATCATCAGATGAGACCGTCAGTATTGAACCATTACCATCGAATCTCAGAACTTGGGTGAATGGCCATAGCAGACTTCAATTGTCAACACGCATAGACATTCATGGAGAGGCAAACAATCTATTGCAGTAACAGGAACGTTGTTTTCAAATGTAACATCCTCAAAAGAAGTCAAGGGTATCAAGAATACCAATAAGCCTACACCCAAAAACACAAAAAGCCCAATCCGCCATCCAAACACCCGCGATTGTTATCTGTACAGTTCAACCAGTGACCCTGCCATACCAAAAACACCAATCTCCCAAAAACAGCCAGTTGCCTTATCCATAGTATCGTCCACTTAATTCAAACGGGGGCTCTTCCTGCGAGGTCCCAGACTCTGAGAGAACGCAGATGGAGGCACGTTCTCCCGTCCTTCGATGGGGAGCAAGCTGGTCTGCTTACGCGGGCCCTTGCCTTGGAACCTGGTCGAGGTGCGCTTGTTGAAGAGGAGCGGGGCCGTGTTCTCGTTGATGGACATTATGCTCGCCGAGGGGTCGAAGGTAAGGTTGCTAGTCGTGTTAGGGTTGACTTCCCGCAGACTCATTGTAAAAGGGGGCATCTCCGAAATCATGCTGAGGGTCGACATACGGGTCGACTGGCGCGCCGGCGGCGAGCGGTGGAGGTCTGGGTTGTCAATGTCCGAGAAGACCATCGACTCGCTGACTGGTTTGGTCGGGGTGGATTCATCCTTCATGTTGGCCAGGAGGGCTTCGTGCGCTTCGGTCCGGGGAAGGTTGGTCGGGTACTGGTACTGCATCTTCATGGGAGTCGCGCCAGTGGGCTGGTACTCCTTGATGTTGGTCGACTCGATGTCCTTGCGGAGGTTGCTCAACGGCTTGCACAGCTCCTGCGTGAGCGGCTCCAGACCATCTTGCATCTCCTCAGTCTCGGTCTCCATCTCCTCACCAAGGTCCTTGACGCGGTCGAAGGTGACCTTGAAGTGGTTGGAGATGTTGCCAAAGGACTGCTCGACGGTTGACGACAAGCCCTCCATAGACTCGCTGTGCTTCTCATGGTGCGACGCGTTCTCGGAGCGGGCGCGGGTGACAAACGCATCCAAAGACTCCATCTGGACGTCCAGATCCTTGAGCTGTTCGTCGACAACACGGACGGTCTCGGCGTGGACCGACTTTGTGGTTTCCTGGATAGCGGTACTGTGGTCGTTTGCGGTCTAGGGTTGTCAGTTTGTGATGTGCTGATGAGGGGGCCAAGTCTACTCACATTCCAGTCATCCTTCAACTTGTTCTTCATCGTGTCACGGGACTTGGCAACATCTTCCAGAAGCTGGCCCTCCTTCGAGTCCCAGATGTCCATGTCCTCAGAGTACTGAGTGACGCTGTCCAGTAGAGCCACATTCGAGTCCAGGACGCTACGCTGCAGCTGAGAAGTCTTCTCAGCCAGGCGAGTCTCCTGAGTCTCGGCCTGCGCGTTGATGAGAGTAGTGATCTGGGCGAGCAGGTTCTGGCGGTCTTGCGCAGCTTGCTTCCTCTCGTCTTCCAACACCTGTTGCATTTGATCAGAGATGTTGGCATTCTGCTCAACAACAGTGTTGGTAGCGGCTTGGAGCTGTTGTCTGAGTCTATCAGATTCACTTCGCTGCTCGGTAATGTGCTTCATGAGGTCCTCAAAGATGCCCTTGAACTCCTTGCCCAGAGAGCTGTATGAAGAGTGGAGCTGCAAAGATGTTAGCAAGTTGTTCCGAAAGGTGACTGTATATGTTGTTTACCTGGTTGTGGAAGGTGTCCAGCTCACTGAGGACGTCCGCAGCGATGCGCTCGGCAGCACCAGCAATCGCCTGCAGGCTGTCGCCTACTCGCTCCTTGACGTGGTCACGAACAACCTTGATCTCCTCAAGGACGTCGTCCATCTCGTCCTTGGACTTCTCCTTCTGCTCCAAGAGCTCCCTCCTTGACTGGGTGAACGACTCCAGCTGCTCATCCAGGAACTTCTGAGTATCGGACAGCTTCTTCAACTCCTCGCTGACGAAGGCGTTCATGCGCTCAGAAATCCCCGAGATGTTCTCCCGCTGCTTGTTCTGGAAGCTCTGGACTCTCTCCTCAACAATGCTCGTCACCTCAGACACCTCGGCTTGGGCAGTGCCCCAGGCGCTGCGGTTGATGAACTGGAGATCAGACTTGCGCTTGTTCTTGGCTCGAAGCCCGTCGACGTCGCTGACAGTCTTTTGCAGAGTGGCAATCAACTCGCCACCTACCTCGGCTAGCTTCTCTTCGGTCTCTTGGTGGGCCTTGCGAATATGTGTCTCCTCAGACAGGCTCTTGCGAGTCGCCGCCAGAACAAGCTCCGTCTGGTCAAGAACACCTTGTGTCTCATCGAGCTCAGCCTTGGTGCCCTCATGATCCTTCTTCAGGCCCATGAAGCTCGAGGTCAGAGCAAAGAGTTCTTGAACCTTGTTCTTCAGATTGTTCTCGAGGGTCTCCATCTTGGCCGCCTGCTCCTCCACCACAATGCGTCGTGACTCGCTTTGAGCAGTCATCTCCTCGTAGGACTCGTTGGAGAGGTAGACACCGTTGCGCTGCCGAGTAGTAATCAGCTCGCTCTTCAGCCTCTCGATCTCCGTTGCGAAGTCCCTAAGCAGCATCTTCTTGTTGATCATGGCGTTGAGCTGTGGCTTGTTGCGAATGTTTTTGGCGCGGAAAGCATAGTCGAGTGTGGAAATTGTTTCTTCGAGGTTGCTCTTTGCAGGCGAAATCGTTGCAATGATGCACGTCTTTGTGCGTCCACCAAGAGAGTCTTGGAGAAGTCGAGTGAGCTTGGACTCTCTGTAGGGAATGTGCTGGCTGCGGTCGACCAGAGCATTAATGACTCGGCCAAGAGTCAGCAGACTCTTGTTGATCAAGCCTGCCTCAGCGGCGCGCTTGTTCTCGGCACCGGATCGCTGAATGTTTTCGCTACCGGCCAGATCGACCAAGTTCAGCTTGCCGGCACTAACGTAGTCCTCCTCTCCATCTTCGCCCTTCTTGCGGACGTAGGCGGTAATGGTGAATACGGTGTGACTTCGACTACTGAGATCGTTGCAGTTGGTGGCTGCGACCTCACGCCTCAAGCTTCCACCTTGAAGAACCTTGATACCCTCGGACGCGGTCTTGATGTGCCTCTCCTCCATACCCTGGACGACTGTGGTTGCATGGCCCCTCCTTGATGTGTCGTCGTAGATCTTAAGCTTGTGGCGGTCCTCTTCGACGGAGATCAGATCGCGGAGCTCTTCGTTGTAAAGCTCAATGAAAGAGCACTTGACGCAGCTCTCGGTGTCGTCGACCTCTAGTTTGTTGAACAGGGCGTGGAGGACTCTTGGGATAATGCCGGCATTGTCGTTCAAGAGGCCCAAAGTCTCGGTCATGTCACCAGACATGGTGTATGTCTTGCCAGTGCCCGTCTGGCCGTAGGCGAAAATGGTGCAGTTGAAGCCGGCAAGCATCTGCAATAATATTAGCGTGGTAATGGAAGCGTGCGACTTCACCACATACCTCCTCCAGAATAGGCTTGACAACATCATCGAAGACCATAGTCTGGTCCGCCGCAGCGGAGAAGACGCGGTCAAAGTTGTACGTCTTGTTGCTGAGGGCGTTGGCGCCGAGAGACAGTTCAATGTTCTCGCCCTTCGCGCCGTCTGCGCGGACGACCTGGGCGCTGTTCTCGCGAACCTCGCGCTCATTGCGGCCTCTGCATCTCACGACGACGCTGATGTTGGTCCCACCGCCGGGTGCCTCGTACTCGTAGTCGCGCTCCTTGCGCTTCGTCGCGGTCGTGGCTGTGGATGCGACAGACTCAGCAGGCGAGGTCGCGCGGCTCCTGTCGATTTTTGAAGGACCGCTCTGGTAGCGCAGGTTGGAGGTTCTGGTCGTCGTCGGGCGCACGCTCGTGCGACTGGCGGCGGCGGTGCGGAGGTTCGACGAGGCCGTCCTCGTCAGCTCCCGTCTGGAGCTCATGTTGTGATGTGTTGTGTGGTGAGGTTAGTAGTGGCTGTATGTGGAAAATGAAGAAATCAACGCGGCATGTGTGTGAACTGAAACTTGCAAGACTTCTGGGACTTTGCTGGAAGAGAGAAGGATTGCGGCGTGTGGATGATGTATTGAATGTCGGAGGTTGTGTGTGGGCGGTGTTGACAGGTGCCAGGGTAAAGTAAATACAACATGCGCGCTAAGTGGGGGGAAGCTCTGCAATTGGTTGCCGGAAGGTCCCGTCACCCGGACAACGTCTCGACCCGCTCCTGCCCGTCTTGTTATTCTCCTCTTTTCTCTATTTGGGCGGCTCACCGAAGCCGGGGGTTGTTCACCGAGGAAGGCCATGACCATCAGTTCGTGCTGCCCTGCCCATGGCCGCTCCTTGTCCTGACTCCATGCGTTGGCCAGTTGGTCTCACGAACACTACAGTCCGCCCAGGAAAACATTTTGGCACTGTTTTGAGTGGGGCCGGAGTTCGATGAACGGGCATACTCAATAAGTGCTACCTTATTCATTGCCACGGCCCCGCGGGTGAGGATATTGTGAAAACCGCATAGAAGCAACGCGCAGCTCTCAAAATGGAATAACAAAAGACCAATCGTGTTCTCTTTCCTGATGATGACTGCAGCTGACGCCCAATAGGGGATGCGCTGCCTGTTGAGCTCAACTTGATGACACTTCTCTGCTTACTTCGATTGGAATCAGGCTGGCACGTCGTCGACTCGGTCTGCATCGCATCTCCTTCATCAAATTAATACATCTTGCCAGTATGGTTCTCTAGTTTTTCGAGCCACAGCGGTCCCAGTCTTTACGAGCCCAAGATGTCGGAATATCAGTACAAGCCGCTAGCTGACCAGTCGATTCGAATCTTTCAGCTGCTTCCAGGGGAATCGAACGATCCGCTGAAAGGGTGCATCGAGCATTGCCTTTTCCTTCACTCTCGCCACCGTGGAGACCAGCCGGGCCGTTGGATCCCCATTTACGAAGCGCTTTCTTACGCATGGGGCGAACAAGATGAACTTGAAATCGTAACAATAGTCGATGACTCGGCTGAGAAAGGCAGCTTTCTGCGAATCGGAAAGAATTTGGCATCAGCGCTACGTGACCTTCGGAGCACGTCCGAACCTCGAACCATATGGTGCGATGCCATTTGCATCAATCAAGAAGACCTGCCCGAACGAGCTGCTCAAGTCCGGCACATGGCGGATATATATCGCCATGCGGATAGGGTTGTCGTGTGGCTTGCTCCAGACAGCGAGCAAGTCGCTCGTGCATTGCATATCCTTGACGAGTTCGGGTCTCGCATAGCATACGATCTCCGTGACGTTGAAATACATGATGACGAGGAACTGGTCTACTTCAAAAAAGATTATCTTTTGCCGTTCAGCACCCACGACTGGCAATGCATAGTTGATTTTGTCAGCCTCCCTTGGTTCATGAGACTTTGGGTCCGACAAGAAATATCCCTGGCCAATGATTCCGCTGTCCTCACAAGCGGGAGGCGCCAAATTCTTTGGTCTAGTTTCTGCTCCGCCATGAAGTTTTTCAACAGGATGTTGAAGCTGGGAAAAACTGTGGTGAACGCAGCTGAAAGGCCTTCAACCACGGTTATTACCAAACAAATGGCGGATTTGGTGGAATGCAAATGCATTAAATACAGCGCTTTCTATATGGTTGCCCTGCTGCTTGAATGCCAGTGTGCCGATTCACGGGATAGAATCTATGGCACCCTTGGCCTCCAGAAAACTATTAACATGCGAATCGACTACAGCCAGACTGTTGAGGAAGTATACATCGATTGGATAAGGGAATACTACAAGCAGTATTCAAGACTCCAATTTCTCGAACTGTGTGAGATGGCTCGCAGACCAAGCTGGGTTCCAAATCTAGCCAAGTCAGTGAGAATGCGTTTGACATACGCACAATCCCGCAGTGCTGCAGATACAAAGGCGGTCTTGGAGATATCAACAGACCAGTCATGCAAGATGTTGGCAACTCGGTACGGGGCTGTTCTTCAGCATACCTCGGCAATGCCGCAAGAGCCCGATCTCGAAGTCACTGAGAACACTCTCAACTCCTGGGCATGTCAGGTTCTTCCTCTTCGAGATACTCAATCCAATCGCGAGTTGGCGATTAACAACCTGGCGGCAACAGTCAGCTGTGGCCGCACGGTGGAGTCTTTTGACAAGGGTAAATTTAATATCTCCGACGTCAAGAACGTGTTGCTGCGTGGCACCGAGGAAGCTTTGCCTTCAAACACGAAGCTAGACCTGTTGACCCCGGCATTGTTTTTCGATCTATGCAGGTTGCTTCCTCATGCGGTAGTCTTCGCCACGGATGACGTCCACTTTGGGTTGAGTTCCAGTGCAGCCCTCGTAGGCGACGAGATCTGGGTGGTACTGGGCTTCCGCTTTCCGCTTCTCATAAGACCTGTCGAGGACTCAAAGTATAGAGTCGTGGGACCTTGCTATGTTCCTCAACTATCTAATGGCGAAGCTGTTCTTGGGCCTTTACCAGATGGGTGGAAAGTGATGTTCCACCCATCCGGTAGTCCTCACTTCGTCGCACCCGATGGCAGTGGTACCATTCAGGACCCTCGTCTGGAGAAGGAATTGCCTCCTGGCTGGGAGCAAAAAGAAAGTCCCGACCATAGCCAGTTACTTTGGAAAAGAACGGAAGACGAAAACTGGCGGACCTTAGACCCTCGTCAGACACCGGAGAAGCTCGAAGATCGAGGAGTCAAGCTAGAGATGATCACAGTGGTATGACTATGTGATAGATTTCTCGATATCGAAATATATTTCCAGGTGATACCATTCACAGAGCGGCAGCCCACTTGCTTCACATCATACGATGGATTTATTCTGATCGATACAACTCATCGCCATAAGTGCACCAGGCCAAATTGAGCCGTCACCTCTCGTTATCTCAAACTCAGTAACAAATCTGAACCCATGCTTCTCATAGTATCTGGTCTCTGTTAGCAACTAATCTCAAGATAACCTCCAACTTCGAACTCACCTCACCAATCCTCCACCATTGCCAGCCCAAGCGTCAAGATACACCCCCCTCATACCCTTCTCAACAGCATGCTTCCCAGTCCACCCAAGCAACGCCTCCCCAGCACCCTTCCTCAACCCTCCCGTCCGAAAATCCGAAATCAAAACGTCAACATAAACAAAATCCTTCCGCCCCTCCAACTCCTCCCTAATCTTCTCCACATGGAACTGATTCTTCACATGGCCCGGCACCCATCCCTCCCTCACCATCGCCATCCCGACAGGAAGATACCGCCTCCCGTCCCCAGCCTCCCGGCACCGGAGCCCCGCCCCCGCCTCCGTCCCATCCTCAAGCTCAACCTCCGCCACGAAAATCCTCAGCGCCTCCTCCGCCTCCCCCGTGGCCTGATACCTCTCCGACATCCGCACATCCTTGACTGTTTCTTCGACGAAGCCGTCTTTCTGCGAGAAGAGCGTGGAGCCCCACATCGCGCCGCTGCCGAGCGCCGCGAGGGGCGCGAGGGTCGAGTCGAAGGCTGCGACGATGAAGGTGACGTCGTCTTCGGCGGTGGACGCGTTGCGGACGGTTATTTTGGCCATGTTTTGGCGGGGTGGCTTGTTACTTGATGGGTTGGAGGGGAGGGCGAGGTTGGTGGTGAGGGGAAGGTGTGACGTTGGTTTGAGGCGCGGGTGATCCTTTTGAGAGGATGGGAGATAAGCGAGCCGGTTGGTTGCAGGGCTTCGTAAGGACTTGGCTATCAACGTTTGCCAAGTTGGGTGTTTGCACTGTCAATAATCAGAGGACGGGATATTATCAAATTGCGAGTGAATTGATGGTTACTACATGTTACAAGCTGTGAGATAGTGTAAGCTTGAAGGCTTCATTTGACGAATCGAATTGAGCTGTTGCCCCCATGAAGAAGTTCCCCGGGCGCGGGGACCCCGATCAAAGTCAGCCAGGCTCAATAGACTTAGATTGACATTGAGAACACGAAGCCCGCGATATCTAGTGCGAAGCTCTCAACGTCGTATTTGTCCCATATCATACATCAGATGAGTCTCTCCGCCGCAACCCAAGAACAAGTCCCCGAATGCTACTTCTTGAGTCGCGCTGTACTTCGGGTAGTAACAGTCTCAGTAGTATTCATGCGACAGTCCCGATTGCCATTCGCCATCCATCTCATCGGGCCTCAATGAGACAGAAGCATGTCTCGACGTCCGCTGCGACGCTGTGAGTTGCCTCACGTTCACGACTCACGTTCAACGCACCTGCTCACTCACTGAGCGAAGACAGGAAAAGCCCGTGGGTGGTTGAATGAGAGAAGCTCAGTCATCGGGCAGTAGAACCAAGACGAGAACAATATCGTGGCTTACATAACTCATTAATCCTCAATTACCAGTCCAACACGTCGTAATACAAGATCGGGAATATGGGAGGCACTGGCTGATCATGTGGGATGAAGATGACTGTTACCACATCAGGGAGAGCGTTGCAAGAGAGGAACGAGCGACCCATCCTGCTAGGGCTAGCTCAAAAGCTCTCAGTTGGCAATCCGTCTCATCGTAACACTCGGATGGTATTGTCCACCGAAGTTCATCAGTGCTGCCTTGTGTCCGTATTACGACTCGTTACCCTGGACGGGCTGATTCGGTGAGACGGGCGGAACCGATATTACCAATATCGACTACCCGCGTGTCAATCTCGATGATTTGGTGGGTAATTCACCAGCGACTCGCCGAATCCGAGCCTTGCCTTTCATGAGAGAGTGAATTATTCGGACTTGACAACGGTCTTCATGGGCATGAATGTGGAGCCTCAAGGTCAAAGCCTCCCATGCTCAGATTATCAGGGGCTCACCCTCATCGCACTCACAGGTAACGGCTTATGCCAAGGAGGCAGTTCTCCGTAGAAATAGAGCGGCCTGATATTGTACCAGTCGCTCGACAGGTCAATCCTGTCAGCGGAGCGGCCGAAATACCATGCCATTCCTCAGTACGTGGGCGATTCCCTAGCGCTGTAACAACGTGGGTCTGCTGTTGTCTCGAGCATGCTCCTACAGAGTCAGGGCATATCGTGACACGGGACAGCCTGATGTCCATCACGTGTCGGTGCCGTATGTACGGCAGCCATACATGAACTGCGATGGTCCGGGCATTGGAGCCCAATCGGACTGCTACCAGGTCTAGGTCTGCCTTTGTCCGCCGCCCCGGATATGTCTGCGATCTCCATTAGTGCCGGGCTCTGCGAGACAGTTCACCATGACTGATGCTGTCGTTCATGCATGAAATGCTGCCACATCCAAGCAACCCAGGAGCCCAGCAGCGTTGTACTTGAGGCTGGGATTAGGCTGCGTCGTGAAGGTGGTCGTTCAAGCCGTCACATTAGCTGACCCACGCAGCCAAGGCTTGCCGTCGTTGGGCTCAACTCGCAACCCAATCAAGTTCTTTGGAAATAAGAGTTGAGTTCGCCGGGCAGAGTTGGATTCCAGCAAAGTGGGTTGAAGCCATCTCTGTGCGCTGCCGCACGGCCTAGATTCAGAGGCCATGAAACTGCTCATCGATGCCGGCACTAGCCACCGTCGTTTTCGAGCCGAACAGGGTGAATGTTCATTTTGGGGCCGAATATGCTCATTGACGTCAAAAACCCTAGCGGAGACGATGCCAGTTGCGTGGGCAAAGATTCATTTGACATGGGCATTCTGGAAGTTCTTGCTTTAATATCCAGCTATAGAGATCAGCATCGAAAGACCATCTCTTCGAAACAGGATGAAGCTCGAGCGCGCGGAAGGAGGAGCCTCCAATTCATGTTGCACAAGAAGAACGGGCCCTCATATGGATGCAGCGTCTTTCGAGTCGCCTCTGATTGACAAAGATGCCTCGACGTTGGCAATGCGCCAGGTACCGAGTGAGATCGCCTGATCCAGCATCTGTAAGGGAAGACTCAAAATCGCCCTATTTTTGACCAAAGAGAGGCGCCGGAGACATGCGGCTCGTTTCTCGGTAGTGGTATGCTTCGGCGAAGGCACTGTCTCCCGTCCGCCAACGTCGCAAGGGCTTAATACAACCGCACAGCTGCGAGTACTTTCCGTTAGCCGCGATGTCTGTGAGATGAGCCAAGATGAGATTCAGGGTCAACGCGATTGTAGTGGTGGTCGTTGGGAAAACGTGGATGAGAAACATCAGAAGAATCCTTCTTAACTGTAATCTCGGTGTAATCGAGCCAGCACCATCTCTCGCAGTTACCAGGAAACCCGCAGCTCAAGTAACTCGGATTACATATGCCAAATCCACGCCCAGCTGAAATCGACGAGGCAGGAGATCCGGCGATGAAGTGGTATGGTATCGCTGAGAAGTAAATCGATCCGTATGTACGCAAGCTGCCGGGGCATTGTTTAGTCTCGGCAACGAGGTTGCTCCGAATTCACGACGCTCGCTGTTCGTAGGATCGGAAAAGTCAATTGAGGACGTAGTGGCATTTTCCTGAGTTCACTTGCAGAAAGCGAAGACGAGATACGAATCGTAGGAAAAAAAACGAAGTGCGCCATGTCCGGGCTACTCGGCCAAGCTTAACAAGCAGGGCGCTGGTACCTTGGAGCGCCTTGATGCTGGGTTAACATAATGCCCGCATTCGCGGGTCATTGACGAGAAGGCGATTGTAGTGGCCAAGACCTGGTGGAGACGGCAACAGCAACGGCAGGACAAGGAAGACGACGTTGATGGCTTCACCATGATGATAGGCTGAACTTTTCCCGTCGTGGTGTGGTCCGGGCCAAAGGTCGCATACTTGAAGGAAATGCGGGACTTTGAATTGAAATTCGATGTTCCTCCGGGCAAGCCGTAAAGGAGGGCGGGCAGAATGAATGGCGTGAGAATGCTTCTGGTGTTGAAGAGACATCCTTGAAGATGGAGCAATCGAACTTACAGGAATAGGTGAAACGGAGCGAGAGTTCATCGAATGAAGGTCCGTGTGCCTCAAGCGTTGGATTTCCTCTGTGCTTTTCTTCAGGCGGGAGGACGAAAGTGGCAGTTGGAGCATGCCGTTGGCCAGTTGAAGCAGACATGATGCAGATAGCAGTGGAAGTTTCCATGCGGAGACGGGAGAGAAGTCAATGGCGAATGTGATGGTCTAGAAGCTGTGTGTGCCAAGAGGGGGGCGGCTGGAGATATTGCTCCATGTGCTGGGATGCTTTGAGATGTCTTGTTTCGATGTTCTTGCGTGTGGTGAGCTTGAACGTGACAGTGTGTCGCTGAGTTGGAGAGCATGCGGGGAGAGAGGGTGTCGAGGGAAGTCTGTTGGGTATTCCAGATGCGCCTACGATGCTGTACCTTCCGTTGATACCATGGCCCGATGTTCCAGGCCAGCGTTGATCTGAAGACTGAGGCATCTGAGGGTTTGGTGTGGTGCAAGATGAGGTGCCTGCCCTTGCAGCTCGTCTTTCATCAGAGGCAGGTACATGTGGTGGGTGATGCGTGTGGCAGGAACTGGGAGGCAGTACGTATCGAACCTGCCCAAGCGGAAGAAAGTGTCTGGGGAGAAAACCGTTGGAGGCAGCTGCCACACTTCGCAGCGAAGCTCCTTCACTTTTCGATGCCTCTTCAGCCAGTGTCAGTCGGAGTTTGCGATGGGAATCTGGGAAGGCGTGAGTTTCCCCCCGCTGTCTCGGCGCAGGCCCACCTTCCTCAGTGACACACGCACACCTCCAGAGGGTGACTGATAAGATAAGAGCTACACCCCTGCTGGCAATCTGTGCAAGTGGGGCGGCTGCACCTCAAGCGATGGCGCTAATTCGCCGGTGCTGTCAGCTTCTCCTCCTGACTGGTTTAATGCTGGGAAAGTACCCGCCATATGTACCTCCGCTAACCGAATGACGTCCCCTTTCGACCCCACGCCCCGCTAAGTCGTTGTCACTGCTGAAGCATCACATGAACCCCTTCTCCAAGACCCGTGGCCATCCGTCTCTGTCTGACTGCGCTGCTCGTCGTTATCGCGGAACTGCCTCCTACACACTTCCATGGCCCCTTTTACGCCTTACACAAGCACCCGATAGGCACATCTTGCGGCCTCTATTCTACCCCAAACAACATCAGTCCCACGAACTTCAACACCATCCGCCCTGAGCACCCCGCGGACCCCACGCTGAGCTCCGATCGCCTTCGCTGATCATGTCGCTCTTCACCGCGCAGCTCCATCCAGGGCGGGCTCTGGGCTTTCTCGGTTTGCATGAACTCTGCCCTTTGGAGAGGCACTCTCAGACACTAACTCTATCGTTGTCGCCTAGTTCTCGGAGCATCCTTGCATGATGTCTTGACGCGACTGAAAGCCGAACCCCAGCGTTTTCCACAGCTCGACCTCGCCTATTCCCGCGACCAACCCGTCCAGGAACCCGTTACCCTGACGCTTCCTGCCAACGGCATCCGCCTACGCTTCGATGGCCCCGAACAGCGCTTGCGTTTGATAGAGATTATCGACTTTACAAAGAATCATGTAACCTTCAAGGATCGTGATCTGGTCAAGCCTGCAAACTCGCAAGGGCCGCCATCGTCTCCCGTCCCCGGAGAATCCAGCTCCGGCCCAACCTTCCGACACATCTACCACAGGCTGCTCGGGCCAACCTACGGCGGAGAGTATATTCCACCTACACCGGACGCCCCCGACAACCTGGGTAACTACATACTTTCTTATCCCGGCGTCGCCTTTACCTTCCGACTCGCCGAATCTGCATATTCTCCCACCAAGGACGTTGTGTCCTTGCTGTCTTCCGCTACCAGCCAAGTGGCCACCTCCATGGCCGTGTTTAGTGGAGATTCATGGGCGCAAGCGCGAGAGGCACTCTGGACGGAGATCCTGCCCAGTGTCAAGACAGTTCCCGTGCTCCCGAGGGGTAAGGACGTTGTCCCCGACGAGATCTCTCTGGTCAAGATTCATGGGGGCGGCAAGCTCCAGCTGTTCCGCAAGTGGTCCAACTCGTCAATCTGGATCATCCTGGGAGAGACTAGTCCTCAGGAACTGATCGCAGAGCTTGGCCCACCCAACGCCACATATCGGAAGAACGACCAGAGAATGACAATACACAAGCTTCGGACGGCAAGCCATAGCCGCGCTCGGTCGAACGGTGCTGACCTGAGCCGTCCAGACGACTTGACGGATACCGACCAGTCGTCCGCGAACACAGGCTCAGATGATGATAACGACGAGGCTGTCGAGGAAGACATTGCTGGCAATGTTTCTGGAGAATGTTTCTACAATTACTTTTATTTGGGCTTTGACGTTCTGGTCTCAACGCCGTCTCCGCCGTCACGACCGCCGCCTGCCCAAAATGAGTCTCAGGTGCCGCCTAGCAAGCCCATCAAGTCAGAGTCTCCTGATCGGCTGGTTGCGACCAAGTTGGTTCTTCACGGCAATGTACCTGGCTCATACGAGTTCAACCGACACCGTAGATGCCGCTGGGAAGTTAGCTACCTAGATGATGGTTCGCCGGGTGCATCGGCAAACTCAGAGACCAAGTTCACCGAGATCAAAGATAGACTGAACGAACGGTGGAGCACCGCATATCCTGACGGAGACTCAAAGGCTCCCCAAAGAGGTATGGTCCTCAATAGGGGATGGGGGGATAGTCCCGGCAGCAGTTGCGAGTTTCTTGGGGGATGGGAGGACAGCGGCGCCAAGAGACTGGATGGTACAGACGATTCAACCACTACTCTATTTGGATTCCCAGGCCTCGTGTTTGAGGTGCTGAAGAACGATCATGTTAATACGGTCACAGTGTTTTAGGGTTTGAATTGGGCATTAAACCTGGGGTCAGGTGTTATGGTGGTTGTGTGGTTGTACTGCTGCTTCCATTGAGCCAAGCTGTTGGCCAGGGAGACGGGGCTTTGTGTTGGCTACGATATCCCTACATGCAAGATGGGGTTATGCTCAAATCCAGATGCCTCTTTAGACACCACCTCCGTTTAGCCTCGTTCTTTGGAGTGCCCGCCAACTCAACATGGAACAGCCATGACGTGTCGGCCAACAGATATCCCATTGGCAAGGCTTCTTCCCCATCCACTTGCAATATTCCATCTGATTTTGCATTTCATGCAAGACAGACATGGGATATTTCAGCTTTGTCCTCGCTTTACTTGTTGGTCTGACTCGGCCTACGTTTCGGGAGTCAAGGGCATTGCCACAAGCACCTACCATGTAGTAAAGCTCCAGCAGCTCCGAACAGGCCGTCCATATTCAACAGCTAACAGCTTCCAGACCCGGCGCCAAAAACAATAAATAATACAGGTCGAAGCCTGTTAATCACAATCGTTTCTCATCACAGCAGCATAGAACAGTACATCCTTTCGAAAAATACCCAGAGATACCCCCAAGAGATACCCATCCGCACCCCCCAAAACCACAGACAAAATGAAGGCACCTCCAGCAGCTCAGAACGCCAAGCAGAACGCGCTGGCGCTTAAGAGATACCTGCCCCGCAAGCTCCGAGAGGCGGCCGAGGACGAAGCCGAGGTGGAGAAGGGCATCGGGCATGACCTGATCATCTACAGCTTCGACCGCCCCAACGGGCAGTACGGCTACACGCCCTTCACGATCCAGCTGCGCATGCGCCTGCGCCACGGCGGCGTCCAGCACAAGGACCGCGCCGCCAACTTCTTCCAGGCCCCCAAGCAGCGCGTCCCCTACGTCAAGCTCGCCGACTCCGACGAGCTCGTCGGCGAGGCCCAGTTCGTCATCCAGCGCCTGGTGCAGACTGGCAGGCTTCCGGACCTCAACAAGGACCTCGCCCCCGCCGAGAAGGCCAAGGATACTTGCATCCGCGCCATGCTGGAGGATCGCGCCTACTTCCTCGTTGTAAGTGGCTTCGTTGGAGGAGAGACTTACACACATGAAAAGTGAATGAATGCTGATGAGGACTGCAGCTCTACGAGAGATGGCGCGGCCAGTATGAGCAGATGTGGCACGACGGTCCCTTTGCCCACTTCGTCTGGGGCGCGAGACACATCTCGCACCAGATGGCGCGCGGCTACGTCAACTCCCAGCTGTATCTCCAGGGTGTCGGTCGCTACACTGACGACGAGGTCAAGACCTTCGCCACGGATGTCGTCACCTCTCTCAACGGCTTCTGCGAGACGGCGCTCTCCAAGCTGTCGCTCGACTCCCGCGAGTCCCGCGAGCCCTTCTGGATCTTGGGCGGCCAGCGACCTACCGAGGCTGACTTTGTTGCTTTTGGCAACCTGGCGACGGTTCTGGGAACCTCTGTGTAAGTTCATACAACGACAGGCACACATCAGATGGCATAAGATAAAGAGGTAGCTAACACGCTTGACACAGCAACCCGGTCCACGCGGCTCTGATCCGCGAGAAGCCCGCCTTGGTCGAGTACATTGGACGTATCCACGAGCGTTACTTCTCCGAGTACAAGTCCCCTGTTCACTCTTGAGGTAAAGGTAGTTTGGTTAGGGTGAGATACCCCGATACCCCCCAGGACACCCCTAGGACAAGAGGAAAGGTCCGCCGTGTCGCGCGCGCGCCTGCTATTTGGTCGAATTTTCCATATCATATCAAAGTCCTTCGTTGAGAAAGAGAGAAGTAGGGGGTCCCGAGGAACACGGTTATGGGCTCTTGGCTGGTTTTCTTTGTGTATTTGGTGTGCTTTCAAACCGTGCTCTCACACAGGAAAAAGAAAAGGGAAGACGGGATTGTGCTTTGTATTCCGGGAAACCGATATTTGGAAAATGTGGAAACGGTTTTCCCCGGCCGTTAGGAGCAGGATACTGGTACCTAACTGGAGTCTTTCTGGTCTTCCTAGAGCTTAATTACCCGGTTCGCCAATACTATTGCTGTTTTTTCATATAAATTATGCGTGTGGCATGAAGTGTTTTCTATGCAAAGCTCTCCAGTGAAGTGTGTAAGGCGGTATGTTCGATGAATTGCATGAACGAGGCTGCCAGCTCTTCGCAGCCATAGCAGGGGAGCAGCAATACCTGAACGAACGCCTATCGAGGGGTTCGCCAAGCGGTCATGGCAGACGTCGAGGCAAACCGGGGAGACCCTTTGAGAGAGAGATGCGATGGGCGGTCTGATCCGTCCTCCTCCGCTTAGCGCGGATCGGGTGCCCCGCCATTTTTATTCTTGCTGCGTTAGCGCGGTCGAGTAAAACCGGTTGGAAGTTGGTTGAAACTGGACCCCTCAAAGGAAGAGCACGAGGAAGCGGTTGTGATGGGGAACAAAGGAGCAGGGAAAACGGGCTGCTGCTGCTGCTGCACAACATGCTTTTCCGCAGCTCGCTTGCACTTGATGATCGGGGTGCCAGTGGCTCCAGCTGGCAGCTGCCGTCTGTTGTTTGGCGCCCCTGTAGGTAAGGTAGGTCGTGTGGGTAAGGCGTCTGGAACAATGATATTCCTTTCCGGTAAATACCGAAAACCTACCTAATGGACCTGGAGAAACAGCGGAGAACACACGGTATCCCTTTAGGAGCGGAAAATAGCTCAACTATACTCTTTTTCGTAACTTTTAACCACTTACAGGGGGTTAGAGTGATTATGGAATTTTTTGAAACTCTCGTAATAATCAGCCATAAATCAGCTAATAAGAAAAAAGCGATATTCTTATATAGATTAATATAGCGATTATTTTTTTGGCCTTTTTTTTTGTTTACTGATTGTGGTTGAATTTTTAATTAACTGTAGAGGCAAAAAGGAAGTATTTTGCAACTTAGGCTACGATCTCCTTGATTAATAACGCTAGTCTTTTTTGCCCTACTTAATAACTTTCTAGCTAATTAGACGCGTTAGATTTTAGCTAGCGCGTTAATTAATCGTAATAAGCTCTTTTTTGTAACCTAACCTTAGCTACTTTAGCCCTCTTCCTCTACCTACTCTAAATAACACCCTCTTTAACCTACCTCCTCTACCTATCTATAATAATAATAATAAAGCTTCTAATAACAAACTAAACCTTATTAAAGAGGCTTCTGATAATAAAGATAATAGTAAGTGCTTTTGTTTTAGTATTTCTATTATTTCTATAGCTAATTTTTACCTAGAATAGGATTTCTCGCAGTTAGCACCTATATTATAGCTTCTATTATAGCTAGCCTTATAGCTAACCTTACAGCCCCCCCTAGGGTTAGTACTATTACGTAAGAATAACTTTAGCCTCAAGCTAACGCTATAGTAGCTACTAAAGGCGTAGCTTAATAGTAGTATACTAGAGGCGTATTATTACCCCTTTTTTTTTTGCAAACTTTACCTTACTAACTACGCTATAACCCTTATGCACCTTAATAATAAGTTAGCTCTTAATATTTTCTTATGCTTTATACCTACTAACTTTATTGCTAACTAAGCTAAGTAGACTAATTAGTAGTTTCTTCTATATTAAGTTAGTATTAGTAACCCTTACTAAAGCTCTAAAAGAAAGGTGTTATGCTTTAATGAGGTGTTTATTACTAGCCTTACTAAGGTTTATATCTTTTTTACCTACCTTATCTACTTATTAATATAGCCTACTACTTAGTAAGATTACTACTAGTCTATTATGCTATAGAAGCCTCACTATAATCTTACTAACTATATCTTAAGGGATTATTTTATTAGTCTTTACTATAATTTTCACCTATAGGACCCTAATATACCTAAGCCCCCTATAAGGATCTAAAATAAGATTTAGCTATAGTTAGCTTAAATCTAAGAGGTATCTTTCTCACTCTAGAACCCTAGCTCTATTATTACTATTAATAAGTATATAGTATACTTTTAGGGACGTTCTTATAATATTATTAAAATACTAAAAAAGCTTATTAAAGTTAGGTTTAAGCTATAAGTAGCTGCTTAATAAAGCTACTTCTTAGCTTAGATCCCCTATATATATACTAACCTCTTATTAACCTCTAAGATTATTACTACTAAAAAAGGACCCCTTAGTATTAATATCCTACCTCTATAGCTCCTACTAGTTTAAGCTATAGTAGAGGTAATATAGGGTTTTATATACTTTACTAATAAGTTAGTACCTAAGAAGCCCTATATACCTAAGTAGTTAGCACCTACTTAAGTTATTATTATTACCTTTATATAGCGCCTACTTACCCCTACTTATTTCTAACTAAAGAGAGCTACTACTTATTACTATATTTTCACTAATAACTGTTAACACAGGTATAAGCGTATTCAGGGGCGTGGTATATACGCCTATATAGTATAGGGTTATAGATGGGCTTATGTTATGATGAAATGTAATAATCCTAAGCATTTATAGGCATTTAATCGTATCGAGAATAATAAAGGAATTGATGCATTATGATTACTCTTGTTGTTGTTGGCAGGTTGCATCCTCTAGTAGGGAAAAGTGAGGGGAAAGATAATCTGAAACGTAACCTACTAAACTGCTAATTACATAAGGTGCTTACGTAGCTATACATATTACATAATCAATATTATAGTTATAAGTTGTAATAAATAGAGAATTTTTATATAAGGTTTTATACCTTAAATGTTATTAGTTTATTTTATATAGAATATTAAAGTAAGTTAAGCGTTATTGTTATTCTTATATTATTATTATTATTATAAAAGAATGTTATATGTTAACAATAACTTATTTATTACTATTAACTTTATTTAATACTTATATTAACTATAGCTACTTATTACTACTATTAGTACTACTTAGCTAAACTTTAGTGTTATTAAGCTACTTAAGTAGTTATAAGCTAGTAATAAAAAGAGCAACTTTATGCTATAAAGCTAGCTTTTTACTTACCTAACGCTAGATAGCCTTACTTATTAGTTTATATTTAAAGATAATATAGTTATACTTCTAATCAGTAGTATATTTAATAGTAGGGAGATTACTACTCTATAAGTATATAAATATCTTAGTACTATATTAACTTTAATAAGAATAGTATATATCTCCTTTAAGATCCCTCCTATGCTTATTAATATAAGGGACTCTTAGAGTTTATAGTCCTCTAAGAAGGGTTATAAGCTAGCTATAATGCTTTATTAGCACCTGTAAGGGGCTGGCCCCTAGGCTTGTTCAACGTAGAGGTGCCGTCGATTGACTATTCTAAGCTGAAGAAGGAAGAAAGGACTTTACAGGGATAGGCACCTAACAGCGGTGAAGCAGGCCGGGTTAGGCGGCGTACTGCGGCAGAATAGTGGGTCCAACGGAGCCGGATCTCGGTAACTGCTCCGGCGAAGCCGGAGATATCAATCCGGGCTCTAGCCCGTGACAGCACCTACTTATACCTAATATTATTAATAACTATAACTATAATATAAATAGTATTAATATTAATAACTAATATAGAGCTAACTATAATAGTATTAATGAATAATACTATTATTATAGTAGCTAGTAGCTTATAGCTTTTAATTATTTATTAGGTATATTAGAGGTCTATAGGGTACTTTTAGCGTTATATTTGCTAACTTTTTTATATTATAGGGGTTATACTTATTAATATATACTTACTCTATAAGGCTTTAAACCTTACATATAACAAGCCCTCTATAGCTTTCTAATAAGAGATTTATAAATAGTTAATAGTAAAATTTAAGCTTATAGCTGTTAGAGAGTGTTACTTTATACCTATCTAGGATATAGAGGCCCCCCTTTATAAACTTAGATAATATTAGAAGGAATAGTGCTACTATGCCTATATAAAGCGTTTTAGAAGGATTATATTAAGGTTAGTAGATAGAAATAGTAGCTAGGAATAGCGCTATATATGCTAGAGCTATATTAAGTGTGATATGCCTTTCTGCTATACTAGCGACTGCTGGGCAAAATGGTATAGTGAAAACGCCTAGATAGCAACACTATAGGCTGGATTTTTTGGGTGGTAGAAGGGTGTGGTAACCTTTGTTAGCAATGTACCTCGCGCGGAGTTAGTTATTAATCGAATTATGTAATTGGTTAACTACCCCTGGAGGTATAAATAATCCCTGGCTGAGCTATTTTCCGCCCCTAAAGGGATACCTAAGCATCGTGATACTCCTCGTCGAAGTTGGAGCTGCATCTGAAGCGAGGCGCGGCTGTAGATATGCTCTCCCCCTATGTTCGTTGCAAATTTTTTGACAGTCGCTTGAATCGACATGACCTTCGACAAGTGTTTCTAGACGCACAGGAGCGAAAGGGGGCATCGAATGTCTGGCCCTGGCATTACTCCTCATCGCCTGTCTCAGCCACCATCATGAGTGACAATGCTGTATCACTGGAAGGGTCCAGAAATGTGTGATATGTTCTATAATCTCGGATCAGCTTCACCGCGTGAAAAGGACATTCATGCTGATGAGAGTCCAGTGTTTCCTCCGGAGTAAATGGATAATCCGCGCCGGCGATTGCCGAAAAAACGGTGGACACGCGGTGTGGAGCGGAGTTGCAGCGGGTGGGGAAGAAGCGGCAGGCGAGAAGGCAATTTTAGCGCGACCTGGGTGGGTGCTCTGTTGCTTGGTACTTGGTTCTCTGGTGCTACGCCACGGCAGAGCTAGCTGCCAAGTACCAACTGGAGAAGGACAAGAGAGAGCTTCTCTGGAGTCTGGTTTGCGGCTTGCCTGTCACTGTTCCCTGCCCTTGCTATTCCGGTCGCGCTGCATGGCCGCTTGTGTACCTCACTGGCCAGGTCTTTTTCCGTTGCTGCTGCTACTACAACAACCTGAAGTCTTCTTGGTCACTGGTCTGGCGCTGCTGCCGTTGCCCAACGATTTCTAGTCAACGATTCCTGGTCAACCGGTTCCCCAAGATCGACACCAACCTATGCTCAGCTGGCACATGTCAATGCCCTGTTTCGGCTCGGACGAATCAGCGCCTCTCTTCGCCAAAAACTTCGTCACCTTCGTCCCTTCACATGGGATACCTGCCTTTCTAGACTCGTCTTTGCACCTGCGCACCGTCGCCTGTGCCCCCCCTTGCGTCGACGTCAACCGGACTGTGATGGCCGCTGCGGCCTCTTAACATCCTCCTTTTCGTAGCCACCGACGCTTGTTGGCGACACGACACCGACACCAGAAACACCACACGAGCAGCGCACCGACCGACGACGATACCCAAAACCAAGAGACCGATTTGAGAAACTCCACCACCCAACACCCTTTTCCCCGACGACGGCGGCCATGCGAGCAATCTCGCCGCAATGACGGAGAAGGATGCCGCCCAGCAGCGTGCCGTCTTCACGAGGAAGCTGAGCCCGCACTCGATGCCTGGGGATAGGGGAAGCAGCAGGGGTAGCTACGAGACGGGCGAGTCGAGCGCGACGGGGAGCCTCCTCAACGACACCACGCTCCTGCCTTCGCCCGACGAGTCGAGCGGCCGACGCCCTACATCCAACTCATCGGCACCGAGAGACGCTGAATTTACGACCGGATATGCTGCGAGGGACGTGAAGAAGCAGAGGGCGCCTAGGCATCGCTCCAACGGCGGGTTCCTGCTGCAGGATGCCATTCGCAACGATGACGACTCCGATGGGGACCAAGGGGTCCGCCGGCGACATTCACGCAACCCACCGACCAGCCGCAGAGCAAAAGACTCTGGGAGAGCGTCCGACAAATCAGGTTCTGGCGCTGGCCGCGATGCCGGCCTGACGTTTACCGAGATGGACACCTCGCCGCGACGGAACGGCGATATTTCACCCACGCAGCCGACACATAACTTGACCGTCAGGAAACGGGATGCGGTGAACGGCAGACCGCTCAGCGGATCGAGCTATACCCCGCCCTCGACCAGCCACTCGCTCGATATCGACTCCACGCAGATCGTGAACATGGCTCTTAACTTGAGCGAGTCGCGGCGGCAGGCGTCGCGAAGGATCGCATCCCAGGCGGTGCCCACTCTGGCGCAGCTCCCGGACGCTACCGGTCCGAACTTGAAGAACCACTACCAACAACAACGAAGAATATCACGGACGAGGTCGCCGGGCCCGGATAAGGCTTTGACGCCCAGGTTGCCGTCGGCCGGCGTGCTTCATAGCCCTTTGCAGGCCTCTTTTGACATGAGCCGCGAGGGCACTTTTCGAAACCACTTTACTCCATCGACTCTTGCTAGGGCGCAGAAGGCGAAGGAACATCTCGAACTTATGGCGCAGTATAGGCGCTTGTTGGAGCTGGTGCCGCCGATCCAGCCACAGACCTCGAGCCGCCCGACGACGGCTAGCCCGCCGACGTCTTCAGGGGGTATTGCCAAGACTCCGACATATGGCAGCTCCGATGGGAGCGTACGGCTAGGCCGACAGTATAATCCCTTACAATACATTCGAAACAGAAAGGTTCGGGCGCGGGAACGCAAGGCCATTGACGGAGAGGTCCAGGGATTTGGGGATACCATCAAGGTCGACAACTGGATTGATGACGTGGCCAAGTGGGCTGCCACGGGCCAGACGAATGCGGACGGTTGCACGCTGCCCCCTTTCCCCGATGCTGATGCGCGAGAGAATGCGTTGCAGCTTGCTGCAAATGCCAACAAACCGAGGCGACCAAGGCTGGACTGGTTCGTTGACCCGGCAGATCTCCTTGCTGACGCATACTGGCTGGAGCAAGATCATCACAAGCAACTGATTGAAGACCGGCAATGGCGCAAGATCTTTCCCCAGATGCCCGATCTCCACAGACCATTGTCAAGGCAGAATGCAGAGTATGGCAGCGAGTCGGGTCACACGCCGGGTCGGAAGGAGCACGAGGATGCGGACCCTGCGATAGACCCCAAGACCGGTCATCCAAGGCTAGCCAAATCCGATACCGACCATTCACACGCCAGCAGCACCCGGGATCGTGCTCGCCAGAAGCTTCACGATCTCACGGGCCATCACCATCACCGCCACAGCCAGTCGACGCATAGCCATCATGACTACTTGCGTCTCGGCAAGTCATCCTTCTCGGACGGATCTGACAGCGAGAGCGAAAAGATCAAGAAGATTGAGAGGAGAAACCGGACCGGCACATTGACGAGTAGTCACCAAGATATCCTTGAGAAACAGATGCTGGAGATGATTGCTAGGGAAGCCCGAGAAAACGATCCTAAGAGGACGGACGATTCTGGGTGGCTGACCCCGGAGCGGGATGCGGGAGCGCTGTCTCAGCCGCAATCACGCCAACACAGCCGAAAGCCTTCGATTGTAGAGGTTAGCGAGTCCGACGAGAGAAAGAGCAAAGATAAGCCTCGAAAGACCCCGAGCTACCTTCAGCGACCTGGAAGACCCAGTCTGGAGATTCCTCACCCGGCACGCAGGAGCTCTTTCGATGTCGATTCTTCACAACCCAACTCTCCTGATGGTGCAGTCCGCGGGGATCCTTTTATTCCCGCACTTGGAGGCGATTTATCCCCGGGATCCAGTCGTGCCAACTCACCGACCAGGAACCCCTTTTCAAAGGTCAAGCAAGCAATATTCCGCGATCGAAGTAAAGAGAGAGGAAGCGAACGAATTTCAGAGGAGCGTTCTAGCGCTGAGTATCTGGCAAGCGCACCGAAGACGCCTTTTGAAGCGTCGCCAGAGTCATCCGGAGAGCGGAGGTCAATTGACAGGCGGGGATCGTCTAGGAGTCCTTCCCGCAAGATCGCCCAACGAACGACTGGAGACAGCCACAAGTCGCACCGCAGCGTTACTAGCATCAAGCTGCGCAGCGATGACCCGGGCGTCAGAGGAATCTTCAAAGCAGCCCGCATCGACAAGGTTATTAGCGGTGGAGTGTCGAAGCTGGGCGACCTCATCTGGCGTAAGGAGTCGGATACGGGCGATGGCCCATCGGAGGCAGAGGGTACGACGACGGACGAATCGGATACGGAGCCCAGAGGCAGGCGAAGAGGGGAGACGCCGTTGTCAAGGACTGCATCCATTCGCCAACAGAACAACAAGAACTTCCTAGACGTGATGCCGACGTTCCAATCGGACAAATTGAGAGCCACCGAAAGCGAACCTGCCATTCCCCTGGATCCAACATCTCGCCCGCCGAGCCGTAGGTCGCCTCGGTTTGATAGACTCAAGCCGCCACGCATCGACATTTTGAGCGCCTCGCCCAGCTCATCACCCAGCTCGGCCAAGCGACTGTCTGATCTGTCCGAGGGCGAGCCGAGATCAGGTGCCAGTGAAGGGGTCAAGGAGGCAGACAAGCGGCTCAATTCCATTCTCACGATGCCCCAGGCCCTATCGCCTGACGCTCAGCCGGCTTCGCAGCGTAGTCGCCACTGGTCAATTTCCGATCACAGCCCGGCGCCAGATCGCGCCCCCATGTCGAAGCGAGAGATCGCCCGCCTACGCGCTCTGGTCCTCAGTTCCGGCATCAAGGCGATGGAAATCACTCGGCGCGCTAATGAACCGCGCCCTATATTTGCTAGTGAAAGGCGCCCGTCACAGCATGACCTGCAGGTCGCCAACGTCTTCTGGCCGGAAGTCGCCAAACTCAGCACCGACCCCTCCATCCGCAATAAAGCCATTCCCCAGACAGAACTGTACCAGTTCGCGGCCAAGACTCTAGGCACATCGATCCAATGCTCTGGCCAGGAATGGCAAAAGTCAGCCGACACCTTTGTCTCGGAAACAGTCCCCGCGCTGCACCGCCGTGTAGAGGACGTCCGCCGCCGTGTGGCCACCGACCTGTCAGCCATGACGCGCGCAGCGGCCGACGAAGCCGACGAGACCAGCCGTGATCTGACGCTCGGCCAGCGGCTGAAGATCAAGCACACCCTCGACGTGATCGAGAAGATGCTCCGCCGGCGCAGACGTAGGTTCCGCTGGGTCCGTCGGGCCATGTGGCTCGCTGTCGAGTGGGTGCTAGTCGGTTTCATGTGGTACGTGTGGTTCGTCGTGATGATCCTGAGGGTCTTTTGGGGCATTGGGCAGGGCGCCGTCGGGGCTGTGAGGTGGCTGTTGTGGTTGTGAGGTCCTCCTGGCGGGACGGACCTTTGCATTTCCTATTACTACACTTTACCTACTGTCATTACATGCATAGCGAGACTGCATCATCATCATCAGCAAGCTACGGAGTCGAGATTTCTACATTTTTGGATGTTTGCTGGATACAGACAAACGGCGGGAGGAAGGGGAAGAGCTACACAAAAAAGAGAAGAGGCGAGAAAGATAAGGGGGGGGGGATAGTGATGATACCCGATGGGAAAGGGGGATTACCGGAAGACACTCCCTGTTGCGTTTTTGTTTCTGTAATCGCTCGGGCTTTGCGCGCAAACACATTATCTTCTTTTTTTGGTAGGTTTGAGAAAACACTTCTCCGTCGGGCTCCTTTGGATAGCCGGATGTAACTACGGCTGAGCCGGGGAGGTTGGGTTGGGGATATATAATAATGATACATAACTTATTTTCTTCAAAGTGGTGTTGATGTGCCTGAGTGATTGCCCTGATGGATTTCTGTTTCGTGTGTTGCTGGCGTGGAACTTCGTCGGCGTGTGATGTTGTAGGATGGTGGTTGAGATGGAGACACCTTCTCGTCGGCAACCCTTTGGGCAGGATACAAATACTTGTGTCAACGAGGATACTGCAGAGTTTCATGCAGCCAGCAATGGAGAGTATTGTGATCGGTTTTCAAAGTAGGCTATCCAGTAGTCTCCAGACATTCTCACCAGAAGTATAACAGAGGGTAGGCATGCAAGGTCTCCCAAGTCCCTCGCAACTGCGAAAGCAGTATGAGGTACCGAACAGTTGACGGAAGAGAGAGATGGCGAAGGACGGGGTCTGACAGGCCGTGTGGCTCCGAGTGGGAGCGTTCTGATACTGCAAGGTAGACTGCTTTGAGAGCGGCGTGAGTGAGCTATAACATGGTTAACAGGGCTGTCTATATGACAGCCACAGAATTAGCCACAGCATTTGCTGAAGTCTGCAACGCAGAGAGTAGGTCTTTCAATGTACGCTGAGGGCGCGGTGGACCGCGAATCGCGTTGATGAATCAAGGCGTTTGGTTGCGCTGACTGAGAGCTCTGTGATCTTGAATAGGCTTCAGCTGGCGTTTGTGTATTTAGGAATGTGGGGGGGGGGGGGGGGGGGGGCCTCTGTGGGACTTGAGGAAGAACAGAATGGTTGAGCAGTGTGCAGTTCCCCTCTTTGGCTGCTGTCTGGCGTTGTTGGGAGTTGTCGTCTGTAGTTGATTCGGTCACAGCAGTCGGCGTATCCGGGGTTAGAACCTCGGATGTGTAATGATCAGAGGCAGTGTGGTGGGGAGGAAGAGATACAGAGCAACGCCATGGCCCTGTCTTATCTTTCGGTCACAAAAGTGTCCACCGAAGCGGCATTCAAGGCGACATTTGCGTCTCTCTTTGAAAGATTCTTGATTTCCGAGCATCGTATTGGGTTTTATACTTGACATCTCGACGCCAAGCCTGCGGCAGGTTTTGTATGGGATGAGTGGCGGATATAAAAGTCAAACGTCAACGCAGGAATGTCGAAAGCAGGCAAAACAATATCGAAATGGTTTCTGATATGTCGAATTCCCCGCAATGAAGCTGCGGTTCCAGGACATTCGGGTTAAAGAGAATTCGGTTGGAAAGTAACTGAGGTCGTCTGGGGAGTGGCCTTTGCTAGAGCTGTCGTCTGCCTCATATTGTTGAGAGAAGATTGATGTATTTAGTTTGTGCATGACTACCTCACGAGCCACGAATAGTAGTTGGGGTGCTGGACTTCGGCGACTGCAGCGATTGCCGAGTCGTTCTCTCCGGCCATGTTGAAGACTACGACACATATGGCGGTTGACGATCTCATTCGTCGTTAAGAACTTTATCTCGATTGGGCAGGACGCATTTATTGACATAAGAGAGCATGCCCGTGGTGATTATCGATGAACAACTGTAGGGATTGTTAAGGTGGATGTCTGTAGGGGAGATAAAACGAATAGAGTGTAGCTACTAGTCGTACTTAAGCATAATTTATCTCTAAAGATTACCTAGGACAATATACCTTGCTTACACATGGGTGCCATTCGAGAGATGCGGCGAGGGTGTTTTGCTTATAGTCTATATATTATGAGCACCGTGTGCAGCATCTCCTGCTTGCACGTAATTCAACGATATTCGACATTCACAGCGTTTTCCTTTTCTGTTTCTCGCGTATTGAGTAGATTTGGGGAATATAGTCTGCTGAACACTTCTGTGGGAGGGGTGGTAAGGACAAGCGCCGACGGGGTGATCTGTGGGCACAGATGTCGAGTTATCCCGAGCTGACCACTGTTGGTGTAATGATTACGATTTGGCCATTGACACGACGCTCGCTCGTCATTGCTGGGGTTCTAGAGATGCAACACGTCGGGGGCATTTATTTATATCTGTCATGTTAGAGCAACATGTCCTTTGAATCTAGGCATCAGTCATAGAAAGCTCCATAGCTGGCGTAGTATATAAAGTCTGAGCTATTGGAATATCGAGGACCTCAACCAAATTTATTGCCGTTCACAATCCTCAGGTCTGATGGAACAACCGTCGCGGAAGTGGCATCCCGGCAAATATGACAGCAACCTGACTTCGAGATGCTGATGCTTCATCACCGCCCTCAGGTCTTTCTGGGCTTCGTCTTCTACATTCTATTCGGTTATTATTCCCGGAGGCACTTTGCAGACCACGTTAAAACAACCTTCCATCAAAGGATCTATCGCCTCCGCAAGAGTTGTTGGTTACACGTAACCCCTGCATTGCGACCTTTTGTCCATGATGACCTTATTAATACCGCTCCAACAGCCGGACAATTTTATGAAAATCTGTCTTTGTGTTAAGGAAAAGGGATCGCCATTTTATAGATCTTGGAGCCTCATGTCTGTTGGCCACTCGCCCGGACCGACGACTCCCTTGTAGATGGTGCTGCCTACCTTCAAGCACGTGCCCGGTCTATCTGATCTGCTTGAGCCCATCAACCGCCCCGATCCATGCTCGCAGCAAGTTGGTCCAGTCTTATTTACCATCATGGATTGACTTTTCTTATTCGGGGGCTATCCGGGCGGATGGTGACAATAGGATATTAGTAGTAATCAGTACGAAGACAGCAAGGACGGCGACAGCGACGGCGATGACGACGACGACGACGACGACGACGACGATGAGTATAACGATAATAATAGAGGAAACTATCCTCATATATAGCTTGTAGGTAGCGAATAGACCGACGAAGAGAGAACGGCGCAGCGCGTGGCCGATCATAACAAGGCTAAGTGGGCCATTGAAGCTCTCGTGGCCTGGAAACGCCACCACACGAAAGATGACTCCCCAACCAAAGTGGTCTTCCCAAGAGGTTCTCACGGCCACAAAAGCCCTGCTGCTGCCCTGTGCCCATCCCTCTTCCTCTTCCCACAACCCACAACAAGTCAGAAAATATTGAATACGTCTAGCCAAGTACGGGTGCATCATCACTACCTTTTATCAATTTCAGCACCCCATAATTCAACGACCCGGTCTCACTTTGAACGACCCAGCCGAAAAATGAAGCTCCGTTCAAGAACCATATACTCGACCGGCAATGCCAATCACCTTCTTCGATGGGCAGTCTTGCCTGCGGAGATTCGACTGATGATTCTGGAGCAAGCTGAGATCGGAGACATCCAAGCGCATGATTTGTCAAATTGGGCAAGGGTCTCGAGGGAATGGCAAACCTTCTTCGAACCGCAGATTTTCCAACACCTGAAGCTTCAATTTCCTGGTAACGATATCGACGAGCTGAACTCTTCTGTTCACGGCTATCGAAGAGATCTCGTCAAGAAGATCTCACTTCACGTAAGAACTGAAGAGTACGATAATGTGGACAGGTTCGATGAAGAAGAGAGCCAAGACACGATCAAGGCGAACAATAAGCTCTTCAGCCAGGCCCTGAAAAAGTTATTTGTCTCTCTTTCGGCATGGTCTAGTGGCTCGCCTACAGGTGGTATCAAATTAAGCTTGAGCGCCGACTCTCCGAGCGATTTAGGCCACCCTTGGAAGCATCGCACAGACACTGAGAGGAGTCAATATGATAGGAGACGTATTTACTCCTTGAAGTCCAGGCAGCGTCTTTTTGGCAACTTACTAGACGCCAGCTCTGGCGCTCTCAAGCTTCCTCAGGTCTCCGTCGTCAACAGGTTTTCCGTAAATCAATATCGCTACAGAAGCCTGTCGAGGGCATTACTTGCGAAAGTTCTTCATAGACTTCCCCGTCTCAAACTCATCAGATACGAGCCATGGCACGCGATCACTCGAGACGAACAGTTCCCCCGCGATGAGGCAATGATTATACTGCTCGAATGCGCGAGCGAACTTGCCATGATAAAATCAGTGCACATTTGGGAAGCGCAGTCTTCACTGCATGAAAACCCACGTTTTTTTAGGTTTTGCAACGACTACCTCGTCTCTACAGCGGTAAATGCAAGCTATCGTCTCCGATATTTTTCTCTATGTCACGCTGTTGATGCCAGAGGCTTTTTCCAGCATGCGTCGAGAGATGTGCCGGCGAATTCTTCTGAGTCATCAGATGGTCTTCGAACCTGGCCAATCCTCAAATACCTGGCCCTGACGACACATATTGGAGACCTGGTATCCAGCCCATCAGCGCTGGAACGCCTGCTTCTTCAAGCAAGCCGGGCTGCTGTGTGCATGCCTTTACTGAGGGTGATGGAAATCTGGGCCCCAGGCGCCGGTCAAGGATTTATCTTCAGATATCACGTTCGAAAAGGCTCGCCGTTGCTTACCGTGATAGCGACATGGCAGATCGCATTGAGCAAGGAGGCTTTGATGTCATGGAAACAGGTGGCAGCTGGCTGCATAAAACGCGAATTAACCTGTGACGTGAAGCTGGTGGGGTCGGGAACTACGATGTCGGACTCACCCTATGCGCTTTATCATCTGTTAGAATTAGGTCCACAACTGAGGGAGTAGGCACGATTTTCGAATTTTTAGAGGTAGGTTCACATAAATATCGCTAGCTTATGTGTATGGATCAACTCCAGGGACGTATATCGAACTTCTCTCATTTTGGATGACTATGTGCATTATAGAAGATGATCATGAGAATAACGACGACGACGACGACGACGACGACGACGACGACGACGACGACGACGACGACGACGACGACGACGACGACGACGACGACGACGACGACGACGACGACGACGACGACGACGACGATGACGACGGACGATGATGACGAACGGCGCCGAAGATGAGGGCAATAATGACAATAATAACGGCAATGACGCTTGTCAGTAACGTTAATATAGCTTATAGTTAGGTACCCGCCCGGTTAGCCAGAAGTATCTGCCCGGATAGCAAAACTATATGTATTTCCTGGAGAAGATGGCTAAGTAATTGAGTATGATATCTTTCAAGAATTTATCACCGCTGTATACCTTTCTTGATCTTGTTTTCAATGCATTCGTCATTTAATGACCAACACCTTGAGCAAGCAGAGTTATCGTGGAGGCATACTAGATCATCGATGAACATGCCGTATCGTTCAACGCGAGATGCACCCTTAAAACCAACCGATGACTCTTTTGACATTGCTAATTTGGTAAGTGCTTTTTTTCACTTTCAATGCAAAATGCTGTTTCCAGCTGAGCAGCTTTACACTCGAGGTTGTCAATCATAGGGCACTTCACATGTCAATGTGGGTGTCCTCGAACGTTTTCAGTCTACGTCCCAAGATGGTATGTTCTCCGACGAAGAATCGCGAAATCAAATGCTCAGCTTTGTAAACTCACATGCATTTCTTCGGGCTCGATCACATTCCATATCGTGTTTTTTCATTGCCGGTCAGGACTCAGCTACTCGGCGAGCTGTGTCTTACCACAACTCCGCCTTTACCGTTTGCAACGGATTGCAAAGAAGCCTTGGCAACCCACTATAAAACAGTTTGTCTTGTATGTCAAGACATTATCCGAACTCTATTTACGAGTTGTCAGTAAAATTCAGCTCGCCTTCTTGACGCCTCACATTTTCCATCACATCAGGGATGCCTGAACAGAATTTTGATGGAGATAAAAAACAGCTTGGTGGAGGGGATCTGCCAGTACTGAAAGCTGGATAATAACTCTTTGAAGATGTTTAGTCTTCTATATTCATCATGTGGCGAGGATGTAGATTGACAGGCGTCAATTGCTGAATGCTGACATGGTCGAGAAGCTTCTGGCAGCCAACCCGCTGCCGTTATTCTGCGGCCCGCGTAGACTGCGAGCTTGTTATGACAATGTCCCCGGTCTTAGATATGGCATGGAAGCCGTAAAGTCTTCTCTGCTACCTTCAGGTTCACATGTTAGGTGATAAGACCGACAACGTCGATCTCATGAGTTCCTTAATTTTGCCCATGAAATGTTGCTTTCAGAGTCCCTACCCTAGCGTTATCACAGACATTTGAATAGCTTCATACTATGTCTCAGCCTCAACCTGTCGTTCCTCGCGCTGTCCGAGCCTCCGAGACCTCACATGCTAACATGGCAAACAGACATGCAATAGCAGCTTCCATCTTATCACAACACAGAAATTTCTCATTCCTTCGTTGCCAAAGTACCAGAGTTTGGCGCATTCACATGCTTCAAGACAGCTTTGCGGCCCCTCTCAGCCGCACCTGAATTGAGAATTTGTTCTGTAGCAGACTGGAACTTAGCAATGAGACAACAACAAACCCCCACAGCGGAGGCTCCCGACGGGCCGTCCCCGCAAAGGATATTGAGGAGTTAACTTCCATATAAAACCTATTGAGGTTTCTCGGTCAAGGATTGGGGACCATTGACAGACAGCACCATTTCTAAATTCAAGCATTTCCAAGTTACTCTCACATTTGTTTGAACATGAGTCCTACGCTTCTCACGTCGGTTGTGGGACATCTCAGTCGGAGATTCCTGCCATCGGATCTCACATTTGGCCAGCCTCCGCAACATTTGGACGAGAAGCAGGTCGAAAAGGACCCTGCTGACGCCGCACAGCGTGAGGGGCTTCGTCGCAAGCGAATCATCATCTGCTGCGACGGCACCTGGCAGTCTTCTGCCACGGGTCGGAAGAATGTCCCCTCCAACGTCACGCGCCTCGCAAGATCCATTGCCCGAACCGGGAAGATGAAGACCAAAGATGGTAACGAGGTTGACTGCGAGCAGGTGGTGTACTACAGCCCAGGTATCGGCACCGGCGACGGTGTCAACATTGTCGAGAGGGCCCGCCAGGCCACCTTTGGCGATGGGCTTGTATCCGATGTCATCAAGGCCTATTCATTTGTTGTCATGAACTATTCCAAGTACGATGAGATCTCTTGCTTCGGCTTCTCTCGAGGAGCCTATACCGCCCGCGCGGTGGCAGGTCTCATCACGGATATCGGCATCATCGAGCCCCGGGAATTGGACGACTTCCCTGAGCTCTATGCTTTGTACCGGAAGTGCGGCAGCAACGACAGCTTCGGTTTCCGCCAGTCTCCGGAGTACCGGGAGTGGATCATGGGCGTCAGGAAGAAGGGATACAAGTATAAGGACACGGACGGCAAGAAACTAGACAACCACTGGGAGCAGGTACCTCACACCTTGCCTGCCGAGTTCACCAGAGTTGTTCACGTGGTCGGCGTTTTCGATACAGTGGGTGCTTTGGGAATTCCGTACATGGCCTGGACTCGAGAGATAAGCAACTTCTTTGCCAGGACCATCCCATTCTTTGGCGTTGATGAATATGGATTTCACAACCCTTCGTTGAGCAGGTGTAAGTCACGCGTGCCGCTTCTATCTCGATTATTTCACCGAGGCTGATTTTGAAATACGCAGATATCAATCACGCATTCCATGCTCTGGCACTGGACGATAAGAAGACAGCCTTTACCCCAACTCTATGGCGTCTTCCTAAGGATCACCAACAAGCCCCTGAATTTCGTCATGAGACTAGGGTAGAACTCGCAGAGAAACTCAGAAGACTTCTTAATGTCAAGCATCCCAATGAAAAGACAAAGGAGGCTATCAACAAAGCGTGGGCTGCCATGGTAGAACGCGAGATGTGGGATCAGTTGAAGGATGAGACGTCGACAGATAACAGGCCGAAGTTTCACAAGCCGAAGCTTCAGCAAGTGTGGTTCCCCGGTAGCCACCAGAACATCGGAGGTGGCAATCCTGGCATTCTGCTGGGAGCGCCATACGACTGTGAACGTAAGTACTTCTTCTCTCTGAACGCTGATAGTTTGCTGACCACAACAGAACTCGCGCTTGTCTCCTTCACCTGGATGTGCGATCAAGTGCGCCCATTTCTCAATTTCGATGACGAGAAGAGAGACGAAGCAAATGACGACGGCCCGGAAACCTTGTCAACCCTTGCAGACCGTGAGATTGAGTCACGCAAGAAACTCATTGAGTTTTCGCAGCAGTCTCAAAACATCCAAAGCGACGTCGTTAAATTCGGCCGCTACTTCCTTGGCCTTTTCAACTTGGTGAAGACTGGCGAGGACAACCAGGACTGGGCCTTGGGACCCATTATTGGGGATACGACCTTCATCGAGGGCAGGTTCCTCTTGGTTTCTCTCTTCCGCTTGGTCCTGCGCTTCCTCTTCGACTTGTTCTTTGGCAGGGTCTTTCACTTCCTCTTCAACGACAGGACACCTGGCGAGTACACCCTTGACGATCACCAGAACGAAGTTGGAATCACCAACGAGAAAGTCCATCCTGCCGTTAGATATCGCATGGAAAAGGATTCCCGGTATCGACCAGGTGCTCTCAAGTCCTTCGAGTCGGAGAAGAAATTCGCCAAAGTTTCTGGAGGAAATGAGTATGTGTACAAGTGGGCGAAGGGGAATCTGACCCTTCCGGAATATGTCATCAAGCCTGATGATCATATCTCGCGCCAGCTGATCAGTCAATCTAAGAAGGGAAACCAATGGATCAAAAACCTTTGAGAGGTTGCTACGTTGGGAATTTGAACTCACGGAACGATTCGCTGTCGAGAAGCAATGTCATAAAGGACATGGCATAATCTCTTTTGTACTAGGCTGTCCTTCGTTTGCAGTTTTAATGTTTTGTTTTCAATAAGAATGAACCCAGAATGAGTTATCCATAAAAAGGGCTCTGCCATTACCGCTCTCATTGTCTCTATTTACTTCCTAGCGTTTACTGAAATGCCTATTTAGCACTTACCTCAACTGCAGGATACCGCCTAACCTTCCTTTACATGCGTGGCTATATTTCCTGTGTAGTCAGTTGTCCTCTTACAGACGGTAGCAGAAGCAGCAATGATAATAACAACAGTAGCGACGACGATATTAAGGTAGAGTATATTACTTCAGGAAAAGTAGCCATTAGCACAGGAAAAATAGGCGGTCTCTTGCAACTGCAGAAGCTGTATAGAGATGACAGCTACGAGTTCTGTCTTCAAGAGATTGTATTTCTATGTCAAAATCATGGATATCTATCAAGGCGCTGAGAAATGCGTTTCTACATCTAATTCTATTATGCTAATCCCCATCACGACTTGGGCGCCTCGGCCTTCTCCTCGCTCACAACCTTCCCAGCCTTCCGGTGCCTCCATTCCCTCGCCAAGAAGGTTAACGAAACACACAGTCCGAGGCCAGCCAGGCCGATGCCCATGTACATTGCGCCCCTGAAGCCGACAAACTTGTCCTCTGTCGTCTGCGCCCCGCGGTTGACGTGGACCTCCACAGTGCCCGCGAAACCCACTCCCAACGCGATGCCGTAGTTGACGACGGTGTTGACCAAACTGGCACCGATGCCCTGGTGCTCCCGCTTCACAGCGTTGGACAAGATGAGCGTCGCAGCGGGAAAACTCATGTCCATGCCGAACGGCATGATGAGCATGGACACGAAGATCTGCGCCCAGTAGATCTGGTTCTCGGGCGCCGTCGCCGTGAGGATGACACCGGTGGTGAACGCCACCAGGGCCATCGTCATGACTACCGCAGGACGGACCTTGAGAGGGCCGAGGAGCTTGCCGGTGATCACAGCCGCGATACCACCGGTGACCACAACGGGCGAGAACCACGCGCAGGTCAGCAGCGGCGACAGCGTCCGGATCTCCTGCAGGATCTGCACCAGGTACAGCGTCCACACGCCAAAGGTCGCCCATCCACACACAACAGCCGCCAGCACGAACGCGACGTCTGCGTTGACCGCGTCGAACGGCAGCAGCGGCTTTTCGGCGTACTTGAACTCGATCGCCGCGAAGACGCCGAACAGGATGAGACCGAGGATCAGGGGGACCAGGACCTCGGGCGTCTTCCACCCGACAATGGGCGCCTGGTTCCACGCAAAGTTGAAGAGCACCAGCGCGACGATGCCGGTGACGGCGCCGGGGATGTCGAGCTCGACCATCATCTCCTTCAGGCCCCGTGGCGGGCCCATCTTGCGCTGCGGCTCGGGGATGATGAAGAAACCGGCGACGGCCAGGATGGCGAGCCAGATGGAGAGCGCCCACAGCGCCCACGGCCACCACTCGAGCTCGAGCACGGAGGCGATGGCGGCGCCGCAGACGCCGCCCATGGGGGCGACGGCGCCGAAGAAGGAGAAGACCATGGCCTTGCGATGGCCGGGCGGGTAGGCGGCGCCGAAGAGGGCGAGGGCGTTGGGCAGGCAGATGGCCGGGCCGATGCCCTGCAGCACGCGGGAGAAGACGGCGAGGGTGAAGTTGGAGTAGACGCTGAGGCCGGCGATGAGAGACCAGACGGAGAACCAGGAGAAGCCGATGATGAGCATGCGCTTGTAGCCGAAGGCGTCGCCGAGGCGGCCGGAGAAGAGGATGAAGGTGCCGACGGTGAGGGAGTAGCCGGCGACGAGCCACGCGAGACGGGCTGGGTTGTCGACGTGGAAGGAGCCGCCGATTACGTGCAGGAGAACGAGGGTCTCCATGTATGCGGCCTCTGGATATTTTGTTCAGTCAACCATGTTCATCTTACATGATGTAGAGTAGCCATTGATAGCTAGCTGTGAGGGAGACTCACGGGTGCAGAACTGCGCCATGCAGCAGATAGCTACAAAGAGCGCCTCACGGGGGAACGACATCGTCGTCACGGGCCAAACCTCGGAGGCATTGGTCTGCGTCGGCGCGAGGGCGTCGCCGTTGTCGTCGGATTCATCGCGGCTCGATTGGTCTGGCGAAGCGCTCGAGTCGTCCGGGATCGGCTTGTCTTCTTTCGTCATGTTGACATCAGGGGTCGCTGTCGCGGTCCTGTCTCCGGAGAACGAGTCGGCGCTCCTGCGCGGTTGCTGGTGCTTCTCGGACGCCGAAGGAGAAGACATCTTGTCGTTGTTGTCTGGTGCAAAGCTTCCGAGTCCTCAGAGAGAGGAAACCAGGCGGCACCAGCTCCGAAGGCGGGTGGGAAGAGGGTGAGTTGAAGTAAAGAATGATCTACCCGTAGTGAAGGCGGCGACGGCAGATACGAGCGGGACCTTTCAAATTCGCCATACCGAAGCAGAGACGCTAACTCGTTCAAGAGCCAGGCAAAGATGGGGACTGAAAGAGAAAGAAGAGCAAAAAGGGAATCGCCCCTAAAACCGGCGAGACCCAGAGCCACCCGGGGCCTGGTCTCCCTCGTCCGGAATTACACGTGGGATTGGTCCGTTTTTTCTCACAAATTTGTAAGGGTCGAATCGATTTTGCATGGCCCAGGGGTCCTGGGATGGATCCGTTTTGATGTGATGGTGGGGGTTCTTCCAGGAAGACCTTGATGAAAAACTGCCTCCATCTTCAATGTCTCTCTGCTGTTTGAACATTCAAAGCTGCCAACGCCGATGGGCCAAGACTAAGAACGACTAAACTCCTAAACGCCGTCCGTCCAACCGGTGTGCGACCCGCGAGTCGGACGGCACATCAATTAGAATCACGGAAGACTCACGTTCTGCATTCCAGTCCGTGCTTGCTTACTGAGTGACAGCTTTACTTTTTTATGGACCCCCCTGTCTGGATATTTTTTCTTCTTTGGGAATACCGCCTGCGAGATCTAATCTGATGTGGCTCTTCCATTGACTCGGTGTCGAACATGATCGAATGCGATGATGCCAATGGCTCCAGATTTCAAGGCCTCGCCGATGCTATGAGACTCGCCGACTTTTCACCTCTTCCAGGACACCCGAGAACCCTGATGATTCACACTGAGCATGGAGGAATCAGGGTGCTTCTCGAATGTCCACGAAAGGGAAACATCGTAAACAGAGAGCCTGAGCACCGGCCCCTCCACCGACAGCCCGGAAGCAGCCCGGAAGCAGCCATGGATCAACTTGGCACCTGCAAAGAGTACCCTCTCCTCAGAGACATGGGAACCATCAACTTCCTATTACAGAGCAAGGTCACGCGGATGTTCGAGACCACTCAGCTGCAGCCGGCTCTATCTCAGCTTCCCCTCCTCAAGCATGCGCAGGGCTGAATTGCTACAAGTCCCAGCGGTAGGGGACGCCAAACAGACGGGCTGGGCTGGTCTAGTTCCGAGCACTAAGAAGCTCTGGAAAAGCCACCAAAGAGCTGCGCAGTAGAAACCCCGCGCGCGCTTGAGGGGGAAAGGCTAAGAAGACGCCATCCCATCTAGGTCGGAAGCGGCCAAGCTGGGACCTGAGTCAAGACAAGACACTGACAAGCTGACACTGGCTCCACGTTGACGGCACCTGGTGTCGGTGATTGTGGTCTGCTCAGCAGTGAACGTGCCAGTGGCTTGCTTATCGCCTATCGCCCATCCTCTGCTGTTCGGGTCCGAGGTCGGTGGGTGGGGGATGAAAGATTGCCTCCGGATTACGAACCGGGACGGGTTCGGATGCTGAAAGAGCCTGAGTGGCGATCGGCCCGGAGGGTTTGGCTTGCAACGGCGCGCGCGGCTACCGTCATCATCCAGACTTGAGAAACCCGCGGCTTTGGATGGCACGGATGGTTTGTCAGGGTAAGCTTGAGGTGATTTATGATGATTGGCGTTTCCGAGCTCTTTGGTCGAGGTTCCGGTGGGTGTTATTGACCCCAGTCGCTGGCTGGGCTCTGATTGCTCGGAACTACGGAACGGGAATACGGAAATACGGAACGCTCATCCATCGCGAATCCTCAACCAACAGGATTTGTTGGCCGGGGATTATGACCATTCTCGAATCTCACGGTGACGCTTCTACTTGAGGCACAGAAATAATGATCGCTATCAGAAATAAAGTGTTGTTCAGAGAAAGGAACTCAGTCGAGTTGGATAGGTGCCCAATTGAGTTGAAGATGTTACTTGGCCAGTTCATCTGATTTCAGCAGCCAAACATCAGGAGACGTTGAAAGGTAAAGTATGTACAAAACTCTCTTCAACCACATCAGTCACCCTTCACCAGTGCTATACCCATACATCTACCTCACAAGCATTGAGAATACCAATCATTGGCCTTGGTGCAAGTGTACGGGGAAGCGCAGACAGTGCACCCGCTGAACCCGCTCCCGCCGCACTGATCCCACCGGTTCGCCGTGCAGCCCCCGCCCCCGCTCGGCGGTGCCGCCGTTGTTGTCGCCACAGGTGGCGCCGCTGCGGTCGTCGTCGTCCCGGAGCCGCCCTGGCAAACGGTCAGTATTACACCAACAAGAACAACACCAGAGAACACTCACCGTAATCCCAAACCATTTCAAATCCTCGGCGCCCATGACAGGCACGCTGTGCCCGACCCCAGCCCCGTAGATGCCCTCCAGGTTCGGCCCGTATATGTACTTGGTGTACTGCCCGCTCGGCGTCCCGGGCAGCGTCTGCTGCGGCGTCAGGCTGTACCCGAACACCCCGGTCCACTGCTTGATCGTCTCGTTCCAGTTCTGCGGGTACAGCGTGGTGTCGGCGCTGCCGTGGTAGATCTGCATGCGGGGCCGCGCGCCCGAGTAGCCGGGGTACATGTTGAGCGCCGTCTGCGCCCACACGGCCTGCGTCGAGATGGACTGGCCCTGGCTGCAGGTCGAGTTCCAGCCGTTGACGGTGCCGGTGTAGAAGCACCCGGCGGGGACGCCCGAGTAGGCGATGCCTGCGGCGAAGAGCTCGGGGTAGGTTGCTGCCATGACGTTCTTCGTTGTTGTTAGCGAGGCTTCTTCCGGCCAAAAGATGAGTGTGTGAGAGAGCGATTCTTGTCGTCTTCTAGGAGGGTCTCGTACCGTCATCATAGCTCCAGAGGAGGTGCCCGTCACAAACACCTTGCTCTTGTCGCCGTTGTATTGGTTCAGAGTATACGTCACCATATTAGCGATCGCATTGCTGTTTCCACCACCATTGTGCGTCAACGAGGCCGTCGAGCTCACGTCCCAGCAAGTGCCGCTATACGGCGATTCTGGGTAGATGACAATCAAGCCGTACTGATCCGCGTACGACTTGTACGGCGTGTTGGAGTAGTACGCGCTCGCTGTCCCGGAACAGTAATGGATCGCAACGATGATTGGCGGGCTCGCAGCCACCTTATCGGGCACGTAGATGTACATCTTTGCCCCCGACGGGTTGGCGCCGAAGCTGGTCACCTGTTGAAGGGAAGCAGCGGCGGCGATGCTGCCGCTGAGGGCGGCGATTAGGAGGTTGAGGAGACGCATTCTGGTGATGTTTAGTCTGGCCTTGATGCTGGGTTGAGCTGCCTGCAAACACCGGTTTGCCATCATGTGGGTTTTGAGAAGAAGGCTTTCGTCTTATACCAGGTTGTCTCCGTCAAGATCGCGAATGAGGCAGCGGATGTGATGGCTCCGGTGGATGTCCAGCTAGTGGCTGCGACCCCTCCTCCATGCGAGGTTCCGGGACCTCTCCGGGTCACGATGCGACCTTCTGCTCGGAGCTACGGGCGTGGCTTTGGATCATCCCTCTCAGGTCTGAGAGGTGGGGACGGCCTTTCAGCCCCAATGATGCGTTTTGATAGATTTACATTAGTAGTTCAGCAAGGACATCAGTTTTTGAGGAATTTATGTCACTGTGAGAACTGTTTCTCATCAAAAGGAGAGATCACGGACGGTATGCTTAGACATCCGTCCCTGAACCGGAAGTATTCTCCGTGAGTGGGGCCGTGCGATTCCGCCAATAAAGGCTTCGGTCGCAATGCCATCGCTGCTGTCTCTCATGTTGAACGAGCGCAAATATAAGATGAAATTGTTCCCGAAGGGCTCGCTGTGCAAACCTTCTTTGCATGCCAAACAGGCCTTCGACAGCCCAAAAGCGCCTCAGTACCAAAAAACTGGCCCAGCCTAGACCATATTGGTTCCCATCTCGGACGTCACGACCGGCCTACTACCGGATTCTGCCACACTCTCACTTCTCAATGCGACCTTCCCCGTCTTCCGGGTGAGCGGAAAGCACTCTGAGAATCAATAGTATCTTTCCTCATTGTGCGTCTATACATAATGTTACCCATTGAATATGTCCCACGTGGAGGAGACATCAACCGCCATTTAGCCTGAATCCAGCGCGGTTGAGCCTCTCTGAATATCTAATATACCCGGCCAGGTCACATGTGCAACATACGAAAAGCGCCATTGTTTGAGAGAGCTCAAGTTGAATTGAGAAAGAGATAATGAATCCAAAGTTTTGGTATCCGCTCCATGCCCGTTGAACGCCTTGCCATGATGGACCATGCATGTATGTACACCACCCTACTTCCCCGTCCGGCTCCTCAGCGTCTTCAACCCCGTCCGGTGCTCCGTATGCTTCTTGCTCAGCTGCTTCTGCCGTATGAACAGACTCATCACCAGCCCCAGCCCCGCGAACGCGACATAGACAATATACATCGTCCGCAAACTATTCAGATACGCGCCCCGCGCAATCTGCCCCTGCTCGCCCTGCAACCCCGCCACCACTCCCACGCTCGACGCCGCGCTCGAGCCGGACAGCAGCCCCGCCAGCTCCGGGCCCAGCTCCGCCAGCAGCCGCGGGTGCTGCTTCTGCATCTCATTGTTGAACACCACGCCGCCGATCACGACGGAGATGGACGTCGCCATCTGCCGGATGAAGCCGAACGTCGACGTCGCGGCCGCGATGTCGCGCGGCTCGACGGACGTCTGCACCGCGATCAGCGGCGACTGGAAGTTCGGCCCGATGCCGAGCCCCGCGACGATCTGGTACAGCACGATCTTGGTGAAGTTGCGCTGCAGGGGGAGGTCGTGGAAGAGCCCGAACCCGAGCGTCGCGACGGCCATGCCCGCGATGATGAGGTAGAGGTAGTTGCCCGTCTTGCGGATGACGTAGCCCGCAAGCGCGGACATGAGCGAAAGCGAGAGGACGTAAGGGAGCAGGTAGACGCCCGAGAGCAGCGAGGAGACGCCCTGGACGCCCTGGAAGTAGAGCGGCAGCCAGTAGGAGCCGGAGATGAAGGCGAAGGCGTGGCAGAAGGCGGTGGCGAAGGCGGCGAGGTTGGACCAGTCGCTGAAGAGGTGCATGGGGATGACGGGGTAGCGGGCGTACTTCCACTCGTTGACGGTGAAGAGGCCGATGGTGAGGATGCCGAAGACGATGAGGCAGATGACGGTGGGGGAGCTCCAGGGGTAGGTGACGCCGCCGAACTCGAGGCCGAAGAGGAACATGATGGTGCCGCCGATGATTGTGACGGTGCCGATCCAGTCGATTGCCTTGAGCCCCTTGACGACGGGCGTGCGCGGGTTGTGCAGTTTGAGCACGAAGAAGAGGATGATGATGCCGACGCCGGAGATGGGGAGGTTGATGTAGAAGCCTGTGTTCATAGTCAGCATCATGTCTCATTGCAACAAGTGAGAAAGAAAGATAGAGCTTACACCACCGCCACGTAACCTGGCTCGTAAACACACCTCCAATAACAGGTCCCACGGCCGAGGCCACAGCCCACACCATGCCCATAACCCCAAAATACACCCCGCGCTGCCTCATCGAGAACAAGTCGCTAATGCAGATGTTTACCAGCACAATAATCCCCCCGCCGCCGATGCCCTGGATCGCGCGCGCGGCAATCAGCATCGCCATATCCACCGCCAGCCCGCAGAGCAGCGAGCCCACCCAGAACACGCCGACGGCGGACAGCAGCACGGGCTTGCGGCCCCAGATATCCGAGATCTTGCCCCAGGTCGGCACGAAGGCGGCGTTGGCGAGCAGGTACGCGGAGCCGATCCAGATGTAGCCGATGTTGCTGTTGAACTCCTGCGCGATGGTCGGCACGGCGGTCGTGATGATGGTCACGTCCAGCGCGGCGAGGAAGAGCGCCGCGCACAGGGAGAGCACGATGAGCGTCGTCTCGAGCTTGGTGCGCCCGGCTTCCGGGACGTCGGCGTCGGCGTCAGCTGGAGGCCCGGTGGTTGTGGTGGTGCCTTCCGGAGCATCTTGCTTTGTCTCGCCGGCGGTAGGACCCGCCTCCGGTGTTGAGGCCTCGGCCTCGGCCTTGGCGGCGGAGGCGGGTGGGTTTGCGGTCACCTCATTGTTGCTGCTGATGGAGTCGGAGCTGCTTGTCGTTGTGCCTGCGGCGCGCTCGACGTCGTCGACTTTCTCGTCGTCGTGGAGGTGGTGGTTTGCTGTCATCTGTGGGTTGTGTGGTGATGGCTCGGATTACGATTTCCGGGGTTGTTTGCGCTTTGGGTGTTAAGCGTTGTGATTTGATGTGTGAGCGAAGACGTTCTCAGTCTGATGAATCATCAAGTCGCTTTCCAGATTCCAAGCAGTAATAGTAGATGAGACCCCGTAGATCTTGCTGTGAGACCCTTTCCCAGCTTTAAAGAGCGAACTGCGATGAATAAGTCACGGCAGCGAGTGTGATCAAAACCAATGAACGCAAGCGCGTGGGTATGAAAAGGAAGAGTCACGAGGTCGACCTTGAGCCGTCACGAAAAGAAAAAAAAAAAAAGACCGTAGGCGAAACGGGCAAATTTCATTACCTAGTCGATGACCAGCACCTCCACATCCGCTCCAACGTGAACCACTCCAACCCCCCGGTCACCCATGTGGCCGCGAAGCGAGAAGCGAGGAAATCGGGGAAAGTGGGATGGAGCAACATCTTCCTCGAACCGGCTAAGACCACCGGGGAGTCTGGGCCGGTGGTGGACGTCGAGATTGGCGTCGCTTGCCGCACTGCCGCGCTGCCGAATCGGCGAAAATTAAACAGAGAATGCTTGACTGGGAAAGTTTGCTCATGTTTCCGACGAATTTTGCAGCACAGCAGCTTGCTCGGGAAAGTGAATGACACATACGTAGGACTCAAGCTAATCGGAACGAATGTTCATCGGAGTTAGCAGGACATCCTCGGGCGTGCAAAGCCGCACCTCCTTGAGCTTGGATACGGAGGTTGTCAGCAGCCGCCTGTTCTTCTAGCCTCGACCGGACGGGACTTCATATGACCTGCCTAGTTCGTTCCATGCAGTAATTAGCACGGCGACTAGAAAGCTCGCTGTCCAATTTGACAAGTCGGTGAAGCTCTCGCTCTTGTCACTTCAGGGCGCGTTAAACAAGCACTAGCCAGACTCCGGCGACGGCTTGGTAATCACAGCAGCATTCCCTCAGAAGACGTGCTCATTGCCGTCGTATTTACGACACTGATGCGACGGGACTAATACATGATACATGCACAGGAGAAAAGCAGCATACCATACATCAGACGGCTGACGCAGCGAACCCAAGGAGGCACCGGACGCTTTGCAGCGGGAAGCAAGGGGCTTCCCCGCGCGTCCACGTTGCCCCCCGCATTCGATGCCTCATCCTTGACGCCGTGATTGTCCAGTCGGGATCGGATCGGATCTGCCGCTTTGCCATTTACAGCTCGCGGCTCTCCGGTGTCGCTACTGCCGCTTTTTCGAAGCTCATGGACAACAGAACTTTGTTTAGTCGATTGGTTGGTCGGTAGTTTGAATGGTAGGGTATTAACTCATAATTCATTACTCTTTAATTCTAAGTCTAAATTCTAAATGGTATCGTTCTGCTTTTGCTGTGCTCAACTGATTATTACGCGGTCGTTCTTGATATTCTTCGCAACGTCAAACGGCTTCGGCTTCTGCCCCAGCTGCGTCAGGCTCTTGTGCAGCGTGTGTCCGCCGGCGCCGGGACCTCCGGGACCAGCACCGGGACCGCCCGTCCCGTCCTGCCTCTCCTGGTCCCACCCCGCCGGCGCCGGCTGCATCCCCCGGACGGCGCACACCGCCGCAAAGTCGAGCGTCGGGTACCCGCACCGCTCCGGCCTCTTCTCGCACACCCTTGACGTCGCCACAATAATCGCCGCCGACAGGCACAGAATCGTGCTGCTGACGAGCACGAACAGCACCCTGCTGACCTTCCCCGCGACGACCTGGTGGCTGAGCACGGAGATGGACAGGTCGGTGTACATGTCGGCCGGCAGGCCCTCGCGCGGGCCGGTCAGCTCCCAGATGGACGGGCCGTTGGAGAAGTAGTTTGCATGGAAGTAGTGGAAGGGCACGGACATGGCCTTGCGGATGGCCTTGAGCGACTGCTTCTTGGCGACCTCGGAGTCGTTGATGGGCAGCGCGGTGACGGCGTAGATTGCGAGGGCCGAGTTGTCGCCCTTGGTGGCGTCCTGGCTGCTGCTCGCGTTGAACCCGGGCACGACGGCGGAGAGGGAGAGCATGTAGTCGTCGAGGGTGATGATGTCCTGCTTGGCGGGCGTCATGTCGGTCACGGCGAGGATGGAGAAGTTGCCGCGGTCGTAGGTGATGGTGGCGAGGCGCGAGTAGACGAAGAGGGAGGAGGATATTTCGAGCTTGCTGGTCCAGGTTGTGTCGTTGATGCAGGAGCTCGTAGCCTGCATCGAAATTGGGCAGTATGCGGAGCCTGGTATGAGATGTTAGCATCCTTGCGATATGCAAGTGGGATGGCAGGCTTACCGAAAAGGAGTGCGTTGTTGTCGCCGGTCTTGGCACACCAGTAAGACGCGGCGCTGGCAGCTCCGAGAAGGAAGCACTTTCCGGTCTTGCGCAGGTTCTCGAGATCCGGCACCTTTCCGTACTCGAGCTGGACGACTCTCGTCTTGGGCACAACGTAGGAGGCAGACCCCGGGAGCTGCTTCAGGTCGTCTGTTTGCGGAGCAATGGCGACGACACCACCAGTGAGGAGATGCGACTCATCACACGGAGCCCAGTTGCCGTCCGGCCCTGTGCACTTTCCGACGCCCTTGGTCAGGGGGTCCAGGGAGAAAGAGTCTCGGTCGGACCACGCGGGACTGCCCATCTGCACCAGCAAAGCGGTCGCCGTGGAGTTTCGGACATGATAGACATTAGAAGCATTAAAGGGACCGATGCCGGCAGATACCGGGTACGTCTTCTCGGGGAAGGTGACCATTTCGATAGAGATGGCGCCTGGACTACATGTCAGCATGAGCTTAGGGCATTAGTCTGAAGACCTAACTCACCCATGAGAATGATACCAGGTAGGGGAATCGAGCAAATAACCAACAACCTGTCCGATGTCAGCACGCCATCTCTTCAGTCAAGCACCATCACCACTCACCGAAACAAACTCGAATACTTCTCCTTCCAATCCGCCGTGGCCAAAAGCCTCAACAGCCCCCACACCCCCGTCCCGGAGTCCAATCCGACAAAGTGCAACAAACTCACACCCCCAGGCCTCGAGGCCAGAGCCCACTGCAGATCCTCCACCACGACAACCACCAGCGCCGCCAACACCACCGCGCACAGCTCCGTCAGCACGCGCAGCAGCAGAATCGAGTTCTGCGGCGACGCCACGAAAAAGCTCTGCTTCATCAGCGCCTTGGCCGACCCCGTCGAGTACAGCCCCGTCAGCGTCACCATCAGCGCGCCCAGCAGCCACAGCGCCCACGTCCACCACAGGAAGCTGCTGCCGCCCGCCTTGCCCCCCTTGGCCCCCGGCGGCGCGTTCGACGTCAGGTGTATCGTGTCGTTGAACTCGTCGCGCTTGCGGTCGAACGAGGCCGCGCTGGCGCTGCTGTCCATGGCGTCCGGCGTCGGCGGGTGCAGGAAGTTCGTCTGGGATACGCTCGTCCCCAGCGGCGACGGGAACGCGGACCCGGCCTTCTCCATCTTGGCGTACCGCGGCCAGTCCCTGATATCGTCCGTCCTCGCGCTGTCGATGCTATGCCGTGCGCCGTAGAAATCCGTCGTCCCGTCCGTCCTCCGCGACCACGGCCGTGTGGGAGCGGCGGCACCCCCGTGCGAGGCCCGGATGTGTGCGCTTATATCCTCGAGGTCGATCGTCTCCCGCCGCGCTGCCTCTGTCGAGTTCCTCCCCATTGCGGTTGGCGAGTCTCCATACGGTGAGGACGTGGCGCTGTGTCGCCAGATCGTTCGAGCCATTTGGTGGGTGGTTCGGTCCCGAGTTGTGTTAGTGTATGGCGCCTGAATGCAAGACGCTCTGCGCCTGCCCTTGTCGAAGAGAAGTTGAATGAATGGTCCGTGATGGGCGTGAGTAGTAGAAACGAGCGTGGGCAGTTGATAATATGTCTATGTTATGGCGTTGAAAACAAAAGAGAGCATTTCTTGGTTTGACGGAGAGTCAAGAGAAGAGACAGCACGCCATTGAGTTTCCCATTTTCCATGCAGTCTGCCCCCAACAGAAACAGCGCCGTCGCATTCTTGACTGTTTGGCCTTGGCGAGCCCGAGCCCATTTGGCGGGTTTCCAGATCACCAGAAAAAAACAGGCCGGCGAGTCAGTCGCACAGGCAAGCGAGTCGTGACACCCCGGACAGGCTCTCTGCTGCCAGATGAACCGCCATCTATGTGAGACTGGAGAATGCGCGACGACTGGTCGAGATGATCAAACCCGTGGAGGGTCCTCCCATGTTCCGGAAAGCAAATTGGGGGTCGCGCAGCGGTGACGAATTCGACGGCGAGGCCGCCGCCGCCGCCAACGCCAACGTGGAGGTTTTTGTTTACAACGCTTGTTGTTCGTCTGTCCGTCTCCCCGCGAGTTCCGCCCGCCGGCAGCCCGGGCGGTTTGATTGATTAACGGGGGAATTGTCGCTGGGATAATCTTCTCTGGCAATTGTCAATTGACGAGGGAAACGGTCCACAGTTGATTTGTGCCAATTTCTGGGGATTTCCGTGCGTCTGGGGCAAGCGTTGAGGAAACGCCGAGAGCTTGGGTCCACGGCATCGTGAACTTTCACATATGGTGTTTTCATGCCGTGGGATTGACGGCTGCTGTTATTCGTTGCATTATTTCTGCCCATAAAAGTTGAGATGAAAGAAGGAAAAAGAGAGATGTGTGGAAACGTGCCTTACAGGGCTTAGGTCCGTTCACCGTCCCAGATCCTTGGACGGCGTGTGCGTGGGATGAGGGATCAGCCTTGGACGCCTCAAACCAGGGGTGACAGCGCTTGCTGTAAATAGCAGCAAGGGAAAAGCGGCATTGAAGGAAATCCCGTCTTAAGGGGGACGGCAGCCCTACCCGACCTCTTGCTAATGATGATCTCTCTCCCTTTCGTCTTCACCGGATCTGAAGCCGATGCCGCCTAGATGTTGGGCGAGAATGCCTATCGCTCGATATGAAGAGGTGGATTCGACAAACTTCGCCGGGGGAAAGGAGAAGGTGATTTGCCACGTATATACTCCAAACAGGGCAAGATTGGCTCCCTTGCCGACGGGCCTTGCAGAGGCCGCGCGGAAGAGTCTGGATCCGGACTCTGAATAGCCTCAACGAACAGGGCGGCGGAGGCGCCGTTGCTCGCACAACGCTGCTCCCTGTCGGTGGTCATTCCGCGAGATGTGCAGACTGCAGGACACAGAACACGGGGTCATTAGGGGTTGGGGTCTTCTTCATAATGTTGCATTGGACCACCACCCCTGCGTCACGGAGTTGCGGGGTCCCTTGGTCCTTGGTCCTTGGTTCTGGAAGCGAACTCCTCCCGATACAACGGCGGTGGTGCGCCGCCCTGGCCGGAGATTTCGAGATGTTCCGACCGACTTTACCGGTCGGCGGTCGGGTTGAATGGTGATCAAAAGGATCCGGTCGCCATCTTCAGACGGTACAAGGTCCAGACGCAGCATGTGGAGGGCTTCAATGGAGAAAATCTGCCAAAGTTGTTAGTAACTTTCCGATGCCATTCTCCACGGATTTTCGTCAATGTCAGGTAGATGCTCCAGTAAATATACTATGTTCATGAGTCGTCGCTCAACTACGAGGGTAGTTGAATCAATCCACGAGGCAGTTCAGCAAGTCTGCGAGATTGATGTCTTGAAGTTGGATGTTGCAAGTGATCAAAGGGAGACAGACGCAGGAGCGCGTGGGGAAACGCGCCAAAAGGCGCTAAAAATGCCGTAACGTCGTCCCAAATGTTACACACCATTTTACCCCTCCAAAGCTTCACTTCACCCCTCCAACCTAATTTGAGCCTCAATCGTCCTAACTCAACCACCAATCCAACTCACACACCATGCAACCCTGGGACCGGTGATACCTTTTAGTAAACACCCAATGGGCCGTCTTATACGCCTTCTCTCATCGCCGCTCATCTCCTCATCACCCATCAAACCCCTCACCCGCCGCTCGCTCACCACCATGTCGGCCTCACGAACATACCAAGACGCCCTCGACCACCTCAACACCCTCATCCCAAACCTCAAAGTCCACGCCCTCTTCAACGCCCCCAAAGACAAAGATGCCTCCTCCCCCTCAAAACCGCCCGCCGACCCCAACGCCCTCGCAATCCCCGAGATGCGCGCCTGGCTCCTCCGCGCCAACCTCCCCCCGTCAACCCTCTCCCGCCTCTCCTACATCCACATCGCCGGCACCAAGGGCAAAGGCACCGTGACAACCCTCACCTCCTCCGCCCTCCTCGCCTCCTTGCCCCCATCCACAAAGATCGGCACCTACACCTCCCCGCACCTCCTCCACCCCCGCGAGCGCATCTCCATCAACGGCCTCCCCGTCCCCCAGCCCCTCTTCGCGCACCACTTCTTCGCCCTCTGGGACACCCTCTCCGCCGCCCCCGCCGACCCATCCTTGAACATCGACGCCGGCGCCAAGCCATTCTACTTCCGCTACCTCACCCTCCTCGCCCTGCGCATCTTCCTCGCCGAGGGCGTCTCTACCGCCGTCGTCGAGTGCGGCATCGGCGGCGAGTACGACGCCACCAACATCCTGCCCCCCGAAGCCGTCACGGCGTCTGTGATCACGCAGCTCGGCATCGACCACGTCGCCATGCTCGGTTCGACCGCGGAGCAGATCGCCTGGCACAAGGCCGGTATCATGAAATCCGGCGTCGCCACCTTCACCCGCGCCCTCGACGCCCAGCCGGGCGTCATGGCCGTCCTCCGCGACCGCGCGGCCTCCATCGGCGCAACGCTAGTCGAGGTCCCCGACACGGAGGTGTCTTCCTGGTCTGGTGTGCCTGACGCAAAGATCCCCGGCGGCGAGTTCCAGAAGAGGAATCAGGCCCTCGCGGCTCTAGCAGCACGGCACCACCTCCGCGTCCTTGAGTCCAAGAACACCGCCATCGCCCCAGACACCTCCCTCACAAACCTCCCCGAGGGCGTCACCACAGGCCTACGAAACGCAACCCTCCGCGGGCGCCACGAAATCATCCCCAAAGGGCGCGTCTCATACCACCTCGACGGCGCGCACAACGCCGACTCCCTCGCGCAAGTAGCCGCCTGGATCGCCCCGCTCATCACACCCCCGAACACGCCCTTCGTCCTCGTCTTCAACCAGCAAGAGCGCGACGCCGCGGAGCTGCTGCTGGGCCTGCTGGCAGAGATAAAGGCGTGCGGCGTGGATTTGGAGGCGAAGCTCACGCACGCGATCTTCACGCGAAACGACAAGGTCAGACTTGAGGACGCGGATGTGGGTGTGCAGGAGAGATGTGCCGAGGCGCTGCGGGCGGCGTATCCGACCACGAAGACGACGGTATGCGCGGATCTGGGCGAGATGACGGCCGCCGTGGACGAGATCGCATCCGCTCATAAGGAAGCGACGAAGGTCCTCGTGACGGGGAGCATGTACCTTGTCGGCAACTTGATAGGTTTCCTGGAGCCAGAGAGCCAGTTTTGATTAATCTGCACCTCCTTGAAAAGTAATCTAGAGTTGAATCCGCGAGGAATGATATATAGATCCCCTCCCTCCCTTTTCTTAGCCCGGTTATCCCATCTAAAATTCGCTGTAATGTTGAACCCCGAAACCCCCACGTAAACGCCTGTTCATACGGACATGATGTATGATGTACTCAAAGAGCATCCGCCCCTTCGAGAATCTGCAGCGCGCCGCCGACGAGGTGCAGACTGCCCGTGACGAAGGCCTGCACGCTCTCTCCCTCCCCGTTGCTCTCCGCCAAGCCGCGGACGTAGTCCAGGGCCTCCTCGATGGTCGGGATGACGCGCACGTCAGCCTGCGGATCCAGCTCCCTCCACCGCTCCGCGAACTGCTTCTGCACCGTCATGGCCTCGATAGCCTTATTATCGTACTGGTGATTCACGAAATCTGTCCAGCGTCAGCAAAGCTTCCCATCCGACAGAACGTCAAACTCACCTCGCTTGTACCCCGTCTCCTTGTACGTCACATTCGTACAGAACACAACCCCATCAAACCCCCTCCCATCCCTCTTCACAGCCTCATAAAGCCCATCCAGAAAGTCGATCGCCTCCGTCCGGCCCTGCTGGTTAAACACCAACACCCGCCTCCCCCTCCGCGCCTCCGTCTCCCCGGCGAACCACCGCCCCGCCATCTTCAGACTGTCCGTCGTATGCGCCCCGTCAACAAACCACACCACGCTCCCCTCATCCTTCACCTCGCACCGGCCCCTCCACACAACGTCCTCCAGCCCCTTCACAAACGCCTCCGGCAACCTCGCGGGGTCAGGCTTAAAGCCCTCCTCCAGCCTCTCCAGCACGCTCTCCGCAAGCCGCACCGCCAAACTCGCATTCCTCCGCTGAAACTCCTTATCCGGCCGTATCCTCACATCCTTCATCCTCTCATCCACCTTCACAACCTCCAACTTCACCCCCTTCTCCGCTGCCCTCGCCTCCAGCACATCCTGCGCCTCGTCCACCTGCTCAACCGTAAACGCCCTACTCCCCGTCTTCATGATCCCCGCCTTATGCCACGCAATCCTGCCCACCGTATCCCCCAGCGCAAACACATGATCGATCCCCAACGTCGTAATCCCCGTCGCCACGGGACGTCCCACCAAATTCGTCGCGTCATACTCCCCGCCAATCCCCGTCTCCAGAATCGCGCAGTCCACCCCCTCCTCAATAAACGCGTGGAAGCTCACCAGCGTCAGGTAGCGCGAGTAAATCGGCCGCGTGCCGAGCGCCACGCCCTCCGCGTCCGCCGTGCTGCTGCCCAGCCGGTCCCACACCTCAAAGAAGTACTTGGCGAAGAGGGCCTCCGAAATGGGCGCGCCGTTGATCCGGATGCGCTCGCGCACGGCGATGAGATGCGGCGAGATGAGCAGGCCGACCTTGCGCGGGACGGAGGACGGGGAAAGGGCGCGGTGCGAGGCGAGGATGGAGTCGGTGAAGGCGCAGGTGCTGCCTTTGCCTTTTGTGCCGGCGACGTGGATTACGTTTAGCTTGTCGAGGTCTGCGGTCTGTGGTGGGTCCTGTCAGCTCGCCGTTTGCGATCTGGTAATGGAATGAGAGGAATACGCACCGTATACCCGATCCGCGCGAGGTACGCCCTCATCTCCCTGACGGAGGCTTCGTCAGGCCGCACGCCCGCTTTGCGCCGCGCCTCGATGACGGCGAAGGGCGTCTGCAGCGTGTTCAATGCGTCAACGGCATCCTGGAAATCAATCAGCTCATTCTGTCCCAACATCCTCACCACATCGCTCCGAATCCCTCTGCATATGTCCTCCTCCATCGCGGGGTATTCCCCTCTCCCCGACCTCGGAGCCCAACCGCGCAAAAACTCACATTATACGTCCGTCCCGCCATATTCCTAACAGCACCCCTCGTGCTCGCGAAAAGTCCAGTTATAGGTTTCCAGTTCCCGCTGGTGAACGTCGTCGTTGTCCAGGCGAGGCGCACGATGCGACGAGGGACATGATGCATGTTCGGCTCCCGTCTGGAGGGGCAGCAACACTAGGTAAGCTCTCAAATGCCGTTGGTGGGGGTTTTGGACCTGTTGCCCCACTTCCCGCGCTCCCTTGGAGCTGGGACTGGAAGCTTGCCAGGGAAAAAGGTACTTATATACAAACTTGTGAAAAAAGTCAATGCTCGGCGTTACTTCCGATCACCGGCTGCTGGACCGAGTTATCGATAGACTCGGTTTTTTCATGATTCAAATAATGCAGTTCCGTCAAGTGGGCGTGTTAGCATCTTATGAATGACTCTGTGATGCTTTCTCTTGTAATCAAATAGGCTTAAGGCTAGGATGAGATACTCGTACATCACAATACTACAGAGTACAGCTGATAGAATACACTGCCTTCATTCAAGTCTATGGCTATGTCTTACACAGACCACAGGTCTAGGCTCTCTAAGTCTCCTCACGAGCCAACCGCGTCACAAAAGAAAAAGTGTTTGTGTGTCCCGTCCATTATTCTACCTTGAGGCTCTGCAGACGCGCCTCTGTCGCAATGACCTGTCGAATTGTTAGTTGGTGTCAATGTCGTAGCTGAAAAGTAAAAACTTACATCAAGTGCCTGCTGGACCTCCAGCGTCTTCCTCACCTCGCCAAGCCAGTCTCTGCTCAGCGTCTTCGCCCAGCCCTGCAGGCCGTTCATCTCACGGGCCGCGGCGTCCAGGTTACCCTCCTCCAACAATGTCTGCGTGCGCGTCAGGATGCTCTCGACGTCGTTGCCGTCGGCCAGACCCTGCTTCTTGAACATGACCTTGCTGAGAAGGTAGCTCGACGCGTGACTGGCAACGCCAGCCTCGTCGGGCAGCAGCGAGGCCTTGCGGACCTCGCTGGCGACTATGCGGAATCTGTCAATCAGCTGGGCGGCGTTGGCGAGGCCGCGCTGGTAGGCGGAGGGGTTAATGGAGGCAATAGCGGCGTTGACAACCGGGTCGTCGGCCGCAATCTCCTTCAGGGCGACGAGCTCGCGGGTGAAGGGACGGGGCGAGGTGGCGTTCTCCAGGGTGGCGCGGACGGCGTCGACGGCGACGTGCAGCTGCTGGGTGCGCAGGTTGGTGTCAATGACCTCATTCCATCCGGTGGTGAGCTTCTCGAGGTCGGCGACGGCGTCGGACAGCTTCTCAAGCTTGCCCAGGCGACCCTCGCGCTCCGACTCGACGTGCTTCTCGACCTCAGTGACGAACTCCTTCTTCAGGGCCAGAGCCTGCTCGAGGAGCTGGTTGTTGAGGCGCTCCTCGTTGAGCTGCCTCTCGCGCTCCAACAGGAGCTTGGCGCGCGCATCGTAGCTCTCCTTGACCTTCTTCATCTCGTCCTCAAACTCCTTCCTCCACGCGCCCTCCTGGGCGACCATGGCGCCCTCGACGCGGGCAATCAGGTCGTTGGCGGCCTTGTCAAAGTCGGCAACCTTGGCCTGGACCTCGGCAGCAGCCTTCTCCTCGACGGAGCTCTTGATAGCCTTGATCTTGCTTCCAACCTTGCTCAGCTCGTTCTTGGCCTTGGTGATGGTGGGGGAGTAGCGGCCGTGAGCCTTGTCGGCGTTGATGACGGTGATGATGTCGTTGAGCATGCGGACAAGGTCCTGGACAACCGGCTCAGTCGCGTCCTCAATCTTGATAGCGTCGATGGGCGGGATCGGGGGGAAGCGGGAAGGCTCGTTGACCTCGGGGGGCTTGAAGTCGTTCTCCTCCTGCTTCGGCGCGACAACCTTGGCCTCGACAGGCGCAGGCTTGGGCTCGGGGGCCTTCTTCTTCTTCTCGACGGGCTTAGGCTTCTCCTTGACAGCGGCGACCTTGGCAGCCTGGGCCTTGTCAACAGCACTAGACTGACGGCCAGCAGGCTCACCGTTGTCGGCTACCCTCCAGGATGCGCCGCTCTGGGCGGGGACCGCGACTTGGCTGCCAGTATCTCTCGACTTGATCTTGTTGGAGATGTTGGGGAATCGCTTGCGGAAGTCCATCTCCTCAAAGTAGAGAACCGCCTGCTCTCCGAAGGGAACATACTCGGTGAAGAAGTCGTGGAAGCTGTCGTTGACGCGGGAGTACCAGACACCACCACCAAAACCGATAGCACCGAGCACAGCGAGGGTGAGCACGAGGTTCCTCAGTCTGCGGAAGAAGCCCTTCTTCTTCGGGGCGGCGGCGGCGGGTGTCTGAGGGGGAGGCGCGACGGCCTCGGTGGCAGGGGTCGGGGGCGTGAGAGGGACCTCAGTCTTGGGGATCGTGGCCTCGGCGGCGGCGAGCTCGGGAGCGGCGCTCTTCTCAGCGGTGATGGTCTCTGATGCGGGCAGAACTGCAGGCTTGGTCGGGTCGGGCTTCTTGTCGTCGGCAAAATGCCTCCGGCGGGCGGCGGCGGCCTGCCATTGGCGGCCAATGACGGCCGCGGCAGGCCTGTGGCCGAGCACCCTCACGGATCGAATCGACGTTCGCAACATGAGGGGATGCAATGGGCCGACAAGGCGGGTTTGGGAGGGGGATGATGTCGAGGGAGTTGTGGTGGAGGATGTGATGGAATCCAGGCACAAAAAAGCTCAGGGAAAAGTTCGGCTAAAACTGGGAGCTGCCAGCCGCGCTGCGCTATCCGCTGCCCGACGGCAGGAACCGGGATGAACAGTGGCTCACGTCACTGCACTGCACACGCGAGCGAGCGACGAGCTCCAGATTTTCAAGACAAAAAAAATCAGAAAAACATTGATTTTGGTCTCTATGCGCCCTGGATTGGGGTTTTCAGCTCCGTACACGTTTCAAGCTGTTTGTTATCTCTGTACGAAATCCAGAAATACCTCACGACGTCACCCGATCCTCGCCCAGCACAGAAGTCACATCTGCCATCCAATCTGTTCTATTTGACGTGGCAGCACGCCTCACAAACATCATTCATAAAGCGCACACCCATGAATTGAACCATCCGTAAACAGTTGCCTCTATTGCATACTGTACATCAGAAAAATGCTGCAGGATGCTTCCCCCCATAGCAAAAAGTGAATCCGTTCCCGTACACCGTCTTAATCCAGGTCTGTCCCTACACCCGAGTTGCCACAACCGAATGACCAGCGCAATGAAGACACGAAATGTAAATCACACTCTCGAAAAACGTACTGTTGATATTAAAAAGCTGGGCCTGGCATACCCTATCTCGGCGTAGGGTGCAAGACAACGCTGTCCGACCTCAACCAGCCAAAACGCCGTCATATACGTGCATGTTTGTGGGTGGTGTTTGGCCGCTGGGTCGCCTGGGGCAGTCTGTCGGCAGGAATCTGCCTGAAACCGATAAAAATACCCTTCTCTCTCCGGTCCTCTGGCTCGTCTGGTATGTGATATCCTTTGCGTCGTCTTCATCTAGCAGCTGCAGGGCCCGCTGACGTTGCTGCCGGGGGTCTCGGGTTGGAGGCTGACGCCCTGTCGCTGTCCTGGCCGAGCATGCCTAGGGCCGGCCTGGTCGAGCGGCAACTTCTTGGCAATGGCCGTGAAAAGATCCTTGACGTTCTCGGCCGTCTTCGCGGACGTCTCGAAGAAGAGGAGTCCGGCCTCGCGCGCGTAGGCCTCGGCGTCTGCTGTGGAGACTGCTCGCTTATCGGGCTGCTCGTTGACCAAATCCAGCTTGTTTCCGGCGAGGGCGATGATGATGTTCTCGTTCGCTTGTCTCTGCAGCTCCTTGACCCACGCCTTTGCCTTGTCCAACGAAGCCTGCATCTGTTAGCCTCCGGTTTCCGGCTGTTGCATGCCATTTGACGTACAGATTGAGTGATATCGTAAACAACAACGGCGCAGTTGGCGTTGCGGTAGTACATAGGGGCGAGGGACTTGTAGCGCTCTTGGCCGGCGGTATCCCAGATCTCGAACTTGACCGTGGTGTTTTCGTCGAGGGAGATGGTCTGCGTCAAGAAAGCAGCACCGATAGTAGATTCGCGGTAAGAGTCAAATTGGTCCTATGGAGGCGGACGTTAGCGGGATGCTTTCTGAAGATATCGACGTCGGGTATCAACAACATACCTTGACGAATCGCAGGACGATGGAACTCTGGGGGGACACGTTAGCATGATGGGCAGCAATTCCCTGGGTTCCGAAGAGGTACCTTTCCAACAGCGGACTCGCCTGCATCATCACAGTTAGCCCAGCGATTCAAAAGAAGGTATCGATGGAGATGGAATACCTAGCAAGACCAGCTTGAACTGCGCAAAGCGCGTGTTCATACCGCGAGCGCCGGGAGCACCAGGACCTCGGGCAGACATTTTGAGCGATGTGAAGGTTTGGATGGGAGAGGTGGGCGGCTGCAGAAAGCTTCAAGGTGGATGGACCTCGCAGACGGATAGGATGCACTGGGGGCCGATCTCTGGAATGTCGCCGGACGGGGTCGCTGGCGGAGCGGACGTTTGTCGAAACGGAAATGGGGGAAATGGGCGGTGTCAGTCGGGGGGCACGATCGATCAAAGCAGCGTCGGTCGCAAAGCAACGGTGGTATCGTGGATCGAAATGGTGATTGCGCGGCGTGGGGTGGTGGATGAGGCGAGAGGTGGGAGACAGAGAGGTAGGTTGGCGTAGTAGGTAAGGCAGGCAGTCAGAAGGAGTCGATGGCAAGTAAATCGGGTCCTGGAATAATGTGACTGCCTTGGGGGGTGGTGAAGCTCGATGATGAATGGCTGGGCGGGCACGTTGCACACGTCAGGCTCTTGGGACACTGGGACACTGGCTGCACTGCGAACGAAATGGGGGTCCCTCTCTGTCTGGAGGCAATCGAATGGAACTGGCACTGACGCCGACACTGGGCTGGGCACCGGGCACCGGGCACTTCCAGCAGAGCAGAGGAAGCGACGGCGCAGTGCTGTCAGGTGCAGCTCTCAAGGCGGACGGGGCCTCCAGTGACCCCGATAGCCCAAGTCCCCTTGCTTGCCCGGTCCGTTATGATGACCTTACTGCCGCAGGTATCTTGCTGCAGAAGATTGGTTGAGGGTACTTCGGTTGGAAGCTCAGAGCACCTCTTGCAGCACGTTTTACCTCAGGCAGCTTAGCGTCCTGCTGGTGGCAGACGGCGTTGATTTATTACCTCAGCTGTCCGCGGCCTCCTTGCTGAGCTCTCCAGTCTTCCGGTGTACCGTCCTGGAGCTCTGCTGGAGGTGAACGTGGTCAAGGTCCAATGCCCCTTCACTTTCCACGCCGCCCACATCATCGCCCATCAGGTACCAATCTTCAGGTACGTACCACGTGCAAGTGCAGAGCCGACCCAGTGACATGAAGAGGTACGTTATGTAAGCCATGTGATGCCGAGTCTATTGTGCGTTTTCATTGGCTCAGAGCTTCGTTTCTATGGTCCGTGCCCCTCTTTCACAAGCCGGACTTCCAGGAGGTACGTACCTACTCGAACAGTGGTATCGCAGGCAGTCCACTGTCAGTGCAGCAGCACCCTTGAAGCTGGAACTCGACTGAGGTGCAGCAGCAGTCCACTGTCCCTCCCCGGCGGCTCCCCCCTTCCACCCGCCAAGGGAGCTCTCTCGCCTCCTAGCCGTGGAGGGTCCTGCATGGTATGAGGTAAGGAGGTAGGGACCTGCCTGCGTAAGGGAACTGCGCCTGCAAAGTGACGACAGCCACTCCTCGCCAGCCAACCAAAGCCTCAAGCTCCAGCTGTCCTCAAGGCTCGCGGCTCTGCATTCTTGCTCTCTTTTTTGCGATCGCCGACAACGCCAACGCCCACCTTCGTTGACCGATCCTACGGGCATCAAGACTCCCAACTTTCTAATCCTTTTGCTCGCTCCTTTCTCTCCCTCTTGCTTCACCACCCTCTTCTACTCTCCTCTTCTTCTCGAGTCTACCCGTTGCCGTCGAAACCATGGCACCCACTCTCCCCTACCGCGACATCAACGTCAAAGTCGCCCCCGATTCCTACATCTTCACTTCGCCCTCCTCCCCCGATGCTCCGGCTTTGGTCATCGACCGTCCCACCGGCGACTTGCGCCTCGGCGATGCAGGCCTGGGCAAGAGAGTCTCCCGAGTCTCGAGCATTGCTGGTATTCTGGGCATCATCCAGCTTAGACTCGGTATGCCTGTAGCCACCCAAGCTCCCCAACGAACACTGCACTGACTCGACGATTGCGACAGACAAGTATGTCATTGTAATCACAAAGGCCCAGCCCATGGGCCGCCTCAAGGGCCACATGGTCTACAAGGTCATCACCACCGAGATCCTGCCCATGCGCGAGCGCCAGATCCGCGATCCCGACGAGGACACCTTGATCGGCCTGCTCGATACCTTCATGAAGAACGGCCCCATGTACTTCTCCTACTCCATCGACCTCACAAACTCCTTCCAGCGCCAGGCCTCTGCCGACACCTCTCTCCCCTTGTGGCAGCGCGCCGACGATCGCTTCTTCTTCAACCGCTTCCTCCAGTCCGACCTGATCGACTTCCGCACTCGCGGCGCCAGAGGTCAAGCAGGGCCCCAGGCCGACGCCGACCCCTTCATCCTCCCCGTCATTTTCGGCATGCTCGAGATCAAGCCTACGACCTTCAAGGGAACGCCAGTCACCGTCACCCTCATCTCCCGCAGATCGAGACATCGCGGCGGAACCAGATACTTCACCCGAGGTGTCGACGACGAAGGCCATGCCGCCAACTATAACGAGACCGAGCAGATCACCATCTTCAATGATTCGGGCAGCGGTATGGGAGGTTTTGCTGGCAGCGCCGATATGCAGAGTGGCAAGTACGGCGCCAGCGGCCAGGATACGCAAATAATGTCCTATGTCCAGACTCGCGGCAGTGTCCCCACCTACTGGGCCGAGATCAACAGCTTGCGCTACGTTCCGAAACTGCAGGTCCGCGGCATCGACAGCGCCCTCCCTGCGGCCAAGGCGCACTTTGAGGAGCAGATCCGCCTGTACGGCGACAACTACCTTATCAACCTGGTCAACCAGAAGGGCCGCGAGCAACGTGTGAAGAACTCATACGAACAGATGGTCGAGAAGCTCATCTCAACCCCTAAGGAGCGCACTGAAGGCGACAGCCACACCAACGAAAAGTTCACGACGATCCAGCCTGAGAAGCGCGCCGTTGAGTTCGATCGTCTTCACTACATCTACTTCGACTACCACCACGAGACCAAGGGCATGAAGATGCACCGTGCCTATGCTCTCATTGAGAAGCTCAAGGAGGCACTTGATGTCCAGGGCTACTTCCGCGCTGTCGACATGCCCGGTGCCAACGATGGCCGTCTCGAGCCCCGCAGCTACCAGACCAGCGTCATGCGCACCAACTGCATGGACTGCCTCGACCGCACCAACGTCGTTCAGTCCATGTTCGCCCGCCACATGCTTGACCGCATCTTTGAGGAGATGGGCCTCATGAGCCGTGGCTCCTCATTCCGCGATGAGGACCCGGCTTTCGAGCACATGTTCCGCAACCTCTGGGCCGACAACGCCGATGTCGTTTCGAACTCCTACTCTGGCACTGGTGCCATGAAGACAGACGTCACTCGTACTGGCGTCCGCACAAAGATGGGTGCTCTTCAGGATGCCCGTATCGGTGTCACCCGCTACTTCAAGAACAACTTCCTCGACGGCCCCCGTCAAGATTCGTTTGATCTCTTCCTCGGGGTCTACTTGCCAGGCACCGCCAACATCGGCAGCTCCCTCATCTTCGCTGACCGCCGCCCCATTCTCATCCAATCCGTACCCTACCTCCTCGCCTTCAGTCTCTTCCTCATCTTCGTTGGTCTTTTTACCAAGACCGAAGCTACCGTCACCATGCGCATCTTCATCTTCTTTTGGCTAGCTGTTGCTGCTTGGTGTTCAAGCTTCATCTTTGGTCACGGCATGCTCTATGTAAGTCCCCTCCTTTCGAAGACTTTGGCCAATCACTTACACTGCCTAGGTAAACTGGCCCAAGCTGAACCCCAGGCCCTGGGCCTTTGAGGGCTACAACGAGCACATGTCGAAGGCCCGCAAGGACTCAGTCCTGGGATCCTTTGTTGCCCGTCATGAGCGTGGCCTCAGCACGGCAAGATACTCTAACGCTGAGGAGGGTAAGAAGAGGATTGAGTAGACTCTTCTGCATAATCGTCTTATTAGCTTCACGTGCAAAAGTCGCTTCACACGCCTTTTTTAATTTGCTCATTGTGCTGGATCATAACCAGCACAGATATACCGCCTAGGCCATTTTGGGAGGGCAGGCTTGATATCCCCTTTGTCATGGGTTCTTGAGGAATACTTTAGCAGGGAGTTTAGAGGCATTGGCATAGACTAGATGTCTTTGTGAAAGAATGTGCCCTGCTAGAACTGAATAATACAACTACTTTCTTGTTCTGGTATCTGGTTCATTTGTGTGACGCAACAGTTATGAGAGGGGTGGCCTCTCTGAACCAATCTTGGCGTTCATAGTGCGCTTCATTCTGGGTCGATGCACATAAAGAGCAGTGTGAGAGTCAATGAAACGAAACATGCAAGGTGCCTGTGGCTACTGGATTACGTTTGTTCGAATACACCAAAAAAACCGAGGTAGGATGCTGGATGACAGCGGAAATGAGCAGTGGCTCAACTGGGATAGTTGAGAACCTTCTGCTGACTTCAAGGGCCAGGTATGCTGTGCTTTTTGCTTGACTCCCCGACGACGTTTTCTGACGTCATTGTCTGTCCATGCCCGCAGGAGTTCCTAATCTCAACTGGATCTGAGAGGCTAGTGTTGTGGCTTAATGGGTTGATTACATTAGTAATGGGGACGGGCGAAGGCTATGAGGAACGGAGATGGGGTTCTGGATTGGAGATGCCAGTCGCGGATACGGGATTTCTGAGTACGAATTCGTTTTTCAGATATCTTCAAAGTTTCAAAGACCATAAGAAGAGACAATGCAATTGTTGTAGAAATCTTTCTCGCTGCTCCAGATGTGCTCTTATAAATAGAAGCCCGATGGCGTCTGCCTTCTTCTGAGGAATCCGCGGAGGCACACTCGGTCGGGGGCACGTAGTCTGGCTTAGAGAGACGGCAACGAATCACGATTTCTTCGGGCTCAGTTCATATTTGGACGCTCAAATATTAAAAGACATCTTACTATGGAGTTTTGTGGGCGAGTAATCGCACTCTGTTGACGTTAGGTGACACTACATCTCCGGGGCTTAAATATTGGAGTGACTGAGTTCACCGGGCCTCAACACCGGAGAGGAGCTAGATACGAGTAGAAAGTTGATATCAAGGGCGCATGACGTCTGGCTGAATACGAATTTTTTACTCGGGCGATGGAGAAGCCGGACAACCGAAGGCTACCGAGGGAGAGAAACGCCACGCGCATTCAATGTGTAAACGTGAAATCTAGCATGGCTGGGGCTACGTATATTATGGAATTATTGCCCGTGTCAAGTCACAGACAAATAATGCTTTCGATCATAATTGGTTGCTTTAGCTCTTATTTTCTTCTCTTTTGGTATGAAATCATAGGCTTGTACTGTTTGGGGAGCCGTTACTGAGCACTAGTCAATGTTGAGTTATGAGGCGCGTCGTTGAGGCATTCATTATGCACGAAGATGCACTTGAACTGCCTTTGAGGCTACTTATTTGGACGCACACGTATCAAAGGTCTCTTCTCTGATCAATCAGATGTTCACCGCGTGGAGAGTTGCCATGACATCTACGGTGCCAGTGTTCTGGGAGCCCTCTTCCTACCAGCCGTCATTGTCGCTGAGACCCTGGCACTCGCCCGAAGCAATTTTGTACTTTGGGCGTTCTTGACTTCGGCGCCGCCGCCTGTCATTTTCCCTCCGAGTCTCCCAAGTATTCCGCCTCAATGTGTGATAGCATTTCTGACATCCGTCGCTAGTTGTTGATATGTGGCAACGTTGATGAGAATTTTGACAGCGGGCTTCGGGATCTCAGACTTATTGACATTTGATCAAAGCCAGATTTCTTATTTCGGACAGAGAAAACTTTTCTGGGTCACTATACAATGTTTATATAGCATGAATCAGGATTAGGTATGAGATAGGAGTTAGAAAACACAGTCAGAACCAGTTGTTCGGGGCACGAGGCATTGCGACCATTGTTGCGACAACGAAACTCCTTGTTTGTGCTGAAATTGTCCAGGTTTCGTGCTTTATAAACTAAAACGTGTTCACTCACTTACGGTGTTTCTGACCATCGGCAATGTTTGCGTATCAGCTACGGTAGTTAGTGGCGAAAGGACAGGGGGAATGCTTAAGTCATGAGTGACATGGCGTATCCCTAAGTGTGTTGTCGCGGAAATCTAGTATGAATCCGAGCTGAAGGCTTGCGATTCAACTGAATACAACCATTCGAACAAATAATAGGAGAGAAAGACAGTAGAGATACTAAAGTGGAAGCTGCCGTCGCAAGATTGGAGCGGAGGACCTCGGGTGTCGCAAAACCTACGGCAAGCCATTGTTCCTCTTGAGCACTACCGTGTTAACAAGCTTCTAGTTCTCATCGCTCAATCTCGTCGTTCAAATGAGACAATCAAGGAGGGAGCTGTCTTATTTAAAGGTTGTACTGGTACACAGATCCCTCCCAAGGGCGTATGGCCTGGCGTCGATGCAAATTTAACCTGTTGTCCGGAAACACCAGTCTTCTAACAAACGGTCACTCTACCCTCTATCTAGGAACACATGTTTATGGCAAGATCAAGCCATGCGATATTTTTAGGGATAGCCGGGGAAACTCGAGGCTTGGGAAAATTTTGCAACTGCTACGATTTAGGCATCCTTCAGGCACTCTGTTGAGCAACTTACATTGATCTTCGGGGTCTAGTGTCTCAGACATGAGCCATACCTTGAGCAGTGATTCGTCGCGGCTCAGCCCTGCAATTGATGCCCATTCCCCAGCTTCCTTCAGCCCTGGAAAGCGCCGATAGATTGGAGATATTAGCAGATCTGGACCCTGACTTGACGATTAAAACTGTACGCCAAGCATACCAAGTCGAGACATCAACAGCAACATCAGATAGCGTGTTGAGCCCCCGCCTTTGCCTTTATCATGTGTGACCACCCGTGATCCTTTTCAAAGATGCCGAGTCGTGCTTGGATCGAAGCGGACTTTCGTTCATTTGCGCCAGTCGTTTTGTCAAAGCTGCAGATATCGCCGACCTTGAGTAATCGCGTTTAATCCCCAACTCGTTCCGAAACATGCGCGGATCAACACTCCTCTCCCTTGCGGCGCTTCTCACCGGCATAATTGCCATCACCAGCACAACCGTCCTTACGCCAGTGGAACAATCACCGTACTACTATCTGGGATGCTATCCTTACACTGCCGAAACCGCCATCGGGGCATACGACATACCGAACATCGCCACGGGCTACAATAATGGTAACCCAGTCGACTGCCAAATCGGCTGTGATCAGCAATTTCATGCGCCTTACGTCTTCATGTACGGCACATACTGCTACTGCCAGGTCCGCGAGTTCGAGTTCGACATCCACCAGCCGGGTGGCGCTCCGGTCGACAATTCCTTCTGCACCACGCCGTGCTTCGTGGACCCCAACGCCCCGTGTGGCACATTGTCCAATACGGATGCTGGGAGGTATGTCACGGTGTACGGGAAGTACGGTCCCAGAGCATCCTTCAGCCCACGCGTGTCGTCGACTAGCAGCACACGGCCCTCGGTGACCACGTTGTCGAGCATCAGCACATTGGCCTCATCGTCAACATTACCGATACCTCAAAGCAGGTCTCTGGTCCCGGTACCTCGGCCTCCATACTCATACCTCGGGTGCTACTCCTTTGTGAGCGTCCAGTCGGGTGCAATTTGGCAGTTTCAAAGCACTGCAGTCGGTGATCCGGTAGCGTGCCAGGCTGCGTGCGATGCTGCCGGGTCGCCGTTCCTGATGATGCTATTTGACTCGTGTTATTGCCAGCCTTTGAGTGCTGGCATCAACGCACCACCAGGTCTTCCTGCAGCTGATTCAGAGTGCAGCATTGCCTGCCGCAATAGCCCTGGCTCTCCCTGCGGTGGCTCAGCCTCGGGGCTGTTCTACACCGTGTACGGTGGTAGACAGCCAGGTGTCTCGTCGTCAAATACACTGCCCTCCACGGCATCGCGACGCACCTCTACCAGGACTTCAATGTCATCTGCGTCGCCTTCGGCATCTTTGTTCCCAGACCCCTTGCCTCCATACAACTACGTTGGATGCTATTACATGCTAAGTATTTATAACACGGACGTGTTCACGTTGCAAGGCGACATCCTCGGCAACCCAGCTGCGTGTCAAGCAAGATGCTTGGATCGTTTGCGATCTCACTTTGTCACTTTGGTGGGAACAGTATGTTACTGTGGAAATCCCCAATATCTCCGCATAAACAACCCTCCGATCGACGACTCTTTCTGCGCTGGGCCCTGCCTGAATAATCCCGCTTCCCCTTGCGGCCGAAGAAACTTCGAGGATAATACTTTCTATTCTGTTTTGTACGGAGATTATCTCCCGGAAGGGTCTTTGGCAAGTACATCAGCATCGGCGCTATCCTCGACTGGTGTCTCTACGCGAGGACCTATCATGTTCATCCCAGGCCCAGTCCCGACATCATTGATAGCACCTGGGAGCTTGAGCATCTCTACAACATCGAGGTCTTCGACAGGCTCTTTACCTGTCCAAAGCCCGGCCATTTCGAGAACCTCTGCCTCTTCTACGAGCCCAATCAGCATAGTTCTGGTTTCGAGGTCGTCAACGTCTACATCCACCATAACAGTGAGGTCCTCAACGTCCTCATCCACAAGAACAACTGCCAACACCTTACCGTCTTCTGTGAGCCCGTACGCTTACGTCGGCTGCTATGACAACGACCTTCAGTATCAAGGCCGTTACGTAGGAGTCAACTCTGCTGGTGGCGATCCAGCTGCATGTCAAGCCGCCTGCGCCCGGCTAGCAGCGCCATTCTTGCTGATGTTTTCGATTTCCTGTCTCTGCCAGACGGGTGGTGTTATGGCCCCGCCACGATCCCTCCTTGTCGATGAAAGCCTCTGCACGATCGTGTGCGAAGGGAATCGCACCGCCCGTTGCGGCGGACGCAATGCTGGTACAAAGTTCTCAGTTTATGGATACCCAGTTGTGCAGGTTTTGCCAGGGTCATCCATCTCAAGCACTTCAACTGCTCGGTTGGCTACGTCTTTGACCATTCGGTTGACTACGTCTTCGACAAGTATTGCAGGCCTCTCGGTGCCCCGAACCACAACGACACCCAGTAACATACCTGCTGGGTCCTCTTCGTCGCGACTCACAAATTCGTCGTCTACAGTCTCAACCCCGAGAGCAGCACCAATCGTCATACCGGGCATCAATGACCAGAGCACTTCTCGAAGCCTACCGCCGAACCTAGCTACCCCAGCAACGTCAGCCATACCAAGTTCTTCGCTCAGGTCGTCAACCACGTCAACTTCTTCAACCAAGCCATCAATGCTACCAGCCGCGAGCTCTAGCAGTCCCTCGAGGACGACACCTACGACGACACGATCCACGACAAGCTTGTCGTCTTCATACAGGCCAACTCTTGCGTCGACGGGGGGGCTGGTCGGGATTCCGGTCGTTCTTTCGATCTTACCGCCTGTTCCTGTACCTCCCAATCCGACTCGGGCGATGAGCGCCTGATTCTAGTGGCTTTTGGAAGTTGAAAATCTTGCAATGCGAAATGTCTTCAATTACCACATAATGGTTCCGCAAAAGAAAGTGCGAAAACCTCGCTGGAATCTGGTTCACGTAGAATAAGGAGCTCACCTGTACTGTAGAAGAAGAGGGAATCTGTTTGCTATTTGAGACGATCCCCAGTCTGTGAAGCCTGAAGGCGGTCAGTGGGTCTTTCCGCCCCTTAGGAGGCAATATTTTGGAATGGAATGTTCGTAGATTACCGTGTACCGGATTCGGCCCACGAACCGAACCCTCGGGCCGCGGCGAATGCAGGCTGCAACTACTGGAGTGGAGGGAGGCATTTGGAAAAACCGGTATTAGACTGCCAAGGCTGCTCACGTATAATGGTGATAATTTAACAGTTCTGGTTCAGCTGGTCTTAAACTCGTGGCGCTGTTGGTTTTTGACGTTTTTTGTCGATTCCCGATTCTCAACCTGGCGAACTCGGAATGCGACGTGGAGATTATGTCGTGAGAAGAAGCTCGTTCATCTAGAGCTAGAACTTGAGATCCTCAAGGAGAAGTAGGGGACGCAGCCCCCCAACTTATTTCAATTGTGCCTTCATCTATAACTGTTTCCCACACAACCTCTTCCACAGGCCCTTGTATCGCGGCAGATGAACCTCCCAGACACCATACAACGATTCTTTAGACCATCTTTGAGTCCTTGATAGTGTGCTTGTCCTCGAATCACATCTTTATGTCAAATCTTTCCTGATTACTTAACATCATGGGCTTGTGGTGGGGTCCCCTCTTGACAACCCCGTGCTGTTTAGTCCGACCTGCAGTCGGTCTGAGAGTCGCGACGCAAACTTTGATACCATCTATTAGCACGACATCATCTTCGGCCTCATCTTCAGCCTCACTGCAAAGGACTGGCATATCACCAAATCCTGTATCACCGTACTCATATCTTGGATGCCACACAGACGAGGGCCTCGCGGGATCAACATAAATATACCAAGATGGCATTAGTGGGGATCCAGTGAGATGTCAAGCTCGTTGCGCTGACCTCAATGCTCTCTTCGTGTATCTGGTTGGCACGGCCTGCTATTGTGCTCCTTTACGCAATATGGTCGCTCCGCGTGGACCAGCTACCAACGATGAGAATTGCAAAAGATATCCCTGCAGATCAGACTCAACATCACCTTGCGGCTGCAATTTTAGTCTTAGTTGCCAGGCGCAATACGTCGTGGTTTACGGTGTTAGATCACCCGCAGTCATGTCTTCCAGTACCTCGACGTCTCCCTTACTTGGTTCATCGGTCACCATAAGCCTATCATCCTCCGCATCGTCTCCTATACCCAGCTCCAGCACAACGGGTTCGTCGGCATCGCTATCACAGATGTTTCCCGGTACATCTGCCGGTTCTCAAAATCCGATATTGTCCGGCACTACGTTGGTCCTGTCTTCAAGCGATTCCACCTCGCGGGCAACCACTCTCCAGCTGACCAACTCTTCCTCGACTTCAATGACGATACCGATGACGGGCAATACTGCAGTAGCACAAAGCGCGTCGACAAGTGATGGAGGCTTCCAGAGCACAGCCTCATTGAGTGCGGTGTCTCCGCCCGCACTCACGATACCGTCCAGCCCGAGCTTGGTAGCGCCTACCAGCTCCACCATCAGTCCTGTGGGATCTTCTTCTGGTTTTGGGCCTGGGACCATGCTTGGTTCTACGACAAGCTCTACCACAGATTCTGCAACGACAAGTTCCCCCGGCGGTTCACCATCAACAACCCGAGTTACCACCGCCAGCACCATCTTCGACATCAGCATTGGAGGGACTTCCGTGTCACCGACCACGGGACCAGATTCATCAGTACCTCCGTTACCTAGCAGTAGCTCATCCCTCGGCACTATCGATAGCTCACAGGCTTTAATTGGGGTTACAGTCGTCTTAACAATCAGCCCACTTCAAGCACCCGGTGCCACCCAGACGGGCTCGTAGTGAGGTGAACTTTGGAATATCCAAGTTGTGTCCGCGCTTCAAACCAGCCAAATCGACCGACATTTTTTGGTATCTAGTACTGCCTCGCACTGTGCTCTTTCTGTTGTGAATTACAGATCTTCTTTCACATGCTACCTCGTCTAGTCTGCTTCACAAACAGCCACAATACATCAATAAGCTGTGCTCTGTTGGAACTGTGTCTCTTCCATATTTATTGCGTTCGTCACATCCGGAGCGCCCAGCACTGCGAGGTCCGGCAATGGACTGTGCGTGTCTCCGCTACAAACCCTGCCAATCAGCGCAATGCGATATGTCATGGATATTGTCAATCTTGCTTTCGTCACAATAGAGTTCATGTTATGTAACTTTGTGCTGATAGAACAGCTTGAAATGAGGCAGTATTCATCCTGTTTAACAGCCTGTCTCAGCATTTTCTCCGTCTTATTAGTTCACGTACAGAAAGGAATGGTTCAAATTTGGTTATGGAAAAACCAGCATCTATTGATCCCGAAATCTACATCTTTCTTATTCGATTCGATGAAACCTTTTACAAAAATCTCATCAAACCTTACATGTCCCCTACATACATATCCAACCTAAGAGACTAATTTCCAGCAAGTAGAAAGAATAAGTAAAGACCAACATAAACGGCCCCACCCTCTGTCCCCCACATGGTCCTCTTGTTGACTTTGATTACCAGGCTTGATAACGCTAGGTGGATGACCACAAGAGAAGTGGGCATAACTCGCTCATTGAAACTGGACTCAGGCGTTGAGAACCTGGGAATTGAGCATGCCACGTACGTTCTCGTAGAACTCGGGCGTCATGTTCGTCCATTCCATGCAGTTCGAGCCGCAGGGAATAGGGATAGCCTGACCAGCAGTGCCCCCAATGACCGTGGCGAGGGTCATGCAAGTGTGCGGCACTCCTTCAGCGCGAATGTGATTGTCGCCAATGGGACCGGTGATTGTGATGTGAGAACCAAGAGCCTCGTTGTAGCAGTCGTCCCAGTTGTGCTGAGGGACGCCAACAGGAGCTGCGCCGGGGCCATCTTGTCGCTTCTTCATCTCCGCCGCAACTTCTGCGGCGACCTCATGCGCCATGTTTCGCGCATAGTGAATAGCATCCTCTTGGCGCTTGCAGCCCGACTTGGTAGCACAGCCGATGCCTACGCCGACTGCGCCAGACACGACTCCAGAAACGACTCCAGCAGTTATACCAGATGAAGCACCTCCGCCCACAACGGCGGCTGCGACGAGCGCAGGGATGATTGGCAAGGAGGCCATCGCGCTGGGGATGCAAAGGAGGGTGGCAACTAAGGAGATCATCATAGTGTTGGTCTGCATTTTGATAAACTTATGGTGGTATTGCGAAAGGGAAGAAGAATTGAGGAATGTCTGAGGGCAAAGAGTTGAGTAACAGGTACGTGTGTTCTTGAATGAGACTTGTGGTGGAATTGAGAATGTTTCTGTGTTTGTTGCAATTCAATGAATGTTGAAGACTGTCGCTGTTGAAGTAGACTGGAGTGATGTTTGAGAACGAACTTTGATTACTTTTATAATGTCAGACTTCCTCTATTAGCAAGCTTCCAACCATCATCCAGTGGGATTCCAACGATGGGTCTCGAAGGTTCGTAGCACCGCCTACTCACGCGCAGGACTTCACGAATTCAGAATCCTTGGGGCCGTCACGGTGCTCATGAGGGCTCGGCGATGAGCCCCCACCATACCTGTACAATGAATATCTCGCGATGAAAACCTGTTTGAGGTCATGGGCAGTGTTTTGAGACCCCAAGACGTGTTGGAGGTCGTGGTATAAGCCATCAAACCCACTATGACAGGTGAGGTTGATGATGTACGACAGGCCGTCCACTCAAGTCGAGCCCAAAGGGGACCCCAAAAAGAATCCGTTATTGATCCTTGGAATTTCTCGTGAGGCTGACAGCTCGTGATAGTCGGGTGGCCTCAACTTGTGGATACGGGAGCTGAATGTTTCTGCAGCCAAGATAGTCGAGGTAGTGGACCCTGCCGGTGTGGATGTTTTTGAGGCCAACATCGTTGGTGGTCGAGAACCTCCTGGCATCAATTTATGCAGTGTGGGACGAGCTTTGCTGCAAGTAAAATTTTTGAATTCATGCGCCTCAGCTAGCAAATCATTTACAGTTTCCATTTTCTACCCAGGAAATTGTCGAACCAAAATCGGCCCATGAGCCAGTGAAAATGGTAGACTGATTCGGCTCCCACGATATGTTTTTGGCGGCCAATGTTCATACGGCTCGGCATGTTACTGCCGTACCAAGAGGTTGTTGTTGGTCCAGCAGCCCCCGCACCGTCTTGGCTGCAGCATGAGCAACCTGCGCCACAGCCTTCTTGCAAACGAGCGGGCTGATCGCCAACAACCCCATCAGTGCCCCCCACTCCGCAACCCCATAATTCCCAACAATAACATGAAATAACTGAGAAATGCAGTACGGTAGACTGGCAAGGCTGAGGGTAATGGAGACCGTCGGAGGAGGCAACATGTTTCAAAGTGAAACGGAGTCGTTCTTGTTCGCACAAGTTCATCCAGGGGTTGATCACATAACAACAACGGCGTGATAGATCTGCAGCAAAGAGTTGTTGTAGATGAAAAACATGACACTCTTATGACATTTGCTATAATAAATGACCTATAGATCCTTCATGTTTGTCCTGCCAAAGCACGGTCAAGCCAATGGTATGATAGATGGCTACCTATTCTCAAAATCGATTGCGATGTCATAATCATCAGGAAATAAGGAATCTTGACTAAGAGACATAGGATTGAACCAAAGCTTGCTTGATTGCCCATCGCATAGTCTTTGGATAAAGCCATCTTGGCACTGACCAAAAGAACCACGCGAAAACCCACGTAAACCCGAAAGCTTTACACATCATGCGCATTGGCCAGCTCTTCTCAACCAGTGACGCGAATTTTGTATCCCTCAGACCCCAGGAAAGGGATTTGATGGCAGTGATTTCAGCTCCAACTGCGACGAAATTCACGCAGAAAAACCACACGTCTAGGTGTTCGAAGTGTTGACCAGTTCTCCATGATGCTGTTGCGTGCATCAGTCCAGAGAGTAAAAACACCCCAAATGCTTGTAGCACCTTTCCTAAAGCCCTTGTCTTTGCTCCCTGCAAGAGAAATCTCGTCCAAGTCGTGAGTGTTGGTGTTGCAACGCGGTGCCAAAAGCGACCCCAGAAGCGTTGAAGAGTCCATGCATCAGAAATACTGCCAAAAAGAGGAGGCCAGTCTTCTGGATCGTCCAGTCGAAGTAGGATCACAAATGTGATCGCCAAAATAAAGTGATAAGACTCCAGAACGAGGAAATTGGTCCATATCCACGACACCGACATGAAGGCGCGAAGTGCGAGGCGATGTGAAGAGATGGGGCCGTATGGGCTTTCGATCCCATCAAGAAATAAATGACTGAAGATTGGCCTGATGATTTGCTGTTGGTCTGGTGTGAAATCGAGTAGGTTACTGGCGGCTGAAAGATGTGCCTGGGCGCGCTGGACGACCAATTTGTCGACGAGGAAACCAACCGCGACCCTTGAACCGCGGCGGAAGAGGAAACGAATCAAAGCATTCCACGAAGCAGACGCTGGGCAGGGATGACGGAACTGTAGGTTTCGGGGGTTGTTCCACATGCGACAGGCAGCAGCGACACTGCGCCGACTCGGCCAGGGCAACAGGCCGGGCTTGTCACGCTGACCGGTCTCTTGATTCAGGCGTGGCGCTAAAGAATGAGTTTTGAATAGGAGAATCGTAGGTAAAATGAGCATGAAAATGAAGCAGGTTATGACGGTGTATGAGTTGAGTCCGACAGGCCCGCTCGGTGCCATATCTTCCTTGACGGAGGCCAAGGACAAGGCAGTGAGCAGCCACGCTGGAAGAAAGAGCCACGAGTGAAATTGTGGAGGAAGATGAAGAGTAAACGTAGTCAACGTAGCAGAAGCCACAAAAAGTATTGCTGGTTTAAAGTCGTTTGCGCTGATGAAATCCATCTTTGCTGTTTTCTCTTTTGTTAAAAGGCAAGAAGCGCTTGTTACATTCACCCAGCGGTAAAGGTGAAATGAAGAAGAAGCTAGTTCATCAAGCCCATAATACAAAACTTTGACATCCGCAGCTTATGTGCCATGGACCGCCAAGGTCTGAAAAGCCCTGCCCCCACGATGGGATCACAGGTCTCGCTGGGAACTTCTAAATTCGGTAAACTGTGCTCGTGTACCTGAGCGAAGCCACTTGCTGCTGAAAATCTGAAACATCTGAGAAACCGACAACATTTACTCCCCTTCTTCTGATTATGGTGGAATAGAGGAACCCGTACGTTTGCATATTGGGGGCTTCAAAGCCGTTGATCTCGAGGACCATGATTGCGGAGAAATTAGACCACGAAGATGTCGATTACACGTCACGAATGAAAGTGCACTGTGTACATGTAGCCTTGGAGCCACCCGAGAGACATATATGTCAGTGTAATAACAAAAAATGGCTGTAGAAAGGCTCCCAAGTCCATTTGGCATTAAACTCCTTGTGGCAATCGCAGCTAATTATCAGCTTTCAAAGCCCTCCTTGTAAAGTACTGTGGTTGCCGAAGACGTAATGCCATGTTTGCCTCGATTCAAGCGTAACATAGATGGAGTTGTTTCCAAACTGTAAGTTCTCAATAATCAATCAAGTGATTGAAAACTCTGGTTGTCCAAGTTGATCGCGTTGATCATCGTAAGAGTCTGAGATTACACTGTCAACAGGATCGCGGGCGATTGGCACTGTACGGTCTGATTTCGACACGCCACCTGGATTTAATTAAACACTGCATGCAGCTGAAGTTGATGTTGCACTAAATCCTGCCCCCATGCCAAGTCTGTTGGCGCCGTCACAGCCTGGATGCCCAGCGCTGCAGGTATGAGGGCATGCAGGGGAGTGTGTTTGCATGATCCGCTGTGCCCCCAACGAGCACCAACACCAACCACCAACAAACGTTATTAATAGAAAGAAGATGACCAACTTTGGGCGGGGCTACATGTATGTGATGAACTTCGCTTGAGTTAAATACTCTGTTGCGTGGCAGCAGAAATGACATCGAACCCTTCAGCCTCGTCCGACAAACTCCTTTCCGTTATCATCAGAAACTGAGTAATCAATCCAATATGGGAAATGCTGCTGAAGCAAAGGCAGTCAGTACCATGACAACGCAAGAAGACATCAGTCCACCTCCCCCTTATGTATCGAACGATGCCACGGTAGCTTCATCGAGCTCTGCATACCAAGTCAGATTTTCGCCAGCCACGGGCAAATCCAAAGTTCCCCTCAGCCCATCTCTTTCTCTTTATCACCCGATGCCCAATAATTTGAGCGTGTACTCGCAAATCAAGTTCACCCAGACCGCACATCTTGGCGACAGCACAAGCCACAAGCTCTACGCCTTCTCGACCTATTACATTTCTGGTGGTGGCAAATATGACGGGAAGCCGTGCATGGTCCTCCATAATGGTCCCAGCAATAAAGACCCTGCCCTAGCTACGGTCGCCGAGGAGCCAAACTGGACTTTGGCATCAACAACCAGCATCATTACACTGCCGCCGCTTAATGACGCGGTCGACGCAGCCATTGCGCCTCAGGAGCAGCGTTTCAATGGTGCCACGGAGATCATGCGCGGGGGAATGTTCAAGAATCAAGTGACGTTTGGATACCGTTTCTCTATCGAGATAGATCATGCTGGCACGCTTCGACGCGAGGACTTCGAATGGCATAAGGCGGACAAAAGTGAGATGCCAGACGCCAAGGCGGTCTTCAAGCTTGTGCGGCTCAGTTCAGGAACGGTTCGCGACAGCACGACCGAGAATGGCTCTGATTGCGTCGCCATGACTGGATTCAAGTGGGCATTAGCTTGGAATAAGCCGTTCAGGTTCGAGTTTGTGGGGGATGGTGCCACTGGTGGATTGGGAGATCGGTGGTCAGTCATGGCACTCGTCACAGCCATGAGAATTTGGACTCTTTACGTTCAAAGAAGGGTGCGCTGAAAGGTTGGATGCTGTAATAACTTTGAATGTGGGCGGTAATTAGTTGAGCTGTTTGAAATGGAAATTGCCACCTTATCAACAGAAACTCACTCACAAAAGAAAAGTTCACATGGTACCCGTCAGTCTGAAGTCTTAAACTCCATGTCCTATTCGCATCTTTGCAGCTATGTCTACAATAAACATGCTCATCGCTCTTGCCATTTTGCCTCTTTGCGCTTGGCTACCTTACCTTACCTAGAGTCATACGGCAGTCCAAAAGGTGCGCCTCCAGGCGGCAAACTGCGAAGAAGAAAAGTTAAGGGAAGAAAGAACTTACCTAGAGTTATGTCACAGTGTTAAACCTTCGATTATGACGAGATGGGAAGTTGCGGAGTAATTCAGCGCTTTATTCTTGAGTTTTGCTAGCCGGGCAGTGTCCACCAAATACGTGTGTGATCCGTGTATCGCCTCTAATCGCCTGTACTACTACCGTCCACTGTCAACGCCGTCGTCGTCGTCTATCATCGTCGTCCGTCATCCTGATGATTGTCGCTATCCCTATCATTTCTCTACTACTATGGTCCTTATAAAAGTACCAAGTACGCCGCGAGAGGTACAGAGGACACTGCCCAAACAGCTAATTTGCGCTGCCTGGATAGCAAAGCTCTTGTTTTGGGTTGAATGTGACCACTTGTTGGGTATAAATTTCCTGCATTATTGCTCGAAGGGAAGTGCGAGTATGAGGACCACGCAAACACATTCCATGCGGACTTTGAAGGCCCCAACACTTACCCTATGTGGTATATACCACAAAGCCTTACATATAACTTGCTCCTGATATAACGAAACCTGTGAAAGGCTGAACCATCCATTAGCGATGATGAGAGGTTACCAACTAGGACAGTATCAGCTTTGGACAACGATAAACTGTGTTAGTTGCCCGCAACGCAAACCTCTCACCTCAAACAGCAACGGGCAAGTGCTCTTCATCTTGGATCTAGCGAGGCTGCGAATTGCTCTTGAGCACAACCATTTGGCGAAATTAATCTCAATTTTACTCTGAATATACCTCACGACTCCCTGCGGCTTCTTTCATGACCAACGTTCCGCAACTACAAGAGACGGAGAATCTCAGACACTCAAGTTTGCAGGTAGAAGGCAATTGGGAGTTGAAGCTCATGCGCGTCCGATTTAGGACTTCGAAGCACCACAGCTACTTGCAGGCTTTGGCAGAGTCGCTTGGCAAAACCCAAAACCCAAGCTAACATTCACCGCGTTAAGGGTATCACCTAAATGATGCGAACACGAGATCCAAAGTCTTGAAGCTTATGGACCATTAACGGGGTTTTGAGGGGCAGTTCCATGCCAAGTAAAACTGTGGTAAATGGCGGTACGGATCAAACTCCGAAAACAACCCCCAACAAAGCTAAACTGACTCTTCAATGCATACTGCCGGCATGTACTTGAATATTGCGGATGTACTCAGTGTATTTACAGACCTCGCAACCGCCGAGATTGAACATTTGCCAACTGCAGGGGTTTGTCGCAATAGATTTCAGCGACAAAGTTTATCTTGAATAGAATGACGGCTACTTATCTCAATTCGGCAGGTTCACAAGAACCATTCTGTCGGTGCGATGCCGACGATGTCTGGGCCCCTGCCAAGATGCGAACGCTTAAACCTGGGATGTGCTTGCGCACTGAAGTTTTCAGAGCGATCATTGTCTCCTTCTCTCCACAAACTCGCCAGATACAGCTGTCCAGTGCAACATTCACAGTTTCCAGCGAAGCGGTTCTGTGCTGTCTAGGACTCTTGGGTAGCATTCAAGCCCACCCGTTGAGAAAATTTCTGCCCGAAAAGAACAAAAGGTCGTGTATTTCCTCACCCAAGAGAGAAAACGCGGAGTGGCCGAGTCATTTCGCTGCAGGCATACCCATCTCGGGGAACCGTCTATCGACCCCCAAACTCTAATGCCCACACCAACGTCACAGCAGCGTGCAAGAGGAAGCCAGCTCCGTTGGCCTGAACCTTCCACCGGTTCATTCGAGTTCGGTGGTTCAAAGGAAACAAAAATTCCCGCGACATGTCAAACTGTAAAAATTTCGACACAGACGGGTTGATCCTCGGGTGTTGAGTGAGGCTGTGTCGAGGTTGTCCTTGGAAGAGGCGAGACTCAAGTACGGACAACCTTGGTCGGCTCGGTGATTGGATCACTAATGTAGGACGGCATTCGGCCGAGTAATTTACACACTCTGCAGCCAAGATTGAACTTGAACAAAAGCCAGCAGGACCCCTTCTGCGCCACAGTCGCACATCGGCATTGATTTTATGGTCCGCCGAGCAGCATCGAGCCATTTCAATGCTGCCTGCCTGCCTGCCTGGTCCCTGATGGGAACCCGGCTACCCGGATTACCCGGTGTTCGAACGAGAGCCTCCGTCTGTGGTAGCACCGAGACTCAATTGCAGGATCAAACCTTTCAAACGTCAACAGCCAGGATACCAAGGGCAAAAAAAATTGTAAAACGAAACATGAAGGATCTCCTGTCAAATTCTGACATGAACAGCCTCCAGTCTTACAAAGGCGTAGTAAGCAACCCAGTAACAAAAGAACCGTGGAGCTGCAGCAGGAAAGTTATGGGGCAATGCTCCCTCGCATAAAGCTGAAATGGGCAAAAATCGGGGCGCGACCAAGGTCGTCCGTGTCGCGCATGAACCATCGCCGCGGCCTGCCTCGATCATTTCCCGGGTTTCCGCCAAGCCGCCCCAAACCATCCAGGCAGAGACCAAGTTGAGACTGGGAGCTGAGAGCAAAGCATAGTCCGAGGGGCAAGACCGCCTGACTGCTTCGACAAATCACTGCTCTGACTCTACCAGTCAAGGTCATAACATGACAACGGTATGCCTGTGACGGCAATGGAGGCTGGAAAGACGGCAGCATGTGAGGTTTGATTCGACAATAGCGAATCTGGTGTCTAGCCCGTGTCCTGCCCCAATCCAAGACATCTTCATCGGCTCAAGATTCAAGAAACGCCCAAAGCGCACAGAACCGAAAGAAGATTGCGAAACAGAGTCCTATTCCAGAAAGCCAGCTCTCCAGTTCAGCCCAAATCGCCGGAACTAATGGCTTTGGTCATATCGCTACAGCACCTTCCACGATGTCGGCCCCCAATATCACCTCCCCAAGCCGGCACGGAACCCAGGTCTGCCGCCGCGTGGCTGGCCCTAGGGCCGGGGCTTCAGTGCCCTGGCTCCGTCGTCGCGCGCCCCCCTTTGCGCCCCCTTGGAACTCACAGACGTTGCCCGGCCGGAACCCCGGTCCCGGTGAGATGTGGAAGCAGGGATTGGGTACGATGAGAATAAGCACATGAGAAAAGGGAGGAGCATAATCCACAGCGCAGCCCGCCGTATCATACGAGAAGAAGGAAGGAGGAGGATGGAAGCTAAAAGAGAGAAGCCAACTCCACAACACCGGCGCGCCGGCGGAGGAACTACGGGCTGTTGCAAGTCCCGTGAATTCGTCGGCGGGCGTGCGACGGTGATGGCGGCGCCTCCGCTAGAAGAGCACTAGAAGAGAGGGGAAATACGCGGCATTGTAGCTAGCTCACGCCTCTCATCTCGCAACCGTCTCTCTAAATCCTGTTAGCTCTGGCTAGTTTCTTCACAATGGCCGCGCCTTCGTCGTCATTCTGAGGGAGGAAGACAAAAAATGTCAATCGACGATTGGATCTCGCGGACGCGCAACTGTTTAGAAAGCCGATGAAGACAAAAGCTGACAGCTGACGGGAAAAAGCAAAACTTGGCACACGAATCTTACGCACCTCCACCTGTTCCCCACGCGCAAAACCCTCAGGAAGCAGGACTAAGATCCTCCTTGGTCTAGATACGATAAACCACCCCAGACGCCAGAAGATCCGGAAACACGATTTCCTTCTCTAATCAATTATTGTGACACCGTGAGAGGGGCGAACCCCTACTTCAAGGAAGAACACCACATCCAGAGAGCGAGGAGACTGGAGTCGGGGACTTTGCCCTCAGGCCATTACCCATCCGCTGCGTAGCATTCGAGAATCCAATAAAGATGGGAATACCCATAACCCAAGCCCGCGAGCGAGGTCGAGATCCGCTCTGAGACTGAGAACCCCTGGATTCCCAATGCGAATAATCCGATAGAGTTCGGTCTTTGGGCCGAAGACAGGGCAGACTGCCGAAGGATTCGGCCGGTTGCCAATATGTGATGAATATTCATGTCCGAGGCATGGCCCCTTCACCGAGAGACGAGGACCTGCTGCCCTGAGTTGAGGTCGTTCGCCCGCATGCACGCATACGCAACTCGACGCAACGCAACGCAATGCACGCCACACAGAGAGTTGCCTTCGAAAGAGGCAACTCGATCACCGATTTCCCCAGTTTTGCCCCATCACGAGTCATAAATTCGGCGATAGGGCCGAAATCTTGCGTCGCGCAGCACCTCATTTATCCCCCGTCCCAGCATGTTCCCGAAGCTGATCGCATTTTCAGTCGCAAGTCTGATCCTGCAGCAGAGACCAGACAGAAACCAGGACAACAACCCAGAGAAAAAAGGGCGCGAGCCACCAATAGCGTCACGAACCGGTCAGACCATCTGCTCCTCTCTTCTTGCTCACAGTGAACCTTGCCAACCCGCCGCTGGCTTTGATTCTCCATCTTGTTCTCCACACACTCACAGCGTGCCGGATGTGCCACCAGGATAGGGATAGCACCGGCCAACTGCGACGCCATCCTCGCCCGGGCTAACGTCCCAAGGGGGTAGCAGATTGAAAGACGCACCAAAGACCGGGGGCGCGCAGCGAGCAGTGGCGCCCCTTCAGGCTTCCAATTGCTGGCTGCGTTGCGTCGGGGGCGGTTTTCCAGAGCCCTTCGATGCCGTTTCTAAAGCCGTCACACAAAACTCTGGCAGTTCTTCGGACGTTTCTTATTCCCATACAACTGCTGCACGTCCGTCCCTTTCATTAGCCCTTGGCGTTGCGCGGCGCAGTATGCGGCCACGTTTTTGTCTCTTTCTTTGGTTCCTTCTTCTCGTGCTCTGAAGACGGGAGGCTTGCAGCCCGTCGTCTTTGCCGAGGGATTTCAGGAAACCGTTGGTGCCGCGTTTCTTCAGCTTTGCCTCAGCTCTGCAGTGCCGGATCTGGGCCGCACCTCTCTCGGCCAGTTTCCGCGTCCAGAAAGAAGCTTTTCTCCCTGTGTAGCTGCTGCTGCTGCTGCGCCGTATGTTGTCTTTTCTTGGGTTTCTTATGAACTAGTATTTCCTAAAACCGAGACAACAACACAACATCGGTCCTTTCGGAGTTTCTCTGCTGCCCCGCGTAGAATGGTTGACAAGACGGGCCCGCTTCTCAGCCAGACCAGCCAGGCAAGGACAAAAAAAAAACGAGTCCAGACTATGGCATCGTAGTGCCGACGGGATGCTGGCCCCTGCATGAGAGATGCGCTGCACAACAAACCACGACAGCTGCAGCAAGCTGGCTGCCCCTCTCTCCTCCATCGATGAATTCAAGGAGATATTCTCTCCCCCTGGCAAGCCGTTGATCCCTGCGTGCGCACGATCACCCACCCGGCCCCTACCTGGTCCTTGCCCTGCCCTGGCTGTGGTCTTCCGGCGTGCCTGGGCCGCCGTCTCCTCCTGGAGTTTCTTCTTTTCCTTCCTGAAGATACCTGTATGTGTGTTATATGTGGGTGGGTGGCACAGATGGTGGGCTCTTTCCTCCATGTTCAATCAATCTCGAGGGGCGCCCTTGAGGCCCTTGGTCCCTTACCCGACCATGGACGGACGATAGACCAGTCGCGGCCTCGGTCCGCTGCTATCCCACGTTGACGGGGAGCCTCCTGCATGTCAGTGTATCACAGTCTCACTCTCCATGGAGCAGCCTTCGCCTGCCACATGTGGTTGCCGTCCTGGGTGCCTTGTTGCCACGCCCGAGGCTAGGAGCCAGGGTCCTGCTTCTTGTCTAGCCATGCTGGTCGAACGTCCCTCGGTTACGAGAACCGCAACCGTCAACCACCGCCACCATTGTCTGGCGTACCAGATTCCCGCCTACAGTGTGTGCATGTCTCAACACTAATAGCTTCTAGAGGGGGAAAGGGGCCCGGCGCCGTTGCCAGACCACGGCCGTCATACGACGGTGATGTGTAACGGCGACCACCGTGTATCGACTAGACCGGCCACGCTACCAACACACTGGTCTTCTGTGGCGTCGACCCAAGTGGACCGAACCTGAAGACGTCCTTCCTGCATCCCGGTTCTGCATCCAGCATCATCTCCGTGTTGGCATGTCGCTAGACGACTCGTCCCAAGTGGCCTTTCTTGTTGACTAAGACTGAGCCCGAAGAGCGTTTCACGACAACCTTAATCCCTTCCGTCCCCCCCTTCTTTAGTCTGGTGTAGGGAGGAAAAAACACTTTGACGCCTCCATCACGACAGAGACGAACCGATTCAGACGCTACGCCATGGTCGACGGGATAGATATCTAGCGCCTCAAGACGACCGTTCCTCCCGTCCCCTCCCGTCCCCGAACCCTTCTGGAAAGAGGGAGGCCTTCTCCTCGTCCCTTCACCAACCCGACGATACCCCGCCATGAGGTTCTTCTCGCTATTCCTGTCACTGGCCGCGCTGCTGTGCTGCGTCGCGGCCCAAAGCGATGCCCTTGCGGCCGTGGCTGCATTGCCGACCTGTGCGGTATGTAAATTTCGACCCTCGCATACGGCATGCCCAGGAAAGACTCGTGAGACTAACGGGAAGAACAGCAATCATGCCTCGTCACGGCGGTCCTGAACTCGCCATGCCAGGTCACCAACCAGACGTGTATCTGCACCAACGCTCCTTTGCAGGCCGAAGTTGAAGTTTGTGTATTGGCCAACTGCACGCTCCGCAACGCACTCAGTCAGTAAACTTCCGGGAACTTGGAGTCAAAAAAACACCAGCAAGCTCGAACAATCATCGGCTAACCTTGCCCTCGCAGCGACCAAGAACCTCACCCAGACGACATGCGGCGCGCCAGTTCGAGACCGCTCCACGCAGTACAACATCATCTCCATCACGATGGGCTCTCTCTCCGGCGTCTTCGTCATCATCCGCCTGGTCCACAAGATCTTCGCGACAATGGGAGACCTCGGTGTCGACGACTACTTCATCCTCATCACCCTCGGCTCAGGAATTCCCGGCACTGTGATCAATTCGGTGGGCTTTGTAGGAAACGGACTCGGCAGGGACATCTGGACGGTTCCGTTCGACAGGATCACTGATTTTGGGTACTGGTTCTTCGTCATGGAGCCCATGTACTTCGCCCAAGTGACGCTGCTGAAGATGTCGCTCCTCTTCTTCTACATGCGCATCTTCTCTCACAACAAGATGTGCAAGAAGCTCATCTGGGGGACAGTCGCGTTCAACGCTGTCTTCGGACTGACCTTCATCTTCGTCGCCGTCTTCCAATGCACGCCGATCAGCTTCTACTGGACCAAATGGGATGGAGAAACCCCGGGGACGTGCTTGGATATCAACGCCATTGCGTGGGCTAACGCCGGCATCTCGATCGTGCTGGATTTCTGGATGCTTGCGCTCCCCCTCTCCCAGATCAAGAGTCTCAACCTGCACTGGAAGAAGAAGATTGGAGTCGCCATGATGTTCTTCGTCGGTACCTTGTAAGTCCATCCCTCTCTCAAAACGTCTCAGTTACGTGGGCACGTGTGCTGATACACGTCACAGCGTTACCGTCGTCAGCATCCTGCGTCTGCAGTCCCTCGTCGCCTTCGCCAAGTCTCAGAACCCGACATGGGACCAGTTCGAAGTCGCAACCTGGTCCACCGTCGAGATCAACACGGGCATCATCTGCGCCTGTATGCCTTCGGTCCGCATCATCCTCGTCGGCTTCTTCCCCAAGCTGCTCGGCACCACGCGGCGCGGCACCTCTGCCGCCGCAAAGTACTACATCCAATCGAGCGGCAACCACGGCGGCACCACCGGACGCAGCAGGGCCCGCACCTTCGGCAACGAGGCCAAGATCAAGACGGTCGACCGCGAGTCCGGGCTCTCCAGCCCCAACGGCATCATGTACACCAAGGAGTACACCGTCGACTACCACGACGAAACTAGCCTAGTGCACATGCGGGAGCTAGAGGCGTCGAGTTCGAAGACGGGTAGGAGCGGGTCGCCGTTTTGACGGATTGTTTTCCTTTGTTAGCGGGTTTATGGGCGTTGGCCTCCTTTGCAATTGACGACACGTATGACACTTGTAATTCTTTTGACGGATACCACAATAGCGCGTGAGGGAACCACGGTACCCCACGGTAATTGACTTTCTAATCGATCCAAAGAGCGACTAGTCCCTTGCTGCTATGCTAGATTGGCGTGCGCAGTTGATACGAACGGCGATGATGGCTCTTCAGGTTAATAGGCTTCCTGATGATCGTGATGCTTCAGTTCCAGCGTCCAGCTGCCAACTGCTGTGTTGGGCATGGCCCGCTCGGACCCCTTTCTTGTCGTGTGATCGGTAACAAGAGCGTCAGCAACATCCCATGCAAGAGAGCTGCATCGGAAATAAGACTGAGACGGGTAATGGTGGCTCCTTGGCCGACTTTAGGCGCAAGATCTAGACCAACGACTCGGTTGTGGCGCATGTTCGTACAGAGAAGGAGGATGCACTCGTTGAAACAAACTTGGTGGATCTTCCTCTGAGGTCGCATCGGCGCGGTGTGCGAATAGGTATCGTTGCTGTTGCTGTCCAGTCTCTCTCTGGTGACATCGCCCGCCCACCCTGGAGGACACCCCGACGTTGGCCTGCGATTCCCATTCAGCCGGTTAGAGTCCTTCGAGGACAGCGCGGGCCGTTCAGCAGGTGTCTAACCGCTGCTGATCTTTTGAAGGGAGAACAATGGAGTCGGCGTCTTTGGCTTCTTCGCTTCCATCCCTGAAGACGACCGTCAAGCGACTGCCACCGTGCCTATTGGCATGATGCCACCATCCCGTGGCCGGCGGTCGGGTAGACAAGCCACACAGAATGCGCCATCGCGAGAGGGAGCCGATACGACCAGCTCAGCCAGGGGGTGATTCCTCAGAAGACGGCGATCCGGCAGCCGCTGGCCTAGGGCGACAAGAAGCGATTGAGAAGGTCCTGGCGGGCGGAAAGGGCATGGCAGCTCTGCCCGGATCTGCATTGACGTGTGTCGGAGGGTGGTACTCAACAGTTGCCGACGTAGGACGTCGTCAACCCTATGGAACCCTCCCCCCGTTCGGAGCTATTGATGGACATGGTGGGTAAGAGAGACAGATGTCTCGGCGGTCCATGGCTGATCGACGGCAAGGTCCAGGTATGCTGTGCTGAAGGTTTGCTCTTTCAGACGATTCGTGCCGTCTCTCCGACCGAAGAGTCTCCGAAACTGCTCGCCGTTGCGCGCCGCAGTCGCCGTTGTTCGGTCTGCCGAACGCTCGGGGGTCGATCGGCGGATATGCCGTGATGGTCTTCCTCATTCCATTGTGGCGCGTCGTCGAGTCAGGTATTCCGAGCGGCGGAAGCCTCGATAGGGGGACACACACGTGGGGAGGTGTTCGCGATCAAAGGGAGATTTTATTTTCGATCTTTTTCCGAAGAAGATGGGGACAGGTGAAGATCATGGCAGAGATTGGGTTGGCGTGTTTTTGGGAAGATGCAGGGATGGCACCGTGCATGTTCAACGGCCGGGCAGTTCTTCCCCAGCTAGACAGGGGCTTACAGGTACTCTGACACAGTCTTTCACACCGTATTTTCCTGAAGTAAGTACGACGTATTGAGTCTTCGGTGGTTGAAGATGAGTTGCGCGCTTGACCGCAATGCTTTTGTCAGATGGAGGTCACGATACAAGACATTCCCGGGCTTTGGAAATAACCCAAAATAGGATACAATTGCGCCATGTCTACACTTCTTTTTTCATGATATAACAACTGCCCATCACGAACGTGGTGAATGAGCACGTTCACCCGTTGCTAGTTCCAACCTACCTAACTAGCGGCGCCAACTTCGGGCAGTCCATCTACCGACGCCATACGACCAGGCCTTAACGGACGGACGCCGAGATCTAAGAGCGGAATATAGCCGATGGGTATTTCCTGGGTTACATCATTAAGACCGCTTTGACCTTCAGTACTCCATGATCGTCGTAGCCTAAGTGCGGACATTCTCATCCGCGAAGGGATGATGATACTCAATGTGAATGATTCTACCTTAGGTAGTAAGAAACACGACCATAACTGGTAGCTTACACTAAGTGCCACATGGCGAGGATGAGCTATTGGTCTGGTGTTCCAGCATGTCGATTCATAGTAGAAATTACATCTCCTTCAGTCACATATGCACCAATCAGCTAGACCTACGAGACTGCAGCACTACTCTTATCCCATGTTCAAGCCCGTGGGACGAGTTGCAATCGCGTGTGTAGAATAGACTATGCAAGCTCCCTGTAGCGTGGAAATCTCCCTAACAAACGCATTACCTGACTCCGCGCGATTGATGTTGATCTTGATATCGGCTTCCCACGTGCCCGCCAATTCGAAGGAAGGACGTTCAATGAGTCGTGATTTCTTAGTCACTTAGTCACTCATGACTAGTTTGAGCAATATTGTACGTCACCTCGGTATTCCTAGTGTAAACCAAGTCCTTAAGGAGGCAAGTCCGTCCATGAAAACTCCGGTCGTGTCCACTCAAACGTGTCCAGCAAATCAAAGTTGAAGTCCAAATGTGTCGAGAAATCCCATTCCAAGAAATCAGCCAACGGACCATCCCGGTTAGGCGCTACATTGAGCACCTGATCCAACACCCTTTGCACAATGATCTTGCAGTTGGCGCAGATGTTGCCGTTCGCCTCCTTTGGACTGACCCAGTTTAGGAACCCGACAAGCAGACTAAGCAGCTGAACGATGCTGGACCGGGTGACACTCTCGCCATTGGCACTAGTGATGCCATTAGGTTCGTTGAGGGTAACAGTCGGTTTCAGGAGCTCGAGGCAGAGGATTCCTCCGCCAGGGGCTGCATATGCCATGACCTTGGAAGGCGCGTTAGTATCTTCCTGCACACGGTGCGAGGAAGAGGTCATTTACTCACCAACCACTTGAAATCCTCGTACACCATGGCGAGACCATCCATGTTCGTCCAGAAGAGCATGGTAGTGGTGGTCAAGTCGTAGCTCACGGCGAGAAGATCCTTCTCATTGGCACAACCATGGCGGCGCAAGAGTCGTTCTATGAAGAACAAGTTTTGGAGATGCTCCAGGCGCATGAGGATTCTGGGGTAGAGCATGTCGGTACTGACGTCGGGGTCCCGCACATCCGCCTCCCTGAACTGCAGAACCGACGGCATGTCTGCTGCGGCCTGTAGTTCTCTACTCTTCAAAGCACTGGGCCCATGTAAGCTCGGTTTACCAGCTGAGTAACAGCATCCACTTACTAAAGAGTCTCCGCAGACGTAGCCCCCTCAACACCAAGCGAGATCTCGAATATCTCGTCTCGAATGATCATGAGTTGGGCGCGAGCCCGCCAGAACGTAATGGAGTAAGCTGCTCCGTCCGTGTTGTAACCGTTGCTATCCAGAGAAGCAACCGCACGCGCTAGTGTCTCTTCGTCTGCCACCAGGTAATCATCCTTAAGATCCAGCGGCGGGGGTGTCAGCATGTAACGTCGGCTAAGCAAAGGAGGCCGTCCCGTTATTGAAGAGACAACCTTGTCGATCACGAAAATCTTGTATACGAGCCGTCTCTTGATTTCGCTTGCCAATGTCGGCTTGTAAACGCCTTTATTTGAGTTGACGTGTAGGCCGAGGAAGGTCATTAGAGAGACTGCTTCACCGTTGTACATCCAGCATGACAGGCCTATAGTAGAAGTCTGGTGTGAGTCTAGAACGGCATGAGATGGAAAGGCAAAAACACTTACTAGTATCCCCCGACACGATGGATGCGACAATCGTCCGCTTCCAGTACACATACAGCAGCAGAGTATTGCCGACCTCAGTAGCTCGTCTCGCCAGTGCTTGGCAGTCATTGATGCATTTTCTGTACACATCTCGTTGTCGAAACGCAGCAACTCGACCCCCGGGCGGAGGCGGCTTGGTCTCTGGGCGAACGAGGTGGTTGTTCCTAGAGCTCAGCTCCCAGTAAATGTAAAGTATCCCGAGCGTCTCCCATCTTATGTTCGTTCCAGTGAATTGGGCCACCCACTTCTCGGGATCGGCTTCATTCTCCGAGAACGGCTTCGCGGTGTTGGCGCACAGGATGCGGGTCAACTCCGAGAGCTGGGCGTCGTCTCGAACCGGGCCGAGGTAGCTTCCGTACGTGGCATACAAAGAGTCGAGGGCGCGTTGGGCGACTGGACGAACAAAAGCGTCATGGGGATCGAAGTGAGCTGCGAAGAGCGCTTGACCTTTGTCTTCGGTGGGTATGCTCTGCAAGACGAAGAGACATGTCTCCAATGTTGTTGTTGACGGCGGCAGTTCAGTGATGCAATTTGAAGGTGTTGCCAGATTACTTCCGACTGTGGCACCATCGGTTCTGGATGTTCCAGCTGCTCTGTTATCGTGGTCAGACAAGCTGTTTCCCACTTCTCTGTAGATATCGCCGAATGAGTTGAATCCAAGATGGCCAGAAGTCGTCACTTCGGGACTGGCTGTTTGAGGACTCAAGTTTATATCGTCGTTTCCGGATGCACTTTGGTCTGCTTGTGTGGCTTGCTCAACGACAGTCGACCCAGTGAGATGCTGCTCCGGTACCCTGTCCGAAGTAGGAGGCCCTAGCTGACCCGGATCTCGTGCCGGCGTGCTGGGAGATTGCATCCGCGCCGGCGAGCCGGCCGTGTACTCGCATGTTCCGGCTTTCCTCCGTCTCCGACAACTGCCACAGATCGGACGGGCATGGTCACATACGACCTTTCGCCGGCGACAGGGGTCGCACGCCTGAAGGCGGCCGTTTTTGCGGTAGCGGAGCGGTGTACCCCGATCGGCCATATTTAAGCGAACCTTCGGAAAGTGAGCAATGACGCCCAGACAATTGATTCCGAGACAGATGAATGAAGAGCAGAAAGGTTCGTCTGACCGATGTTGTGGACGTTGGAGGGGGATGATTAGGGGCGACTGGCCGAACTTTTGCAAGTTCGGCTTCGGTAAGCCCCGCTTTCTCGGGAAGTGAACTCGGTGTGCTAATTATGGTAGAGTGGATGGATGCTTCGGCTGATTTCCCATTGGCGCCAGGCCCTTACTATCCTGGCTGGCGCCACGATCATGATAGGAATACGTTTGACTGGTTGCAGTGCACGCATAATCAGCAACTGGGATTGGCTGCGGAAAGAGTTGCTGTTTTGTAGAGGTGTCGTCCCAATGGAAGCCCATGTATCATAGAACGCAGAAGAGCACTGGCACATTTGCAAACATGTGCTGAACAAAGCCAATCGATACTTGCGAAGTGTGGTGAATGCAGCGTAAATAGATACCCCACATGCTCCTTGCGCATCGACCATCAGCTAAATCATCGCCGAAAGCCAAAATTTCAAATTCTAAGGTCTGAATGGGTGGAATTTTTGCCCTGCGCACAACATGACTTCAGACTCATACTCCGTTCAACGTAAGTATCTTTGCGGGATACAGCTAGTGTGTAAGCCAATTTGCGGTTATGAATAATTGCGTCTACGCGACTGATCCCCTTCAGATGATCAGTTCGGGGTCATGGCATGCATGTATGCTTTGGAGGACCGCCTCCACCAAAAGGTTAGGTAAAGCACTGTTGGTTTGCCCCAGGATGAGTTTGATCGATGCTCAAGCAGAAAGTCGCTTCCGTCATCTGGCTACTGACTTAGGCAGTTCAATATGTCATGATAGAAGCCATAACCTCAAGCACCCCGTTATTCTTGCATCAATGTCTTCTCCGTAGTTAACAGCACGTGCTTCAACAACAAATCCTGTAAGATATGAAATGATTGAGTATTAGGCGTTGGAGGCATTGTGAATAAGGCTCCGCGTGTGGAATACATGGAAGCGATTGCCACGATAATCGAGCCTGTGGAAATCCTCATGTGTCAAAGCAGATACCCCGGTTGGTGATAGCCATCGGACAGCCACGTCATGAATATTGTTCAGACTCTGTTTCGACCGTGGCCCGGTTGACGGACTTCGACTATATACATGGGCTAGTCAACAGAAAGTTTGTCAAGTGCGAACAGTCCGGCTTACCTACCCATAGACACTACTTGTTTATTTTAGCACATGTCGAGATCTCATCACTGAGATGAAATTCTTCCGGCCTTTCATTCAGCTTGCTGAATGTTGTAAAGTTTGGCGCATGCTGCCTCCTGTACAGTACGACTGAGCCTAGATGAATGACTCCACCCGCACTTCTTCACGCACATGACTATTTACTTGATTCGTCCTCAGTCTTATGATATTGAAAGATATAATCTTCATTATTCATTTCAGATAGAGTACCGAAACATTTTATACTGATGAGCGCCATGGCCGAACCATTCTCATTGTATTGATAACCGCGCGGTCAACTAAAAAGCCTTCAAGTGCACCGTCCAATGTTGCTGATCAACCGAGAAGGAAGATAAAACTAAGAAGAGTCGCAGCGACTGCAGTTGTAACACTATGGCCTGTGGAAACAGCCCCACTCTTGTCGTCGTCTCCGTTCAACGAATCAGGCATTTCCTCACCCTCAGCGGTGAACGTCTTCATGCAGGTGAACTGCACCTCTGGGCTGTCATCGTTCTCATCGTCGTATAGAACGGTGAAAACGGGAGTCACGCCAGAACGGCCACCCAGAGATTGGCTACTGTTATCTCCTGTGGGAAGAATCTGCCGCATCTCGGCTACCTTGCGCAGCTCGTAGCTCTCGGGCATGACGGGCTGGCAACCCTCGTTCTGGAGCTGGGCTGGGCTACCAGAAAGGTCCTCGCCGGAGATAGGGCCTGCGGTGATGTTAATGTGGCCGGCGAAGCGGTCGCAGAAGGACAGTTCGCGGTGGATGTTGGTGTTGAGAAACTGCGCTAGGGACTCGCATCGTGGCAACGAGGCGCTTCCGGTGTTGTTGCCCTGACCGTTCGTAGTGTATCGGAATCGCTCCACCAAAGTTGCTATGTTGTTCTGACAACCGTCCGAAATGACCGAGTTGCAAGAAGTTGTGTTTTGCGTGTCGTCTTCGGACAACTCAAATGTTTGCTCCTGATACTGCATCATAAGGGCGCAGCCGGCCTCCTGGTTGCTGGAGTTGAAGTTGGCTGGCACGCCGACATACAGCGTCTGAGTTGAAAATTGATAGCCTTGCTGGCTAGCGAGGATGCCATCCGGGCTCCCATCAACGAGAGTAAGCGAAAGCTTCTCATCGGCGACGTCGAGCACTTCAGGTACCATTCCCACTCCAACAAAGCGGGATGAGTTGCCCGACGAGCACACACCCTGGCTTTCGGAATTGATGCATGAGAGGGCGCTGCACGACGAGATGTCTCTGTGCTGGGCCGCAACTGAGGTTGCCAGAGCTATAGCAGCAAGGAGTCTTGTGTTCATGGTGCTTTAGGAAAGAACAGTCTGAAAGGGTGGTTGAGTCGGACAATTGCTAAGTACGTACTAAGTCGGGTTGAATTGGTTTCGCCGTTGCAGTGGAGTAGACGTGAGTTGCCCGCGCTATAGATAGTCTATATCTGACAAAGTCGTCTGGGCCTTGCCCGCTCTTAAGTCTTTCTCTTTTCCTGGGGTGAGGTATGCTGTGTTTCTGTTTGGGTCGAAAGGTTCCCGGGGATCTTTGGTGGTTGCGGGAACAAACATGATGTCACATCACTGCCGTGTGATCATTTTCGACCTCGACATTAGCGATTACCCCTCGCTTGGCGACAGCCTTGGCCAACGGCGAAGGTAAACGAAGAAGAATGAGACGAAAAAAAGGTCCAACACGCGGCAAATGAGATGCAACACCTCACAAAAGCAAACAGCAACATAAAACTCAGCCGAAATCCCTCCACATTACGTCAATTTTCCGGTGCCCCCGACGGCACAGCAAGGCGTATTCCTTCCTACCTCTTGGCGCGCGGCTCTTGGCTCTTGGCTCTTGGCCCGTCCCGCTCCTTTTTCTCCGCGCCGCTCCTATGTAAGCCACCATCGCGAGCGTACTGCTTGAACGATCGGCATGACCCCTTGCAACTCGTCCGTTTTGGTCACATCACTTTCCCGTTTTGGCATTGTTGTAGGCTCGAACAAACGGTTCACCCGCAATGTGGCCGTGTTGGAGGTGGTCAGAGAGGTAGAGAAACGTCTGAAAGAGCGTCCATCCTCTATCGGATCGCCTGATCGAGTCTTACCTAATCCCCTTGGAGTCGGGCGTTTCGACCCATGGTAACTGATGCAGGCAGTAATATCCAGCCGCCCGCTCATTTCAGATAAGTGGATAGACTGTTGGATCCACGTTATGGTCCGTAAACGTGCACCTATCAGGAGGCTCTGAGGCCTCCTGGCGTGTGTGCTGGAAGATATGGGCACTCGGGTTCCAAAGTAAATGGCCGGTCTTCTGAGCATTCACCACCAAACAACCGGCCATTTATTTTGGCGATAGGGTGATGGGGTAGTAATTTCCGTTTTTGGAACTGTGAAGTTTGAAATATTGTTCTATAAGCCTTCGAGATCAATGTCACGTTAAACGGCCCGTCACTTTTGGGTACAGCCGGGACTTATTTTGCTTATCAACAACATCAACTGATACGTGCTCGAGTTTGAAACATAGCGAAGACTCATTCGTCAAACAAGAAGTGTGATAGCTGTTGTAAGAATACCCATCTGAGCGCCTGCTATAAGCGGCCTTAGTCGCTCTCGAAATGTGCCAACATCCTGTTGTTGCCTGGACGAGTGGGACTTGGATGGTTACTTTGAAATCCCGTCGCATTAACCCTGTCCAATCGTACGTTCAGGCTTTACTACTTGGTTCTACTCTAGTTCACTTGGCAGGTATAATGATTATTTTATGGGTTGAACATTCTCAAGATTTGGTGCGGCTCAGCAACAACTCCTTCTGCAGAAGTTCCCAACAACTATGGAGCCCATTGAGCCAAGTTTTGAGGCCAGACTCTTCTTCTTTCGGAAGCTTAGAGGAGTTTCCAGCAGGCTCAGCACATTGCAGGATTCTCTACCGACTTGGCGCAGACACACCGAATTCTAATTCTGGCCAAGATCTCGATCTTCATGGCACGGCCAATATAGACTGTGAGGCTCGAGGCTGAATGCCATCGGGCGGAGCGGCGGAGCGGAAACACGCGGCTAGGAAGCCATGCCAAAAGTTACCAGAGTCAGTTCATTCTCATCTACGCCTTGGGAGGGGTCGAAGATCGTGTAGAGAATCAGGCCGTCAGGCTCGTCACGGCAAGGTGTTGGAGTCATTACTGCAACCTCTGTGCCTCTTTACCTCGTATCAATTGGGGGCGAGCTGTAATCCTCCATGTAAGCCGCTTCGTGACGGTGCCACTCAGTCAGCGCAGCCAAGGTTGCTGAGCTCGAACAGTATTACCGAAATCAGATGTGATGGCGGACTAGATGGATCGAATGTGTGAAGAACTGAGGATGAGGATTCCGCCGAACCTTTGGGCCTCATTGTGGGAGGAGGCGAGATATCTCTGGAATCGACTATAAGAAGCTCCTATTCCATTACCTTTGTTCTCTCAAATCAGCAACTCGCGCAGAACATCCTCAGTAGAACCTCTTCGCCCGCCAGTCTTCGGCTCTGAAGCAGCTTGCAAGTCCAGATCCTTCTTGAAACCCTTAGACCATCATTCACCACTATTCAACATGGCTACCGCTATCGGTGTCGTCGGAAGCGTCATCACCATCTTCTCTTTCCTCAAGGACATGTTCCCCGAGCCTGACAATCCGAGCGCCAAGTTCGCCTTCAAGATCGGCCTTGACGGAGCTGGTGATCCGCCCCTGAGCAACGCCGGCGGGAACATCCCCGACGTCCGCTGCTGGAACGAGCAGGGCGGGTTCCTCGGCATCACCACCAACGACAACAACAAGTGTGAGAACGGCGCCGACCTCTGCGAGACTAGCGTCTCGGATGTTGTCCAGCAGCCCACTTACACCCTCTTCACCGGCAACGACGATGCCATTTGCATTTCCTGGGCTTCCGTGACCTTCCCGGGTGGCCAGAACTACGCCAACACGATCGGCAACTGGGCTCAGAGTTGTGACGAAGCCTACGGAAGAGGTGGTAACTGGTCAGTAGCCCAAGCTCTCCAGCCTATCCTCTGCATGCCACTAACATCCTATCACCAGGTACTACTCGGATATCTATGTCCCCACGGAGGACGGCCCTGACGAGACCGTCTTCTGCGCCTGGGTCGACAAGAACGGAGACGTCGACACCACCGGTATCCAGGTCCACTGGCCTGAATACTCCAAGGACTCCGGCACCAAGGACCTCGAATACTACTGCAACAACGACCCCGTCCTGAGATTTACCGAGGATCCCGACCCCTCCGACGTCATCTTCTGGACACGCAAGCGCGACCTCTTCAGCCAGCAGCCCTCCACCTCGTCCGCCCGCTCCGAGGAGCGCCGCGCCGTCGACAAACAGCACGCTCGCCTCGCCCGCCGCTTCGAAAAGGACACGCGCCTGGTCAAGAGCAAAGAGGCAAAGCACACGGCCTCGGGCCTCTGTGGGGCCGGAGGGTCGGTCGGGCCCAGCTTCGTGTCTCTCGAGGAGCGCAAGTTCTGCTACATGCCCACCAAGACGGTCTATCCCTTCTGCGATGACATTGAGGGCGGTGCGTGCTGGTCGGAGGAGGAGGACAAGGTCATCGCCAAGGGCTCGACAGGTAGAGTTGCCGCTGTCCCTGAGATGAAATTCGACAAGGTCCTGAGCTGGGGTGAGAAATAGGCCTGCTGTCGACGATGACCTTCCGGTCGGATTGAAAGCCACAGGATTGAAACAGGACTCACGCTTTCATCTGATCAGAAAAGGGGGGTTTATTTGCTATGTTACACACTGTTTGTGATTTTATTCTTCTCTTCACTCATTAAACCAACTTCAAATTATAAGTAGAAATCAATACCACGTCCGGACAAAATGTGGTCGCTGCAACAGACCCAGGATTCTTGAATGTGGACAAATACCTGCTTGATTCAAGTTTCCGCCGTAGACTCATATGACGGGCAATAGCCACGAATAAGCCACTTCTTGGTGGGATCTTTGCTTTAGACTCATGCGGCGGGTAATAGCCACCAATAAGCCATAATATAATGGTACTCTAGCCAGGATCAGATCTCAACGCGTATCAAATGGAACCAAAAGTAAATACATAACAACAAATGGGCAAGCTCAAACAGAGATAGCATTTCACGCTACAACCATACATCTAGGTAAGGAATTTCCTGTGCTGTAGTGTAGAGCTAGAATTCACTTTTGAAGTATCACATCCTGTCCGGAGATATGTTGGCATCGCAGGGCGCATGGGCTGTATGATGGAACACCGAGGCCTCAGGGCACTTTTAAGCAGCATCGTGAACAGGGCTTTAAACCCGTGAATTCCAACAAACAGTGAGTGGATTCAAGGTAGAAAGGGATGGGAGGACCATGGAGTAGACCGTGTAGTGCTTTCCAGATCTCCACTAACAACAGCCCCTCGACGGAGGCGCCATCGCGACACGGAAACGACGCCGATTTTTCTCAACCTTTTCATATAAAAGATTGCTACTGCAGACAACATCGGAGAATAGGCCACATGTTCGTCGACTACACCAACGGACCGGCACCGAATTCCGGAGCTCGGCATATGCCTTCCAACGGTCCTCGCCATCGTCGGGCTTTTCCCAATCATGACAACAGACTCGGTCGCTCTCAAGGGGTAACTCGGCTGGAATGTTCTTATCCGCTCGACAAACATGTGCCGCGCCCTACTGCACAACATTTCGACAGGACGGGACGAGACGTCCGCTCCGCGGGATTACGCAACTCGACAGAGGGGTACCGAAAACGACGCGGTCTGAGGACTCGAGGACCACACGGGATGATCTACCCTCCAAGACAAAAAGCGTACAATAGGGGCGAAAAAGAAGTGCATTCAGATAAGCCCCGCTTTCTTAGAAAGTGAACTTCGGCTTGTCGTCCAGCGCCATCACCTCCCGACCAACAGACTTATGGAGGTTTTCCTTGATATGGCGCCAACTGCAAACGCGGGTTGAGCGATGTTATTAAGACTACTTACTGTGAGGTCATAAGAGTTCCTCGTTTCTAGTATTTTGAGGATCCTGTTAAACAACCAACATGATCTCGTAGTGACAGAGCTTCAATTAAAGTGAATGGTGCTTATAATAGGTGGGGCTTAAGTTTCCTTCTTCTTGCCTGGCGACTCACCCTCTAAAAAGCTCACATCATAAAATTTTCAAATTTCAAGAGTCAAGAAGTTGACAAATCCAATCAAAAAAGGATATGTCGTATCCTAGGAAATACCAAAAAATCTGTGATCAGTGGGAGGCTTGAACTCCCGGCCTTGGCATTACTGCACATGTCAGATGACATATTAGTACCACGCTCTAACCAACTGAGCTAACCGACCTTGATGAACGTCCCAAATGACCTGCTTATGTACCCAGCCCCAGTCCCACAGCCAAGGTCGGATAATAACTGCTCTCTATTGAGGCTTGCCCACCATGCGCCTGCGTGGAAGATGGCGGTTTAATAGAAAGTGATTAGAGTACAATCTTTCACCCTATATTCATCTCCCGTAACTGTAACTTTATCGCTAGCTAAGCGCATGTTCGCATCGTGCGATTGGGCCTTGCATCCATCCTTGCGCATCAATTTGTGGAAAGTTCATATGATTGGAGTGCTCACCGGCCGCATACTGAAATCTAGCGGTCTTCTCGCATCGCCTACCCGAGAGTGAACCCTATGAATGATGGCATTTGGATCTTTGTAAGACTCAACCTCACATGGACGGAGCTTAGCCACGGCCGGCTCACCTTAAGTCCGGAAACGGCTGGACCGCCTTATGCGGCCGATGCGGGGCCGTCAAAGGAGTCGCCGGAGACTAAGCGACGGTCGGGCCTACGGATTTAAAATTGATGTAAGCCGAGAGCTGTTGCCTTCTAATATTTGAGGAGGGCTTCTGGGTATAGGCTTTTGCCGTGAAGTCGCCTTCACAACACACATTATCATCTACTACTCAATATGTCCAACCAGCTCATTGTCCCCGATAGACCCCTCACGTGGCTCATCACTGGCTGCTCTTCAGGGTTCGGCCTAGCTCTGACACGAATTGCATTGAAAACGGGACACCATGTGATTGCGACGTCACGCAATCCCCAGAAGAACCCCGAGCTGGTCAAAGAAGTTGAGAAAGGCGGCGGGCGATGGCTACGGTTGGATGTGGATGATCTCAAATCAGGAGATGTCGTGAACGATCTTGAGAAGAATGGCACTGCTATTGACGTTCTCGTGAACAGCGCCGGGTGGTCTATCCATGGCCCAGCTGAAGGCTTTACGGAAGAGGAGACCCGAGCGCAGATGGACACTGTTTTCTTCGGGGCCTATCGTCTGATGAGAGCCGTGGCGCCGCTCATGAGAGAGAGGAGAAGCGGCGCTATCGTCAATATCAGCTCAGGTGCAGGGTTGGAGGGCAGAGAATCGATGGGAATCTACGCTGCTGCGAAGGCAGCTATGGATGGTATGTAGGCATGATGTTATCGGGGGTCTCAAAGCTGACTGTCGCAATCGCAGGTGTCAGCAAAGTCCTCGCCAAGGAGATGGCCCCTTTTGGCGTCCGCGTACTGTCAGTGGCCCTTGGATCATTCGACACCAACATGGGCCCATCGGTGAAGTTGGCGAGCACACCAACTCCGGCGGACTATGAGGGAAGTGCAATGGAGAAGGTGTATCAAGTCATGGCGGCATCCGCCACGGATGGATTCCCCGCAGACGGTGATCATCTGAAAGCGTCGCAAGTGATCTACGAAGTAATCACTGGCACTGGTACTGGGGAAGGTAAAGAAGTCGAGAGGATGCTGCCTCTTGGTAGAGATGTGGCGAAGCGTGTTGACGAGGTGATCGCTGGATATCAAAGAACCATGGAGGTATTCGGAGACGTTTGCGATAATGTATATCTCGAGAAATGAGCATATAGAAGAGACATCGCACGACCGGAAGGCGACAAACGTGTGGCATAGAAGAACTCGAAGCCTGGATTTGGCCTTCATAACATTAAATCTGTGTGAAGTAGAGTGATCATACCATCTTAGGACAATGTCACTATCGGTCGACCTCTTCAAGAGGGGTTACTTCCCACCCCTTTTCACCGCAACCTATTATTATTCCTTCACCCTCACTCATGTCGGTCCAACCCAGCTTTCTTAGCCCATCCGGGCCATCTTCTGCGAATGCAACATAAAGGTCCTGCCAGGCTTTAGAAACCTTCTCCTCAAGTGCTGTCGAGGGACCCCTCGCCCATGAATGTGTGCCAAAGACCATGGGCATGTCTGAACTGTGATATGCCCGAAGCCAGGGACGCGGTGAGATGTTGGGAAACGAACTGGAGCCAGGTGGCGCAAAGTCTTTGAACAAGAAACGAAATGTAGGAGCATGGGCAGAACGCGCCCTATCTCAAGGTCAGCTTTGTACACCTCACTCGTGGTTGAGATTGTTTATTACCTTGCCATCTTGACCATAGGTCCAAGGAAGTAACCTTTTGTGATTCGGTCTGCCACCGTTGGGTCGGGACCTTCGGGTTTATACAACGCTACTGCTGTGCCTTCGTCATTCATCGTCCCAAAGATCGCTGGCTGGTGATGGTCAGCTTGTAATATTCTCATGTCTGTTAAAGACTTAGAATCAGGTAGGCTTACAAGCTTGCTAAACCTTCCGGATTGGACACGCTCTTCGTAGTCGTCAAACATGGTAAAACCGTCAACGATAGGCCTGAAACTTAAGAAAGGCCTCTCACTCGTCGCCCAGTGCTCACGGATCGCATCCACCAGCTTGCAAGCTGGCTGCTGCCTCATGAACTCCAGCTCGACGACAGCGCCACCACCTTCGAATCCCATAGACTTTGCTAGGAAGCTGAAGTGTGTGCATTCGGGATCGCTCACTGGAAGTGGAGGCAGCGCGCAGCCAGAGTTCATGATAATATTTCTCACCAGAGGCTTGTCGGGGTGCGTAAAAGAGTGAGCGTCTATACTCCGAGCACCCGCGGACTGACCAAAGTGCGTCATTCGCGACGGGTCGCCGCCAAAAGATGCAATATGCTTGTGCACCCATTCCAGACCGAGACGCTGGTCAAGGAGGCCTAGATTCCGCTCATGAGGGTTGAGGCCCGCGGCATTTGGAAAGCCAAAGATTGTGAGGCGGTAGCTGCATTTCGGAATCAGTAGGATTCTGAGCCTTTTGATCAATGTTCCTTACTTGATGGATACTACAATATGTCTCTGACTGCTTTCAACCCATGGCGTGGGATTTTGATATGGCACAGTTGTGCCGCCAACGAGAAACGCGCCGCCAGTGATGAAGACTATGACGGGCAGTCTGGCTGTTGATGCGCTTTCAACTGCCTCTTTTGGTGCCCATATGCAAAGCGACAAGCAATCTTCGGAAGTCTCATCTCTGATCTGAAGTTCAGGAACATCTGTGTTGTACACTGAAGGTCTGCCGCCTTTGTTCTGTTGCGGACAGGAGGGTCCAAATTTCGTAGCATCAATCACTGTCGGAGGCGCTTTCGGCGTGGGAGGAAGCCAGCGTCGGGATCCTATTGGTGGCTCTGCAAAGGGGATACCGAGAAATTGGGCAACGTTCGGATAATCTTTGTTGATGAACCCTTTGACTGCCCCGAACGTAGAATCGATCGTGAGGTACTCAACCCCGTGTTTGCTCTCGCTTATGACCGACATCGCGGATGCTGCTTGCTCTTCAATTGACTCAGATGCGGCGAGGAACCCCGCGGAGGGGTATTTAAGCTATCGTACAGTGGGCCGGACCGCTGTTGATAGCTTCGGATTGCGCTAATGCTGTCTGCTGGATCCCTCGACCCGGGAATTGGCTGGTCACGTCACAGCGGGTCACATACACATGACGGAGTTGGACTCCGGATTTGCGTGCAGTCAAGTTTTGAACGTTTATCACCTGCGTCAAAAGAAGCATTTCACCTGGAATGAAAGATAGGTAGGAGTTTGTAAATGCGTTTGAGTCAAGGATAGCAGTACGAGACAGGATACCCGCAGATACGACAACCGATACCAGTTATCACACAGTAGGTACCTATCCAGTGTTCTGCAACAAACTCAAGGATACGTTGAATACCTTAGGTGCCAATGAGAATCACAGTTGGGCATCTGAGTAATATCAATTGTAATCACACTTCTCTAACATCGACTAAGGATGCCGTCGCCTTCATAAGTGTACTCCATAATGTTATGTGTTCGTGTTGGTCTTCGACTACCTCCAGTTCTCGACAAAGTCCTGTGTATCTCTGTAAGATATTACAATAATCTTACATACTCGAGCGGGTGCTTTTAGCCCCTTCTTGCAACAGAGACCAGACTAGGAGAGATGGCAATAACATGAATCATGCCGCGGGAAGCAAGAGGAATGATCGACTGACATGAGGACTGGATGCGGTTGGGGTAGGAAATTGCGACAACCAAGCCCGACAGCATTGAGTCGATGCCGACGTATGCAAGATAAACCACTTCAGTGCGAGACTGCAATGCTCTCTTTCGGAACTCACCGCTCTACCTGTACGATTGTCAGTTTTCCATGCCTCCCCCAAACTGCTTGGACATCCTGGATCCTGCTGGTTCCACTGGCGTCTTCCACAGTTACTGAGTCAGGTTTCTGAAGTTCAACATCTCCATCAGCCACGTTCTATGTGATTCTCTCTACGTTGTCTTCCTTGCTTTTTGAAGCCAATTTTGAGGCCAAAATCAATGAAGTGTAAAAACCACCATACAAACGTAAGGTTCTTGTGAAGCGTATTGAAAAATCAATCATGGCCGTTATCGTCGCTGTGGGTGATAGGAGTTCAGCGTTCGCTGGACTTGTTAAAATTGCACTCTTTTCGTTCTTACGAGTCATTCGTAACAAAGAGTAGACCCGGCTCGGACTTGTACTCTGAATATTGATATCTGCCACAAATAGTATTGTCAACACTTCCCAGAGAAATCGCGTGATCGTGAGGTTTCGCATTATCCTATCATCGTTCGGATAGCTCTCATGTTATCACTAGCGATTCAGTCAGGCACCTGAAATGGAGCTGGCAAGATGTAAATCCTGAAGGATGGTGCCGAAATATAACTTTCTTTCATCAATCATAAGCACTCTTCTAACTCAAGGCCAATAGAGGCGAGAATGGGGTCGGGAGGTTAACTCCGAGACGCCCTAACCGTCTGCATATCATCCACCTTCCCCATACGCGTAGCCCTGGCAAAAGTGGTTGCGGGTGCACTAGCGAGAGGGTCACTCACTTTTAGTGCGCCCAACCCAGATAGGGTCGCATACGGTCGCCGATGAACGGAGTTGGACTCCGTTACTTGAACCCCACCTCCCGGCTGAATCTGCCCGCGTCAACTACCTTCAAAGTACACGGAGGTCATCACCGAGAGCCGCTTCTGACGACGAAACAGCCCTTTCGCCTGCGATCGCCTCAATCAAGTCAAACGTGGCGTGCTTTGGAATCGCAAAAAAGCCCATTTTCCGCAGCGTGACGGCCAAAGCGACAATATTCAGCGCCCGTCGCACGAAAAGTCTGGTCAAAATGGCCTCGACGGATGGGACGTTGGTGGTGGGAGTAGACGTCGGAGGTGAGCGACCGACAGGGCCCCTGGACCCGTGCCACTTACACCGACTCCTCTGCGTCTGGAAACTAACCGTACCTTCCAGGTACTAACACGGACAGTGTCTTGCTTAATGTCTCTAAGACCAGTGCGGACGCCGTGGTTGCGTCTCACAAAGCCCCGACCACCTCCAACGTGACGCTCTCTGTTCAGGCAACTCTGAAAGCTCTGCTCGACACGTCAACCATCAACCCGGCGAGCATCACTGCTCTCGCCATCGGCACGACGCATTTCTTGAACGCAATCATTGAGAGAGACACGTCGCGCGTCGAGAAGATCGCAGTCCTTCGCTTGGCCTCTCATAACTTTTCCACAGGAACACCACCCTTCGCAGACTGGCCAAAAGCTCTGAAGCGTATCATCAATGGACATTCTGCGATCATCCCTGGCGGATGCAACATCGACGGCACACTCATCGGACCCATCGATGAGGCAGCGATCCGCGAGCAAGCGGCCATCATCAAGTCCAAAGGGCTGAAGAACGTGGCCATTGTTGGGATCGGTTGCTCTACCGACAAAGACTACCACCAAGAAGAAGAGGTCTCTAATATTCTTCGCAATGAACTTGGAGAAGATGTCAACATCGTCCTGTCTCACAATATCGCAGGTCCGGGTCTCCTCGCCCGCGAGAACGCCACGATCCTGAATGCCTCGATTCTCAACTTTGCCCAGCGGACGATCAGGGCTTTCATCGGCGCCATGCGTAGAATTGGTCTCCAGTGCCCGCTGTACTTGACCTCCAACTCTGGCCACCTTCTACCGTTTTCCGAAGCCATGCAGGCGCCCATCAAGATCTTCTCATCGGGTGCCACCAACTCCATCAGAGGTGCTGCTTTCCTTGCGTCAGACGCGATCGATCAATCTGGCAGTATCGTCGTTGATATTGGCGGCACAACTTCTGACGTGGGCTATCTTTTGAAGAATGGATACCCTCGTCTATCCAAGAGCTACACAGCCCTGGCTGGCGTTAAGGTCAACCTCGAGATGCCTTCAGTCGAGAGTATCGGCTTGGGCGGAGGTTCCATCCTACACGTTGGCGACGATGGATCTGTTGCTGTTGGACCCGGTAGCGTCGGCCATGACCTCGTTACTAAGGCGTTGTGCTTCGGAGGCGAGGTGGCCACGGCGACAGATATTGCTGTTGCTTCGGGTGCAAAGATTGGCAATGCCACCGTTGCCTTGCCGACCGACACTATTGAGAGGGGTAAGGCGCGAGTCAGAAAGATGCTGGAATCTGTCATCGATCGCGCCAAACTCTCTCCCGAGCCGTGCACCGTTATCTTGGTTGGAGGTGGTTCCGTTCTTTGCCCGCCAGAGCTCACCGGTGTGAGCAAAGTGGTGCTGCCTGAGCATGCTGGCGTTGCTAATGCCATTGGTGCCGCAATCGCCAAGATCTACGGCTCAGCTGAGACTATTGTCTACGGCTCAGATATCCAGGGCGGCATTGCGGAGGTCAAGGCCAGAGCTATCGAGAACGCTGTAGCCAAGGGCGGTGACTCGAGCTCTGTCACGGTCCTCCACGAAGAAGTTGCTGGCGTGCCATATGTGGAGAACCAGACCTCCATCAAGATCGAGGTCGCGCTGCCTGCGGACCATCAGCGGGTCTACTCGGAGATGACCAAGACGGCGGCCCCTGACCGACTGGTTGACGAGGAGATGTTCGAGGAGACCAAGAAGCATGAAGCCACAGATGCTGGTGCTGCAGACGAGGATGATACCGTCGACCTCAAGACCTACCGCCCGCAGATCGAGTCGAGCGGTCTCTGGACTCTCTCCGAGACTGACCTAAGGTTTCTGTCTATCGGCTGCTACATCCTTGGTTGCGGTGGCGGCGGGTCTCCATACGCCCCTTATCTCCAATTGAGACAGCTTCTTACAGAAGGAGAGACAATGAAGATCATTCGCATCGAGGACTTAAAGGACGAGGAGATGATGCCGCCCGTTGCTAGTGTCGGTACACCGGCTGTTAGTATCGAGCGTCCCGGAGGACACGGCGTATGGCATGCCATGCAGGAGATGGAGAAGGAGATGAAGACCAAGTTTGAGAGACTGATTGCCACCGAGATCGGCGGAGCAAATGGCGTCGCTACCCTTATCTGGGGAAGCTCACGGTACTACGATATCCCCACGGTTGACGGAGATATGATGGGTAGGTTTCTCATACTAATGGACTCCAACACACCGTTCGTATTGCTAACACTATGTCCACAGGCCGAGCTTACCCCCAGTTTGAGATGGTCTCCCAATACATCCACGCCAAGTCCGTCAACGAGCTCCTCCCTGTAACTCTCTGCAGCGGAACCGGTCACAACGTTGTCATCCCCGCGACACAAACCGATGAGACTTCAGCAGGAATAGCTATTCGTGATGCATGCGTGGCCATGGGCTCAGCCGCCGGCGCCGCCGGCCGTCCCATCCCCGGAAAGCTGATGCGCGAGGTCGGCATCCCCAACACTTACTCACTAGCATGGCGTTTGGGACGCGTAGTCGCTTTGGCGCAGCAAGCCGGCACAGTCTCAACGGTCACCAAGGACTTGATCGAGGCTGCTGGGGGTCCTGGTAGCGCCAAGGTGCTTTTCCAGGGCAAGATCCGTGGCGTTGAAAGCACTCTGACAACGACGGCACACAGCCTGGGCAAGGTGACCGTTGAGAGACTTAGTGAGAGCGAGATGGAAACGGACACGGATAGAATCGGTAAGGGCTTGAAAGAGGTTGTGGTTCCGTTCATGAATGAGAACCTCGGCGTCTTGGGCAAACTTGAGGACGGCACGGAGAAGGTAAGTCTGAATCCTATTGACACCTTTCCTGGCAATGATGCTTACTGTTTCGAAAAGGTCATCGCGACTGTTCCCGACTTGATCTTCCTCCTTGACACCTCCACTGGCGAAGCCATTGGTGTTCAGGAATACAGATACGGCCTAAAGGTGGCCGTCATGATCATGGCGGGCCATCCCCTTTGGGCAACCGAGCGTGCCCTCGAGATTGCTGGGCCAAAGGTTTTTGGCCTCCCCCACGATTACAAGACTGAGCTGAGCTACACCAAGCCAGTCAGTGTTATCGATGAATTCCGACCGAAGGCATAAGATGGCGACACGTAAGATCCTTTGCAGAGGAAAACGGTGGGTGTGAGGAAGAACATCGGGACCCGCTATTACCCAAGTTTATTACTATCAGAAATACCCCAAAAAGTCGAATTCTCACAAATCATTATGGTATCGGTGGCTGATCTGACCAGTCAAACTCCGGCACACCGTCAAAGAAATTCAAATCTGATTCGGCCAGGAAATTGTCGCCTACTCCAGCCCAATACGCGGCTTCGCTGTCCAAAACGCTCATCGACTCCCATACATGTTGTCCAGGAGTTTCCAAGTCACCGCTTTGTGTTGCTATTCCCCTGCTTCCTAGTGATTCACCCCCCGGTGTGATGAGAGTAGGATCGATGGGCACACCAGGCCCGGGCGAGGCCATGTTGGGGGCCGGAGCGGATGCAACCGCTGGAGTCGTTGCGGCCGTTTTCGAAAGCTCCTCATGTAAGATCGGTACCGACGTGGGCACTTCTGAGGCGCTGCGAGATCCCGAGACATGTTTCTCTGCCTCTGTAGGTGGCCCAACACTACGACGGGTCTTCGCATCCAGCCCGCTCTTGAACTTCAGCCTGGCCTCTCCCGCAAGTGACCACGAATGAGCCATGTCTTGCAGTGCGTCGTCCAATATAGGCAGCAGGGTGTCGTTGGCTAGTGACGAGGGATTGCTCATGTGCCTACAAGTAACTAATATCGCATTCATAGCCAAGATGCAACCACCCACAAACAGAAGAGGCGCATTGCCGAGGGTGTGTTCGCTCTTGAAACGCTGCAAAACATCCACGATACCCTCCGCCCCCGCTCTGCATACTCTGAACGACTGGGCGAGCGGGTTCTTTTCATTTTCGGGCTTGTCTTCTGACAACGATGGCATGGATCCTATCGAGGCTATGAAGGGCAGATTAAGGCTGATGCGCGTGCTGTGGTAGAGAGTGCTTCAAAAGAAGAGAGTGTGAGTACTTCCGTCTACCATTCCCATCGAAGTCAGAGAATGCAATACTTACTGTAAAATGGCCACGTTGACTTGCAGGTTATCCTTTTTGGTAAACCACTTCTTCCATCTCATATTGGTCGGAAGAGCCTCATGCCAGGCAACAAGTCTGGCGTTCAGCTTGTTGAGCGATACCTCAGTCCACCGCCTAGCATGCGCATCGGTCTTTTTCCTAGGCGCAAATGTCGTAGAAAGCATGTCGTGAATTATTCGGGCTAACTCTATTTGCTGGTTGAACAGCAGAGTCAATTTTGGCCCAGCCGGGCGTACCGTCTTCAGAAAGCCAAGGTCATGGGAAAAGAGCCAGTTTTCCCAAACCGGAGGGTCATGGCTATGGTTCTGTCAGCGGAAGATAAGGCAAGTATGTAAGGAAAACTAACGGCAGTGGCTCGCTCAAATTGACATCGGCGTCATTTTCGTACATGAATGTCGGGCGCCCAAGAAACAAGCTGAAGATTCTGTACATAAGTTAGAGCGCGCCACGGATTGGGCAATAATCTGCAAGACTGACTTGTCAGATAAGAAACAGCCCCAGTATATTCGGCGTCGAAACTCGTTATCGAAAGGGAACGGGGACTTCGAGTTCGGCCTGTCTTCTGAGCCCCAGTGGGTCGGTTCTCGTTGAAAGCCAATGTCCTGGCCCATTCTGAAAGCCATACCTGCCTTTCGCGTGAGCGATCGAATAATGCGGCAATGGGATCACCTTAGCGTACCAGCGAACATCCAGCCCCTCGAAATATTTCCTTGTCCGACCTCGTAATATCCACAGCAAAGCAAAGCCTGCACAGAGGTTGGTCTCGGGGCGCTGAGACCCTCCGTTGTCAGGATACTTTGTGCCGTATCCGCGAAACCTTGCGCCCGGGACCTGATTTCAGGATCCTTCGACATTAGAGCTCCGATTGCAGCTGCAGCGTAAATAAGAGGAGGAGAACAAAAGTCGCCGTCGATGGGGTTGTCCTCAAATTCGGCTACAAAAGCCTCCCTGTCGATGAACATGAACAAGGGGTACTGCCAGTAGAAGAACAGACCCAAGCACAAACGCATTGTCTGGTTGATCAGGTTGCTTCTGTCATCCTGGAAGGGGGACTTTTTTGAATTGCCCGATGAGCTGCCACAGGTATCTCCGTAGTCATTTTGAAAAATACTGGTCGGGCCGTGATAAATCATAGAGCCTGGACTGTCAGTCACCAAAACATTCTGCATCCACTCTCCTAAGAACCTCACCATCCAAAGTCTCTTGCAAAGTCGCTTTGGTCAAAGCCTCACTCAACGCAGCTTCGTCTTCCAAGGGCAAGCTAGAGAAAGACGGCACATAGTCTTTGATCTCAACTTCGTCCAAAATCTGATTTCGCTCATCGTTGCTAGCCTCCTTGAGCCGAGCCAAGAAGCCCTCAAGCGAGGCGATGCGAGACTCCAGTGCCGCAACATACTCACGTGACACCGGCGGCCGTTTGAAGTCGCTCTCCCGAAACTCGCACTTAGCCGAAGCTGCGGAGCAATTGGCGCACGGGAATGTGCGGGAACAGCGGATCTGAGAGCGGCGTCGTTGTCAGCCGGATGAGACTTCCACAATGCGGCGGTGGCCGACGGCCATCGGCGAAGACAGGGCGGGCGACATCGGAGGGACTCCGGGGATTATTAATACTGCGGTACCTTTCTCTGTTGACACCGTTTACACCTTTTTTTTCATTACATGTTTAGCATCTTTCTGATTCAAATTGTGATGCTGAGATCAACTTACGATATCCGCTTCACGTTGTTCTTCTCCATCTTCAAGTGGGCATGCAGGCAGGCAACCACCACCAAAGAGACGGTCAGTTGCGCGCGTAAGGGGCTGGCAGAGATGCGGGACAAAAACCACCGCGGTCACATGACAATCAAATTGTTTTGGACCCTTTTTCACAACTTGGCCGGTGCGCTGAAGATTGCGGGGTTGATTGAAATGGGATGGGTGCCTGTTGACAGTTGACAGCGCGATGGCTCAGAAACCCTGCTCTGAATCCCTCCGTGCAACGTGACCAACCACGTTCGTCATAGACTTGCCATTTGGGGGTTCGGTTCACTAATTTTAGGTGGCAAATGGATTCGTATTTCATCAGCGTTCTTTCTGGCATAGGTCCAACCCTGCAGGTTTCGTGAATTGTAATCCTGCGCTGAGAGGCTGTTATCAGCATGGCCGGGGTAGAAGGATCCACAACCTAGGCAACACGATATCGCCGGAGCTTAAGCATTACAAAGCTGAGCGTGTAGCTGGACCTAGGCAACGACGAAGGCAATCAGCACGATGAAAGGAAGCAGCGCAAAATCTTCCTATGTGAGTCTTTGTAAAAAAGCCACCAAAGGATCAATGAAGACTTTACTGCTCAGATTAGTCTGCACAAATAGATGACGAGATATCGTTATGAACGAGACAGTAGGGACAAGTTGATAAGTAGGTAGGTTTTCAGCCGTCTGTGAGAGCAATTGAAGAAGTTCGTACATGACTCTTGCTATTGGATGACTTGGTCACACAAGCTGCAGTCGAGTTAAGCACATGTCAACTACTAGTCTTCAAGTCTTGATCACAGACTGAAGCTGCCAGCCTTCTGATGCGCTCAGATGTATCCTTAAACCAATATTGGTGTAAAATAAATTTGATATCTATTCAGTCTCATTCACATTCCTTTCCGGACCTTTCACGAAGAGTCTGGTACAACTCGGCAATAGAATTTCGAAATCCGCGCGAACAGCTTTATCTACATGTATGGGGGAGAGGCCAGTTCTCCCGTCGCTCTGTAATGTTGTTCTCAACATGCCTAATATCCCTGCTGTTATGCAATCTTTTAGCTCTACGTCTCTGAGATTTGCTAAAGACTTGACTATTTTAGTCCCAGTTGAATTGCTTCGACAATTCCAACCTTCAACCCGAACCCAAACTAGCAATCGCGTTGCAACCGCGTTGTAACGCCACCCACAGGGACCCCACCATCTTACGTGATGGGCTCGGGTCCCAAGCTTCCCTCACGCCAAAACAAAATTCCAAATTGCCAAGCCCTCCTCAATATCGTTTTCACCGATCACGGAGGCATTGCGCTGTTTCTTTTGCCGCCGAAAGCCCACCCCGCGTGCCATCATGCAACGCCGAGCGGCCGGCCGAGATGTCGGATATGATACCCCGCATGCCCCTCCTACCTATCTTTGCTATCTAGGCTATCACACCATCATGCAACCTCACCCCTACTTCTGATCTTGCCACATTTTCACAATCATTGCAGCATGCGCTAAACTTACTAAGCTTTCGTTCACCAAGGTACAAGGTTGACAGGACCTCCAGTTGCGGCTGAGTTGTCAGACACACTATTCAGACGTCCCAGCAACCCAGCATGACGACTTCAAAGCACGTCGTCTTCCAGAACGGAAGGTTCTTCCGGTCAAACAAGGCGCCACTTGGACAGCGATCGGAGGCCAACTTCGCCGAGGCTCTCGTGATCAAGGACGGCCTTATCACATTCGTCGGCGAAGCTTCAGCAAACGAAGTCAAGAGCGCTATCGATGCGGGAGCTGAGGTTCGCGATGTTGGCGGCCGCCACGTCCTGCCTGGTCTCCTCGACGGACACATTCACTTGACTCAGCTTGGACAGACGTTGCAGAAACTGCCTCTGGACAAGTGCAAGAGCCTAGCGGATATCAGGAAGACTATCAAAGACCATGCCGCCGCCAACCCGGACCAGGCGCGTATCTTTTGCAGTGGCTGGATGCATTTCATGACACCAGAGGGTCCCTTAGCCTCGCTCATTGACAACTTGGATCCTCGTCCAATCTTGATCACAGCAAAGGACCTGCACTCTACATGGTGCAACAGTGCCGCTCTCAGAGAGCTGGACCTGGACAACGAGCCGGACCCTCCTGGTGGTGAGATCATGCGCGACCCCAAGACTGGCAAGCCAAGTGGTCTGCTCTCGGAAGCAGCGAGCATGAAGTGGATTCCGTTGTACATGGCCAGGACTTCCACGATGGAAGATCGTATATCGGCAATCAAAACCGCTGTCAACGACTACACGAGTGCTGGATTTACTGGTCTCATCGACATGGCAATGGAAGAGGAGGGATGGGAAGCGCTGCAGAACTATCGCAAGCGGGAGAAGGAAGCCGGTCGACCGTTCCCTATTCGTTTCGCTGCCTACTGGATGATCCTGCCGAGGGACAATGATGCGGAGAACATCAAGCAAGTTGAGAGGGCTGCAGAACTCGCCAGAGAGTTCAATTTGGAGACGGACCCCGACTGCAGACTCGTGGGTATCAAGCTGGTATGCGACGGCATCATCGACGCCTGCACAGCCTCCTTGAAGGAGCCATACAGCCACAACAACGAGAACTGCGACCCCGTCTGGTCACTGGAACACATGGGTCCCGTTGTGGAAGCAGCGACAAAACACGGCTTGCAAGTTGCGCTCCACGCCATCGGTGACCGAACAGTCGCCAACGCCATCGATGTGCTCGAGAAGTATGTCGGCCCGGAGCATCGCCCTCGTATCGAGCACCTCGAAGTTACAACCGCAGAGGACGCCAAGCGGTTGGGTAAGCTGGGCATCACAGCCTCCGTTCAGCCTGTTCACTCCGACCCTGCCATCCTACGCGCATGGCCGAAGCTCATTGGCGAGCACCGCTGTGGACGCGCTTTCGCGTACAGCGACTTCGCCGACGGGGGAGCACCCGTGGCTATTGGTTCCGATGCGCCGACTGCGCCGCATCACATTGTCAACAACCTTTACATTGCGACCACGCGGAGGTCGGCCCGCGAGCCGGAGTTGGAGACAGTTGTCAATCCCCAGTTCGCGCTGTCCATGTGCGATGTTGTGGCGGGGGCCACGGAGGGTGCGGCAAGGAGTTGTTTCTTGGACGATCGTGTAGGATCATTTGAAGTTGGTAAGAGGGCTGATTTGGCTGTATTTGATCTTGAATGGAAGCCCGAGAAGGCTCTGCAGGCAAAGGCTGTAGAGACTTGGTTTGAGGGACAGCAAGTGTATCCTGGGCAGGTTTGAGGCCTAGCGGATGGAGTTTGGTGTCGCGATAGATTAGATCAGCATTAGGCAAGGATTGTAAATGCACGAGTGAGTAAGAAAGTAGCAGGAGTCGCAATCGTAGAATTCGATATTTATTTTTAAGGTCCTCATCTACTTACGCATTTGAGGTACTCAATGCTCTTCTCACCAGATTCATCCAAGTACAAACTGAGCTATCGTGCGAGCAATCCAAGCACGGCCCAGGACAATATAAGTACATTATCATCGAGCGTCTGGCTAACCTTCGGCAAATCCTTCTCCACGATACACAAAGGAAGCTACATGACGAAATGAGCCCCGACTACAGACGTCAAAGTCAAAGCAAGTATGACGAATTTGCTCACAGCCAACTGTCCAGACTCGCTCTTGTTGTATTGAAGCTCCTTCTCGAGAGAAGTGTAGTCGATCCACTCGCATTTTCCCTGAAATACTTCCTTGGTGTAGTTGAACTTCCTGCCCTTAGCTTTAAGCTCGTCTATCTTCTTTCCTGCTGCCTCTCTGACACAGTTTGGCCAATTGATGGCTACCTCTGGTTGATGGGTGAAGCATGCCATGGATTGGCAAAACCGCTGTGTCGTGTAGACATTCGTGCCATTCCGGATGCTCGGACAGCAATGTTCGAAGAGGTCAAAGTCTGCTCCAGGGCTGACGAGATATCCGCGAGTAAAGATAACGTCATTTATCGTGCGGCAGACAATGGGCACCCCGAGGTCAGGGGCAGGCCGCGCACACGCGTGTGGATTTTGGTGCCATCGCTCTTGGAGCTAGAGAGATACGTCAGACACATATGTTAGATCGTAATAATATTCAGACTTCAGAGAGCACGCAGGGAGCCCATGACTTACATGTGTTCGATGCGTTTCGTTGACCACGGGGATTTGGTCCATGGCGGGCGAACGTGTAGAATGGCTTGAATGACGGATCCCCCTTCAAAGAAGGCTGACGATGTTGACAAGACTTTGACTCCGCGCTACTATCAGGTGGGCAATTTGGCCTAAGTCTCTCTTATAGGTGGGTACGGGCAATGCTGTCACAAAAGATTGAACTCTCAGCTGTCTCTTTAATGACCAACTCAGGATGACGTATGTTGTACTCCGAACCTTGGATTCAAATTTACACAGCTGCTGTGCCGCAGCCCTTTCAAACTTGACTGGCTGTGGTAATCAGGCTCAGTTCGACAGTTACGGTCACATTCATGTAGCTGCTTTGACATTGCCTGATTGGTGGTGCCAATCAACCCCGAGTCCGCCAAGCCAGGCTTGGCGGGTGAATCGCTCAATCCAGACGGTCCAGACTCTACAGTATTTATCCGGATGTCTTGGAATACAAGATTCCTAACCAACCGGTTGCCTCTTAATCTTGTTGGACCAATAAAGCTCTTCCCATCTTCTGTCAACATGTTCCAACAGCATACGAAGCTCGCGTATTTCTTTCAAATCACCTTTGCGGCCCGTCACAAGGATGGTGGATAACCCTGGACACAACACAACTTCAAATAAGACTTCATGCCGTTGGAATATCGAATTTCTTGGCTTGCCTCTGTTGGAAGCTTGCAGACTTGGCGAACAGAGTATTGCCCTCAATGCCCATCGTGGCTCGCGCTATAGATCGGCGGAACACCTAGTCGCGGAACTGCATTTTCGAAACGCGAAATGTAGACAAGGAAGATATTGCGCTGCTGCGCCTCTCACGAGCAGTGACTGGACCGAGAAATTCGAAAGACATCTTCGGAAGAAGTCCAAGCGAACCGTTTTCGGAATCAGCTGATCACTGCGAGCCTCGTCAACATGAGAAGTGCCTCAGCCAAACCTTGAGGCAGAGATCAAGTCATGTCGGAATTCAAACAGTCAAGAAACGATCTAGACCGCCTTCGCCTGGAAGGTGTGGAGGATGAATGGCAGGTGGGGGCTGTTGGTGCGCGAGACTTTGGGCTCGGTCGAGATGAGCATCGCGACTTCACTGAGCTGCTTGGAACATCTATACGGCGAGTGAATGTTTTGGGCTTTCTAGAGATATGTCTAATGTATTTGCATTTGACACATGACTTGTAGAGGCGCAAGTCAATTCTGAGGAGCGTGGATGAGGATTGAGGATGAAAACTATATAAAGCTGGCTTGATTGTTCGCCGAAAACTTTCAATTCTCTTCTTCACCATCGCCACGCTCAGATTTTGCTACTGAAAAGACCCTTTCTTCTCTTCCATATACAAATCCCAACTCTTTCTCGCACTCTAGCTGGTCATTGGCAACCATGTTGAACCGCCTCCTTCTACTCTTGCGCGCGGCTGGACACGTCTTACCGAGAGATGGCGACAGCGCTGACCGGTACACTGTTTGTGGTCAAGATCGTGGGTATGTTTTCGAATCAACAGTCACATACAATTGATTTCTTCTTATTCCAGATGAATATATATGCTGAGAAGATGAACAGATACACTGAGCAAGACTCGTTGGACGCTGCGCAATACTTGACGAACACTGTTGTGACATCTGATGCCTCTTCAATAGCAAACATGATTGCATTTTTGCGCACGTCAACACGACTGTCGTCAGTCTCTGCAACGGCAGTCAGCGCAACCGCACCATCAACCGCGACGAAGCTAGACGTGGTGTCGACCAGCTCATCAAAGACTGCGGTCTCAATGGCGGCTTCACTGGTATCCACGTCGTCAATAACTTGACCTTCGCCGCCTATGGTGTCGGAGGGATTAGTCTAGCTCCTCCTCCCGGTTCCAATCCTCCTGATGTTCCTGGATCGAGGAAACGCTCGCTAGGGCGATCCCTTTCCAGGCGCGACTGCGCGTGGGCTTACGACGGTGTTCCACACTTTGACTGTGACGCCAAAAACAAGTTGAATGAAGATGGATCTTGTGGTGATCAGATTGTGCCTGAGAGCAACTGTCAGGCTTTCTGCGAGCTCCGCAGGACTGGTTTCCTTGGCCACGAGGAACGAGCACCTGGCGAGGGAGGGAATCAGATGCTCCCAGGCGAGGCCAAAGAACTTGGTGGAGGTTTCGAGACCTCTATTTCCAACGGCTTCTCCATCGGTGTCGAGGGAATTTCCAAAGAAGTCATTGGTGCTGGTGTCAGCTATGAATGTGCGTAGCGTGTGTTCCAGAACGATGTTCGTAGTAGAAGCTTACTGGAATTAGGGTCAATTTCGAAGACGACACTTACAACTACAACAAGATCGATGAAGGACGTCAGCTCGGACCAGTACTCTCGTTGGGTCTTTTTCCCTAAGCTTATCGAGAGTTGTGGTACCGTCTCGCGCAAAACATATTCTGCCCCGACCCCGTGTACAGGGCTGCCCTGCACCGGTCTGCCAGCAGACGATCCTGACTGCGTTGGAGATTTAGAGAATGTTGCCAACGTATGCTCGCTGGTACCGAAGCTGAACCCAGACGGCGAACCCGAGGTTTTCTGGGCCGTTCGTAAGTTTGGTTTCTTCGTTCTGATAGATCCAGGGACCATGGGACGTTCTTGTCAGCTGACTTTACACTTCCCTGTTACAGGCTATGAATATGCTGATGGGACTCCATTGCCCTTCGATCAGCAGCATTTTTCATACAGGACTCCTTGCGTCAGTGACGACCCAGACGGAGATGGAGAGAAAGAGTGTTACAACCATATTCCTGCTCTCATGCTGGCACCGAACTACAAAAAGCTCGAGGAAGCCATTGGAGCAACCAGTGCTTAAGTTGGCGGGCTCAGCACCTGCCGATGATATACGCTGATAGGAGACAAATAATATACAGAGGCATGGATTATGGAGTACACGCGACATTTGGGAGATGTTTCATTGCTAATTTACGTTCTGATCTTCCTCGTAGTTCCTGCGAGATTCGAAATCATGTGCACGAACACGGGGTTCTTGCGGATTGATGTTTTTCTTTATGTGTTTTCCTGAGGTGCTCTAGTCGACCAGTTTGACTCGTGTCAGAACATTTTTAAAGCAGTTTGAAGAATCCTATCACAATTCCGGTCCAATTGTCTTTTCAAATTTACTGTCCAGTGATGATTCAGCACAAAGCTTGAGAACTAGCAAGCTCCAGAAGTAGGAAGATGTCAATCAATTCTTCGTATTACGAAAGATGTGGTATCTTCTGCTGACTGATGAATACATCTATGGATCCGTTTCATCGTGGTGTTGTGGAGAGGGAGCTGCCCCGGCCGACTCGCGCCTAATTCAGATACCCAGTAGGCTACCTTTGGAGGGGTTTCCTGTGGTCTATCCAGATCCTCGTAAATATCCCTGTCAAAGTCATACGGCAGCTTATAAAGTGTGCCAGCGGGCAGTAATGTGCTATGCAAAGACATAATTGAAACCTTAGAACAAGGGGGGAGAGGAGGAATCATTGTATCAAGACATCTGTTGGCCCACTTCTCAAGGCGTCTTCATGATCCGGGGATATAATTGCGATTCGTCTCGGCATAAAGACGTGAACTCCCGGACGTACTTGAAGTCTCAGCGTGGTCATACAAATATAGCAAAGATACCGACTAAGGCTGTGGCAAGGGCCATAAACAAGTTGCTAGACTGAACAGCAGGGGCGACGCTGAAGAACACACCTCTGTTCCTCCTAACTTCGCCCGAGCTACCTACCTCCAACTTCCTTCGCAGCGGCTGGCATAGACTTGTTGAAAGACTTGTATGTGGCCTTCATGCCGGCCTGAAGCTTCTTGATCGAATCGCGACCTCGGTAGCCGCTCCATGTACGGTCCAAAAGCCCTGAAAAAAGGTTAGCGGCAGGTACATCTCCTATCAAAGGCAGACAGCAAAATCGAAACACGCAACTTACCCCAGAAATCCTCGACATCAGCTTTGCCTTCACGGATGTAGTAGCTGCCGCCCATACTCCAAACCATCCACCCAACGCTCCTCTGAACCATCAAGTCCATCAGGCACTTGTGGAAGTTCTTCTCATACTCGCGCTTCGTATCCGACTGATCGTGGCCCCACTCGCTCATGATCAGCGGCGCCACGTTGGCTTGCCCCTTGGTCATAACGTCCGCGCCCCAGCCATCGAGCATCCCGTAGTATCCTTCACAATCCATGGACAGACCGTGGTCGTACGCATGCAGCTCGAAGACGAACTTGTTCTTGAACGGCAGCGCCGCGATCGAGAAGTTCCATTTCGGCTCGTCGGCGTACCACCCGTTGGCGGGCGCCTCGATGTCGATGCCGCCCAGCCGTCCGCCGAAGAAGATGAGCACGTCGGGGTTGGCGGCGTTGATCGCGCTGGCGCCTTGCACCATACGCTTGCCCCACGTCTCCCACGTTTTGGGCTCTATGGCGGGAGCGACGGGAGGGTTGTCGTAGCTGAACCGCTCGCGTATCTCGTTGCGAAGACCGATGCTTGAAAAGGACTTCCAGTTGGCTTTGCCCTATATCCATGCGTTAGTACAGTGAGCAGCGTGAATAGAGAGAGGCGGGACTTACATGCTCTGCCATGTAAGACAAGCTCCTAATCCAGTTGGTAGTGTTGAAGTAAGCATCGCCAAACCACCCGTTCCCGTCGGCTACGTTGCAGCACCATCCAGCCTTGGACATATGGTTATCAAGATGCAGGTAAATGTTCTGACGCGCCAGCTCATCAGCGACAGCGTCCCACACTTCAAGACGCTTAGTGTTCTCGTCGAAGCGGGGGTTGTTGCTGACGATCTGCTTCATGACCTTTGTGCCGGTCTCTGCGCCGAGCGCCTTCTCCAAGGTTGCTTTGAGAGTCACGTCGCCTCCCTTGTCGACGATGTCGTCCACCATCTCGGTCGCGAATGTCAGGCGCACCGAATTGAAGCCGGTCTCGGCGATCTTGGTGACGATGTTGGAGATGTTCTGAAACTGCAGGCCTTCCGGCAACATAGTCTGCTCATGGCCGGGCCAGTTGGCGCCGACGAGGGCGACGGTGTCGTTCTTGGCGTCGAGGATGTCTCGGCCGATGACGGAGAGAGGAAGATGTTGAACCTCGCGCTGCGCGAGACGCTCGGAGGCCGATGTGAACGGTAGTGCGAGCGCGCTCACAAGCGCCGTTGTGGTTGTGTGAAGCAGGCGCATGATGGATCGCTAGAGTTTCGCGGGCAAGACGAGAACGCCTACTTTCGGCCTTAGGAGGTACGGACCTATGGCTAGGGGTGTCTGCAGAGGTCAAAGAACACGGGCGAGAGCAGGGTAGAAATGAGCGGATCGAGGAGGAGTCCTCGTTAATGGACGTCCTATTAATTGAGAGTACTCATCCTCACATCTGTCACAGTCCTCGCGTCTCCCTCCCGGGCCTCAATAAACAAAAGCAATATTGCACCAACTCCAAGCCTTCCATCCTTGGAGTCTCAAAGAAGCATTTCTCAAACTTTTCCCCTGTGTCAAGAACCAGTCCTACGACCTTCTTTAGCTGATATCCTTCCAGAATCAGCACCGTCTAGCCAGGGAGGAGAAGCTTAATATTGAAAAAAAGCATTCCCTCATCCATCAAGGTTAAGGATGACGGCCGGGAAAGATCCGCTCGGATGTTTACCGTGATAGGGCACTGGAGGCACCAATACATCCATGTGCTGCCGAAGCTTCGTCTGATGTGTGAGCCGGCTGTCACCGAGGACGTATCAGCATGCAGTGAGCTCGGCGTTGAACCCCGCCATGACGGCATGGAAAACAGGATAGACATTGAAGATCAATACCACAGGCTCTGGGAAAACAGGTAGACTAGCAGCGCTAGGCGAAGGAATATCGTGGCCCAGTCGAGGCAATGGGAGATCACATTGGATTGCGGCCGTTTTGAATCAACGGTGAAGGTTAAAATTAGAGACGAACCCACATATAGTAGAGTATCATGCAGTCACGCAGCTTGTTTTCAATGGTGGCTGCATTGTATCGATAAGTACACAAGAGTGCGTAAAGTAAATACATGAAGAAAGTTTAGGTTTGGGTTATCTGAGTATTGACTGTGATCCACTCTACTTCATGTTCTGAAGAAGGTAGCGGACGCCGGCGTAGGTCTCCTCACCGGTGGGGACGATCTGGCTGGCGGGCAGGACGAAGCCGTAGTTGCCGGTGTCGCGCAGCTCCTGGGTGAAGGTGTAGTCGGCCTTGACGACGTCGTTGACGTAGTCGACACTGCTGCCGGTCGCCTTGTAGATGGTCGTGCAGATGGGGCCGTACTGGTACGAGGTGCCGTGGACGGCCTTGATGGCGGCGACGGCGCCCTTGGCGAGAGACTGCAGCTCGGTGTTCTTGGAGGAGACGGCGGTGCACGAGTAGCCGTAGGGGGTCATGAAGAGCTGCGAGTAGGAGTGGAAGTCGATGAAGAGCTTCAGGCCCTGCGCGGCCTTGGTCTTGGACAGCCAGGCGGAGAGGGCAGCGGTCTCGGGGGCGTCGCCGGCGGAGGCGCCCTTGAAGTCCTCGGCGCAGGGGTCGGTGGAGGCGCCGCCGGTGACGGACCACTGGTAGGGCCAGTTGCGGTTGATGTCGTGGCCGAGGCAGCTGCTGCCGGAGGTGGTCTGGCGGTTCTTGCGCCACAGACGGTTGGTGGTCTGGGTGTAGATGAAGCCGTCAGGGTTGACGACGGGGAAGACGTAGAAGTCGTACTTCTCGACGAAGCCCTTGACCTCGGTGTCGGTGGAATACTTGGTCAACAGGTTGTAGGCGATGTACTCGTTGGTCATTGTGCCGATCCACTCGCGGGCGTGGACGGTGCCGTGGAAAACAACGGCGGGCTTGGTGCCCTTGGAGCTGCCGTAAATGTGGATGCCCGTGATGGTGTTGCCTTGGAGCGAGCTGCCAGAGGTAACGATCTCGGCGTTGTTGGGGTAAGATGCCACAAGGTCCTTGAGGAACTGCAGATGATCGGCATACGCGTGGTACGAGTTGAACCAGGTGGTGTTAGCGGATCCAACTGGAAATTGTCAGTGGTAGTCCAGATGCGTGATTGGGTCTTACTAACCGGCATAAACTGAGAAGCTGGACTCATCAGCAATGCTGAGGCCGAGATCCTCGTGCATGGTCGTGACGTTCAATCCCGAGATCTCGGCGTTGAACTCGTCGACCTGCTCAGGCGGGACGACAATGTCGGCCAGGGCGCCGGCTCTCGGAACACCCTTCCAGGTGTTCAATTGAAGCTTGTTGATGACGCCGTTCACGCGGTCGACCTCGTCGCCGACGGACACGCGGAAAACCTTGGTGCCGTCGTAGCTCACCCGTTGCGAGCTAGCCCCTGCCACGGCGGCGGCAGAGGCGGCGGCGAAGGTGGTGGAAAGGACAGCGAGCGACTTCATCTTGACAACGCGTAATATCGTCGAGGGTGCAGAGACAAGAACTTCACCAGCGCAATCGGTGCGCGGCGTCGTCTGGTTATATGGTCGTCCGCGAGACCGATGAGGGGAAGGCGACAGAATCAACAGGGACAGCGGGATCGGACCGTCGGGGATCACCTGGGCAGTTTTTACAACCTTCCTTTTCAGGTCATGGCGACCCGCGTCGAATGCACGCCCAGCTCGTCAGATATCTTGGCTTGAGGGACAGGAGACCTGCCCGATCAAAACAAGGCGCGAAGAGACAACTCACAAAAGTCCCCGCCTGGGCAAGCATGCAGGGTAGCTTCTGGTGCCGTGTGTAGAAGCTGGACAATCTTAGCTGCCTGGCCAGCTTTGGGAGCCAGATCTGAGGGGGAAGGTCCATGACTCTACGTAGGTTCTGGCTGGGAGATTTTCCGTCTTCTCGAGAGGGGGGAACGACCGGGGCCCAGGGAAGAAGCAATTAAGGTGCCAGCCAGCAGCCATCAGACGAGGGGCATGCAGGCGCGAGCTAATAGGCTTGCCGTTTGACCGCTGACGGGACGATTGGGGGCGCATTGAGCTTGTTGTCCAATACATCCGTCCGGTTGGCCATGGTTCTTTTGTTTCTCGTTCGACCGGCGTCACGGCTTGATTAAGCAGTTCGGGAGGGAGGCGATAATTGACTGGTAGAAACGGGGGTGGACTGGTGCAACCCAACCCAGCCCCCCCGCGGTCGTTAAGCAGATCCAGGCAGGTCAAGTGCCGGATTGCACGCAGCCGACCTGCCGGAACTGGGGTAGCGCGGCGGTAAGGATTCAGGAGTTTGGGGGGATCGCGCTGTTGACTTGGGGAAGAGAAGCTTCGCGGAGGCTAAGGCAGGCCCTGCTGCATGAGCCGCTTCTCTGCAAAGGATGCTTAATCTAGAATGTGGTATAATCGAACTGCGGCTAACAAGATGGAGTGCGAGAGGATTTGAGGCGTTTTCATATGGTAATGGCGAGCTTGGAGCTGAAGATGGCGATGCATGGCTCTACGCGAACCTTCAACGTCGGGTCATTTTTAGGTTTAGAACAGTGAGTTTAGCGAATGGGGCCCCAATTAAGGCTTATCTGCCATCACAAAGTCCGATACGAACTCATGCGGAGCAGCCCGACATCCTCTCACTCAGGTGGGCAACGATGTTCTCTGCGAGTCTGCGGTTGAGACAACAAGGACAAACGGACGACATGAGATTATGACATCTCATGTTAAGGTATGATGTCAGTTCGCGCACAACAGAAAAGTGAGAGCCGGGAATGAGATGGGCTCCGAGCACCTCGCAGTCCGGTGTTCCACAAGGAATACGACACGCAGGCGGATATCTGCATTTGCCGTCTGTTTTGGAGGAACACCGCTCGCACAGTGAACAACAGAAGCATGCGTGAGAACCAATACAACCTACCGTTATTCAAAGACGAGACTTTAATACGTAGAAAGGTCTCAGCTGAATAGTTGACTCAAAAGGACATGTCGCAGTCCGCACTTCATCCTTCACGATTTTTGGCCGCCTCGGGCATTGTGCACGGACCTTCTCACTATAAGATGAGGCAAGTCCCCATTCGCAAATCTCCAGCAATCGCAAAAAGTCCGTAGAAATTGAGGACATGGTTTGGTACGCTGAAAATTAAATGCAAACAATTCTTGATCTCTAGAAGATCGTCTATAAGCAGTTCAAAAGCTCAAAACGGCAAAAACAATGGACGAACAGGGAATCGAACCCTGGACCACTCACATGCTAAGCGAGTATTATACCACTAAACCATTCGCCCGTTGTTGAGGAAAGTGGGCTAGAAACCCAACCATCATGCCTTCGTCGCTCCGGTGCTGCTTTCACCCCCGCCCCAGCATTCTCTGTCTCCCGCCGAGGCCGATTGATCATTTCTTCTCTCCCTCAAGCTGAGTTCTCGATCATCGTAGCCCCCGAATGTAATTATTAAATCGAATCTCATCCCTCCTCGTTTACCGCGCATGTCGTCTGGCTATTGGCAAAGCACCGAATCCGCCGAAAAGCCATCCACGTCGATGCCTTCATGACTGTCTCAACTGTGCGATAGTCACATCAAACGCTTCAGGTTCCCGCCCGATAATGTCCTTCATATGACTCGTCACCACGGCTGCCTCTCCCGCCCGAATAGCATCCCAAGCGGTCGCCCAGGTCCTCGCCTTCTCCTGCGACCCGAAGCGCGCGACGACCTGCGGCAGCTTGACATACTCCTCAACACCAACCTGGCGAATTCGGACGTCTTTGCCGGCGACTTGCCCCAGAACCTGCACCGTCTCCTCCAGCGACCACTCCCTCGAGCCGGTGAGCAGGATTTTCTTGTTGACGTAGGCAAACTGGTCCGGGTCCCACGAGTAGTTCGCAATGAGCCGCGCCGTCGCCTCCCCGAGCTCGTTACGCTTGACCCATGCAACGCCGGGCCCGGAGCCGTCGTGGGGTATGAGGATCTCGTCCGCCGGCGCATTGATGTCGAAGAAGGCCGTGTAGATCGGGTACGATTCTGAGTAGAGCCCCTCGCGGATGGAGGTGAAGGTGAAGCTGGGGTCGGAGGTGGCTGCTTCTGTGAGGTGGCGCTCGGAGTCGAGGTGGGCTTGCATCACCTCCGCTATTGAGGTGTCCTGGTAGTCGCCGCCGAAGGCCAGGGAGCTGTAGAAGATGTGCTTAATACCGGCGCGGCGCGCTGCGTCTATGGCGGGTAGTTGCACCTGACAGAATTCTTGTGAGATGATCTTAACCCGGCACGATGAAGGGGGGACGTTACCTTTCTTCGGTAGTCGTGCACATGGCTTGGATAGGAGATGAGGAAGAGGACCTCGATGCCTGCAAACGCGGCTTCTAGATCGGAGGGGCTTGACTCGTACGAAGCCTTGCGCACTCTGACTCCGTGTTCGAGATGCTCTTGCGGGATCTTTTCTGGGTATCGGTTGATGAGGATGATTTGATCATTAGGGAGGAGCTTGCGCAGGTACTCGTAGGTACTGCCGCCCAAACCACCCGAGCCCGGAAAGATGCCGATAGACTTCATCGTGCTGCTCAAGATGCTCACTAGCGCTGATCGGATGATAAGATTATGAGTTGAACTATGAGTCCGCTTCTTGTGTCTAGCCGTTCACGCTATAATCTGGCCTCATGCGATGAGTTAGCTAGGCGGGTGGTGAAGATAAGATGAGATGATAAGCCGCAACATAATTGACGCGCATGATCACATCACGACCTGGAACTCGCTTGGCAAGGGACCTGCACCCACATTGACACCCGCATTACGTCACCGCGTCACTATTTACAGATTTTTAACCAGGCATGTTCCCTTGCACGGCAGCATTAGTAAGGCGGGATCGCACGATACGGAGCCTTGTTTTCTCCAGCACGTGTGTCCGTTTCCCCTCCGACTCGTCAATCTAGGGCCGATTCCGGGGCCGTGGGTTTGAGGCCGCCGATCACCGGCTTCCCTGCTTTTGCGGCCCCGCACTGCGGCCTTGATCGGCGCTTAGGGCGGCTTTGACAGCGTGCAGAGATCTTCAGGATGCAAGTTTATGTGAGTTCTAGAATCGTCCATGACAACATCTAGTGTCTCATTGGAGAGCTGTTCTTTTTGTGGGAAAAATATGTACATGAAGAATGAAAATGCCAGCACCTACATCAGGGCGGGGTCTACTTCCAGGAAGTGGTCGCACCCCGCTTCGCTCCATCGACAGGCATCAAGAAGTCGCTGGCCGCGATCTTGCCGTTCTTGTTACGCGCACCCGTGACAAGGCTGATGTCAATGCTCTTGAAGCTTGCGTTGCTGAGCAGAGGGGCCGAGTTGTCCCATGAGTTGTCTCTGGAGATCTGCGCGCCGCGCAGGGTGACCTGGCCGCCGTAGGTGACGTTGGTCGGGGAGCCCGGGCGGTTGACGGCGGCGATGTTGCGCTCGAGGACGCCAGTCGCGTTGACGCTGCGGAAGCCGACGGCGCCGTTCCAGACGGACGTGTTCTCCTCGAAGAGGAACTCGCCCGTCTGGGAGTTGTCGGTGAAGCCGTTGGCCTTGTTGCCGAAGGCGATGCAGTTGACGACGTCGCGCCCGGCGGGGAGGATGTCGCCTGCGCTGCCGCCGCCGAGCTTGAAGCCGTTGCCGTTGCCGGTGAAGTCGGGAAGGTCCTGGACGACTGGTCAGCTCTGGAGTACAGGAAGTGTTGGACTGAGAGGTCGACTTACCCAGCGGTTGTAGCCATTGCCCCAGGCGATGCTGTCCTTAATGGTCAACTTGGAGTGGAACTCCCTGCAAATGGTCAGCAACCCGGACACCACGCCTGTCACAAAACACTTACCAGAAGTCAACTCCATCGTCGGAGTTGTCCCAGAACCTGCTGCCGACAATGATGTTGCCCTCTCCCTTGCCCTCCTTGATGGCGATACCATCGGCATTCTCGCCGTTGTTCCTGGGATCGCGGTTTCCGTACGAGTCGAGGTAAGAGATCACGTTGTTAGACAGGGCACCCTGCATGTGGAAGCCGCTCTCGTAGTTATCCCGAGTCACGATCTGGTTGAAGCGCAAGTTGCTGCTATCCTTGACGTAAACACCATAGGGGCCGTGGGTGAAAGTGAGGCGTTGGAAGTTCCAGTAGTGGATGCGCTCAACGTGGAGGACGCCGCGCTCCTTGCCGGGGATCGAAGCACCCACCGGCGCGGGAGTGTTCGGCAGACCCTCGCCGTCGATGATGACTACCTCATCCGTGGCCGCACGCAGGGTAATCGGGGCCTGCGCGGTGCCGTTCACGGTGATGTTGATGTTCTTGAGGAGCTCGTATGTACCGCCGCGAAGGATGACAACGTCGCCGGGCTGGGTAATGTTGATGGCGGCTTGGATATCACCGAACGGCTTGGCCGAGCTGCCGTCCGGGGTCGGGTTGCCAGTGGGGGCGACGTAAATATTGGCCGCCAGGGCCAGGGGAAGACACGAAACAAGTGTTGATAGAAACAACATAATGGGCAGTTGTGAAAGAGTGTAAAAGTTGGGTTGACAAACAAAAATTCGCAGTTACGAAACGATACTGATTCCGTCCAAAGCCGACATCGTGGGACAGACTCGGCGTCGCCTTTATACAATCATCTTTTCCTTCCTCGATGCGGAACCAACCGTCGGATCCGACTGGCGCCGCTTACAGATACTGACCGTGCCAAAATGAAGCAGTCTTGGCGGCGTTCGCTGAGAGGGCCGGATTTCTTGGTTCTCTTTAACATACTTTACCGAACCGAGTGACTCCATCGTGAGTGGCAGCGGCTTGAGTCGAAAGGCCTGTGAGCAGATTTACAGGAGCTCAGCTCTAGCTGTTTTTGTTATCGGCCATAAGCGGACGTAGGGGTAACCCCTACCACGTTCATCAACGAGCACTGTAACGTGGTGCTGTGCCAAGACGTCTACGCAGCCCCAAATCTCAGAGGCACCCACAATTCTCGGGCGGGAGAAGCTCATTCCACCAGTTTGGATCGACCGAGCTCTCCGGAATTCAGAAAATCGTCAATATTAGGTTCGTTGCGATAGCGAGTTAGAATTCTGGACCTGGTGTCCCTCAAAAACTGAACTCGTATGTGATGTCCATCAGTTCTTTGCAGAACATCTTAGACATCATGTTGGACTTCTTTAGCGCACAGACTCTTTAAGATCGGAAGGACCAAATTCCTCCCGGGTTCAATTAGGAGCTCCGTCGACAGAACTTATGGCTTCATTTGACGAAAGATCTCTGCATCAATAAATTCAATAGACGATGCAGTATCCGAGGCTATTCCAGGTTCCCAGGCTGACGAACTAGTCAAAACTTCACTCTATTCCAAACAAGCTTGAATTAGAGTTCGAGAAAGCCCCGTGTACTCGTGGGCCGTCAATTCCATTGTGCGCCATCATGACTCAAACGAAAGCCCGACTTGACTAGTCAATCATGCTACTTGATAGTGCATTAGAACGTTCTTTTTTTTTTCCGAGCAGCTTTGAGATCCTGTCCCGCTGCTGACCTTTCACCCGAGTTGAGAATCATCCAAACACACCTCACATTAGCTGCTAAGCATCGTGACAAGGCTTCAACTTTTACATTGATGTCCTAGATGAATATGGATAACAAAATGAAGACACAAGCAATTGGTTCCATTGAATGATGACCGCTAAACTTTCAGCTCGGGAAATTCCATGAGACTTGTGCGACTGCAAGTGCAAGTAGGCACGATGAAGGCGTAATCGCAATCAAGCAGTCGGGCTCGGTTATTCTGATAGTTGAGCCTGAAGCGATCCAATCATTCATTCTTACATTTTAATACCTTACTGCAGCCACAAGTGCCAAGTTTCAGCTGGCTGCTGGTCTATTGGCTCGACTCCGACGCAACAATGCAGGTCAGCGATGACAACACATAGGCTAGCACTCAGAAGATGTTCTGATTGGATCTGCGTAGCTACTAGTGGTACGCAATGTCAGCTAATTGTGTACACTGCGTATCCCATAATCCAATATCATTTAAGAGACTCTTCATAGCCTCGGTGGACTTCCTCTTTACATTGCACTTTGAGCCATCCCATCCCAACAAGAGAATGGGAGATTGACCTTTGAACTTGCCTTCACTCTTGCGCCTCGTCTTGTAATTTGTACAGAACTTAGATCAACGTCAGCCAGTGCTGAATATTTCCTACGATAGACAGCGTAAGACTTCGACCATGATCTGGCTTATCAACGTCCACAGCGGCAAGCTGGAAAAGTTTCAGAACAACTTCCCACGCTACGCTATTCTTTCTCATACATGGGGAGAAGAGAAAGATGAGATACACTTCGGCGATATCCAGAAAGACCACCAGCTATCCAAGACCGGACCTGGCAGGATAAAATTCGATGGATGTTGCCAGCAGGCGAAAGCTGATGGCTTCGACTACGTTTGGATCGACACTTGCTGCATCGACAAGTCCCATCACACAGACTACTCAGAAGCAATCACTTCGATGTTTACTTGGTATCAGACCGCTGGCCGTTGCTATGCTTATCTTGCCGATGTGCCCGACAAGGCAACTTCGACGTTCGACAACGACTTCCGGCGAAGCCGGTGGCACACCAGAGGATGGACTTTGCAGGAGCTCTTAGCCCCCCAGGACCTAGTCTTCTACAGTCAAAGCTGGACCAAGCTAGGAGAGAAAGCCTCTATGACTAGCATGATCGAAAAGGCCACTGGCATTCCTGCTCAATTCCTTGGCGGTTTTCGGGATGCAAGCGTTGCCCAGCGCATGTCCTGGGCTGCCCAGAGAGTGACGACGAGAGGGGAAGACATGGCCTACTGTCTTTTCGGTATTTTCAACGTCAGTCTTCCAATCATGTATGGAGAAGGGGCTTCGGCTGCATTCAGCCGGCTACAGGAAGCCATCCTCCAGAGAACCCCAGACGCCTCCATTTTAGCCTGGGGACTTGATTTGTAACATGACGACCTCCACCCTCAACAACCTTCAATAAACAGATACGGGAACATTTTGGCCGCCAGCCCTCAGGGCTTCGTTAACTGTGGAACCGTAGTACCTTGGGAAAATGGTCACAGCGGACAACGCCTAGACGTGAACGGAGGCTACTATCACTTACAACTTCCACTGCACACAACCAAGACGGGACACACCTTTGGCTTGCTCAAATGCTATTCAAGGCCCCAGCAAAAGGGTTGCATAGGGATTCCTCTCTGTCAAGTCGAGCCAGGATCGGCAACGGACGAGTTTATGAGGCCCAAGGGAAGCAAAGCCATACAGCTATTTGACACAGATTTTTCACAAGAGCCGTCCAATTTGCGAATTCGAGACCTCTCACTGGCCGAAGACATCAGAAAGTTTGATCGTAGGTACGGTTACAGCATTGAAGTACCAGCCTCCAGCAAACTGGCCGTGTTCAATGTTTACCCGAAGGATCGGTGGGACACAAGTAAGAGATTTGGCATCACTGGCGTTGACTTCCGACGCGACGCTAAACAACTTTCATGGATCAGACTCCGGTACAGTGAGGAGCAAAGTCCAGACTTTGTCGTCATGTTGGAGTTGGAAATCAGCTCGTCGCAACCGCAGCTAACATGCCACCTCATGGTGGCCTCCAGATCCATGGAACTGGACACCCTTGCGCGTGAAATCCCCGCTCTTCCATCTCTCTCGCGGTTTACTGGAAGAGAAAGAGCTAGCAATGGCTGGTGCAATTTGACAGTTAAGCAAATAACCAAACGCCAAGGCGGCTATATCGTCTACGAAATATCGTTTGCTGAGTTGGAAAGACGACAAGTCGACTATCTGGACATTACTAGCGAGATTGAGTTGGTCGCGTGTGATCGTCGGCTTCAATTTCTATTTGAAGAGGATATTCAATTAGGTCAAAAGGTCAACAGAGCAGCATGTTCAGTTCTGGAAAAACAGGCGGACATTAAATACAAGGAAACACGACTTTTATCGATGAAGAAAGAGCTCGAGCGCTTGCCTCTGGAATTGGCTGAATCAGAGAGAGTCTTGAAGTCCGTCACCAAACAAGGTGAAAGACTGCAAGAGAAAAAGAACGAGATACTCCAGTCGATATCCTCCCTCAGCGGCCGCCTACCAATGGGTGTAGGAGTACAAAGGTTGATGCAATGGCACAATTCAGTTGCCCAAAGCCTCTCCCGTATCTTGCCAGCTCAAGATGCAGATATCGAGTCAATTTCCGATGAGAAGATCAGGCTGTTCATGCGGGCTGTTGCCATAGGTCATCTAGGAGCGATGGAATATCTTTCTGGGCAACTAGATGACGTCACCAAAGCCAGCACGAGTGCTGCAGCGTTGTCGACTGCCATCAGGTCAAGCAACATCGAGGCCCTCATCTGGTTGCTTGAAAGAGGATTCAACGTCAACTCTCAAGATGGTGACGGACTGACTCCTCTCGGGAGAGCCGCATCGGAGGGTTTGGTTTCCGTGTGTCTATTGCTGCTACAGCGCAGGGAAGACATTGACCTAGATATCGACCTAGAAGGTTCTGATGGTCGGAGCCCTCTTGCCTTGGCTGTGATAAGCGATCATGTTGAGATAGTTGGATTGTTACTGGATCAAAAGGCCAGCATTAGCAACATGGACTCCGGCGCAGACCAACATGCCCTAACTCTAGCCGCTCGCTACGGTCGGGTTGAGATCATGCGCTTGTTGCTGGACGCAAACGCCGATCTCGAAGCCGAAGATGGAAACGGAGAAACACCATTGACTATGGCAGCTAGCAAAGGTCATGATGGTGTATTGCAATTATTGATCGATCGCAAAGCCAACATTGAGGCTACTGGCCGCAATGGCAGCACTTGCCTGGCGGTAGCAGCCTATGAGGGTCATGTGCGAATCAGTCGTCTGCTACTCGATCATGGCGCGAATGCGAACGCAAGAGATGATGACGGCATCACGCCATTGCACTTAGCAGCCAGAAAGAACCACCACCACGTGGTCAGGCTCCTTTTGGATAACGACGCCGATGTCGATGTCAAGGATCAATGGGGCTTGTCTCCATTAGCAGCAGCTGCTTATGAAGGCTTCGAACAGACGGGGCAGCTTTTGCTAGACAGGAAAGCTTATATCGAGTCAAGCGCGAACAACGGAAGGACCCCACTGATATGGGCAGCTGCCAATGGACACCATCACATGGTCCAGTTGCTCATGGATAAAGGTGCGGATCTTGGAGCCAGAGAACTGGGCGGTCGAACTGCGCTGGAGCATTGCCTGTATAATGAGGATCTAACCACCACCCGTGCTCTTCTAGGGAAACGCCTCCCGGTAGAACAACAAGACATACACCTCGACAGAGCTATGAACATAGCGATAGCGAAGGCCTTCAGCGAAGTGGTTCGGCTTTTGCTCAGGGAAGGATGCAGGATATTCACCAACGACCAAAAAAGCGGCTTTTTGAAGTACGCAAAGGATTGTGCCGAAGATATGGGAGATGACAAAGCTCAGGCAATGAATGAGATTATTACGATGTTGGAGGACGCCATCACACCCAGAGAGCGAGGACGATCTTGGTCGCCGAACGCCTATCAACAGAGCCGCAGCAGCAGTGATGACAACGGAAAATATGATGACCCTAGGTGGAAACATAAGGTCGCCAGGTACAAGAAAAGTGCTAAGAAAAGTGAGCAAGGAAGTCGCATATACCCTTCATCACAAATTCATCAAGGGCAGCGTGGAGAAGCATATCCTTCCGATTGTTACAATCGCAATAGAGGGTCTGATACATTGATGGTCGACGGGGAGAACAAAAGACCGCGGTCATCGTTTGAAACGACCTGGGAGCCGAATAAACACCCAAGAACAAATTGAAAAGCTCCAGTCAGCCTCCTGAAGCTAGAGGCAATTAAGACCAAAAGGCCATTGGTTATGGCTACCTCAGAGTTGACGTTGAAGTGTGGCATGGACGTTGATCCTGGGATGAGGCGATTGATAGATAGATCACTTGGGACTGAGCTGGCCAATATATGAACGAGTTTCTCCTTGCCACAGACAATCAAGCCGTACTCACATAGTGTACGTGAGGTCGACTGGCGCGACATTCAAAGTTGTCTCATATGAATATAATAGTTGAACTCGTCGAGTCTGATGTCTGGATCGAGCCAGTATGCCATAACTCAAGCAACTCAGGCGCGAACACACCTTCTTCAAAGAATACTGTGGTTTCAGTACAGAGTTTTCTTTCGATTTAAAAAGGCTTTCGGCCTACCTGAACAGAGCATATCGGATCCCGCGGTTTGCGATATGCTGTTGCCACCGTTTGATACCCACCTAATTCCAAGGACTTAATTCCGCCGATCCTCCAAGGAAAGGCCACCAACAACAGCAATGAAATACTTACCCTGACTTCCAGCAACGATGCCTGACAATGCGCCCATCAGTTAGTGGTTCTGCGCCTTAATGACTTGAGTCATTGACACTGACAGCGGTCAGCCGTTTCAAACACCCAGGCACCCAGCACTAACTTAACCCCTTTTCAGAAGCAAAGCCGACCGGCGAGCCCCTAAAAGCTTCAAGCTTGTTCGACTGCAGACCAGCTACGACAAAAGGAGCTTGGCGACGCACCCAGGGACAGCGAGCGAAATGATCCATCCCGTGTTCGCAAATGACAATCCAACTGTCGATCTTACAGAAAGTGAACACTGTCAGACGCGAGACTTGGCGCTTTTCATCGGGGACTCCAGATTCTAGAGTCCAGCGTTGCAGTCAAGCATTCGCGAAGCCCTAAGAACCAACCCCCGCAACTCCATTGGCTGGATGAGTCCAAAAACAGCGCCGGCGATGAGAAAGGGGTCTGCCCGGGGTATTGTCACCAGACGGCAGACCCTTGGTGCTCCCCGTGTCTCCACTAAACATCGGCTGGCATCTCGCTGAATCTTCGTCCCGAGTTTGGGCGCCTTCTTATGTACGTGAGATTTCGCGATTGATTGAAGTACTTTGGGCGAAGCGTCAGAGGCCCGCCAAGCGTTAGAGTCGGTCATTAATCTGGTGCAACCATGACAACGTTGATTGATGATCATAATGTGTCAAGTGCAAATCCTCAACACCAAGTAAAACTCAACTCTCACAGAACAACCCATCTCGCCATGATTCAAAATAGCTTCATTCATCCTCCAAAGAGATCGAGAGATCTCGCCATTTACGAAAAAAGGGGCATGATTTTCGGAATGCGGGGGAGGCATTGGCCTGGATCTTAGTAGACGTGGGGCCACGCTATATCCAAGACGCGTGTTTGTCCCGGCAGCTCGGAGTCGAAAGGGGATCCCAGACGCAACAGCTTCGCAATGAGACGACGCCACGGCTGAGCCTGCTGGCGCGGCCTATCTAACGTCAAACAGGATGGCCTGTTATGTTGTTTGGCAGGTCTGCAGAGCACTTCGGGACTTGCGAGCCGCACCACGGAGGAGCTGCCAGTCAGATAGATTAATTCCTGCCGCAGCGGAAGGAAACCCGGCAAGGTTAAGCTTTCACTAAAAAAACCCTCAATCTCCAAAAATGGAAGCTATCGTTGCAGGTCTTGGCCTCTTTAAAGACGGCGTGCCCAGCTTTCCAACGGCCGCGCAGTCTGGTTTCCTGTCTGGTGTCTTGCGCGCAGCTTGCCGCGAGGGAAACGACTTCGACGACTTGTTCCAAACACATGGTGGAGGATGGTTCGACTACTTTTTTCATCGCGATACGGCGCTCAGTCGACACCCGTCCTCGCGGCGGCGGCATTCATCACGCTTACCGTTGTCTACTTACTGCGATTTAACGGTCATATTACACCATTCAGCTCAGCAGAGTTCAGCTTTCGAACGTCGACAACATCAGGACTCAACCTCGATGCAATCAATAAGACGGCACAATACTTTGTCGACTACCCTCTCGGACCCCCATACAAGAAGATCTTTGGCGAACTTGGCGAGAGGACAAAGATCTTGCGCTCATGGATTGAGGCATTGGAGGAGAGGACGCCAAAGGGACAGCGGCTTGTGGGGGCTGAGAGAGACTTCTTAGCCGAGCAAATCGAACGAGTCGCGGCATCCCTGTACCCTTTCCTGCAATCTCCGCCAAGAGACCCTCACAGCCGGTCACCCCTCGCGGATCTTCGGCGAAGCTTTGGGAGTGCGGAACCCCCTGTTCGTCAGCCCCAGCAGCAGCAGCTCCCAGTCGTCCCAGTCGTCGAGGACAGCGTCGATGCAGTCGCCGGCGCACCGGCAGCAGCGGCTGACGCTATCTCCAGGAGGCAAGCGGACGACGGCATCTATAAGCCGAAAAATGCGGGAATCGTCATCCCCACCGGATCTGGCACGCTGCGATTCGCGTGCCATCTGGTGGCGTCGCTGACGCGCGTGCACCGAACCACGCTACCGATCCAGATTGTGTACGCCGGCGACGAGGACTTGAGCGAGGAGGACCGTGATACACTTGTTCAGGCCGCTGCCACGGGCGATAATGGCCACATCGAGTTCCTGGACATTACAACCGTGTTCAATGACACCACTCTGAGATTGGCGGAGGGAGGATGGGCGATCAAGCCGTTTGCCGCGCTCGGCAGTCGCTTCGAGGAGGTGATTCTCCTGGACGCCGATGTCGTCTTCATGCAGGCGCCCGAACAGCTGTTGCAGCAGCGAAGCTATCGCGATAAAGGCGCGCTGCTCTTCCACGATCGACTCCTTTGGAAGGGCCAGTTCCCCGAACGACACGATTGGTACCACGAGATGATTAAGCGCCCGAGCGAAGAACTGTCGAAATCGCGTGTCTGGACAGAGAGATACGCCGAGGAGGGGGACTCTGGTATCGTTGTGCTCAACAAGGGACGACTTGATGTTCTCATGGGTTTGCTACACATCGGCTGGCAAAACACCTACGCAGTGCGCAACTCATGGACGTATCGGATTACCTACGGCGACAAGGAAACATACTGGATCGGTCTGGAAGTGACGGGATCGAAATACTCCTTCTCGAGGCATTACGGCGGCATGGTTGGCTGGAGATTTCCGATTCGCGGAGTCCAGACGGACATGACACAGGTGTGCAGCTTCGTGATTGCGCACGTGGACGAGGTGGATAATCTGCTGTGGTACAACGGTGGACTGCTGAAGAATAAGATGGGCAACGCAACGGAGTTCGAAGTTCCGACGCACTGGATGATTGACCAACAATGGGTCAAGGGTGCGAAGAAGAAGGATATGAGCTGCATGGTCGGCACAAACGTGAGAGAGCTGTTGGATCACGAGAAGAATATCCTGGGCAAGAGCATAGAGGCTGCCCAAGATGTTGATGTTTCGCTTGAGTTGGTGTAAATATATAGAAAATAGAGATTCCCTTTTTTCCTGTTCACCAGCTTGCTCACAACAGTGTTCGACGGTCTCAGCTACTCGGTATAAAGTTTGGGTTGCTGCCCTGTCCGCTCCGCTTCAGAAAGTATCTTCCTATTCGCTTTCTTCAATAGGTACTTCATCAGCAATGATGAGACAACACTCAACGCCGAAAATGCCATCATGAGAAGCATTGCCATGATGTACCGGGGCCCGTCCGATGATGGGAAGAAATAGGGACTCCAAATGTTCCCCAGCTGGGATAGAAGATTCATGATAGCAGTGGCACATGCTCTCTTTTCGGGTGTTTGATTGAGAGAGGATGCGGCCCAGGAATAAACTGCAGCATTCGCAGCAAAAGCACCCGAGCAGTAAAGAAACGAGGCGAAATATCTGGCAGGAACATTGAGGGTTGCCGTCGAGATAATGAACCCTACGATGGCCACAACCATCGGTACGCTGATGTGGTAGCCGCGCTCATTGAAGTGGTCGCTTGAGCGAGCTACGATGAAGGAGACGGCGGCCCCGAATAAGTATGGAGGGGCCGTCAGAACCAGCGTGATGGTGCGGGTGCCAAGGTGCATGGAGCTGACGATACTATAGTTGATTGGGATCAGCCATCGGTCTCTTTGAACTCGTTGGTAGAGGATACTCACGTTGGGAAGAAGTTGTTGAAGCCGTACGCGGTGTGATTTGCGCATAGGATAATAACCTGGAACTATTCAGCAAAGTACTTGTTGAAGATCGTACACGAAACTCACAAATATCCACGTGCGGATGTCTTTCACAGCAAGAAGCAGCCCATGCCATATGGACCGGTCGGCTTCAGGTACGGAGACCCGATCTAAAGCGATACGTTGCTGTACAAGCTCGAGCTCGTCAGCACTAAACAGCCATTTCCCACTTCCCGTCTGGGAATCGGGGAAATCGGGCAAAAGAGCGAAGGCACATATGGCGGCAAGTGCACTTCCGGCGCCCTCAATGATGAACAGCCACTGCCATCCATGCAGACCCGCCTTATCAGATAGACCAGAGAAGATGCCAGCGGCAATAAGTCCGGAGAACGCCGTAGCTAAAACCAGACCTGAGTAAAGCACTGCGGTTCTGAGAGCAAGCTCTTTGCTGGTGTACCAAGCCGATAGCATGAAGAATGCCTTCACGATGATCATGTTAGCAGAAGAAAAAGCTCTGATTCAGTTAAAGGTTTGCATACCCCTGGAAAGAAAGGGGCCTCCACGATGCCGAGGAAGAACCGCACCGCAATCAAGCCTGAGTACTTGTGGACACCGGCCGTGGCTGCCGATATAGCCGACCAGACAATAACACAGGATGGTAGATACAGGCTCGGACGAACTCGTGTGAGGATCATGTTGGAAGGAAGTTGAGCAAGCATGTAGCCGACGTTAAGAATTGATACGGCGACATTGAATTGAGTACCATGTAGGCCAAGGTCTTCTTCAAAGTTGTCAAGACGGGCTTGTGTGCTTTAATTAGCAAAACTTCTAGCAGTTAGATGGATGAGTGATTGTGACTTACGCGATGTTGTTTCTGTCGAGGTAGTTGAACATGTAGAGAACCCAGACTACTGGTAGCAAGGTCATGTCCAGTTTGCGGACGACACGGCGTTCGGCTGCTTTCCATTCATGGCTCTCATGATAACCGAAGGAACTATGTCGGTGCTTGCTCTTCTGGCCTTGTCTCGTTGAAGATGCCTTGAGTTCGAAAGACTCGCCTTCCTCAATATGAGCACTAGAGGGTTCCGTGATGTTGTTCTTCACAGATGTCATCATTTTGAAAGCTGTAGCCAAGCTGTCAAAACTCACGAAAGATTCTCGAACTGAGAGAATATTGAAGAGCTTGACGACATTAGAATGATGATAACCTTTTATGCACCACCCACGCTCTCACAAACATGGTCAGCTGGAAGGTGACTCCCGGCACCACGTCTCATGCGGCCAAGTATCTGCAAGTACCCCAGATATACAAACTCTTCCCCATGGGGAGATTCTGGAGACTTCCGAGAAGAGACTGACTTAGAATGTGTCCTCCTATCGGCGCTCAGTTCCGATGCGGGGAGGCCGATCGGGGGCCATATGTACGCTGCAAGTCCGATCGGCGATGAATGAGACCGGTCCGGACTTTATCTACGTAACTCTCAGAATATAAGAAGCACTGCAAGAGTCACTGGCTCAAGGTATAGTTTAAAGAGGCTCTACAAATGAACAGGGTCATTTGACTGTTATCAACTTTCATTCCGCTCATCCAGACTGCTAGAGCCTGCCTACCGCCTTGAGCTTCATTTTCTTCATTACCAATCCGGGCAACCTATCCTAATCACCATGGGCTCCGTTCCCGTTGATCAAAAAGACACATCTGGTGCATCTGCCGGTGCCAGGTTGAGACAACTTCTAGAGCGTGATGAGATTCTCATTGCTCCCGGCGTGTATGAGGGCTACAGCGCCCGTATCGCCCACGAAGTCGGCTTCGACTGCATCTACATGGTATTCAAGCAATCTCTTCGGGGCAGCCCTTATTTGAACCCAGATTGCTGACGAATTGTATCCAGACGGGAGCTGGGACATGCGCCTCCAAACTCGGGCTGCCTGACCTCGGCTTCGCATCTCTCAACGATATGCGCGAGCACGCAGAAATGATTGCAAATCTCAACCCATCAGTGCCCCTCATAGCGGATGCCGACACAGGGTACGGCGGCCCAAATATGGTCGCGCGTACCATCGCACAATATCATCGCTCAGGCATCGCCGGCCTTCACATCGAAGACCAAGTCCAAACCAAGCGCTGTGGGCATCTAGGCGGCAAGGCGGTAGTTGACATTGAAACGTTCCGACAACGTATCGCAGCTGCTGCATACGAGAAGAAGCGCCTAGGCTCAGACATCGTCATCATTGCAAGGACCGACGCACTCCAAACCCATGGCTTCGATGAGGCGGTACACAGGCTCAGGGTTGCCGCTTCAGCCGGTGCCGATGTCGGATTTCTGGAAGGAGTTACAACAGCCGAGGAAGCAAGAGAGGTCTGTAGGCAGATGGCGCCTACGCCTATGCTACTCAATATGGTGGAACATGGTGCCACACCGTCATGGACCCCGGCTGAAGCCCAGGAGCTCGGCTTCAAAGTCATCATCTACCCATTCGCGTCCATCGCTCCGGCATACCAGGCGATCAAGGATGTCTTTGTGAAAATCAAGAAAACAGGAAAGACAGGTCTAGAGAAGGATTTCACCCCGAAGAAACTATTTACCATTGTCGGATTGGAGGAAGCTATGTCTGTTGATACGGCAGCAGGTGGAAACTTTTACAACAAGGTGTAATCCGGTCGGTGCTTTGAGAGGAGGCGCCGGCGCATGTTTGCTTCATCTACAGACTTTCATCTCTACCAGCTCGAGGAAGAATTCTTTGTAGAATAGAAATTTCTGTCATGATCTAAACCAACATAAAGTCGGCCTGCTTCCGAGATGACGTCGATGATGGGTTTGCTCACAAAGGTACCCCGCGCCGTGTTGGTCATCCTGCGCTAGCCATCTGCACCAAGCTCCGATCGGAATTCCGATCGGCTCAAAACTGTTCCTCCTTTTCTTCTCTCCACAATTTATCGACTTAACCGCCACTCCGGCCAGGTTCCGTATCGGCCTTCCTTGTCAATTGTTCCTACATTTTGCTCCCGAAATGCAAAGCCCAAGGACTGCAACATCCCCAGGAGACAATAGTCCATCTTCCAGGGCAACGCGATCTAGATCCGGTGTTACTTCCGTAAGTGCGTCAGAGAAGACGCCTGGCGACGTCGCATCACGAAGGAAGGCTTGTAATCAATGTAAGCAGCAGAAGGTCAGCACTCACTGGATCTTGTTACCGGCCTGATGATTATGCTAATGATGGTACAAAGCTTCGTTGCGAATATGTATTTCAAGGAGCACACAATCGGATGCAAAGCCAATGCCGGCGGTGTCACCGGCTAGAACTTGAATGCAAGATTGAGAACGGTTTCAGAAGAACCAGAAAGAGGAGGTAGGACAGCCCTTGTTAATCCAAACCATGGAAGGAAGAACCATGACACTGACAATTGATACGTTGGTCAGGCGGTCCACTGACTTTCAGGATGAGATTGTTGAACTGAAAAGGCAGCTCAACGAAGCCCAGGCACAGGCCTCAACTACTTCGCATACCCTTGCTGGGGAGGAAGTTGAAGCAGAATGGGCGATGGCGACAGAAGGAAACAGCCGACATCTTGATTTCAGTCTCAATAACGCCATTATAGCTTATCCCGATGATACTGCGTTGTCAGTCGCACCACTTTCAGGAAGTATTGATGCGATTCGATCCCCAGGAGGAGACACAACCACCACAGAACAGTCACGGGCCCCAGGTCTAACAACAAGGCCTGAGATTGACCAACAGACAACACGCCGATTGCCCCGAGGGTCTTTCAATGTGCCTCGTCCACGAGCATTGGGCAATGCCGTACTCTCTGTGGAAGAAATTGAAGACCTATTCCAGATGTGAGTATTGCAGCAGTCTCTTAAAGTGGCAAATCTTTACCAGAGTGACATCAAACTGACCCTGATACTTAAAACAGTTTCAAAATGTGCTATCATCCCTTTCTGCCAGTGATAGATACGGCGAGAACGCCGCATGAATACTACGAACTCTCTGGACTCCTTTTCTGGGTAATTATATCCATCGCTGCCAGACGACTCAAGTCACAGCCAACACTGCTGCCGAAGCTGGCTCGTAACGTGACCGACCTGCTCTGGAGAACTGTGCGAACTACACCATATTCTGTGCATGTCGTTCAGGCTATTGCGTTGCTATGCACATGGCCATTCCCGACCAGCAGCAGTACATCAGATCCGACATTCATGTTGACGGGCTTGATGATTCAGATGGGCGTACAGATGGGACTCAACCGTCCTCTTGACGCACAGGACTTCTCGAAAGCGCCCTTGGAATTGACTGATATGGAGCTTGCTGAATGGACAAGGACGTGGGAAGCATGTATGATTGTCTCTCAAAGGTCAGTACCTGTGCCGGCCAAGCAATATTCGGCTGAGATTAGGCATTTGATCTGCATAGACATACTGAAGCTTTCCTCACCAGTGCGACTATTGGGTGCGGCTTGCAAACACCCTTACAGCTGTACGGCTCAGGCATTTCGCAAGACGATGGGGTACGCAACGATATAGAAAGCGCCGTCGACAACGCCAAGTTTAAATACAACCTCATGATTGAGACATTTCGAAGTCGAGTCACCATGGCTCTACTGGACAAACCACGAGATGCCAGGCATCAGCCGGCTACTCGAGAACGACTCATTCTATATCGGCTTTTCAACAAAGAGATCACTGAAATTGAGGGCAAGAGCCTGAACATCTCAAGTGCGACTGGTCAGTATCATTCGCGATTTCAGGGACCCCAGCTGACATATCGAATAGAAGTAAAGACGTGGCATTCCACGGCGGCGCGGCTTCATCTGCATGCGTTCTATCTTTTCGACCATGCTTCATCTGAGGGCTATGAAGAGCGCATTTGTGCCCTCTACGCCACAGCTTCTTCTTTGATCGACTCAAGTCGGATGCTAGACGAGCGCCAAGTCCAATTCTTCGACTATTGCCCTTTTTTCTGTTATCAGATCTTCGTATGTGCATCCATGATTGTCCTCAGGATTGCATCGAACGGCCACTTCCGCTCGATGGTTGATGCAACCGAGGGAATGAAGCTTGTTGAAGCATCCATCGCAGCTCTGAGGAAGATGAGCGTGGTCAACAACGATCTGCCAGCCCGCTTAGGCGATGTCATCGGGTTCTTCTGCGCCTTGCCCGATCCTACCAAGATCGGTGGCACGACAGTCGAGGATATCCAACTGAAGCAGGTTCGGAATCGGCTGAGCGTTAGTGTCGTACATGATTGTCTCGCAACTTGGCGGAAACACTTTATGGCGGAGACCGAGGGCTCGGCTCAACGCCAGCGCGTGGAAGGCGGCGGGTTGATTGCGAGTAGTTTCAGAACACCTGTGGGCGATTCTCCATATCTAGGTGGGCTATCCAGTATCGGAGACGCACAAAACATGTTCGGGCTGGACTTTTCGTTTGATAACTGGGATTTCTCGGTCTAATACGATTTCTAGTCTGTTTCTTACGTCGCCTCCCCAACAAACCTGATGTCTCACGCAGCGATTCCATCTGTTGCAGGCGGCCCCTTGTAAACTGGTGTGGGGGATGTCAGTATAATGCACGCAAAGTTTAGATGCCAGGAATAACGAACCTTTCCGTGCATGAACCCGGTACCATATGGCGGATAGCACGGCGAAACCAACGAAGACCACACTAGCGTAATTCATAGAGACTGCCGTGACTGGCAGCGCAGTGGGCATACTGAACAAGACCGTTTGGAAGAAGATCCAAGCAATAGCAATGCAGTTGACGAGCGTGCCGATCTTTGGTCCACAGGTATAACGAGCCCCATTGACCTCTTTACGTCCATGCATCAAGCTGATGAGGATGGGGATGAGGTAGCTAATTTCCAGGGCCATCACACCAACGGACACGAATGCTGTGAACGCCGAAGTGCTTCCGATGTTGATGAGACCAAGCAGCATTTCGACAACGGTGACTAGAATGACGGCGTTGACGGGAACCCCCAACTTTGCGTCGACTTTGGACCACAGGTGAGCACCTGGGATGGCGTTGTCTCGAGCAAATGCCCAGGTGCAACGAGATGCGGCGACTGTGATACTCAGACTGCAACCGATTGTGACAATCAAAACGAGAATCATGAGCCCAAGACCGCCACCGGGGGTGCCCATGGCGGCGCTGAAAACAACTGGCAAGGCCTGGCCGTAAGGGGATGCAATGATCTGATCCAGTGGGGCCAAGGTAAAGCAGATAGGCAGGATGAAGAACAAGCCAGCCACACCTTGAATAGGAACAGTGAGTGCGATGGCTTTAGGCACTCTGACAGATGGATCTTTGCACTCCTCGGCCATGGCGGAGATCATTCCGACAGCGCAGAAGACGTATGCCGAGGGCAAGAGACCGATGAAGAACGTAAAGTGTTCCCACCCGGAGAATGTCTCTTCGTAGTGGCCTAGGGCATAGGCCGCATCGTGACGGCCTGCCTTTGCCTGGACTGAGAGTGCGACCAAGACGACGAAGATGGTCACCCCGATGAATCCCGAACAGAATGCGTCCACAGTCGAGAGCCATCGATTGCAGAAGATGACCACCACCGCCGTGAATATCGTCAGACCGTAGAATACGAGAAGAAGCTGCCACGACGTGGCGACCCAAGTCGGCTCCATCATAGTGATTGTTCCGGCGAGGAGTGATGCAAAGCCGAAGTTGACAGAGAGCGTGATGGTCCAGTTGGCAATCAGCCAGGTCCAGCCAGTGACGAAAGAAAGAGCTGCCTTGCCTCTTGATGCAACTTGGAAGGACCAGTAGTACGGACCGGCCGAGGTTGGATACCTAGAGGCCAATTCCGCTACTGATAAGGCGACACATTGGCTGAGGAGGGCGACAACTATCCAGCCAACAAACAGGGCCAATGGACCACCGCCATAGATGACATTGATCAGAGGCCCCCCAAGTCCGTATGGTATCGAGCAGATGGCGAAGGATTGGAAGAGAAGCGTGCGCGTAGATCGGTTTCGGTGCAGGTTGGATGGCTCGTAGCCCAACTGCTCCAGTGTCTCGACATCGCCCGCAGCGACGCTGTGTAATGTGCCGCTCCGAGACGACCTCCTGCCATTACTCGTCGGCTTCGCTTCCACCTCGGGCTGGAAGTCCTCATATTCGGTTTTCGCCATTTTGTCTTGTCGTTGAATTCGCGGAGAAGTGCGACGAAGATAGAGTTTCACGGCCACACGTCTGAACTACCACGGGAGCCGGCCAATTAATAGCATTCGGGAAACCATGCTGAGGTCACAGCTTGTGACATCCCGTGCCATGCTCTGGAATATGCCTGTAAGACAAGCTGCCCTCGAGGGCGGACCAAAAGCTTGTCTGATAACGCTGGCCTATCTGTTCCCTACAAACAACCTAGCTCCATGTCACCGGATCCCAGTCACCCTTTCCACAACAAGCTAGCTGCCGATAACAGAAGCTTTTTCGCGGCACCCCATCGACCACTCATATCAATCTCGTCGAGACATCTCGCATCCGAGTGGATGCCAAGGGTGCCAAGGCGGGGTAGCAAGGGACGGAGCTGTTTGAACAGACGCGCAGAGGCAGGGAAGGTGGCTGGTCCGGGCGAGGACAATTCTTCGGACGGCCAGAGTGGTCGTGTATTTTGACCGAAATAGGTAGTGGTATCCCCGTATTTCCCCTGACGGCATGGCCGCCATTGGAGTTATGATATTTAACATGGCGATCATTATTGTTTTCTGCGAGTCTGATTCGCCGAAGCTGGGGTGTCCGCGGCTGGGGTGTCTGATATCCGTTAGATTTCGCGATAAGGGACGAGTTGCAGTTGCTTAAGTTGGGGACCCGGCGATAAGGCCAAGACATACAGCTTCGGCAAAGCATCCTATGGTACATCCTGCAGATGCAGACGAAGGTCCACGTGATTTTGGTCGGAATAAAGAACAAAGGCCTGCTGCTCTATCTGCGTCTTGATCATAATGTCTGACCGGCTCTGGACTTCATCGTTAGACCTTGACAAGCTACTTTCAAACTTCACGCCCAGCCTCTTGGGTTAGCTTTGATCCTTCACGGAGAAGTGTATTCGGCATTGGGTACACATGGGAAGATTCCATTCCCAATGTTTTTATCTATATACTTACGCATTGCGACCGAGGATGAACTGAGTCACTGCTGCTTGACGGTGTATAGACCATCCAGAGCAAAGAAGTTAGAAGGAAAGTGCTTGGCATGGTCGATCGTCGGGCTGATTGATATCGATGATGGAGTCAAACGAAGCTTGGCATGCGTTATCCCTAATGGAAAATTATCCAGCTCAGCTACTGACGACTCTCTTCAGAAACACATAGGCGGCGACGTTGCACGCGTCGAGACGTGCGGAAATTGGTTCCACGCCTTGGATTGATGCGAAATAAAAGACACGGAAGATCAGAAGCAAGAGACAAAGTGACACATCATTTCATAGGGTTGTCCAAATTCAGTGAATAACTATGTACGTGAAGCTTTATAATACCCATGTCCCCCCTTCCAATAACCCCATAAGATCGTACCGTTTCTTCGCTGATCTTCCCTTGTAATCCGCTACTTATTACTCTCCCCCTATCCAGGTATCCGAAAAGGAATCGGTCGACATATTTACGCAGCACACTTATCAGCATATCTCAAACCGTGGCCAAACCTGAAAACAGGGTCCTTCGTATCATAAGGAACGTCTTCGAAAGCCTCCTCAACAGCCTCCATAGACCGCGGAAGGTCAAAGGGTAGCTTTCCTTCCGGAGAGCTAATACCGAAGATGACGTCCAGGAATGCTTCGGTCCCACTACCGAAGCTTCCAAGCACTGCCGAAGCAGCATCGATGACTTCAGGGATAGCCGCTGGCCGATCCAGAATGACATCCACGATGGTGGGGACGGCTGAGTAGATGGCAGCCTGTCGTGCTTTCTCCGTGGCGTTGAACTCGAGGGAGCCAGCGTGGTAGTTGGCTTCAAAGCCTCCGCTGCGAGGCTCGTAGGGAGCATTGACGCGAATCAACGCATAGTCGGCCTCTTCAGGCGTCTCAACAACGGTCAGGTTGCGAGCCTCGATGAATGTGGCATTGAAACCTTCGATGTAGAATTTGGTCTCCGTGCTGACAGTCCTAAGCGGCAAAATGTCGTTCTTGTTGGTGAGAAGTGTGTAGGCCTTGCGCTGCGCTTCATTGCCAAGGCGAGCAAAGTAGTCGTTGCCGACGACTCTCGAAGCAGCTTCAGGGTCCACAAAAGGGTTGTCGAAAAGACCAAGGATGAACTTCTCGCGAAGCAGACGACGGACAGAGACGTCAAGACGTTCTTCGGCGACGATACCCTCGTTCACCAACTGGATGATGAGTTCAGGGCGCTGCTCGCCGCCAAACTGATCACAGCCGGCGTCGATAATACGAGCTGCACGCTCGAGCTCGGTTGTGTTCTCGACACCCCAGGCACGGGCTGGCATGTCTTGGCCACGGATCACAGTGTCAGTGATGAGTCCCCAGTCAGTGACTACAATACCATTGAAGCCAAGCTGTTGTCTCAAAAGGTCTGTGACAATCTGCTTGTTGAAAGAGAAGCCGACGGGGTCGTATTGAGTTCCAATGGGACGGGAATAGTACGGCATCATTTGTCTCGCACCTGCGGCGATAGCAGCTTTGAATGGGATGAAATGATACTCAAGGTTGTTGCCAGGATAAGTCTGGTTCTTGCCGTAGGTGAAGTGAGAGTCTTCGCCATTCTCCATCGGTCCACCTCCAGGGAAGTGCTTCGTCACTGTCGTAACAGAGTGGGGTCCCAAAGTCTCTCTCTGGAAGCCCTCAATGTAGGCAACGATGAGCTCACTGGTCAAAGTTGCGTTCTCACCCCAGGTATTTCCAAGGCGCGCCCATCGTGGCTCAGTGGCTAAATCAACCTGAGGATGCAACGCTGACCTGATGCCAACGGCGATGTACTCCTCTCGCGCGATCTCGGCGAACTTCTTCACCAGATCAGCGTCTCGCAGAGCAGCGAGTCCCAGGGTCTCAGGCCATTGAGAGAAGACACCAGCTTGGAAGCCGGTTCCGATGTTCTCAGTGAAGTGGTGTCTTGGGTCTGTCGACAGCGTGACGGGGATACCCAAGCGGGTGTCCAAAGCGCGCTGCTGAACGAGGTTGACGAACTCGGCAACCTGCTTGGCGTCGGTAATATCTCCGACGAGGTTGAAGTGAGTCATGTGCTTGTCACCGATCATATTGTCGGTGCTGTTGCGGCGTGCGGCCTCATCGCCTTCGTCAAGGGTGCCATTGGGTCCTTGGTAGAGCTGAGTTTGGAAAAGCTGACCGGCCTTTTCTTCCAATGTCATGCGCTGGACGAGGTCTTCCACTCGAGCTTCGACGCAATAAGAAGAGTTCTTGTAAATAGGGAGAGAGTCATCACGATGAGTGAGCCAAGGGTATTGTGCAGTGGGGTTGCTGTTGACGCCCAGTGGCAGCAGTGCCAAGGCAAGTGTCGTTAAGTCGGACTTCATATCTTGACTGGCCTCCCACAGGCGTATTAACGAGGTTCAATGGAGACTGAGATATTGAGGTGAGTGGCCATGCTGATGAACCTCCAGAGGAGCAGCAGGTATTTATGCCAGAGACTGCCTCCATGGCTGCAACCTTTACCATTGGCTGGCAAACTTCGAGTCCTTGAGTCTTTGGGCTGCAAGACCAGTGAGGTGGGAATCACGAAAGAATTAGGAAAGGCTACTCTTGGCAACATATTTTACGGCCTTGCGTCGGTCCAAATAACTGGAGAGATGACGCTGAAATGGCTGAAGAGGGGTTCAATACATGTACGAGGTGATGATGCCCCCATAACAATGGAGGGGCACCTCGGAAGTCGGGGGCAGGCCAGCGCGACAATGGCAGAATCCCGAGCCGGTAGCGGCAATGGCTTCCTGTATGAGAACAGACTTCTGGCTGTCAACCGATGACCTATGGTAATCACACGACGGTCCGCTCTTCGCGATGCTGAGAAATCTGTAGTTGACTTCTTCACTAATGCCAACCTCCATTGTACGACTTTCGGAAAACACTGTGTTGCTGATGTTCGTGATCTAGGGTACAGAGTATGACCACAACTGAAGTCTCTCCCAACGACATGAGGTGACGGTGAGGCAAACACGCTCTTCATACAGGGATATCGTCTGCCGACCGGAGCTGTCGGCATATGTTCGGGTCACCAGCAGAACGGAACACATGCGGGGACCCCAGAGCCTTAGATTGCTCCACATTAGGGCACAGACTTGACCATAAATCGACCTCGCCGATGATGCTATGCTGGGGTGACAGCCTGGAAAGTGCTTGGAATTACTGAGCTGGGGCTTTGAATCGGCCCTACCTCGAGGATGGCGGGTCCTCAAGCAGGTTACCTGGTATCCTCCCCCGCAATCCGAAGCTCGCATTCACGAAGACTCATATCTAGTCCGTGAGTGGAATGCTACTCATCACCTCAGCTCACGGTGTCTGGACTCTCGGGACGAACAAAAGCACGAGACTTGTGGTGTTGTGACGGTGGATGTTGCGGGGAAGCGGGGATCAGTTGCCCTTTGGTAAACCGGGTTGGTGGTCACCTGTCAATCCTACATCGACGGCTCCACGTTCGGCACATGTTAAATGCTTGGCATCTCCAACTTTTCCGCTCACCGCTTGGCTATTATGCTCACCATTTCAATTCATGACATTGCAATTGCTTACAATCAGGTTCCCTTTCGACAGTCCCGGTGGGGGACCGGCCCCACGCTGGAGGCTTGCTCGTAACTTGTATGGAGAGTGGAGAATTTGACCCAAGCCGCCGAAGTTTTGCCATTCAACCCTTCCAAATAATCGATTTCTGTGAATGGCCTTCGCTAGTATGTTAGAAGAAGCTTGGCGGAATGTTCAAAACAGTCGCGTGTTCTCTGGTCGACGTTATAGCTACTCACGTCTTCATTCCAGAACACCGGCGTAAGCGGACCAGCTGATGCAGAGTCTTCTGAAAATATTTTCAACGTTGAACTTGGTGATAGCGCAGATTGAGGATGCTGCGATTGAGTTCAACCAAGGGACTCAACAGTAGAATGCGAAGTGTCGATGTTAGTAGATGTGTAATGGGGGATCTGAGGACCAACAGGCGTCGATTAAATCCAGACCTTTATTTGTGTCGAGAATTCTCATCGTGGCATTGGTCAAGGCAGAGAGCAGCTAACGGCCGGAGTTTTGGCCAATACCCGGGCACCGTTCCGACGGGTCCGGACCGGAAATCGGAGGGTGTGGGCCCGCTGAGAGAATTCATCACGGTGAACCCAATTTGCCCGAGGCAGCTGGGTTAGAATATTTACGCGAGGAAGCATATGATGCACGCTAACTATTCCATAATTTCAGTTGATCTCATGCAGAAACGTTCATTTCACATGGTATGCTTTCAGACTTTCTGAGACCTCCGCTTCTCCCTGACTCCAAGTTTCGCGATAGCTTAACGTACACCACCTTGAAATCTCAACCAATCACAAATTGCAAAACATTGTGTTCCCGCGCCTTTACACGTCCTGCAACGCAAAAGTCAAAGCTCACGGAAGTCTATCTATCAGACGATTCCCAGGGCACGGCTGCACAGTTCCTCCGACGGATGACTTTGCTGCCCCAGCATGGAGTATTTGAGGAAGAGGAGAGATGGAGGCAGTCGTACAAGGCCCTACACAAGCCCTATGGTATCACATTGAAGTACGACCGCGACAACAACAATCGTATTTCAACAATCACACGTTGGACTTTCTTCTCGAGACTTCACTACGACCACGACCACGACGTCTCATATCTCGCTGAACAGGATACCAAGGACAGTTTTTCGAACGCCAAATCCTATCAACATGGCATCGCAAGCGAATGGGAGTAGGGCTGCGGAGGCCTTCTTGCGCTCAGCTGATGACCTGAAAGCATCACTCGCTGATATGAGCGAAGACGACCGCATGAGAATCGTGCTCAGGATGTATGAACTCATGATTGACGTCGAGTCGCCGTGGGACACATACATGAGACTTTATCTCAGTGAAGCAAGTTTTCTCTAAAGGATGAGCTGGTTTATATGACGTTCTTGCTGCTGACTGGCCTGCGCAGCCGTCCGTTCTAGCTGCATTGGAAACATTTGAAAGCCTGCAACTCTTCGAGAAATGGAACGAGAATGGCAATAGGCCGGCGACAGAGACAGAGCTCGCTCAATGGGTCGCAACTCCATGTGACCCCGCACTACTTCGTGAGCACCCTACGGCAACTTTCTCGTCTCTTCATGTACTGACAGCTTTAGGCCGTTTGCTTCGTCTCCTGGCCGCCAATCGTCTTATCAAAATCACCAATACTGGAAAATTCGAGCCCACTCCCTTTTTCGCGCAATTGGCGGACAATAATTACAAACACATGCTCCATTTCCAGTATTTATCCCTGATACACTCATAGCTCAATGAAGGGATACTGACGTTTCATAGTCACAAATTCACGGTACCAATGCTGCACCACATGCCAATGTTCCTCAAAAAGACGAACTTTGTCAATCCAACCCGCAGCCGCGACACCATGTTCGACTCCGCATTCAACTGGGAAGGCGGTCTCTTTGGTTACCTTGAGAAGTACCCCGACGAGGGGAAGGGGTTCAACGTCGTCCAGAAGCTTTCGACGTCAAGTCAAGCCAGATGGACTTCTGTCTACCCTTGCCACACCCTCTTGGATTCCGACCCAAACCTGCCGCTTCTTGTCGATGTGGGAGGTAGCATTGGCCAAGATCTCAAGCCGTTCGTGGAGAAATATCCAGAGACAGCGTCGAGACTATATTTGCAAGACCTCCCGTCCGTCATTGCAGATGAGGAAGCATGTCAGGTCAAGGGGATCAATAAACTTGCATATGACTTCTTCAAACCTCAACCACTCAAGCGTAAGTTCGCACGAATGTTCATTTGAATGCGGCGTCAGGTCACTGATTTTGTTGTAGATGCGCGGGCGTACTACATGCACCATATTCTCCACGATTGGCCTGACAAAATCGTTCTCAAAATTCTCGAGAACCAAAAGGTTGCCATGAAGCCAGGGTACAGCAAGATCCTGATTCATGACCATGTGTTGGATGATAGCAGGCCTGTGCATCCTCATGCTGCTAGTTACGATATCACTATGATGGCGTTTGGTTCTGCCAAGGAGCGAACGGAGGGAGAGTGGCGCGAGCTGATCGAGTCAATTGGTTTGAAGATTGTTAAGATATGGGGTTCACCGTCATCGGTACAGGGAATTCTTGAAGTCGAGCTTATGGAAGGAGTGGCAAAGCTCTAATGTGACTGTTGGAGATGTCTAGTCGCTGGTGAGCTCGCAGTATCTCTACCTGATCAATTTATCCTGTTGCGCCACTTGATATCCCCTCTTCGCTCATCGCTCCCCCAAGATGTGCCCCGAAAGGAAAGCTTCCCCGTAAAGTTTCTCCTGAAAGATTTAGTCCTGCTCCCCGAGAAATTCGTCCAGGCGCACTCTAGTCGCCTCATTCATGTGTTCAACACCGCCATGGTTGCTGGGGATCTGTAGAGCGACATGGAGCGAAGCCACAGGGAAAGCGTCGTGTTCCTCGCCAGGACGGATTTGGCGAATAACACGGGCAGGTACTCCAGCAGCAACGGATCTAGGAGGAATGTCACTGCGTACAACGCTGCCAGCGGCAATGGTCGAACCAGCCCCGATCTTGACGCCGCCCCTATGATGAGTTAGCTTTGAATCCGAATCACTGTCCGAATCACTGCTAGCAGCCGTGGCAGAGGTGTCAACTCACAAAATAGTCACGTTCCCTCCAATCCAGCAGCCATCTTCGATGGTGACTGGCTTTCCAAAGCTGACTCTGGGATGCGTGTCCGAGTTGAGGTTGTGTCCGACGCTGTAGATACTGAAATGAGGTCCGAGGGAACAATGTTTACCAATACGAACGTCGGCAACAGGGGTATCAAGAATGGTGCAGTTATGGTTGATGAAGGTGTCCGCAGCAATGTGAACACGCAGGCCGCAGTCAATTCTGATCGGTCCTTTCACGGACGGGGTGGGGAAATCGTTGGTAGAGCTAACTGGTGTGCCGGCACTTGAGGTGGGGGCGACGATCCTAGTCGAAGAATGATTAGTTTTATTCCATACCATGCCATGTCGCATGTGACTTGATTGTCCTGAAACGTTGGACAATAATAAGAAGATAATCTGGGACTACTCACTTGCGCCAAGCTGCTGACTTTTCCTCGGGGGTTGCGTCATTGGGAAGATTGTTGAACTCCCCGCAGGCTTTCGCGCATCTAGCCAAAGCGTTCCAAAAGTCCTTCTGTCTGACCGGATACGACATGCCGTCGCGGTATGCGGAGATCTCTTTAGCCCTGGGTTGAGTCATGATGATGGAACAGGGAGCCTGATAGGTCTTGGTTAGGGATGTGTTTTGTGTTCTAAGTGTCAATTGAGGATGTGGAGAATTAGTAGACGAATGAAGATGACGATGTGTCATTTAAGTAGTAGCTTTCGCTCGAAAGTCTGGGTGGCAGGTCTCTTGATCAGTGAATCGAAGCTACGAGTGAATTTGGTGTCAAACACAGCGTCGGAAGGGATGTGAGATTCACCAAAGACGCCTGGTCAACGGTAACGCATTGATCAGAAGTAGCTTTGATGATTGAAACATAAATAGAATATCCTGTGTTTATCCTTGTGGCACAGACCATAAACCTCAACTCAAGATTCCCCCATTGCCTTTTGACAAAGAATCTCAAGGAAATCGCTTTTCCCATTCAAGAGCAGCGATCATAAAGACTCCAGCGCCTCGAAGGTCGTTCTGGCGAAGGCCAATGCTCGAGTAGTACTGGTCGAATATCAGTCTCTCTGTTCCGAACACGGATGTAAGAAGTGTTCTTACCTCAAAGGTGGCATTGCTTCCCAGACTCCCTACCATGACTGTGCCTTCCCAGTTGATCGTGCCATTGTTGTTGTGGGTGACGAACATATCCACCATACCGTTCCACGCTTTCTTCGCGACATCCAAATAATCCGCCTCAGAAAGATATCCCAGGTTGAGTCCTTTGAGCCAACCGAAGGTGAACATGACGCTTGCGCTGCTCTCGATGTAGTTGCCGTCGACGTCCTCGTAGCGCTTTTCCATCACGTTCCACCAACCACCGGACTCGTCTTGGGCGCCTTTGAGACCTTGCGCCAATTCTTTGAAATATCCTAGAAGTCTTTCTCGCCCGGGATGCTCTTCAGGGAGCAAGTCGATGACCTCGAGCAAAGCCATGAAATACCATCCATCGGCACGGCCCCACACCAGCGGCGCAGCGCCAGTTTCGGGATCGGCCCACACTGCTTGCTTGCTCTCGTCGTACCCATGGACCAGGAGATTGTCATCTCGCCGAGTGCGCGCGTCGATGTTGTCGAACTGAAGTACAATATCGTCCCAAGCTGTTTGGTTATCTGGCTGGAATAACGACACATACTTCGCATAGAAGGTGTCAGCCATGTAGATGCCGTCGAGCCACATCTGATTTGGATACACGACCTCGCGATGCCATAAGCCGCCTGTAGGTGTGCGCGGGTGGTTGTCAAGGGTTCTCTTGATTCCATCTGCAGCAATGCGATATTTTTCTTCTCCTGTTTTCTCGTACCAGTAAAGCGCGTTGTTGCCAAAGCGGTAGGGATCAAGACTGTAGCGCGAATAGTTGAAACCGTCAATGGTGCCATTGGGAAAGATCACCGCGTCGACTTGGGCTCGGTAGTAGTCGTAAATCGTCTGGTTCTTCGCATGCTCATATATAGCCTCAAAAGAAGTGTATAGAGTCGCCTGATCGTAGTGAAAACTTGGCTCAACTCCACGTCGGATCATGGAGTCGGTCATCCATGCAGAATACGGAGGATGATTGGATGCTGGCGCGCCCGCACCCAGGCTTGCTGCCACAACGCCTACTACAAGCGCCGCATTCACAGACCTCATTTTTGGCAAGATGGATTCTCCCGAATGAAATTGATCTGTCTTCCAAAGAAACTGACACGACTTATTTGAATAGGAGATCTATCGATATTTACTCATTTTGGTGACCACTTAACATGCTGGTTCGGTAATGCGCCTTGATGGCGATTATTCCGAACAACCCTGGGAATGCATCCATTCCACACCGAGTGAATGGGTCCTGGACGGACAAATTGGATCATCCTGCATTCTCTGGATGAATTTCGACCTAATTGTCGGTCTAAGTTGTGGAAAATTACATCCCGTGCCAAGATTGCCCCTGATCGGCTCCGCTGCGGCGCGGGGCAGATCTTGGCGGCCGCGAAATGCTGCGGGGATTTAGGGCGGTAATATCCTCATACGGTCATGATTAGATCCCTCATTATGTTAAAAAGTTGAATTGGCATGAAGCTCGCCGGTAGAAGCTGCACTGTCTTTAGGCTATACTGAAAGTCCGTATTCCTGGTTGTGGTGCAGGAAGATCATCAGCATCACTTAGACCTGGGCACAATGGACCCGACCCTGACTATTGTTGGATCTGAACTTCATCTCATAGCTGCGGTGCTCCAGGCCCCTAAGTAGCACAGACAGCCTGGATCGAAAGAGATCTTGAATTTGTCATATGGAGGACTATATTTCCCTTTGTCCTCAAGGGCGTACAACAGCTCTTGCTAGTTATTCTCGAGCCTCATGCCTTCTCGCTCCCTGCATCTGCTCTCGTCGCCTCTTCCTTGGCAATAGTCTCCTCATAGGTGTCATACTTGTACTTGAACCCGGGATGATCAGATCTCAGCCCCTTCTGCCCCAGACCATAGATTTGCTCGCGGAAGGTAGGCGCAGGGGCCTCTGCCGGGATTGCTTCCGGCAATAGTCCCCGACGTCTCAGTTCAGGGACGAGATATTCAACGGCGTCTTCAAAACTGCCAGGAGTGATGACGTATCCGATATTGAAGCCATCGACATCGGCAATGTCAACCCACTCCTGAAATACGTCCGCGACCTGGGCGGCTGTTCCAACTGGCATAGCTCCATTGCCACCGATTGCCGTGACGGTGCCCAAGTTGCGAGGTGTCAGCTTGGGGACATCGTCGCCGCGGTAGCGCAGATTGTACAATGAAGAGTGGATCCTTTGCAAATGGTTTGCGACATCTTTCTCCGTGAGCTCATGGTCAAGGTCGAACTTTGAAACATCGATACCCGTCGTAGCTGAGAATTGAGCAAGACCTCCCTCGATCAAGACGTACTTCAGGGCTTCTTCGTACTTGCGCTTGGCGTCTTCTTCATCTTTTCCGATGATGGGAGTGATCATAGCGAAGACTTTGACAGAGTAGGGATCGCGACCAGCAGCGATTGCGCCTTCACGGATAGCCTTGACTCGAGGTGCCACAACATGAGGTGACAGACCGGCGACGAAGATGCCTTCGGCATGGGTTGAGCCAAACTTGATTCCGGCTCTGTTACGCATAAGCTTGGTGTATCCAAAAACGTGATAGTGACTTACGGCGATGTTCCGGCTTGAAACAGAACTGGCGTCCGCTGAGGAGATGGGTCTGTCAAGAATGGCGCGTCGACGTGAAACTTGCCATGGTGGTGGATAGGTCTGATCTGAGAGTAGTCGGAGTAGATGCCGTTCTCTGCGTCTTCCTTCAAAGCTGTGTCTGACCATGAACCTTCCCATAGTCTGGGTGCAATGTCAGCAAGAGCTCCTGAGTTGTAGTCTGCTCATAGGTGCTCAGCAACTCACTTGTATAGGACACGGAGGTATTCATCCGCATTTTCATACCGAGTGTCGTGCTCTACAAGGGGCAATCCGACCTGTGCTACTTGTCAGTTTGAAATGTTTGGAGACCTGCAACTGAGACCACTCACAGCCTTGGATGCAGATTCCTTCCAGCTAGTCACAATATTCCAGCCAAAACGGCCCTTAGTGAGATGATCGAGTGTTGCAAACCGCTTAGCAACAACATAAGCCTGCTCATACGAGGTAGACGTAGTAATCGCGAAGCCCAGATTCTTCGTCACTGCTGCCATTGCTGAGACAGGCTTTGGCCAGGAATCAGCTTAAGTTAACTTGTAGGTTATCCGTGGGCTCACTCACGATGACAGGATCGGCCATTGGCCATTGGGCCCCGGTCCTTACAGATGGCTCAGCGCTGCCCTTGTATCTGCAAGACTGGATTAAAACGGTGATCACCATAAACTTCCGGGATGGAAACACTTACGTGTCGTAGGGACCAAATGTGTCTGCTAGGAAAAGGCCTACGAAGCCCCCCTTATCCAAGAGCTTGGCTAGGTCGGTCCAGTAAGTGAGATCCCGGCGCTTATCCTTGGCCCGGTCCTTCGGGTTTCGCCACTGCCCGAATGACAGATGGCCAACCGTGAACATGTCGAAGGCATTGAGCAAAATTTGCTTCTTGGCTTTGGTGTCATTGTTTTCATTTTGGGCCTTTGATGAAGTCATCATGAGTGAAGTTCAGTCGGCGGCAAGGCAGGCAGTCTAGGTGCAGCCAAGCGACGTTTTGAGGGCAGAATGAACACGACCACTGCAAGATGCTTTGAGTGTCTACACCCAGTCTAGCTCAACCATTACCCCGAAAGGATTATTGTATTATACTGATCCTGTTGGTTTGCGTCATCGTGTCCGAGTCTTGCGTGAAGAATCCTTCCGACGTATCATGCATAAGTCCCATACTTTCCCCCGGTGCCCTGGAAGTCGGGTCCTGTATCGGACACAAAACCTACCGTCGCGGCAAACATAATCTAGACGTTGAATTTCACAAAGAAACAGCCACAAATTTGGCACGAAAACAACGGGTTTTAGCCGGGTTGTGCTCAAAGTCGGAGTTGTTGCGACAGCGTGCGAGGTTGGCCGGATGGTGGCATGGTGGGCCGCAATTTCGCCATCCACTCTCGGCGTCCCTCAACGAATCAAGTGCAATCTCAACACCTCACCAATGGCACTTTAGACCTCCATGTAAGTATGCGCAGCTTATATCGCCATATGGACATCAAGCACATCATACATGCTACCCCCGAACCCCCGCTGATAAGGATGCGGCACGTCGGTAACACGCCGCAAATGACGAACTTCTGCCCGGCATCGGGTATTCAATAGAGAATTTCCCATTGAAGATAAAGATGACTTGTCCACAGAGATTCACCGAGACATTGGGGGCCATTGCAGGACTAATCAGCACCGCATGATGAGCTCCACGATTCAGCCTGACGAAGTCCGAGTCGACCATGACGCGGCGGCAGCGACTCGGAAACAGGCCAATGCCACTGTCGCTCGATCAAATGTCGACAATCTTCGAGATGACCCTGAAGCTAGGGCAGCGTTCTTGTCAACGTTCTCAGCCGACGAAGAGCGCAGCGTTTTGAACAAAATCGACAAGAGGTTCTTGATTATTATTGGTTTCATGTACATGATCAAACAGGTATGTCGGCTGTGGGCTGAAGAAGTATTGACACTCAACTGACTGAGGATAATGAAGATTGACCAAAGCAACGCGGCAAATGTTCGTGTTCTTCAGGTTGGCGAATCTCGAAACATCATGAAGGAGCTTAGTATGACTTCTGACCAATACAACTGGGTTGGGTCTATCTACGGAGTGAGTACATCATCCGAACACCCACATTACACCTCGTGCTTGAGACTAACACCTTCACGATTGCATATATCGTGTTTGAAGCACCAAGCAATCTTCTTCTCAAGCGCATGAGTCCGCATCTATGGCAATCTCGCATTTTCCTTACGTGGGGAATCATTACCGCATGCCATGCCGCGGCACAGAATCGGCACCAGCTTTATGCGATGCGCTTTTTACTAGGGTAGGCACCGGCCCTTGAGTTTGACCTGCTCAACATAGACTAACTTAGTGCGACAGAATGTTCGAGGCGGGCATGTTTCCAGGAGTTATGGCCCAGCTATCCAGCTGGTACCGCACCGATGAAATCGGCAAGCCCGTGACTTGGTTCTTCGCGACCTCGAACCTTGCAGGCATCATCGGGTCTCTGCTCTGTTATGGCATCAGCTACATGAACGGCATCGGTGGTCTCAGCGCCTGGAGATGGGTATATCTACTCGAAGGGCTGGCGACGATCGTTTTCTCAGGCGCTGTGTTCTGGTACCTACCTGATTACCCAAAGTCTCCCCGAAGCGACCGATGGTTTACCAAACGCGAGCAAGAGTTCATCGAGGCTCGACTGCCAGAGAACGCACCGCTCACCAACGATCCAGACTTCTCCAAAAAGGAGATCTTTGCGGTGCTGAAGACTCCACTCATTTGGTCTTTCATGTTGTCACAAACATTGATCAACATTGGCGGATATGCGCTCACGTGGTATTTGCCGACGATTGTCACGAACCTGGGGTTCGTGGGTTTGCCGAAGAACCAGTTACTCAATATTCCGCCAGCTGCAGCTGCCATCCTTGGTCTCATTTTCTCAGCCTGGTTCATGTCGAAGGCCTACATCGTCCGGCCCGCACTTATCATGTTCGTATCCCCCAGATCACTGCTCAAAGATTGGAGCTAACTTAGGGTTCAGGATTATCATGTCCGGCATGGTCGTTTGCTTTGTCCTCTTCTTCACCATTACCAACCGTTATGGAATCTACATAAGCTGCATTCTCGGCACGCTGTTTTATCAGTCATACTTCATTCCATTCTGGGCATGGAGATCAGCCACGCTGTCCGGGTCAACGGGCACTGCTTTCACTTTGGGGTTGCAATCGGGCATTGCGCAGCTTGGTGGTGTTATCGGTCCCCAGCTGTTCCAATCCAGGTTCGCATACAACGGGTACAAGACAAGCTTTGCGATCGCGGCCGCGACGACAATCGCGTCTTTTGTCGGTAACCTGTGGACCTGGTGGTTGACCCGAAACACTGAGTATGATGTGATGCGGGTGAGAAGAAAAATCTTGAAGGCTAGGAAGCTTGGCAAGGTCAACTTCGACGATGATATCCGTGTCTTTGAGGAAAGGCGATTTTATGATGGCATCAAGCGCAACGGCAGAGATGAAAGCGAAGAAAGCTCGCAAGCATGAGCCGAGTTGGGGCTATTGCTCGTCCAGCCACGACCCCCACGTGGATGGGTAGACCCTATGATAAGATCATCAGTCAAGGTAGTCAATGTCTGTTCATAGTTGACTTACATAGACGTTGACAATTTCATTGTATGATTGATAGCCTTCCTGTACAAAATTGAGTGATCGGAAGTCGACAAAAATAGCTGTTGCTCACACACTGCTAGGTATCCCCTGCTGGTGAGATCGACCTCCACGTGGGATAAACGTTAGATAGAGTTCCAAAAGAGAAGATGACAGGCCTCTGACTGGTGGATCGAACGCACTGTCAGACAGTTTTATGGGGCATTTGCTCTCCAATCCGCAAACATCGAAAATCTCTCAACCACCTTTCTCATGCTAAAAATATAGCTCAGGCCCGCCCTGACTCAACAATTTCCGGCCATCCTCATTTCACACACTGCATCTCTCACAATGGCTCCGTCAGCAGCACTCGTACAACAGCTCCAGAGCGTCATTCCCCAGGAAGAACGCAAGTCTCTTCGCGACGAAGTAATTCCGGCGATTTTGGGAGCTGTTTCAGACATTGCCAAGACGCTTCATGCCTCGCAACATGTCTCATTGGCAGGAACCGCGAATGCTTTCGGCGACGACCAGCTGAACGTCGATGTCGCTTCCGAGAACGTCATGCGCGCCGCGATTGCTGAATGCCCGACGATACATACCGCAAGCAGTGAAGAGGATCCGGTGGAGAAGCCAGCGAGGACATTAACGAACGGCAATGCCAACGACACCCCGGCGTTTTCGGAAGAATACACCGTTGCTTTCGACCCCCTGGATGGTAGCTCTATTATTGCACCGAACTGGACCGTTGGAACAATCGTCGGAATCTGGGACGGACGCACTGCGGTCGGGCAGTCGCCACGGGAGAAGCAGATTGCTGCCGTGATGGGCGTCATCGGACCCCGGACTACAGCCATAGTTGCGCTCCGCATCCCGGGTGCCGAGGCTGCGTGCTTCGAGATCGGCTTCGGTCAGAACGGAGTGGAGGACTGCGAGATCATTCGCACGGTTGTCAAGCTGGCAGAGGGTCCTTTCAAGACTCGCTACTTTGCGCCAGCCAACCTGCGCCATGCGGCGGATGATGAGAGATACGGTGCTCTCATCACACGGTTCATCCAGAAGAAGTATACGCTGAGATACTGCGGCGGTCTTGTCCCGGATATTGTGCATGCGCTTGTTAAAGGGCACGGTGTGTATGTTATGCCCGTGACTCCGGGAACGTTGCCGAAGTTGCGGTTCCTGTATGAGCTCTACCCGATCGCCCTGATCATGGAGGTCGCTGGTGGAAAGGCGATCGACCCGTCAGATGGAAAGCCCTTACTGGATAAGGTCTCGGTTGACTGCGATGGAAGAGCTGGGTTGATCTGCGGTACTGCGGAGGAGGTAGACATTGCGAAGGCTGCTCTCCTTGACTGAGCTGGAAATGTTCAAGATGTTCCGCGAAGGAGACTTGGGATTGGGACCTGGAACCAGATTGATAGATGCACAACGGACACCACACGGAATGTCACGACGAGGGATTTTGTCTTTCTTTGCACAGTTCAGGTTGATTACGCTAAGTACTCTTTCGATGAGAAGATGAACATTCTATTTTCTCTACTGACATATTCATCCTTGATCATTATGTTTCACTACGATTACAGGGTCCCTCCTTTTCCTACGTACAAAGGTTTGTGATATACAAGCTGGCCGTACAGAGACCAGCGAGGCCCAACCCCTGGCGACCAGTAAGAAGAGAAATGGAGAAACAAAAGCCTACACTACATTCCACATTACACAAATCCTGTCCTACACTTAGAGGAAGACAAGCCCTCCTGCAACACCAAGAGCGAGACCCACGAAGGCAATCCCGGAAGCCGACCTGCTGGATCCAGCAACGACGACAGGGTGGGTGGGATGCTGGGACTCAGATGGCTTTGTAGGAGACCCGGGTGTGTGAGAGGGCTGCTCGGGATGGTTGCCAGAAGGCTGGGAAGGCTCCGGCGATGTCTCCTGAGGAGGCTTCACAGGAGTGTGCTCCGGAGGGCTGACGGGAGTTTGCTCAGGACCCTGAGGCGGGACATCCCCGGACTTGGATGGATGTGCCGGGGGCTGAACAGAAGGGCTCGCCGGTGACTGCGTGGGCGGGGTGCCGGAAGGCTGCTGGGGCGGCTTGACGGGCGGCTGAGGCTTGGGGCAGTGGTCGCCCTTGCACTCCTCGACGGGCTTGCACTCGTCGCCGTGACAGTCGTAGCGCTTGTTGCTGTCTTCGGGAGGGCAGGGCTTGTGCTGGCAGTGGCCATCCTTGCAGACGTACTTCTTGCTGCACTCGTCACCGTGGCACTTCTCAGACTTGCACTTATCGCCGTGGCAGACTATCTTCTCCTTGTTGCAGTTGTCGCCTTGGCATTTGTGGTACCGGCAGGAGTCACCCTTGCAGATGATGATCTTGCCGCAGTCGTTGCCGTTGCACTGGTTCGGCTGGCACTTTCTGTCGGCACAGAGAAGGCAGCGGCTGCAGTCTCCGCCGTCGCATGGCTTGTCGTAGGCACAGTGGTCTCCGTAGCAGACGAACGGGTTGTCGCAGTGCTTGCCGGTGCAAGGAGGGGAAGGGGGAGGTGGAGGAGGATGATGGCATTTGCCGCCAGGGCAAGGAGTGGGAACGGGAGTCTCGGGGCAGTAGGTTGTGGTGATGGTTATAAGGAACGTCGTGACAGCACCGCTGTGGCATGGCTTGACTCCAGGTGGGCAGGAGGTGATAGTGTGGGTGTAAGTGGCCGTGTATGTCGCCGTGATAGTGGAGGGAGGAACAGTCACCCAGATGCCGGTGGAGTTCGCAGCCGTAGTTGTGACTGTAACCTCGGTCCCAGTATGAATGGGAACAGTCGAAGAAATGACCCCGGTAGGACCAGGAATGATGGTGGTGTTCCACCCTGCAGAAGTTGTTCCATGTCCAGGCGAAACATTGGACTGAGCCAAGATGGCTGGAGCCAAAAAGGCAATAGCGAATGTCGAACGCATGTTGAAACGAGTGACGATGTGAGTAAAGAATGACTGTACCTCGAAAGGTGACGGAAAAGAGTGGATAAGGATCGGAAGAGATCAGGTTGACGCTTTGTGAGAGTTGAGAAAAGACAAATGCAAAACTTTCGAGAACAGACATCTTTTATGTCCAACAAAGGTGTATTGAATAACTTAAGCTTACTGACGATAAGTGCGATGGTGCGCTTCGAGGACTTGTGTCAGACCAAAACACCTCGAACGATCCTGTGCCTGGCACAGGCCCAGCCCGTCAGCACGGAAATTTGACCTTCGGCAGTCAGTTCAGCTCTGCATGATCGCGAAGATCATCATCAGCTGTGCGGGCAATCATTGAATCGACATGTATGACTTACACCAACTTTGGGCAGAAACACGGGAAAGTAAAATTTAGCCTTATCATCCCTTACAGACTTCGCTTCCTCGACCTATGGTCTAAGGACGTAGTCTCCGAAACAACGCCACAGTGGAGGCTTTAGATACCAACTTTTGCAGATGTTCATGTAAATAATCAGCCATTGAATGTTGTAAATCTTGCTCGTGGCTTTGGTTTCTGCGCTACAGCCCTTGCCTTGTAACGTTTCCTAGCTTTGGCCACGCGAAGGCTGTCTCACGATGGTAATTCCCATTTTGATCCAAATTTCAAAAATACAGAGTCCATCAGTGGTACGAAAATTTCCACATAGGTGGCGTCTGGGTTGGCCATCTTGGCTATCCTGGAAGCAAGGGGTCGAAATCGGGCGAGAGCCTCTTAACCCCAGAGTGGGGCCGCACCGGCAGCAAGACATTGTCTTTGACTTTCATCAATAGTCTTGAGACATGATTTACATCTTCAATTGCCTTGACAACACATCACGGCAATATTTTCCATTAAATTTGTCTTTGGATGAAGCTCCCTTGTTTGAGAAGACTTTCTAGGTGTTTTCTTTCGCTGCAGCATGCTTTTTGCCGTTAAGGCCCGCGCCTGTGCGTCGATAGCGTTGTGTGGTTCAGAGGATCAGTCGGTCATAGGTCCGTCCGTACGTGAGGCACACCTAACGCGGGTAAATGCCTCAACGATGTTTTGTTTCGTACAGCATCCATGATTGATGAATATTCCTTGGGCAGAACGTCGACAACTTTAGTGCTTATGGTGTTGGTAGGGCGAACCTCTTGTTGCTGTAACGGGCTCGGTAGCCAAGATTTGACTTCCCACGCAAGTCAGTACCACTTGCCCATGGATAAGTAGCGACACAGAGGTTGTGTGGCAGGTAAACGCACCGTGAATAGAAGATCAGAACCTTCTCGAAGTGGTTAATTAACTGCATTGACCGTGTCCACATGAATCCACCGATGTCCACATTTTACTCAAGGCCCCATTTCCTCGTCTTTCCTCCTCCTGCGGACACAGACAAGACCCTTAGTTATACCTGAGTAAATCATCCACAAACCAACGGTTAAGATCGTGGACGCTCCAGCTACAGCAAGATAAAGCCAAAAGTGCACGTTGATGAGATTTTCGCCTTCTTTCGCCTGCCAGTTGAAAACATTCATGGAGAAGATCGTCTACCTTGGTCAGTATGCCTTTTGTAAACATTTAACGAAGAAAGACTCACTGCAATGCTGGTGAGCGGCAAGAAAATCATGGTGACAAAAGCAATGGACCGCATTTGGGAGTTGTCCCGTCTTGTGGCAACCGAAATCGCCGTGTTTGTCAAAGTGTCATGCCTTGCAATCCGACTCATGACCTGGAAATCCTGTCAGCTGTCTTTCAATTAGTCAGGTGGTGCCATGGATCTTACAACTTGAGTGGTGGCCATCATGTCCTCCATAGATGCTTTGCAGCCGTCAATCTTCATCTCGAATTCATCGGAAATTTGATTGAGCCTGTGCTGCAATCGAGCAGCAGTGTGAGCTTGTTGCCTGCTCAAGTCGATGGCATCGCTAGAAACTAATGTTTCTTTGTCCTGACGACCATCATCGCCACTTAGGAAAGATAGCATCTCCGAATCATTCCGCATCTCTCGCAGATAGTCTCCGATACGACTTAATTGCCGTCTGGCAGCGGTAAGGCTCGTGAGTAACGAGCTAGATTTGAACCGCAGACTGAGAGCATCCTCCATCGTCTCCCCTTCCGGATCAGATGCGAGGTTGTCACTACTAGCCATACTCCACTGATCGTTCTTCTCCATATACCTTGTTTCAATGGGACGAACCTCATTCTTGATCCACCTATCTCTCTCAAGCTCGCATGCGGCCCCAATCAATGAAAGTGGATGGCAAAAGTCGTCCAACGAATTGCTCATTCTTTTCAGAAGCATGTCTTCCTGAGACTTTCTGAGGCCGAAGAAAATAGCGGTCGTTGAACGATGGCTAGGATCGTGCGTCACGGAAACAGCAACATCTTCAGGGAAGATAGCACTTGTTCTATAGTTGTAAACTGTGTCAGAATGTCAGATGCTATTGTAGGATGAATTCGATCTTTGGGTTTACCCAGTCTCTGTGGCTCAATGTCATCATCAACCTCAATGCAATGAAGGAACTCCGAATCTCCGCGATTGATCATTCGGCCGATGGACCGATGAGTGTGGAAAGTTTGAGTGATTTTTTGAAATGTTGATTCAGACACGGGAAGATAGTGGATTTCTGGAGGACACTCCGAAAATGTCTTCGAAGTACGGCGAAATAGTCTTTGTGGCCAGTGTCAGTCAAACCGCGCCTCCATCTTCAGACGTTTTCAATGGACTCACATGAGATTCAATGTCCGTGTGTCATTATCCATGATGTGAGAGTCCTATCGCTGTCAGTCTCTCTGAAGAGAGGTAGTCTTCATCACCGGATTACGTACAATACATTGGAGCCATGTCTCCCAATCATCGGCTGATGTCAACTGGTCTTTCAAGAAGGCATTCTTCAGTAACTAGGTATTAGCTAAACCTCCTGTGCTTGTGGACATCCCCCCGCCTACCTGAAGCTCCGCTAGATCGTCTAGTCGAATCGTTATGACCGTTGTTGGAAGTTCTTCATATTCGAAGAGTCTGAAGTCGTGGGGACGGAAATGCGATGTTTTCGACGGCCATTCCATTTTTCGTTCTGGGGCACGAATGCAAGCGGATTTCCACCGTTTCAATACTTGCTATTTCGACTCACTTCAATTACCACGTTATCGCACGTATTTGAGCCATTGACTGAAAACTCTTATTAGTAACCTGGAAGATGTCTTTGTCAAGATACTTGGCGAAAACGCCGGTCAGCCCAGTCTCAGAGGATGCTCAGGTCAGCCATGCCATGGTCTTCATTGATATTACTCGTGAGCGGGGTTGTGCTCCATAGCCACAAAATCAACGTCTGTTCAAACACCCGGGCATGCAGAAGAGCGGTAGCAGGAAATCCTACTGTTCAATGCGTGTCGTTCAACCATTGGTCAGTATCAGCTACAACTTCCAATGATGCACTCCAATCCCGCAGTAGCTGTGCAGCCTGCTTCACAAGTCCATGCAGTAGTGCTATTAGCCTTATGCAAAGGCATGCATACACACGCACTGTTATGCATATCGTGGCACTGAAAATATGCAGGCATACTCCATTACAGGCTGGCTGAGCAGTTTATGTCAGATGCGGGGTCGTCTGCACCTTCGGTGGCCAGGGTAGATCTCATACCCTTGCTTACCGATGACCTGCGCGAACCTGGGATCGGTCTTCCCAAATTCCGAGTGATTTTGTCAAGATTCAGATTGCAGTGGGGTAAGAACAGGCCGTTACACTTGTTGCCTGGAACGCCTTACCGGTAGCCTGGTGTTTGAGGTCACCAAGCTGGTGGGCACGTTGGTCGATTTTAAGGGCATGTGAAAAACGCCCAGCAGTGTGCTTGGGGCGAGCAAAAAAATCAGCACATCATCTTACATCTTCAAGTTCACAGTGACTTTCTATTTCTGCACAATCAAAGTCCTTCTGCCTTTTCCATTGCTCACCAGTAAATCAGAATCAAGTGCTACCGCGGCGTCTTGTTACAATTCCAATCCCGAGATACCAAGCCTCCATTCAGGTTAGCCGATCCAAGTGCTGTCGCGAAAATGCCTCCTTCTCAGCCTGGTGTCGTCCGCTCCTACATTCCTTGGTGCTATGCCAATTCCGGCCCAGTCAAGAAAGAGCTTGACAAGCGCCTAGGCGCCCATAAATACTCACTTTCTGTAGGCGGGGAGGCAAACCTACCATTAATGGCCGATACTAACCGCTGTAAGGCTCGAGGGGGGCAGTTCATTGTGGATGGTCCTCGAAAGCTTTCTCAGGTAAACCACGACTACAATGATCTACTCTCAGTAAACCAAATGCTGATCTTGTAAGGCCGAGATTGAGGACATGCATGAGAGAGTACAAGTTCATTATCACCCGTCCTAATCACATCGCGGGGCGCTTGCTCAGATTAAGGATCAGCAACTCCACGAGCACCCAGCGCCCACAGCAAAACAGGGAAACTGTTTAAGTTCAATCAATCAATCAAACAAATAAGAGGATATAGCTAGTCAATAAGTTCAATTGTGGGGCTCAAACTTGATTGTTTGTCTTGGGGTTTGCGCTGTGCCCAACAGAGGCTGTTGGAAATCCACCTTTTGTGCACCTTATTTACCATCGACGGCATCATATTCACAGAGAACAAGACAATAAAGTCCGAAATTGAAAGGCGGACTTCTTCTATCATTTGAGATGTTATTAAATTCCCTTCTCAGTGCGAATCATATCAAGCTTCTGTGGCTTGACTGATTGGATTCTCATCAAAAACCTGTGATAATCCCTTTTCACTGCCTTCAGAAATAGAACCGACAAGCGTCGACATCGAGTCATTCCCCGCCAATTTTGGACGTTTACTGTCCGGAGTTCCGGTTTCGTCATCCAGTTCATCGCTTCTTCTCTTTGACTTTTCCTCTGTTTCCTCGCCAATCGTGTCCAACATCTCCGCTTGGCCGGACCACCCGTAGTTCAACATGGGCTCTTCCGAAAGAGTTCCAAAAGTGTGGTTGGGATCTGGCATAGAATCTTCATTAAGAAGAACATGACCGAAACCGTTGTACATCTCTGCATCTCGGTGCTCAACCCCGTTCTCTTCAGTCTCATCCCTCATCTCATGCGTTTCAGATGCTGCTCTGCTGATCGCAGTGCTTCGTATCTCTTGTAAAGAGACACAGTCATTCATGCCATTGGTAAATTGTGCCAGACGTATGGAATCGCAATGTACCGTATGGTTGTCGCAATTCTTGCTGCATCCGTAGTCTGACGTTGTCAAATCACTCCGATTTGAATCCATGGTGTCGGATTTCTTGGGTGGTTTTGCACAGCTATCAACGGCATATGATGGGCTGTTCTTGCAGTGCTCGGCCATATGTCGTAGTCGTTTGACTACGTCGGTTATCTTGTCTCTTCTCTTGGGATCAATCCGAATGAGATGATGACGGATATAGGTGAGCATGCCATGAATGTATGACGAGCAGTTCACATCTTGGTGGAGTTCCTGGATCCACTGGTAGCTCGCGTCAGCATCTTGAACAGGATTCGGTCATGTCAGGTCTTACTTCAATAACGGCTGGTTTGAGAACTGCCGTTTTGACACCCCCCTTCCAAACGATGTTGTAGAAAGTATCAAGTGGTATTTCATCACCTTGAACGTCGCTGTGGGCCCGGCTATTAGAGAAGTCGTCCACTCCTTGGTGGCCTTTGAGGTACCATGTGACAAACTCCAGCAATAGGCACCCCAGAGTCCAGATGTCATAGGCTTGAGATACCTCTTCAACCACTTCAGCCTCTGGGGCTTTATAGGTTAGAGAGAATTTCGTATCTTGGGCGTTGACATATCTAGAACTACGGTGGTGGTATCTAGTAAGGCCAAAGTCAGTGATTTTGAGAATGCCATTGCTAATGCTCTTTTCGTTTGCTTCGCCACCCTCAAACCAGAGTATGTTTTCTGGCTTCAGGTCACCATGTCTACCAAAGTCCCTAGCATCATCCGTGAGAGAAATATCTTTCGGAGGGTGCTGAATCAATTCAAGCCCAGAGGCTATGCCGGCCGATTGCTCTGCAATCCACATGATAAGACGACGATCTGGCTCAGGACTGGGATATCGCTGCCAGAATTCCATTAAATTGCCATTAGCCCAGGGAAATACGAAGTACCAATGATCCTGATGCCGGTAGGTTGCAAGTAGCTTTATGAGGTGTCGGTGGTCTTTCTTGTTGAACTTCTTCATCGCATGGTGCTCCCTTTCGAAGACTTCCTGATCGCAAGAATGAAGCTTTTTGATAGCAAAGAAAGCTTCAGGACCCTGTAGCGTTCCTTCAGTCAAGTATCATACGTCACTTTCAGTTGAAAAACTTACATAGATGCAGTTGTGATGAGCTTGGTGAATCATGACCCGGGACACTGTGCTGTGACCTCCATACGCATCGTCGAGCTTTTCCTTTTGGGTGATGAAGGGGAGAACAACCTTGGCCTCCAGCGGATAGAAAAGAGGTTTGGGCGCTTTCATATCGAAGAATGGTGCCATCAAGAGCCACTGCTTTTCTAAGAATGCGTTCATCTTGGCCTTCGTCCAACGGCGGCTCCCTTCGAACACAACAGTTCTCTTAGTGTCTGTGTCATCGTCTGTGATTGTGTAGGTCAAGTGCCAGCGGGGGCTTGTTTCTAGGGTGAATGGTAGATGAATATCATGGATTCTTTCCTCGATGACACGAGGGAGAGCGTCGATGTGCTCAATGTGAACCAGAATCGCAAAGATTTTATGCCTGGTCGTTCTTTGCATGCTTCCATACTTTGTTGTGTCACAGACCTTGTTGGCGTACGTAAACCTTGTACTTTGATCGATGCCTTTGAGTTTCTTCAACGCCCGGAGAACTCTCGGCTTGACCATGATCTGCCGTAAATCATCCAGCGGGAGGAACTTTCTGCCATCTTCCGGGGGCGGTTCAATGAGCTTGTCGTATATTGAGTCCCACAGTTCGTCTTCATCTTCGCTCCCAGAGTCAGAAACCTCCAGCAATGGATTTGTTGTGACTGGTCTGTGGTCCTCAAGGCCAGAGCCTATGTGCGAAACATCATCCTGAGATAGACTCGGGATTTGCTCTTCATTTTTAGAACTCTCTTGGTTCAACTGTGCTGTGTCGCCGTGATCATTGATTTCTGTCCGTCCATCTGACGGAGTCTTTGGCCGATGTTCCGGCTGTATGGCGGAAGCCAGGTCCTCGTTCTCGCGCCAGGAAGGAGAGCGATCCAACTTTCTCAGAGCTGTTACCTCTTCCTTGTCTGTATCGGGGATGTCGACTTCTGTCCCATCAGGTTGTGTCCGTCTCCATTGAGGCATCGGCGACACATCCGTTGATAAGCCAATTGCCTCAGTCGGAAGGACAGCATCGCCCCTCATCTTGAGCCAGGTCAGCGGGGCATACTAATCGAAGAGGGAAGCTATTCCATACAGAACTTTTGCCAGTCATATTGAGCTACTTCGTTGGACCTGACACTGTTGGTTGGGCCTTTCGAATCGGGGCCACAAAGCTGGCGAAAACCCGTTTATGAAGTCAAGGCTGACACAGTCTTGCCGACACTTCCAATTGTCCATATGCGCTTATGAACGAGGCTCTGAGGATGACATACCTAGAACGGAATGGATTCTCTGGTCTTTAGACGCTTGGCTGGAGGCTTGCTTGGCTAAAATGACGGGTGGGGGCACAAAATAGCCAGGTGTGTGCCCCCAAAATTGAGCATGGTAACGCAAGCAACTGCCCACACCATTGGGAGTGGCCAATTGACAATTGGTACTTTGTGCACCATAATCAGGCTGAGCAATTGCTCTGCAGAGACAGGGGGCTGAGCTAGGTGCTCCGCTGCATAGGTTGTGGAAGCCCTCGGGGCCGGGAAGGAGGGCTGGGGTCAGCCAACAGGCAGCCAAAAAGCGCAGAAGGGATTACGACATAATGTTGATTGGCTCGAACGTGAGGATGTCTCAAAATTTAGATCCTGTTTTTGCTATTGGGAATGTGGTGTGTTGCACTTGAGCACACAGCCTCCAATGAGGGTGTTGCAAAAGGTAACCGTGTTCAGGTGTGTCCACTCTGGTCTGACGAGCCATTTTCGGATTCCGGATCAATGGGGGGGGGGGGGACAAATCCAAAGCGCGGCATGAATAACTGAGGAGGCATGCCCACACGCGGTCAAAAGAGTTTTCTCTGCAGGACATCGACTTTGATTTTCAATGAAATCAGAAGAATATCATGCAGTGAGTAGCCCTAGAAGGGGGTCTGGAGCTGGTTCATTTGGCTGACATTCAACCCACCTTCAGCACTTCTTCTCAAAAGAATAGGGCCCAGGGACGGTCTGCACCAACTCAAACCATAGCTAGCCAGTCCATCGATCCAGCAAAGCTTTCTATTGTTCTCAATCGAAGATTCGGGCAAAAGGCGTATCGTGTTGAGATGAGGCATAATATGTTCTCGATTTTCGCGAGAGGAAGACTGACTCAGGTGAAGGACAAAGCCATTCTTGCTGAAATAAAAGCTGACTAGGTTCAGGAGGAAATAGATCAGTGCTCATACAGGCCACACGGATTGAAACGGATGTTTTAGGGTTACGCATTTCATTGGCGTTGGCACATTTTCTATCCTGCACTGCATAGCATGGCGTTATCTCAAAATACTACACTTTTCACCACTTGATCGATCAACCGTCAACTTGCAATCTCCAAGGGCAGATGAGAAAGAAAGCCTGCTGGAAAACTCGCAGTCTGATGTATGCCGGCGCCGCCCGCGAACCCGTCCCTCCCCCTTTTCCAACGGGAGCGGCCCCACATTCTCCGAAGCTGCCGGGGAGCCTCCCGGAGAAGCCATGAAATCAATACATGTTCTTTGGTATTTGTATGCACACCTTCGGAGGGGGAAGATCAGTCCCATTCGATACAAAAATTGCTTCGGTGCGTACTGCGGGGAATGCCAGCCGATTGATTCTCGAAGCCTTGTGTCGGATGCTGCTGCCTGCTCAGCCCCCCACGGCATGTCCGACAAGGGACTGAACAGGCCTGGAAGTCCTGCTGCATGTAAGACAGCCTGCATCACACGGGAAGCAGGCTGCGCCCCATAATTGAGTCCCATCATACGACGCAGCCAATCATGCATATAAGACCCAATGCCTCAGCTGTCCATAATAGCAGCATACAGGCAAGACGGGGTCACACCGCAGCCTGTGCTGCTGAGGATGCCTCAATATCCCGTGGGAGTTCAGAACGCCTCGAGCTGCACACGGGCGGTGAGTCGACCCCAGGCAACTTGCAGTGGGTCGCCTTGTTGTCCGCCATGACTGTCGCAGTTTGGCCCTTTAGACCCAACCATCCATCGGAAGTGAGTGTAACGTGGCAAGCGGAAACCGACGGTGACCAATCAGGACTTTTTACACTTTGCCTGGCTCCAGATCTCCCGACCTCGCGTCACCCTTCAGGCGGCAGCTGCCGGTGAGTGACCCTTGCGACCTACGCGTGGTCGCGAGGCTTCCTCTCTATGACTGCGCGACCCCAGCGATTGCTTCTTGTGACGGTTCCCATATTAAGAGTCCCTCGACGCGGGCCTCTTTCTACTATCTTGGGTGAAAAGTCCCTCATTACTAGCGCATTCGAATCCACAAGCCAAACAGTACTCAACTTTCAACTGCGTTGTCAAAAACGAAACCATCTCCAATATTGAAGCGTTGACAGACCGCTGCACCCCACGGGCTGTACCATACATACCAGCAGCCGCAAATGCCGAGCTCAGATGCAGGTTCTACGTCTTCTATCGAAGAAGAGCTTCACGTACAAAGGATACACTCCAAACATGTGTCAAGCCCTCGCCATCTTTCCGCAATGTTGAAGCAGAAGTACGGTGACGTCAGCTACCGAGTGGAAATGCGGCACAACTTTTACTCAATCAAGTCCGAGAAACCCATAGACATTGTAAGCCTCCAGAAACCCATCACTCTCCCGAAATGATGTCTGACCTGACCCATAGGCACTTCTTCGAGGCTAGTCCACAGCATACGATCCTTACGAGGACGAAGAGCTGAATGAATTCACGACACATCCAACAATGGACCAAGGCGTTTAAACCTGCGTTTCTCTCTTTATTTCAAGTTCTTAGTCATTTTGATTGGGTTCCGATTAGGCGTTTCATGAATTAGGAGGGGATGATTCACCTTGGATGATTGGTTCATGCACTTATTCAGAGGAGCCAACAAGTACGAGGCGTTTTATGAAAGAAGATACCCTACCACTACGCAGAGACTGAGTCAATGACGGAGCTCTGCAAATGGCTTTTTTTCTTTTTTGTGGGGAGGGGGGTTGGGGCGCGATGTATAGAGAAAGATCACTCAGTAACTGGGGAAGATGCGATCAATGATCACACGGGTAGGCGGACAAGATACTGAAAGGTTTCGCCGAGCTGGAGGGCTAGATTAGCACGAGAATTGAGAGCAATTTCTGCCTGTGCCAGGTCCTTAAACTGCTGGTAGATTGTATGTCTCATGCACCCAATGCTCTGACATACGCGCACTAGCTACCTACTAGGTAGAAAACATAGTGTAGACATCTGAAGGGTTGAACAGCATCTCGAGATGTTTAAACACAGGCGTAGGTAGAGCTTTACATCATGGCTGAATGACAGTAAGACGCATGTAACGCCGGGCTTCTCTCGACATGCAAGAATTACTACCGGAACTTATCACAATATAGGAATAACGGCATCGTCTCGATTACCGGGCGCCAGTAACCGTAGGCTAGACTAGTCTTCACACGCGGTAAACAGAAAGCTCATTTTCCTCCCCGAGCTGTTGTCTTGCTCTCCACGCGTGCCGTCCTTTGATGAACCAATACCAGGCTAGGAACGTCATCAAAGTCACTATTCCAGCTATCACCGCGTAGATCCAGATTTTAGGGGAGACCTCTGCTTCACCCTTCTCCGAGTCCGGTTGCCAGTTGAAAAACGACATCGAAAACACGGTCTATGGACTTATGTAAGTATCCACTGATACAAGAGGTAGACGAGCGGCTTGTTGAGCCGCGAGAGATGACGTCGGGAACTTACAGCCAGAAATGTTGCAGGGAGAAAGACCATTGTCAGAAGAGCGATGGACTTCATTTGAGTACTATCCTCCTTCGTTCTAGAGGCTATTTCCATGTTGACTTTCGTGTGTGCCTAGTCAATACGCCAATCAGTAAACAGGTTCGAAGATGAAGGGTCTTTCCGAGGGTAAGTTTGGCTAAACTCACCACTTGGTTAGCTAGAGTCATTCCGTCCAAGTTCCTGTTGCAGTCCCTGATCTTTTCGTCGTACTCGTGAATAATATCCTGTAATCTCTCTTTGATTCTTCGTCCAGTGTCTCGCATGAGGCTATGGAATGCTTGTGTGGTTGGATCCTGGCTGACATCATGACTGAAATTAGTGGTGTTGAGCTCATCGGCGTGCGCGACCATCTTAGCCAATTGTTCTTTCCAATTTTCAAGACCGTTCTTCATGTGAACGATGTCTAACCAGGGATCCACTTCTCTGTCGGTACCAGGAGCTTGCTCCGAGTCTTGCCAAGGCGTGCTGTTGACACCATGCTTGGGGGCCCGAGACAGATTTGAGGCCAGTCGATGATTATTATTGAGGCCTGTAACGGTTTCCATGAGTGTGTCGCTTGCATTCCGTACCATCTTCAGGTGCCTTCGTCTCTCAAGCTCAGCAAATATGCCTGGCAAAAGGAGAGGGTGGCAGATGGCATCTTCAGAGGAACGAATCCTGCCAGCAATTTCATTCTCGATCGCTTTGTCACACCCATAAAAAATGGCGTACCAGAATTTCCTACCTGGGAACCAAGTCATTGACAGTGCTAGATCCTCAGGCCAGGAGGAAGACGAGCGACAGTTGTAGACTAGATCAAGTAAGCTTTTGCAGATAGCTAAGTACGATGTGTGGTTGTCAAACCTGAATGACATATGGAAGCTTACCGATCATGGGGGTTGAAGTGTCATTCAGCGTGAGAGGTGTACGAGAGAAAACACATGAGCGTGCTCTGTTGATGAGCTTGGCTGCGGATCCATGGACGTGGAATATGTCCAGAACGTGTGACCAAGTTTCTTCCGAAAACGGCAGCTTTGAGAGGATGGACGGATCATGATAATTCTCCTTGTCATCGCTCTCCTCCGCAACCCGACTTGCTAGACTGGCAACTATCCTTAGCTTACTTCTTGATAGACACCTCAGCAACATACATCGCAGAACCGCCGCAATGTCCACTTCTCATTGCAGCCTTCCTTTCCTATATTTGTGGTTAACGATATCCCCTTGCAGTGGTACTGGGGCTGCTACCAATTCAAAAATACGTTTCCACTCGTCCTCAGTCATGACATGTTCAGATCGGATTGTCTACATAGGAATTAGTAGAGTAGAATACACGTCGCCGAATACTACGCACCTGCGTTGCCACATCTTGTGGTACTTGAAGTACCCGGCACCGTTGAGGCTGGTACTCGAAGGTAGCAAGGTCTGCGACACTCATATGGGTGTTCTTTCGAATCCAATCCATTTCAAATGTCGCGAATGGTCAAGTAAGATTCGTGTTCGTTTTCACAATATGAGATCTTCGTGGATGTTCTCACCTTTGGTCGGGCAACTGAGATTCGTTTTCCGTACTAGCTGGCGTTCGTCAAGCAGTCAAGAAAGTGGGCCTGTGGGCGTCAAGGCGGTGATGATTACATATTGCAGGCTGTCTGACGGATGACGGGCGCGACAGTACTATATGGCACATGCTGGACTTCAGTCATGCGTCAGGTTGCATCCTTGGATAGACCAGGCAACCAATCTTGGGATACCAATCCAGCCAACCTCCGTAATGTGACCGGATTCAGGCAGGCTCCGGCGCTGATGGCTGCCCCTTCTCGCCCTGACGTGCCTCAGCGAGAACCGGTATGTTGCTCGACCAACAATAGCGAAGCCTGAGTCATCACATGAACACGGATTTTGGACCGTGCAGCTAGGATGTCGCACAATTTGGCATAAGAACTGTTATCATAATGCATTTCATGTGATTCGAGCCTCAAATGCAACTTTTGGAGGCTTCATGATGGCACCTTGTATACTACACTTTTAGATTGAGAGGATGAGGAATGAAGCGCCTTGCAATCTGCGACGACCGCATTGCCGGGTTAATCATAAAACAAAAGAAGCCTTTGCCATCCCTTGTCTGAATTGTTTTTCCACTTTTTCTCTAAAGGTTGTGCTCAGCCCCAATAGTCCTGATTCACCGCCTCCATCATTGTGTCAGGCACGCAGCTATTACGCCAAGAATTCGTTCGTTCGTTTTTCTGCTGATGAAACAACGCCATGCCATCCCGATCCAAGTTGGCCTTGATCGAGCAACAGGTGGCCATTGATTATCAGAAGAAAGATCTTCTCAAACAAGAGCTCGATCAGATCTTCGGGGCAGGCAGATATCGCATCAACGGGGTAGATATACAATCATCCCCAGTCGCAGTGATTTTGAACTGACTTTCTCAGATAAGGTTAGACTACTTCCATCTCTCGGTTCCGCGAAAGCTTCAAAGGGTAAAGCACTCGCATGGTTCTCTGTAGCACATCCGGTGGACACCGCTGACAGCGAATAGAAAGAGATCGATGCAATCAACTCGCGAATGTCCCACTACAAGACCCAATGGGAAGGAGAATAACATGATTGACGGGACGGCCCGAAACGGGGGCGCCATGGGGTACTTAGACTACTGCGATAGAAGGTTTACCCGGCGCAAGCTCCAGTCAAACATTTTGGAAATTCGCAATAAATTCCGTTTCCCACTTTCGCGATTACAGCATGATCTCCATTGGACGGTTTGCCGTCCTGGATGATGATGATACAGCATGTGCCTGGTCTGTCGCCTAAGCTATCAACTGGCATCGAAATTCTACCTCACAAATCAGCCATCATTTTGGGCCTTTCCCGCACTCTTGCAAGCACACAACCCAATAAAACATAGTCCAAGTGGCCTTGCGATAGTATTTGAGCATCGAAACTGTGTGCACCTGAACGTATTGCCAAAGAAAGCGGGGATTGACTTTTCCGACTCGTGTCTGGGGCTTCCAAGCCTTGGAATTCCTTGGAGACAGACTTCGGGCTCCGAACGGCAGTCAAGTAGCAGCTGCTGAAGCCTTCCGACGACTTCAAAACAGCTAACGCGATGTCTTTTCTCCACCACCAGCATTTTACGTTGTATGAAATCCACAAAATTGTGTATATACTCCGAACAATTCGGATGCCGATGTATACTTTCAATCCACTTCACGCAGGCTTTCAGTCAGTCTCGTTCCACCAATAGTCGTTACAACGCACCAGCGAGGATGACACCCATTAACTGACCTTGATGACACAACGCTTTAAAACAGCTTTTTCGGACTTCTCTGCCTTTTCCAACTTGAAGAAAGTATCTTCTGGTATCCAGTCGTCGTCTTCTGGCTTGGCGTCTTCAGCTAGTCGCTCTTTTGACTGTCGATCGATCTCGGACCAACCCATCAAAAACCAAGTGACGAACTCAAGATATAAACACCCAAGAGTCCATATGTCGTAGTGCTGGTTGATACTTGATCGTAGATCGATTTCAGGGGCTCGGTAGGTGTTAGAAAACCCTGCTGTTCTTCGTGAATTTGTCTCTGAGATTGAACCTCTGCTGTGGAATTTGGTTAGTCCGAAGTCAGATATCTTGAGTATTCCGTAACCTGAACTGTTATTTTCGTTGAACCAAAGGATGTTTTCCGGCTTGATATCTCCGTGTCTTCCGAATCTTGGTCTGTTTGAGGGATTTTCTTTTGATTTGGATCGGCTTCTCGAGGCCGGTTTGGCCCTCAGTGCCAAGGCTCTAGTACTTAGGTGCCATTTGGTCATTTTGATCTCCTCCGTCGTCTGATAGTTATGAATCTGCAGTAGACCTGAGGCAAGACAGTAGCAGGCCTCGGCCATCCACATTACTCTGCCGAAGACGACTGAATCGTCTGTTGGGGGGTCATGTTTCTTCCAAAAGTCTGCCAGATTTCCATCTGCCCATGGGAACAGAAGGCAATAATCCTCTTGAAAATGATAGATTGCCAAGAGCTGGATAAGATTCGAGTTGCTCCGGCTGCTGAAGCGTTTGAGTGCGTCCACGTCTCTGTCAAATTGCTTTTTGTCCTTGGATTAAAGCTTCTTGACGGCGAAGTACGGATTCGATCTCTAGTGCGGTCCAATTGAGCTATTGTTCCTCGGAAGTAGGGGTCTCTCTTGTTTTAACGTACCTGGGAGAATTTGAAGTTATGGTGGGACTCGTGTATCTTGACTTTCTTCACTCCACTCTGACCTCCCTCGTCCAATGTGAGCCCCTCCTTCGTCCAGGGCATGACTGTTTTCGGGGAAAGCACATAAAACTGAACTTTCTCCCGGGCATCATCGGTTGTCGAGAAGTAGGGCGCAAGCAATTTCCACTGCCAATCATTGAATGCGTCAAGTTTAAACGGTGACCACGTTTCAAAGCACATGAACGTCTTTGATGTATGGGTGCTTTTGAGGTGGCCATAAGTGCTGGTAGTCTCCAGAGGAAGATCAATATCACCGAGTCCGGCGGCCCTGAGATGAAGAAAGCTGTCTAGCTGGTCGATCATGATGAGCAAGGCAAATAATCGTAGGCCAGGTGTGAATTTGAGGTGTTTTGCTTTAACGCCCCTGCTGCAATTGCTGTCGCAGACGAAGCTAGCGCAATCAGCGAGCTCTGAACCGGAAAGTTTAGGGAACTCTGTGGCTAGTTCCTGTAGAACCACTGTTGTTGTAATCAATTGCTCCAGCTTTGAGAGAGGAAGAAATCGTTTACTGTCCTTCGATGCAACCATGGCCTCAAATAAGGCGGTTTGCAGGGCAAATCGCTTGTTCCGAGCTTTCGTTATGGCTATCTCTCGATGCGCCGCAAGTCCCAGCAGAATTTCATCCTTGTCAGCTGGCCAGTGTTGAAGCTTGTCTCCTGAAATCTCCGCTGCCTCATTGTTGAGGTGCCATTGGTTGATCCCATAGTCGTCGCAGACACTGGTAGTGACTGGAGATTGGGGTGGAAGGAGGCTGAATCGTATCTGAGCCCACTGTGAAAATGGGACGGTGACATTGAAGAGCTTTTCCCAAGTGGCAGACGCGAATCTAGCAAGTCGACCATCTTGATTCTGAGAAGATTCGTGCCGATCGGGGGCATTGGCGAAGTCAGACTGGCCGTAGATGGCACTAATTGCTGGGTCATGTGATGAGTTTCTTGCTCGGCTCTCTGGGCCTTCTATTATTGCTTGCTGGAGAGTGGTTAGGTCACGGCAAGATGACTACCAAAGTCATGAAATGGGCAATACATACCACCTGGGGAAGCCAAGATTGCGAGGCACTTCTAGTGCCGTCGTCAACGGCACGATCTATGTTGGCGGGGCTCATTTGGCACACAATTCAACCTTCGCAATTGCAATTGTTAAGATAACTAAGGGACCCTTTTGCTTTCAATTTGGCTCTCTACCCAATCCCCTTCAGTCTGGAATTATGCACAACTTAAATGACATTTGAATTGCCCTCTGATAGCCTTGCCACCATGAAATGAAGGGATCACCCACAGTTGAGGACGGTAGAGGGGGCGCCACCAATTGGAAGTGGATGAGCTTTTGGAGGACTTGATCACTCGCATAACCGGTTGCCCTCTTCAAAATGTACGCCGCGGTGCCTTTGCTGAGAATCTTGGGGGCTTCATGTGAGGCTGAGTGGCCATTTGCACTCCAAAATGGAAGAGGGCGAGGGCTCTGCATGGCATTGGGCGGGGGGGCTTAGATGCAACCGACGTGCATCACAGACGAACTTACGCGAGTGAGCCTACATGGTATCCACTGCTTATGCCAACATCCAATTGATGATGCATCAAAGGTCAAAGTGTTGGAGTGACTGACCGGGGGGCCTTCTCGCTGAAGAGATCATTTCAGTGCCAAAGGACATGAGATGCACATTCAGTCTCTGAATACATCATCACACGCGCTGACACACTGACATTTTCACCTTACATACCTTACCTACATGCATGGTATCTCGGTTAGGCAGCCATCACTCACTAGAGCCGAACCGAGTTGGGGTTACATTCCAACCAAAGTGCAAAACGGGAACATTCTGGACAAGGCAGGCCAATGGGGTCGCACGTCAGGCACACACACCTTTGGCCCCGGTATGGAAGCTCTTCCTCCAAATAGCCATTAGAGGCTTGGGGCTGAGCTTCGGTGGATGCCGTGCACTTGTTCTGTTTGTCCCGCTCTATTCCGAGACAATGTGCAATTCCATGTGAAGCCACAATTACGCGCTGGGTGAGTATTGGCTCACCTGACCCCATTCTGACCATGCCTTCTGGGCAGTATGTTTCCTGGTGAGGCTGAGCATATCAAAGGATATGCATATCACGGCATCCCCGCACTTTGTCTGGGTTATGAGTTTTCTTTTCCTCGCGCTAGGCATCATACTACCAGGCATCACCAGCAGGTATCAATCGGTCTTTACTTCACTAGGAACTAGAAGAACCAGAGAATAATCCGCAAAACCGTGCATCATGGGATACAGGTTGGTTTCAAAATATCTTTCACCAATGTGTATCACTTCGGTTGACGAAAGTTCACATAGCTCTGCGTCAAGTGGATCCTCGCGGAATGGGGAGGGGCAGGTTTTACCCTCAAGGCTTATCGACCCTCGTAAACTTTCCGTCTTATTGAAGCAAAAGTTCGGAAGGAGAGGCACTGGTTACAAAGTTGAGGTCAGACATCCTTCTTGCTCGATGTATCGCGGGGCGTTCTAAAGAGACCACGGAACGTAGATGCGGCACAATACCTATCGAATCTACTCCCAGAGGCCACTTTCACCGGTATGGATCAACCATGCGTTGGCAGCGTGAGACTAACGGGCCTAGAATGAATTAAATGGCTGCTACTATGGTTCATGTCGATGAGACAGAGGTGTCTGAAGGGCTGGCAAACAACAGAAGCATTGTGCTCTTTGCCCTCTGCATTCGGGCTGGTGTTATGAAGGAACATCATGTCAACTCAGGTTTACTTCTTTGTACTCCTTCCTCATCTCGTTATGTCATCTGTAGAACTCAAAGGTTCCTGAGTGTTTCATCCGTCATGTTGATTATGTAAAGATTAGGAATTCTTTGCGATGATTACAGACTTCCTAGACTGAGCGGATCTTGAAGAAAGTCTGTCTGTTTGCTATACCCAAGGTCCGGCAGCAGGAAATCATTCGGCAGGAGGAAGGGCCAGCTGTAGATTACAAAACACAAGGCGCAGGTTCGCCACTTGCCATTGACAGAAAGAAGCACCGTCGTGAACATCAGTTCAGCTTTCATCCAAGAGGGAAATTTAGATTTATCATCTCTTTTGGTCAACTATGCCTCCCCCCTACCCTCAAGCACCCAGGCTGCGAAATGATGTTGAAAGCATGCCTGGGGTATACTATATCATTGAATGTTGAATGGCATGCCATTCCCTCTAGACGCCTAGATCGAGATCGTACCGTTGAGAGAATGTTGGATCAAATCTCTCCAGGAAAGCCTGCTTGACCATCATTGTTGTCGGATAGTCAAAGACGGAGTCGTTGATTTGAACTTGTCTAGCAACCTGAAATGCAAAGTTTGACACTCTCCCGGCATATTCAGGTGCGTTAAAGTCTCCAATCAGAAACAAGTATACCAAACAGAACGCAGCGTTTCGGGACTCAGAAAGATTCGGTTCTCTGGGCTGTCTCCATATTGGAGTTCGGGACTTCTTCCAACGCTTCAATTCGCCATAGATGGCTCGGAGATCCTTGCCGCCAAGAACGTCGACGCCCAAAAAGTCCAAGGTGTCGCACAGCAGGCGATATGCCTCAACATCACACGGCATGGCGGCGGAAAAAATGTTGATACCCATTTTCAATGCCATAGATGATGTGATCAAAATAAGGTATGGGGTCGTGAACGAGGTCACGGCCGGTAAGCTGCTGAAAACTGCAAAATGCGCCGAAATAGGGAAGCTTCGCGGTATCGATCTGATATGTGCTTTCACCAACACGTACATCGATAATTGAACATTCTTGAATCCGTTGTTAGTCTTCCCTTTCGATGATTTTAAGAAGGGAAAATGTTTACCTCTCCTACTTGGCCTGTCCATGGTGCGAGTGGACTTCTGCAGATGCATAGGAGGGTATTCTGATCTGTTTCAATGAGGATAGATTTGCAACATCCCGCATGAGTGATTGAAAATTGACATGCTCTTCTATATATCTTATTCCGAAAGTCACGTCGCAGAGTGGCGGCGGGCCTCCCGCAGAAGCTTTCAGCACAGTGCAGCATTTCATCATAGTTTTTACCTTATCCTGGGACGCAACTCAAACGCCTTATGATCATCACATCAAAAAGCAGCCGCTTTCTTTAAATATTTTGCTTGTGAGATCAAACAGAGCACTTTTCTTCAATTGTGGCGATACGTTCACAACTGTGGTCGGTGGCAAGTGGCCCGAGTTGAAGAAAGCTCTCAAGTCGTAAGCGTTATCTTATTACTTATTAAACTCTACACACGAAGTTGTTGCGTGCAACTGAACTTGTCTTTTCGTCATCGATGCTCAAATTGCATCAAAGTCTCTACCACTCCTTCGGGATGGGCGCAGGTCGCTCATCGTCCGGAACTCTCAACCCAAGTCCTTCCAAAACCTTATCTTGCATAGGCTTGAGGTAGAGAATGACGTGGTTATATCTCCAACCAATGACCGGAACCATGGCACCAACCATCGCATCAAGAACAAAGTGATTCGCCGTCGCAACGATCGTCAGGAACATGGCCATGGGCCACAGGGGCGCGATGAGGCGGAGCGGGCGGTGGGGCGAGAAGCGGCAGATGGACCATGCGAGGAACAGAGCCGTACCGCAGTGAAGACTCGGCATAGCCGCAATCGTGAGCTGGAACTTGTTGTGAGTCCACGCGTTCCCTCCTCCCTGTGCACTGTGCAGAATGTCGATGAATCCGTATTCGGCCGGCAGCAGTCGGGGCGGCATGCAGCGCCACGAGGTGACGATGAAGAAGGCGACGACGTTGTCCATGGCGATCGTTCGGCGGATTCGTTGGAACGTGCTCGGCGGCAGGAAGGAGTACGTGTAAATGATGAAGCAGATGCCGAGACTGATGTGTGAGTAATAGACCTTGGCCAGGATGGGCATCAGCCATGGCACGCTGTTGAGGACATATTGCTGGACGCCGAGCTCGATGTCGAAACCGAAGAACCTCTCGAAGTGCAGGATGCTGATAGCATGGTCACGGGCGCGGTTGAAGACAGCTTCGTTGCCGGCTATCATGCGTGCCGAGAATGCACGGAGGAGTTGGTAGACCCTGGTGGTGGAAGTAGAGTTAGACCCCTGATCCGCACGGTACCACACCAACAAGAAACAGGACGAGACGAGAAAAAGAAAACTTCAGGGACGTTGTACTTACCAGTATGTCAAGTTCCAATACCAAATCTCTGAAAGGAAGGGGAATGTTCTGTAGAACCGAACGAGGAGGTTGCTGTTGACGCGGGACTCCTCCGCCGCCTCCACGCGCATCCCCGGCTTGAGGAGCGGAGAGGTGGGGCGAGACGACGAATCCTCCGACCCACGCTCGCAGGCGTCTACGTCATCGTCATACTCCGGTCTGTGGCGGTTGATGAGGGTGCCTATGGTGAACGCAAAGACAATGACTGGAGAGAACACGGGTCAGAGTTTGAACGAGATCATACTAAGCATTTGCGCCAGTCTTCGAGAAGAAGTGATGTTTGTCTTGATGGAACTTACATGCCGGCTCGACCACGTTCTTCAGGGCTGGGATCGACGAAGCCATGGTCGCAGTCTAACCCAATGAAAAAAATGGAGAGAAGAAAGTCAACGGGGAAATCTGGAGCGTCCCGAAGGGTATCACAACATCCGTCTTGATGTGAAGAAGGGAACCGGTGCTGTCTCTCTCCAAAGGAGACAGGGAAAGGAGTGAATGATAATCGATTAATACTTGTAAAATGCCAAAAACCTCCCAGAGACTCGTAACCACCTGGGGAAGAAAGGAGAGGGATGACGAGGCTAATAAGAATCCCAGGGCACAGCTGCTGCCTCCGGGCGGAACAAACCCACTCGCGGGCGCGGACGCGCCCCAGTATCCAGCATGAAAAGCAGCATCGGGGCCAAGCATTGTCAGATCGGCGTCCAGGCGTTGTTGGGATTTCTATTTTTCCCCATCAGCCTTGGACGACACACGTGCGGGTGCGACCACACGGAGCCGTCTGATAGGGGGTTGCCAAGGGGGCTGTAGCAAAGAAGGAGCGGCGGGGACTGGAGACACGACTGACATCCCGGGCGTTGACTGGTCTCGGCATGTTGGCGGTACTGGAGGAAGGAGGGCACGCGACCTAGGGGGATCCCAAGCCGTTGCGCCGCCCATCGAACGCGTGTGTGATGCGTGTGATTGCGTCTGTACCTCGCAGTATCAAACCCAGTTTTGATTCCGCTCCTTGCTGCGCCCGGTCTCCACGTAGGACCACCTGTAATCAGCATGAACTGACGGTGGGAGACACGTCGGAGGAACACTGAATAAGGGATGTGGGAGCAGTAGTCGCAAAGAGGAAAAAAAGAATAATCCATTATTTACTGTGGAACCGTTCATCCCCAGTTCCGTTTCGTCTTCCACATGTCGATTGGATGTTGGCGGAGCCACTTCCTGAGGTTTTCTCGGCAGCCGGAAGTACCGGATCATTGACAGGGGTGATTTGTCGGGTGCCAAGTCGCGCCCGACAAAAATACAGTAATCCGTTAAATTAGAGTATCAGAAACAACAGAGCACCTCGCACCTCGCACCTCGCTCTTGATCCACTCGCGGAGTGTTGTATCCTCAGGCTATGGGACGGAAGGTGGAACTCATCCGTCACCTCGTTAGGTGATTTGTCGGTACGGTTTGGCTACGCTGTCAATGTTCGACGTGCAGAAACTCAATCGTTGTTTTATTCTGCCTGAACTATGCGCGTGTCGAGTCATGCCTCTAACGGCTCTAATGATCCAGGAATAGGAGACTTGCGGGAACCTGCGCTTTCACGTCGGGCCACCCAATTACAACATCAGACCAAAGAGGCGTTCGAGCACCGCGCGCAAACTAAGAAGGACAAAACCGTCCGCTGTCAGATCTGGTTCTTTCTGTACAACAGGGAACAAGCCCTTTCCCCAGTCTGCAAATACCAATGCCAAAAAAGGCAAACCGTTGTCCTCGCAGTACAAAACGTCAGGCAAGGTCCGAGGGACGAACAAGGCTCTGCCAGAGAATAAGCTGCAGGATCGGCAGCTAAGATCAGAGCTTGATACGCCGCCACCCTTGGCACTAGCGAGGCCAGCGCATCACTTCAAGCAGTTTTTTTGAGGACAGGCATCTTGGCTGTGAGCGCCTGTTATGCAATCGATGAGGCGAGGAGGATTTGCTGATGTGAGAATGCCATGATTATTCCTGATAAGGCAGATTATCGTGTGCAGGGCGGCAACGGCTAGCGCTGAGAACGGCAGTTGGACGCCTCAAAATTGATGGACGGGAAATTCCATGTCACCGCTGCCTTGTGGATGCTGTCACGATGATGGATCGGGCCATTCCAGGGGCGGCAGCACTTACGGAGGAGCATCCTGTCCCGATGAGGATCGGGTATCGGACTGTCTATTGCTTGTTACGAGGTTCCCGAACTCCATTGGGCCGTCGGGGCGACAAGATTAGGGGGGCAAGATATCGGCGCCCGGAGTCTTAACTCCCCGGCCTCGGCCGAGGTTCCAGGGTGACGGTAGTCAAGTTGCAACCCGGCGGGACATTCACATCTCTTAAAGCAATTACACCTTGGACAGAGAGGCTTGGCAACGGTCTGTGTTCCCACTTGGAGCAAAGCATGCCATTGTCAATACGCGGCAAGAGGTCCATATGAAGTGAACCCGCGGTTACGCTAACGACATGCATTCCGTCACCATCGCCGCGAAGGACATTCTAGACCTTCCGGATACGCCGGAACAAGTTGGAAAACACCAGAATCGACATCTAGAGTTCACCGGCGTCTTCCTCAATCTCCGTACAGTCGAATCTCTCGGCGCCATTAACGTTCTTGCACAGCCATTTATCGAGGACGGCCTCCTGCGACGCGGGATGGACAGTGAAGTTCTCGACAGTCAGGTTGGTGCACCCGCCAGCTGCGGCGCTGCACCGGAAAAAGCCCGAGCTGGGCACGTCGTCGGTGATGGTCCCGCTGAAGTCCTTCCAGACGACATCTGAGATGTGGAAGGTCGATGAGTCGCAGGACTCACCCGCGTGGCCGGAGAAGGACTCACACTGAGTGATAAAGAGCGGCTCTCCACGGGTGCCGTCGAGCTTGATATCCTCCAGCACGATGTTACGAGCGTAACCCGTTCCGCCGCCTCCGCCGTTTGGCGGGTATCCGATCTGGATGCCGGTCCAGGTTTTGAAGTAGCAGCCACGGAGAGTGTCGTGCAAGGTCACGTTCCTCGCGAGAAAGTTCTCAATGTACTCGAACTGGCCAATAAACTGACCGATCGAGCCCATGGCGATGCCTGTGCTGCCGAAGAACTCGCTGTCGTAGATGAAGATGTTGCTCGAATTCGCCTTCAGGGCGATCGCGTCGTCACCGTTCACCACTACCCAGCGGCGGAAAATGATGTTATCCGAGTACATCGTATCCGCTCCATCAGTGTTGAGTGAGTTGTTTTCCGTTGAGGACGTGCTGTTGACGTAAATGTCCTCAAACACAAGGTTCTGTGAGTACATAATGTTCATAGTCCACATCTGACTTTGGACAAAGCGCAGGCCCTTGACAACCGAGTTCGAGAAGCCACGGAAGTTGATGTTCATCGGACGATGGGGCATGTTGGAGCCGCCCGCGTTGAGGTCATACCAGACCTGACCGTTGCCGTCAAAGGTGCCGACGCCGTGGCCCTCCCAGACCACGCGGTCCCCGCCAAAGTGCCAGACCGTGCTCTGGTTCTGAAAGTCCACGGGCATCGACACCGAGAGCCAGTACGTCGTGTCATTGCTCCAGAGGAGCCTGCCGCGCTGGTCAATCACTACATCCTCGAGGTCCTCGGTGATCATGGGCGAGTTGATGTGGTAGATCGGGCCGGGAAGAACAATGATGCTCTTGGATCGGCACTTGTCGTTGAGCGCGTCGAGCAGCGCCGGCGCGTCGTCGCCGCCGTCTGCGGCTGGCTCGAGGTAGCAGAGGCTCCGGCCCTCCTTCTCTGCCCTCTCCACCCAATCGCTCTCGCTGGGCACGTCTGGGTCGGCCTCAGCTAGCTGGGCGGTGGCTGAGGAGAACCGTGGGACGTCGCGGCCTAGGACGAGGCCGGCCGCCAACGACGCAATGAGCGCTAAGCCACGCATGATGTGTGGTGTGTGGTCTGGAGCGGTCGGGGCCCCAATTAGATGTCGAGTAGGTATGTGAGGGAGGCTTTGCCACTCCGCGAACAGACGTTTCTTGTTTCTAATAGGTCAAAGGTAGAGGAGGGAACATGAGACGGTTCAAGAGAACGTGAGTGGCTTCGACATTTGATCGCAAGACCTTCTTTCGCGCACTACTTCGCTCGGATTAATGAAGGCTTCAAGCTCATTGAGAAAGCTGGTCTTCGTGAAACCTGGAGATGGATCATATGATGAGGATCAGGGGGTTGCGGCAGCTTGTCAGCGAATGACATAGGCCAAGTTTAGCGGGGTAAGGCGTTGGGTTCGTCCCCCTAGCGTCCGTTCCCCGCATTCATTACGTCTGTGTTCCGCATGACGCCCTGGTCTCCCGTTGCTCTCGTTCGGCACTTCACGATTTAGTGCGATGGAAGCCGCATGGTGTTGGTCTGGAAACACATTTCCTGTTGTTGGCGAGATGTGATGATAGCATCAAGCATTGCATAGTTGCAGTGAGGGGATCTCATCAGCTCATAAGGTGTTCTAATGGTTGCTGCAGCAGGTCACGAGCAAAATTAGACGTGCAGGAACGTTACATGCGAGAGCTATTCTTTCGAGTAAAGATGGGCAAGCAAGACTGCTTTCCTAGCTGTGACGCTCGCCGGGCGTCGGCCTCTGTCGCAGTGCAGGGTAATGACGCGGGCCGGCCGGCGGGGTCCGGGCCGAGTACCCACTCAGTGACAGCTTGACCATTGTTCGTGATACTACTTTCTAGTCTGGTTTCTCTGCCGTGAATCCTATGTGGTCTACCAAATGCTGTTATGTTTTTGAGCGAGTCTTACTTGATATGTCCGACTCTAGACTTTGTCCCTATTGATCCGCGAATTGAATCCAGTTAGTTGAGCAGATAAGTGAGACGCGGTTATTTTAGGCAACGTCAAAATCGATCTCGTGCTACCGAAAACAACGACTCAACTTCCATTGCCTTAGACAAATACGTCGCACCCCCGCTTGATAAACTGCCTCTTTCTAATGCAGGAAATCCGAGAAGAGACTAGCACATATCCAATAAGAAATGCCAGACTGACACAAAGGCAAAAGGTGAACAAAATCCAAATATGCGGTGATATCATAGCTTCGCCCCGGCCAGGAAACCAGTTAAAGAAGTCCGTGGAGAAGATTGTCTAATTTCAGATGCTTATATTAGCAGCTGTGACAGAATCCGAAACTCCAATTCAACTTACGGCGACAAACATGCTCGGAAGAAATATGACGGAAAATAATGAGATATTTTGGATTCGCTTCCCATCTCGTTTGGCGTCGACGGCAATTTCCAAGTTCGTCTTAGCATGAAGCTGTTGCAGAGGGTTGGTTAATAACATATCAGCAATGTCATTCACTCATGGATGCTGGCTGTTGAGCCGTTGACTTACCAGTTGTGTCGCCATGGCAACACCCTCAATTCTCATGTTGCAGTCTCGTATACTTTCTTCGTACTCACGGACAACTGATACCAGGCGGGTTCGAATCTTGCGGCTAGTGTTTGCCAGCATTTTAGTCCTTGTGTAGGCTGATGAATCAGTTGAGAAGGCCCTCGGTGGCCCGCGGGCTTGCTCCTCTTGCCTGAGTGCGATTTCGTCAAGGTGGCAAATCAACTCTCGTATCTGCTCTTTCCAGTTTGTCAATCCGTTCCGTAGAGCTGTAGTGTCGAGCCACAACGAGATGGTGTCTTCAGTTGAGGGAGGTATCGCGTCCCCCGGTGACGTCAAATCAGAAATGGTGTTCTCCAGGCTAAGGATTTGCTTCTCGACCAAATCTTTCACATGCCGGTTTCGTTCCAGTTCCACAAATATCCCTGGGAGCAAGAGTGGGTGTCTAATAGCTTCCCCTGCAAATCTAAGTCTGTTGATAACCTCCTCCTGGATCCGTGTAGTGCATCCAAATAGCATGCCAAATGTAGATTCAGATTCTACACAATGTGTAACTGAGAGTGCTAGATCGCCTTCCCACATATTAGACGATCGACAGTGGTAAACTAATCCGCGCATCAGCCATACAGTCAGCTGTAACATGAAAGGTCCGGACAAACCGAGAGAAGGAAGTGATGAGAATCTTGTTTCCACCTCAGCCGTCGAAATGACGCCTACATCAGCCCTGTTAACTACCCTTGATATGCCGCTGTGGATTGAAAGGTGCTTTGATATCAGTCGGAATGTTTCCAATGAGAACGGCAAACCTTTAATGCCTTCTGGGGGAGGAACATTGCCACTGCAATCTGGCTCGAGTGGTCGAGTCCTTCGGGGAACTAGGCTGATAATGCTCGTCAATTCCAAAACCTCCATGGCAGAGTCTTGAAATACTTACACCAGCGTCATGTTTGCTTCGGCATATTCACCGGCCGGCGGATTCTATGGTTTGGATAGTGAATACTACGCCCAGCTGTGGAAGAATATTACAGCTTACGTCAAGAATCCATTCTTTCCACTGCTCGTCATTGAGTACCCAAACCCGTGGCTCCTTGACGAAAACACAATGTCAGTAGTAGACTCTGGCCATAGAAACTTCAACCTACTGTGCTTGAAGCATTAAGTCTTATCACCGTAGCGCTGCCGGGCTCATAGCGGAAAACCTTTCGAAGGTCCACATCGCAAAGGCTAAGCGGCGAATGGTCAAGTGCCCAATCCATGGTGCACCAATATAGCGTGCGACACTGATTTGAAGGGAGGATCCAGAATATAGCACTAGGAGCGTTGGAATGCGAACTTCCACGACGAACTTGTCCTCTGTGCCTTCACCAAGGTAGGTGGCATCATGTATAGCAGGTGAAAGCATAGGCGGCATTATCTTCCCACTAGTTCGTCTTTCTACAGATGCAGATATGCCCAACAGTGAGCCAGAACATATTTACTGGCAACGACACCGAACGGGCTGCTCAGATCGCAAATATCGCATGTTATTTGTCCAATGATAAACCTACTGACTGCACAACGCCACGATCATCGCCTGAAGTAACAAGGTCACTGTTCCAATGGAAGGTCGTGAACCAGCGAAGCTTATTCGGTCATAAGAGGCTGCCTAGTATGCCTTAGAAGAAAATGCAATTGAAATTGGTTGACAGCTGCTGACTGCATGACGCAAACACGATGTATCAATCACTGAACGTCTTGGTATCTCCAATGAGGGGCCGGAGCCACCCTACAACTCAGAAGGAAACGACGCAATGATGCCCAAGAGAGGCTCAGGTCGACGAAAGGCTGCAAATGGTGAGGCGAGGGAAATGCACTATCTGGGCTGTGCACCTTGTTTACCACTGTCTTTCCAGTGAACGCGCTGTCCATGTACTCATAGGACGCAAGGGACTTTTAAGCCAGACATTGATACGGGCGTTGAGCCTCTCGCTGCCCAGAGGCAGACCAAGGCTCTTATAGAGTAAAATTATCCGCCTCCGTCAGAAGAACAATTATTTTCACTAACTCTACTTCATTCAAGCAGCCTCATTTACCTCACTGCGTCGTTCTGCTATTTGATTGATCACGCTCGCCGCTATGCAGCGACAAAAGGTCATCTTGAAGGCTCGATATCCCGACATAAGCACTCTGATCCAGAGGCTTCGCGTCATATTTCCTGATGACCCTGACATATCTTGCAAGGTAATTCAAACACTTCCCTGGTCCAGATCAGCAGAAATCCATTTTGATTGATCGCTTTTGTGTAGCATGTTCGTGGACACTACCACGTCAAGCTGCTGCGGACACTCACACAGGTTCGTGACTAAGAGGCCCTACAGACGGGGTTCAATATGCTGAAATATGCGCAGGATGAGATGAAAAGCTTGGAGATAGAGAGCCCGGACCATTACTCCGATAACCACACTCTCTCACAACAGACAGGCTGACGACGAGGCCAACAAATACCCAAAGCTAGGTGGTTGTTTATTTTGGGCAACTGCGTCGTATTACTTGGAAAGGTGTATCACAGTGCTATAGTGGGCTATCGGGAAGAACCAAAGACATCTGTTTAATTCCAAAGTTAGATACGACGCTTTTCGGGTTTGAACTAGTATCGTGATGGGACCGTAACGTTCATCATGAACGTTTGCTAAGGAACAATATCAGTAGTCGTGACTTCAATGTTATGATTATGATGAATGATAGGGATGCGTTATGTCACTAATCAACTGTCGCCGGCTCTTCCGTGGGACCACTATACGCTCGTAGAGATGCCCTATTCCGGTGTGCCACCTCCCGCGCATCATCGCTCAGTGTCACCATCACAGCTGGCTTCTCATTAACGGATTCCACCGGGAGCTCCCGCGGCGTTGGCTTTGTGCAATATTCCTCATCCACAGCGCAACGATCGACCAGACTCCTCAAGGCATGAAGGATGACCTGGCTGCTCGCTCTCTTCTGGATAGCAGATTCAACGATCAGCATTTTGTCCTCCACAAGTGCCAAAATATCGTGCGTGAATTGAGTGCAATGTTTGTGGTTGTGCAGACCTTGAAACCACTGGACCCCGTTAGTTCGCAGCAACTTGATTCAAAATCGCGACTTTCTACTCACCCGGGTGACCTTTGGCTTCACCATAGCACCTGTTCCCAAAATACTTCCATCTTTCTGCGGGAAAATCTCAACCAATTCGAAAAACTCATCAAGTTTGACAGCTGGTCCAAAAATGGTTGAGGTCGTCATGCGCCAGTCCGCAAAGTCTTCAGTGAGTTGCCAACCACCAAGCAGCCACGTGACTAATTCTGCATACACACAACCGAGCGTCCAGATGTCCCAAGAGCGCGAAACCTTTCCCCCTTGTATGGCGGACTCAGGAGGACGATAGGTAGGTGTGCAAGCGATGTCTTTACTCGGAAGATTTGAACGACTGCGTCTGCTGTTGAAAACTCCAAACCCAAAGTCAGAAATAACCAGCTTGCCTTGTGCTTGCTCGGTAGTCTTGAAAAGAAGAATGTTTTCTGGCTTGATGTCGCCGTGGCGCCCGAATTGTGGCTCATGATTCCCATCGTCGGCGTCTTGGTTGGTGTACTCATGAATGGCATTCAAGCCAGCCGTCAATCCTTCTAATTGTCGGGCTATCCAACACACAAAATCATGGTTCATGACAGGTGAAGTGACCTCCCAATACTTAAGCAAATCACACTCGGCCCAAGGCAAGAGGAAATACGAGTAATCCCCCTGGCGCCATGCGGTGAGGAGTGGAATGATATGTGGATGTGCGTTCCGCTTCTCAAACTTTCGAAGCATAAGAAGTTCCTGCTCAAAGACCGAGTCATCTGTAGCTTTGAGTTTCTTGAGAGCGAAGAATGACTGAGAAAATAATTAATAGCTTCCACAATGGATGTTTTCGTAGAGCTTACCTCTTCATCGTCCGGCGAAAACGGATGGTGTCTTGGGTGTAGCTTTACTTTAAAGACTTCACTGAATCCTCCAGTTCCGCCTCCTTCACCAGGAGATATCTTGACTTGCACCGGAAGTGGCACGCGGACGTGAAAAGTGGGATAATTTTCGGAAATGGGCTCCAGAATCGGAGCCTGAAGAGACCATTGCCAGTCGTCAAAGAGCTTGACCTTGTTGAATCCCCACCCTTTGAAGCAGCGTATGGGCTTATCCCGGTCGCAATCTCTGCGGAGGTAAGCATGTGCCTTTCTGTCATGGGAGTCGACTCTGAGTAAAGGTAGGTCGTTGTCGCTTATACCCTCTTCGGGATCTAATATCTTGTCGAGAAAATCTAGTGCATCCGCCATTGCAACGACGGCGAAAACCCGGCGGTAGGATTGGTAGGGCCTATCCGTACTCTGGCAGATAGTCGTCACCAAACGACCTATTTCAGAAATGCTCTTGCGAGGGAAGTGTGTCTCTAACTCTAATTTGACATAATCTGGACATATGAGACGTTCGAGAGCACCATGGGGGAGATATAGTACTTCTGAATGTTCGGAGAATGCCGCCTTTTCGCACTCGTCTCTCAACAAATCTCCTAGGCGCAACACGTCTGCTACTGAACTAGCAGGACTGGGTGACTGGCCTTTGGCCAGCTGAGGACTTCGTAAGCCCTTTGCATGCTTTCCACTCAGAGAACTGGCCGCTAGACTCGCTGAAGATGTTCGGACGTTCAAATCAACAGGTAGGGAGGCATTCTCGGTAGCAGCGTCGACGGGAGAGTCGACGATATGGCTCTGGACACGTTTCTTAGCACTGCACATAACGCATGCGAGGGCAGTACATACAATGTTGTCATTTTCCGATGTTCCGTCCGACGTTCCAATGATGCCCAGCGCATTGCTGTTCGCTGCTGCCTGACTTGATGAGCTTGCATTGGCACAAGGAGACATGGATTCGTGATTCGGGGACATTGAGGACTGAATGACCACTAATCATGCGATGAGCAGTCTGCCGCGCATATCGCCCTTCTAATTGCGAGATATCATGGGTTAGGCTCAGGGGGGTCGGATGAGCTTTGTTGCGTTGAGAAAAAAATGAGAGAAGACTCATGTGGGCTGCCGGAGGACGGTCAACGAGAGAGTCCAGCCGCCCCTTCAATCTCCCTGGACATGGAACGACGGCATGAGGATTCCTGGACATCATTATGCTGTGTAACGATCGGAGCCTGCCTGTGAGCCAGCGTTGAACATTGTCGTTGAGAAATTGACAGGCTGAGATTTTTTTGGGGAGTTGGTGTCAGTCAGGCCGGGCCGCTCATAGCCTGCGTGTAGGTGGGTAACGAAGAGGGTGTCGGTGACGGAAAGTGGCAGAGTAGCTGATTCACAAGGGACTGCCACTCGGGGATGGAGTCGAGACAATACTTCTTGGATATAGCAGTGATTTGTTGCATCCGGCATGGGGGGGTTTCACAACATACGGGCTTAGCCAGCCTGAAATATGGCCTGGGTAATGCCTTCTGTAAATAAAAGGTGTGTTACACAAGCTGACTGGGAAGCAAAGGTTTTTGCTTTAATGGGGGATTTTCCACTCACCAACATGACCACGTCGCGGGCATTTCTCCTCACCTTTCACCCACCAAAGCTCGAGGCCCACTTCTTCCCCTCGACCGAAAACCTCAAGACACCAACGATGGACAGCAGCTTCAACATTAACCGACGAAATTCGGCGTGGTCCCAAAAGCTCTCTGTGGGCATGTTCTCCCAAGATCAACTCTCCAGGTGTTTGCAAAGGATGGGAGACGGAAGCTTGGAAATCGAGTCTAGGAAAGGCTCCCTTATCATTCGATCCCAACGCAGTTTGTCTCCTGTAAGCTCAAGTGCATCGAATGCATAGAATTTCACTAACAAACTCTCCAGGATGAAGTCAGAAGTTTACACAGAAATTTCGGGTCGGTAAAGACATAGCAGGTAGCTCGTCTCGGTACTGCATGGTCGACGACTTCATTTTTCGAGAGCAAAGGAGTGCGAGTGGGCACCCGGCGGTGTCGCCTTGTCGGGTGCAATCACGGAAGTAGGCCCACTTCTGGACACGGGAGGGTCACGCTATTACGCGGGATGACACCCAGAATAAGTAATATGATGACCTGAGGCGCAGTCACCGGTCAACTAGCTGCAGCGAGGCTTCAGCGGCCCAGCGGATCAGGTTTGTCGCCTTATGTACGTACCGCTAGACTGATTGTTGTTGAGGTTTCATTCGTTCCAAGTGAAGGGGGTTAGGGGTACATCATCCGCAGTTGAAGCCAAGCAAGGACAGTGCAGCGATTTCATATGTATTGGACAGGTATTGGTGATGTTTCATTCGTTGGTTGAGGGGGCGCAGGCGAGGGAGGGAGCCTCGAATCAGATTATCTATTAGACACTGGAATTTGCATTTAGCCTACAGGAGCTAACGCCATTGATTGGCATGTGCATTGGTACAACACCCTGCCAATCGCATTCAATCTAAGATATGCCTGCAAGACCATTTCCAGCAGGTGATTTCCTGGTCGCAATCAACACATTCTCACAGAGGAATGTCCACGCGAACAAAGCACAGCTCACAAAGCTCATGGTTGGCACCCAATCAAAGCACCATTCCGGCGTGAGCTGCACTTCGCCCACAGGTAGGCCTTGCCTGATGATCTATCGTCAGATTGGTCGGTCCTTGTCAGCCATGGGATTGCCTTAGGGCATGTTCCCATCCTCCCTTTTCTACACCTTTTTCTAGGCAATCCTTGAAGGCATGCAGGCGAGGCTGCATAGTCGAACCTGTCAGTAGGCGCCAACATGTACGACGACCCTCATCCGAATATCAAGACCACATCTAATGCTACTGACCTAACCCAGCCAGAACCCCTTCCCTGTAAGCTGCCATTCCAGCAACTGTTGCGGTAGGGCCAACAATAAAGATTCCGAGAGAAATAGCCATTGCGGATACTAAGCACTGCAAGTTTGCAATATACCCGCAGAGTCTCAAGCTTAAGGGTGCAGCCCCTAGGGACAAAAGAAGTGACGACAACGTGAAGATGATTCCCTCGTACTTGGAGAACCCCAATCTTACCAAAGCCTCATTGTTTCCCCCAAATGATAAGCTGTGGCGTACACCGTAGTTGAAGACGTTGGTAAAGTGGATAGCTGTGGATATAATAAACGCGGAATAGTGAACAAGTCGGATGTATGGCAAATCTGCCTTTGCAAACATATTGCGCGTTCGTTCCCTTTCGATCTGAAGCTTGGACTTCTCGTCATCAGCTTCGCGTGGGGAGTTTCCAAGGGCCGACAGGCTTCTTGCTAGCATGAAGCAGATGATAGGAGCATTTCTCCAGATTATGATGGAGCTCGAGTCCATCCTAAGCATGGCGATCGTGGCTGGAAGGACATATCCGACTGTGACGATTGGCAGCACCATCTTTGCCGCCTCAACCGGCACATGTCTTCCGACAATGAGACCACACGACCAGTGGGCAAACAGCGCAGCTAGTGGTCCTATCGCGCCTGGCCCAAGGAAGTTGTTGACAAGGGCGAAGGTGACGATCCTTTGTTACTAGTCAGCCTGTTTTCCAAGGAAGACTTCTGGAACCCGTCGGTACCTTAGGGAGAAACTTACTGGACCCAAGAAGTAATTTTGTTGCCCACTCGGTTCGATTCAACTAGCGCCATTGCCAATAACGAGGCTGTATTGACGAGAAATGCAAAGGCTGGCAAGTTTGACGAACTCTTGGCATCCGTTGAGGATAAATCGTCAATAGCCAACTCAAGACTCTTGGGTAAGCGCAGCAGGCCAGCAGCCAAGGCACAAAGGCTCGTGGTGACAGCGATAGATGCCAGCTTATTGATCTTGCTCAGATTCTTCACTGGTCTTGCGGGCAGCTCGTCTTCGAACGGGACAGCCCGAGGACGACGAGGAATCTCAAGCCCATCTAAGCTGGTCGCCGGAGAGCAAAATTCCACACCTCTGTAAAGGACACCGAAAGACCCAAGAGCTGGCATGAAGTATCGCGCAATGAGCTTTCCTATCGTTGATCGTTGAGTAAAGGCATTCTGGAGCCAGTAACCTTGCTGGACAACATCTTGAGCCCGTTCCTGCTCATGCAATATGTGATTAGCATCAGTGATAAGGTCGGTGTGTCGTATGAGTTACTCACAAATCTGATGGCATGAACCTCTGCAAGCACGTCTTCTATTTGTTTCTCGCTGAGCCCGTCGGGACTCGAGTCGAAATTTCGGAGCAGAGCGTTAACTAGAAGTGCCCCTGACTCAATGGCGCCGTTTCCACCCTGACCTGTTACAGGATCAACCTACCAAAGACACTGTTGTTAGCGCAGATGCTGGAAGCGATCGCATCATGTAGGAACTTGAGTTCCAGGCGCCTTACCTTATGAGCAGAGTCTCCGATGGTGACAAGTCTCTTGTAGTGCCACTTCTCAAACACATAAGTTTGGAGTGGTGCCAAAGTAGTCACGATGCGCTTCTGGTACAGTTCTCCAAAGGTCATGTTCTCCAGGATGCGGTCGTTTGCGTGTTGTTTCACGATTCTTGCCTCATCGTCTTTGGTGTACCTGTCCAACATTGATATCAGTCACTGCACGTGAACGAACATATGAGAAAAGTCTTCGTCCAACCCACCTGGGAATGTTCTCTCCGTAAAGAGTCTCTTTCAACTCCATGAACAGGAACCAGTACACTCTGTTACCGGGAGCCGCCATGAGAAAGTAGCTGTGACCCTCGGAAAGAGTGTTGTGCTGGCTAGCCGCGGGGTAGGCCTCGGGTCGATGGGAGATTCCAAAAATGCAGAGAGTTGTAGCAGGAACTTTGGAGTATTCATCGTGGGGGAAGTAGCCAGGAGGAGCATTGCGCCACATCTCCTTCCTCACGGTGCTGTGAATGCCATCGGCTCCCACGACGATGTCACCGCTGAAGACTTGGCCGTCCTTCGTTGTAACCCGGGCAGATGATTCCATGATGTCGACAGAAACGGCTCGTTTGGAGGTGAGAACTCTTTCTTTGCGCTTTAGGTTAGAGTAGAGAACCTGGATGAGCATCTGCCTGTCGATGAATATCATCGGATACCCGAGCCTGTCTTTGAATTAGCCTCAACTATAGAATCGTCAACACAAAGATACAACTCACATCTTCTCCCACATTTCCATGAGATCGTGTTGATAGCCATACGCCTTGCCTGAGGCCTCTCTCAGGTACGCTTGTTGGTAGACTTGATCCTCAGCCTTTGCTCGATACGCTTCGTAACAGCCAAGCTGGTCCAGGATTCGGAGACCGTTTGGCAACAGACCAATGCTGGCGCCGACTTGAGGTGCGATGTCGGGGTAAGCCTCCAACACTACGTAGTCGATGTCGAATTTCTCAAGCATGTTGGCCAGCGCAAGGCCAGCCACACTACCACCAACGATGACAACTCGAAAAGGCATCGCGAAGCGTTTGAATCTGCTCAATGATTGTAAGATGAGGTAATGACGCAAAGGAAGAGGACTGGAGAGGGAATAGATACTGAGAGCGACATTTTGGCAGGTTTGACACTTCAGCTAGTGGTATTATGCATTTCGAAGCCCAACAGCCGGGCGAGATGGGATTCCGATTGCGGAATCGGACTGGTTCAAGTCCCCGTGCCAAGGTTGAGACACTGCCGGCGTTGAAGAACCTCCACAATAATTGCGAATCGACCGGCACTTTTTCGATCCCACCGGGTATCAGTGGGTAGGGCGCCAGGGGCATTCGGCATCGGCCGTGGTCCTAATCTAGTCAAAACACGCATATCGTATGAGGATTGGTGAGTGTCAACTTTTTGAGCCAATATGTTGCTCCACTCCTACACGGGGGATGTATATAAACAATGACAAAACTGCACTCCCCACCCCACCCCCACCACTCCCCGAGGGGGCTGGCCAACGCAAGCCCTGTCAGAAGGGGCTGAGCGAATTCTGAGCTCAACTATCCGTTGTCGATACAGCATACAAGATGTAAGGCTGAATTAGTTGTGTTGCCAATTTTGATTATGACGCGACTGACATTTCCATCGTGGGATTTTTGGAGAGCTAGCGTCGGTATTTTGTACACATATCTTACAACTCAAGTAGACAAATAGTCTGGATGCTAATTAGGCGGAGCTATCTTCACAAAGGCAATCCGGCACGCTGAATGGTAGGAAACCTCACGTAGTAGGAAGGAATCAAGTCAACTGTACACTAAATTCTAACCAAATTGAATTTGACCTTCATCTGCACCTTTGTCTCTTCCTACGTTCATAGGGATTCCGCAAGACGCTAGTCTTGACACTATCAAATGTCCGTCCCTCAGATCAAGCCCCAGTCGCCCGTATTCTTCAAATCCTCAACAAAGATCCCGGACTTCTCTTTCTCTTCCTCTTCCTCAATACTCCAGGGCTGCACCTGATGGCCTACTGGTAGATTGGTATTCTTGAACGGTTTGCCGCCCTCAACTGCCAAGCAAGCGTTTTCGAAGTTCTCGGTGACATATTTTTCGGCATGATGGGTCCATACCCACTTGCCGAGGAGCATAGGCTGTCTTTCATCCTTGAGAATCTCGTTCATGTCGCGGTGAACCTGACGCCTGTTCACGAAGCCATTGTGTTGCAGCAGTGAAGTACGTTCATATCTACGTTGCAGCGGTTAGAGGCCATGCTGGATGCAATGCACAAACTTTTCAACTTACCTGAGAAGCTGATGAACTCGAACAGCCAGCGCGATGCGATCTTTGCCCCCTAGCCTCAAGCACTCGGGAAGTGACATGGCATCTTCAAGAGCCATGGAAGCTCCGTTCCCGGATGATGGGATGAAGCTGTGCGCTGCATCACCAACTTGAATAATGTGACCGCCATCGGAGTGCCACTTGGGTTGGGGGTTACGGCAGCACAGCTTCCATCGCACAACAGTGTTCGGCGGGGTACTGTGAATCGCTTCCATGAGGACTGGATCCCAGCTCTCCTTATCGGGCATGACATCCGCGGTTTGCTCAGGGGTCACGGTCGATGACCAGGACTCTACGGCGGTGCCATCATCCTGTGGAGTTTACATTAGCCTGAGTTACAAGGTGGCGAGAAACGCATACCTTGTGCGTGATACCTAGGAAGATATGAGTCTTTGACAAGAGGAACACGATGTACATGTCAGGACTAGACTTCTGTCAGTGAAACCTGCGGTACCAGGACCACATACAAGACGTACGCGGTATACATGCGCAGCTGGGGTCGTTCAAGCTCGGCAACTACTTTCTGCAAGGCGGGAGCATCTTTGATGTGGTCGGTCGAGTACATGACACGATCAGCGCAATATCCCGTGCTAACTGCGCGAACCGGGTTGCCCAGCGTTACACCGCAACTCTTAGAGCCGATGCCATCCGCCGCTATCACAACGTCGCCGGTGAAAGTGCGACCGTCTTCAGCATGGGCCGTAGCAGTTCCCTTGCCATCCTCGGAGTACTGTGTGATGTTGACACCGTAAGTCACGGGGATTCCCAAACGTTTGCACTGACCCAGGAACATCAAGGCAAGATCTCTCCGACTCGCTATCGGCTTGGCTCGAATGGGCCAGATGACATGAGTGGCAACTCCGGGGAGGTGATGCTCGAACTCGGCCTTTGGAATGGCAAACTTCCCATCGCGATGGCAGAAACATGTTTCAACGTCGAAAGCAAATTGGTCCCATTCCTGAAGCATCGTGGGGTACTCCTTCAAGGTGGCGTAACTGTTTGGGCCGAGTCTGATAACATCGCCTAGGTAGAAGACGTCAGCCGAAAATTAGAAGATAATCATAGACAAATTGAACGCGTACCAGCCTCAGAGATGGCCTCCCCCTTCTCAAGTACTTGAACCTCATGACCCTTTCTCCAATATTCGACGGCTGCCTGTAAGCCACCTAAGCCTGCACCAACGATGACAACGTTGATTCCAGAAAGGGGGTGTTGCACGACCCCGTCCACGATTGAACCACACTCAGGCATGTTTACTGATAAAAATCTGAGTCAAAGTCTTATCGAAAAACTGCGACAAGACTTCTCCAGACTCGTGTCTCGATTTCACGAGCTTTATAGTTCACCACTCTTGAACGTTAGCCAGTTCATGAGCTACCTTAACCTAGGTAGCTTCATAGTTGAAACGGAGAAAAATATGCCAGCGTTGTCTTCACGGACTTGGATCGCAACCCGGGGCCGCATATGATCTACGCGTCTACTGACTGCCACGGACGGATCTTTTATCAAACTGTCGGAGACGCGGGGGCTTTGCGGGTGGGAGAACCCACATTGGCTGCAGGGATAGCCCACCACCGCTCAGGACCCTTGCTCCAAAGGCACTCTACGAAGTACGCCTGCAAACAGATGGTTAGATAGAAGCAGGAACAACGTTAACGACTACTTGAAGACGCATTCTGCCCCTAAATTGAATGGGGGATGGTTCCCGCAACTAGTTCCCATGTTGCCGCTGCACTAGCTAGCATGTTCATGTCATGAGTCGCAGCGGAGCTCCGCCGCAGTTACCACCCGGTGGGAGGCGCTGGTGTCGCAGGCTTCTTCGCATTATTACAATAGCCCGGAACTAACTCCACTGACACCAATGATTTTCCCAGACCTCTCATGCCCCAGGTTTCTTGGTCTTTCAGTGTGCTCAACCCTCGTTTTTTCCCCGTTTGAATCTCATACGACTTCGCGACAACGCGGACCAGCATAGGTGAATACAAATACTTGGTTCAGTGAACTTTGTATTTGTTTCGGACCACTACTTGCAATCTAATATCTCGACATGTACAGCTTCATATGCATTCGCACAGGGAATTGCGCCCCCGCCGATATCCTTCACCGGTCCTCAACTGTAATTGCAAGCGCTCAGAAGTCTTGTCCCCACCAGACCGAGTCGTCAAGACAGCAATAGCGGCAAACCCGCTTGTATATGAGTCCAGTATAGAGAAGCAAACTGTACTTCCCATCTCCTGCTCATCATCTTCATCTCATAGATCGCGGGACGAAGATAATCTGCTCCGCCAAAGGCTCCTCATGTCTTTCTTCCAGCTTTGCTCTTCCATGGCCATGGTGATTCATCAGTCGCGTGTAACGTGAGGTTGATCCCACTGCACCTGACTGGTGCTGGTACGGGGACGACTCAAGCTTCGAGGCGCAGTGAGCCTCGGTATGTTGAAGCTCCTTCGAGGGGACATCTGGGCATTCTGCCTGGCCTCCTGAAGTCCCGATTCGAGGTCCGGATATCGGACCTTCTCGTCAGCGATCGGGTCATCATCACCCATATGGCTGAGCGACTCAGTGGAAAGGTTCGGCCGCGAGAATCTGTTGAAGGCGATGAAGGTGTCTCTGTCGCCTTCGACAGCATTCGCGGGTGGCGGAACACGGACGGAGCGGCGGCGAAGGTGGACGGCGTCCTCTTGGATCGGCTTGACGCCCATGTAGCTGTAGATGGCGCTGAGGATGGGAATAGAGAGGCCGTGGACGACGATGGAAAACAGCGCCAGCCAGTAGACGACAGGACCCATAGCGCGGAGTACGTCAACGACCTCGTTATCGCCAACCGCTTCTGCTTCCGCCAGCTTGGGGAACAGATGGCGGGCATGCTCGACGTAAAAAGCAGCACCAACACCGATAGGACCAAAATAGCCCATAAAGAAGGCCTCCTTCCAATCTTTGATGGTGTTGGGCATCAGCTTGTAGGTCATCAGCACTGCGGGGATCCGACGGAACAGGAGGACAAGAGCGCCCAGGCCGAAGAGCCGACCGGGGCTGATCCCGGTAATGTCCGAGTTGAACTCGCTCCATGGGATGATGGTGCCAAGGTACATGAAGCCGCCGAAGTTGAGCAAAACATCGATACTGGCGTTGACCTCGTCGTGTCTCTTTTGCGCTTCAGCTAGGAACTCTCCATCCCAGTTAAGTGCGCTGCCGGCGACGAAGCAGGAAAGAAGGTCGTCGGTACCGATAGCTCCGGAGGTTCCCATCATGAAAAGCTATAACACTGTTAGATCTACTCGCTTTCAGGTTTCGGGGGTGATACGCACGCCGATGGCAGTCGGAACAAGGACATAGCTCTCGGAATCGATCCACTTCCTGGTATCTTGTTAGTCGCAGACTTTAACAACCCCCTACATCCGAATTGTGCGCACCTCTTGACCGAGAACTTCAAAGCATATCTGATCAGAGTTCCGAAGATGACGCCATATGCAATACTCATCAGGACGAAGTAAAGCCACGTCTCGAGGAACCAATTCTGAAGGGCGATTCCCACTCCACCGCCTTGACGGCCGACATCTCCTGCCCTCGGTAGCAGAGCACGTGCTACCGCGTGCAAAGTGGAGTCACCGGTATGCAATGCTTCCTTCCCGTCCGCATGCCGCATAAGGTACACTGGGGAGATCAGTTAGCCAAGACGTACACCCAATGGAGACGTGATACTTGCCACTGAGCATGAGGAACGGGAAACCAAAGCCATCGTTTGCTCCAGCCTCCGATGATATTATCTCTCGGAGCGAGCGTCTCACGAACTTGTCCGAGAACGGGCCCTTCGCGACAGCTTGTGACAAAACCGGATCTGTGGATGTAACACAGGATCCAATAACCATCGCTCCCAAAAGGGTCACTTTTGGGATAGTTGCAAGGATGCAGATAGTGGTAGCAAGCCACATAATGGTCATGACGGGTAGCATCAGAACAAGCATGTCCTTCCACTTGGTCTTCTGGTATTTCGCGGGGAGTTGGTAGCCAGCCATGACAAGTTGGATGCCGATCATCACTCTCATGAGACCCTATCATGAGTAACCCGTCAGTTTCTTAGCCAATAAGCACGTGGCACCATGGTTGGCAGGGGCGAGTGGACAAAGGCTGTACGAACTAGAGTGATGTCGTTTGTCTGACCTGGGACAGCTGACCCCCATCTTTCGCTGTCGAGGAACTTGGCCGCGAGCGGACCAAGACACACGCCTAGAACCACGGCCGGTACTATAAGATGAAGAAAAGAATGTTAGTGTATCCCCTTGTCATACCCATGTGCTGCATCGTGCCATGCAGGACTGATCCGACGGTAAGGAATTGACAGGGCAAAAGACTTACAGGCCTCGCCTAGGTACCACGCATTCTTAATCTTGACAGAGATGACACCGTAAAGAATGATGAAGCCTCCTGCAGATGAGATACGATGATTAGTCACTGTCAAACAGCCCAAGGCTTGGGGTACCCACCGAAGACGGCAAGCACAACATTCAGTTCGCTGGGATCGAGAGTAGGCATCTTGGCTGTGTTGATTGTGGCTTCACTTTGAAGTTGGAGATCTCCGTGTGCCCAGAGGCAGTGGTGTGTGTGTGACGAGGGAGGCTGCCTTGGCCGGCAAGGGCTTTGGGTGTAAGGGGAAGATCTCTTTAGCTATTGCTCATACGATGATTGCATGAAATGTCTGGGGAAAAAAGGAAGACAAGAGATATCAAACACCCCTCGAGAGAAGATAAAGGATTATTAAAAGGACGTCTAGAGAAGGGAAGGAAAATCGCGCAAAAGATGAAGTCAGATAGGAGAAACTTGAAATGGCGAAGTGCAGAGATGTCCTCTAGTCTCTTGTGGTATGACGGTCACCCGGTACCCCAGCGCTGCTGATGGATAATGGTCTGGTGAGCGGCGGGAAAAGGCAAGTGATTTCTCCTCAGTGCCGAGAGTCGGTCTATTTAACAGTGGTATGTTTACCAGGGCCATACTTGGCCACGGATCAAAAGGGAGCGGCTTGGCCGCAGATCGCAGTGGCCGGTGAATTTTTAGAAATTTGGAAAATGGACCAAAACGCATCTGATTCATGGCCAAGTTGTGCCACGTAGATCCTGATAGGGGATTATTGTCACCAGGGGACGGATCGTGGAGGGCATCGATGGAACATTCGGGGAAGAGCGGCTTTCCGGCGCGGGAGACGACAGCCAATGTCTCTCCTAGGGAGATAAGAGCGCTCTAGAATAAGGAAATCCGGACTAAGGGCGGCGGTGTCTAGGTCATTCAGGATGCAACGTCTTGCGAAACGCCCTCGCTGACGAGTACAAGAGTTGGGACTTCCAGTCAATCTCGGCCATTTGGTTGTGGAAGGTCTTACAGATAGAACTCTTGTCGGTAACATCGCCGGTGATTCTGGGACGCACATCCGCTCGGCCGTTGCCGCATGTTGGTCCTCCCTCTTGTGGACCTTGAAGAATTTGAAACGATGAGAGAAGCTGGAGGCTTGGAGGCCCCAGGAACCGCACAGCCGTGTCCGTTGTTGGACAAGATGAACCACTATTTCGGGCTTGGAGCTGTCATCTATCATTGCTGCAGAGAAAGTCTGCGACACGCGTTCCGACAACGCCGAGATGGTAGCTGTTGGCAGGCTGATCTCTTGAACGAGAAGCATCAAAGCTGAAAGGTGGAGTTGATAGCCACTGACAAAGTTCTACTTTGGGAAAAGTGCGAAGTAGGTGTGCCGTCGCTTAATTATCTTGGCTCAATTGATTGCATTTGCAATGCCAACTCAAAAATAGTTACTCTCATTAAGTTGATGGAGCATAATGGGAGGCTACGATCGTGATATCTCATGAAGTCGTTGTTTCCCCGGAATGCCAAGGCTTCAGTTTAAGGGCGGCGGAGAGGACCATGGGAGGAAGAAGGGACGAAAACAACACCTCGCGGGGGCCCCCTGGGTACTGGAAACTGGTGCTGGGCAGGTAAACAGGTATCAATGTTAATGTCTAAGGAGGCGACAAGCCAAACCTGCCCAGAGGAATAGAGTGGGATGCCCAGCTGCCCAGCATGGCGAAATGACGGACAAGAATCTTAGTGTCTTAACAGAGTGACTGGGCGGACAGGGCCCGGCGGCGGACAGCGGAACCCTCATTGGATAAAACGTCGTTGAAGTAGGCGTGTGGCCCGCCCTGAGACTCTCGGCGGAGGGGCCCGTAATTCGCGGCGGTGTCACCGTTTCCTCGGCGCCAAGCGGAGGAAGCAGGTGGTTGTTGTGTTGTTGTCGACCTCCGCTGGGTGGAGCAGGGCGCGAGCCGGCCACCCTTCGCCGGTCTGACGACCACCGTTGAGCGAGGCCAAGGAAGGATTGTCTTGGTTCATGATTGTCATAGGACCCGCATGTTCTTGGGTGCGCTTGGCTGTCAGGGATTGTTGGCTGACGTTGGGACCACCCGGCGCTCGGCGCTTCTTGGGTGAGGCTCGGCGCTTGTCGCTTGGCGGTTCAAGTCAGGTTACTCTTGCATAAGAACTTCTTGCTTCTTCAATCCGATTCAAAGATGGATCATTATTGTTCATTGAATGTGATCAGTAACGTTGAATGATGTGAATTCTTCCGTCCTCTTGGAGTGCTGTAGAACTCCAGACTTTCAAGAATGGCTTTCGGCAGGATGACGTGATGCACAAGAGAGTGCTGTATAGAGGTAGCCAGGGCATTTATGAATTGACAAATAAAAAAGTATAGTCACCTGTAGGTGATGGTGGTGGAAGCCTGTACACACTGAGGGTTATCCACATGCTGTTCTCCTGAAGCCCACGTAAGCTGTTTGATCACCTCCATCCTCCGGCTTTCTTGCATGCTTAATGCCTCGCCTGCTTGAGAGTTTTAGACATGTCAGGAAGGCAGTATATTATCAAGGCATCGTACTCGGACATAGAGTATTGTTGTATCTGACGAAACCCTTCTTCAAGCTGCCCCCGTCAAGAAAGACTACTTGAACGTTATGCACCTCAGGATACGTGTCTATGATAGAGTAATTCCAGTGAGGAGCAATATCCGTGCCTACTCTTCAAATTGCATGCGGAACATTGAATTTAGAGGCTTATATGCCCGATTTGTCCACGCCGTCTAAATCGATCTGCCGAATATAGGTTTAGTAAGATCTTTCAAACGATGTTCTGTGTCAATGGGAAAACTGGTATTGCGTTGTACCCGCTCACGACGCGGGCAATGCCACGCTTTACGGGTTGAGAATTTAATGCCACACAATGTAATAATGCTGTGCTGAGCTCTCTATTATGTGAGTTCGTCATAAGCAGGAATACGAACTAATGGCATGGTGTTTGGGTCAGAATATGGCAGGCAAAAGGGAAGAAATGAACGTCAGCGGACCGGTTATGCCAGGGCCTTGTGATTCTCGAGGCAGCAGAGCTTGCGAAGACAAGACAAGCCACAGTATTGGAACGGGGTTTAGTGGGCCCACTGGATTTTTCGGCGTTTTCGGCGTTTAGAGGTCAGATTACCAGGCCCCCTCAAGGGGCGAGAAGTTAGCTCAGACATCATCATTAATCCTCATAGATGGAGGGCATAATTCACTCAATTCTCAGCGGATTTTCGAGCCTTTTATCCCGTTCTTTTTGTTTTAGATCTGAAAAGAACGCGAAGAGTTTTTTCCTTTTTCTTTCAGGATCGTAGGCCTTAGAACCGTAGAGTTACGTAGTTACAGTAGCCTTACGCGCCCCCGGGCGCGTGCGCGCCGCTGCATCGCATAGCTCTCGGCCGCCTGGCCTACGACCATTTCAGTATTATCGGACAATGTCGCTCCGTCTGAGCAGCCACCCGGTTGTACCTCAGTAGCTTTGCGATTAAATGATTGGTTGAGCGTTTGTTTCCCCCTTTTCTGCCCGCCTCTCTGAACATGACTTTTACTCTATTAATATCGCATCAGAACTGTGAGCTGAAAGACAACTTCATGGTCTCGATGCAAGTCTACAATGTAAAGTTGCCGACACGGTTCAATGGTCCATATACTTGGTTCTTAGGGTATCACCATTGTGTTTTGAGGCAGTTCTCTTCGTTGACTAATGATGTTGCCAGCTCTGGTCAACAAGATACGTTGGCAGAGCCCGCCTCCTCGACACCGCAAAACAAGGATGCCGATCCTTCTGCTCTGTTTAAATCCCTGATGGACCTTTAAAGAAGCTTATTACGCCTCGTTTCCTCTGCGAAGGCACGTAAATAGTTCATTTTCATACTTTTACGGCAGAAAGAGACTTGAGAAGCCGGTGTTCCGAGAAAACTGGCAATGGCGTTGTCATGTGTATAAGCTTTTCAGCCGTTGGGCGACAGCTGTAGTCACCAAATGCCAAAACTCAAAGTGATGATTCCCACATGCTGGCAGCTCTCATTTCCTCCACCGTCTAGACTGAAGCTACACGGTGTCTAGTCTGCTTACATGCGTGATCCATATTCAAGTTTGGCTGGGGCTGAAGAACAATGTGAATCCGGGGCGTGATCCACTCATCTCCACGAACTCTAAACATAGCCAGACTTCTTCTGATAGACCCGGCAGAGAGGTTTGGCGGGCCTAGCCGGCTTCTTCTAGATCCATAGCGTTCGGGTTAAACCGAGGTGGATTGAGGTTCTTCATGGGCTGACCAACCACGGCATCCCCTTTTTGACTGACCTCGCAGACAGGTGCTGACCGTCCCGAGGCTACGGATGGACAGGTCTGAGGGATCTGTGCTGATGGCGACTTCGGCCGTCGCTTAATGAGCTGACAAGGGAACCGGCGAGAAAACATGGCTAGAGCAAAGAATAAAGCTTTGACGGGTCGTGGCGTCGGCGCATAGACTTATTTCTTATTCCATTAGCTTGTATGTACTGAGCTCCCATGTCATGAGTCACGACTGGGCAGATGGGCCTGTAATGAAAGATGAACCTGCTGAATAATACTGAGAGCAGTGAAGATGTGAACGAAGATGTCGATATCATCCGAATAATAGATCGTCCAGAATACAAGGATCGGTTTGAAGTTCTGCATAGCTCAGCTTTCCCCTGAGGATCTCATCGGACGATTTTCAGGAACAAGACAATTCGGACGAACACACAGACACTTGAAAGCCGAGTCTAGGCTCTCTGATAACCAACCTTCCCCAGCCTCCACAAAACTGTTCCCCGTAACCTCCACAAACGTTCCCAATTCTGCTGAGGCGTCCTCGTTTCCAACTGCCCGGGTCCAGCTGCGGCTGACTCTGTGCCTCTCCATCGCACATCTCTTTATGCGTGCACAGTTACACCGTTTCCCCGTTTCCCGTTCCTTTGTGGTCCAGAACAAGGGCGGAGGGACATGGCACGACCAATCCCAACGACTCGGTTTCCAACAACTAGGGCTCTTTGTTCTCTCCTTTGTGCAGCCTATGCGCACCACTGGTGCGGCTCGCGGGAGGTTGACAATAGCTGGTATCCTATTGGGCGACCGACAATTTAGCATCGAGCCCACCGCGAATTTCAACGGCGCTAAGTGCAACGGACCGGCTAGACCTTCCCCAAACTACCGTGTCCGTTTCGAACCCCGTTCGACGCTAGAGACATCGGATACCGAATTCTTCTGTGCTGTAGTTCCCGACTGGAGCAGTGTCGTGCTTTGTCAGAACGCCCGCATTACACGAGAGGATAGTCAACTTCGCTGATGCCGTTGAGCTGTGAAGATGGCTCACTGTTCGCGCAAAGCAGGCGTTTGCCACAGCCCAGAGTAAGCTTATCTCCAGGTCTAGATCGAAACGGTAAAGTCAGAAACATCTAAACGCTTGGAAAACTCCCGAAATCGAGAATGCCAAGTTTCTATAAAGACAGCCCATTCGCATCTGGGAATCAAACCTCTTGGCATCATCACTCAGACACCATCGCCAAGGATCGCCAAGAACCGCCAACTAACACCAACAGCCAAACACCTAACCCACCAACACCGCCAAAATGCACGCCAGCCTCTACCTCCTCACCAGCTTCTTGGCCCTCACCTCCGCGGCCACTGTTGACCTGGCTCCCCGCAAGGGCGGCTCTGATGACAGCGGCTCCGGCTCCAGTGGCAAGGGCAGCAGCGGCAGCAACACGTGCTCCGTCTGGACCAAGGTCAACAAGGACCTGAACACCCGCTTCATGGCCGGCGACCAGTGCAACGATCTTGCCCGCGCCGCCATTCGTGCCATCTTCCACGACTGCGGCTCTTGGGATACCACACAAGGCTTCAGCGGTGGCTGTGACGGTTCTCTGATTCTTGGCAAGAGCTCATCTGCCGGTGACCCCGATGAGCTCTTCAGAAACGAGAACCGCGGCCTGCAGAACATTGCCAAGGTTCTCCAGGACATGGCCACCCAGTACGGAACATCAGTTGCTGACATGATTGTGTTTGCTGGAAGTAAGTTACCCCATGGTCGACGACTTGAAGAAGCCTGCTGAGTCTGATCAACTTAGATGCCGCAATCTTTCTGTGCCCCGGCGGTCCCAAGGTCAAGACCTTCGTCGGCCGCAAGGACTCCACTGCCAACGCCAAGCCTGGCGGTCTCCCAGACGTCTTTGCCTCCGCGTCCGACCTCTTTGCTCTCTTCCAGGCCAAGGGCTACAGCGCCGAGGACCTTGCCGCTCTTCTTGGCGCTCACAGCACATCAACTCAGAACTTCGTCGACCCCAGCCAGAAGAACGCATCTCAGGACTCCACCCCCGGCAAGTGGGATGTCAATTACTACGCCGAGACATACAACTACGCCTCTCAGGCCGCTCCCAAGACTGCTCCCCCGGGCGTCTTCGTCTTCCCCTCTGATGAGAAGCTCGCCACAGACACCAAGACCGATGTTGCCGCCAAGTTCCAGGGCTTCATTGGCCAACAGAACAAGTGGGCTAGCAGCTTTTCCGGCGCGTAAGTTATTCATCAAGTCCTGTTTCTACCACAGTTGAGCTAACACGGATTTAGTATGGAAAAGATGGCTCTTTTCGGAAACGACAAGAGGACCATGACTGACTGCACCGACTCCATTGCGAGGGTGTAGAGCCTCACGGGCTGAGTGATATGACTTTACGATTTCTTTGTTTCAATTCGATGTTCTTTTTAGACTTCTCTATTTCCCAGACTGGCCTTATTCATTGGCGGGAACTCATCCTTCACATTATGACTCTTATGAACGAATTGTTCATAGATTTACTTCTAATGATACTTCTGATCAATTCAAATGCGACCGAGGTGTGATTTCCCAAAGCGGCTTGGGCCTTGTCTTCATCCCTTAAGACGGTTAAGCGTCGAATTCCGATACCCCCTTTTCGCAAGTGCTCAGACACCGGACTGGCGCCATGGCTGTGTACCTTACATACAATGACCTAGCCGATTTCTTCCTCAAGTTCGGTTCTACCTTCCGAAATTGAAAGCCATAATTTCATGTGCTCATACTCCCCATCCGGCCAGTGTCTCTTGGCCCTGGTCCGTGAACATCAACTTCCCATTCGTATATCCCACGAACCAAATGCCCAGATATCGCCAATGCCACAACCAGAAGTGGTCCCTCGCCCCGAACCATCCAAATACGAGATCCAAATTATAGCATAAATCATTGCAGGCACCGAGAACTAAGACGCTCATGATCGCAGCGAGGTGCACGGCTCTAGCACCATAGATGCGGTCCACGATGAAGGCGTTGATGAGACCGCCCATAGCCCCTCCCATGCCGAGTGGGCAAAAGACGATTGTCCACATGAATTTGGGAAGCACGTCGCGCCAGCCTGAGAAGAAGATGATGCTGACGATGAGCATGGCAACTTCAAAGATGAAAGAGTTGATGTAGAACAGTAAGAAAGGCCGCAGGTAGATTGCTCTGCGCTTAGAGGCTGTGGGTTTCTCCTCTGGAGAGGTGATGATCGGCTGGAAATTTGGCTCAGACATTTCGTATATCGCTTGATAGATGAGCTTTCCGTATCAAAAGTTCATTGACAACGGTCCGGGAGTTTCCAATCGAAGAGGATACGGTCTACTGCCAACTTATATCACATCAACTGACTACATAACCGTATGCTTTTTGCCTCGGGTCTGGCGCGATTACTAAACTGGGAGTTTTATACTCGGCTAAGATTACTCCGCTGTTGTCACACAGGCGAGGGTTCAGTGATTACCCCGCCACTCGATCACTCATCTACCGAAACATCAGATGAGCCCCAAGAACACGCATCACAAGGGCCACGAAGACTGAATTGAGAAAAGAATCGAGTTTAACTCCTGTCCCTAAAAGTTCCAGGCATTCATTGGTCATACAGGTCATGAGCTAATATTACATACAAATCCTTAGAAAACCATGCATAGCCGTCCCTTCAACTGCTTCGACAGGTAGTGCTCCGCCATCTCATTCGCCTGCTCGACGCTGAAAGTCTTTTCAATATGTGTCGTGCACTTGTTCTTCGCATGTAGCTCAATCATCTCCCTGCTGCGCTCGGGTGTGCAGATCAACGCCCCACGAATAGTCTGCTCCTTGAAGTTCAACGCGAATGGATCGACCTCAAAGGGGCCATCGGCTGGGAGTCCAACATCCACAAGCACGCCTCCCTTTCTCAAGAATTGTTGCGCAAAATTGACGAGTGGTCGAGCTTCCGTGGTGATGACGACGCGGTCAACGCCGGGGTTGGTGTCGTAGAATGATGTCTGGAGCTGTTGGATGCAGTTCGACTCTTCCTCCTTGCTGTCGAGGACATATGTGCGGTCGGGCTTCAGATGTGACGGGACGTCGTTCGCCAAGTCGACACCTTCTTGTCGGTTATCGATAGCGATGACCTTGGCACCCATGGCCTTTGCGTATTGAATGGCCAAATGTCCCAGTCCACCAATACCAACCACTACTAGCCACTGATCGGGCTTTGGATCCGCTGCCACAAGAGCACCGTAAACAGTGGCACCTGCACAGAACAATGGTGCGGCTTCGGCCCAGGGAATCTCTTCAGGGACCTTGCAGATTACCCTCGCATCCGCCTTCATGTACTGAGCGAAACCGCCATCGACGGTCAGGCCAAGCATGCCTGTCAAGTTGTCGCACAGCTGCTTGCCCTTGTTGCAAGAGTTACATGATCCGCAGCAGCCATACGTGTTGATGGACCCCACGCGGTCGCCAATCTTCCATCCTTTCTTCTCAGCCTCCGGGCTGAGCTTCACGATTGTTCCGACAGGCTCGTGGGAGCCAATGAGACCAGGTTTGGCACCCGAAGAGGCATAGACGCCTTCTTGGACTTGAAGGTCGGTGTGGCAGTACCCGGCGGCGGCGACCTTGACGAGAACGTCATTGGGGCCAAGCTCGGTGGGAACATCGACGGACTTGACTTCGTAGCCCTTGTGAAAGTCCTTGATGGATGCGGCGCGCATCTTCTGAGGGATTTGGTCTGCCATGGTGATCGACAAATATTGGGTACAATTCGGGATATTAAAACAGGTTGTTTGGTTTATGTGAGAACCTTGAGGCTGAGGACCCTTTAGGCCAGCAAGTTTGAAGTGCTACTTATACACGCCGACGTGCCGATCAGCCATCGTAGATGTGCCAGTTTTGCTGTATTTCACGGCTACATAACGATGACCTCAATCTTTTAGTTCCAGTTTTCTGAGGACTTCCAACGTCAGAGTCGGTGGTCCATGCGATGAGTAAGTTACGTCAATCCGCCTCAATGGGCCCCGACCGTTAATCGAAATGTCATAAAAGCGGGCCACGCTCACATCTTCTGCCTCTTGGATTTGATTTCATCCCATGTGTTTTCTATCCATTCCGAGCAGTTTCAGAAGGAGCGAGTTGGTGTTAAAAAAGGCATGAACTCTTGGAATAATCTGATTTTAATGATTTTCTTTCGTTCCTTCATCCCTTCTAGTGTCAAACTCCAATATCCATCACCTGGCGTGCCGAAGACGTACTTACTTTGCCTGACAGAACTATGTACCTCTAAATTTATGAACAGCTTCATCAAAATGTACACACACAATCCAATATCATACAGAAACAAATCTCATACTGCAGGAAAGCGTTTGTCAGTGTTCCAGCATCGTGATGAACCGTGAAATGGTGGGTGCGAGGCGTAAACGCGTAGGCACACGCTCCACCCAGTGGAGCTATCCGTGGCCCCACGGTGGAATCATGCACTCGATCGTGATGAGCCTCTTCTGACCTCACTATGGACATGGTCGCCTCAGTATCCGTGAAGAAAGCAAAGCTGCCGTGATGTTTCCGAAATCCCGACCCCCGAAACGGCTCACTGAGCATCGAAATTTTGCGAATAACGTTTACGTGATTTGCAACGAATTTGAGGCTGGCTCACAACTCTCGCCTTGCATTCCCACCACGGACTCAGCATCTCCGACAATGCGACTGAAGAGAGGGTGAGTTGCTCGCGTACCACTGTCGGACGGGAGTGGTTGATGAAGTTGGCAAGTGTGGAATATCCAGGCACTCCCACGACTGACTCTGGGTTATCGCAGGGCAGAAGATCAAGCTGGCATGTTGCTTCTGCCACGAGGACAGCCTGATCGTAGATTTTATTCCGCGAAGCAGAAAGGTCCTTGCCCGCGAAGCGGCGGAACGGGGGCGGCATCCGGACCCGGTGCTGGTCTCGGCCGGCGACGAGCTTGCGGACCCACTTCACCGTGTCCGCGACGGAGCCCAGGACCGAGATGAGCAGGCTTGGTACGTCCGGGAGGTCTACCAAAACCCCAATCTTGATGATTGCATCCATCCTTCTCCGAGTTTTGGTGATTGCAACTGCGCCAAATGCGCGCGCTTGATGGCGCGTTCCTGGTGGATAGACTGGCTACTGCAAACAGCAATTAGCTTCTCTTCATTATCAATCAAATTGCATCTTCGCGTACCTCGTCTCTATCATCGGATACTCAGTCGCTCCAGTCGACATCCAATTTTCAACAAATTTCAGGTCAAAAGCCTGATCAAAAGCCCATAAAGAGTGCATGGGTCATTTGACCGATGAGACGCCGGCGTTCAAACAGGACAAGGGTTGGTAGCTGGCGAAGTTGGCATCCACCAACATCTTCAGCCATCACTATAAGGCAGAATTCCAATGATCACAAATGAAAGGGTTACGTCAAACTTGTTCAACAAGGTCTAGATTTAGCTCGGCCCGAAAGCTGCTTGACATCCGACGTGGCTGGTGATTGAAGGATTCGGGAAGGAATGTCATTCATCAGCCTGGGTCAGTTCGCATGGCAAGCGAGCGTCGTATGCACATGGTATCTTGGACCTCTGCACGCAGCAAAGAGGGCGGTGGTCCCAAGACATGAGCTGAAATATTTCTAAGCCTGCATGGGCTGACTATGAGCCTCCGTTGGGGAAATTCTCGTCGTCCGATGGCCACCGGCATGCTGGTGGGGTACAGCCGCACAATTCCAACGGCGGAGTGCGTGACGCAGCAGCATGCACGAGTCGCGCTCACTCTTACAGTCTGGACGCAGGTGAGCTTAATTCTAAGAAAACCTCATCTTGTTTCTGGGCTCTGTTTTAGGCTTCTGGGAGATTGAGTAGTTCAAGAGAAACAAACTTTCTCAAGTGTGATCTATTTTTCTTGGGATCTTGTGTTTGCAGTCCTTAATCTCCAAGTGCCCGAAGCCTCCTACTGCCTGGGGCTTCCACGCTATCCGGATGCTGGAAAGGTGGGTGCCTCAAATTGTAAGCCGGACCCCGATTACCGAGAGAAGACCAGCCGCCAACAAGCGCCACGGTACTTCTTAAAACCGCCAGCCGCCCGATGCCGTCTAGTCCGTTGTCCGGAGAAAGCATCGAAGGGGGAGAGAGAGGATGAGTCGCGGCAGCGGCTGAACGACCCGTGCACAATTGCACTAATTGGGGTCACGAGCAGCATAGATGTTGTGCACAGCTATTTCGCAATCATGCCTTTCTAGAATAGTCCGAATCATTTGGTGGCCACCACAGATGGCACTGATTGAGTGCGTTTGAGATTATTTGCCTAGACAGCATACATGAACATCCGACTGCCGGAGTTGTCTGAGCGAACAGCCTGGGCGACTTACGTACAATTTCAGGGCACAGGGCCTAGAATCGGACGGGAGCCAAAGTGATTTGACCAGTGTCTGATCAGTGTCATGCTGGGTAGGGCGGTTGATCCGGCCTTGCGGGAGGTGGGAGATCATCAGAGCCATGCTCTTCGACACTGAGCACGACACCTGCCAGGGCTGGAGGGGCAGAAAGTGGTTGGGGGCTGCAGACGCCTTGGCCGCAGGGCCCTTTTTCGACAGAGAGACATGGAAGCCTGCTAAGAAGAAAAGGCACACTTGGTGGATGGTGGGCTCGTTAGACTTGCATGCGGCCTAGCGCCGAGAAGGAAAGCCAATGCCCTTTTCTTTTCCAGCCGTCACTCGTAGACTCAGAATTCTCAGCCTGACTCGGAGGGAAGGATTGGCGCGTTCCTGTTTCATTGCCCAAGGTCGGGCGCTATGTCTGCGGGAAAAAGAAACGGCTCCGCTAGCGCGCGCCGTGGCGGCCTCACCACGCGCCGTTGCTCATTTGCCGTGCAGCACAATTGATGGCGTTCAGATCTTATGTTCGTCCGAGCATTGCGGCTAGGGTTCGTGGGAAACAGAAGCAACACTGGAAGAAAATAGCACAAGCCGCCTGGCGTCGTTTGAGATGTGTTAGTCCTTATCGCAGCTTGTCCGGCACACGTGTGGTTGTACAGGAAGAAACTGCCAGCTAGGATGATCCGGGGTAAAGTTGCTCAGGGGCGGGGTCCAGATGCAAGAGTCAAAGCGATCGACACTTTCAAATCAAAGATCGCATGAGAGAAACTGTATATATAAGAGATGGACTTCGACTGCCGATCTCAAAATTTCAATCAGCACTCATCCAGCATCCAGCAGCAGCCTCATCTTCCAGCTCTTCACTTTCTTTCAACTACATTCGCTACAACAGTCTCTCACTGACACCCTTCGAGTCTATTCTCTAATACCATAATCACCATGAAGTTCTCTGCCCCCATTGCCCTCTTCGCTGCCGGCGTCCTCGCCGCGCCTAGCGCTTCCGAGCTTTGCACCCGCGAGCTCAGCACCGTCAACACCATCATGACGACTGTTCTCAACGGCATTCAGAACCTCGACACTACTTGCCTGTCTTACACCGGCGGCCCGGGCCCGGAGCTCACCAACGCCTCGACCTACATGCTCGAGATCATCCGCACCGCCACCAACAACGCTGCTGCTATGCTTCCCTTGACCATGGAGGAGGCTCAAGCTTTCCAGCCTCTCTCTGACCAGCTCAACGCCGCTGGTGACAAGCTCCTCGCCGACATCTCCAGCAAGGTCACCCTCTTCTCTGCTGCCTGCATCTGCGACACCACCCTCAACTGGGTTGCCCAGATTGGTAAGTTCCCCCATTCCACCTTGAAGAATCCTCCAAGCGACTAACAACATCAACAGCCGGAAACGTCAACACTCTCATGACCACCATCTCCACTAAGTTCCCCGCCGGTGGCAAGGGTGGTGACGAGATTGCCCACTTCACCCAGGTCTTCGCCGACATGCAGAGCCAGCTCTCCGAATGCTCCGGCAAGCCCTGCGCTGGAGCCGGCGGCAACGACAAGAGCGTCCCGGCCACCACTCGCCCCGTTGCCGGTGCCCCCGCTCCTACCGGTGTCACTCCCGGCGCCGCCGTCCCCGCCCCTGGCCACAGCAACAACAGCACCAAGGAGGCTTCTCCTACCGCCAAGGGCACCAACGGAGATGCTTCTACCACCACCAAGGGCACCAAGGAGGCTTCTCCTACTGCCAAGGGCGTTGTCACCGCTGGTGCCGCCGCCACCTTCTCCGGTGCCGGCCTGGCCGTTGCCATCGCTGCCCTCCTCATCTAAATCCTCTGCTACGAACCCTGGCGGTACTTGCTGGTGGCTCAGCTGGATTGAACCCAACAGCGCAAAATTTGCGAATCTGGGACGGACATTTGCACATAACGAAAATGTACAAAAAACCTTTTTGGTCGGAGAAGTTGCGGGTACACGGGCATTGCACCTCGAATGAAGTCACGAACATAGTTTCTTTTTTACGCTAATTACATGCGGGAGTGGGGTTTATGCAAATAATGTGTAGTCGCCAATACATGTAGATAGCTGGACAAATGGAACATTAAATCATATTAAGAAAATGAACAGTCTGTCCTTACATGTGACTTGCAGCAAATGATTCAGACGATCCAATTTCAGTTGATGGGACGGCTCGTTGGTCTAGCCTTGCCCTAAACCCCTTGCTGATCTCCGCGTTGGTAGTGGGTTTCGAGCTGACTACTTGTGCAACCATTCCCATGTGGGAAAAGCAACGAAGATAAGGCAATGGGAAAGGAGAATCAGTACATTCTCGAAAGATCCACTCAAGAAACAGCTCAGATCAACAAATGATTTAAAACAAGCATCAAAACCCGTCTTGGAATCATTTCGCGCAAGGCGAAAAGTCTCACATGCAAGTTCGCGCCTGAGCTGTGGGGAACCGACGGTGATATTCAATTTTGTCTTTACGAGGCTAATGGGGCACGGTGCGCTTGTCAGGCCCTGGCCGCCAGAACCTCTGTTTTTTAGACAACATCGCGGAAGAAACACGGACCCATCGTTTCGGCCGATGGCGTCAAACTCGCTTACAATCAACATAGCTGTGAGCGTGGAGGAAGAAGCGCGTGTTAAATGTTTTACTCAAGCCCGAGACCAGACAGGGGTATCCCAAGTGTTCAAGGCCTCTCGGGTGACATTCTTACGGTCTCCATAAATAGTCTTTCTGATGATCTGGAAATGATAAACGATGTAGGGGATTATGAAGTGAAGTGTTGACAATCAGCGTGCACATTTCGGAAGTCTCAGCATCTTGTTCCCACAAATGCACCATATGTTGTCAAAGCTGCATGCCGAGAGTCTCTCATTTACTGATGTGAAGGCTTACGAACAGGACCCGCGAATCCACATGGTCTTAGGCATCGTACGACTCAGACCTTTCACAACAAAATCACCAGCCATAGACATCTTAGCCATAAAGGGCAATCTCGTCTGGCCAGGCTATGTTGTCTGGCTTCTTTAGACATGGCGGTGGCAACCTCTGAGACCAGACTACCACCAGCGAGAAAAGAAACATCCGCTTGCCACACATTCTTAAGAATGCTTGTGTTAATTTTGAACCTCTTCAAATTGGTTCAGCGAATAATTAGGAAACCCTACTGATACATCGAACATACTGCTACATTCTACCCGATTCGAATATCCACTTGTCCATCCAAGGTCCATGGAACTGCTTCTGGAGAAAGTTCTAGCCCACACTGCAAGGCATCGACTTTATGGACTATGTTACCAGCCTCATTTCGATCAGACAGGAGCAGAAATGTGGTTCGGCTCTCAGTACCTTCCATAAGTATGAGCCAGTGTCGTCGGCCTGGTATATTATTACTCTCAAAGTCCCATCCCTCAGTCATCATTACGATTTCCTGGCTGTGGTCGGTGTCTGCGACTCGAACATAATAGTCGCCTTTCACATCCGTTGCGATTACCTCCTTTGCGCGCACTTCGATGCATTCATTTCTGATCCTGAGCTTGCGGCGTGCTGGTTCGATAGTGCATTCAGCGCCCATCAGCGGTACTTCGTTTTCAAGAGCCGGCACCCAGGAGGGACCAGCAATAGTCTTTCGCACGCAAAGGACCTCAAGTCCGAGCAGCTCCTTTTCAACCAACTCCTGAAGTACCTGAGCAACAGGTTGTTCGTATGTCGTTTGGATGGAATCGCCTCCCTCGACCATCGCCATCATCCCCCAAAGTGCATCCTTGGCCACAGTGCACCTTCTGTTCTGCGCCATGCGCCACACCAGAGCCAAGAGTCTCCGGTTGCGAGCAATCCATGCCTGCGTTGCAAGGCCCCCTCGGATATGTCTATTGTCAAACAACACCACTCTATTGTCAATTTGACCAGCGCCGGGGTCAGAAGAAGCCTTCGTGTCTTTATAGATGGGAGGATCATCTGGGCTCCGTGGGTATGATGGTATGCCACATGCTCGCCTCACTGCCTCGTCGATTTCCCAACTATATATGATTCCATCGGGCGTTTCTAAATGCGTGCACCACGCCAGGGCTGTCTCCTGCATGGTCCAGACTCTTTCGAAATATGGATTCTCCACGAGCGCCTGGATAAACTTCAGGACTTCAGAGAAATTCTGCTGTGAGGCTCTGGCACCACCTTCCAACCAGTCGTCAAGGCTTTTTCTGAGCCCCTGTGCCATCATGGGTATGATATTCATCTCAGCCCCTGCGTAGTACTCAGCCATCTTGGGAATCTCGTTTGCTTTGTCTTGCACTGAAGCCTGGTTGATGCACAGGCTGTCCACCCAGATGTTTTGGACTCCGTACTTCATCCACAATTGGGCGGCAAACTGTGCCCAATCCTTTCCAGCCGTCTCGCTCCATATATATAAAATGGTTGCATATGATAGGTCCCGTTCCAGGCTTTCTTCGACGAGTCCCGTTTTGCAGTTCAGTAATCGGGTTGGAGTGATAGAACCGTGCCTTGGCGTAGTCTGTCGGGCTTTGGGATGCAATCCATGGCCTTCAGTGTTTCTGGCAATAGGCCAACGCATGCGCTGCTCGTTATCCAAGTGCCGACCGTAGTCCCAACCACCGGTTCCCCTATTTTCATGTATCATGTCCCGCACATTCCACAACCCCCATGGAATTGATTCCCCATTCTCGTCGACTGCAACTGCCGACCAAACGGTCGCCGTGTTTTCCATCTGGACGATAAGCGAATGCATTAGTACTTCAGGGCGGTCGCGTCGCTTAACAGCGCCATTAATGACTCTCCGCTTTTTTCCATATACAATGTATCGTCGAGATGGTGATCAAGATGGGAAAAGGCAAAGTTGCAGACGACATCCATCTCACATCTGATCGCGCAAGTGGTTCCACTAATTCTTTTGAAACGGTTGGACAAACAACGGGAGGCCTCTGCTGAAAAAGTCAACATGCATCGAATTCCATTCGCTGTCCCCTCGGGACCTCCATTGAGTAGGAACACATGGCTCCATAATCGCGTGAGGGTTCATTTTGGTCAGCATTAAAGCTTCGCAGTCGTTTTTACATGCGAGCTCCATCATATTTTTACCCTCTGAAGGTCCTCCAACAAAAGAATCCTGGATTACTTTCAGCTCCAAGATTTCATGCTGATCCCATTGACTAAACAGAAAACTACCCGAACACCATTGAAATAACCCCTCCCCTGCCAGGTTCCCAACAAGGCTGATGTTTGTCGGCCACTTCTGTTTAGAGCCACTGCTGGCTGCGCCACTTTGACTCGAAGAAAGTCTCATCAAAATGTGAAATGGAAGTCGAGCCACAGTGGCGTAGGGCCAAGAGTGTGGCTGACGGCATCTCACCATGTATAATAGGGGCTTCTCGCCCACCTCCATAGAGTACCTCTCAGTCAAGCAATTCAAGCATTCATTCGACACAAAATTCATATGGTTGGGCTTGATCGTAAGTTCTTTACGTCTGATAAAAGGTTCTACTACCTACACCATAATCTCTGGTCACGCTTCTATATTAAAGGGATGGGCAGGCCGAATTTACAGCTGGCTTTCGTCAGACGATAACAGCAATATTATCTGCCAGAAGCCTTTATTGCAACTAGATGAGAATTATGTCTTGGAGCCCGCATTCTTTGAATCTCGAGCTCGGCTGATACTTCCCATCCTTCTGAGAGATCCCCAGATATGGCTTAATCAAACGCACCGTAGACAAACGCGAAATGTACCTTCCCCGATCGTCGAAAAGTATTCATGTCTCGGGCATCTGGCACGTGTTGCAGCAAAATACCACTCACCGAATCTATCCCTTGCACAAGTGGGAGAACATGCGTAGAGCCATTCAATCGCCATGCCTGCTCGTCGGGGATACTCCCAGGGTGGAGGCCAGGAGTGATGTGATCCCTGTCCTCATCCACCAACACGTAAAACACTTCATCTGTTGCCCGTTCAAGTGGGGATGCAAGATCATGCGGTAGCGTCCTCAACGGTCCTCGGATGGCGAGGGCTCGTACGCTAGATCTCTCCAACGACGGCGCTTCGAGATCTGAAGTGAACCCTTCAACATCAGAGATAACTTTGAAACTGACACAGTCTAGTTTCTTTGCTGACGAGCTACGTTCATATCCCCAATTCCCCATACTACCCCAACTCCCAATGTTGCCGCATACGGATGCCCATGACCACGATGGCGCCACTTGAACAGAAGGGAAGCTTATTTCGCTGTGCCATCTCCAAGTCAGCGATCGAGCGAAATCGCCCTCCCAAATCCCAGCGATGAAGTTGTCATTAAGCATCTTGCTCAAAATACGTGCTTTACCGGTAGCAGCGGGAAAGCGATCTTTCGCGAAGGTTATCCTCGTACCGGCGTAGAAACCAATAAAACGTCTCCAGAAGGCGTAAATTAGTTCCTTCTCACTGTTTCCAAGCGATCGGACTTGCCATGGCGTGAACACTTTCTTCGCATCCCACTTGTGTTGGCCACTTGGAAAGGCTTCGTTGGCGATCGTACAGCTACATTCCCACCAAACCCCTTCTGGGGTGTAATGAGCAATAGCTGGTGAAAGAGCCCGTTCTTGGGCAACCCAACCCCGCGAGTTCAAGGGGCCGCGGATGAGAGTATCGATAAAGTCCGCCTCGCTTACTTTGATAAACAAGCCGTCATATGGTTTAGAACGGTACTGTCCACGAATGTCCACGTATATCGGAAAGTGTTGGAAAGGAATCGTATCTCTCTCACTAAAAAGACCCTTATCCCCGTCTTCGTAACCTGTTGCTGCAATGTTGAATTCTCCATATTGGTAGACATCTCCCATTCTCTTGGACTCACGTGCCCAGTCCTCTTCGCAGTCTTGGATAATACAAAGAGAGTCGATCCATATGTACTGAAAGTCGAGCTCAATCGCAATATGCATTGCATCTTGGAACACTTGGAGTAGTCCACAGACTAGGATCTTTTGCTGAAGTTCACATCGATTGCTCTTCTGAAGCCTCAAGAAGGTGTTTGGGCCCCAGCGGTGACTTAGAGTAATATACCGAGTCGTTGTCAACGGCAAACTTTCTGAGTCGCAGAGCTTGGCGCATACTTCTGGGGATCCTAGAAAGGGTCTCCAGACTTGGACCAAGCGGGTTGGAAGAACTCGTGATTCGATTTGCCAATTTCGACAAGTGCACTTCTGATACCAGGACCGGACCAGTTCGATGCTTGCTTGCGACTTTGCACTACTCGTAGTACGGGTTGATCTATCAAATGTAAGCCGCCAAAGCGTCAAAACTGTATGTGGATTTCTCGCTTGCCGCACCAAAGTACTCTGGTCCCAGATCACCCATGGCCTTTGCGTTTGCATTGTAGAATTCCATAATTTCGAAGCCATGTAACTTTTCTGAAGTGTTGCCAAGACAGTGGCCATATTCATCAAAGAGATAGAAGCACAATCGCAATCCTCTTGTTCCAACAAAACGAAAGGCTGCTCTGCCCACTGTAAATTTGATGTTCCATGAGTCTTTTGGCGCTCTGAACCCAGAACCTTTGTAACACTTATCCAGGGATACGAATAGTCTCTTGCATAGAAGGCATCCTGCATGAACTGACCGCTTCAGTGAAAATAATGAAGGATGGAATGTGGTTGCGTTCCTGTTTCCGTATACCTCATACGAATAGACCCTGCCTCGAAGCAAGCTGCAACAAACGGAACAGGTCTTCGATGCCCATTGGGCCAATGCACCCAAAGGGTCTTCTGGCACTTCGTCGTTTTCGTCAGGTGACGCCTGAGCATTCACGGCATCGTCTTGGTGGATTTCGGCGCCTGCGTAGCCGGCGTCATTCGTCCCGAGCTTATGACCATTACTATTCTCCGACTGAAAGTCCATGGCTCTACCTTCATCTGTTGCTTCTTCATTGAATCCGTGGCTGCACATTCCTTGTCCTATGTGTCCCTCTTGCTGCGTTTTGGAATCGGACTACCGATGTCTTCAAGAGGATAATTAAGCGTAATGCGGCAACGCAGATATTGGCAAACCACGTTTTCGAAAGCTGGAAAAAGAATCCCCTGATCTGTAAACGATGTAAATGACTGTCTTGGGGTTGGCACCAAGTCCTGGCCGAGGTGGTCGCCACTTGCAAGGCTCTCGGCCATGGGGGGCCAGGCTATTCTTATAGGTGGCAGGTGCCTGATTGATGGCAGTGCTGCAGGCAGCCTCTAAGCGATGCTTGCGGTGTATCATCATTGGTACTACGTTACGTGCCAGCACCGAGTTACGTAACCCTTCGGCATTGTTGCGTCACATTCCTATCTGGGAACAAGAGACGGCCTAGTTTTCCTGTGCTAGAGTGACTGCTTTTCCGGTGGCTCTTGCTGTCATCGCCGTTACTGCTATCGTCGCTACTATCGTTACTTTTACCGTTACTATTATTGTTACTATCGTCGTCTATCGTCGTCGTCTATTTTCGTCGTCCACTATGATCGATCATCCTTATCAAAGTCACCAAGTACAAAGGAAATATAGCTACTGAGACACATGAAAATTTAGCAGTATCATGAACATTTCGCAGATCAAAAGTTAGTAGATGTTTTTGACGAAGGTGGAAATGATCCCTGCCCACGTAACCCCGCCCGCCAGAATTCCCCCCTTCGGAAGGAGGATAAATCGCAGTGAAGCCCTTGGATGATGTCGTCCCGTGAACTTTTGCATACCCTGGTCGCGGGGTCTGTTGGCTCGGCCGCATATGAGAGGTTGACTCCAGACTCAATAAACTAGAACAAATGAAGTACAATACTTATTAGGGCATTATCTGCAGTATCAACTTTCATGCAACAGATAGAAATAGCCTTCACCTTATCCAATTCTCTCCAAGACCACAATAACATTTTATTCAGCCGCATTGCTGGCGCAAGTCCACGGTTTCGATCCCGAAGCACTCGCAATCGACTCAATGGACACCCAAAGTCCCAAAACACACAGCAGGATACCTACAACCAGGAGGAGCGACGTAAAGAAGAACTGCGTCTTCTGCTTCCAGTTGCTGAACCAGTTGCCGTAGTGCATCCACAACCAAAAGATGCCCGGCAGCCCGAACGAAAACCAGCTTGCGAAGGCCGCAGACACGAGTCCTAGGAGGTTGTTGAACACCGGGATCGACTCCGAAATCACCATGCCAATACCCCAAATACCAAGGGTCACGAGCAGCCACGCGACTGTGGACAGCTTCGTCCGCCTAACAACATGCTTCGTGTTGCCGAAGATACGCGTGAAGATGTACTGCGACGCAACGTGCGCGTAGATCACAGCCGCAATCGCAATCGTCGGAATCGCAACGCCCCAAATCGCCTTCCGGATCGTGGCGCTACCCGCCGCCGACAACGCCGGGGACGGGACATCGGGCCCGGCGTAGACGTAGATGATCACAGCCGAGATCAGGTACAGCGTCGTATCCGTAATCTGCAAAAATGCAAGGGCCTTCGGCCAGTCGTCCGGGTTCTTAAACTCCGCAATGACGCTGAAGAAGATGGAATGACTCGAAAAAGCGCCCGCAATATTCGTCACGGCCAAAAACGCCGGCGAGAACCCGAGCTTGCGGAAGATGTCCACCGACCCGCTCCCAATCGGCTTCTCAATCGCCACGTCCACAACCGTAATCAGCACCGCAACCACAATCGACACGCACGACGCGGCGGACATCCAGCTCGTGTACTTGAGCGTCCGCGGCACGTTGAAGATCCAGAACGCGATCATGCCGACGGCCGCCCACACGACGGTGCACGTCGCGCTGTTGGTCAGCGTGTTCATGCAGATGGTCCAGAGCAGGATGTGCCCGCCCATGAGGAAGACCTGCAGGATCGTCTGCGCCCAGCCGAAGACCTCGCGGAAGACGCCGCCCAGGCCGATGGGCTTGCCGATGAGCTCGACGGCGTCGCCGAAGTGCTGCACGAAGGGGTACTGCTTGCGGAACTCGGCGAGGAGGAGGCCCGAGTAGGTGGCCAGCGCGGAGATGGTGCAGATGAGGATGACGCCCGGGACGAGGCCGACGGTGGCGAGGACGGAGGGGAGGGAGAGGATTCCCAGGGATACGGTCTCTGCTACGAGCACGATGCCTCCTTGTCTGGGGGAGGGTTAGTCGGGGTGTGAGGTTTGAAGGGTTGGGGGGACTGACAGCCAGTGGAGGGTCTTGAAGTTGATCAACTCGCCCTCGTCGTTCTCGCCAACGCCGCCGATGTGGCTCGACGAGGAGAAGGCTGGCGGCTGATCCTGGACTACTTTGGAGCCAGCTGGCGCGTCGGCCTTGGCCTGGCTCTCAGGGTCGACGGGCGCCCTCGTGGCCTCTGTGTCCTTTCCCATGTTGAATTCCCGGGAAAAGAGATCGGTTGAAGCCGAGTGATGTGGACTGGCGAACTTGTATGGCCTCACGATCCTCTCACAGGTTCAAGCTGAGAGTTGTTGTTGGTGGAACCTGTTCGCGTCCGGTGGAGCGGTCCGATGAGATGGCAGGACAAAGAGGGACTCAGGCCGACATGCAGCTTTCGGGGAGCGGCTTGTGGAGCAAATCGGGAAATCAAGCCTGTTGCATACGGGATGATTTAGGTTTGAGGGGCCCCGGATTCTCTGGTCCTTCTGATGTGCGTTTGCGCGGTTCTCGTCGGCACTCGTGGCAGAAGGGCGGAAGGGGGGATAAACATTTTAAGAGGGAAGCACATTCCCATCATCAACCCACACCACACCCATTGACTCACGGCTCTTCCGTCTTCCCACGCCACCCCAAACCTGCCCCCAAAAACCTGGACACATGGGATGACCCCGTTGTCGGAGCCAGACTTTTCTGACACGATGACTGAATTGAAAATTTAACAAGGTGCTACTGCATCTGGAACCTCCGCTACAAAATCAGACGGCGGGCGAAAATTCGGCGTTTTCGTTACGTCTTGCAATCCACTTGGCGGGGCCCGCTCTGGACCCCTTTCCGGGATCCACGGGGCGCGCGCACTATGGGAGAACCGCCACGGGCCCACGGTCAGAAGGCCGATTCGATTTTTCCTCTCTTTCCGAGGTGTGACTGATGTTTCGTGGCATGAGAAAACGCCGGTACCGAACTGCAGATGTTGCTAATTGTTCCCCGATGAGAGGACGGAAGGGAGAGAGTTGCCGGCCGGCACGGCAGACGGACGAGGGTGACTTTGGAAAGGGGGTGCGGCAGCAGCCGCGAGTCATGCCGGTTTGCATACCTTAATCCAACGTCAACCAGATCGATAGCCCCTATGCAGCATGTCTCCCCCGCGTTTCGAAACGCGTGACCCTGTGAAATGTTCAAAGGGCGCGCTTGGCAGGTCTGCGCTATCCAGCAACGGCAGATCGCAAGCCGCGTTCACGTAATGGCTACAACGGGTGGAGTTGATGATCACGGGGGAACTGTTGCATACACGAGTCTTGTGTTGATTTACGTTTGAGGAATGTAAACAGTCCGTCGCTCTCACTCGGATGTTGATTAAAGTGTTTGAAAATGGCTTCAAAGCATGCTTATGCATATGCAGCTAGCCCACTATCTACATTCGTCCGCTTGAGGCACACTACGCCTAACTCTCAATCAACATTAAGGGAAGAACGTGGTATTCATCATGTCAAAAGGGGTGTCACATTGCCGAGGATGCCTAAGTATTACCAGAATATCCCGATTGATAGTCCTTTCGATTTTGACTTTTGGTAACAATTCCCATAGCTGATGTTGTTCCATGTACAAGGTGCAGGGGCCCCTGATATGACCAGTGGTACTTAATTCAGAAGAGAGAAGCCCGAAGCAGCCGGGGTTGGTGAATTCGTATGATCAAGTTGAACTCGATAAATAATTATCCTGTTTAGGCTATGGACTGGGACCGATACCTACTTAACTACTTTACTGCCTAGGTATTTTCTGTCAACTGCATTACCGTAATCTTTTCCGACGTCCAAACATGAAATAAAATTCATGATTCATCAGTAGTTCTGTTCCAAGAGCGGAGTTGTACAGGACCAATTCTTTTTCATACCCAGCAAGCAAACTCCAGAGACTCCGTAAAGTGGGTGTTCTAGACTCGACTTACCATTAACACGATTCCAGCCTTCTGCAAAGCCATTCCGTATGAGACTTGGCATCGGTTAACGAAGCAGCATCCCCTTCAAGACTGAAACAATGTGCTCCAACGAGTCGATTTGTTGCTGCTCGATGAGCATGCAAACGTGATGCTCCCGAATCATTTCCTCGGACCACGTACGGCTTTCAGCTGCGTCAATGTGAACCAAGCCACATATCTGTTGGATGCGAGCGCTGTAGTCCTCGATTACGATGGGATCCAGGTTTCCGAACTCGGAGTAGTTGATGAGTCTGGGCCTTCCAGTCTCCGACGTCAGGCCTTCTATCCACGCCGGACCATTGCTGGCCATGATGCCGCCAACGACATCGAAAAGAATGCCCATGCCATTAGTAACATCACCCACTATAACCTTGGCAGCGTCAGGAAGCCATCTCTGACAGTCTTTCAGGATGGAAATGGCATGCTGCAGTTCCTTTTTCAGGCCATACATAGTCTGCCGGATGCGAGGTCGTTGATAGTCATTGGGAGTTTCGATCTCGTATTTGGGTGCGGGTGCCGCTGTGATACCAGGGAAAACATACATTGGCTTCTTCTGAAATTCGGCGAAATCACTGCCCAGGGTTAGCCAATAAGCTACGACGCGGTGTATGAAATGATAGCTTACGCTTGAATGATGGGGAGAAATTCGTCCATTTGCTTCGCGGCGCTCTCAAGCTCACCAACCAATGTCTCAAGCGAAGGAGCACGCTTTGGACTGCTTGAGCCAGGATTGTTGGACTCGACGATCTTGAATTCAAAACCAATCTCCCACAAAGTGCGGCTCAGTGAAGCGATCCACATCATCAGACTAGCATCCAGCGGGACGTCTCTCGCCGTGGTAGTGGGTTGATTGCACTTTGCTGCATAGCCGGCAAGGATGGGCGTGAGACTGTCAACCTGAGCCAGAAGAGACTTGCAAGCAGGGAGGACCTTCGTCGCATGCTTCAGATGCATTATGCAAAGTGCTGGGCTGGTATATCGTAGCATGCGTGAAAGAGACTGTAGGGCATTGTCGATGACGATGGGATCTGTGGAGGTCTCGTCGAGGTCCAGTGTGTCGCCAAGAGATACTGGTATCGTGTCATGGGTCGATGCACCAAAGGACGCCCCATATTGCGAGAACACCTCTTTCGGCTTTCGCTCTTGTTCAGTAAACCCTTCCAATGACATGGCGCCGATTCTCGGAGCGCCTTTCGCGTCTCTTCTGGGGCCCGACTCCTGGGGATTCAGATTCTTGAGAGGAGTGGAAGTGACTTTGCCCATTGTTGGCTGTTTCCAGCTGCCCAACTCCTGGGTTGCATCATTGTACGGCAGGATAGGATAGGTTGATTCATTGCTGACATCAGATGTCTTTGAGGCATTGGACTGTGGTGTGAAGATATCCTCTGGTCTCTTATGTTCAATGGCACATGTGCTCGATACTGTAGGTCGACTTCGCGGAGCTCGAGCAGAATTAGGGAGAGGAGGACCGCATTCAAGCATGTAAGCACGTCTTGTTTTTTCGTCGGGGAATGCGAAAGAGGAAAGGGTGGCGTTATCTGTAGCCGCGGCTGGTGCTTTCGTGTATCGATAGACGTTTCCTAACGTGGGGGCACGGGGATATTGTGGCCGTTGAGAGTCTTCCCGGGGAGACGATGCGGTAGGTTGTCTTACATCTTGCTGGCTCGGCGGCGGCGGGGCCTTTGGCTTCGATGCGGACGTGGTCTTGATCGTCGCCACCTTGTCGACAGACACGGGGCTGGTTGGTCTAGGAGCAGACTGAGTGCCAATATCCATCTTTGATAGGGCATGTCCTAGATCGGACGTGTTCGCCTCGTTCGCATCGTGGCTTGCAGTGACTTGAGGAGCATGTCGAGTAGGAGACGTCTGACTGCGAGGAGGAGAGTCGACTTTGGATCGAGTCGGGACGGGAGACGCGGCGGGCTTCTCGTCTTCTTCGTCGTCGGAGGATAGCGACTTGACGGAATAGTTGTCGGCAATCTCCTCCCAATCGTCGTCCGAGCCAATCTTGCCGAAGCTCTCGCGCGAAGCCATGATGGCCGTTGGCGCCGAGGATGGTCGCTGGGACGTTGGCCGATGGACGTGAAGATGGAGGGTGATGGTCTGGGGTTGCAGAAGTTACGGTAGGTCGTGAATCGGTGAGGTGGCACCTGGTCGGGCGGGGAAGTCGAGATGGGACGGAAAGATGGAGGGAGTCCCTGCAGCAAGGATGTGGAAGGTAGGAAAAGTGCGTAAGGGCAATTGAATAGGTGGCTCTTTCTGGTCCCTCCAGGTGCCCAAGTCAGCAGCGGTGACGCGGACAGAAGGAGGCGGATTCTGGTCCAGTCCAGTCCTGTCTGCCTGCCTTGACCCGGAGGCGGACGGACGGGACGCAAAGAAGCGCCTCAGGCTGAGTGTCCTTGTCTCACCGGTGAGGCAGGCAGCTGCAGGCTGCCGTGGGTTTTCTTTGGCGGGAGTGGGAGCTATTCAGCTGCTGTTGGCCCTCGCACACCGAAGCTTCGACCAATCAGCAAGCTTGAGTCGGTCAGTGCAGCGACCGGCGCTGTAATCGCCCTTGTCGTGCTGCAGATCCCTACCCCGCAGTGGGCAGCTGTGGTCTGTGCGCTTCCTCGCTTGTCTTATCGGCGACAAGAACCCCTGTTGACTGTGGCGATAAGCCTCGGGCTGCATCTCGAAGATTGGGGAAGGAACCACTCGAGCCAACATGTTCCCGGCTCACTTCCAGGATGCCTGGTCTTTTTTTTGCTACTTCGACCTCATTCTACAATATTGCATTGCAGAAGAACAACTACCTTCCCGTCAATTGTGTCACGTCAACCGAAAGAAGGGCAGCTTTGGCCGAGAAATCCGAACAAGATTATGGCACGCTTTCGCAGGCCGTGATGGCGCTGATGCCGAATTCCGCCATTGAGCTCCCATCATTCCATGAGGACTGCCATGTCGCAGCCCGCCCTTCTAGATATCACATCCCAAGTTTCTGTCCCAAACACAGAAATCCCAAACAAAAGAAACGTCTCAAGCAGAATGGTGAGACTGCTACCCCGAACTCCTCTTGCATAGACTGGCTTATTGACAGTTCTCCTCAGCCAGCGAACATCCATCATCCTGACCAAAGCTCGACGATTCCATTATTCTCCGATAATTCCCAACAAGCTTACACGCTCATGCTGCTGTTCTCGTGCTGCATCTTTCGGAAGTTGCCACCCATCTTCATCAGCTCCAACCCGTTCTTGATGGGCGGCTCGCCACGGAGCAGGAGGCCGATCTCGCTGGGGTGGAACCAGTTCATCCATACCATGACGAGGAACATGAGCGTCGCATCGAAGATGTAAATGTACACCTCCGTCGTCATAAGTTCTCCCTTGTTGCCCTGCAGGTACTCGATCACACGGAAGACGCTTCGCACCCAAATCAGGACACTGGTGACATACAGCGTCAGGAGGTAGTACTTCCACCGGATCTCGGGCTGGTGGGCTTTGGCCGTCGGCACAAGAGCCATGCGACGATGGAAGAGTGCCGCCGTGACGATGAAGAAGCCGAACACGAAGAGCTGGACGAAGAGACCGACGATGATGGTCTTCTCGCCAATCTCCATGAAGTTGTTGCCCTGGCCGGCAGCCGCCATCATTCCACCACCTGTGGCCATCAGCATCTTTTCTCAAGCTGGGGCTTGGATATACATACCGCTGGATTGGAGAAGCAGAGACAGCACGTCGCCAGAGACGAAAGCCTTGGTGAGCCAGCGCCTCTTGATTAGCGCGTGGCTCTCTCCATCCGTCAACATGATGATCCGACCGAGAATCATGTAGATCGAGGCTGCCATCAGGGCCGGAGCAATCAGGAGCAGGACGTTCTGGATAATGTACGGTCCGAGGGTCCAGCAGCCAGGGTCTTCCATCGTGTTCTTCGCGCGGGCAGCATAGCCGATTAACTCGCCTGCAAAATCAGCCTTGTTAGCTCGCCGACCCAACTGGAGATGTCCTCTCCCATTCAACAGCAAGCAAGCTTACAGAAACCGCCAATGACAAACGCAGTCAAGTACCACGTCTTTGTGCGAATCATCTGAAATAGGTGCAGCGCAGTAGTCAAGATAAAGGCCACGCAGAAGAAGATCGCAGCCGCCGTCGAGGGCTCAAATCGGTAGAAGGCCCATTGTGCGTTGACATAGTCGGGATTGCACGCTCGTGCCATTGTGGTGGTTTCGAAATCGGTCTCTTGGCAAAGATTGTCGTCGTATCGATTCGCGCAAGGCAGCCAACGGCAAAGGACGAGGACGAGTATTGTAAGGAATGTCGGTGTTATTCTCTGCGTCGTTTGCTGATGTCGAGAAGTTGTTTGACCGATGAACAAGGAGGAAGCTGGGGATATTTCTATCTCTCAGTGGGCGGTCGTTTGTTATGCTTGCGCCCTCCTGAGGAGGACGCGCCAAGTCTGGTCCATCGAAAGGACTGCATTCGCCCTGTTGTCAGCCAAAGAATTGACATTTTGCTCAGCAAACGGCAGGTCTTGGGGGCCTGCGACTGACAAATTTCTCCAATGAAGTGAGATCCGAGTATCACTGCGCCACAGAGGACCCGCGATCCCGAGTATTTGTATCATTAGAATCGGGACAGATGGAGCCTCCAACCGTACAGCTAGTGTACGAAATACGGAACCAATCACGGCACCCGGAGTACGGCTGGGCAACACTACGGGCGCAAGGGCTGACGAGTTGACCGGGATGCCCATGGTTTTGGACCTTCGGGGACATGACAAGCGTCGGGAGACCCGCTGAACTAAGGAGAGATGCCCCGCAATTGCGAGTATTCGCTTTTGTCTCGTATCGACCCGCTGTTTTCATCTTTGATACTCGCATTCTCCTTGGCTTGACTGCCACCAAGATTCCTCTTATTCGATCCGAACCCGCGGGTTCGTACGCCATCCGCCGTCCTTCTTCTCACCAAGACACACCTCTGGTAGCGGTTTGTCAACTGTCAAGATTAGCTGCGTGGAGAGATCCCGTCCGAAACATCAGACAAACACCCTCCTACTTAAGGTATTGGCCGCCAGCCCCCACCGATCCAATGGCAACTCGACGATCCCATACAAAGAGTCGCAACGGATGCAGGGACTGCAAACGGAGAAAAGTAAAGGTAAGCGACGTCTACCCCTTGGCTCCGGTACCACGGCACGCGATGAACACGCGGCAACGTTATTTCGCGGCGCCCGCCCTGGCGCCACTCTCTTGTTATCGAGCCAATGGAGCATGGTGTCACTGACTGCTCCAGTGCGACGAGGCATACCCGTCCTGCTTCAATTGTTCCAGACATGGCATAGTCTGCAGCCTATCAACTTCTCGCAACTCTCCCAGCGACATCAACCCCCAACGGCCACACGCCCCGTCTTCCGCTGATGGATCAAGCCCCCGTTCTAAATATGGCTTCCTCGACATGGTGGCAGACCGTACCCGTATGATCCCATCAGCACCCACCATTGAAATCTGGGGTCGCGGTTTGGAGCTCATGCATCACTACACACTAGCCACCGCCGACTCACTAGCCGTCCGTCCTGACATGCAGTACGTGTGGCGCGTGAATCTCCCGGAAATCGGGTACGCGTGCCCTTTCGTCATGCACGGCATCCTCACCTTGTCTGCTTTACACAAGGCGTACTTGATACCCCCAGAACGGGAGACGTATCTTGACCTCGCAACGGCACACCAAAATGCTGGCCTTGAGGGGTTCCGGTCCGAGCTGCACAACATCAACGACACCAACTGGCAAACGTTCTTCAGCTTCGCCTCCATTGTAGTCATGTACGTGTCCTCCGTACCCGTGCGCATGGGGAACGAAACGGAAACCATTCCGAATATCTTGGAGTTGTTCCTGTTTGTGAGGGGTATTCGTGCGGTGCTCGAGCCATATCAGGGACGCTTGACCAAAACCAAGTTTGCCGCCTTGGTGCACGGTATCTGGACAATAGACCCCGAGGATGTCAATTACAGGCAAGCGTAGACCCCGACACGAACACCTCCGATACACCAGACCTATTAACATGTAGTCCATAGAAATCCACCAATGCATTTGTCGCCCCTACCCCCCGACATCTTTCAAGCATTTACAGAGCTCGGAACCTTCTTCCAAGAAACCCTCAGCGAAGACTGCCGCGACGAGTATCTCAAGGCCGTAGAGGAGCTCGAAAAGGCCATCTACTTCATGGCACATGCCGGTACCAACGTTGAGGTGGGCATGATTCTCTTCTGGCCCTACGTCATCTCAGAGAACCTCATGGCGGATATTCAGGCGCAGAACCCGTTCAGTATGGTGCTTCTGTCGTACTTTGCGATTCCGCTGTGTGTGTTGGAGCAGAGGTATTGGTTCTTGCAGGGGTGGAGTCGGAGGCTGTTCGAGGTTACGGATACTGTTCTGGCGGAGCATCCTGCGTTGCTGGAGATGGTGAAGTGGCCGAGGAGGCAGGTATTTGAGCTTTACGGGCCGATATGAGACGCACATTATTACCGTAAAATGTCTAAGAAATGACGGCCCAAATTGAGGCGAGGGATTTCGTGGTGCTGTAGCCCATCAGGAATGCTGAGTCGTGAGTATTTACTGGCCTTCAAGTCCTGTCTGGTCGCGCCAGTCTAAAGGCTCCGGAAAAGGTTTCGCCAGCCTCCCAGTACTCCCTCCACCACCACTACAACCTTGACCACATAATAAGCAGACAGTAGTGAAGAGGTACTCAAGACGCATGTGCTATGTCACTCTCGCAATAGTTAAAAACAACAATTAATCTCTTTGAGCCCGATATTTGGGGACAAACATGATGGATTACGCAGGAGACAAACATGACTTATTGATCATGAATCAAGGCTGTGTAGAAACTACCTCTGTGTTTTCTATGGTTGGCGGTGTGCCCTGCTTGTGAACCTAGTGGTCTCGAGCCAGCCAGGGACTCACGCCCGACTAATTAGAGCTTACTCAATACCCTGCTTGCCTGAACGCCAACACACCTTGGAATTTCAACTGATAAATTTTGGATATTGGCACTGGTGGCTCGCCTACACTCTTCTCCAAGCCCGGCGCCGAAAAACACCCCCTGATCCATCTACTCCATCGATCGCACGCTTCAAGCCTTAAACTTCACGGCTCGTCGGCCCCCCAATTTGGAGCTGAAGAAGTTAGCACGCGGTCATCGCATAAGGTCCAGTGCCCCGAGTTACTCACAAGTCCGGGAAGTTCTCTAAAGGCTTGAAGAAAGGTCTGAACGATTCAGGATCCGGGAAGATTAAAGGTCGCTTGTGGCCTTGGGGCATGTTGTTGTTGCTGCAGGAGACCATGTCCGTGGACGGGGGCCAGCGCACGCCGCTGACGGTGCGGTCGGTCGCGTACCAGCAGTCGGCGCCGTCTACGTGGCACTGTGTTTTGGGGTGGGGCGTGTTAGCGATGTGAATGGTCGAGGGAGATGAGATCGGTTTTCTCCCTCGGGAGATACAGACGGCGTAGGGGATGGGGGGGTAGCAGTTTGGGTTTTGTGTGTGGGTTGCTGCTTTTCCTGTCCTGCGAGGGTGACGTACGAGATACTTGCAAGGCAGCGACCAGTTCGTATCCGGCCTCAGGGTGTTTATCATGACGCACATGTTGGTCTGTTTGTCGCATTTCTAGTAGTTGTCAGTCTGAGGTTTCTTTCGCTTTTGGGGGTCGCCCCCCGGTAGTCTTGAATGAAGGGGGAGTCTGGGATCGACTTACGCCGTAGAAGATTGTGCCTTTGACGGGATCGGCGTTTGCGCCGATGGCGAGGAGGCAGGCCCCGATGATCACGGATGAGAGATGCATGTTGGTGGGGGTTGCGAGGACAATATTGGTGGTGAAGAGTATGGAGATGGGAAGAGGCGGCTGCAAGATTCTCTTCCCTTCTAAACTCTTTTATAGACATTTGCTGCCTGTAGGCACATTTCTGTGGCTCCTGGATAACTCTAACCGGGAAAAGTCCTAGGGCTAGGATAACCTAGGCTTCGCAGAGAGACCTCTATGGCTACTTACCTATGAAGGCGCGAGTTGCCTTGCCGGGGAAACTCTCTATCTACAACACCACAACTAATCATAGCCTTCAACATGAAGATGTCTTCCCCGTTCTATGTCTTGAGATAGCGGAATAGATTGAAAGATGTCTCGGTTCAGCGGTATAAGTACGTGATTGAGGCTTGTTGAAACCTTTGAGACATGGAAAACTGTCTGTACTATGAAGCTGTTGCTTCTATCGAGGGTAGAGAGTTGACCGGGCGCTGGTAAAAATGTACCCATTTCTCTGAAACTAAGAGCTCTCTGGTTGGTTACTCACAACATCCACCATAAGCACACGGACCACCGAGAGAAGGTTGAAGAAATTCAAAGTGCTGTCAGAGTTGAGTCCTGAGGGTCGTCAAGGTCAGACAAACTTTTATCGAGTCTGGAGAAGAGCTAAACTGAAGTGTCTGTGACATCATATTTGCCGGGCGCCTTTTGGTGGCTGTCCTGTATGACCAAGGAATCGTAGGGATGCCATCACGGGGCTTTTCGATGTTCTTCGCAACCGTGATTGAAACACACCGGATCGCAACCCTGGACCAACATCAGCCGCTAGCTAGCCCTGCAACCTAAGCGGAACCCTTGCGAACGAAGCCCGGGCAGGTCGCTTCCATCCAGTACTTGATAGGACCGCTTGCATTCTGCATCTTCGCCTATGAATATGCCCCATAATGTTGCAGAAGGCCAACATCATGACCACAACCCCGTCTCTTCCAACATGACTGGGTAAGGGGATCGATTTACATGGGGTCAGATCAATTTGGGATGGACAAGCCGTGATTAGACAGTTGCTGTCCCCGGGAGCGCTAGCAGGGACCGGGTCTCTACTCTTTTTCGACGCCGCACGCTAAGGCGCGGACCCCGGTCGGCTGGCCGGCTGGTCTCGGGAAGTCACCTTCAGTCATCCGTTGTTGCATGACAGCTATTTAGCTCGTCTGTCTCGTCGGCAGCAACGGGTGACTCAGTTTTGGTGCGGTGGGCATTATTCTAGAGTTTCCAGAACGATGGGAAGTTAAGAAATAACACCATGGTAAGCTCTCAAAGCCGTGCGACTCTCTGGAAATATCTGGCAGGCGGCGGACACGGACGAACCAACGTGCAGCTGGAAGCCCCTTCCGACTTCCTAAAAACGGTTACGAGCCCGCTCGTGCAGGTGGAGATGATACCAAGCTGATGAGCTGTTGGCGAACGTTGCATCCCACAACCCGATGGCATGCAGCCAAGCCGCATGCCGGAAGAATTTGCGTCGAGTATTGACGTCCACATATAAGGCGGAATTTTCTCCAGTTCTTCACTGACCGTAACTTCTGTTTGAAAATTGAGTCTTTGGAACAAAGTTATTGCTCCCTCAAGCCTAGCTTCCGTCATGAGGTCTGTTTCTCTAGCCCTTTTGGCCGTCGCGGGCCTCCATTTCCTCAGCGCTGCCGCCGCGCCCGCCAACAACACGAATGTCGAAGCTTGCGCCGATCCTCTCATCAGACACGAATGGCGACAGCTGTCTTTGGAACAGAGGCTGGACTACATCGATTCTATAAAATGTCTGATGGCCCTTCCGTCCGAGGGTAACGACTTGTGGCCCGGGGCGAAGTCCCGATACGACGATTTCCAGGGAATGCACATTTACATGACCAAGCAAGTTCATTTCAACGTGAGTAATGCTCGGGGCAACAAGTTATCAAATCTATGGTTTGGAAGGAAGTAAGCTGATTGAACCACATAATAGGGACCGTTCCTTCCGTAGCTTCACAAACCCTAAGGGAGTCAGTATGGGCCTCGTGGCTAATGAATAGTAGATGGCATCGCTGGATGCTGTATCTCTTCGAGTCAGAGCTGCGCACCAAATGTGATTTAAAAGGCACCCTTCCGTACTGGAATATGGGGTTAGACAACACCGCCGAGGGCTTCGCCAAGTCACCCGTCTTTGATAACATTTACGGTGTCGGAGGAAATGGGCCGTACATTGCAGATGTTACCGATCCGGAGGAGTTCCCCGTTCAGAAACCGATCGAGATCCCGGAGAGATCTGGTGGCGGTTAGTACACCCAGAATTCTCTTGCATGCGCCAGCTAACTTGATGGTTCAGGCTGCGTCCAAGACGGTCCTTTCGCTAATATTACTGTTCCCATGGGCCTCGGTACAATCCTATACTTTTCTTCCGTCAGAGTCATTTCACCAGCGTTGTCATTGCTAACTATCTGACGCAGGTTATTCGGTCGAGTTTACTCCCCACTGCCTCCGCCGTGATTTCAGCCTGCCCATTATCACGAGCGCTCTTAGTGATGAAGTCATCAACCGAACCCTGTCCGCGACCTCATTTGACGAGTTCAACTTGCATGTTCAGGGATACAGTATGCAGGTTAGCGGCATGACACTGCACGCGGGGATGCACTTGGGAATCGGTGGTGCAGTTGGAGATGTAAGTCACCTTCCGTACCTACTTAAGCTGTCAACTGGTTGCCGGTGATTTTCCCGAGCTAATTCGAGATTGTCCGACAGGTTGCTGATATGTATTCGTCGCCTGGCGATCCCGTTTTCTACTTCATTCACGGCGCTCTGGACAAGATCTGGAACGAGTGGCAACGCATGAGTAGGTGACCTTCTGCTTGCTGGACCCCCGTGTCTCATCACCTAACTTTTATTTTTAATTTCCAACACCAATTGAAGACTCCTTGCTGACAGCAGTACTCCCATAGACTGGCCAGCTCGTAAGATGGACATTGGCGGACCTGACATTATATGGGCCTACCCTTTCAACTTCTTCGGAGATGTCGCCTACGAGAACATCACTCTGCAGTACCCGTTGTCTTTCCCGAACTTCAGTGGGAATATGACTGTTGCTGAAGTGATGGACATTCAGGGGGGACCCTTTTGCTATGAGTACAAATGAGGCAAGCGGTCCACTTCTATTCTGAAAATAATCATTGTAGATTTCCATCTGAGATCATCGTGGCAATTCACCTCGAGATTATATCGAAGATGCTTTGCTTCATCATTTAAAAAAGAAAGACCCATTATCCTCGTTGCAACCCCCATTATTGAGAACTTCAGCGCTCACACAAACCTTGAAATCCCTGCGTATGAATGACTTAACCCACACGGTGCATCCAAACAAAGTATCCAAGGGTTGCATACATGTAAGCAACATCAGAAAAATGGTACAGAGGTAAGATTAGGAGGATGCGCTGAAGTCGGTATTTTCACGAGCGCGCTTAAACTCAATGTCTAAGACATGACCCTTGCAGCTGCAGGAGGCCGACAAGGCGTTCCACTAAAGTGAGACAACATCCGCACTGGAATTCCCGGGAGGTAACTTGCAAAACTTTGGCAAGAAATGTATTAAAACACAGATCTGGTTCAATCAAGGAAAATATATCACAGTCTCGGTGTCTGTCCTCCCTTTTCACAATGTCCTACACCTTGGAGGAGCGTCAACGAGTCTACCGGACCTGCCGGGCAATCTTCAGCGGCGATGCTGCTCTCTGTCGCAAGCCGAAGAAAATCAAAGAAACTCTTCTTCAGAATCGCGGCCCTCTTAAACATGTCTTTCAGGAATTTGACGAAGTTAAGCTCGCAGATATAATGAAGCAGTTGCTGGAGAATCGGCTTTTCGAGTCAGACCTCCGAGCCAAAGTCGAGTTTCCTGAGCTTTTCAGGACATCCCCGCAACAGGATGCCCAGCGAGAAGCATCGGAAGCGGATGCGGCAAGATCAGTTGCGGATTGCCTTGGTGAGATCGCGCGCTTCGAAGAGGATGAAGAGATTCCCGAGGCGAATGAGCTTGAATTTCTCACAAGACCGCTGAAGGATGAAGTGAGCATTAAAGGTTGGTCGGAAGCCCTTCGATTCAGCTAGTTCAGCTTTTCTAACACAATGACCCCAGAGACTGCTATAGTACCTACCTCACTCAGATCGTCCATCCCATCGCTGTACCCGTCTTACGTACCGTACGGTGCACAACATGCTATTCTGACTACGGCACAGACGGTTTTAGAAGAGTGTTGCTTTGATTTCGCTAGCAAAACCATTCCGCACGCCCTTAGTGAGAGAGGATGGGATTGCGCATCCGCGGTAGAGTTAACCAAGTGGGCCAGAATCCTCCACAAAGAGCTCTCCCAGGGCTTGTCAGGAGCAATTGTCCAGTCTGCATTGGTTTCGACTCACCAATTACGACATACCGCCGTCCACCGACTACGCACCACTGCTCGCGGTATCAGTCGGCTCTTAGAGTCGGCGGTGGGACTTGCGGAGGCTCTCAATGATGTCGCTCGCGCAGCTCAATTAGAAGAGTTAAAGTCGGAATTGGATAATAAGATCAAAGCCATGGAAATGAGCAAAAACGTCTTGGAAGATCGTGCGGCAGCTGGGTTAGAAGAAATACGCCGCCAAAGAGAGGAGCTCGATCGCCAGGAAAAGCAACTCGTATTTGACATGTTGACTGAGGACCGCGAGTACAAGGACCTGGTTGGGAAGCTTCTAGTGGCGTCAGTCAAGGACATCTTCGAGGACAGAACAGACGACGGAGTGGGCAAGGAGGTTGAGCATGTGAATGGAGAAGTCCATATCAACGGCGCCAAACTTAGCTCAGCGGACGAGAGCGAGGACGATCCGGATCTGTACCTGCAATGAACTTTGACATGATCCTCAACAGAAAGTCGTGCCAAGCTTCGGTAGATTGAACAACATCAGATTGTCTTATGCTCAAGTAGATTCACATACTGAGTCAAGCCTGTCGACAAAGCCAAATGAGATCTGAAGCAGAGCCTCAAGTCCGCAGTAAGAGAACGGCTTCAAGTCCAAGGCTCCTCGTCAAACTAGTAGTTTTGCCCCTACAGGGAGCCAGGAGATCCAGCCAAGCTCAGTAGGTATAAAGGTTCTGCTAGAAGGAAGCAAAAATGTGCGACCAGAAGGTTAGATCAAACCAGGAACAAATCGTTTAGTCGCAGAATGCCATCGAACCCACTTCTCTCCAAAGGTCTTCTTCAACATTTCCTCCTCGTCTTGTACCCTTACCGAAACCTTCCTCATTACAATCAAGGCCGCGACACCATAGCAAACCAAGCCCCATCCATCCAACCGGGCCCGCAAGCTTTGGGAAATCCAACACCCGGCAACCCCATCCCAGCGGAACAAGTAAGCCAGATTCGCCAACAAAACAAGCACTTGCCCCGTGTAGCCCGGATGTTGGATATATCGATACACTCCCGTCGTGGTAAGCCCGCTTGGCTTAGCGAGCTGAAACGTGAAATTCCTCCCAAGCTGGGCGAACGCTAGAAGGCGAAGAGGCGCACCGATACCAATGATGAGAAACAAGCAGGTGGTCGAGTATCCGTTCCACGTAAAGAGATGGCGATTGATATTTTCGGGGTTGCGGCAAATGGAGTTGGTCGTTGGAGACGAGAACGCTATAATGGCGTGGGATATGCCAATGGCCACGGTCACGACGCGTCGCACGAATGATGCTTTGGGCGTTGCCCAAATGCCGAGACGGTCTTTCCCCCATTTATCTGTTGCCTCATTTGGGGCTCTGGAGCAGAGCGCTGTGAGGACGCTGGCGACGATTACAGCTGTTGAGAACGAGATGGGCTGCCAGGATGACATGGCTGTTGCGTGTGCGGTACCGATTCTAGAAAGTGATGGCAAGTGTTTCAATAAATACTTTGGATGATGGAGGTTTACTAGATGAACGAATTGTAATGAGCGCAGAAGATATACGTTTGTGGTCTGAAACGACTTCACCATGTGAACCTAGGCCGAGGCGGCGTTCGGAGAATTGAATGCCGTCTCCGGTCGGCGTTCCGGCGTTCAATACCGGTCTATCCGGCTCTCGGTCCCACTCCCCCGCTAACGTCAACTCTTAACTTGCACTGTCGTCATCTCCGTCTCCGGCTGAGATATCGTTACTTTGAATGACTTGTCGGATATTTACTGGCATAGAAAGGGGAGAAAATCTCCGCAGAGTAGAATATGCAATCCCGTAAACGACATGCCCAGTACGGCACGGCTTGTTCTGAGTGCTCAAGGATCAAATCCCGCTGCATCGCCACTTCTCCGGGATCGCCCTGTGAAAGGTAACTTTCGACCTATTTCAATCGGAAATGGTAACTCACCTTGGTCAGATGTCAACGTCTGGGAAAGGAATGCGTCGCATCGAATAACAAGCGGAAGCAAAAGAGCGCGGCAAGCGACGGGCCGTCTCAATCCAGTCAGTTGGAAGCAAAGATTGATGGCTTGGTCTATCTAATCACAAACAACACCCATGCAAAATCTATTGGATCAGTGCTGAGCTCAGGTAACATTTCGCTGCCAGTGACGCCATCGCCGCAGGCCGACAGTGACCTACTCTCCTATGTCATCGGGCTTTGCTCATCAATCAACGAAGACAACATCCTCTTAGACTTTACTCAAACTCATCACCCTCATCTCCCCTTCCTATCTCTCCCATTTAATCAATCCCCAAGCTCACTGCGCCAAAAAAGCCCTTCCTCTGGCTCTGCATCGTTGCCGTCTCCCAGGCCCACACACTCCCACAAGCAGTACTCAACGACAAGATCCGGAGTGTAGTAGCGCACCGCATGGTTCTAAACCTAGAACGAAGCCTGGAGCTCCTCCAAGGCCTCCTCATCTGCATAGCATGGTACTCGCTCACCACACCAAGCATTCCCCCTTGGTCATTATCTTGGACACTGCTAACGATCGCTCTATATTCAAGGGGCAACTTCCAAGTCCACCAACGCCCATTCCTAACCCTTTTCACCCAGCTTGCAAACACAGTCGTCTTTGATATGGGGTTGAACCAACCGCCGCAGACTATCCCCGAGGCAATGCTACGGTTGACCATCCACCGGCCTTGGCTATCTGCCACCCACACGGTCGAGGAGCAGAGGGCCGTGATTGCGTGTTATTATCTCAGCTCCATGTAAGTTCACTCCTTGCCGTTTCCTATGACGTAAAAATACTTGGCTGATATTATGAGGGCCAGCGTGTCGTCATACATGCGCCGAACGGACAAGCTCCTCTGGACGCCTTACATGAGCACCTGTCTAGACGACTTGTCAAGCACAGGCGTACCTGGAGATCTCACACTTGTATCGATGGTCAAGACCCGCAAAGTCCTCGAGAAGGCCTTCTACTCCCCTCCAAACTCAAAAAATTCAGCCTCGGAAACCCCATCGGATTTCGTCGCTTTGGTTCTGAAAAGCGAGCTGAATGAGCTCGTCGCCGAGGACCCTTGCCCTGCAGAAATTCCTAGTAATAATCCTCCCAAGCGGATACGAGCTTCGACGACTGACACATGGGAACAGTAACATCATGTCACCGCACCTACGCCTCCTTCGCCATCTCGGAATTCGCCCTCTCATCCTCATCTCCAGACCTACAAAGTTTATTCAACACGTATCAGGCCCTCGAATTCTACTTCAACGATTTTCTTTCCTTCCAGCCAAGCGCCTATCCCGGCTTCACGCTAGCGGAGCTGTTCCAGATGATGCATGCGTGCCTCTCACTGCGCAAAATCTCATCCCGGCTCACGACACAGGTATACGATGAGGAGCGTGTGGAGAAGCTTGTAAGTTGGTATCGGCAAGTAAGTCGATACCTCAAAGATGCGTCGAAGTGTTCTCCGCAAGAGAAGGATGGGAGGGCAGCAGTATTTGGTAAGTTGGCTGCCATGCTGGAGTCATTTAATTGGGGGGACAAAGAAAGACCTGAGCGGCGGTATGATAATGACTTCAATATGAACGGGGTAGGGGATGAGGCATTTCTTGGGGAGGAGTGGCCGGAATTGGCGGATCAGTTTGAATGGACATTCTGAAGGTTCATCAGCCTCCAATATTCTCGCTGACGAGGGCATTCACAAAAGCACTATCACTTTTCTACGTACTCACGCTTTCCTCTACAAACGCTGGCGGTTTCAACTTCATTGGACATCGCTTTGCTCTCACTTCGCTTGAGTAAATGATTCGTGGGTTGGTTACGTCCAGTCTCTTTGATCTCAAATATCGTGGTGTACCGTGTATGTGCGAGACCACGGCCGCAACCTACCAAGACCAACACAGTCTGGCTAAGCCATCATTGCAGCCGACTCGAGGAACTTTTCGACAGGTGTCTCATCTTCTGTCTCAAGACCTGGTCATATTTCAATTGGGTTTCTTCATTCATAGATGACTCGATCTCCGTGATGTCCTGGGTATCAAGTTCAGGCAATAATTGCCGAGACGGCCCCGTAAACCTGCATCAGACTGTATTCTGTTCTTGGGCTCAAGGTTGTGATTGGCTGGTTAGACTGGTCCTGCAGACAACCCCGGAGGCAATCGCCAAGAAATTGGATCAGGCTGAGCAGACGCCAAAACCTAAACCCAACATTCCAACAAATATCAGCTTACATCTTCAACACTGTGCTTGATCTCCGCCCCATTTTCTTTCAGTGTCTCATTCACAAGATCAAGATTGGGTACTTGCCATGCAGTCGTACATCTATCAACCGTTGCCGCGCGGGTTCATCCGTCTACTGCGCTTGAAGCCTCACGAAGATGCAGACGCCCCATTGCAATGCGAGCTCTTCCATTACCCCCTCACAGATAACAGGAAAGGAACTCATCTGTACGAGGCTCTGTCCTACTGCTGGGGACCTCCCAGTGAGAGCCAGAAAGTCTTCACTGGTACAGGGTATCTACGGATCACCGCCAATCTACACGCAGCACTCGCACGTCTTCGAGACCCTTTTCTTGAACGCGTCATATGGGTAGACGCGATCTGTATCAACCAGAAAGATGCCGATGAAAAGGGCCACCAAGTGCAGCTCATGGCAGAGATCTATGCCAGAGCAAGTGGCGTCGTCGTGTGGCTGGAAGAGGTAACTGGCGATAACCAGCTCGACCTTGTTGCGCAGGCCGAAAGCCACCGGGCGCTCCAGGCCATAAGTCTTGCTGTAAGCGAGGCGCCCACGGTCACCTCTGGCGGTGTGGAAGACGGTGCAGGAGTTGCAAAGCTTCTTAATCGGAACTGGTTCAATCGCATATGGGTAAGACGACTTTCCAAGCCTGGGCAAAACGGTCAAGACTAACAATACCTGTCAGGTCCTTCAGGAGGTGGCCGCCTCTCGGCATGTTCTCATCATGTGCCATCTCACGGAGATGGATGGACATGCGTTTTGTCAAGGTCTAAGTGCAATGGATCTGAGTTCATTGGATAGGACCACACAAACGCGAGCTCGTTCGGCCATCTATCTCATCAAATCGGCAACTCTCCGGCCCAAACAGACACTCCACACCCCCGGGGTCTTTTCTCTGGGCATACGTGCTCTCGGAGAGTTGATTGACCTGTACCACACGCGTAATGCAACCGACCGTCGAGACAAAATCTACGCCCTCCTGGGAATGAGCACCGACACATATCCCGAACTGAAGCCCGATTACCGCATATCGTGGAAAGACCTATTCTGCCGGCTCGTCAGAACCTTCGTCCCAGAGGCTGCCTCGGTATCTACTCGGAATGGTTGCGAAACGGCACTCATCCAGACAAAGGGACGCATTCTTGGCACAGTATCGTCCGTGGAAACCGGAAACCCGTGGGACGATACTCAGACCGTGAACATCGTCGAGTTGCAGGATGTGCCTGGACTTCAGAGCGGCTGGATAGGCCGTTGGACCGACCGGGCCGCGGCAAAGCGTGCCGGAGAAGGTGACATCATCTGTCTCTTGCAAGGCGCATCCCGGCCGACACTCATTAGGGTGCACGACGACTACTGCGTCATCGTAGCTATGGTTGTTGATCAAGCTCTTGCTGAACAGTCCGAGAGCAGACCGAGGACGTACAGCGCGGGGACAGAGACCAGGCCTGAATCCAGAAGATCAAGCTTTGAGGAACTTGACAAGGGGGAAAGAAAATTCGTGCTGAAAAGGAATGAGACAAAGCATTCGGTGGCTACGGATGGTAAGGTCGTAACTGATGGAACGTCGACTGGGCAAGCCAACAGTCGCACTGAGAAGGGCTGTGACGCCGAACATGGCAGCGCTGTGAAAGAGAAGACTGACACAGGAAGCCGAACGGAGCCCCTCAAATCCCTGAATCATTCTGCAGATGGAACAGAATACGACGTCAACTTTCTTCTAATATGGGATTGGGAGGCTTCTCGCGGTGAACCCGGCCCTGAAGCAAAGTTGGATGACTTCCTTCAGGAGAGAGCCATTGACTACGCAGGGCCATCGGAAGGGGTCCGCCTGAGAGAAGTGGGACTACTCTACTCGAAAATGGGCTATTATTCCAAAGCAATCGATCGATTTGATTCTGCAATCGAGGTCTTCAAGAAGACCTCCCAGATAGACTGCGCCGACGCACTTGCAGTCATGGACCATCTCGTCTGGATCTACCGCAAGAGAAATGAGCGCGGAGACGACCAAAAGGTCAAGGCTGTGCAGAAAATGGCCGAGATGGCGGTGTCCAGAAGAAGCTACGATACCACAGAGGCCAGTCTCGTAGGCCTCGCATCATTCCACGACACAAACGCCCTCGAGATCTTGCTCGACACGCCAGGGCGTCACATCGAAATTACCGAGAACGTCCTCGCAGCGGCAGCGTCCAACAGCGAATGCGGCGGTTACATGATGGACCTTCTCCTTGATCGCAGAGATGAAATCGTCATCACCGAGAACGTGCTCAAAGCGGCTGTGGGGAACCCAGGGACGGGCTCATTCGTGCTTAAACTCCTTTTCGAGCGCAAGGCGGACCATATTACTGTTACGGAGGATCTTATCTGGGCAGCAGCAAGGCAGGATGTCTGGACAGCCACAACGGAGGAGGAGGAGGTTAATGATGTGCTGGACATGTTGAGAGTTCTCTTCTCATGGAAGGGGTGCAATCCCGCTCTGGGCCGGGAGGGTGCGGCGGAAATCTTTGCGCTGGAACGTTACCTACATGGAAGCAATGCTTTGGATGGCATATATGCATTTCTGCTTGGAAAGCAGAGTGGGCCCATCACCATCACCGAAGATATCGTTGAAGTAATTGTGAACAGATGTAGGGAAGAGTGCGATCTTACCGATGTGGGTTGCAGCCATTGCCGTTGGAGCCAGTACACGGTCGCCTGGCTTCGTGACCGCGTGTTGCGTACGCTGTTCAATTGGAAGGGGGGGCAAGTGGTGATCGCTGACGATGCTTTGGTGCCATATGTAGAGGGTTCTCGTTATCTGGAGGATATCTGGAAATCAGATCCTGAGCTTCATTACTGAGCAGAACTTCGTCTAGATAGGAATGAACTTTTGCTAGCCTGAGCAGCGTCCAGCACAGCCGAGAAGGCTGGATGATATGCATCGAAACAATCCTCATCATCCAGAAAGAGGTATTCGTTACTCAGCCGTTCCATTGCTCAGCTATTCCCCTTGGGATACACCCACCAAAAAGCCCGAGTAAGAACCAGTCACATGTCGAAAGTGAGGTTCGAAAGTCACAAGCACGCCTACTAACCTGTGACGGCAATACCGTAAATGGTTCAGGCGACTAAATTGATAAGCCCTCACTCCTGATCAAAATTTTGTGTAAAGGGAACTATTGATGTTGAGGTATACATGTCAATCAGCGTCACTTTCCATCATGTACGATGCGAATTATAGGGGCGGAACCACTAGTAACTTCAGTGAGTAAGGTACGAAGTAGCATGACCACGTGAAGAATTGAAATTGCAAATCTTTTTCATTGTTGAATGCAAAGAGGAATTATGTTCCCGTTGCCAATGAAACTCCGGGCCTATGTATGATGCCGCAAAAAAGGAGATAGAAGTCGTAGCTAATCCGTCCCAAGAAGAAATGACAAACAAAACCGACTTCGACACAATTGGATATCCACGACGTCCATCTCATGAGTTGCGCTAAAGTCCTTAAGTCACTTGACCAAGGAATGCCATTCCCTTTAACCTATACGCCAGAAAACCCACATTGGTTCATACCGTGCCTCCCTCTAAGTCTGCTTCGCCTCGCTGAGGTTTCGCAATAACAAGATCGCTCCCCGGCGGACTGCAACTGGGAGTCCGAGGCTCCTATGCCCCGCCAGCGCTTGCCGCCATGGGCTGCTTGGCTCTGCGACCAAGCAGTGTTGCGCCGTCGAGGTTTAGCTCGAAAGCGCCCTTCTGCCTGTTGCGATCCCTGACCTGCTGGCGAGCTGCGGCTGTAACTGCGACAGAGTGTTGGCCGTAACCCTTCTCGGTGTGGTGTGCTTGCCGTTCGCGTTCGCGTCCGCGCTGCTGCTCTTGTTGATCCTTAATCTGGGCGTTGCGCATACTCTGCTCCAATGCTTGCGTAGCCTGCGAAGGCTTGTGCACATATTCCGCGTCCTTATCTGGCATCTCCTGGTCCTCATCCTCAGACTCTTCGTTAAGGTTGTTGAGGAATCGAGCGGGGACACCGCCCTTGGCACCAATCTGCTTGCGCCTCTTGGCCTCCTCCTCTTGTCTGTGGACAGCGTAACCAACATCAAAGACCTCGCGCAAGTTGACGGCTCCAGGAGATCGGAAGTCGTAGCGGCGTTCACCATCAGTGAATTTGGACGCGTCGAACGCACGAAGCATCTCGGGCTGTGCCTTCTTCTCCTCACGGGGTGTCGGGCCTGATCCCTTGATCCACGGGTGAGCCAAAAACTCTGTGATGGTGTATCGCTTCTCGGGGTCGACGGTCAAGAGGTGGGAGATGAGATCCTGCGCGGACTTGGAGATGTCATCCCACCAAGGGGAAAGGAAAGTATACTGTCCCTTGGCAACCTTCTCGGTCAAGACCTCGATGCTCTCGTCGTAGAATGGCGGGAAACCGCAGAGCAGGGTGTACAAAACGCAGCCCAGTGCCCACATGTCGACAGACTTGGAGTACCGCTCATCCTTGACGATCTCGGGAGCTGTGTAACCGACCGTTCCACATGGCGTCATTGTCTGATTGTCCCAGACGATCTTGGAAAGGCCAAAATCGGCGATCTTGATCTGGCCGATGCCACCAGCGCCGACACCGGGAATGAACTCGCCCTCGTCGACCTTGTCTTCGTCACCAGGCTGCTTAGGCTTCGGGTTCTTCGACGGAACGATGGGAATCGGGCTGAACAAAATGTTCTCGGGCTTGATGTCGCTGCGAGAAGAGTTGTCAGCAATCGCCACAGAGATGACGTCAATGCATCACGGGAGTCATATTCCGTCGTTTCGCCCCACACAATGAGCGGATTTCAACAGAACAATCCGCAGTACTACTTACCGGTGAACGACGCCTCTCTCCTCGTGCAAGTATTCCAAGGCCTTGGCCACCTGGACGATAACATGCCTTGAAAGCTCCTCGCTGAAGTAGGTGAGTCGAACGATCTGATGGAAAAGCTCGCCACCAGGTGCCAGTTCCAGGATGATGTAGTAGTATTGTCTTGATTCGGAGAAATCGATGAGCTTAATGATGTTGGGGTGGTCCAGCTGGCGCATAATCTGAACCTCTTTCAGGATATTCGCTCTCTGGCCTCAGGTCAGTAACGGCGTCTATGATCTATATGGAGGGCCGTCCTCCAAACATTGAACAGAGCAACAAATGAGTCGAAGAGAAATTGAGGATGGCCCGATGTGTAAACAAATGAAATATTGAAAAGTTTCGCACCTCTGCGGCTTTGGGGACTTTCTTGAAGTCCGGGTGAAGATGCTTGTTACCCTAAATCGGCCTTTGTTGGTATGGAGTGACTGGAAAAACCAACGTACGAAAAGCAAATGCACGAAACAAAAAAACAAGAAAAACATGGCTGCGGCCGAAAACCACCCAAGCATCAACTCACCTGCATGCTGTTCATTTCGTACTTGCGGACGACCTTGATGGCGCATTCGCCGCCATGCTCGCCTGTTGTGTCTTTCGCGCGGTAGACATTGCTGAAGGCACCGTCGCCCATCTTCTCTACCAGTTCCCATCTCTCGAGGCCGGGGTATCTTGGGAACTTGCTCTTGCTCTCGTTCTCTTCGGCAATGATCTTTGCGAGGTGCGTGTTGTCGATGTTCTTAGACTTGGCCTTGTTCTGGTTTGGCTCGACGGCGTGGGCAGCGGCATGGCCGGCTTGAGCGGCGCGGTTCTGGCCGTCACCAGCAACCGAATATGCGTCGGGAACGGCTGCCGCCGGGGGAGCGCCGACGTGTGCTGGCTCGGAGATACCCATGTGTTGTGCCTTTTGTGGAGGGGAGTTGTGTGACTTTGCTACCGCCTCGTCATTGTTCGCTGCGCGGGCTTGCTTGCCTACAAATTATGTCAGTCGTGTTTCACTAGAGAGCAGCGAGTGGAATTTTGAGGGTTAATGTTGCCAAACAGCGGTCGCGAGCAGAGGCGGGGAGACGAATAAGGGGCAGCGGAGAATATCGTACCGTGGCGGATGAAGTTCTTGAGTTGTTGTATCGTCGACATGTCGGCGGAGGGGGTCACTGATGGGCAGCGACGGGAATATGAAGGTATTCGCGGGGTTGTATCGGTGTTCGCAGGTCGCAACGAGTGGCAGCGTGATCAGTCTCGCAGCCCCGGATTGAGGGGTGTCTCTTTCTTGTGATTGGTAATGCGGAGCGAGTACGAGTCGTGGAGAGGAGCTCTGTGCAATGTGCTACATGCAGTACCAGCCAGGTGGTTGTGGAATGGAAGTCGACTCGGGAGGAGAGGAGAAAGTATCGAGAGAGGAAAAAATGCAAGGTTGTTTCTTTGATGTTCGGGGGGAAAGGGCGGCTGAAAGGGAGAAATCGAAGCGAAAAGTAGAGATTTGTGGACTGCGGGCTGGGTGGTGGTGATGTTGCTGAGGGGCAACGTGGACTCGGATGACGGAAGTTGGAGGAACAGGACGATCGGGCGGGAAGCGGGCTGGAGCACGTTTGTCTGCGGCGTCTGGAATTGGAACTGGGCCAAAGCAGGCGTAGCGTCGGCGGCGTGCGTGCAAGGACAGGTCGGTAGCGTAGCGTGTATTTTTTTGCCCTTGGTGGTGAGGTAGGTAAGGTTGTTTAGCGCGGTGCTGCGTAATTGAGAGCGAGACCAAGCAGGGTGGGAAGGGGGAATTTGTGACCGGGGGGGTGGAAGGTTTAGGTAGACAAGGCAAGGGCCAAAGCCTGGCGATGACGGTGTGCGGTGCGCAGCGACTGGATTTTGGGTCCTCGGTAAAGGTGACCGATGATGACAGAGGTGGGAAGGCAGCGTAAGATTGAGGTGTGTGAGAGACGTGGAGGGTGTGAGTGTGAGGGTAGGTATTTCGATTGTGTGGTGTGGTGTGTGTGGGAGGTTGTGAGGTTCTGGAGACTGGACTGGTTCAGTTCAGGTGCAGATGTGCAAGGTGCAGGTTCAGGTTCAGGTTCGGAGGTCGAACAAGTCGAGGTATCCGTACAGGGACGAGGGGGGGAGGTGCAGCCAGGCGACGGGACGGGAGTGAGGTGCAATGGAAGTTGGAAGGCGCGCGAGAGTTGGGTGCGAGGAAGAGAGGTAGAGGAGGAGTGGGAGAAGAAAGGGAAGAGCAGACGAGGATTCAGTCAGTCTCAGTCATTCTTTCATTTGGCAGGAACAGCAGCACCGGGCAGTCAGTCGCCAGTGGCATCAGTGGGGAAAGAGCAGCTGGCGCAGGAGCAGGAGCAGGAGCAACATCAACGACAACCTCAGTCAGTCAGTCAATCAAGTCAAGCAGGAACGCCTCAGTCAGTGCACAGACACCGACAGCCTCAAGAACAGACGGCAAGAACCTCACTCGCGATTGGGAAGGCGACGCGGGCGGAGGCCTTCTTTCCTTCCTTTCCCTCTCAAGCCTTGCCTCAGTATTTTTTGCTGTATCTTGCAGTCCTGTCTCGTCTCGTCTTGCCAGGCAGTCAGTCAGTCAGGTGTGGTGGGCTGCGCATTTGCATCCGCGCCAGCCTGCACCTGCACCTGCAGCGTCGCCCCAAAGCGGGTCATTTCTTTTGGACGCTTTGATGGCTGAATGGCTGGAGCAGGCGCATTTCTGGGCACTTTCCAAGATGGACGGCAGGATGGGACTCGGGAGCCCGTCGGTGCAGGCAGGTACTTTTCTCGCTCTTCCCTCGCAGTAACTGGCAACTGCTCCTCGTGCCTGCCGCCTTCCTGCTCATTCATCATGAAGTCGTCACGAGGAAAGTACCTCCTGGGTGTTCCTTCCCTTCGGCTGCTGACTGATCAGCACCTTCCGCATCCCCAGCTTCTTTCTTCTCAGATAAGGCACCGTGATGTTTTCATCAAAAACCGGGCGTTTCATGATCGGATTGCTTCCATCATCGGTGGTCACTCCGAACCCCAGACCCATTCGGTCACTTGCCGGGACGGACCCAGGATTGGGCGTGTTGGGCAGGGTACAGGCAACAGGCAAGCAAGGGGTTTTGGAGGTTTGGAACCGGATGCCAGCAATACAGAGTACCTCCTAGGCATTTCTTGCATCCCGCGGAAACCAACACCTGGGACGGGCACATTGCTGCACCACTTCAGCATCATCTTCAGCACTTCCACTTCCCTCCCAGAGTGCCAGACATGAGACGAGGCAACATGAAATCCTGCAGCACAAGACACATCACTGCGGCACTGCCCGGATAGGCCACCATCTTCTGCTAATGCCAGTTCGTGCCAGCTTGAAAGGTAGGTACGTGTACTGCCGGATATCAGGGGCGTCAATGGCGCTAGCCTCCCGTAGCGTCGACTGGATGCAAAGGGGCATCGCAGACATCATGTATTGGCGCCTCTGACGGCAGTGTCAGATAGAGCGACAAAGCCAGCGATGCTGGATCCTGGCAGTCGTCTACAAATATCCGACATCTCCAATCCGTCTCCCAATGCACCACGTCGCAGGGGCAGGGGCCGCTGGCGATGCAAAAGGAATTTGGCGACTGGAGAGTGCTATTTTCCCTCACTCCCCCATGTTTTCCGATCTCCCATTTCCATGTTTTCAGTGCAGCCCGCATGCTTCTTCTTCTTCTGCTGCTCGTGCCGCCTTGTCTGCTCCTCCCACTCCCACTCCCACCCACCCACCATCCAGAACTGAGTCCCCAGCAGCCGGTTGCAGCCAGGTTCAGGTGCTTAGCCCCAGCTTAGGCTGCTGGCCGCCGTCCATGATCAGTGGCTTCTTCCCACTCGCTTGGATGGGGGCCCCCCGTAATGACGTCTTCTCCATCGTCATGTCCGCAAATGGCAAGGATGTCATCGACGAAGACGCCGCATCATTGGGGGGGTAATAGTGGGCCGGTCTTCTTGCCTCAGGCCATTGGGCTGCCGCAGGCCAGGCCCATGATTCATTCCCTCTCCAGGCCATCCCATCTTTTTTCTGCCGTTGCCCATTTGCCCTGGCTTTGCCTGGCTTGGTTCCATGTTGCATGCCCAGCTCTTGCAGGGATTCTCGGTCTTCATCTTCACACTCCTCTGAACATCCACTCCGATGTCTCCCTTCAGCTTCATGGCCCGTCCAGCCGTCCGTCATCCCGCATCCTTGCTTCCGTTCTGTTGGTTGATGCCGCCAATCATCCCGTGTTTTCAGTCTGCCGCGCCGAAACACCCCGCGACTAACCACATGCCTCGAAATGACGATGCGCGACGATGCGCAAGCCACGCACGCCACTCTCATTTCACTACCGACTACCACGACCACGATGTACCGAAGGGTACCGCCGATGCCGTTGTCTAACCATCTGGAGACACGTCTCCGTCTCTATCTCCGTCCCGAGAGAACTACAATGTCTCGCTCGTCCATCCCGCCGTCATCCACGCGACGACGCGGGAGCTATGTTGCTTCTCAGTCACGATTGGTTTGGTCGCGTTCTCGTACGCTCGGGCTCTACATTTACCTGCCTAATTCTACCAAAAGTGACCTCACAGCATCCAGGTTTCCCTTCTCCAAGTGCTTCTCCAACTGACCCAGTGCGGCTCACCTCGTTCGCTGTGCCGCCGAGGCCCTCACCTCGGACCTGCAGCTGGCAACCACCACCGCCTCTGACCATCGATCGCATCGTGGTCTTCACTAACGATAGCTTCAAGCACCTGCTTTGAGGTCTCGGATCAGATACGCATCAGACACGCTTTCAGCATTCCGATCCCAGAGACAAAATCGCCGAGAGCGCCTCATGGATCGGTCCAGACCCCGCCCCGCTCGAGCCAACCCCCTTTCGTCATCAATCCTGGCCAGCGTCTATCGCCGGCGACTCGGCGATGCCCTGAATGCCTGCCTTGCCTTGAACCTCAAGGACCCTTTCTGCAGCAATGGCAGCCACACTCCCTTTGATACTAGCCACCCCTCGGGATGCAAGTGTCTCGCCGCTTCTCAACGTCGTCAAATCTCGTCCCGTCACGAGACATCTTGCCAGCGGCTCTTCCCATCGCTTCGCTCAGCATTCCACGGGCTCTACGCTCCATTCTTCGATGCGAATCGAAGCAGAATCTTACCTCTCGGGAATCTGGCCGCTCTGACCTTGCAGTAGTAGCTGGTTGATGCTCAGATTTCAGATTCTCGGTCGCAAATTCCGGGTTCTTCGTGTTGCACCCATGTTGGGCCTGCCTTGGCTGGCCAATGCGCGTGACCTCACCTCTGGGGAAGGCATCCTCTTCGCTGCCAGGCTTCAACGCCAATCACAGCCTGTGTATGACAGCGCGTTGGACAGTCGCCTTTCTTTCAGCTCTCTTGATGCTGTCGATTTAATTTTACTTCAAATGTGAGCTTCATCAACCAAATACCCGCCTCAGTCGGGGTGGCCGGCGGAAGGCCTCGCCATGTCACGAAGTACGAAGTGCAGTATGCGGTTCAGAAGCCAACCATTTGATGCAACACCTCGTCGTTCTCTTCGCGAAATGATCGTCGCCAGTTGGAACGCCCCCCTTGGTTGACGGCGCTCTCAGCTCCCCCTAGTGCTGCATTACTGCAGCTGTCCCGAGTCGCAAGGCACCTTTCACACCATGCAAAATCACACTTGACGTCATTCTGCCGATTGACCAGCATGCCTTCACATACGCTCGCACAAGGAGGTGGACAAGAAACAGCACAAGGCTGACGTCGGCACGTGGCTGGCCATCTGATGAGGACATGAATTCGTCAACCGATTGGCCATCACCGTCTCAGACAAACGGGCGTGAATCACTTCTCAGATGACCGTTTCGGCGTCATTAATCAGCGAGCCACACCCGCGGCTCGTCTTCTGAAACGAAGATTGCCTCCCTGACGTCTTGATCGCCCTTCGTTATCGCCCTCGCAGCGTGGAAGCAATAGCAAACCGTTTAGACACGTCGGAACCCGTTTGCCTTGGCTTTGCCGCTTCCGCGGAAGATGTCATCAAACCGTTTCCACATTCGCGCGGCTGCAATGTCCACAATGAAGTCATTGTGGTCAGGGCGGGCATTGCCCAGCTTGTTTTCCTCCCTTGCCTGCTTTTCCCAGGAGCTCGGGACAGCTCAGACCCAAACGTCCTCGGGCCAACGTCTGCCATTGATGTTTGTCAGTTGTCAGCTCATGCGCCAGGGCAGCATTATAGATGAGTAGCATTAGCATTGGAACTTTGCCCAGGTCGACGGAGCCCTATTCGCTCCCACAACCTGAAATTTCCCAAGGTGATCGTCACACCAACACCCCCGCCGAGGGGCCGAGGGCGGCTCCGATGGGGGGCCTCTCCTCCACACGGGAGCAGGCATGTCTCATCCCGCGAATCGACGCCGATGAAGGGGACCCGTACGGATGCTCCAAGCCGCGCCATCATTGTCTGATGAGAGTCCCACAGTTTAGCCTTTGAGGTCCCCCCAAAGGTGAGCATCCTGGGGGGAGTGTTGCGTTGGGCGCATGAGGACCGCTGCCCAAGTGACGATCGTTGGGGGTGGGTGGTGCTGGACACCGGTTTCTGGGCGGATTTGCTTGGGCCAAGGACTGGTGTGTTCCGGATCATGGTTCTTGCGAGTGGGCTGGGGTACGGTAGGTTTGATGTCGCGAATCCTGATGTACTTGGAGTGAAGCGTGCTTGAGCTATGCACAGTGAGACGTTGACAATCATGCCATGTGGTACTGTTAACAGCCTGTGGCCTCTGGAAGCTGTTATGGTCCAGCTTTTTGCCTCTGCAAAGAAGCGAGCTTGGTGGAGACTTGCGGTGTGTAATACCCGAAGTTGAGTATGCTGGTCGGATGTCGAGCTTCTCTGGCATCCTGAGGATAATACATGCCGTCTGGGATCACCCTTTTATCTTGTTGTCTGCAGCTGAACAAGATCTATTAAGTTTTGTTTGAAAGTACCGCAACAGTGTCAAGGAGAAGTCAAACCAGACAGACAGAACGATACGAAGGTATTATCGACTCCTGGAAAACACTAATATCGAGGTTTATGATGTTTCGAAATTCTTCACGTTGAATCTTATCACCAGTCTAAAGGTAGTATAAAATACTCGGGATGACGGCTGGTTTGATGTAAACTACGAGCCACGCTGACATTACTCTGCGGTCGACGAATTCTTGTGTCTAGTTTGGCCTGAGACCAGCGCCCCCCGTAAGGCAAGTAAACTTGTCAAGTTCAATCAATCAATCAATCAAGTATGAAGCCATCACCAGTCAATCAAGTCAAGTTTGAGCCTCAAACTTGATTGATTGCCTTGACTCTTTTGACAGGGATCACGATACGGATTAAATGAATATTCCACTGCCGAATATCCCTGCCCTCCCCTGCCCTTCCTCATCTGCCCTCTACTTTTGATGGAACCCCCCTGGCAGGGTATAAATTGCCTCCTTTTGCCCATCTAGCTTCTGTGTATTTCTTCCCAAGCCAATGATTGACGTGATGGTCCTCGTGAATGTTCGCGATCTTCTCCAGGCTCTGTGGTATGGTCAAACCCCTTGAGGACTTTGAAGGCCAGCCCTCAAGATCTCACGGAGATTTGCATCCAAATCGTTGTTTCACTGCTGTTGTCCTCTATCTCTGTCGTCCGTTGGCGTCCTTTGAATGTGAGGGTATCACCAGCCCTACCTTGGTTTCTGCCTTGCTCATCCTGTGCCAGATGTCTACCACACCAGCAATCCTCCATTCAACCCCAACCCCTCCTCCGAATGCCTTCAGCCAACTCTCAAGGCATAGATCCATCTCATCACAGCTTGAGCAAAGCAAAAACCACCCCCTACCCGACCGTCCGTCGTTCGAAGACCTCTTCAGGGTCGTGATAAATAATAAGGCATATGTACAAGAGTCGGAACTTTGGAGAAAGGGTGCCAGGGAGAGGACAAGCTGGATTGGAAGCCATGGCTGGTTTTTTGTTCTCTGCCAGTCAGATGGTCAACCAGGGGCCAGTTACTGGGCCTGCCGTTACTGTGATCTCAAGGGCAAGCAGATCATTCTTGATATCAAAGCAACTTCTGCTTCAGAGCACCTCAAAAAGAACCATGCCAGAGAGATTGAAGCAGTATCTGTTGGCTCAGAAGGCTCTGAAGGGCCTGATGATGTTCCATACAAGAGACGGCGTTTGGATTTCACTGGTATGACGAAACATCATGCAAAGAGTGTCCAGAATGCTGCTATCTGCCTCATTATAGAGGCCAACCTTCCCTTCAGCTTCTATGAGAACCCTGCTTTTCAGAGTATGATCTCTGGTATCAGTATGAAGCTGGAAACGTTGCCAAGGTCTGCCACTTCAATGGTTCATGCACTTGAGGGTATTTGGAGGCATCAGAAGGAGGTTATACGGCAAGAACTTCTCCATGCTGACTCTGAAATCCATCTGGCCTTTGATCTATGGACTTCTCCAGGCCGGCAAGCTATTATGGGTGTCACTGCACACTTCATTACCAGAGAGAAGGGTCCCCAAGTGCGTTTGATTGCTATGAGGAAGCAACTTGGGGCTCATGATGGTGTCAACCTTGCAAATACTCTTGAGGAGGTTATTCGAGACTGGGGCATCACAAACCAAGTGAGAACTTTCGTCTCTGATAACGCAAGCTCAAATGACACTTGTATAGCAAGTCTGATCCCTCGACTTGAACCCTCTGCCAAGAAGAAGCAAGATGCCCAGGCTAGAAGGATTCGTTGCTTTGGGCACATCCTTAACCTTGTATCGAAGGCCTTCTTGTTTGGCAAGGACTCTGAGAGCTTTGAGAGACAGTCAGATGCATATGTTCTTCTACAGCAAGATGAGGCTGACCTTAAGCATTGGCGGAAGGCTGGACCTATTGGCAAGCTTCACAACATTGTGAAGTTCGTGAGAGCTTCGCCGCAACGTACACAGAGGTTCAAGAATCTATCCCGTGAGATATCAGAAGGATCTGGGCAATCTAGTGATATTCTTCTCTCTCAGCAGACATTCAGAGAAGTTGAACTAATCCAGGACAATGCCACGAGATGGAACTCTACATACCTTATGATTGAGCGTGCGATTCGCCTCAAGGATGAAGTAGATGGCTTCTGTTCTTCTCAGAGTGTCAAAGATCCTGTGCCAGCCCAAGATATCTTGACTTCTGATGACTGGCTGCAGTTGACAGAGATCATGACAATCTTGAGGCCCATCTGGAAGATCACACTTCGAACGCAGGGTTTTGGACAAGATGGCTCATATGGTAGACTTTGGGAGGTAATCACTGCAATGGAGTATCTTCTGAGTCACTTTGAGGGTTGGAAGACCTTCTACAATGATACCAGCAGTGGGGATTCGCAAGATCTTGAATCAGAAGAGTTACAAGCCTTCTCACAGGAAACATCTCAAAGATCTACTCGATCGGGATATCGGCAAGTTCCATCATATGCTCAAGGATCACAAGCATCTCAGAGACGGTTTAACGAGAGCCTTTTACCTGCCCATACTCGCCAAGAGTACATCAACAGCATCTCTAACCTGGAAGAGATGGGCAGCAGTGGCCAGCAGTACTTAAGGACTTCTATCAATAATGGATGGAAGAAGCTGGATGAGTACTATGCCCTGACAGAGGAGTCACCCCTGTATGCTGCTGCATTACTCCTCCACCCTGGTTTTAATATGAAGTACCTGGAAAAGAACTGGCGATCCCCTCGCCAGCAGGAATGGGTATCCAATGCCAAGTTGGCTCTGAAGAGATATTTCAACCGATGGTATCCTTCTGAAGAAGGGGAGGGTATGAGAAATACACGCCAACGCCCAGAACCTCATGATCCAGATGACTTTGAGCAATGGGTTCAAGCAGAAGCTACTGTACTTGAGGGAGAAGAGGATGATGAGGAGGTGGATGAATTGGAGAAGTACTTGGGCCTACAGAGGCAGGCTAACTGCAATCCTGTTGAGTGGTGGTTTGCCCATGAAGAAGAATATCCTCGCCTGAGTAAGCTGGCATTGAGCATACTGGCGATACCCTCACAGTCATCTGACTGTGAGAGGGCATTCAGTGCTGCATCTCTTGCCCAGACCTCACAGAGGCTAGCGATGAAGGTAGAAAGGCTAGAAATGCTGCAATGTATGAGGCAATGGCACAAGAGGGGTGCAATCTCACTGCTTGGTGGGTCTGTATAGCTTCACTTGGCAATTACTTGCAATTAATTGGCAATCAATCAAGTATGGCCTCGCGATGTGTCAATCAAGTCAATTATGAGCCTCAAACTTGATTGATTGCCTTGCGGGGGGCGCTGCCTGAGACCATCAGTCAATACAAAACCTCAGACCGCCAAGCTTAAACATGTTCGCGCAATAGATGCAGTATCTCTTGGCCCTGATGCCACGACTGGCGCTCGTAGAACGCCATCATATAGGTATTGACCTTCGCGCCCTTCTCGAGCAACATCTCCACAAGCTCTAGGTTCTCCTTGTTCACGGCCGATTCCAAGGCGCTGGTGTAATGACGACCACGTCCGTCAGGATCCGCGCCTTTCTCGAGCAAGGCCTTGACGATCCCGACGTACTCTTTGTCCACAGCAGACTGCAAGGCGTTCCGTTGACCACGGCCGCTCGTGTTGGGATTGGCACCTTCATTGAGTAGGGCTTCGACGATGTCGTACTCACCACCCGACGCCGCTAGACAGAGTCTCTCATCACGGAGTAGTTGTACAACCTTATCGTGGCCTCCTACAGAGGCAGCCCAAATAGCGTCATCCCATGAGCGGCCTTGTGGTTCGAGGGTCGGATCCCTGCGTTTGCGGTCTAGCAGATACTCAACGACACCAACATGGCCATTCCGCGAAGCTTCGCAGAACGCATTACCACCGGAACCGATTCGTACATTGACGTCTGCTCCGTGTCCTAACAGAAGGCCAACGATTTCCACATGGCCCCTGGATGAGGCCGATGCGAGGGCATGGTCACGTTGTTCCTGCTCTATCTTCCGGTGGCCTCTGTCGAGCAAAAGCTTCACAGTGTGAAGATGACCGTTTTCCGCGGCTATCTGAAGAGGACCGCATGGAGGATCGTACTCTTCGTATGCGTCGGCGCCGAATACAAGCAAAAGCTCAATGATGTCATTGAAGCCTTCTTGTGAAGCAGCATAAATGGCGCTTAGATGCGGTTCGCTCCAGGCATTGACGTCCATGCCGTCCTCCAACAGCCTTCTGAAGAGCCTGAGCAGCCCGGCCTTGCAGGTGTAGTATAAAGGCGACACGTTGTTCCTCATAGCGTTGGGGAACAATTGGTGCCACACATTGGAAGTGTGTCTCTTCTGACTCCCGGAGTTTGAAAACACACGGCACCACATATCAAACTTTGTCCCGTCTTGGAAGAGCGTGTATAGCTCTTCGAAAAAGATGTTGCTATTCTCAGTGAACCTAGCATGGACCATTAACATAGTCATTGCTCGCCTTGCCAGGGGAAAGTCTCTCAACACTTCCTCTAGACTGCCTTTGACGGATTTGAGATATACGAGACAAGTCCTGGTGATTGAAAAGCTGGCCAGCTTAAGCTCAAATTCAGGTTTGCTCAAAAGGTACTCTTTTGCCGTAATGTTGATGAAGTGAACCTGTTTTGAGTTTCCGTCGGGAGTGGAGACGAGGCTGGTGGACAAGAATGGTGAATATAACCATGGTAGACAATCGGGGTCTCTCATTCTGTCCTTTTCTTGAAAGTGTGATGTTCCCGTAGCCAAGATGTCAATTGCTTCATCTAGAATCAAGGGCTGCTGTGCATAGACGAGGAATTGAAAAAGGCGATCCCGTTCCATTGGGCTGGAATGCGTTTCAAGCCCAGTGCGGTGAATATCAATCAGATCTTGGGGAACTGTGAACGACTCTTCGATGATTTCATAATCATGGCATTGAAGGACGTCTTTCATGCCGTGTGTGGCCATCAAGAATCTGCGCATGGCATTCTAAGGCTCGGGCCTCTAAAAGATGGGAGTAGTCATCCGTTGTTCAACATTTTCTCGATGCTCTGAACAATTAGACTAGCGGGAAAATCCACGAGATAACTAATGCTTTATCATGCTATTCCTGATTTCTTATACTCTCCCACTTGATCTCCAGGTTTGCAATGAAAGAATATCTCCGACATGAGAGTTGAAGACGGAGGTGCAGTTGAACCACCTGAATAACAACCGTTTGCTGTGTATAGATATATATCTGCCTGTCCATTGTTATGGAGAAGATACGTCGTTTCGAATGGCTCTGCAGAAAGCAACATAGCAAGATGTCTGCTCTTTGACGGCTTGAGCTAATGTTGGAAATCAACTCAACATTGAACACATGGAACGCTCTGGAGCTTGGTAGAAATCTAGCTAGCGTTCATAGGTGCGTCAAAAGCATACATACGTTGAAAGCCCTCCTGCTATCCATCATCTACTTGTCTCTAGTAAAAATGAAGTCGTTTCAGGGACTCATAATGCTCATGTTACCTGCGTCACAGGATCGCCTGGCGAGTTCCAAGCGCGTGGAATTGGACCATAATGACGAGAAATAGCCTCGCAGCTAACTGTTGCATAGTTCGTCATCAAATAATATCTAGCAAATGACCCATCCTGTGTCAGCGTGAGGCGCTCTTTCCACAATAATCTGCTTCATATCTGCAAGTTGGTGCTTAATGCAGTACTCTATAGAACTGGCCCCAATACCAATATCAGCCCCGCGGCCAAGTAAGATACGTGCCACTTCGCCATGTTGACCTAAAACGGCTTTATATACCGCAGTTTCTCCAGATCCATCCACGGCGTTGACATCTGCGCCGTTGTCGAGGAGAATCTGGACAATCTCTTGGTTTCCAGCATAAGCTGCCGAAGCAAGAACATAACAAAGTACTCCATCCCTGTTTTCATGGGTATTGGGGTTGGCCCCTTCCAGGAGCAGGAGCTCAACAGTTTTCTTATCGCCTGCCACTGCGGCAGAGAAGAGCGAAGGGCGTTGGGCCTGGCAGCCATCTGTTGTGAGCTTTGAAAGATGCTCAACTAGCAACCTTTTGATGTTCTCTTGGTTGTTTCCTGAAAGAGCCAATAAGGCGGATTGTATACAGCTGCTGTCAATGTGCAGCCTATCACCGTGGTCAAGCAACAGCTTAACAACCTGTCCGTGGCCACTACTTGAAGCAGCATACAAAGGATGGTCCTCCCGGAAATGCTCTGGGAGAAACTCAATACAATTTTCGAGAAGTAGGCTGACGATGGCTTGGTTACCATTACTTGAAGCAATGTGTAAAGCTAGTGAATGAACGTCGTCGCCTGTACTTTCCCCTGCGCCATGACCGAGCAAAAGTCTGACCATGTCCTCGTCATCATTTGCCGCAGCAACAAGCAAAGCGTCCTCATTGAATTTGTTACGACTTGTGAGAACGTTTGTTCCGCGATCAATCAATAAAATGACGATCTTGATATGTCCATTTTCGGCCGCAGCAACTAGAGGGTCTAATCGTTGCGTGACGTCGTCGCCGGAGTGAACATCTGCTCCATGATCGAGTAAAAGCTCTACAATACCCTCCTGGCCGTTACGTGAAGCAACTGCTAGGGGACTTGGTTCCCCACTGCCATTGGGACTTGCGCCATTCTCAAGCAGGACCTCTATGATTTCTTGGTATCCTTTGCTGGTTGCAGCGTCGAGAGCCCACTCGTTTCCTTCGAGAGGAGAGCCGTGGCCCGCGCTGACTCGTTCTTTGAACAAACTTGTCAAGACCCTGGGAAGCCCAGCTTTGCAGGTAAAGTAGATTGTTGGTGATGAACAGTTGGACGCATTAATTATGTCGAGGTGCTTTTGGAACAGGTCTATGCTCCCGTTGACTCGGAATAGTGATAGGAGGCCCTCTGCGACATTATCGCAAGCCTCCGCCAGCCGAGCATAATCGAATAGAACTTCCGTTGCCTGATTGGTGAAGGGGCGATCGAGGCATCCGGCATGACTGTCTTTCAGGTATGCTAAGCATGTATTTACCATTTGAACGCTGGCTGTCATGATCTGGAACTCGTGTTCGCGGAGAAGGTACTCTTTGACGGAAAAGTGTGCCAGGTGAACCTCTTTCTGCTCACGCTCGACCGTACGTTTGGATGGATATCCCTTGAACCTCCAATCTACGTAAGAAGACGTGGTGATCATGATTAGACCTGGGCAGTATCGCAGTAAGTCTTCGTCTACAAACAGCCTGCGCTCGATATCGAAGTGATGCGGAACTGTCTCGATATGTGTTGCCAGCACGTCTTTCGCCTCAGCCACCGTCAAGGGCTTGTCAGCATAGACAAGAAATCTCAGCAGCTGAAAGCCTTTCTGTTTCAATTCCGGTCGCATGTCTTGGAGTATGCGACGATAAGTCTCGTTTAAATCTCGAGGAAGATCGTTAAGAGCCTCTTTAATGGATCTAGGAGAGTCACATGTGGCGAGATTGTCGAGTTGGCACGTAGCCCACCTGAACCTGTAACATGTAAGAAGACGTAAAGGTTACATAAGATGAAGATATAGCTTACACGCCATCGGCTCCGTTCCCGACCTTGAGGCAAATCTGACCAATCAGATCTTGTGGGGTTCTCTTTGATGTAAACCTGGGATCCGAACCGAGACGCGCGTTGACATATAACGATATATCTTTATCGATGGCATCCTTGTCGAGTGCCATGCAGTTTTATGCTCGCCGAAAAGGCTGCTAAGCCTTTGTAGAAGGTCTGATTCTGGTCGGCCGGTCACTATCAGCTTAACAGTCCTTAGATCTGGGCGATTAACCAGGTCCTCCATCCAACAGAGAAGATCATTTCTCGCTATGCACTCATCCAGAGCATCAATAATGACGTTGACCCTTGGAAACAACTGCATCATTGAGTGAAGACACTTTGACAAGATGTCAATACCGGGTTGATTTCGGCCTTTGTCGCAGGCTTCGTAAAGCTTGTTCAGCTCGCTTGTCATTCCCTCCTCAGTCCGGTAAAGTTGCCAGACTAGCGAGCGGATAAGACTGTCCACAGTCTGCTTCCTGGTATCATTGAAGTCGAAGAAGAACTTTATAGTACGAGAAGTCTCATGGTTATCAAGACTATCAATGATAGTCGAGCACAGGATGGTCTTACCGCACCCTGCCATGCCGTGGAGCCAAAGGTGCTGTCGAGTGCCTTTATCCCACTCATCAAGAACATCCCCTTCGAGAAACCAGGTGCCACTTCGATTGTGCCGCCGACTTCTCGCGGTAATTGCATTGCTTGACGGGTCTGCAGGTGACAGCCAATTGTGGAGGCTGCTGATGTGTTGCTCGTTGTCTAAAGCGGCTGTCACAATTTTGATCTGACATACATCTTGACGCAGACGAGCTACATCTTCCTGCACTATGTCGGATTAGCCGGCATGTTGTGAACGGCAGACCGCTTTACTAACATGAGACGAGAACAGCGCTCAGACGTCGCTCGCCCTCAACCTCAGTGGGTGTGATCTGTCGTAGAAGATCTGACGTGTACGCAGCTGCCATCATAGCCGCAAAGCCTTGCCAGTCTTTGCTTTTATGAGAGTCTGAGTAGTCGCAAATACCACGAACTACTAAGCAAGGAAAGTGGTTTATCAAGCCAGCTGCCTCCATTTCGAAGCACAGAACGCCATGTTCCGTCGCCAGTTTATCTCGAAGGTTTGAATCTTTGACCAACTGATTGGCGCTAGCAATTAATCCGTAATGAATTTTGGGGTCGTCTTCTTCTTCTCCTCGCTGATTTCGGGATATTAAAAGGGCGGGATCATCTCCACACAGGCTTTCGCAAGTGTCCGACGAGTTTGGATGGATGACTGTGGAGAGGTATAACCTATCGCTTCTGGGAGAGGGGCGAGAGAATTTATTCTGAAGTCGCTTCCGAAGTTGAAGCACCTTGTCAACGTTTGCACTTAGCGTATGTCCTTCCATCTCGTAATAGCTCTCAAGGGCTTCGACAGCTGTTCGCAATAATGTTGGTGGTTGATTCAAGTGACCGCTGTATTGGAAGGCATCGTCCTGATTCTGAACAGCTTTACCGAAGTCGTACTGGAAGATGCCACCCCTGCCACCATGGCGAGAGCTAACTACGACGTCGCCTAGCCGTATATCCTGTCTAGGGCTGGGAGCGCCACCGCCAATGCCTACCATGAGTCCAATGCGTACATTTGGGAAACTATGCAGCATATCGCGAGCTACTATCGCAGCAGATGCTATACCGTATTCTCCATTTGGTAGCACAGCAATCACAATGTTATGCCCTCCAATCGTGCCTAGGGCGTAGTTGTTGTTATCATGCTGCGCGACGACCGATGGCCGCGCATGTTGTTCTTCGAGGAAGGCTTTTGCGGCAGTGAACTCGGTGCTGATAGCACAAATCCAACCAACCGTGTATATCTGGGGATCTGAGTACTGCTGAGAATGTGGCATGACTGGATGACAATGTCAAGCAATCGTTGCTCAGGCGTGGATTTCTTTTTTAGAAGTAGGTTGTCGAAAGAAAGATGTGCTCGGCGACACAGATTGAGATGATAGACGGACGCATTCGGACGCAACCCCTCAACGGGGGATGCTCCCGTCTCAAGCGATTGTGGGCCCAACGATACAAACTCTTCGCAGACTACGAACATTTGACAGCCAATCCAGTTTGCATGTTTGCGGTGATGGGTTTGGTTTGATCCATCGAACACAAGCGAGCGAATGAAATGCTTTCACGTACTTATGGAGATGTTCAAACTGGTTGGTTTCTGCTTTGTCATGAAAAACGTGATGGAACCATCATGGCTGTTAGGGAATTAGGGAACTCAAGGTGGGGCTTGGGGCGTTCAAGATTCGGGGCTTCAAAAGCCATCGCGATCGTATCTGAGTTCATTTTTGCAATTAAAAGAAATGATTAGATCACAGCAAAGTCTGTTACGCGGCTGTTACGGACATTGTCCGATGCATGAGAGAATTGTGTAAATATTTGACGGGTGCGCCAGCATTGAGCTTTGCACAATAGGACCCTTTTCCAGAATAGGAGTTAGGGTGGTGCAAACATGTATCCAGATGGCCGTGTACACCGTTGCTGCTCGTAAGTCAGACTATGTAGTGACTTTCAAAAGTAAGAGAATGTGAAAACGTAGCCTTGAAGCCTTTCTGGAAATCGAGAGGAATATTGAGGACCACCTGGGACGTCTTGGTGGTCCATATCCCATGCAATCTTAGCAACGCCAAATGGCACGACTTTTGACTTGTAGATTAGCCTAGCCTCGTTCATACCTGGGGGCGTGACAAATAACAGGGGTTCATGATGTGCCATTGATACCATTGATGCCATTGATGTTGTGGACAATATTTGCAGCAAGCTCATCAAAAAAGTCCTCGGAGTCATAGTCAGGAGCCGCCTCAAAATCGCACTCCAGGTTGCATCTGCTCAGAACCACCACGTGCTTTTTGGCTAACGCCTCTGAAATGGGGTTTCCGCCCTGATCCTGCGACCAGTCAATGGTCTCGATGGTATTGATCTTGCTACCGTTGCCACTGTTGTCCGTTTTGATGACGATTGAGTAGAGCTCATGACCCATGCCGACCCGAATGATGTGAATGGTGACGGTGTCGTTCCCTTCGTCAGAGGTAGCTTTGTAACGCCACTTGTCTTCCTGATCCAGAGGCTCAAGACCAGTCTTGAGCTTTTCGAAGTCGCCTTCACTGATGGCCAGGCCCCATGGAGCAGAGGCGGGCACAGGCATCGGGGGTGGTTGCCACATTATGATTCGTCAAGTGCCTTGTCAAATATGGGTGTTGGAATCGTCCTAATCGTAGTTTTAAGTTGATACACACTTCGGGTTATTAGAAATCCGTTCTGTGTGAAGTAAGGTCGAGATGGATGAGGCAGACAACAGAATGTATGCGATCATTTGTTTCTATGGTAGCAATGAGACTCGCAATGTTTGAAGATGACGTATTAATAGGTGGATGTTGGTGCCTAGCTGAAGGAGTCCCAAGGGCAAAAGACCCTACGGTATGCCTTGTAGGTGGCACTCACCAGGCTTTGCGCCTGTGGTTCGCCCTGCGTCGAACCAACAACCAATCAACCCCGCCAGTCCCATCTGGGCATGATATGATGTTCGTTGGCAACGAATCATATCAGAGGTTTCTGCTGGCTGGATTGCACCGCCATCCATGAGTGGATACGGCCAAGACACCGGATGCTGGGAGCCTGCCGGGCAGTTGTGATGATACTGACCATAACACGGGCCAACAATTGCGCCAGAACATCTCCTAGCATGAGAACGCAGATTGAATCGGGCTCAGATGTGACAACGTGCGTTCCAGCTCCATAGAGGCAGTTTTAAGAGCGACTTAATTCCTTTCCATAGGACCTTGTCTCGAGGGTCTCATCATCCTGAAAAGTTGAAACTGCGGGAGAATATACCTCCATTGGCACTTGTCAGCACGGTAATCGTAGCTGTTTGACAGCGCACAAGTTCAATCATCGCGCGGATGATGTTCACGTCTGCTTCCTTCGTGCGTTTCATTATTCGTCTATCGGTGGGAAGCAACACTACCCCATGCTGAGGAGACACCCGCTACCACTCCAACGTCATCTAAGGCCTTCATTTTGTACAAAGCTAAATGAGAAAGCTGAGCACGGAATCCTTGTCTGCTGGCCTGTCTTCAAGCCCCTGAGATGGTGATAGCTCAGTCGCCTTAGAGGGCGGCAAAAACCACGGTGATGTCAAGTATGTCCACTATATCCACAATTTTGATCATAACGAGGCTGAGGAAGACGCCATGGCTATACAGAAGAGGTATACAAACGTTTACTCTCGAGAGAGAGTTGAAAGTCGGACTTTCGTTTCCTGCAGTGTATCGGGTCTTTGTTGCCTCACGGGAATGGCATCCGCAATGTCAAGGTTGAAACTCTGGCAGCAGGGATTCAAACGAGCCTACATGCGAATGACACGAACGATGGAACGTAGAGAACGCAGGCTATTCAGCTCAAAAGATGGGATAATTATTGTCAATATCTGAAATAGAATCTATGCAAGGGTAGGCCCATGCTGGCAGTCGATGGTCATAGCAGAGCCACCTATGTCGGTGATGTACTTCGATCAAGGAAAGTCGCACTTCGTTGAACTGACCTTCCTTTCTGGGTTGATGCACTTGCTCCCTGTGCATCATCATTTGTGATTCCCAGGATACTATCACATACCGACGTGACGGGAATCTCTCGCGAAGGTTATGAACGAGCCCAGATGTGCTGTTCTATCCATCTTCAGAATCGAGCTCATTGACGTAAATGCGGACGATGGTCCATGAAGACTGGTGAACTTGCATACGGCATTGCTTGATTCTGGGACAAGCGTCATCGTTGCAGCTCTCGGAAGAGGCTCGCCTGGATGTTGGCCAGCGATAGCATGGTCAGCACCTTCACGCTAGAATCCCAAACATCGGGGCCCATGCCAGCGACACCGTAAGCATCGAGTTGGACAATCTTGCGCTGCCCCCGGACACCATGGCGACATGAAGATACCCCACGTCGCGCACACCGCTCCCGATAACATGTTTACAGGACGGCTTCCTGCAGCCCAACCACCCGGGGATGGTACCCCTCATGGATCACCCCGAGCCAATGTTCTGCCCAGACAGCTTCAAAGGCGGAACGGCCCGCGCAAAAGGCCCGGCGGAGACCACTGATGGAGCGGGGTCTGGGGTCCTTGCGTCCGATCGGATCTGGATCGGGGTCACGATCTCGGAGGTGAGGTAGCTCCAGATGGCGCCATTATGGGGTCCTTGGCGCGATGCCCGCCTGGTCACGCAACGACAGACCTCTTGAAGAGCTGATATCCTCGACGGCCACTTGGGTCGCTGAGCAGGTGTTCTCAGTCGTTCATATGATTTTGAGCGACATCGAATCGTCTGCGACACTTCGCATCACGCCGAGAGCAGTGGTAGAACTTGAAGAAAAAGCGACGAAGAGGGCACTATCCCACTCGGCCCGAGTTGTCAACCGGCACTTGTCGGCAGACTGCACTTGGTCCCAATCACCATCGAAATATTATTTATTGTATGTCGGAATCGCCAGCAACATGCGCGTAGGAATAAGAGCCGCCTCGTCGGTCGCAACTCATCCATGACGTTCGACCAAATAACTTCATGGAGGGCTTTGCACCATATCAACTTCGTTTCTGAATCGAATGAAGAGGCGGGGGAACCACGGAAGCCTTGGATTGTTCCGGTATCTGATGCGATGAAGACATGGAGTCTAAACATCACCTCTCAGGCTGATAGTGTTCAGTCACAACTGTGACGCACCAAGCCAGAAGGCTCTGGGAAGCTTCGATCGAGGACATTCAAGTCCCGTTTGTCACTTTCTGTTATTTTGGAAGAGATTAGCTCATGGTACAACATCTGGCAAAATGGATTGGATAGGGGAGTCACTGATGCACGAAGGTTGATTCGCACTTCATTCCCAACAACACGGCAGCACAACCAAATACAGGATTGTATCTTCAAGCAATTCAAAGACTCAATTATCTCAATCGATAAGAATCACTCGAACGATTTAAAGTTTAAAAGAACAAGTCAGTATGCTCTTTCAAGCAGGTCAGTTGCTGATGATCACCCCGAAAGGAGACTGAGGACCTTGATGGTTGCACTGATAACAGCCCAAGGAATGGAGGTTTCAAGAACCCGGATGGCCAACCTTGATGGCCACCCTCCTCACACAAAATCATCCGCCATCTCCCTCGCCAACCACCGGTCGCGATGCTGCAAAACTTGCGCAAGATAGCCAGCGCACCTATCTCAACCATCGTTTGGTCAGGCGGCAGGGCTTGGACTGTTCATCAGCGACGGGCCGCGGATGCTAGAGGGCCGTTGGGTTGATGAGACAATTTTCCATCGGCCAGCACAGCTCGCATCCGTTGCATCCCCGCCGCTTGAGGAATGCCGCTTCTCCCTTCCACCGCCATTTGAGGCCCCTGGGAGCAGAGATGGGTTGAGCACATAAAAGGGACCACTCGTCCTGGTGTTTCTGTCCGACAAACTTGTTCTGTCGACTCTTCTACTGACAACTAGTAAGCCCTCTGGTTTCGACTTTTACCGACACCGCGACCGATGCAGCCCGATGAACGCGACGAGACACTCGACTTGAGAAGACCGAGAGGAGAGGGAAAGAGGAAGACGAAGAGGAAGTGGGAGACGCCTGAACCCCCTACGCCCTACGACTCTGCTCCTTGTCTCTTCTCATGGCCAATGTTTGCCTTGATCCTCGGGAATCGGCTCTCGCGCTGCGGCAAAAGACTCACGACCCCCCACGGTAATGAGCCACAACGGCACAAATCTCTCATTTTTCTCCTCTTCTCACATCCTGCTCTCTTCTCCCCCTTGTCGGTCCTCTCACCTTGGACACCGGACGTATCAGCTGATCGGGCAAACTGCTCCTTCGTGAGCGGTCCCCGTCGCCGGCGGCCAGTCTGTATGATTGGGCAACCCACGCTGTTTAGCTAACAGCTTTCTCTCATTTTGGTTCACTGAATCTGCGATATGAGGGTTTTACCAGGATTCTTCTTTCGGGCAAGGTTCTTTTGCTGTCGCCCCCATGGCACTGAGTCGACGACGCTCACGCACGGCTGAAGTTTTAGTCGGAGAGGCTATAGTCTGACTGGTGAGACCACTCTGTGAGTTGTCGTCGACGATCAAGACGACAGCTGAGGTTTTTGCCTTCGGCCATGACGATTATTCTTGATGACTAGGTCATCTGGCTTCAAGTTGTCTCTTTTGGCTTTCTTCAGCTCTTCAGCTATTATCTCTCACTTCTTGTGGTTTCTATCTTTTTCCGCCGCCGGGTCTGCCTAAGTAGAACGGACCCTCATTCGGCCTAATTGCTAGTCCCTTGTCTGGCCAATACGGGGTGGCCGGGCGCATCACCTGAAGAGTCGGGTGTGGGATGGTACAAACTCTGTTTCGCGCGGGTGCCGCTGCCAAGCGCCATCACAAGCAGATTTCCCTCTCTGTCGTCCTACATACTGTCATGCAGACGCCAATTCACACGGCACCGCCAACCAGACCATGACAGCAAAGGCCGCGCCGTCGCCTTCGTAAGTCTACTGGTCGGCTATTCCAACAGTGCAGTTTCCGATACCATTCTTCACACACGTTCTTTACAACATGGTACCCGAGATGCAGACCATCGAAAAAAAACCACCCGATAATCTGCACATTCCAGACCGGCTCTACCCACCCACTCCCACGTTCCCTTCCCTCAACCCCCCCAAATCTCTCCATCCATAGACCGAACGTCTGACCGATGAAGGGCGGGGCTATCCTCATCGGGCCCTTCTCGTCCACTCAGTCCGCGACGATCCCACGCCAGCCCGCCTCCAACATCCCATTCACACGACCACGGCACCTCATGCACGCCCATCCTGCCGCCCTGCCGTGGCTCGCCATGAACCTCGCGCGTGGATGCCCAGTCGTCCTCACATGGCCCAATCACAACCGCCCGACGCCCCCCTTTGCCGGGTCCACCCAGCCCCGAACGTGGAACCCACGGGCTACCACACCTGGACGAAGGCTGCACCCGTAGCTTCGGGCCCAAACCCCGCTTCTGCTACTGCAGAGCAAACGTCTGGTCCCTCCAACGTCCGGCCTATCTTGGAGTAGATGAGCTATTATGGATCAAGCCATGGGAGTGCCAGCCTGATGCGGTATCACACAACCGCCATGTCAGCATCGCTGCACTGCTGGCTGGGCTGGTTGCTCCAAACGGCGCCGCGGCATTCGCGGTATCTCCTCCGACAATCCTTGGGATGCCCGCCCCTCCTTCCTCCGGCCACGCCCGTTTGACCCTTCCACGTAATGGCGAATGATACCGCGCCTCCTCGCGAGATAGCCATCTGATGCTTGATGCTCTAGCTGACTGTACGTGGGGGACGTAGGTCGAAGACGGGTATATAAACCCCAGGACTTCTCGGCTTGAGATGTTGTTTCTTTCTCATCGACTCAACAAGCTCTCAGATCTCACTTCCAAACAAACTAAACTACCAACTTTCAAGCTTTTCGCTTAACCCAACCAACTTTCAAAATGGCCCCCTGGTGAGCGGCATTCGACCTTCTTTGGAAACAGAGAATTTGAGAAATGCGGTCTTGTTCAGACAAGCTACACATTTTAAAGAATTCGAGTTTTCGGAGATTTCTTCACCGAGCTGCCAAATAGCTAACCAGATTCATACAGCTCTTGCAAGTCTTGCGGCACCAGCTGCGCCGGCTCCTGCACCTCTTGCTCTTGCGGCTCTTGCTCCGTAAGCTCTCCTCGCATCAACCTCCCCCTCGATCACCAACTAACATAACCACAGCACTAAAGTCAGCATGACGCCTCCGCGAAGCCGCATCTGACACCCTCATGAAGAGGCTCGCTCGACCTCATCAACATCCATCGAGCTGCGTGCCCCCCGCCGAAACGGACCGAAGTCGTTATCTCATGGGAATGAGGGACTGAAGGATACTGGTTTTTGAAGCGGGACCCAATCCTGGATCTACAGTTTTGACCGACCTCTGCCGCAACAGAGCTTGCTTGTGTGGAGATCGGCCATGCAATGCAGCTCGGGCAAGACACCGGTAGTTGTTTGGTTATTTCTGTCTTGAAGGGATGAATACGTTTTTTTTTTCTCTCGTATGATAGTTTGGTATTTTTTGGATTTGAATACGAGTGTTTTTGATTCCCGGGCATTGGTTCTTCCCCCGCACTAGTGATGATCTTAAGTGACGCGAGTAAGTGATAATGAGTGATTTATGGTGACTTTTCTTGATTAGTTATGCGTTTGCTTGTCATGTTGACTTTTTCGATGTGGAGATATGGAGTGTTGTCCGCTGATGTGGGCAGTCTCCATTCTTGCCCGGGATCCATCGGCTGTCTCCAATAGCCAAGTTTGGAGGTGGAACCTGTCAAGACCGGTGTGTTTTGGGATAGCTCGGTTGGGAGGGTGAGCTCTCCAACCGAAAATTGGGGGTAATTAGCTTGCTCTCTGAGCTGTCGAGCTCTGGTGGTCAGAAATGCTATTACCTCTGCTTACGCACCCCGATGCAGCTGCCGCCGCCGCCTCCTCCTTCTCCAACCCCCCCACTCGAGGTAGGTATCATCTGGGATTGGGGGTTGAGACGGTGCATGCAGAATGTGGTGACGGACATGTCTGGTGTGGAGCTGCTTGCTTGTCCATTTCCATTGTTCTGCGCACACTGCAGGGACTTGGCGCAGATGCCTGGATGAACAAGTGTGAAGGCAAGCACAACGTGATTGGGGGATGGGATCAGATGAGGTTGGGATTGGATGGCATGCAGGGCGAGTGCGGCACGAGCTGTCAGCTGATTGTCTGGGCGGAGATCGGAGGGGGATGGGGGGTTGTGAAATGCGGCTAGAGATGTTCTCGGAGCCCGGAGGCTGTGCGGGAGTACGTATCAGGGGAGGGGGGTTGGCGAGGCGCGTTGGCTTGATGGACGGTGATGGGATGCCTTGTTTGGATGATTGGAAGAGCATGCTCGAAAGCGACTTCGACGGGATCCCTGGTTGTGAATTCATGTTCAAGGAAACATTTCCCTGATTATTATCGCGGCAATCGGGAATTGGGGAATTCTCCGGGCTGTACTCCGGGTAAGACGATAGCACCTCGTGATTGACAGGTCTCCTCAAACTGAATAAGATGAATCCTTCGGTTGAGAGTTGAACATCGTGCTGAACAGTCAACAGATGTGATAATTGCAATATGGAACGTTATTACGGACTCGTAGAACTATGCGCTGAGCACTTTTGATGTTAACCTTGATGGCCGTCTTCGAGACGAGGAGATACTGCACACTGTGTAGGGGCTTTTTGGGCGTATTGATGCAGTGCAAATGATACCATGCATGTTCTGGCACTGTGTTTATAAACATTTGGTAACCCCTTTTCCATCTTCACTACAACAGCAGTCCTTAGATCCTGCGCCAGAGTCAGCCTTTAAGAGCCTCAATTGGTTCGAGATCTATTTAGTAGGTCGACGTGATCAGTCTGATGCCAGAAAACCTTTCTGGAGAGTGGCAGCTAACCAGCCATATGTCCGAACAGACTGGCGGCGACCCAATACCACCGACGTGCGATCCACAACATGCGACATTACCATGAAGACGACCGCGCCAAGAATGGGTAAAGACCTTTCTCTATCTTTATGAGTTTCTCAAAGTAGACAGACAACGATCTCGAGACGGTGGATGGAACATCACCTAAACCGACGACAAAACAAGGCCGGGCACGAAAGGAGCCCACGGCAAGCGTACCCAGGCGCCAGACCCGGCGCGAGCTCCGCCGCTACCCAGAAGCTAATCTTAGCTTTATCTCTCTCCGGGACATCCTCTGATTCCCGTGGAGCGCGCGGGGGTTGCTTCGCTGTCAGGTCTCCACGATCCACAAGCACCGACGTGTTGGCAAGGAAGATGCCAGTAAACGACGAATACCGACCCGTCCAAAACAGCGAAAAGACTTCAGGCAATAATTTCCAATGTCTCTTAGGAAAGATGGTGATAGGGCTGGAATTGGCGCGATCGCAAATTCGTGCCTTCTTCGTTGTCGATAATGCCAAAGAGGGGATCCCGGCGGAAGGACGGACGGACCCAGGCTACTATTTCCGACACATCATAATGGATACATCACAATTGGGAATGAAATGGATCAAGATAGGGTGGACGGGACGGGACGGCAGGCGTCAGATGTGTCAGCTCCAGACACGCCAGCAGCGGGATGGCTCGCATGCTGGCTGTGATTGGTGGTGGCAACATGTCGGTTGAACAGAATCGGGAAAGGGAGCGCGACACCATAGCTACCATGTTGCTATCGACTCGATAAGGGGATACGAAATTGGCTATCATCTTGGCCCGCCTGTAGTTGCCCTTGAGGGAGGCTTTGGGGCGGCCTTCGGTGGTGCTTGTTGTTGGTAGCGGGCCGGACGTGGCTCTCCACGTCGGCGGCGATTGTTACGCCGCCGCAGGGCTTCTGATGGTGCACGCATATAGACTCTTGTCATCTCCTTATATCTCTCAACACTGATTGACGACTCTGATACCGAGTCGCCATGCAATTTCGCAGCGGGCTTTGCCCAGTTACGACGGATAATGATTTGAAGCCGGACAGCCAGCGCACTACATTAATTGAGTCTATAGAGTAAACTATGTGGACCTGAAGACTCCGCCGTATCAACGGAGATAATATGTATCCCAGTACGTGATACCACTCGTTCAGGCCTGGGCCCGTTGACTGAAAACGCCTTTCTCCTCCGCCCGCATAACGTTGGGCTGCGGATCGCCTCGAAGACCCGGCGTCGACTGGTCAGGGAGTGTATAGGCCAGTGCATGGAGGAGGTAAACCGCAAAAGCTGCGGCGAACCTGCAAGCAGTTAGTATACAGGTCTTGAAGTATTCGATTACCAAGCATACACAGTGACGAGGCTGACAATGGGCGGCCCATGCCTCAAACTCATCTTCTGGCTGCTCCAGCCTTGGGCTTGGCTAATTTCCCTCGCCAGCAAGACACCAAATACGAGCCTGGAATCATTAGCAGCGCGTCTTGATGTTTATTAGGGACAGACACACGATTTAATGCCGTAAAGAGATATCGTGACAACCACGTAAATCAGCCTAAGAAGCACGCTTTTGCCTGGTTTGAGACTTAGGATGAAATAGGTTGCCAAAATAAGTAGAGGCAGAAACACTGAAGACTTGAAAGACGTTAGCAGGGCCATCAAACCCGAACATCTAAGACATACCACAATGCAATGTGCCAATTCTACGGATGTTTTCGTCACACCGCGGGTGTAGCTCACTGAAGAGACGATAAGACCGGTGATACCGAGGACGAGAAGAACGCCGTTTCCCAGTGAAGAAATGTTCCTGCAGTGAACCACATCCTTGTCAAACCTCTCTGGTTCCTCCAACTGTGCAACCAGCTCGCGGCGGCGCATTGTGATTTCTGATAATATAGGTGGTGTTGTGTTGGTTTGCTATGTGGGCAGGTTGCTTCGACCTAGTAGAATGAATCTTGATGGAGTGAACCGGGAAATTCGAAGACGGGACGGTCGCGAATGAAATATTTCTCAGCAACTGTCACCTCTATGGTTTACTTGGTGAATTAACGCGGAATTAAGATTTTGTGTGACGACCTGGCTGCATATGGCTGAGAACCTCGCTGCTACCGATCTGAAGGTTTACGGCAATGCTTTAAATAGAATATTGGATCATTATCGCGTCTAATCAAAGGCATAGCTGTAATTGGATGTCAAGCTTAATAATGACTAGAAGCGCTGATACAGGTACCGTCATAGAAGGCAATTAAATAGAAGGAGCTCAAGAGACTCAGTACAGGAGAACAACAAGAGTGTCTCTCGGAAATGAAACACAATATTTAAGAGTATGGCACCCGGTTAAGTAGACTATTTTATGTTGAGGGACAGTGAGGACCTGTTTCATTAGGTCAATCAAAGTGAAATGTTTCAAATTAAGAAAAACCGTCAGCTTCCATACGTCTGCTGGAACTATTTACGATCGCCCAGGCTTGAGCTTTGTCAAGGAGACCTGGACCCATGCCTAAAAAAGCAATACCGTATGATTTCTTGCCATAGAAGATAATCTTGACAGCATAGACGATGACTATGTTTCACAGATAATTCTGGTAATTCTGCCACAGATCTTGCAATGTGGCAGAGGAGCATTCAACTCGATCATATTGAAAACGCCCTGTGCTGCCCGGGTTTGTTTCCGATGTTTCCTAATGGACTTGGAAAGCAATTTCAGGCATTTTCTAAGGCCGGTTCCACTAACCTACCTAGTCTGCTACTCGCTCCAGCAAATGCCATATGAAGCTGTCAGCCAGGGGCTGTGCTCATGCATGCATATCTCCGTCCTGATGGAGATCTCATGCCCAATCGTCTAAGTAAGGCAGCGAATAGGGTGAAATTTGCAACATTCGACACACTGTTTGTTTTTCCATATCTAATAATCAGCACGTGACTCACTGGTGCCCTACTCTGTTGCAGTTCGTGTGATGGAGCCCTTCAGTTGGGCAGCCTTCCACATTTTGAGCTTACCCCTCACCCACAACCGCGACAGGGGCGAGAATGAAAAACGACACATCATTTTTTTGGGTCATCTTGGTGATCACCCAGGTGAATCGAACTTATCCCCGGTTCAGGAACCGATATGGAAGCTGCCGGGCTCGTCATTGGTGTTGTGGGCCTAGCCGGTATATTCGGCCGAGTCGTCGATCTCTTCGGTCTGTTCACTGCAGCTCAATCGCTTGAATATGATGCGGACCTTCTGATTACCAGCCTCAACGTCGAGAGAGTCCTTCTAATCAGATGGGCTGAGGAGATAAGGTTGATCGAAGATGATTATGACAAGCGGCTTGACGACTTGCACATACGAATGCTCGTAATTCGTGTACTGAAACACATGGAAGATCTCATGAACGATGCCCGGCGTCTTGAAATCACCTATGGTGTTTACGACATTCAATCGTCACAAGTATCTACAATGCAGCTGCTTTCTCGAGATGAATCATCCCAGAAAAGCGCCTCTAGCTTCAACGGATTTCTAAGAGACTTCGATAATTACAAATCCCGGGCCATCCAAGGTTTCTCACGACACGCAGCATTCACCAAGAGAGTTCGATGGGCGATTCGAGACAAAGACAAGTTCATGATTTTGGTCAACGACCTTAAGAAGTTCAGAATCCAGCTGAAGGAGATCGTGCCACCAAGGATAGAACTCGATCACATCAGTCTTATCAATGTCGCCAGTCAGAAGTTCACATCTTTGGTAGCAGCGAGCGAAGGCGAACACTCATCCACTCGGAACCCAGACCTGGACACCACTGAGGGGTTGAAATTGTTGAACTCCCCTTCGATGGAATTTACTACATCTCCGGAATCTATCGCCGACGAGGCCTGGGATAGATTAAGAAAACGGAAAATATTGAGCAAGCTACATTTCACAAACTGGCATGGAAGAAAGCAAGCGATTGAACCAGCGCACGAACTGACGCTGAAATGGACACTTGAACATTCGCCTGAGGTTCTGAATTACAACAATCTCCCACAGTGGCTAGAAGCAGGTCGCGGGACATATTGGATTTGCGGAAAGGCTGGCAGTGGGAAGTCAACTTTGATGAGGTATGTGTACGAACACGCCACCACGAGTCGCATCCTTTCGACATGGGCTCTTGGAACACGGTGCTACACGGCAAGCTATTTCACCTTCAATCTTGGCCCACATGAGCAAAACACCCTGCCGGGCCTTGTGCGATCTATCCTTTACCAACTGCTGTCACAGAGACCAGACCTCATTCCCAAAGCACTCCCAAATATGTGGAACGAAGAAAAGGCAAGCACCTTTGATTTGGAATTGTCACAAAACCCTCTTCGGATGCCGTCTCTTCTACACATGAAACAGGCCTTGAATACGATCCAAAATGAACTGGAGATTGGGAAACACAAGGCATGCATGTCCATAGATGGATTGGATGAGTTTGTCGGTACTCACCACCTTGATGCCATCGCTTTTCTTCAACATCTTACTCAAGGGACAACCATCAAGGTTCTCTTCTCGAGCAGACCCATACGTGAATGTGTCGATGCCTTCGAGGGGCTCCCAAGTCTACAACTGCAGGATCTCAACCGCAACGACATTAGAAATTACGTCGAGTCAATTATCGAAGAACACCAATACATGAAAAGCCTCATTCAGCGCTCACCTTTCGAAGCCAGGAGTCTAGTATCCGATCTAGTACAGAAGTCTGCAGGGGTATTTCTATGGGCTGTTCTCGCGTGTCGCTTCCTTCGAAGAGGGTTTGCTGATTTCGATAACATACTCGAACTACGCAAAAGGATCAATGAGCTTCCATCGGAGTTAGACGACATGTTCGCGGCAATCCTCGACAGCGTCGAACCTAGACATCGGCAGCAAGGGGCCAAGCTGTTGAAAATATGCTGCACAAGACAGCAAAAATACCCATCTCTCACCGAAGCGGAGGGAAGAATAGTACCGAAAGAGATGTACGCTCTTGCTTTATCTCTCATCGGTGACTACGACGTCAATCCAGAGCCATTTGCTATCATGTCACTCGAAGCGAAGCGAAACTGTTGCCGAGGCATTGAAGGACGCCTTCAAAGCCGCACAGCTGGTCTCCTCGAGCTTACGAGGCGAAGCGACCGAGGCAGTGGGGGGTGGACTGGGGGATATTGTTTCTGTTACGAACATGACAAGCACGACGTCTGGGTGGACGCGAAGATTGATTTTCTCCACCGCTCGGTCTACGAATATCTACTGCAGGATCATGTTTGGGAGCTACCTTGTCTGAGCCTTCCATGTACTGGGTTCGATCCGACCACTGCCCTGTCTTTGGGAGCTTTGCATCTTGCCTTTCAAAGCATTAAAACAAGGTGGCCATCGATGGACAGAGTCTTTCTGCATCTCTACGAGGGCATGTTGTGGGGATGTGAAGCCGATTCTCACACATCCACTGCCCGAGACCACATCTTTGGAAAGGTTCACTTGCTCTTCGACCTCCTTGCCACTCTGGAGGACCAACAGGACAGGATCAAAGCCAGCCTTCTGAGCCCATTTGTTTTCGAATATCTACATGGATCAACAGTAGAGGAGTCTCACAGCACCCTCATATTTGCGATTCAGGGGGGTGCTGTCAATTTTGTGAAGTCACATTCGGCGGTGGAGAAACTGGCTACTGAGCACCGGCCGCAATGCGGATGCCCACCCCTTCTCAATCGCACCGGGTCCTTAATGGTGAAAGAAAGAGACAGTGCCTTGGCAGTACCAAACTCCCAAATGGTAGACCTGTTGATTTCCATGGGGTGCGTTTCAGCGACCGTGCGCCAGTAGTGTGCGTGATCGAGCAAGTCCTACACAGATTGATCAAAGGATCCTCGAATCGGGCCGTTGGCATTTCGGTGAAGACAAGCATTGACTCGGGTCTCGAATGGTCAGCGTTCGGCCATCATTCTGTTCACATGAGGCTCTTACGTTCATTTGGCAGCGCGACTCGCGGCTAGGAGCCTTACGCCGATGTACATCGTGTTTGTCGAAGCTGTTAAGCCTGAACCTTATATTCTTAATAAAACTCTTATTTGGATACCCGGGGATACCTGGGGTGATTGGTCCGCTACCGGCCGTCTGGGCAGCAAATGTCAAAGTTTGGGCCGAAGTTTGGGCCGACCGGCAGCAACCGCCTGGCTTTCAGCTGAGAGTACATCGGGAGCCCCCTTGTGCATCTCGATGAAGGGTTAAGATGTACTCTGGGGCTTCTGATATGTGAAAAAGAACTCAGTGTACAGCCTTACCTTAGATTAATTCAACAATGCAAGCAGGCTCTTCCATGCGTTCATTCGTGTAAAGTATAGAGATGGTTTAAGCTTTTAGGCACCTCCACATAACCTCCGAATCACCTCCGCCCTGAAATCCTCCTTAGCATCCGCGCGTGCCGGTGAATCGAGAACCTAATCTGAAACGTCCCTTTGATCTCAAGACGTCCATGAGAAAAAAGCGACTATGTAACACGAAGCCTTCTCTCGTAAAAATCCGCTGTCTTCAACCTTTCACGAAATTATCAGCAGATTACCGTTTATCTTTGGGAACATGATTTCGTTGGTCATAGTTATACTTCCTCTATTCATGATTGAATTGGCAGCCAGTCCGTATCCCCGTGATAGTGTCGACAGATTGCAAGACCGCGGCCTAGAGAACTTGAAGGTTCATTTAGCCAGATTCCCACGAGCTTCCGGTTGCTCTCTTGATACAGCCATCAAGAGAAAGGAATGGTCAGTTGATGCTAGCCAGATCCTCTTCCAAACTGACACCTGATCCTCAAGGTCATCTCTCACAATCGACGAAAGGCTTCAGTACATCAATGCGACCAGATGTCTGGCAAACAAGAGGCCAAGATACTCGATGAATGAAGTTCCTGGGACCAGAAGCCGATACGATGATTTTGTCGTAACACATATACAGCAAACTTTGAGTATTCACTTTACTGTAAGAACAGAATTCGAGATATCCAGTCGCTGTGAAGTCTTTTAACACGAGTTGTGTAGGCAAAATTCCTTTCTTGGCACAGATATTACGTATTCGCGTACGAGCAAGCACTAAGAGACGAGTGCGGACACCGAGGCTACCAGCCGGTGAGATTTGATCGTATCTGATCCATTTCTCTAGATGACTGATGCCGCAAAGTATGAGCATTGGCCATACTATTCTTCAGATCCGCTGAACTCCCCTGTTTTCAATGGGAATGATAGCAGTATGTCGGGCGACGGTGCCAAGGTTGCGCACGATGGCATACCCTTCGGAAACATCACAATTCCACCAGCCAATGGTGGAGGCTGCTTACTAGGAGGTCCATTCAAAGAGTAATTCATGCTACCCTCACAGGCTGTGTATAGAATCATCGATTATACTAAACCTCTATCAAAGCTTTGAAGTACATCTTGGGCCGGTCGCATCCCGGCTCAAAGACGTTCCCCCAAATCCACGGAAAGACGGGCTTGGATACAACCCCCGCTGTCTGCGACGCGACATTAATCCCGAATCTTCGAAATTCACATCAGAAACTTACACCTATGATCTTATCACCAAGAACAAGGACATATACTCGTTTCAGACTTTGATGCAGGGCGACATGCAAAGGAGCAACCCCGGCGTCCACGGGGGAGGGCACACCACCATAGGTGGAGACCCAGGTGGTGTAAGCAATCCCCATTTCTCTGTATCGAGCTCATCAATCTCCGACTATCAATGTAGCTGAATCATTTAATCGCCAGGATATTTTCAACTCCCCAGCCGATCCGGCCTTTTGGCTACACCACGCTATGATTGACAGAACTTGGTGGATCTGGCAATTGCAGGATCCCGATTCTCGACTAACTGCAGTGTCTGGTACGACGAACATAAAGGATCCTACAGCACCTAATGGCACACTTACTGATGATATTGATCTATCCGTCAATGCGGCGAAGATGAAACTCGGCGACTTATTAGACACGATGAATGGGCCGTTTTGCTATGTTTACGTATAAATGACCAAGTAATGCTTTGCCCGCAGGGCTCAGGTACTAGATCCAGCCACAGCTGAAGACTTCTTAGAGTCACTTGCATTTTGAAGCGCTTAGACTAAATGAAATTCAATTTGGATCTCAGTCTTATCAATCCCGACGTTTGTTGAGCCCGCACAAGAACAAAACACGTCAATCTGGGTAAGTCTCACGCGCCTGTTGCGGACGTCTATGAAAGTAGCTTTCGTGAAGAAAGTTGACTTTCTCTCAATCAAATAAATCAACTTCCATATCGTCAGCAGACTGTTTGGCAGACTCTTCCTTGGACACTTTGGTGTAATCTTCAGTCGCATCTTCAGTAGACTTTTCAGTAGCCTCTCCTCTTTCTGTTTGAGGCTCGAGTTGTTCTGCGCTTTTCCCAAATCTACTGTCCAAAAACCTGTCAATCGAGCCACTAAGCAACGCTTTCTGTTTGCTTTCTTTCTTGGCCATATCGCCGATCAAGGCTTGTTCTCTCTTGTCAAGCTCTTCCTGTTGACGGCGAATGTCGTCCATTTCCGTAGCGGCGTGATCTTCAAGGGCGGTCTTGGCGGCTTGCCTGATTGCGACTTGCCTATCAATCTCCACTCTGAGCTCTCGGATCTTACAAGCGCCGACATTGTTGCGAAGACCTTCGGCCACTATGACGGCTTGGTTCAGCATCTCGCTGATCTCCCGCCATGGCATTTGGCTGCTCTGACTGTAGGCTTGTTGCAGAAACCTTGCCGATTTGAATGCATCAATTGTTGCCTCTCTGGAAATAAAGGTCATTGCGTTGATAGGAAGCTGATAAAAAGGCCCTCCGGAGCCAACGGCGGACGAACGGAAGCCACTTGCCGAGTCGCACGTGGAGGCTTGGAGATCATGAAGCATTTTGGGTATCCACGTGCTCATGAAGTCAAAGCAGCTCTCATTCAGGACCACCTGAACATTCATGAGTATCCGACGCTGCGTGTTGCACAAAGTTGATGCTGAATGCGGTGAGATATGAATCGACTCTACGCTTGTCGAAATCTGTGCCGTTGGGAATTGGCCACGATTGAAAGCTGTCCTCGTTAGTACTTGACAGTCACTGGGAATACCATAGTCGGGAATGCGCTCTTGCTTCTGTCGGCCTCGTTTTGACACTTTTTATTGTCCAAGTCGCTCTCAGAGTCCCAATCTGGCGTCCTTATGACATGGATGTCGTCTTCGGAGGAAAAGATGTCGTCCTGGTGCTCAGCCGTGTGTGAGGTAGCCCTTTCAGCCTCCAGCTCATTGATGCTATTCCGCGTTTCCGTTTCGATTTGGAAAGCTGCCGGAAATCTGGCGCGAGCTTTTGTCTCATACTTGAAGACCTTCTCCCTCAGTAGATCAAGGGCAATATTGGCGACTTTTTCCTCGCCCATCTCTTCCACCACAGATTCCACAACCTCTGCCTTCACCTTGAATACGCTCTTGATCTTACTCAACCTCCGTATCTTGGCGTTTCGACCTTGAAAAATGGAGCGGCAGGCGACATAGACCTGCTGATATTCTGAGAAGCTGTAGGGGCCTGCCATTGTAGACTAGAAAAGGGTATACACCTGTGAATCCTGATTTCGAAGTTGGAGATTATCAACAACGAAAATGACAAGAAAAAAGAAGGTACGAGATGGGACTTTATACTCCAGAATGCTTTGAAGCGGGCTTTGGGGTAAAGCTTGAACACCAAGAGGGCATGGGGGCACTGTGTCTTACAGTGGTCGGCCTCCGACAGCGATGACTCCCTGATGTGAGACCTGCCCAATGACAGCCCCCGAGGAAGACGTGGAGTTAGCTTAATTCTTAGGTAGTTCTCTCAGTCCTTCAGCAGAGCAATGGAGACCCTGGATCTCACTGGTTTTAGGATACCTAGATATTGAAACCCATTCTTGACATCATTTATTACGGGCGAAGTGTTTTATGCAAATCCAAACCTCAGTACACCCAGGAGTGGAATGAAACGACAGATAGCCTACACAGGGAGAGTCTATTGTGAACTGTTCCGTAGGGCTTCAACATAACCCGCAGCTGCCTAATAAGCAATCCTCGGGTGTTAAACTGACAACTACATACCAACTCTATCTGACACATTCATTGGCGTGAAAGAATCTGGTGGGCGTCGTTTATCGTCAGATGGCATTAGCTCTAGAGCTCCGGGTCCTTCCATTAACCGAGAGGTCTGCGACGTGTCGGACCACAGTCCGTGCTGTCGTTGCTGTCGTCGCCGCAAGAGCAAAGTGCCTGCGACAACGGCAACTACACTCAAAACTGTCCCAACCACGGTTCCTGCGATAGCACCAGCATTCCATCTCGCGTCTCCCGATCTAACAGTCTCGACTGGTGTATTGGATGGCAATTTGGTGTTCGACGGCCACACACTTAACGAAACGGGCCTTGAGACTGTGGTCTTCACTGGCAACCTTGTTGGCGTTGGCTTCCCTTCTACGCTGGTGGCATTGCCAGGAACACCACCCTTCGAGCGTATAGTTGCTGGCGCGAAGGCAGCCAGCACTTGGGTTGCCATATCTTCGCACCTGTTGGGGAGTGCGGGTAAGGCGATCATCGTCCAAGGCCAAAGGGATAATGTGGCGGTGGGGCTTTCCAGGTCGCGTGGGCAATTTGCGCCGCAGGTATCGGGATGATTGCAGCCCCAAAAAATATCCTCTTCTGCCTTAGATTCGCACCGCACAATACCGACCCAAGGCGACTTCGCTGTCAAGTGTTGTTAGGGTTGAGAATTCCATCGGCCATAGGTTGAGGAAGGAAAACTTACTCATATTGAGACCCCCTTTAGGAGGACAGCTCTCATGCTCGTAGTCAGGGTCATTACAGCCATACTGATACGAGTTCGTTGTTTCTGGGTCCCAGCAGGCTTGATGTTCAAGGCATGAATGGCCTGCAAAGCAGCACCAACTGGCACCAGATGCTTCTGAATTAGTGTCGTTGAGACATGGAAGAAGTTCCGGAGGGGCGACGGCGCCTTTTGCGTAGTAACATTGGTTCCAGTCCCTGCTCTGCCTGGACGCTCTGGAGGTGCAAGCCTTCGTGACGAGAACTAGGAACGGAACGAGACGTAGAACGAAACACATTGTTGCTTGAAGCACTTAAAGGCTGGCACAGTGTAGCGCCATGTCCATTAGCTGATCGCGTATGAATTATATGATCAAAGTGAATTGGAGTGATATGTGTTGACCGTCCAAAGTGGGATAAAGGCAATGTGTGGACGCGAGAGAAAAGAAGCCCGGGGGAATACTCTGCGTTATCAGTGGCACTAGTATCTACCACTGCTCCGTCGAACGTGACAGGATCAGCATGCCAGGGCTTTCCTCCTCGTGTTTGAACAATTTGGAGCTGCACATAGAGGCAGGCTGTCAAAGGTTCTGAAGGAGCGCCGACATGCGTGCAGCCTGCTTTTACGCCAAGGTATGTGCTGACACCCTTCTAGCTATGAGCAAGGCTCAGTCTGCTCTAACGCGGCGAAAACAGTTGTGCCAAGAGTCCCAAATTAGGAAACCGCATACCAAATTATCTCAGATGCGATGTGCCATAGGCTGCCTGCTGGGAATGTGGAAACCAAACACGGTGGTACAGCTCTTATGTGCATATGCGTGTCGCCGAAAGATTGTTCGGTCAAGAGAGGATCATTGGAAAACGACCATCAATACCCATTTTGGAGAGTCGTGGCGGACATGTTACGAGGGCTGAATTCTCCAGACGGCAAAATGGATGAACAAAGTTGGCCTGTCTATTTGGTCACTTGGGGTCATCACTTAAAAGACTGCGTGCTACTTTCGACTGTGACACTCATATCACAATACTTGATCACTCACTCTTTGGACCCTCTCGTCAAACAGCCATACCACATTAGAAATGTCAACAGAGCCTGCATCTCAAGAATTGGCCGATCAATTGGTGCGGGCATCCAAAGGTAGCTGCCCTCAAGAATTGATGGGCGATGCTGAGTCTAAGGAAGCCTGGTTGATTGACAACGATAAGCCTACCTGCGTCTCAAGCCGCGGCAGCAAGCACAACGACAGAAAGTGCGACGACAATGTTCCTGGGATCGACACCAAAGCTACTGTCGTAATGAGTTCAACAGTGTATTCGGAAACCTTTGACGACATGGCGTTCACAGCCGACGAAAGAAAGACATTGTCGGAGAACAAGGGCGAGCAAAGTGTAATCTCAACGACGGACTGGCGTCCCAAGTGGCTACGAAGTGAAGTTCTTGCGGCCTTTACTTGTCTTTTCCTCTGTATGGCGGTCGGAATATCCTTCGCTCTGTCGTATTCCGAAAACAAGCAAGGCGTTGGAAAATCTCGACAGAATTTTGCGTACGTTTGGCAGTTTGGTCCCACAGCAAGTAAGAATTTTGAAAGACCATATTCATGAAGGCGACATCTAATCAATGTGTGACGCAGTCTTGACTCTTATCTCCGCCTTTTGGGGTAGGGTTGAACTTCAGGCCATACGGTACTTGCCGTGGATCATGCTCCAAGCCCCTCATCTACCGACAGAAAATCACATGGATTTATATGCGGTTGATTACATGTCCATGTCCTCGCCCATGGTTCTCATGCTATCAATCCGTCGGAAACACCACATAATATACCTCACTGCGGGAATAGGGCTGCTTCTCAAAGCGCAGATTGCGCTTGCTCCCAGTCTATTCAGTCAGACCACAGTCAAATTTGAGCGGCCTACAAAAATAACGGTGCTCGACTCTTTTAGCAACGCATACGAATCGACGAATGACGAACCACTTTCCGAGGAGATCAGTGCCCACTATGTCGGCCAGGCCATACGCGATTTCAACATGCTTTATCCGTTGGGAGTGAGCGAGCGTGTCGCTTATCAAACCTTTCAATTAAACGACAGTAGGGATGAAAGCCCCCGAGGCACCGCGGACGCTCTTGCAATAGCCAATGTGGACGGTCTGTTTGCAGATCTTTCATGCTTTAAGTTGAACAACTATTCGGCAACTTCACGTTACGACAGTGACAAAACGCAGGGATCCCAATTTTGGTATAATCTCACCCTGTATTTCCAAGGGTGTGACAGAGGTGTTAGTTTCGACACCCATTGGAGTCCTGGTACACAGAAAGTAACAAACTTCTGGCAACTGTATCATCTCCCACCAGGACAATCTTGCTCAGCGTTTCCGCATGGTAACCAGCAATTCGTGTATCTGGGTGCATTACTCGGCGAGAAACGTCGAGAGGGAGTTGTCTTCCCTTTTAGAACAGTCCAAACGGCCGCCGCAATCATCTGCTCGCCTTCCATGTGGCTATCCGGAGTTGAGGTCACCGACAACGGGGTCCAGCCTGAGATAAAGTTCCTGCAGAGTGAGACGAAGACACCGGTCATCGTGGATATTTGGAGGATGATTGGGAAATCCTTCCCTACCTGGACCCAGTTTGAAGCCAGTCGGTCATTGGGCTCTATTTCTGGGCCGGTGGCGGTGGACTCTACACGAGGCAACATCACGGACACCATGGACCCCAGCATCTATGACAGCAATGTTTTGCTCAACTCAACCAAGACCGTGTTTTCAGACATGAGCCCGCTGCTAGGGCACTATGTTCTCAGACGGAACCAGACCAAAGAAATAATGGGCAGAGTAAAAGTCACCTCTCATAGACTCAGAATCAGTCAAAGGGTTGGCTTCTCCATGGCGGCACTGTTCGGCGTGATGGCTTGCGCTGCATGTACCACGCTTTATTGCTATGGTCATGGAACGCAGAAGAAGCTTTGGTCCCGGGATCCTGCGACTATCCTGGGAGGAATCATCTATCTTCAGCACCATTCGATCCCTCCACAGATAACACTGCGACCAAGTCAGGGGTTACGAAATTGGGCAGATAACACATACTCACCTGCCGTCCTACAAACAAGAGTCCGAGCAACTTTCACCTTGCTTGTCATTGGAGTCGTCAGCTGTCTTATTCTTATGCAATCGCGATCGAATATGTCTGGTGGGCTTGCGATGGTAGGCTCCTACCCGGGAAGTTACGCTCACCTCTTGTGGACAACCGTTCCGGCTTTGACTATGCTCGGTATCTCCCTTTATGTAACATGTTGCACCATGGAATTTAGGGCGCGTTGTACTCTGTGGGAATTGTCATCGACGGACTGTGGCACTCGAAAGCTCGACATATCGTTATGGGATATGCTGGGAATAAAAGTGTTATTTCAGTCATGGAGACATCTTAACAGCTACACCGTTACTATTTCTCAACTTCTCGCAATCGCCTGCGCCTTCCTACCGACACTCGCGTCAACTCTTTTTATAATAGCTGAAGTTCCCCCGGAGACTCATTCCGTGCAGTTTCGACAAACAACACAGCTCGGTCCATCTTCATTCAATCAATCTGCTGAAGAAATCGCCTTGCGGAGAAAGTTTCGGAGTTTAGTCATACGCCAAAAAGAGGTGAACCTGACATACCCGCATAATACCTACAATGATCTCATCTTCCCAACTTTGGATAGCATGAGAGAGATTGAAGAATCGGCGATTGAATCGGTAGAGACTACTCTACCAGCAGCACAGTTACATTCCAACTGCACCAAACTATCCATGTCTGAATACAGTTTGGACCTCCAAAATATTCCCGACGAAAATGGGGAAAATAACACCGGTCTTTACAACGCAATTCTACGCCAGCCATTGAACTGCCCCAATGGCACTACCCTTGTTCACAATATAACTTTCGACGTGCGCGAGTCCCCGGACGAAGACCATTATTCGTATTACGGCGGCCATATCATCTCGCCAACAGATGAGAGACTCATAAACTTGCATTGCGACCTCAATACCACTGATCCACTGACTTCAAGACATGAGGATTATTTTTGGGGGGCATACTTCTGGAGTGATCGCGTATTCACCCCACCATCAGCTTGGAGGTGTGAATATTCATGGTCTGAAGTGTGGACAACCGCAAACATCACAAACAGCGAAGGAGGTTGGGTAGTTGATCCCAAACAATCCCCAAAGACCAATTTCTCAGCAAGAAAGCCTTGGGACCCATCATTCAGTATACCAGAAGCACAAGACTTGGATTCGGAGCTGAGGCCCATTCCTGATTCTGATGCGAATGCTTTCCCCCCGGTTGCCATTACTGAGCCATGGGCTCGCGGGCTAGACGATCAACTCGCAGTCTTGGTGCGACCTTATGGGGTTTTTGATCTGGCAGCTCTGAGAGATCCTAATCAAGAGGAAGAGATTCTGCAACGTCTTCGCCAGAATCTCGCTATTCTCACTGCGCAGCTCGCAAATGTGGAAAACAGAATGGACCAAAGCGACAATCCAGATACACCATGGGATCTGCCCAAATTCAATGCCACCATTGGTCTCAGGGCTCGGAACCGTCTTGTTCAAAACTCTATACCCACCCGTCTTATTATTGCGATACTCGCAGCAGTTTGCTTTTTCAATATTTGGGGTTTACTTTCAGCTATCATGCGCTACTATGACATCCATCAAACGAACTGGCTTCTGGAGATGGACGTTAAGGGCCTTGCACCCGAAGACATGGGTAGTCTCGAGGCTACTTACAGCTTGTTACGTGAATCCAATGCATACGAGAAGATTCACAACGCCGAGACAGTCTTAACGTCTGAGGTCCAGCAAAAAATGGATGATCTCAAATTTCGACTTGGGTGGTTTCAAGACATAACGGCTTCAGAACCAAGCATCCACTTCACAGTGGGCGTATTGGACGACGAAAATTTTATTTTCTTGGGTAGTAAGCGCGACCAAAAGTCTCTGGGCGGTTTGTGGGAGAGTCTCCTTCGTTGAGGAGATGCATTTTGAGGAGGGGGCTAGCATTCGACCTGACCCTGAACCATCCATGCACCCTTAGACAGCGGAAGGCATAGCAGACGGTTAGCACAATACAAGTCAATTCCCATTACACCAAACGTTGCACTGAGAATTTGAACACATGGTGCTGCTGCAGACTTTCTAGCTGCAATAGTCGTCTAATGACAAAGATCCCCTCATTTACCCCAGGTCAAGAACCCGAACGCGGACTTCGGCCCGTAATGGGTACCTGGGTACCTGCCGTCGGATCCTTACTGGCGAACCTTGGCTATTTGAACTTAAGGCGACCCTCTGATCCAGAGTCGGGTACGATGATGAATCAATCTTAAACGTTGCATCCGTCTTTACATGCTGCGATTGATACTACTGGCTAAGCTACACACCCAACATCCCCCCGCGTGAAATTTTGATAAGAACAGGCTTTATAAATCTACATCATGATGACGAAACAAAGAACCCCGAGATGAATTAAAGGTGAACTTGCAGTGATTGCCGTCGAATCGTATCTTCGGCCTACAATGGGAACTCTCTGGCTCCGGGAATTTAGAATTGGCGGGTTATTTTGCTGGATCGCAGAAGGTAGCATTTGCTCCCAACATCCGTTTAAGAAACACAGGCATAAGCACATTCATATCGTAATTATGGAAGAAGGATAATCATGTGACACAGCTCAAAGGCCATAAATGCCCTTGTCAAGGCATGTCTCTCGGATAAGTATGTCGCTGCTTTTCTGTGGTGGAAAATTTTGAAGACTGTCGCTTCACGACTTGTTAGGTCATTGGGACATTTATGTTTGTTCATCTTGATTGTTTTGTTATGACCTGCAACAATGACCATCTAGGCCTCGGCGAGACCTCTCAAAGTGACGAACAGTCACTGTCGTCGCCAGGGACGTCCGCGCAGCCACCGATCGTTGGGCCTTTTGGTAAGGATTCTGCCTCTCTCTATCCATTGGAGCCATTGGAATCAAGTTTATCGCCTGCCGCTTTTCTGTTTCACTTGGAGGGCGCGATCGCACAAGAGCTCGAGTATGGGTTTATGACCAATTCATCTTGTGATGTGATTTCCCATGGTCGCAACGATGTCCATACATCTCCTTAGAGCGGGAAATCGTCTAGCGCCTCGGGTTCATCGCCTCCCTCGAACTTAGGTCATGCTTCCCACACTCGCCAACAACGTCAAGCGCTACACAACTCGCGCTGTTCACGGGTTGGTTCCCGGTCAACGGCGCCGCACGACCATTGTTGCACTATCGACCTTCAAACTCCGACCTCGACTTTATTTCCCGTTGAAACAGATGTTCCTTCGCAGCCATTATATAAAATTCACAAAATGGAAAAGATACGTAGTGATTTTGGAATAAGGAATGGTGTTTATTGTTGCCCTTGGTTAGGCCCCCCAAGAGCATGCAACCGCTGGTTCCGCATCCCAAGCCTCAGACAGTACGTTTATCTCTATTTTCAAACCAACAAAAGTGAAATCTTCTCACGCGTCGTCCAGGAAGCATTACAAAACTCATTTCAAGCCTCTCGAGTGCTTGCTATGCGGTCACCGTGCTGCTGAGCCCAGGGAGATGCGGAAACATCTTGACGTTCACTTTGTTCGTTATCGGTTCTATTGTAACTGTGGTGTGCACTTTACGCGACTTGACAATCTCGAAAGACACGTAAGAAAGAGAACAAAACAGGTTGAGAATTGAGTGAACCGGTTTTTAATTTTGAATTGTTTTTGGTGACCACTGGGGTCGTTTGTCTGCTCTGCGAGGATTTACAGCTGGATTTCTCTTCAATCCTTGACCGATGTCCTGCCGATCTGGTAGACAAGAACAAGTTGTTCGTTCATTGAAACATAAGATTTGACCAAAACCAGAACAAGAATGAATAGCTAGGGGTACCCAAATAAAAGAACACTCACTCTCGTTAAATAACACGCAAATTGCCACGAGCGTTCACAATTTGACTCCATCGTCACTGTCAAAGCCTGCATCATCGTCATTGTCCAAGAAAATTGATTCGAAGGCGGCGATATCGGCGGGATGAAAGGTGGTGACTTCTCGTGTCAGCTCCATGGGCCATATTCGAAGATACAAAGGGCGCTTACAGTTAGCCGCTGTTCCGGCTTCATTGCTGAGGACACCGGCAGTATCTGCGATAGATTCCGGCTCAGTATCGAATGTCTGTTCAGAATCCACATCTGATAACTCTGCCAAGTCGCCGTCATCGGCAAGCGACTCCGTGATTTGAGATACAGAGTCCGGGTGGTGGAGGCTCGAGACCTGAAGCTGGGATATTTGATCCAAGACTATGGGCTTCAGGTCCTGAATCACGTCGATGAGGATATTCCGTTGAGATATCCAGTCGGCACTCTGAGCGCCTTGGGTCAGACCAATGAGACCCCATTTTGGATACGCCTTCTGATGAGCGTCAATCAAGGTGACTCGCATCGGGTGATGGCGGAAGTACAGCTCGCAGCATATACAAGCCGGCTTACTGCAGGCGATGTATTTGTCATTGGCGACAAAGTTGCGGTTCCCCTTGTCAAAATGATGCAGCATCTGGACCTCTGCGTGAACACAAGGCGTGAATGTGGAATCTTCCAGTCTTCCGATGATGCCAGCTTCATTGTTGACATGTTGGTCGATGAACTTGAGAAAGTCGAGATAAGGTCCATAGCGCTGATCTCTGGCAGGTAGTAAACGACGCAAGATGCCTTGCAAAGTCGTATGCCCATCCGCCATTGGCACTGTAGCGCTCATTGGCGGCTGGACTCTCTCGACATGGGAGTCTTGTAGCAATGCTGGTAAGCGGCGGGCGTCCTGGAAGAGTTCGCTGACCACACGGACGCGGTGGGCCAGTCTACCGATCGTGTGCCTGAAGTAGCTGAATGGTCGTGCCATTGGAAGCTGGCTACCAGACTCCTCCTCCTCTTGGCCATATTGCACCATGAGATCCATCTCGTGGTCATGGCGATGTTCATACGCCAGTCTGCATACCGCGAGATCATCCAGGTTGGTGGATTGACATTGTCCAAGCCACAATATGAGGCCGTTATCTATCCCTGGTCAGTAACTTATTTCGAGGCGAGTGGACCAGTTGGTGCACTGCCCCAGCTCACTTGGTTGTGGGTCAACACCTTCGACAATTTCCGCGCAGGAGCGGGATGTTCTGCGTAGAATACTCCTCTCCTTTCTCAGTCGCGGAATAACGAATCGGGTGGTCCGCAGCAACAGGTCCTCTGCGACCACATTCTGCTCTTCGCCTCCGAACACAACACGTCGCAAGCCTTCAAGAACAGTGATAATGAAGTCGATGACATTGTCTGTAGGACCTTCGTTTGAAGAAACCCACAGCACGTAAGTGTCATCTCGGTCTTCAGCGCCAATGGAGGTCGTGCTGTCGCCACCCTTCTGGTAGTCGCAGAGAACGCAAAGATTCCGAAGGAACCGTCGTCGAGCCCCCTGCAGAATGCCCGTGTCTAGTTTGGTGATGATATGAGGACCGTTGACAGGGCGGAGGGTTGAAAGCAATAAAAGGGCCTCATAGAACCGCGAGGTAAGTCGTGTGTACGGATCTAAGCGAGGCTTGAGTGCCATTGTGATGATACTTCTCAATTTGATTGATGCTAAGAATTTTTGGATCGTCTTCAAATTCGATAAACAAGGGTTCAATACGTCGTTTCCAGTAATTGAATGAAAATATTTCAAACCGGAGGCTGAGAATGGGGGACAGAGGAGGGCCTGCGCCTTCGCGACGTCCTCCATCCCCGAGATCCAGCCGTGATCTGGCGGATGATAATGTCACTGGATCTGAGACGATAATGCGGGAGGCACACCGCAGCATCGAGGACAAATGACATTGCGAGATAACGGTGAAGGCTTTTTGTCCAGTAGACTCTTATCTTGCCTTGTGACTGACGTGGTGTCATTGGGAAATGGCAATCTCGCGATCGTCTCGCAGCGCCCAGCATGGTGAAACCCAAAAGATGTTGGGCCGATTGCCTTCTGCTCGACGGCGAAGTCAAATTTAACTCAGAACCTCAACTTTCCTGCGATTTGCCTTCTCTGTTAGCAGGCATTCAAGTTTTAAGTCACATTGCTTGTCGCGCTACCAGATGCAGTACCGAAGTCCGTGCCTTGGTCTAACTTTCACCAGACAGGAGTCATTTTGCCTGACGACTTGGTAATATACAGTGGATTGTAGCTACAAGCAGTATCTTCACCACGCTCAAAAGGCTATTCGACGCTCAAATGGGATGGATCGTTTCATTTGCGGCATGACCGGGACAAACTGTGGGGCCGGGCGAGGGCCGGTCGACACGGAATGTCGGGCCTGGCCATCCGCCCCTGCTTGGAATATGGCGCACAAAGCCCGTGTATTGAATAGAGTAGTTAGGAAGGAATCGGGAACCACAAAAGAAAAGATTAATAGGCGAGAGTGTCATATTGTATCGCCGTTGCTTCGATAGAGAATGGCGTGTGAAAACACTCCAATTTTCTTGGTGTTTTCTCTTGTTGTAAGCTAGTAGTTGACTTGTTGCGTCCAAATCACGCACCTGAAGGTGTTCCTTACGAATCTCTTTTCATCTGGGTAAAGGCCTCTAACTTGTAAAAACAGTAAACGTGAATACGGCGCATTTCAGGCTGTACGCTGTTGTCCCCCAACAGGTTTTCGGTCATAATTGGAAAATGTGGTGACTGGGGCTGTCACATGGGTTGCTGTTGTAACAGGCTAGGCCTGTCACATGGGATGCTCTCGGCTATGTTCGGCACTGGAGTAAGACATCAAGGGATAGGATATCAAGGGATAGGATATCAGGGTCGAAGATAAAAGGACATGTAGATGCAGCTGAGATGAACAAGAAACCTTCCTTCCTCATCTGAGGATTCTCATTTGAGAAAGGAAGTACGAGTTGCAACATTGCTCCTACCAACCCTTTGCAGCTGTGAACGATAAAATCTTCATCATAATGATCGATTTACAATTTGAAGTACCAGCAGAATTCACTTACCTCTGCCTTTCTTCTCGTGGCTCGGGATACTGTGACGCTAGACGCAGTGACTGTAGAATTGAAAATATGCTCGTGAATCACTTACACGGATCTGCATGAGGTATTCGGTGGAAAAATCGTGGCTTTAAAGTCCACGCCCCCACTAAATCACTCTTTACATCTTGGATGAGCTACTGCGAAATGATGTTCAGCATATTCCCACATCATGGCGTTATCACTCTTGCAGCGAGAACATTCCACGTTCATAACTTGACAGAGCTCCAAACTTGTATCGAACTGCTAGGCTGCTATGTGTCGACTCATCGCAGGCACAGGAAGCTTTCAATGCGGCCATCTCGACGCTTTCTGGCAGCTGGATTGGTGCGATTTTGGACAAAGAACAAATCAACCATGCGCCAGAAACAACACGCCTCGGGTATGGCAGAACGGAGTTTCGAGCACAGAAGGGGTCTGTCAGGTATGTGTGAGACAGCGGAACAACCCAGCAAGAGGAGCTGATGGCCACGAGAGGCAACGAAGACGGAGACGCAGGGAACGAGATCAGTAACGCTTGAGGAGTCGTGATGGCGCGATCGATAACGGAATTGAGAACTTCGTAGCCTACAAGAATCAGGAGTTAGAGAGATTAGGGAGTCTGCAAATGATGATTCCTCGGATATTGCGAATAACGAGGGTTATTTTGCGTTGTGCGTCGTGATGCATCGTGAAGTGACGTCGACGGTGAGCCCTCTCACTGCAAGACAAATAAACGCCAGTGGCGCGTCGGAAGCTGGCTTGAAAAGGCAGGTGCCGAGGCTTGCGTCAACGGGGCGCCTCCGGCGTGGCTTAATTGCGACGTGGTACAGGAGGGGCGTAGACTGTGGGCGCACAAGAGCGGGTTCGGAGTCAGCCGGATCTGCCTCCGGAGGCCGCTGTGACGTTGACTCAGCTGCGAAGATCTGGAACATTTGTCTAGATCGTGAGGGATTGTGTCTCCGAGCAGGTAACAAATATCGGAATAGTTGAAAGGTCCGAGAACGAAATCGATGATGCCACGGCATGTCCGGATCGTGTGACGATGAAGTGACAATATCCGTAATGAGGCCGCAGAGGTACGGAGAGGATCTCAGTGATCTGGAAGCTGGATTCGATGGTTGTTTGTTCCCGCCAAGGATCGTTGGGCAGCGGCAAACTCGGGAAGGGACCATCGCGAAGGGAAGGTGAAAGCTTGGTGTTTCCAGTGGCTTGGTCTTGGCGAGGAGGGTCTTTGCAGCGGCGCTTCGCGGGAGCGCTCAAGAACCCTGGAGAGCAGGAAAGCCAAGCCTTTTGAAATCCACGAATGCCGGAAGTTCCTGGAGGGATGATTCAGGGGTGATAACTGCTCATGGCAGGTCCATGTCGTGAGGCTAGACCTTGTGGACGGCTTGAAGCAAAAGTACCACATGCCACCATTGCTGTAGGGGAAAGCGTCATCGGCGCCGAGAGAATGGAAGTGCGACCTTCCAGAAACGCTCCTTCTGCGTCGATGCCACCACACTATGCATAGTACAGGTGCGTATTAGAGCCTCACCTTGATGGGCACCTCCCTCTTTGAGCGAGTAAGGGCATCGCGGGGTGGCCTGAAAACAGGACGGCGGGTTAGGCAAGAGGCAGGCCCAACCTTTGGGACCTATCAAAGATCGGATGCAGTTGCAGACGGCCGGCGCACCTGAATTACAGCTTGTGCAACTCGACTGTTCCGGTAAGGGTGCCGTTGTTACTGCTTAAACTATTGGAACACTGCATTGGATGGACCTGGCGTCGATCATAAAGACGATGGCTATGTTTTGTTCAGCTCTCAACTGGAGTTTATTTTCGCGCAATGCTTACATGGCGAAATCAGTGACAAAACATTGTTTACATAAAGGCATTGTCTCTACGGCAATTAGACCTGATGGTCCACAACGCACCCCACGCCAAGCAGAATTTAGGCAGCGGCGCGGACCTTAGCAGCCGCTCAAAGAAGAGCAACGATAGAGGCAGGGGTAATTCAAGAATTGGCCGAGCTGTACGGTGTGTCACTCGCCGTTCGTAACCAAACGTGGCTTGCATCTATTCTTCCACTTCGTGCCACTCTCAGTGCGCAGCGTAATACGTTTCTGGAAGGACGATAGCAAAGGACAGCCCAAGCAAGAAAGTAAGCTTAAGCTTGGAGCTCTTAAGACGTTACATTGGTGGATGTTGGCAAGCCGGAAATGAGGAGAACAACACCATGAATGAAGCTGCTGAAAGTGAAGCGCATCCGGATTGGCTACCGGAGGCCCGCTTATTTGGCAGCTCTGAGTGGCTATTCGAGCTGTAGTCAGCATCGCTAAAGCGGCCAGTCCCACCATCTTATCACGTTATCGCAAAGCTCAGGCCACAAAGTGCTCCGCTCGGATCCCGCGCCCCCACTTGCCGACGGAAAAAAGGCGAACAGCGGGCCCCGAGGTAAGGCAATCGACCGGGTTCATTATCTCATACCTGGTTCTGTTCACGATTCACATGTGCTTCGTGGATGGATCGTGGCTCAATCCTGATGTTCGGCGCGTGAGATCGGCGGCTCGGAGGATGATCCTGTGGCGCAAGTTATTTCTATCCCGAGGAATTGGATCAATACGGCCACAAGACTGATCCAAAGAAATAGCAGTTAAACATGTCTCGGCAACCCTATTCCAACACAATGAAAGTGGCTGCTGACGGCGTACAGCGTACAGACGTTAGCAGGGATCTTGCTCAGGAACCAGGGGTTGGGCGCTGATGGCGTCCACTGAGCATTCAGAGGCACTCAGCAGAGCAAAACAACATCGAATGGCATCAGCAACACATACCCGAGAAGCAGGCCTGGACCTGATCGCTTTCCAGCACAGACCAGCAGCTGCCGAGATCTCTTGTGGCCCAGTCGCCTTATCGTGATTGGCAGCGGGGTAGGAAAGAAGGATGGTGCTGGGAAGCTCTTGGTGGTGAGGGGCAGGTAGCTGCGGCCCCCATTGCGTGGGTGCTCCATCAAGGATCTACCGGCCTGCTTCCCCTTTCTCTCTACCACATGAGCTTGACCGTTCGTCTTTTCCAACCACCTGAACAAACTTCTCCAGGGCTTGCTTGTTTTGCGCGCATTTGCACATTTTACAGCTCTTGCAGACGACCTATCATCATCGCAAGCTGAACTGCACATGAGCAACAATCAGGAAAGCTGACTGACGAGCAGGCATTCTTATCTGGGTCCCTTTGCGTCACATCATTACGAAATACATCCCTCCGGCAGCGGACCTCGATCCTACGGAGTGTAGCTTTCAGTCATTGTCCACCGCCTTACCTCTGGCGCCTGACACCAACAGACCGATGTCTCTATGTAACGGTCCCCGCGTCCTAACTCCGACAGCATACCTCCATCTCACATCTTTGAGTGCCATCGCATCGCTTCAGTCATCCTCGACAGCCATCACGAATCATTCGCCATTCGACGTCTAGCCCTCACCATCGTTTCCTGGGTCCATTTGAGCTCCAAAAAGCCCCCAATACCCCAGAGCTTTACCTACCCCTCCGATCGCCGACTGCCACGCAGCACGGCCCATCTCCGAAAAGGGAAGGCGAGATATCTCACTTGGGGTTACATCGTGTAGACGCACGAGGATCAACCACCCATCCGACGAACCACGACTCACTACTGTCTTCGGTATCGTGCACCACACATCCGCAAGAGACCCGAACGTAAACCCGAACGCCTTCCGAAGGCAACTTGAGCACAATGGCGGAGACAGATCTGGCGGGGGCCTGGAGTCTGCGAGGTTTACCAGGAAATTCACGCTATAGTTGACTTCGAAATACCCGCCGACCTGAATTTACCCAGTCACAACTTGCTATTCGCATACCCCATCTTCATGTCTCCCACGCAAGAGGGTCGTCGGTCCTCGGCCAGCCAACAGGGGTTTAGACAACAGAGCGGTCACCTAACGGATCCTCTATTTTATGCATAATCTAGCCTTGGCACTGCCGTTCCGCTCACGGTATTGGTCTCTGAGGCAAATCGCTAATGTTCGATAGTCTCTTGCGTAACCCTTGTTATTGGCGGATTCGCCCCCGGTGACCTTTGGCAAGCCTCTCTCAGTGGCTACAGCTGCTCCTGATTGGGATAGCTCTATCAACTGCCGGTGTTGTCACCGCGAAATATCCATCTCCAACTTCACCCAGTCTGCCAGAAATCAGTCGGTCGTCCAACCGCCAATATGTCGCATTCTCAACACCCACAGGATGAGCTTGTTTGCGTTCTTTCCGTCGTTCTCGGGTACTCAATGCAACTCACTGGCTGCACGCCTCATGTGACGGCGCAACGCTCTGAGCCGCCAGCCCGGCTTGTCTGCTGCCCAACCTCGACCTCACGCGCGACCATTTGATAGCTCTGTTGCAATGCCAAGTCCGACCTACATAACCTCCTCCCCGCCGACCGCTGCATCAACAACATCATTGTCAATCAACTTCCTCATTTTGATGTCGTCGCACAAGCTTTCTGGGATGGCCGATTCATGTCGCCACATGGCGCCATTTGTACTCTCCTTCCCCTTCTTGCATCGTCTTATCGATTTGTCTCGCTCGCTGCAACCAACATGGCGTCTTCGGCTGCATATTCCAAGTTGAACAGTGTTCGCCATGGCTTGGACCCTGTGGAAGTGGCTGGATGTCGACCGGGGTGCAGTTTGGTACGTACAGCTTCTCGAAGGAAGCCTCACGGCTTGGCCGCATACACGGCGGTGCCACACCATCGACCGCCTGGATCACCTAAGGCCTTGCATGCCATTCAGATGTGGAAGGCCTCGAGATCGAGCAGCTCCATCGCGGGGATCTAGAAGTATATAACATTCACGAAAATCCCACGATGAAGAGGTTTTCTTTTCCTCACCACGCTCACCTCTTCTCTGAGATTCCCAACTCCAATCCTAGCATCTCGGTCATTCTATCATCATGGTCGGCTTCAAGCGTTTTGCTATCCTCGCGGCTGCGGCCTGCGGCTTCGCTGCTCCCGTCGAGAAGCCCTCTGAGTTCTCTGTCCAGACCGTTCCCAACGGCTGGATCGTCACCCTCAAGGAGGGCGTATCTGCCCGCGACCTCGACGGCCACTTGGACTGGGTCAGCCAGCTCCAGAGCCGCAACCTCGACAAGCGTGCCTTTGCTGGTATCGAGCGCAACTACTCCTTCAACAAGTTCCACGGCTACTCTGGAAAGTTCGACGATGCCACCATTGAGGAGATCAAGAAGAACCCTGATGTAAGCTTGAATCCAACCAAACAAGCTTCAATCTCATGCTAACACCCACTAGGTCGTCGCCGTTGAGCGTGACCAGATCTGGACTCTCTTCGCCATCGTGAGTCAGACCGGTGCTCCTTGGGGCCTGGGTACTATTTCCCACAAGACCTCCGGCTCTACCACCTACGTCTACGACAACGCCGCCGGCACTGGCACCTACGCCTACGTCGTCGACTCCGGCATCAACACTGCCCACACCAACTTCGGTGGCCGTGCTACTCTCGGCTACAACGCCGCCGGCGGTGCCCACACCGACACTCTCGGCCACGGCACTCACGTTGCCGGAACCATCGGCTCCACCACCTACGGTGTCGCTAAGCTCACCACCCTGGTCTCCGTCAAGGTCTTCGTCGGCAACTCTGCCTCCACCTCCGTCATTCTCGCCGGTTACAACTGGGCTGTGAACGACATCACCAGCAACGGCCGCGCTGGCAAGTCCGTCATCAACATGTCCCTCGGCGGTCCCTCTTCCACCGCCTGGACCACTGCCATCAACTCCGCCTACAACGCCGGTGTCACCACCGTCGTCGCTGCCGGTAACGATGCCCAGAACGCCGCCAACGTCTCCCCTGCCAACGCCGCCAACGCTATCACCGTCGGTGCCATTACCAGCACCTGGGCCATCGCCTCCTACTCCAACTACGGCACTTCCCTCGACGTCTTCGCCCCCGGCTCCTCTATCCTCTCCACCTGGATCGGCTCCACCACCGCCACTAACACCATCTCCGGCACCTCCATGGCCTCCCCCCACGTCGCTGGCCTCGTCAACTACCTCCAGTCCGTCGAGGGCCTGTCCACCCCCGCCTCGATCGCCGCCCGCATCAAGGCGCTGGCCACCCCCAACAAGATCACCGGCACCCTCAACAGCTCCCCCAACCTGATTGCCTACAACGGCAACGGCGCCTAAGCGTCTCGCTAGGGTCCCTCGTCAAGAGGTATAGACCGGGGGCTGCCGCGGGGTTGAGGTACGCGACGAGAAGACGTTCCGTGTGGTACGCAGAATGCCTCGCGGGCAGTTTCCCAAAGGTTGTCAGCTCGCTCTATTTTTCAGTTTGCATATGAAGGAGTTGGGATCCCCTCTCATTGAAGAATGAGTGAGCGCGCTGGCCTTTTTTCTTTTTGATGATGGAAATGAATGTTTTGAGACTTCATACCCTCTAAGATTCTCTAAATCCTAGGGGTTTCCCATTTGCTGAGATTTGGCTGGGGATGTGCTTGATAGGAATAATAAACTTGATGCATCAGATCTGTTGTTGCAGTGACCAATGCTTGGGTGATGTGATGATCCCGTCGGGATGGGAGGTTAATTAATTGACTGCAAGATTGACAGTGAGCCAAGACGTTCCAAATCCAGGGTTGGAGAGATCGGATGCTGCCATCTGGGCGGGGAGGGGAGAGTTGTATTCATTACTCTGGCAATTCTTGGCGATCTGATGATCTTCCGGGATACGTCTTGGCAATGCCATTGCATCGGCAATAGTTATTTGATTCCAAAAGCGAGGCATCGCCAGGTGTTCGTTGTGTTGAAGGTGGTATGACTGCTCAAGTTGCTCTATTCCCTTTGCGGTATCTTTGACGTTGACGGGAGGTCTGGAGCATCTCTAGTACTTTGTTAATAAATATTCCCGCAATTTTGTGTTCCGTGAGATTATAGTGGTCCTGTTGTTCAACAGAAAACGTTTTGGACAGTTTGAATAAGAGACTGATTGGGCCGTTTCCCCGTGGTAATCTACTGCTGTACGCTTAGGAACGAAAGGCATCTTCAGTTTTTATCATTGTAACAGTTTGCATACGAACGGAGGCTGACACGTGTAGTGTCTAGATGAATAAGCCCGTCTTTGCAAGTTTAAGTGAGATAAAGCCTTCATAAAAAGATCAACGGGAGAATTGCTGATAAAGTGGTATCAGAGACATAGGCTCGTTGGATGTAGTCTCGACTCAGAAGAGACTTCAGATTGAATATTTGAGTGAAAACATTGTCCTGTTGTACTACTAAGTAGACTCCAGATATTTAACTTTGGAATGATTGTTCAATAGACGTAGAGAGCCGCCTGCATCTATGGAACCATGTCATTGCCGTGCGAGCCTTTCTTCGTGATGTCAAATTTCTTCCAACACAAATATACGAGCAACGTATCCAAGAATGTTTAAAAGTATTCATTCATCTCATGACAAAGGTTGATGGCGCGTCGACCGGTGTATCCAGTCTCTGAGCTAATCAAACTGCGATCCGATGCAGGGCAAGTCCAATGCCATGACGGCAACATGCCTGCCATCATTGTCTTTCTTCCCTTCATTACTAACATTCTTGTGTCCTGCTTTGTTCTTCTTGGTGGCCTCGAATGTAGATCTCGGCGGGGAACCGCTGCGGGCGATAGTGCTCGAGGTGCCGGTGTCAGACCGGGAAGAAGATACGGGACTGGAGAGAATGATTAGTATCTGGAGCATATGAGACAGCCGAACAATAACAAGACTTACGAAGATGTTGTTTTGTTTGTTTTGTATTTAACGCCGTGGCGGCAAGGGCGCAGCCGCCCTTGCGGCCGACCTCCCGAAGGGTATGTGGCGTGGAGGGCCGTAGGTTCTCGCTATATACTATACAGTACACGCTGTCCCTCCCGTCCTCCAGATCTTACTCGTGAGTCACTTCCGTGTTCTATCCATCCCTAGTTCCCACTGGTGCCCTAGTTCCGTTATAGTAGTCTGGTCTCCCCTATGAGGTAGACTTTTGTTCGGAGTATAGGTTATGGCCTATCTCTCAGTACTGCGGGCAGATCTTCTGGAAGAAGTTTGTCACGCTAAGGAAGGCCTGGAAGCCTTCATGGTCAGTGATTAGCCCCTTGAAGTAGCGCTCAAGAGATCCTATAGGTCCTATAGGCTCCTGGCGACCATAAGGGTAGAGGGTAGGCCACTGTTGCCTCCTCACTAAGGTCTTTCGGCAGTAGACCAGATGGTCTACTTCCTTAGCCTCCCCGCAAGAGCAGGTGAGCAGTGCTTCTGTATGGTTGAAGCGTTGATGATACTGTTCGAAGTCCCCATGGCCTGATCGGGCTGCTAGGAGATGATGTACGATTACCCGTGGTAAGGCTAGTTCAGGGGGGCAGGCCAGGGTAGCCTTAAGCCCTAGTTGTATATAGCGAGAGGCTGCCTCTCGCCTCCACCATTTCCCATACTGGTGTCGTTTACGCTCTTGAGCAAGCCGCTTGATCCCTGCTAGGGTAGCTAGTAGGCCTCTGGGGACTGGTAGCGTTGTACCCTCCTTAGCTAGGCTATCAGCCTCCTCATTCCCTTTAATCCCTTGGTGCCCTGGGGACCAGTGGGTTTGTATATTGTGTATCCTAGCTGCTTCCTGGATCTCTAGGAAGGCAGCTTGTGAGGATTCCGGGGCCTCACCTCGGATCCCCTGGATAACGCTAGTGTTATCGATACAGATGTGTATAGGCTGGCCTTGGGAAGTCAGGAGGGCCCTTCGGAGCCCTGCCCTCGCCCCCTCTACCTCGCCGTCGAACACTTCCGCAATGCCGAGGCGGCTACACCCTTGAGCTATGCGTTTGTTACTGCGGTAGATAACAAAGCCGAAACCTGTAGCCCCGTTAGGGGCTTTAGAGCCGTCTGAGTAGATGATCGTATGGTTATCTGGCACAGTCTTAAGCCAGTCTTGAAACGCTTTAGCTGCTTTCTCCTTGCTTCGTCCAGCTGTAGGGTCTTGTAGTCCTGAAAGATGCTGCGGCTGTAGGAGTAACGGCCTTGGGCACCTAGGTAGGAGGGCTGCTGTTCTTTGTAGTCTTGTTTGCTGCCGCCCTGGCTGTGAAAGCCTAGGGACTAAAGGGTGCTGTTGGTCAACCTTCTGTAGGCGTGTAGCAAAGCGTAGGCGTGCCCCTTCGAGGGCTACTTTTGCCGTTGGCAGGCCAGCATCTCGAAGGAGGCTACTAGTGGGCGTAGTCTTCCAGACGGGTAGGATAGCCCTTGCTGCTGCTGTCATAACCTTCTCTACCCTCTTTACTAAGCCCTTCTGCCTTGTACTAATAGTAGCTGCCTGGTTATTAGCACTGCTGCTAGTAGCAGTAGTGCTGCTGTTTCTGGCTGGTCTCTTTAAACCTGCATACCAGGTCTCAGCTCCGTATAGGGCGGTTGGGAGGACACAGGCAATAACAGCTTGGCGGGCAGCAGCAGCTGGGAGCCCCCCTTTGGTGTTTGATAGATGGCGTAGGAACTGGGCTACCTTCTTTGCTGCTGCTACCTTTGTATCGACGTGGTGCCGGAAGGTGAGTTTCTTATCAAACCAGACCCCTAGCCATCGTATAGGCTTAGTTGAGGCCTTGATAGTTAGGTCCTTTGCCTGTATCTCTGGTAGGTCTTCCCTCTGCTTATGTTTCCTGCTGAAGTGGATTGCTTCACACTTAGCTGGGTCAAACGCAACCTTATTATCAATACCCCAGTTGAGGATCTGAGTTATCTCCTGGCCAAGGGCTGCAGAGTTTCCCTCTAGAGAAGGGCTAGTAGCCAGCAGGCCTATGTCATCTGCATAGCCGAACCGTAGCTTCTGGTTATCAGCTAGGATATCAGCTACATAGAGCAGAAAAAGGATAGGGGATAGCGGAGAGCCCTGAGGGAGCCCACAGGATAGGGGGAAGTCCTCTGTAGTAGTCTCCTCTAGCCTGACTCGGGCGGTCCGGCTAGAAGCAAAGGTAAATATCAGCCTAATCAGACTACTGGGCCAGCCTTGCTGTCGTAGCCTAAGAATAAGTCGATTTCGTAGAACAGAGTCAAAAGCCCCCTTAACATCCATTGTTGCTAGAGTTGCGGTAAGCCCTAAGTCTAGAGCCCTTTCGATCTCATGGGTTAGACAGGTTGTTAGGTCGACTGCAGCCCTCCCTGGCAATGCCCCAACCTGCTGTGGGCTAGCAACCCCTTCCAGAATGGTGAGATATGCCATTCTCTTTGCTATCAGTCGCTCTAAGCCCTTGCCTAGGCAGGATAAGAGGGCTATTGGCCGCCAGGATCCAGCCTTTGAGAAGTCTGTTTTCCCCGGCTTCTGGATCATAACTACCTCTGCTTTTCGGAAAGTCCTAGGGAAGTAGCCTATGCGGACACAGGCTTGGAAAAGCTGCTGTACCGGTGTAGCTATTAGGCCCCAAATAGATTGTAGTAACTTAGTAGTGATCCCATCAATCCCAGGGGTTGTAGCCTTTGTGAGAGTAGCCTGGCGTACTTCCTCTATGCTGACTATGTGCTGCCAGGGTATTAGACGCCTTGCAACTATAGGAACAGTGAACGGGTTCCCAGGTAGGTCGTCTGCAGCATCAAATCTCTCTAATAAGGCCTTCCGCAGGGCTTGGGCCTTATTGTAACTGTTGTTGATAGCCTGTCCATCCACTATTAGAGGTGGGGCCTTGATAGCTAGCCCAGACTTACGCCAGCTTAGTATCTGGTATAAGTTCTGGTTAGACCCAGCCTCCTCAATCTTAGCAGCCCAGTAGGCGCGTTTTGCCTTCCTGACTATAGTCAGAAAGGCCTTCTGCTCCTCTAGGATAGGCAGTGGTATTACTAGCCCAGGTTCTTGGGCTTGTCGTCGCCTAGCCTCAATAGCTGCTCGATGGGCCTCTGAACACTCTTCTGTCCACCAGGGGGCTCCCCTGCCCTGGTTAGTCCGTCTCTTCCCTACTGCTTCTATAGCTGTAGAGAGGAGGCTGACTAGTTGGGTAGCTAGAGAGTCTATTTCTGCTGGAGTAGGTGTATCCCCTAGGGTAGGTAGGGCTGGGATCCCCAGCTTAACTAGGTCAGCTAGCCGGAGTATAGCTGAGTCTGGGACTGTAGGGTGGCTAGTCTGACGCCTCTGTTCCTGGGCCTTGCTTATCGGTATAATGGTCGTAATAGCTTGATGATCAGCCCCTGGGTGTATATGTGGGCTAATATAGGCCTCAGCAAAGCTTCTATTTCCTACAGTCCGCAATCCCTAACCTTTTCCCCAAAACAGGGAGAGAGAGTCTACTGGAGCCCTCTCAGTACCTAGGGGTCCTAATAGTCAAAGGGGTAGCCAGCCCCTTTAGCGGGCGTCCAGACCACCGGCTCGCCACCGCCCAGTCCTTAGCCACCCAAATAGAAGTTTGCACCTTAAGCAGGCCGCAAGGGCATATCCCTCTCTAAGCCTACCGACATGCGCGTCCGTCCTCTCGAGCCAAACACACCCCTTATCAGGTCCTCCCCTACGTCCAGTCCACAATAGCGACACCCTACCAGCTTCCAAAGCGCGCGGCGCCATCCCGGCGCGAGCGGTGACCCAAGCGTTCCTCCCGTTATGCCGTGATACCCCGGGTACGATCCGAGTGAGGGCCGGGCCCGGAGGCCGGGCCCTAAGGCGATACCATATCCGACCGGTCCCCCTAGGGGCAATTCTTCAACACCCTCCTTCCTCCAGCAGCCCGAGTGCGAGTCGGGGTTGTTTCCTTTCTGTAGCCTGCTGCTCGAATGTGTTTGCTACGGCCCACTGGTTGTCCGAGGGCACAACCCCCCGGGCCAGCTTCCCGTTACCCGCCGCCGTCTCCGACCGTGCTTCCAGCCTCACAGCTGGTTTTCGGCAGGCCGACCATGTCTTGCCCTAGGCTGTCCTGAGGGCTACCCAGCCGGCGTAGCCTCCATCTATCCCATGACTAACCCGCCTCAGTGTCTGTCTGTCTGGAGGTATTTCCCAGATCTGGGAGGCGTGAGGGTGCCCTGTCTCTGCCCCGAGAAGCAGTGTCGGGTGGTTTTTACCTAGTTCCCTCGAAATTGGGCAGCTTCGCGTTCGCATTTCGGTTTTCGGTCTCTCGATATCTGTCGATTTTGCTGGTGTTTTGGTGGTTGGTGGCGCGTGTGAAAATTTTTGTGCGACGCCAAAATCCCTCACTTCTGGTCCGATCCCGCCCTTCCGCCGCACCAGAAAAACTTCGTGCGCAGCGCCCGCCACCACTTGCACTTGCGCGCCGTAACGTCTCTGCACTGGCTCTACCTTTAGAAAAGATAGGTTCCCAGGCGGCACCACGAGGAGGTTGCAGAGTCCGAATTTCGCCGCCCAAGACTTACGAAGAATGAGACGGCTTATAAGAGGATGCCATTTCTGTTTAAGGGGGATATCAGGAAAGTGAGGCACAGAGGACGAGCAGACAGCTTCTTAACCTTGCAAGTCTCAATTGAAGGGATACGTCCAGGCGGTAGGAGTAAAAAGATATATGTCTCTGTGGGAGGAGGAAAATTATGTTAAATTTCAAAGAGATGCTATTCTTGTTCGAGGAACAGCATAAAGAAAAATAACAATGTTCACAAATAATAAAATTAGCTCGGAAAGATATGTGCCGCGCGAGCGCAATGTCCATAGCGACGTGTAGAGATGTTCATGCTTCCGGCAGAGGATGGAACTAATTAGAACATTTAAACCAGCTGTTAAGGCTCCTCAGCTCACTGCTGCATTCATGAACAACCTATGATGCCACCGCAAATGGCACGCGTTGAACCATTTCACCAGTTTGGTGGTCTTGTGATGATGTGGCTGCTTGTGGCGCATCATGTCAAATCGACAGTGGCTGAAGACATCTCTCAGAAGCGTCGGCCAAGAGACGAACCGCTAGAAATTCATTCTTGATACTATGTAACTTTCTGCGCGCCCCACGGCCTCCCTTGTAAAAATGCCGTTTAGGGGAAATGCTGTTTTAAAAAAGCAACACTTCACTATCAATCAAACTTTATTCACAAACCTTCATTGGCTTCGATGGAGGCTGCGGTGGGGATACTGGAGTTTTTCTAACAGTTAGTCACGCTCGCATTTGTTGGCGCAACGCAATCAGCCAGGATGTTTTTGGAGGGGCTTCTTCGCACGTATGTTCTGAACCTTCCTCTCCCTCGATTCTGCCCAGTCTTTTCTTCTTTTCATTCACTCCCTTGTGTTTAAAGGGCCCTACACATTATCCATCTGCTCCATTTCATCACAATGAATGCGTACAACTCTCGACGATACAACAACGCGAACCGGCGTTCCGGTCAGATCGGAAACAATGTTCAAGTGCAGGAAGAACACGAGACACTCCGGAAGAAATGGGACATGCACGAGGGCCGGCTCCAGAGGCACTGGGACTCGCTAGACCAAGACCAGCGACGCGAGTGCATCCTCAAACTCAACGACGGCGAGAATATCCCGCGGCACCCCGAGGACTCGGCTCACGGTGGTGTGCTGTCCATCCTCGTGCCTGAGTGGAACCTCCGTGATCTGACCGATCCCGATGAGGACCGCCTGCTCGACATCATGGCCAATCGTGCCATACCGGACTTGATTGACCAGTACAGGGTCAACGACAAAGATTTCATCGAGAAGAGGATGGAGACGCACGAACTCCGCGTCAATGCGACTTTCAGGGACGCCTACATCATGTTCATTGACAGCGACCAGTACGGACAGGCGGTGCAAATCCCACGCTCCAAGATGAATGAAATCGCGTGGGCCTTCAGAATGGGAAACATGCTTCCCAAAGGAATCGGGGAGATGATTCTGTGCCGCCAATTGTTCCTTCTACAGAGGCTCAACGACGTCGCGAATATCATTCTCGAAGAAGCCGGAGTTAGTAAAATTCCGCGCAAGCATCGGGAGGTCGAGCAGCTTGATCTCGCCTGGTTGACCCGAACTATTCTCAGCAACAAAAACTCTCCACAGCTGGCTAGTGCCCCTGTGGCACCTACTGCAGATGCGGCAGTCGATGTACTTGAGCAGGGCATTCAAATGCTCCAGGTTCCGGGGTCTCGGAGTGCTCCTCAGACGCAACCCGCGGCCAAGAAAGTCAAAGAGGACCCTTTCCCGGACCCCAAGGACTTGATTCGCGACCGCAAAATCGCTTATGAGGCGTACCTGGATTCGCTCGCCTCTCAGCCGGCGATGTTTGCTCGGGAAGTCGCTGGCTGGTTCTCCAGTCGCCCGGAGCTTATCGTTGATGAGAAGGGAAGGTCCCTTCCTCTCAAAGCCGACTATCATGCCAGCGGCGCCGTCCTGGATGCTGCTCAGAGCGCCATTAAAGCCGCCGCGATCTCGTCTTATGCGGACCAGCTGCTGAGCCGACTTGATGACGCAGGCTCGGACAAGCTCCGGAAATCGATCATTTTGCAGGAGCTATCGAATATTGCTTATCTCGACTATGTTCGACTGCAGTCTCTCCTGAAGCGGCAGTTGACCAGGGACTCCAAGCTGTTCAAGCGTGTGTCAAATGGGGTCGACGCCGTGGGAAATCCCAACATCAAACTGAAGGGCAAGCCGCAAGACGTTCAAAACAGCGACCCCCCTCTTCACATCCTTCTCCGACTGTGTCAGCCGGAAACGACCCCGCAGAAGGCGCATGGTTGGAATGAGCAGCTCTCGAAGCTTTACCTCAAGACCGACTTTGACAAGTATGGAGCGACGCTCCCACGAGATGCGTTTGAGACGATGGGCTTGCTGTCGTTGAGCGCGGCCGTGAATCTGTCACTGGCACAGAAGGGGCCGGTTCCTTCGCGGAAGAAAGCTCAGTTCTTCGTCACTCGGGCTCAAGAGCTCGAGGCGGAGCTCAACCGGCTTAAGAAAGATCTTGGCACCGTGCTTACCAAGAAGGCTCTTGACGATGGTCTTATCGACGGCGCATTGGAGCGACTGGACGAGATCGTTGCCGAGAAAGTGGGCGCGAGACTGGCTTTCTTGTACGAGGATTTGATCCAGGACAGCTTCGCGTATCTTGACAAGCAATACGATAACGCCAAGGCGAACGGTGAGACCGACTGGACAGCACTCGCAGTGGAGCCCCAAGAGCCTTCTGAGGAACTGGTCGAGAGTCGCAAGCAGAGAGACAAGTCCCGATCATCTAGCCGGTCTCAACTTGATATTCTTTCCAGTGCCAGGGAACCCGTGCCTGCACCACCAACCATCGAAGTCGAATACGAGGATATGGTCGAGACTTTCAAGAACCTGATTGGACAGTCCGAGTCGGGCAAAGCGGTCGGTTGGCCTGCGTTCAATCGCGCGGCGAAGGAGTTGGAATTCAACTTGATACGTACAGCAGATGGATTGAACCATGCGTTTGAATCGTCCAAGTACGGGTGCAAGCTTCTTGTGGTTTCTCCGCCTTATAAGGGCAAATTCGAAGGAGACTCGGCCCTTGTGCTTGGTCAGCGGCTGAACAAAGCCTACGGATGGACTGAAGATACCTTTTACGAAGAGGATCCTGGGAAATATCTGGACGAAACATACTCTGGACCCGACTCCGAATCCGACTGGGAAAGTGAGGATTAAGGTCTCGACATTACTTTGTCGGCTAGCATAGTGTCTGGTTCAATATTATTCGGTATTAATCGAGTTGTGGCGCTGGAATTTCGCGATGATGTGACAGCAGCAGGCCAAGCTGTATTGCCTCGCGTCAATCGATCTCGGTCCAGCCCCCCGAGTAGAAAGGTTTCCATTAATGCGTAGGTATGGCGCATTGGCGCATGTGACCGCTTTCAACTGTAATTGAAGTTGTATCAGCTAACGTCTGCAAGAATGGGGAAACGGCCAGGGAAGTAGCGGAGAGTTCCCCATGCCCTAGCCTGCTTTCCCTGATACTCGGTGTCCCTGATACTCGGTGACCAAACTTGTAAACTTTGGAAAGAACGAACGGCGAACTTGACAAGAAGCAGGAGCCTTCGATGGTTTGTTTGGTCGTACTTTCCCAAACCATCCGTAGTCAATATTGCGCGTCACGTGGCCTGCCCACGGCGACTCCCAGTCACCCATTCAGCCACCCGGTCCTCGACTACTCTGTTTCCTCCTCCGATTTAATTCGGTTGGCAATTTGATTTTTTCCATTTTTGAGACTTAATCGCTTCAGGAAAGCGTTTGTTTCTTCAAGCTTCTTTCAGCCACCTGAACAACAAACGCCAGACGATCGGCTGCCCGCATGTCCCAGACATCGTTTGCCTCCACGACGGCTATTTTTTCCGCCGGCATACGACTCGCTCTAATTCTTCTCATCCGACTGCCAACTGCAAGATCCACCCCTCTTTCTACAAATTCACTGCCTCTCGTCCCGTTGCGCCTTTCCACGCTGACTAGATGGAGGTTCTGCCAGCAACCGATGACCGAGAGGCGCCCCAAACAGTCACGATGGAAGGAGCAACCCACCTCATCGACCTGCCAGACGAGCTCATTCTTTCCATTTTGGAACTCCTTTGTCGCCACTGCGATGGTCGAAACGGCGGAAGTTTCCAGGCGGAACGCGATAACCATAAGGGACTGGTCTCATTCTCAAAGACCTGCTTTCGCGTCCACAAGCTTGTGCGACCCTACCTCTTTCACCACGTCTGCTTCAACTACGACTACCTCGAGATTCGAGAGCGCTCCTGGCAGGGCTCGAAGCATGAAAAGGCCCTGTTCAGGCTTTTGCGAAGTTTGGCTGGCGACCACGTTCCAGACCCTGACGCGCTGGAGGCTGCTGGCAAACGTAGCCTTGCAAACGGCATCGATGACTTGGCCACCTCCATCAAGCACCTTGAAGCTAACCTGACCCCCAATCTGCACGTTGACAGCGGCAAGGTCGGAAAGAAAGGCCCCAGAGGGGACGCCATTGGCTTCGACTGACTTCCTGAGGTTCTCAACCGTGCCACTCAATTGGAACATCTCGAGCTGCATATGGAGCTTCCCCTTAACAAGCATGGTGGCTTTATCTGGAGCATGGACCGGTATGGCCGCGACAAATACGACTCTATCAAGACGCTCAGCCTCATTTACCGTGCCAACTGCTACGACAAGATCAGCAAATTTGATCTCAGGGACACGTACATAATCATCAACCGCTGCAGCAACCTTGCCACACTCGAAATACACGGAATAGGAGGTCTCGGCGAACGTTTCATGGAAGAAACCGACCATGTCACCTCCCAACTCAAGACCTTGCGCCTGACAAACTGTTTCTTGTATCTCCACGAGATATTGATTCTCACCTCAGGCATCGAGAACTTGGAGAGCTTCACCCTCGGCCGCGGCGAGCTCCGCAGATTTCAGTTGATCGCTGAGCAGGGCGACTATGCCAGTGTCATGATGGACTCCCTGATTTCCCCCGCAAATCTCACTGCTCGCCTGGCAGGTATGAGCTCCCACAGCCTGAGACACCTCGAGCTCGGTCCCTTCGATATGAAGTTTTGGGAGGGCCTTTGGCACGAAAATCCATCTGGAACTACGGCCGAAAACCTCGAGAACATTCGAAATGCCACCATCGGTACCCTACGTTCTTTCGAAAAGCTCGAGCATATTCAGCTTGCGCAGAACTCCATTCTCGGCGTCCCCAACATGTGGACCTCTCGACACGGTATTCCTGACGTGTGGCCAGGGAACATAGTGGTAGAGGAGGAACTCGGGTTGCGTCGTATCGACACCAGCTTGCCTGATCCCGACGGCACCCGCCTAGTCAGCATGCTTCCGCGTACCCTCAAATATCTTCGTCTTACCCATGTCAACAACAACCTGGCTGACAGCCTGCTAACCTTTGCCTCTGCCGTCGCTGATGGAGCGTTCCCCGCATTGAATGAGGTATCCCTACACGGCCAGGATCCTCTCATGGAGCGCTACCGGTACGGACCCCGCTTCCAGATTGAACTTCGTTTCGCTCTAGAGCGGCACTGGGATTTCTTAAGGAACCACGTCCTCGAGAAGATGAAGGGATTGCTGGAGCGGGCTGGCGTCAATTTCTCCTGGGACGCGATGGGAAGCAACCGCCCCCCTGAGGGATGGCCCGGCAACCCGATGTTGCAGTCCTTAGGCATGGAGCCAACCCCTCCCATGACGCAAGAAGAGGTTGCTTTCAAGGACTTCAGCAAGGAACGCCACAACAGGTCCATCATGCTGCGGCGAAAATATGCGGCTCTGGGCTCCACTGGCACCCTGGAGGAAGATAACGACCCCCCGGTGATCGTTCTGTTGCCTGGTGGAAGAGAGCTTCACTTGAACAGTAGAGGGGAGGCGCATTTGGAGTATCGGAACCGCGATCAGTGGGGAAACCTGGTTGATGAAGACCCTATTCAATGAGATCTTGACTTGGATTGAAAAGGAATCTGCGGGTTACTGGCTGAACATGTGGGTTTGGTACTGTTGAATGGAGGAGGATGGAAATGGATTCAGCCAAGGACAGAACGCTTGTTGATCCATTTATGCAAGGTTCACTCGGTCGATGTGTCTTAATTATTCTTCAATTCCCACAGAAATTGAATAACTTCCTCCCGATCTTCCATGTCAGAGTCAATCGTACTGTCAACTTCTCCGCAACCATGTTCATCATCTAGCGACAGAGCTGTAACGCATGGAGAAAAGTTGAAAGATGTGAGAGATGAGGCGCTACTCAGTATCGCGACCTGTCAAAGTCGACGAGTCTGCGGAACCGTGGACAAGGGCGATGGCACAGTCAAGATAATGGAATGGGAGTGGGTGAGCGATAATCAGTACAGAGAAATGAAAGAATTCAATAAGACTATAGATGAAGACTAGACTTTGTGCAGAGAGGCCCGGAACAAGCAACAAGGGTCATCAACTGACGTATCGGGACTCCAGATCGTGGGATGCGACAAGCTGACCATGAGTCCACCCGTTGGGCCGATACAAGCCCGAAGTGGCGGAAGGTGTGGGTGTCATTTTTCATTTATTCTCATCTAATAGGGAATTGCAGGGGAAGAGAAATGGTAGCCTTGGCGAATCTTCATGAGTAACAGCAAGGATGTCAACGTTACGCCTCGGAGCGCAGCCTCCGGGCCGGCAAGGGGTCGGCGACGGAGATTCGTGGAATGCGCCCCATATTTTCACCGGCGCTCGGGGAGGAGACGGACTACGATATTAAAGTATTGGCACATTCCTTTTTGATGGATGCACAAGACCAGGTTGCGAGGAGTTGCGCGGAGGTGTAGGTTGGTCCCTTCAAGCCCGGCTGAGTTGTAATTACGGAGCTATTTAAGGAGGCATGAAGTGAAGTGTTCTCTTTCAACTTTACAGAGCTTCGTCAACCAAACCTGAACTGCTATCGTTGTTGCCATCAATCCTTAGTACAAGCTGTGCCAGCATGAAGTTCTCTGCGACTTTGGCAGTCCTGGCGGCTGCATCAGCCGAAGCCCACTGTTAGTCTTCTATCCTTTAACATCACGTCAACAAGAGACAAAAGTCTCAGCAAATCAGCCAAATCTCGTATGATGCTAACTCAGGTCGATCAACTCAGACACATTCGGTCGCCTAGTGTACGGCGGCACGACCTATCCCGAGTGGCAGCACGTCCGCAAGACTTTAAACTTCTACTCCAACGGCCCCACCGACGGCGTCTCGTCGACGCAGATCCGGTGCTACGAAGCCGATCCCGCGGACAGGGGTACCGTGACCACCATCCTGGTCACCGCGGGCTCGACGATAGGGTTCGCGGCAAACAGCGTCGTGGGACATCCCGGGCCCGCGAGCTTCTACATGGCCAAGGTCCCGTCCGGCCAGACGGCGGCAACCTGGGACGGCAGTGGAGCCGTCTGGTTCAAGATCTACCACGAGCGCCCGACGATCACCAGCAGCGGCCTGGAGTGGGCGTCGTACAGTGAGTGTCCAATTTTCTTAAATTCTTTCTCCTGAAATCTGAAAATTTTCGGGTCATGTTGCTGTCGAGTGGGTGCGATCTTCGGAGGCAGGGAACCGCGAAAAGCATGTAGTTTCAAGAAAACAAGACATTTTAGATTTAGTGGAGAGTTCGTGAATCGCGCTGTAGGGCTGAATCAGTTCGGTGCTAATGACGATTTGTGTCGCAGACACTCAGGTTCTCTCAACCAAGATCCCATCCTGTCTCGCCAACGGAGAGTACCTCGTCCGCGTTGAGCACCTGGCCCTGCACGGCGCCGCGACCGAGGGCGGAGCTCAATTCTACGTCGGCTGCGCCCAAGTCTCTCTCTCCGGCGGTGGCAGCAAGACCTTCTCCGGCGTGTCGTTCCCCGGAGCCTACAAGTCGACCGACCCGGGCATTCTCTTCCAGCCGTACTGGCCGACCCCGACCAGCTACACAAACCCTGGCCCCGATCCGATCAGCTGCTAAGAAAAAAAGACAAAACTGGGGCTCCTGCGCCGCTCCCCGGTACTGCAGTGCAATGAATCAGGGTGGCGGTATGCATGCATGATGCCGATGCCGGTGTCACAGAGATAAGGCTCTCGCGCACCCGCTCAACTGCTGACAGGGGCGGGCTGGAACAATCCGGATTTTCTCGGCGTGGCGGACCATCCTCTCCTTAGTTCGCGTCGTTTTTGTTGAGGCGTGCTTTTTTCTGATCGGTGATTTAGGGAGAAAATTTCCCTGCTTGGGGGGGTCCGCGCGGCCCGCTTGGCGAGTTCGGACGCCACGGGAGAACGACGTGATGTCAGGAAATGCGGGGAATTCTACGTCATTAACTGTGAAAAGACGTGGCGCAAGGGTCCGATTTTCGATCGTGTTCTTGCGGCTGGACTGCGTGTGGCTCCTTCCACTGTCGATTATGATCTGTTTGTCGTGTAGTGACAATTTATTTCCCTATTCTGAGTGATTGACTATTGTTGGTGTGGTCATTTTGAGGTAATCCGGGGGATCTGCTTCGTTGATATTAATGATCGACCCTTGCTGAAGCAGTTTTAGGCGCTCACTGCTCGCTTCGCTTAGATCAGTTCACCCCTCCCATGACATCGCTATTGACGATAATAACGCTAGAGTCGTCCGCCCTTCGTCACGACTCTCATCATCAAACACGGACGAAAAGAAACAGACATTTCTAAGACAGATAATGAAGATGACGACAGTAACATTGGAAGATTCAGATGCCCCGTGCTTCTCTCACGAGAGCTTCCTGGCTCCGCCGGCTATAGAGAAGCAACCTTCAGGGATCAAAAGCCCTCATCGTCACAGAAGCCCAGCGCGCCGCTGGAATGGTGATGGAAAGGGAATTCAGGTGGACATCGGCACTCGGTTGCGCGAATATGTCGACTGCTTGAACAACAGCAAATGGAACGTCATCGGAAACCACCTCGCCGACGAGCTCACCCGGAATGGCCACTCCCAGACGCGTGAAGAGCACGTCACCCGCCTCCAGGGTCGCACGAAGGGCCTCGCCGGATTCAACATCAAGATCGACACCATGCTGGTCGACAAGAAGGCCCGCGCTGTGGCCGCGAGATACGTCAACCGGATGACGCTGGTGGATGAGAGGGTGAATGCAGACCCCGTGGAGAAGACGATTGAGTTCGACGAGCAGTGCTTCGTGTGGTTCAACGAGAAGGGCAAGATTTCGAGGATTGTGACGATCCAGGACAACGACGGCATTCGCGCCCAGAATCCCACGGCAGAGATGACGCCGAAGTTTCTCACGCGGAGCATGCCGGATAAACCGGTTGACCTGGGGTCGCTGTACCGCGCATACGTCACCAGTATGAACCAGCGCACGATGAAGACCGATTTTCCTAAATTCTGCAGGAAAGACCTGCGACACAACAACAGGCCATTCACTGTCCAGGACTATGCACGCAACCTTGATATGAGCCACGAAGTTGTTTCAGGGCTTCATTTCGAGATTAAGGAGTTGCTGGTGGACGAGGAGACTCAGCAGGTTGCTGCGCGATTGGAGCTCACGGGAACGCCGACGTCGATGTTTGCGGGCATCCCTCCCAATGGAAAGAGCATCAAGTTTAACGAGCACTGCATGTACCGATTCGACAAGGGCAAGATCTCGGTGGTATGGGCGACGATGGAGCTGGACGTTGTAAGAAAGCAGTTGGAAGCCAGGGCGGATCGGAGGAAGTCTTCCATGTTGGGAATCAATTGAGAGAGGAAGTCGGAAGTTTGTTGTGGAGGGAGCAAACGTTGGTCACCACGCCTTACGACAGGGCTCGGCGGCGTTTCGGTCTGTGGGGTATTCTACGCAGCACGACGGGCCATTTTCCAGCGGTAATCCACACGTCATGTGGACCGATCATTAACTTCCCCTTCCACAGTTTTTGGTTTAGACTGTACAAATAACATCTTCATTCACGTGTTCAAGCAATGTGACCATACGCACAAATTTGATTCTACAGACGGGGTCCCTCGGGTCGACCAACATTCCCCATGGATTCCGGATTAAGGGCACTATTAAGTAGGTGGTAGTTCCGGGTATGTGCCGCCTTATCTGTTGATAACTACGTGCTTGTCTCCAAGATTTCTATGATCAATCATAATAATAGTTGTCGAGTGTTGATGATGCGAGGCGACGCCATTCCTACGAGGTACCTACTACTCAACCACTCACCCCGATGTACTTTGTGTTGGTGGGGTACCTACAAAAATAAAGTCGGATATTGAAGCAAATCTCCCCAACTCACAACTACATTCATGGTTCCACTTTAACAACAAACACAGTCATGAATCGCCCCAATGTCGACACACACACACACACCCATTTCGATTCCATCTGGTCCCCTTTACGACCGTGATGCCGTCAGTCAAAGTATTAAGCAGTATTTCAAGTGACTTTCGCACATGGTTTCGTTCAGACCCGAGTGCATAAAGAGCCCCCTTGAGGACGGATGGAGCGATGACTAATTTCCCTTTGAGAAGTTTCGGATCCTCTGGTTCAATGAGAGAGTAGTTGACCTATGTGATTACATCTGATCTTGCTCTCTTCATGACCGAAACTGATAGAGTCGTCGAAAAACGTACGCCACTTGCTATACGTGGAGAGCGAGAAGCCGGTCTACCCATCCACGCAGAGCATAAGCTACCTTAAAGACTCACATCTCTTTTCAGAACCCGAAAGCGAATTCAGAACCAAGAAGCCACTTGTGCTTGAGCTCTGGCCGTTGGAAGGCGAGAAGATTCCAGAGGGAATCGTCGCCCTCTCAGGGCAGGCGGGCGGGGGCTTAGCTATGTGGTGGCTGCTCGACACCCGCACCGGCAACGGTGATGAGTACCCGTGGGAACTATCTGAACCTGATGGAATTTGCTTGCTGTAGGTGAGGTCACTCCTCGTGATGCGTACACACACGTGCCGGACGAGGAGATACCCGAGAACGAGCCCTGGCGGGCGGATAGGCCACGGCAGGCTGTAGAGTATTTCAAAGAGCTCAGAGAGAAGATGATCTCACTTGAGATGGTTCCGATACCGACGCACATATCTGGGGGAGACTGGAAAATTTGGCGAGTGGAGGACTTTGGAGAGGAATACCAGCACTGGGTTCATGTAAGTTTTGAAGTTTGCTAATGGTTATTATGGGTTTTGATGCTGATTTTATGGATTTGGGAAGCTCAGGAGATCTATGGGGAGTGTGTTTGGCCCGATGAGCATCGGTTTGATCGGTCAAAGTGTCGGGATTTACTGAAGAAGATATTAAAGACACGTTGGGACACTTTAGGCGAGAGGAGAAGTTAAAAAATAAGGAATCACTTATGGAAAAAGACAGGCGGTTGAGAGACGTAATTAGTATTTTTTGCTTGAGATACGACATGTCTTAGAAACACCCAGTAGAAAGCCTAAGCTATCTTTTCTCTTAGCTTTTGCAGACTATCCTGGCCCTCGCTGACGCAGCGAACATAATTCGGAAGGTGATCTAAGACGTCAGCGGCCAGTCTAAGCATGTATATGCATGCGTCGTATTGCATGCTCTTCTCGAGATACCTGGTGTGGATTATCTTGCTCAAAAGCGAGACAGACTCAACTATCAGAGCGATCCAAGGGCTCATTGAGACGACAGGTTCTTCTGAAGAAGCATAATCCTGCAACCCATTGGCGCGCGTTCTGTGATCCGTCGCGGCGGCCGTACGTATGACACATTTGCTCTCGGTCCCAAACTTGAGCACGTTAACAATCTCGCGCTCAGCTTCTTGCCTTGTCTCTGTTATGTGTGCAAGTAGGTCTGAACGGCTTGCGGCTTCAAGTGCTTCTACCATCTTCAGAATGCCAAAGTGGTGCTTTAAGTTTAAGTCGAACCAATGTAGTCGACTCTCTTGGTTCAGAAAATGAAGCTGCCTCTCGCAGAGTCTGAGAAGCGGGCGTATGGAGGTTGTGTAGATCTCCAATGCGTCGAGAGTAGCTTCCCAAGTGGACAAAAGGCATGTTTCGTCTACCGCTTCCCTCAAAGCCTCTTTCAATGACGTAATTGTCTTCCATAAGTAGACGTTAGCAACAGAGGCCGCTGAAAGTATCTCAGTCGCTGTTTTGTCGCAGACTTCAAGCCCGTTGATAAGCCAGTCTTTTGATCGAGGAAGAAACGAGCCGATGAGGAAGGCCCTGACCAAAAACCACACAGGTTCTAAGCAAGCCCCTTTCAAGCCGGATGTCAGTGAAGCTCTCAGGTTTGATGTTAACGAGCTTTCAGTATCCCATACCACTGCCTTCCAGTAAATTCTGGTTTCTAGGTCTAGAAACGTGGTCGAGAACTCCTCGGCAACGACAGACTGGTGAGAGGAGCCAAATTCCACCAGTGAAACCAGCTCATCGAGGTGATCATGGCTTCTTCGTTCCCGTAGTCTTTGAATCTGGGCAAGCGCAGTATGAAGACAAGTCAGACCATCGATCCCGTCCATGACCTCGTCATGAGGGATTCCTGTGGGAATCGGGGTCTGTGCGAATAAATACAAGGCTAACACAGATTGGTAGGATACTCGGTTGATGACTTTGAGCATGTCCCTTCTGGCAGCGCGCCAGCTTTCTCTGACAAAGTCTCCGGTGGAGTTCTTCGGAAGGCCGCCATGGCTTTTGAGAATCTGAGGGGCCCATCGTGCTGCGAAACCTTTAATGGCCGTTCGTAAGAAGCACTCGATTTGGTTCCCCAGTTCTGCTTCTCCACGGTCAGGCGTTTGTCCATCCCCCGAAGCTTGAGACACCACCTCCTGTTTCAAGTCACGATCGAGAGACCTGAACATGTCTATGACCGATATAGTTCTGGCTTCACTTGAGTTCTTGCTAACTTCATCAGTCTCCGAGACCAGCATCACCTTGATGGCTAATTGGTGGATCTTACACGAGTGGACAGCCATCTACCAAGAGCGCAAGAGAATATTCGAGAACTTGGTTGACGAGTGATTCAAATGATGCGTTCGTATCGGGCTCACTCAGTCTGGCCCCATGCACGTTTGCCATATCCAATGCCTTAGCAGCCTCTAGCCTTGAGCCCTGTTTGTTGATGTTCTTCATCCACTATGTGACATCAGACTCTGCAGGCGCACAATTGATATTTCTTCCGATGGTCACTTACGGTGAAGGTGCAATCTCGTTGTTTCAAGGCGCATCGCGAACACGAACCGCGCCAATCAATGTCACCTGGTTGATAGCCACGTTTCGAGGCGTTGCATGCAACTCGGGAACGGCGGCAGTTGTCGCAACTTGAATATTGCTTCCTCTGTTTGGAAGTTGACATGTTTCTAGTGCTGAAGTTCGGTGAGATCAGTTACTTGAACTGGTGAAAAGTATAGTCAGGTACCTACCTATGCGAGCGCGCTGAAGGCAAAAACAGCTTCATGTTGATGCGGCTCGGCAATGCTGACATGCGGTCACTGCGGCGCTAACCCCACAACGCTGGGTGGCTTAGAAATACAACCGCCCGGCCCAGAGTAATTTCAGACGCGAGCAGGACCCAGTATCCTTGTCAGCCATCATTTTCCCATGCTTTCTTGACACCTGCACTGCACTGCGCACAATCTCTTGTTTGTGGTTCATGGCGAGTCACATCCAGGTTGTGGAGTATGTGAATCGTCAACGTCGATAGTGGCAACCGTTTCTCAATGACTGAGTATCAAAGTAAACATGCAGGGAGTCTTGAACGCTATGTTCCGACTGTCCTGCGGTGCCTTAAGTGTTCACTCCCTAACTAAGATTACAGCTTCCCTAGGTAGTCGACCACCATCGAGTGCAACTCATCGGCGCTCATTCCCTTCACACCCAACAAACTATTGTCCGGCTTGCTAGAGAAATCACAGCCATAATCCAGAGTCAGCGACCCGCAAAAACAGAATCCCAGCATCGCAGCATCGACATCTGCATCTGACCCTTTGGCAAGCTCTGCGAGACACTCTCGGCGGAGCTCTTCTGTGTCTTTGACAGACGTGCTCCAGTCTATCCCGTCGACATCCTTTGCGTATCCAATGAGCTGGTTTTGAGTGACCAAAGCAGAATGAATAAACACAACGCGGTTCGCAGTCTGAGGCCGGTTCCGAATGACGCCGAGTACGGCCATCGCGACATCAGCGAGCGTCGTCGCACTGAAAGGCACGTCGCCGCCGTTGTACAGGATCGCTTTATGATCTTTAAGATCAACGATGAGGCCGTTCTGGAGACCCCAGTCCAGGAAAAGTCCATTCGCAATGGCCGTGAAAGTGAACGCTGGGGTTTCCCGTGACATCTTCAGGAGGTAGTCCTGGACGGCAACCTTTGGAGCACAGACGGGCAACTGCGCGCAGAGAGAGTTGGTGGAGTCCATACCAAACTCGGCTGGAATGAAGACCTTGACTCCGGCAGAGACCGCCGCATCGATCAGTGGTTTCTGGCCCCCGATGGCAAGCGTGGCCAGACATGATATGACGACGTCAATGCCGGCTAAGGCAGGTAAAAGAGATTCGACAGAGTTGATGTCGACTTCCATGATCTCAAGGCTTGAGTGGACAGGCAGTCTAGACAAGTTTCCTCCATTCCGAGTGAGAGCCGTGACGCGGAAACCAGCGTCAAGGAGGACTTTGAGGATGGGGCCGCCTAGGTTGCCGGTGGCGCCAGCGAGCGCGATACGAGTGTAAGACATTGAGTATTGAAAAAGTATGTATGATCAATGAATCTAGGAAGGTTGATGGTTTCATGAGGTCAAACTGGTGCGGACTGTTGCCTTTCTATACTTCTTCGGCTTAAAGGATTGCCTGCATGATTTCACTAGTGGCCAGATTTCTATTTCAGATGTGGACGCCGTCCTCGTCTCTTCAGTGAACGATTAACCTTCGTTCTGCGTGTGTGATCCTGGGCTACCGTTGTCGGTTCCGACTGCCGCTCTGGAGTGGGTCATGTCGGTTCCGTCCACCGGCTCCGACACTCGGTGCCGATCACTACGCGGTGCCGACCAGCAGAACCGGTCCTGGCAAAGAACTCCAAATAAAACGGCGATAACGGCGATAGTAACATCAACAACTCCAACAGAAGAAGAAGAATACAGCAGCAGAAGCGACAGAAATTGAGACCAGGATTAACAGATATATAAATTCTCATTCATCTCATTTCAAGTTAGTTGATTTTTATACATTTTCTTCATTCTGAGAGAAGAGATTTCGGGGTGATTTTCTTCGCTCCCACTAGTCTTCATTGTCAATCCAACCAACTCGTGTTCAAGGCCAAGCCAGTAAGACCCGAAACGGACCTATCAAAGCTCTGATCACTCATTTATGTCTGCGTCGCAGCTCACGTTGCTTTATTGAAGAACTCAGGCTCGGTGGAAAGGCGGATACGGCCCTGCGGCCCGCTGCGGGTGGAGACTTTATTATACTAAGAGCGTGTGATTTGCTTTTCTTTTCTCATCACAATCACAGATCCCAGCTACTTGGTCCTTCGTGGCATGTTCTTGGCCTTCGGAAGAGTTGATTACTGCTAGGGTACTGAGTTGATTGGCTGCACTGACTGGGCCCTGGGCAAACATGACGGACAACATCTCAGTCATCACTGAAAGCTGCAGCTCCAAATGCGGATGAACTGTTCAGAAGCGCGGATCGCCTTCCTCAATAGGGAGTTCAGCCGAAGAAATCCTTCGCTGATTGTTGGAACTGTTGGAACCCCTTTCGATACAGCCGGGGTTGTTGACGCGAGCCCCATCGGCCTTCACGCGAGTGGTCGGGGAAATCAACGCTAGTGTTGGTTCTACCTCATGTCGTCCCCCCTTCTCCTCTTCTCTGTCTTCTACGAATGTCCCAACTTCATCCAGGGACGATCTCGCTGCTCTGAAATGTAAAATTTATTTCATTCTCGACATTTGACTCGTCACATGCCGTCTCAACATGTCAAATGAACCGACGCCCTGGGAGTCGGTGCCGACTGCAGGGCCGAACGCGACGCCGGGCTCAGATGTCAGGCCACACTCTGTGGCCTCGATCGAGGTCGACAAGGCTGCGCCTTCAGAAAATAGCTGGAAAACTGAGCCAGACCCATTGATGTCGCTGTCTCCCAGCATTCGAGACTATAACTTTGAGAACAAACGTCGATATCACAAGTTCAAAGAAGGACGGTACCTCCTGCCAAACGATGACCCTGAGCAGGAACGCGAAGACATGAAACACGCACTGATTGTCAACTTGTGCGACGGCGCCCTTCATAACGCGCCTTTGAATAACCCTCGGAAAATCCTGGACATCGGTACTGGCACTGGGATATGGGCCATAGACAGTGGGTCTTGCTCTTTGTATTACTCTATTAGCCGGAGGTTACTGACTTGCTGATAGTGGGTGACGACTACCCCGACGCTGAAGTCACTGGCATCGATCTTAGTCCCATCCAGCCTCCATTTGTACCTCCCAACGTGATGTTTACTATCGATGACGTGGAGGCAGACTGGCTTTACCCTGACAACTCTATCGATTTCGTTCATGTACGCAACATGGCACCTGCTGTCAAAGACTGGCCTCGGCTAGTGGCACAGGCATATAAGTAAGTTTGGCCTAGGCTTCCCACAGTTCCTCAACAACAATACATGTTCCGCTAACCCATGTAGAGCCCTTAAACCTGGTGGATGGATTGAGTTGGTTGACATGGCATTCACGTTCTCATGCGATGACGGCACAGTCCCCCCAGACTTTGCTCCAGTCAAGACCATGAACTACCTGAGGGAGGCTCTCGACATGTATGGCGTGGACATCTACGCTGCATGGAAGTTTGCCGACTACATCAGAGAAGCTGGCTTCGTCAATGAGAGGTTTGATACAAGAAAGGTGCCGGTGGGCACATGGCCAAAAGACCCGTTCATGAAAGCAATCGGGGACTACTGTCGAGCTGTCAACTACGATTCTTTGGGGTCGATTACGAACATCCCTTTCAGAAAGGGCCTAGGCTGGACCAATCTGCAGGTTGAAGTGTTCTTGGTTCAAGTGCGCAAGGATCTGCTAGATGACTCCAAGCACTCATACAACTACTTTCACTCTTGTTGTGGCCAGAAGCCTTATGAAGCAGACGGATAAGTTGTATTAATGGTGTCTTCAAACATAGAAAATTGTGATAATTGCACAAATGTATCCACGCTTTCTGCTTCAGCCAAGCTCAGAATCATCGGTGTTACTGTAATTGAGATTAATCCAATACGCGTGAGTGTGAGGGTCTGATATTGAATGACGGCAAAGAGAAAGGCACCATTGTGAGACATCGCCTGCCGGTAATCGTCTTTTTTGGCAATGGACGAACTAATAGTTTAAGCCTGGCCTCCCGACACTCGGCAACTTGTAGTTTTATTTTTCTTAGATAAGCGCCCGAAGCTGGTGTACCGACAATTTCTAAGCGTCTACAATCGTAAACCTCAAGTTCAGCTTCGTCTCCTTTATAGGTGCATCCAATTGGAAGCCTCCATTAGACCCCCACACGGTTACCTCCTTGATAGCCTTCAACCCCAGTCTGTACTTATGTTGTAGAAGCATCCAGGCTGTTGAAGCGCCATTAGGGCTGCCCAGAATCGCAAGCCCCGGGTCTGAGTCTAATTGGAATGTAATCCGTTCGTCCCAGCCAGGCACACTCTGATGCCCCTCCTCGCGTAATGCTTGTAGAACAATATCGAAAGTCTTTTTATAGACAATATGCGCTTGGAAGATGAGCTTGAGGTTGGTCATCTCAATTCCCATTGCTTCACAACCAAGCCACCATTGAAAGTAAGCAAAGTCAGATAGAGTATCGAGATCGGGGACGTCTCCTTTCTTATATACAGACTTTGTGTACTTGGGACTGAAGTTCGAATCGAAGATGAAAGCGCCTGAAGGTGCGTTTACGACGTTGGTATAATGCCCTCCTGTTGGCTAGAAAGGCGAAGTCAAGTTAGTATTGCGGTCGCGCTATTATCAACTGTCGGGTGTTACTTACCTCTCCCACCCGTAGATCTGGAAACCGAAACTTCCGGTCGTGAACTGCGTTATATGCCATTCCTTTCTCCCTGTCGACCGGGAAATCGGAGTCCGCGAATGCTTCGTCCAAGTCGTCTTTGAATTGCGGCCACTGCTTGGCCGGGTTGAAGGGCCAGCGTGCGTTTTCCTGCGTCCATCCCCACTGAAACATATCTTCTGGTTCCCTGAAAGGGCTGATGATCGAAGCTCCGCCATTGTACTCCTGAGCCTGGTCATTAGTGAGGGGGAAAAGTTCCTTGAGCCATTTTCCCTTCTCAATTCTGCCATTGTAATCCTCGGGAAATGAAGGGAATGATGTCTTGACCCGCTTGGTTAACGGTCCATTGAGAGACAGTTTGGCCCCTGTCGTTACGGGAGAAGCGCAACCGAATGTAATCATGAGCAGGAAAACCAAGAAGAGGATACAGGCACTCTTTTTACTGAACGAATGAATAGAGTGAGACATTTTGAAACGATGCGGCTAACAGCCGATTGAGGCTGGGGATGACGCTGGGATGCAAAGAATGATTGTCGCGACATACGCAACGTGGACAGCGACAGAACAATTAAATAACTTTTCATTCCACCTTCAATACCGAGTTACAGCATTTAGAGAGCATAGACTCATATAATTACTTACAGTGGTGGGCAGAACTCTATCTGCGGCTATCCCTGCAAAATAACCCGATTGAAGTTCAACAGGCAATTGCCCCCGCGATTGACCAGGGCATGGTCCGAGTTCTACAGAAGTGGCTGACTATCTAGGAAATAAATCACGGATATGCCGCTAATGCTTTATTCTCACTCGATCAATTTGGCTTGGCTACAGGCTCACACACCATCCGGCCACACCTCATGAGCAATTAAGATTCTTGCTCGACTCTAGGTGGCTTTCTCCCTCGACGTTCTCACATCATCAGTTGACATTCAAATTCAATTTCCTTATTCTTTGATTTATTATAGCAGCATTTCTGTCAAGCCCCATATGTCCCCAAGGTGAAATCCAAGTTCGGAACTTGAAGGCCGTAGCTGTCAATCGCGGTGAGCTCCGATCGCATGCTGACAGAACTACATACCGCGCTGTTCGCTGGGGCAGGAAATCAGGGGATGTGTCTGAAGTATTTAATTTGGGGTTTCATTGACACTTAATCGTCGTGTAGCGATTGTCGGCTCTTCAACTAACCCGAAATGTCGGTGCTCGGGAGCTTCTGGTTCCCGAATCATGATGCAAGTAGAAGGAGACTGAGACAAGACTATACGCTTACTGTCGGTATTAAAGTCTCCTGTCAGTATATACTAAGGATTTAGTTATTCTAAAGATGCTTTAACTTGGAACCACGTGAGCTGCTTTTTCCAACAGCCCGCGTATTATCGCTTGTAGGTGTACTGGTTTCTGCAGCAAGCACTCGACGACGATGGTGGCCCAATGTGGTAATTCATTCAATATTGGATTCTTTTAGTACGTGTACCTAACCTAACCAATGTTTCTTCTTTGCATTGGCGAACATTACTTCAGCATGAGCTGATATCTCTCCCGAAGGCCCTCGGGTAAGAATAGATCCGCGCCTGGGTGAGCTTCATTTCACAATTGGATACGAAGTATGTAATCTTCGAGCCTCTCACTCATTCTCTCTATCATTGGAAATAATTCAGCTCAGATCTGAGAGGCTCACTGAATGGTAGATGGCCGCGTCGTCTCAGTCTTTGTATAGAGTCCATCTTCTCGGTCGAACTTCACTTGGATTGAGGCGATAATCCACCCTCAGTACTGCACCTCAATTTGGCGAAGCCCGACACTCCGGTAGATCGGTAACAGCGCAGTTCCGCTACCATGTATTAACGTTGTGTTGTTCTGGTCGAGCGCCTTAACGCCGATTTGGCTTCTTCCGGCTCGGCCGAGTGGCTGAACAGAAGCCAGAAGTGGATGCACCTTCGGGATGTGGAAAACTTCGGGAAATGGACCTTGGATTTTTCAAAATTCCAACCAGAAGAGAACCCCACGAGGTTTTTTTGATTAAAGTACGCGTGCTACCTCGCCCACTTAATCGAGATTCCGGTAAGGCGCCGCCCGCAGTCTCTCATGCGCACGTGTACGTGGGGGCGGTCCGATCAAGAAGAGCCAAACCCGACGAAGAGAAGACGGAGAGAATTCTCGAGTTGGTTTAGCAAGGGATCGCCAAGGCTTTAACGGAGGCTTTCGGCAGTGAGCATGACAAACGTGGACGTCAGCAGCTTGCGAGGCCACGACACTCAGCCTTGCAGGCTTTGACATGATGGAGAAGAAATAATCAGTGAAAGGAGCTCAGAATGGCTGGAACGTGAGAAAGCCGGCTCGCGACGGAGCGAAATATACGCGTTCAGCAAAGGGACTCTAGCGGCTCTGCGAGAAACGGATGGTTGGTGAGCTGCTTCTTCATTCGGGCTATCAGATGAACTAGTGGACCGATCGACAGTTGGGAGAATCCCTGCAGGCAATGGGCCTTAATGCGCATCTGCCGGCATCTAGGCGACGCCTGCCAAACTAAACACTAAGGTAGGAGTGAGTGACAAATTTTAGGTGGCCATCATTCACACCCTGACACACCGTGCTAGATGCATATTTGCTAGCTATTGCTGATGGATGGTGACCGCTTTTCTGGCTGCCAGTCACTCGCGAAGCCTCTACAGCCCTCCTTTTCTGATAAGAGATTCCTCCATGGCAAATGAAAGTTCGTCACCCATATCGTTGTATCAACTTGTTTGCCACAGCAGTCACGCCAGATGCGTGAGGTTTGGTGCAATGGAGCCAGTCTCTGTGCCGGAAATTGTGACAGTTCCAATTCATTGCTACCATGTGCCTTCCAAGGCCAGGGTCTTATAGCTTTATTCACTGCCCTCGCGGAAGAATGTTTCGAAGATGTCCGCCGAAGTAAGGTAATTAGTCGGTGCAAGCCTGCAAAGTCCTGCGATCTCGGGGGAGAAGATGCCCCTGCCGGATTGATGGAACCTTGCCCTGATTCAAGACGGGAACTCCCACCAACAGGCAGGCTTTTCTGTTGCAATTACTGTGGGCTTTTCCAACACTCTCATCTCGGAGAATGAATCGGTGCCGAAGCGGCAACTTTACTGCAACCATTGTGGAGAATTTCCATCGTGAAAGTTGCAGAGCGTACTGCGATTACTTTCAGCAATCCACAACCTCAAACAATCCTACATAGTAGCATAGACTATCCAGCAGTGGGGCGAGAGCGAAGCACCAGGATGAAAAACAAGAGGCTATCGAAGAGGCTATCGCCAAGGAAGCATCTAAGACGAGGTATAAAAGAACCTCTATCTTACGAGGGAGTGGTAACTTTTCTCTTCGCGGCAGCGCACTGGCATTCGCACTCCTTCAGCTTCTCCTTTTCAACTCCTGCAAAGTATGCAGGTCACCGTTGCTTCCTCTCTGGCCCTTCTGGCTGGCCTTGTCCACGCCGTGCCATTGGCCAACAACACTCCTTCAACTCGCCACTTCGACGGTGCTTGCACAGCAAACAAGCTTACCATCCGAAAAGAATGGCGCAACATGAACCCGACCGAGAAAAACGACTTTCTTCATGCCCAGAATTGTTTGATGAAGCTGCCCGCCAAGACCAATCTCGGCGGTGTCACGAATCGTTTCTCCGATCTTCAAGCCCTGCACCGCTGGCTGACGAACGCCACCGTGTTAGACGGCTACCTGGCACCTTCATGGCAGGGTGTTATCCCGAACGGAATCTACGTTGCCGACATCATTCACGACGTTGGCCAATTTTTCCCCTGGCACCGTTACTACATGCACGCGTACGAGACGATGATGCGCGATGAATGTGGCTACAAGGGCACTATGCCGTGGTGGGATGAGGCCAAGGACGCGGACACTGGTGACTTCTTCCAGAGCGAGATGTGGTCTTCAGAGTGGTTCGGGGGCAACGGCGTTGAGTCTTTGGACTGGTGCGTCACTGACGGTGCCTTCGCCAACTACACCGAGCACATGGGCCCTGCGCTTACCGATACGACTTATTGCATGAGCCGTGAGTGGTATCAGGATATTGCTCAAGAGCTGTGCACCAGCGAGGTTGTGAACAAGTGTCATGCTCTCGAGACCTATGAAGACTTCTACGTCTGTGCTGGAAATGCCTTCGTTTCCCCTCACTATGGTGGACACACAGCCGTCGGCGGCATTGTAAGTCCCCATCATTTCCACATTGTTTCTGATATGCAACTAATGAATTGTTCTTTTCCAGATGGCCGATATCCACAACTCCCCTGGCGACCCGACCTTCTTCCTGCATCACAACTACATTGACCGTCTCTGGTGGCAGTGGCAGACGGCCAACGCGCCGGTCCGGTTCTCTGATATGAGCGGTCAGGCTTTTAACTCAACCAACCTCGAGGCTCTTGGTCAGACTGGTCCGGCTTGCGGCTGGCCTAATGCCACCTTGGACTACCCCCTGTGGATGGCGGATATCCTGCCCAACGTCACCATTAGCGAAGTCATGAACGTCCAGGGCGGCCTGCTTTGCTACGACTACGACTACTGAGGTTGAAGCTGAGATTGATGGTAGCTTCTAGCATAGACATTGATGTACATACTTATGCGCTTTGACGGATTACTTACTTTCATGGATATACATACTTACCTATGTTCTTCGCTCCGCTGGTCAATTACAACATCAAATCTATTTTTCTATATTATCATCGTCATGAAGTTTATCAACGATCAATATCAGACGATGTTGTTTCGATTTGAAAGTCATTTTCTTCGGGATCTGGAACTCCTTATTGCCCTTGCTCCCCTGTCTAGGCTTCTATTTCCCTCTTCCGGTGTAGAATTTACAGGGGCAGACTGACTGAATGGAAGACACTTGAGGCCGCTTATGCAAAGTCTCTTCAACGTGATAAGTCGAAAGAATACGATATTTACGAAGCAGTCATGTCCTTCCACCCCCTAGAATACAAAATCGACAAAAGTACTCTCGTTCGTAATGACTGTGGAGACTGTGGACACTATGGTCTAGCGCCTAAGAGCAGCAAAAGGGAGACATTTGCTGCTGGATATACGGAACCAGGTGACCATTCACTTTGCGGCCTATGAACTTAGAGGTTGACTTTCAGCTCGTGGGTTTCGGCGATGCTTCTTGGCACAACAATCGATCGCAATGGGAATCCCAAAGTTCAAGACCTGGAAAGATCTAGTGAAAGTTGGTGAGCCCGCATGTTGAGGAAAAGAATGTTTCTATTCTCTGAACACAATTCGACATCAGGGAATCAAAAGTATTGACAGCCGTTTATCCCAATATTGTAGGCTCCTATGTGACGTATCGGAAGCGCGCCCTGTTCGCCTCACGATCTTCCCCGGAAATACCAACCACCTGGGCCTGTGACTCTCCCTTCATAACCTCAGCAACATCGGCACCCGAGTCAAGCTTCTTGTTGGCGCGCTGAAGAATGATGCGCATTGCCAGAGCCAAGATGATTGTGCCGAGAGCAAATGCAGAGTTGACCGACATGGCCAAAACGTAGCGTGGCTTGTCCGTATCTGGGTACAAATATGACGTCCAGACCTATCATAAAACGTTAACTCATCAATTTCGAATCTCATGAGGGAAGGATCTTACCTGCGAAATGTTTCCAAAGGCATTCACAAAAGCCACAGCTGCCGCACGTTTGATCCTAGGTCTCAGCATTGTCTTCTGCGCCCAAGCAAGCACAACAGCATTCGCTCCATGGCCGCCTCCTACCATGAGCATCATGGCGAAGTACCGCGGCCCGACCTGAAGTGTCGATGCAGCCACAACGAACCCTATGATTGCCAGAGCAAGCGGCCACATGACGTGAAACGACGAGTTGTTCAGCCGGTCGGCAGACCAATTGTTCACGACAGAGATGATCAGCCCGAGGATGTATGGCGGCGCGGTCAGCAACAAAGTAACAACGCGATTGTACCCCAGCGTCTGCACCACAGACGGGAAGAAGTTGGATGTGGCAGCAGCAACTTGCAGGCAGAAGAACATGGCCGCAAAGATGTACACTCTCCAGTCCTTGAAGGCGAGCTTGAAGCCGTGACTCCACGCCTCCTCATCCTCGTCGACTTGGCCTGCGTCCTGGATCAAGCGCCACTCGGCAACAGCGCGCTCGGTGGGGGATAGCCAGCGGGTTGTGGACGGCCAGTCTGGGAGTATGAAGATGGAGCAGAGCGCCACGAAGATGGTAATGGAGCCCTCGATGAGGAAGAGCCAACGCCATGACTCGAGCCCACGAGCACCCTCAAGACTGTCCTTGATACCTGCTCCAATGAGGCCACTAAATGCACTGCCGAGTTGTGTTGCTGAGAAGAGAATGGCACTGCGGAGGCCCATTTCGGAGCGGCGGTACCAGGAGGAGATAAGGAAGAGAGCACCGGCTGCATATTACCATACTCGTCAGCAAAGTTTCTGCACATCATGGGAAATCTGGAGTATTAGACTTACGGTAGAACGCAGCCTCGACGAATCCGAGGAAGAATCGTAGCGCATAGAGACCGGCCGTGTTATGTGCAATTCCAGTCAATGTTGACAAGAGACCCCACATTGCCATGCATGCCGGCAGGTAGACTGAAGGTCGGAGATTGGCCAAGAATACGTTCGATGGGATTTGCATGAGAACGTAGCCGACGAAGAGGATGGCAACGGCAGTTGCGTATTGGTTAGCTGAGAGGTGGAGGGTTTCGGCCATGCCGGCGACTTTGGCGGCGGCGATATTGTTCTACAGCATTGAAACATCCAGTTAGCCTCGAAAGTGTCTCTATGTTCACCCGACCAAGGTGGTTGTTTGGGGTGTCCGAGGTAAGTTGCAAGAATACAAGAAGACCAACTTACACGATCCAGGTAGTTAAGGACGAAGATCAACCACACACAGGCAAGCAACCTAAGATCCAGCTTCTTCTTGAGCTTCTTTTCAGCTGCTTCGAACTCTTCCTTGGACATGAGTTGTGCAGGAGCCAGGCGATTTTGGCCATGAGCCTCCTTGGTTTCGATCATGTCAACAGTCCCGTCGACTTGGGTCTCAGCAACCTTTTCTGGATCCATGGCTGTGGTTGTTTGCACGAACAAGAGTGAAAGGATAGTGTTCGTCCTCGGGAACGTGCATTTCATAGCCCATTGAGGAAGTCTGGTTTCTTATACAAGTCTCTAGCACTCGACAGAGTCCTTCTTCCAGACAAGGATGAAAACCCCTGATTCATGAATCTCCGCAAACTAACAACACACTACCCCATTACCCCGACTTCCGCGCGGTCCTCAGGTGGGCATCTCCCCCGTCACTCCGCAGATTCAGTGGTAACTTCAAGCTACCCCGCATGGGGTTCACTCCGGGTTGGCTCCGGGGCTGGCTCAAGTCCCACTATCAAAGCCGACGCCGTGGGGAAAGGTTCGACTGCAATCTCGGGGTAAACCCGAGCAAGGGTAGAAATGACATGATCTTACTTGCACTTATGGGGCCCTCTAAGGAATTTTGAACACGGGACTCGGTTCAGAAACGACTTGTCAAACCTAAGATAGCGGGCGTCGTATGGAGTTTGGTTTACGCTGGGCTTCGAGTGAGTTGACGCTATCGATAGGATTCTCAAATCATTGAACCACACGCCGGAAGCAAAACTACTGCGATTGATATGCAGATTGCACATCTAAATGGCCTAATTGAGGTAGAAGTCAAGACTTATGAACGCCGAGATACTTGGACATCGGCTACAGCGTCCGGTATCTTCGAGTCTTGGTCTCTGTATCCGTACGTTCAAGAACGAGTAGAGCATCGAAGCAAAATCGCTTCTTAGCTAGCATCAGCTTGTCCACCAACAACCGCTATTCACGGGGACCTTTATGGCGTCAGGTAGCGCTATTACATTCCCAATCCGGGGTTGGGTGCATGACCTCGTTATATGCTGGAGTTCTCCGGAATGCATGTGTTGGCTCGGACTCTTCCGGATCAGAGCTGCTCAGGCTTGGTCTGGTCAGTCACTACTTACGGCAATGTTTGATCGAGGTCGGAATGATCGGATACCTGAAAGAAATAACGTAACCGTAACCCATGCCGGCGAAAGTGACTGCATGAGGAATTGGGAGAGCTGTCTACGCAATCAGGATGGCTTTGAGTCTCCGAAGGCCGCCTTGGGATGGTGCTTTGGTCTCGGAGGTATGCCGATGCGAGGTTCTCGCACTCCTCCACCTTGGTCCAGCTTCCTTCAGAGAATCGATTGTTCATCTCAAGACCTCACGTCCCTCAACTGAAATTAAGCATACTTCAAGGACATGGTTACGTTGTTCTTCTAGTGGCTCATTCGCAGCACTAAGTGAACTACGTTTCACCTATGCCGTCTATTTTGACTACATGTCAAACATCTTCGTCGCATTATCTGTCATAAAGTCCATCGGACGTTTGGCAGATTCATTCACTCGCGCGAGACTAACAGTCCAAATCACACCGGACAAACAGGAATCTATTCCACGGCCATATCATATCCTTGTGTATCGAGCACCTTTCGCTGCCAGTCGTCCTGTGAAGCGGCAACTAAGCCCGACTTCATTCCAAAGGCTTGGTTGCACTAGCAAACACAGCAGTCCTCTCGGTCTCGAACGGCTTTCCCCCGTACTTCTTGTTGAGATACTCAATGATGGTCGCAGTTAATTTCGGTCGCAACTTTTCCTTCTGCTCCTTGGACCAGTACCTCTCCGTGACACCCAACTCAAGGCCCTGCAACACGGCGCAGAACTGCTCTGGGGTCTCAAACGTGATATTCTTCGTAACAGTCTTGGCTGCCGCGTCGACGAAGCCGGCCGCATTGTACATGGCGCATGTAAAGTACTCGTCCTCCCATGCACCCGGCGACCAGATCCGGGTGAGCTGGTGGGACTCCTGAGGCCATGGCACGGGCTTCTGGCCAGGCAGCCTGAGGTCTGCGACCGCTTCGCGAGTGGCGGGAACCCAGCCCTCGTATGCCCAGGTAGATGTAGCGATTCGGCCACCAGGCTTAAGAACGCGTTGTAATTCTGAAAAGGGCCGTTAGTGCGTTGACATGCTGTGACGTCGTCATCGAGTCTCACCAGAGAGCCCGGTGTACGGATCAGCGACTACCATCAGTGCCATTCCGACGACAATGTAGTCGAAACTGTTGGACGGAAAGGGAAGACACTATTGGCAGTTTCAGTTCCGAGCTCCACCCGGGTAAAGTGTACGTGTACAAGTAATTGAGAAGAGGCTGAAGCATTACGCACGTCCACTTACTGCAATGTCCGCATGAACGGTTTTGGCATCGACCCAGCCATCCACCTTGATCCTCTCTCTGACGTATTGAAGTTGAGCCTCGCTTGAGTCAGAGCAAGTTAGTCTCACAACGCCATCTTTCTCTCTTCCTTGTTCCTTGATCATCGCTTGGATGTGCGCGGAAACTACTCCAGCTCCGCAACACATGTCCAAAACCTCGACTGGTTTTTGGATAGATGCAATCTTTTTGCCGGTGAGCCCACAATGCTCTAGAAGAGGCGGGGTGACTGGAGCCGTGATGTACTCCGTGTTTCTGTATATGTTACCAACGTCGGTCCTTCGCCAGAGACTTGTGTGGTTGGCTCTGTCTGCCGGTGGATTGATGCCGGCAGGGTTGAGAAATAGCTTGGACTGTCCAGGGGCGTTGGGTCCAGCTGCCGAGTAGGATTCCATTCTGAATTTGGTGTGAGATTGCTTCTTAATAGTACGTTGGAGTTTTCAAATGTCTTGGCTTTGAGGGCGATACGCATGACCCGACTGCGTGGCGTGGATGGCAAGCTGGATGTGGAGCATTTATACTAGTATTACAGTTAACCTCTCCGTAATGGCTCTCAATTTCAAGGCGAAGTCTATCTGCGAGAGCGAAGTCATTGTATCAAGCCGTTACTGGGTTCAACAAGCAAGAAAATGGTCAACTAGCCAGACCAGTACCATGTACAAGGAACAGTCGGCCGTATTCGGTAACCACGAGGCTGCACAAGCTTCGCCCAGCCCGTGCCCTAATAGACTGGCAGCGTAAGATTATAGTTTAACGTATGTAGGGGATTGTGCGTTAAGGCTACTGGTAATCCACCATCTCTACATGTGCTTTCGTCTGAAGACTCTGAAGACCTGAGCCTAAACTATATCAACCACTAGCATTCGTACCATTACGTCGCCAAGAAAAGGATGTCAGTTCTGTTGACCCAATCGGGGAGGTGCCTTACCGGTGTAAGCATCGCAAGTCCCCGTTTGAACCGTTGTATTATTGGCTGTTGGTGACCGGCCGTCTCTCGGTAATGTACTCGCTGGCAGAGAAGCGTGACGGTGAAAGCTGAAGAACTATTAGAGAAATCTGCTTCAAAACGGGCATCTTAGCTAAGTGTAAGAAGGCTTTCGGCGTGCCTATTTGCATACTGGCGTTGTTTTAGGGGCCACAAATGACTTTGTGCATCCCTTTGGCGACATCTTGCCTCAGTTATGGGATCCGTGCGAAGCAATCGCTTTTCCAGACAAGGGGCAGAGCTTGGTTTGGCAGAAGGGGGGATACGGATGTCAATCATCATGCTAGAAATCCCCCGAAACGCTGCGAGAGGTGGGCTCGGTCCCCGGTATGCCCTACGCGCGGTCTGCTTACCGCCATACGGCACGCGCGGTGAGGTCAAACTCAAATTTCCCGTCACACGCAGTGTCTATTCCCGCCAGTATTCGAGGAATTAACAATAGGATTTTGTCCTGTCATTACAAGACTGGAATGAGCTGGTGCCAGCCCAGCCCCGTCGCCAAATGAACGTCCAACCTTCGGCTAAAACAAAACTCTCGTGCCGGAGTCACCCGCTCGTTTGTTTCTGTCCGTGTAAAATTGCATACCATGCTCCACTATGGCGAATACTGGTATTCTCAAAATGCCCACAGGCCCTCAAGTCGGAGCCGATCAATTTGAGTTACCAAGGCGGCTTTGGAGTCGTTATCGACAGTTGAAGCTAATCTAATTTTACCCCTGCCTTTTCCCACACGCTAAATCTTGAGGTTGAACATCGCCCGTGGTGTGTCATAAGACACAAACCTTGCGGTTCCCCGGGGCAAAGGCCCGGATGCCCTGGAAAGCGATCGTCGTCAGTACACCTAGGATAAGATGGCCCCCTAGGATAGGATGGCCCTGCCGAGACTCCAGCCATGCAACCGTACCTTGAACCATGATGTCTACCTCAAACCTGCATTTCTGTCATTACCTGGTGAACTTGCGTCAAAGTCGATGGCGCATATGCCTTGCATAGGCTTCAAACAGCACACCACTTTTACTGATGCAGAACGAGGGTCAGAATAGAGTCGAAAGGGGTTTGTATTCTGTCGGCGGCCCGCGGCATCGGGAAATATTAATAATCTCCGAACACGTGCCGTAGTCTGGGAAAGGGTGTTCTTTTCAGGAACGGCACGACAAATCATGAAATCGTGCGGAAAATCAAGTTGCTACAACTTCTCTAGCTGATTTAATTTTGGCAACATGTCCCAAAACAGTCATCATGAGCACTTTCTTGGCGGCGGTCCTCCGACGAGCTTTCCTTCATTCTTAGACTAACTAGACGATAGAGACACTGAAAGACGAGCTGGCTGATTCTTGATATTATAACGTTTTCGTAGTCAGGATTAGTTCAGCTGAAAAGGTCCCAAGAAGCATATGACCAAATGAGGAGTGATAGCCGACGGGATTGCCGCGTGGTGCGGAGTTGGGAAGTCCGTGATTGCCGGCCCTTCACTTTACTGCTTGCTTTTGTCTACTGGCCAAAATTCCCAAACGGAGACGACAATGCCCAACAAGATTGCCTTCAGCCCGAGAGCCCGAGTCTGTGTCTTTGATCCATCGAGGGCAGATAACTGCTTCGGGACATAATGTCCTGAACGAGCATCGGTGACCGAGGACCATTCGTGAATCCTCCCGGTTCTCTGTTTTCGCCCATGGGACATTGACGTTGAGGCACAACCAAAACTCACAGATCTCTCGCATCTTGTGAGTGTGCCTCACCCCTTCGGCTTGCTTCCACAGTGACAAATACTTCAAGACTCCGTCTTGTTGTCCGAGGAAGGTTGTCTACCCCAAACCCACGAGGTAAATAGATCTTAAACTGAGTGAGGGCGTATGAAAGCGCCAATCTTCTTTCTATGAAATGGATGTCTACGACGGCGGGAGATCGATCATGCAGGTGAGCGTATCCGGAGAGCAATTCGGGACGTTCATCGGGTGTACCTGGCAACCACAAGGGTACCATCTCACGCCTTTTGCGTGTTGTCCCCTACTCCCTGTTGCCTTCTCGTCAGCGATATTTAACCGGTGCTGTCTCACGCGTGACGTAAACAGTCGCCTTCATGTTACTAACGACTTTGTTGACGAGCCGATCACTAATCCGGTGTGACTCTATTCTTTGTATGGCCAAGGCAGTGTTACCAGGTTTTGCGTAGATGTCTTCATTTCGTCGTGTTTCCGCAAGATATCAGCTTCAGTTTTCTGTAAGTTCAAGGCTGGCTTGTTTCGTTCGTTCTCGCGTCGTCCAAAATACGTCACCAACTATCATCCCACTTCACAGTCAAACGGGTCGAGGCAGATATCCCGGAAACAGGCATCTGAATACTGCAGATCCATGCAAATTCCCAGATATCCGGGTCACCCAAGCTACATCCCGAGGATAATGATATAATTGGCCAGGCTCATCGAAACACTGCAGCCGTCCAGACTCACGGACTCAAGCCCGAAGACATCCGTCGGATGCCAGAGGGATGGCCGGTGACACACGGCCTCGGGGGCAGAGAAAAGCGGCCGGCCGGCAGATAAGTTACAAAATACACCGAAGCAACCAAAAAGCTGCTTGTGAGACCAAGTTGTTCAGCTGTGTCTTGGAGGACGAATTTTGCCGAAATCGCAGCCTTTTTCTCCCGTACTGCAAAGGAGTTTTGAAAAGCGACTGAGCCAATTATGCTACCAAGGCAGTCGCGTTGCGAGATGCGACCGCAGCGTGGAATGGGTGGGATGCAAATTCTGTAAAGCCCAATGGCGGTATCCCACTTTGCACACTTTCCCGGCAAAGTTTGTTTGCAGATCGTGTTCATCGGACTTCTCGGCGGTGAGAAATTAACAGAGTTAAATGTGAGGGGCAAATGCCCGCCAATGGGCTCTTTTTTCGCTAAAAAGATGGGACGATTAATACAGCTCCGAGTATCACAAGGAGGGTAGTGCTTCGAGGACGACGGTGGAGGAGACGTTAGCAGGCGAGGGCGGCGATTGGCAACGCTCAGGTATGAATGCGGCGCGGCGCCTAGCGACTCTTCTTTTCACCAAGCTCATTCATCCACCGATGCGGGGTTGTCTTACATAGCCATGCAGGGAATTTGCGTCCATGGCTAAGCCGAATGGTCTCAGGGTTACATTACTACGCAGTACATCAGGCTGTGTTTACGACTCGTCGTTGGTTGAGAGCCACAGGAATTGGAATTCGGTGACAGGCTCTGCTGCCTAGCTCCGTTATTGGTGCATAGTAATCAGCTTATCTGCAAGGTGACGTGGTTGATGGTGTGTTCCACGGCATGGCCAAAACAGGGCGACTGTTCTGTCAGAAAGAAACGAATGCCGTTCACAATCTGTCTCAACAATGAAAATTATTATGCTTCTTCTCTTCCTTCCATCAGCGTCTTACGTACAATCGACAACTCTTGGTGTTGAAAGTCAACTGCCACTTCATCGAAGATATATCCCACTACTCGTTGATCACTACACAATTACCTACAGATCGCAACTACTGAAACACAGATACGCGGGCTAGAAGAGTGGGCTTTATCACGTGTGATACTGACCCAAGAAAGCGGTACATGTTGACGCCCTTGATACCGCTTATGCAGCTCTACTAGATGCTACAATCAAATTCTTCGACATCAAAATGAGTATCTCATCTTCATCACCACCGAAAATTGACGAGAACCTCAAGGAGTCCATGGTTACCCCAAGAGATGTTGTGCTTTCAGGAGAACATCATGCTAGTCTTTTCCACCATGTGTTGAACGGGGACACGCGGAGAGTGATAGAGCTTCTTGACGGCCAGGCAGAGACTACCGACTTACGGCGCCTGTGTAGAACGGCTCTTCTATATGCTGTTCGGCAGGGACATCTGGAAATTATGACAGAAGCTCTCAAGAGAGTAGCGACATGCGTCGAAGAATCAGAAATCAGGGGTATACACGCAGATGCCCTCCAAGACGCCGCCTGGCGAGGACACATTGACATTGTAACAAAGCTCATCGACGAAGGGGCAGATGTCAATGCTGAAGGGGGCCAGCATGAAATTGCCCTCCATGCTGCATCGATTGGAGGTTGGAGAGAGGTTGCAGCAATACTTCTCGCAGAGGGGGCTCGCACAGATAAACAGGACCGTTACGGGCTTTATCCCCTTCAACTAGCTATTAAGAATGGGCACCAGGGGATTGCGAATGACCTTCTCCCAAAATGCACAAACATTTTGGCCTCGATAAAAGCGTCTGAGTGGAGGAATTGTTATGGCAATGGTGACGACGATCTCGAATTATACTTCGACCCCATGCCAGCTATTAGAAAGGTATCGATAGCGAGCCTTATTGCAAGAGATTATCCTCTCGGCCTCAGGAAATCCGACACCACCTTAATGTCCGAAAGTAGCCAAAACTTCATGGTGGACGAAATCAAATCCAAGCGAGTCTTGTGCGTTGTCTTTCTATACACCGACTTGTACGTTATTGTTGACATTTTCCCGCCAGCTTTCTTGCAAATGGAGCACTCTTGGCGACCTGGAAGACCGGCTATTGTTGTCGGTTCTGGGAGAGGGAGATATTTGTTACTCCACCAAGAGAAAAATCAGTGTGGCACGCCTATGAATGGACCATGGACAGAAAAGCACGTTTATCTCAGGTGTCAAAGGGAAATTGTAGGTGTCACATGCAAGCAGCGTCAGCCTACTCATATGTCAAGGTTTTGTCGAATGCCGTTTTACCACCAGTTCTCTCACGTTGGCTTCCTCATACAGCCAGAACGATCAACAGTTCAATTCTATTCCGAGAATAAGAGGCAGCTCGCAAATAGTTGGCCTCTTATGGATCATGACGAAGACCGACACCACGGCGGCTTCACGACCACTTTGGAACCCAGAGCCTTCTTCACCACGTCTGAATACGCACAGTTTCCGCCTCGCGCCTCTGCGCTTCTCACTCCTCTAATAGAAGAGTTGCAAAGTCAATGGAAGAGGACCTTTGAAACAGCACAACAACACTTATCGGACATGGTAAGCTAAGCCTTGACAGGAAGCAACCTGTGGACTGACTTGTGATAGCGCATAAGTGTACTCAAGGCGCGAGGGTTGAATGGCGATCTTATTCAGGCGTTATTAAATGATTCTCTGCTTTGGGACCAAGTTGAGCAAGCCTCTAGGAAGCAAATCTCCGATTTGAAGGAATTTCGCCAACGATTTTTTAAATCATCCACTCTTCGTGAACCGGCTACCCAACCAAGCGAGCGTACACTTCCCGAGGACACCCAAGATTCAGAAGAGTCGGACTTACAGGCCTTCGGTCTTGGGGTGGAGAGACTACAGAGCTCTCATGAGATGGAACTTAAGGCATTGAAAGAGATGTCCCAGAGTCTCATTCAACTAGTATTTTGACATCACCTTTCGCTCTTTATCGACCCTAAACTGATTACATGTAGGAGTTCAACCTTACTTCAATCGCAGAAGCTCAGTTGTCAAGATCCAACAATATGAGCATGAAGCGCCTCAGCTGGATTACCGTAAGCCTTCCGCCTAACTTGCCTTCCGCGTGCTGATAATTCGCTTGATAGTTTATCTTCCTACCGCTCATGTTCGTTGCGGTATGATAGTTGCTCCTTCCTAGTTCGTCGGTGACATGAACCACTAATGATCTCTTCAGAGTGTCTTCGGCATGAACATTGATGCTTTAGCATCGAACCCACATTGGCACTGGCCGGTTATAATAGCGATTCCGACTGCACTTGTGGCCTTCAGTGTGGTGTTCGTCTTGAGATGGATGGAGCATGTGAGACGCCCAAACCCAGCTTTTCTCACGATCTTCTGCTCACCATCAACGTCCAGCGAAAGCCTTTAATCCCAGACCTTGAGGAAGGAGAGCAGGAGGGAAGGCATGACAGAAAGATGGAAGGCTGGGCTTCCAGACTGCGTATGACGTGGTTCTCGGCCGGTAGGAGGAAGCGTGATTGAGGAGCGCATGTACTGCAGGTGACTCTCAACGGGTTGTCGACCGGCGACGGCCACCGGGACAATACATGCATGGAAATTGCACACGCGAGATTCGAATTTGGAATAGCATTACCTCCTACTCATCGACTCATTGATCATAATGTACAGGGAAGTTCATCGTACACAGATTGTAGACACCTATCGAGGCGACGTCGTGATGTCGCCACAGCTTCAACCCTGTCCCAAAATAGTGTACTCATAGAAACTTGGGCTTCACTCACGTATTCAAGTTAGAAGACTTGTCCGACCTATCATGGCCTCAGCATCTCCAATAGCGAAGTATGGATATTGCACACATCGACTCAAACATCACCACTTGGCACCAAACATCGCAAACTCACAATAACCTCACCTTCAGCCCTAAAAAGGACCCAAAAATAGCAACCTCCTTACCACACCACATGGCAAACCGTACGTATCTTCCCCTTAACCGTTCATAGGTACTAATCCCTCTTTTCTCCTCTGACGTCATACCCCTTCCTTAAGACACTAGCCTCACGAGCCTCACGGGTAGGTCACTCGACAACACCAAACCAAGGCAGAGGTACAAACATAACCCACACGCTGAGCCACCGCACTCACCTGACACAGTCAGTCGCCCCGAACGTCCCGGACCCGCCGTCACGGATAGCACGTTGCGCGCACGCGACGTCGCAAACGGATCGCGGGATACGGTACGGCATCGGCTGGGCGATGCTGTGCTGGTTTATATTAATATGGACGGGTCACCCTAAAACGAAAGAATGCGAAACAGTCATGTTAGTTGTGCGCTGCGCATATGATCAGTTCATACCGAAGCAAGGCCAGGAGACAAAGTCATGTAAAAACGGAAAAACGGAAATTTACGAGCTCATGATACAGTGTGGGTATGTACACTTGGTGAAGGACATATATATACAGCGACGCCGCTGCAGGCCGCCCTGCACTTAATATGACTCTCTCAGTCCAGTCCTCTCCTGCGCCCTTTTGCCGCCAAGGCCCGCGCCCCGCGCATCGCGTCGGGCTGCGGCTTCTGGATACGGCTCGACGCCTCTTCAGGGCTCCGCCTGCTACTCATCATGGTGCTGCAACTGCTGCTGCTGGTCTTTGCCGGGCTGGCGTCACGACGGCGGTGGTGGGGTATCTTTGGTGAGGAACTGCGAAAAGAAGATGTGGGTATCGAGCGAAGCGAAGAGTATGTTTTGCTGTCGAGGTAAGACGCCGCGGGTGGCATGGAGGACGTCTCCGGCTTCGGCGTCGGGGTCTCTGAGGACTCCATCACGTCGTCGTCGAAGACGTCAAAGGGTAATTGGGTGGTGGGGAACTCATCGTCGCAGTCGTCTTCGTCGTCGACCGCGTGTTCCGGGTAGTAATGGTAATCGGGCTGTTGCTCTTCCTCCACGGTGGACTCGCGCGTCGAATGGTTCTCGAGATCGGAGACCGACGTCGTCAGGGAGTCGGGGTCTTCGGACTTGGAGGTATCTTCCTCGTCGTCGTCGAGACACTGCAGGACCCTTCCTGCGAATCCGCCGGACTCTGATCCTGAGAACGATAATGTTCGCGCGGGAGTGAGGTTGTGGAGGACGTATTCATCGTGGTCGATGTCGATGGGGGAGGATGCAGAGGTTTCGGACTGCATGGTCATGGAGCGAGGGGAGGGAGGGAGCTCCGTAGTAATAGCAGAAGACGAGATGGAGGTGGAAATAGACAAGGGTTCATGCGTCATAACAGGCTTTTCGTCGTCATCGTGAAAGAAGGTAGGGCCGCCGTCCTCGTCGAGGCTGCTCAGGTTCGTGCTCGCCGTGCGAACGCTGCACCGATCGCTGAAAGAAGAGCCGGTAGACGAGGCCGAGTAGTAGCCCTGATGGGTGGGGTAGTCGTTGGGTAGGTAGCTGGAGAAGAGGCGGACGAGGGAGTCGAGGGAGCGCGAGCGGAAGAGCTGCAGGGCGTGGGACCACTGAGCGGTGCCGACGAGCTTGGGGTTGGCGATGATCTCGACTGCAGCGAGGTCAAGCGACGCGTTGAGCTCCTTCAGGCGCTGTTCCTTGCGGTCGCGCATGAGACGGTGGAATTCGTCGGCGGTATCGGCGAGGCGGGAGATTTCGTAGACATCGTGGTGGAAGGCGTCGGGGTCCTGGATGCTAGAGGGGATGGTGTTGTATTGGTCTTGCAGCTTGGTGGAGAGGTCATCTCTCTTCATCCCAAACTTCCAGAAAGGCCATGATTGACACGGTTCGTCCATGTTACTGTGGCGTAATGGCGGAAGGAGATGAAGATCGATTCGCGTGGAGAGGGCGAGTCGGAGTCGGGGGGTTGATGCAGAGGTGGTTAGGAGGGCGGAGGGTGATGGGGTGAAGAGTCGGGGGGAGGCCGTGGGCTTCGGTTCAGTGTACTTTGTTTATTGTGGGCTTTTTCGGACGACATGAGAGGCATCTAGATGAGAGTACGGGTGATGGGAATCATTTTGGCGGTTTGTCGGGAGAGGGTCGATTTGGGTCGAGGAGCGCAGGCGCAGGTTGTCTGGATTTGACTGGGCTCGATGGTGATGACAATGGACAGTTTCAGTGCGTGGAGACACCGAGGAGTGCGGGAATGAGTTGGTCGGGGGGGTGCCGGGACGCAATGTGGTGAAGCCAGAGTCGGACGAACATCAGGCCGACTCAAAACATCGCGAAAAAGTCACGTGCGGCCGGAGAGGAATGCAGAAATGACGGGAACGGGCAGGGCCAGGCAGCGCTAGCGCCATGTTGGGGCTAGCGGGGGGGCCTACACAGGCGCAGGCACCCCTGTCGCGCTCTCCCAGAATCGGAACACGAGAGCCACAAGGGTGCAGCTTAGCCCTGCAATCTCAGGCTCCGCCACCTTAGCGAGCCAATGGAACCCAGTCGGACTTGTGGGTATCTAAGAATGAACCAATGGGAGGAGGGGGGCGGTATGCAGGGTGGCATGGCGTTAGACCAACAGCCAATGGGAGGCTGCGTTAATGGCTGCAAGTGTCAAAGTGTCTCCACCCATCGAAGCCACGAGACGACTTTTTTTTCCATTGGGAGCAGGCAGGAACGGGTGAGGTGACTGACTGGTGATGGGTGACTGCCCGGCCAGGCCAGGCTTTTCGGACTTTTCCAGCGGTGAAAGTCGCCGACTGCAGGCTGAGAGAGCCTGAAGCGCAGCCTGAATTGGCATTGAACAGACGAAGAAAGGAAGGGAAAGAGGGAGGAAAGACCTCGACGGAATGGATGGAAAGAGGCTCAGTCATCATCCTCGCTAGACGAGCCAATCATGCCGCATGACTCTTTTAGCACACCCAGGCTGGCAAGGCTCGCCGTTGGCTCATTCTCACTCATCGACGCTCATCCAACGCTCATCTGGATTCATCACAGTCCAACTGTTCGTCATTGTCTTCGCCCAGATCTCACACACCCGCCCAGCCTGATTGACACCGGTGTTGAATCCTCCGACAGACAGACACTCTCCTCATAAAGACAACTCTCCTTCCACGGCTGTCCCAGTCATGACGGCCCGTTGTCTCTGTGTTTCCACCTCTTCCCACACGGATGCCGACCCGTGAAGAAACGAAAGACACCAAAGTCAAGTGACTTTGCCTCCATATCGAACCTGGGTCAGGCTCTGGTCAACTGCCAGGGAACCGTCCGGCACTGCAGACCTGCAGACCAACTATCTCTCGTTCCGGCTGCCAGTGCTTACGCCGTATCAGCACACACTCTGATCTCAGAGTTGGAGCCCTCTCGTCTCCATCCGTGAGGCCGTTGGAGAGGCGCTGATTGTGGCTGGGCACCGTCAGCACAGCTGCCGTTTTGCCTATCTGACGCCCGGAAGCCATGTTGCTCTGCCCATGCCAAAGTCACTCCACGCGGAAGATGCGCACCAGGGTACTTTGTGGTCCCCATTGACCCATCGACCAGGGCTGAAGCGCACTGCAAGATCTCGAAAGAGGGCAACAGACGCTATTCCCCTCTGGCCATCCTGCAGCAGTTCAGCCCATCTCATCCAGTTGGCATCCGTCCTTTCCCCCCTCTCTCCCCAAGAAAGTACCCAAGGCCAGGCACCCGTGTCTGTTCTTCCACAGGGTTCGATGACTCTTTTTCTTCCACAACTTGCACTGAAAGGTGCAGCTTTTCTCTCTCAACACATCTGTGCCAGATCTCACTCTGGACTCTGAACACACTCTCAGAGCATATCTGTCTCTTGTCCCCCGGCTATCGGGAGACGAAACAGAAACATTCAAGACTGCTGTGCCGTCCTACTGACTTGCGCAACTCACCACAATCTCACCGTGCCCATCGGTTAGTAGCTCTCTGCTGGTCAGGACTCTCCGTCAGTCACTCTCTGCTCTACTCTGTACCTACTGCGTATCGGCCGATTAAAACTACTTGAGGCTGAGACTCCATCAGCAGGCCCTCCATAAGGTCCCAAGGTCCCTCCCCGTCCCGTCCCCGTTGCACACACCGTTCCCGTTCATCCCCCCAGTCTACTGTCTCCCCCAATCCCACCCGTCACTCAGCCAGTTCAGTCAGTCAGTCAGTCATTGACTTGTCGCTGGTTTCCCGGTGGTTGACTTTGGGCTCATCTGTCCATCTGTTCATCTGACGTCCAGTCTCTGCTGCTCTCCGCCGACCTGCCTCTCCTCGCGCCCTCATTGTTGGCTGTGCCCTGGCGGCTCTTAATTCCGTGCTGTTCCTGCATTTGTGCCTCAAATCCACTGTCTCTGTCTTCTACTCCCCTCGTCTTTTTTCTTTTCCCTTTCCTCATTCATCCTCCCGCATCATCGCAACTCTTCCTCAGACCCAACGAAAGCGCCACGGAACCCACGGTCTGATCCCAGTTCTCCCGCAACAGAAGAAGACGACGAATAAATCTCACAACGCTCACCCTGCTTGCGCAACCGCCTTACCAAGCCTCAGCCCGTCTGCCTGGCCGACTATCCCCGGACAGACCACATCTTACTCACTCTCAATCCAATCCCATCCCGGCCATTCCTACACTACCAAACCCACCTTACCTTGCTTGCCTCTGCCGCCACTGCACGCACACACGCACGCAGGCAACCTCCCCTCGCTCCAACCCGTCCACAGTCCGTGTGCGACTGAGTGAGTTCCCCTCCGAGTCTATTGTAACCGCATCCCGCCATCCGCGCGCAACGCATGGACCACGACGACGGCTAGAGCCTCCGCCGCCATCCTCGTCGTCCTCCCAACCACCACCCATCCCCGTCTCTCATGGGCGACCGCCGCCGGGCCCTTGGCTCGGAGGAGCCCTCGGAGGAAAAGACGGAACCCTTCTCCCAGACCGAGATCGACCGGCGCCTGGGCAGCATCCGCGTCGACGAGCCCCTCGACCTGCCGCAACCCGACGCCGTCCCGCTCGACCAGCTGCGCGTCGAGGAGCACCACCACAAGCAGGGCATCCGCATCCTCGTGAGGCCCCTCACCCGCAGCCGCTCCGTCAGCCCGGGCAACTACAACTGCCAGTGGCTCGCCCTGCGCGCCGAGGTCGCCTCCGAGCAGGAGCCGCAGCACAAGGTCCTCGCCGTCACCCAGACCTCCAAGGACATCAAGTTCTCCGTGCGCATCCCCCCGGAACGTCTGGATGATGACAACACGCCCCGCCCGCCGCTGTGGTGCGAGCTGTACTACGACCCCGCGAGCGACAACCAGATCCTGCTGAACCGCTCGGAAGTGCCCATCTCGCTGACCAGGATATCCGACGGGCCCTCGAGCTGCGGGTGGACGGTCAACCCCGGGACGCCAAAGGCGCTCTCGCCAGGCACATGGCGCATCAACGTGCGCGAGACGTCGGTGTTGGACTTTAGAGTGCTGGCGAAGCGCCCGGCGTTCTTCAGACAAGACTCCGACCTCAGATCGGAACCAGACTCTGGCTCCGGCTCAGACGCCCTCAACGCCTCCGGCAAGCGCTCCTTCACCCTCGACGCCGGCGTCGACGCCGCGCGCACCGAGAAGAAGCCGCGCACCGCCGACGAAGAAGACGGCGTCATCATGTTCCTCCGCCCGGCCGCGAAACCCCTCGTCTTCCCCCTTCCCACGGAAGCCAAGACCACTACCGGCACAAGCAGCGCGCTCGTCCCCGCCAACGGCCACGCCCTGCTCGACATGCAGTCCCGCGAGACCGTCGCCATCCCCGGCGGCTGCGAGATCGACGAGTACACCGTCACCAAGCGCGACCAGATCGCCTCCACCGCGCTCTCCTCCGTCTTCACCGCCGAGCACTCCAACGTGCCCGACGGCATCGTCACCGTCAAGGTCCTCAAGACCCGCGCCGCCCCTTCGGCCGCCAACCCCGCCGCCAAGCCCCAGGACAACAACGAGCGCAACGTCATCCGCCAGGCCGACATGTGGCTGCGCGAGTACCAGTCCCAGGACGACCTGCGCCACGAGTCCATCGTCAAGCTCTACGGTGGCGACGCGCGCTACCTGTCGCTCTACATGGAGCACGTCGACGCGAAAGACCTCGCCGCCAAGGGCGTCTGGCGCAATCATCTGGATCACTCCTTCACCGGCACCCGCGCCGACGCCTTCGCCATCCTGCGCGACATCGCCGGCGCGCTGCACTACCTGCACAGCAAGTCCCTCGTGCACAACGACATCAAGCCCGCCAACATCCTGTACTCGCCGTCCCGCGGCGCCGTCCTCTGCGACTTTGGCCTCTCCACGCACACCTCCGGGCCCGTGACGACTGGCGGCACGCCGTACTACATCCCGCCCGAGTTCATCGGCAAGAAACTCCGCGGGCCGCCGTCGGACGTGTGGGCGCTGGGGGTGACGATGCTGTACGTGCTGGGCAAGATCCCGTTCCCGGACGCGCGCAGCCGCAAGGGCGGCGCGCAGGTGGGCGGGCGCCCGCTGTACTGGATGATCGCGGACGTGAACCGCACGATGGCGCCGCCGCCGATGGGCACGCGGCCGCCGTGCGCGGCGGTGGATATGATGTACATCTGGCTGAGCGAGGTCGCGCAGGCGAGGGAGAAGCTGTACCCGCGCGACAGGCTGGAGAGGCTGGTGAGTGATATGTTGATCCCGCTGCCGAGCCAGCGGATCACGATGGCGCGGGTGATGAGGGAGCTGTTCCTTGTGGAGCAGAGCGCTGTCAAGAGGTGATGATGTGAGGTTTGTTTTTGCATTGGATTTCATACCTGTGTTCTTTTTATGTTTGACGAGATGGATGTTTTGCGAGAGATACCACTGATGTTGGGCATTTGTTTTCATTTTCTTTGATTTCTGCATTGAGTTTTACATGGTTTTGTCGTCGTTGACATGAACCAGACTTACTTTATTCTGCATCATACACTGTTGCGTACATCTCATATACCATATACAACCAGCATATTGCATCAGTAGGATATTTCCTCCTTGTTTTTATTTTGCATCCACGGTGGGCGGATGGATGGAGGGGCTGGTATCAAAGCATACAACTCATGTACATTAGAAAGGGCCGTCACACACACGCCCACGCACATAACACAACACAACACATTTCTCATGCTCTCTCGTGATGTCCCCCCTTCACGTCACAATCTGTCCCCCTACCCGTCGCATCACAACCTTACAAACTCATTCCAAAGACGAAGGCCATGCTCAGACCGACGATGGACGTCAACGCAACCGCGTGTGAGCCGCGTCCCGCCGCGCCACTGCTGCCGCCGCCGCCGGAGGTCGAGTTGCTGCTGTTTCCGCTGCCGCTACCCTCCTCGACGGTGCCGTTGGCGCTCTGCTCCTTGACGGTGTACACCTCCACGCCCTCCGTCTTGCACTGGTCCGAAGGGAGCGTGGTCGCGTTGGCGGTGAAGCGGATGTCGGCGCACTATACTCCATCGTCAGCTTAAGCTCCCCCCTCCCAGTTCTCCAATTCCAAGGCCACCAAAACCCAGGGGAAATGTGGGAAACAGGGGATAACTCACGTTGTAAAGACCAGCCCCGGCGTCGCCCACCGTCACCACCTGGATACTCCCCTTCTGCCCCTCCTTCGCGGGCGTCGTGAGGTTGAGCTTCTCGACGCAGAGCACGCCGCTGCCGGTGGCGTTCCAGAACTGCGGGGTCAGCGTGATGTTGTGCGTGGTCACGTTGCCGTCGGCCTCGATGCCGAGGTTGATGAAGACGTAGGTCCAGTCGTGGTGCAGGTCGAGCTCGAGGGAGCCGCCGTCGAGGGGCCAGTCGGTGACGTTGCCGGTGCCGTAGGGGACGCCGGCGCCTTTTGGGTGGATGTGTTAGTACTGGTGATGTAGAGGGGTGGCCATGTTGATGTGGGAAGAGATGGGGAGGTGGGTGAGGGAACGTACATGGGTACAACCACTGCGAATATCCCGTCTCGTTCGTGCCCTTGAGGGTGTCGGCTCTCCAGGAGGGGTAGGCGAGGCCGAAGTGCGCGGCGGCCAGGTTGGCGGCGCCGAGGGCGAGGACGAGGGTCTTGGGGGCCATTTTTTGTGTTTGGCTCTTGCTGATCTGCGGGTGGAGATGGTGATGCTTAAGTTTGTTCAGCGGGTCGGGTGATGGGACAAGATCTTGCCAAGACTCGAGATTCGAGAGAGTGCGATGCCACACCAAGAGGCAGAGGCACTCGCGGTTATATATACCCTTCCAACATTACCTAGCTGCTTGTTTGCATGTGTTGTAACCCCCGCAGAGGAGCGAGCATGCAGATTGCGCTCTAAAATGTTTTAGCTTATCCTTCCCATTGGGAAAGGTAGGCATGGCAAGGATAGGAGCTGTTGCTTCCCTTTGGGATGTGGTCGGTAGACAGCTAGTCGGGCAGGCCAGCTGCGAGAAACCTGCGCAGGAGAACAACGCCACAACGGAAACGAGAGAGCAGACCTATGGCAGCGTGCCATCTCTGCTGGGTTCGGCAACACGTCTAGACCGGGCTCGCATGCCTGCTTCAGTGGGAGAGACGCTGTAACGGGAAGGTGAACCAATCTCAGCCGCCAATTGAGCAAGTTTTTCTTATTTGCTGCTAGCGACGAGCTCCCGACTAAGCTTAACGACAAACGGGATGTTGGCAGCTGCGTTAAGCTTACATGGATGGGCTTGAGGTCGGAGAGAGGTTCGTGGCGGGTGAGTGTGGTTGGCGCGGCGAATCAGATGGGGCGGGGCGGGGCGGCGGCGTAAGGCGGCGCTAGCGCGGATGCAAGTATCTTGCTCAAACTCACGCAGCACCCGAATTGGGGGTTGCTGCTGCTGCTGGGGAGATGATGGCATGTTTGGATTGGATGGGGGAAAGATGGGAGTTTGAGGAAGGGGGTTGGAATGCGGGAGGAATTGTGTTGCTCTGGCTGCTGTCCTCTCTTTCATGGACAACAATTTCGCCGGTTAGGGTTGATAACCGTTCATGGACTGCAATAGATTTGGCCCGGGGAACGGATTTAAGGACCGACGAGGCTTGACATCTTGAAGACGGACGCCACAGTAGGTTGCAGGGAGCATAAAAAAACCGCGGAGGATGAAATCATGCCCTGGAAGCGTCCATACCTTACAGACGTACACCAATTTAATCGTACAGATGCCATACCATCTTTCGACCGCCTCATCGCCCGCTCCATCCCTGTGATGAACATGGCACGAAAATCTCTGCAAAGCAGCGACCGGCCCGGAGAAAAACCCAACTCGGCCCCTCGCCCCGGACACCACGCGGAGGAAAGTGGGGACCTTGCCGCCGCGCCGAGAACACCCAGAACAGCCCCGAAGCATGTCTCCACCAGCATGATAATGTGGCAAGGTCCAAGGAGAAGGGGAACGTGCGACCTCCAGAGTTTACTTGTTTAGACCCCGCAGGCCGGCTCTTATTTCAACCTCACCTCCATGAAACTTTCCGTGGCTTCAGACTTTCCGGATATAAGAGTCTTGCTGCGTCCTCCAGCAATTGTACTCCATTATCATTCCGTCTCGTGAGCATTTCCAGTCCCACGCTGACGTCCAGCTGCTCCGCACTGCTAGCAACAGTTGCAGACTGATTATAGGAGGCACACTCGGTAGCGGACTTGATCTTATCTCGTCTTCGAATGTTGGCATCGTCATCGTTCTCTCGCTCAGTCGCGGTAGGAATGCTCTCGTCACTCCCTTCGGTCATAATCCGTAAATTCGGCGTGCTTCCTATCAGCTGAGTCAGCTGCCATCTGCGCCGATGGTTTAGTGGTAAAATTCTCCGTTGCCATCTAGCAGCGTCGGGGAGCCGGGGGTTCGATTCCCCCTCGGCGCAATTTTTTGCCCTCTCTTACGATATTTTCAGGCCGGTGTGTTATTTTTGATTCTCGAGGGATGGAGGTCGTCATGTCGATGTTGGCGATCGGGTGGGATCATTCCAGGGTGAATCTTTTTGGAGACACCTTGCACTACGATTCCTATTGACCGACGGTGGTGACTTGGCAGCCTGTCGTATTGCGCGCAACTCGTTGGCCATCCTCGTACTGGGGTAGTTGGTGTCAGCGTAGGTGAGCCGTCGACGCCCCAGTTACCGCGATCAGTGCTGAGTCTGCGACATCGAAATGCAAGAATAGACGTGCTCAACTCGGGAGCCAACATATCGTGTTCGGGGAAGCTATCTGGGGCAGCTTCAGCCTACCCATTGAAGGTCTTCTGTCAAGAACAGACGGATATGACGATGATTTGCGTCTCTCGGCGAAAGACACCCATATATCGAGCTCTTTCAACGGCAATGGAGGGGCAGAGACTCGAACCCCGCCGACTGACTCAACGTAGGGCGGCCAATAATTGAGCTTCAATTGCTCGTCCCTCGAGGAGTTGCATCATCTTTTCAAGGAAAACTCGACAACGAGGCATGCGCAATGGCGCGATGGAGGGAAACACGATGGGGAAGCCGCGGCGGCCTCAAGTCACTTTGTATCTTTTTCCTGCAACCAAGTGGGGGCATGTCAGCTTCACCAGCCAATAGTGCCTCTCCCCGCAGGAATCCGCCTACCGTTCAGCCCTGGCTTGCGGAGGGTGCTTGTATGTCTACTTATATGTTGGAACTCAAGATGGTCTACAGATGTCGAAGTGCTCACGATAGAATGGGAAGTGGTATAGATGGGATAGAACAAAGCAATAACTCAGTATTTGATATAATTATTAGTATTCAGCCGTTTGAATCGATACAGTGGCTCAACTATTGGCTGAGAAACCGTCTCCGAATCAACAGTGACCTAACATTTAATCCATCCAACAGGTAGACCATCCCACTGCGGACAGCGCACGGGCCACTGAGGCCAAATCGCTGCGCCCCCAGGAAAACGGCACAGGCAGTGCCTATTCAGCCAGTAGGAAAGCTTCTGCCTGAGTCACTGGGTTGTTCAAATCCCCAGGCATCCCTCGCGCATCTCGAATCTGACCTTCTTTCTTTCCTCATCCGACTTTCACTTACTCTACCTATCTTCAAACATCGCCTTCATCTTACTATTGCACGCAAGCTTGACATCGATTCGGATCATCGATACAACCCTTTTCAAGCTTTCTTGACCCCTCCGCCTCAATACCAATGCGCTGGTTGTAGAAGCCGCTTCGCCCGCCGCCAAGATGGCCCTGCACCATGATCCACCGGTCAACGACCGTCTGGACCAATATGACTACGATGGCGATCCTGGCCGACTCGTGCCTGAACCGCCCTGCAAATTCGCTCTCGAGATTGACGAGCGATCCGATTTGATGCGACTGTCTCTGCACATTGGTTGTGCTTCGGACGGATGCGATGAAATGGATTGCTCGACGATCACCGAGAACGACTACTCCGATGACGGGGGATGCCATATTGCACCCTCATGGACATCGCCCGTCGACTCCAATATGCTTCCAACCTTGGGATCGCTTCCGAATATGATGCAGAAGGTAGGCTAACAATTTAGAGATTTTATCAACGCTCTACGAAACGTAGGCGCTAACACACCTACCAGTCTCAGTTGCCTACACATGCAATGACACGTCGGTACCGACGCATGTCGTGCTGCAACCCAGACATCAGCGTCAGCTACTTGTCGATGTTTCGACGAGCGGAAGACGCTGCAAGATGTGACGTCGCGACAAGCGACATCGCAGACATGGACCCTTTCCGGGTTGCGGAAAGTTTCATGATTCAGGATCCCATTCAACGGGAAGCGCTGCAGGAGCCATTTGGCTTGGGATATGATCTTCCCAGTGCAGCTTGCGCAGCCATTGCTTGCCAAGACTTCCATACCACGCCTCGGCGCCAGGAAGTCATCGGCATCATGAAGAACCTGTCGGTTGCTGTCTAATATGGTGAAGATGACGCCGGTTATCCGCGCAGGTAAGGCTTCGACTCGACTTACTTCTCACCCTGTGACATGCGACTGACGCTCGCCCCTAGGTTGGCCAAGGACCTGAGTACGTCGTAAAACTTCTCGAGCGGACATCTAAACTTGATGACTCCAGATCCCACATCGCTCACACACAGCCAACGCCATTTGTAAACCGCTACGCTCAGCACATTGCCGAGTCCACTACCATCTACGACCACAGCTACAACCACTTTGACCAGCAACCTTCAGCTTCGCCCACGGAGTTGATCGAAATGTCTGCTGCAACTTCCACAACAGTTGGCAGACTAGAAGGCGATAACACTACCCACACAGAGATTGACCCCCTCCTCACTACCACCATGGCAGTGACTTCCACCGGCTGGCCCTACGGGGCCCAGCCCGGATGCGCTGCACCCCACGACACAATGGAGAACATGTTCACACAAGGCTCGCCTCTCTCCGAGCTCTACGAGTCGCCGGATGAGATGGCCTGGGCCACCTACATTAACGAGGAGATGCTCGCCCCCAGCGACTTCACCATGAACTACCCCTGCCCCACGGACACCAGCTCCCCGGAGGACATCATCAACGACCCCACCGTCCAGTACGACGTCGAGCAGAGCCTCTTCTCCTTCAACGACCCCCTCCCAGACCTCTCGGCGTCGTCGGACTACCTCTCGGGCGACCAGCTCTCCGCCTCCTACTTCGGCAGCGCCAACACGTCCCCCTTCGAGCAGTCTCTCGACTACATCCCCGACGACATGGACTTTCTCCAAGACCCAAGCTCCATGCCCGTCTGGCCCCTCTCCTCCACCAGCGCCTCCCCGCTCCCCACGAGCACCACCTCCCCGACCTCCCCGGACGCCGCCGACCACCCCTACCGCTGCACCACCGACAACTGCACAAAGACCTTCCGCAAGGAGGCCCAGCTCAAGCAGCACCAGCGCGTCCACCGCAAGTCGCTCGTCTGCACCATCTGCCGCGCCGAGCGCCACACGGAGCACAAGTTCGCCCAGGTCCGCGACCTCGAGCGGCACCTGCAGGCGCGGCACCCCGAGGTCGCGCAGACCGCCAACGTGCGCTCCGAGATCCGCGAGTGTCCGCACCCCGGCTGCGACCACCGCGGGCGCAGGGACAACGTGTCGAGGCACCACGAGAGCAAGCACGGCAAGAAGCTCAAGTGGAAGAGGGGCGTTCCCCACGTGGTGGGTTAAAGGGAGGGTCCTTTTCTCTCTGATGGGTAATGAGAAAACACACAAAAGAGCGATGTGAGTTTCTGGCGTTTATTGATACCTGCATTTGTTTTGATTTTATGACCGGTTCGGTTTGGGATATCTCGGTAGCATAGTGCATTTAGACCAATACATCTCAAAATAATTGCTGGTTCCGTGGGTGAATGTTGAGGCTGCGATGAGGTTGCTCTCCATATCTGGAGCCGCTTCTTGTTGCGCCACGCGTATGGAAATCCACAACACAACAAGACCTGCTGCAGCAAACAGGCATTCAGGGGTTGGGACCACAATTGGGTATTCGCAGTATCCTGTCCCTCCTCAAGACGGGTCAACTCTCGTACTCCGCGGAGCCATCTTCAACTTCATCACCATTCTCTTGCCAGCTTAACATCAGTCTCACCTATTCGTAACTTCAACACGAATCCCCACACTGCCGCTTCCGTCTTCAGGGGCATCATGTTCAAGGAACGAGTTGCCACATCCCACACCTTCAACTCTACCATCAATAATTTTAAGTGGAACTGTGGCTTTTTGCTCAAGGAGAAAGACCCGAGCATCCACTCGGGTGACAGCAAAAAGAACGACCGATTTTTCAGCGTACATGCCTACCCTTGCTCTACTACTACGCTTGATGTTAGGAAAATATATTTTGTTTTTTTGGATACCCCTCCATCTCACTGGTGTCTCGTTCATTTCTCCTCGTTACAGGTCTACTTGCCTTACACTCACCTTGACACAGTGATGAAGAAAAGCAATTACTATGATCTGTGCGCTGGGGATCTCTTTTCGGCAACCTTGAGGACTGGCGGCGGCCGGAATTTCTTCGGGTTAGGTTACGAAAATTTCGACTACAAGCCCCTTCTGGTCTACCTCCATGGCTGTAGATGGCTGGAGAAGAGTTACCTCGCCGCCACCAAGAAAAAGGTTTTCCGTGCCTGACCCGGAGGTGAATGTGCCCCTGAGTCACAAATCTGTCAATGTCCGCTGTAGATGGTGCCTGGCCACATTGTGGAATACTGCTTACGGCTCCTGAACGGGCCGTGAGCGGTTCCTGACAAAGTACTGCCAGTTCAGGTTAGCCACAGTTTTCAGGGGTTGGATATCTCTGAAGTTGTCAGTAAATGACCAACCTGGCAGTCTGCAGGCCTTCAGCCACATTATAGGATACAGTTTACGGGCCCTGAACGGCCCCTGGACAGCCCCTGAGAAAGCAAATTGAAGCTAATCCCCACGGGTTGAGTTGCCAACTCTGCCCAGCTGTTCAGCAAGTGAGAATAGCACCTGATCCGTAGTCTAGTCTGTCTTGCGGATGGGCCTTTCAACGTCTACTCAACTCCTTCTGTATGCATCTGTTGCATCTTTTCAAAGTCCCAGCTCTTTGCAGTGCTGTCTTAAATCCTGTTCTATCAAGTGGTAGAGAGACCACTTCCGGGCATCCGCTTTCTTGTCAAACTGCCCACAACCACACCTTTTCAGAGACTTTGCAACTGTGTATGATGGTGTTACGGACCTTGCCACCTGACATGAAGTTTCGGGAGCTCTCAAGTCTGCCAAGTGGCACAATGTCCCACCTCTTCGACTTGAGAACTCTGCAATATGACCAATTCTCCTCGCTTTGACGTCAACTACGGGCTTCAACTGCAACTCCGCATAGATGTTTGACTTCACACGCAAGGTGGTGTATCATGTATGGACTCTTCATGCTTGGTAATGGTTTACGGATGGGTCTGAAAGGTGAAGAGGAGAGAGGTTGCGGCGAGCCTTCAGAATCCCTTTAAAATGCGTGCCTCGCTTCCTCGTCCTGGGCTTTCTTTCTTTCCTTCTGTGTCTCACTTCGTTGATTCGTACTCTCGTCTTACTTCTTCAAGTCGCTATTTTACAAACCGCTGTTCATCTCGCCACTCACTACTTTACTCTTCACTCTGATTACTCCACTTTATTACATCCTCCAACTATCTATCGTTCGGCTCCTCAGTCGTTCGCCATAACTATCGTTCGGCTCCTTGGTCGTTCTGCGTCGTTACTTGTAGTCCGGCATTATCATCGTCCGGTACCTTTACCACTACACCATACCAGCTCGCATCATGTCTTCTACTACCATGATCGCCAACCGTACCTCCATCATCCCCGCCAACGGCTCCGTCGTCCGCCACAAGTTAGGCGTAGACATGGCCATCACAGCCGGCGGAGAGGTTACCGGTTTCGAGCTCACAGACGCTACAAACAAGACCCTTATTTGGACTGGCTGCGCCAGCACGGTCAAGATTAGTTGGGACAATTATGGAGTAAAAGACGTCGCAAACCAATATCGGGAGCTTCTCAGCTACCTGCAGACGTTCGCGAAAGTTTCTTATTACACTTGCCCAGAAGTGCATGACTTGCGCTGTACCGTCAAGATCACCTTCGAGAACAGCGACCAAGCCGCGATGGCAGTCAAAGACCTCGCGCACCACTATTCGGAGTACCTCCTTTGTGATCAGGCCTTCGAGGCCCGTGTTGGAGTACCCTACGACCAGATGAGTACGATCTCTAAGAAATTCAACGAACTTCATGTCCTCGCCCTCCGCGACAGAGTGACCACCGAGGTCCAGCGATCAGAGACCATGGCCACTATCACTATTACCGGCTACAACAGACTGGCTGTGACCAAAATGAAGAGACAGCTTGCGGAGCTCATTGAGCAAAGCACCATCCTCGACACCACTACCCTTCGCGCTCCCGAGATCCAGTCAGAACGTACTTGCATGGCCTGCTTTGACGTCCTCAAACGGCCCGTTCTGCCATCTTGCGGACATCAATCACTTTTCTGCGCCGAGTGCCTGCTCGAGACATACAGAGCCAACCACAAGAAGGGGCCTCTCCGCTGCACCGAGCAGAACGACAACGGAGAGTTATGCAGCCAGCCTATCGACCTCGAGTGTCTCGCCAACAACCTACCTCCAGCACTCTTTGAGGATTTTCTCGACCTGGCCGCCAACGCCTTCGTGGCACGCAACCCTAATCTTGTACGCCACTGCCCCACACCAGGGTGCCGCCAAGTGTACCAGCCAACTCCTAAGACCGAAGGCTCCATGGGCACACCAAAGACATGCCCGGATTGTCTGGTGCGTCTCTGCACCACGTGCGGCCACCAACATGACAACGACAGTCCCTGTGAGTCGATGATAGACACAGATCTCGAACAGGCCAAAAAAGACCTTGAGGCCCGAGATTGCCCCGGATGCTCAACTCCGATCGTCAGATATGATGGTTGCGATAAGGTTGAGTGTCCAGGATGCGGCACCTTCATCTGCTGGGCCTGTATGCAAACACACAGCACCTCCATTGCAGCATACAACCACATGATAAAAGATCATGGTACCGTCGGTGAAGGATATATTCTCCACGACGAGGACGGCAATCCCATCCTGCCCGACGATGAGCGGATTGAGAACGAACTCGCTCAGCTCCAATTTCCCGTCGACGACGAAGATCCCGAACCCGCGCAAGATGACGGAAGGGATAGGGGTGAGGGACGTATGGAGGCGCGCGTCGGAGAACAACAACCACAACAAGAACGACTGCTCGCTCAGGATCTTCCCGTCGGCCAAAGCTGGTGGTAGATCCTCGCCCATACGTCCTCCCTTAGTAGTTTCCTGCTTTGGGTTGTCACCGCCCCTCTTACATAACAACACCATTCTGCCAAACCATGAATGGACCGAGTACAAGCTTGCCGAGCAAGAGTGTCTCGACGACAACAAGTATTACCTCGACAAAGACCAATATGAGGAATACGGAATGCGACTCGAGCCCACACAAGACAAACACAAGACAACAGCCGAGATCGCGGGGAGGAAAGGATGGAGGTGCGCGCAAACAAACAACCACAACCACAACCACAACAACCAATGCCGGACGACGCCGCCAACAACTACCACTACAACAATGGCAACTCTGACGGAAAGCGATTGATTCCCCGACGATGTCACAGGGCGTCCGGCCGCCGCACTCGAGAGCTACCCAGGCCATGCCTTTAGTAGTCTCTCACACCCATCCTCTCTCTAACAGGTTTTTTTTTACCCTTCGGGGTTTTTTTACCTTTTTTTTTCCCTCCGGGGTTTTTTTTTTCTTTCTTTTGGCCCACAAATACAAACCACAACCACCACCGCCAAACAAATGTTCCCTAACCTATGCAATGTGATGTGATGATGCTTGTCAATGTGTGTAGATGTGCGTAGATGTGTATTATATGCTTCCATTCCGTGATGCACCCCACTGGATAACCGGCACCTTCCATTGTGGCTTGCGTCTTACTTTGCCATAGCAACCTTGCATGATCACGCCATACAATTATTGAAGCTATTCAGATAAGATTGGTCCTCCCACACTGTGCCTCTGGCCTACCCCTCTCTCGTCCTTCTTGCCGTCCTCTCTGCCGCCATCTCTATCGCCATCCCCGTCGCCCTCTCCTGTCGCCCTCTCCTGTCGCCCTCTCCTGTCGCCCTCTCCTAACCACCTTCCCTGGCGTCCTGTCTGTTGTTCCCTCTGCCCCCTTATCTGCCGTCTTCTCTGTCGCCCTCTCTGCTATCGCTCCAATGACGAACCTTTGTACTTCGCCCTTGACTATGTAATTCCTTTGCGTGAAGTTGCATGTAGATATTTCATACTAAGCCTTCGTCAGATATGCAAAACCATGGGATGTTACAGGTCTGGCACGATCGCAGCCCGCCCAACTTCGAACTATAATCTGAGCCTTGAGTGTGGCTTCTTGGCGCTTTGATCAGTCCAATTGTTTGTGAAGAATCTAACGGCGCAAGGTGCAACTCAATGATGGCCAAGCAACCCGGAGGATAAAAGCCCAAGAGGTTCCTATATAGATGGCCAATGAAACGCGCCTGTGAAGTCTAGCTTTTTAAAAACATCACACCTCCGCCTCACGTACCTCTTTTTTTCAAACCCTGTATGTTTTCCAGGTAGTGTGCCGCGTTTTTGGTCGAGCACTCAGGGTTGCAGAGGGGAAAATCTCTGTTGTTGTTCTCAGCCTATCCACCTCTGTTCAGGTAACTGCTGTACTCAGTATGTTCAAACTCCTTTTGTCTCGAGTCAGAGACATGGTACACACGTACGACACCCCTCGTGGGAATAACACCTTGTCTCCAAATGAATCGTCTCTGGAGAACGGTCATCTATGCCGGGATTGTCGTCGGGGGCGATGCGCCAAAGGTGATGACTGCGAGTTCAGTCATGACAAGAGCCTGTTCAAGAAGACTGCCATGAACCTCTGCACGTTTTTCCCGAGAGGGTTCTGTCGCGTTGGGGAGGAGTGCAATATCCCACACGTTGACATGCCGTTGGACCAATTCGCACGTGTTCGGCCTACGAAGGCGCGTTGTCGCAGGGGAAGTGAATGCCGCCTTCCCCATGGGGACTCAGAAGAGGACACTGTGAGTAGCTCACTGCATTTCAGTTGCATCAGACTATCGCAAAAGCTCACTTAATCGCGCAGCTGTCCACCGACACCGATTCGCGCACACGACAGTTGCTCGGGGCGTCCTTCACGTTTGGCCCCGGGGCATCGGTCTGTGATGTTACTCTACCTGATAACTCGACCGCCGTCATTCTCAACATTGTGGGACCATGCAGTACGACGGCAGTTCTATTGCTTTTAGAACAAAGGGGCTTCCATGTCCCACTCACGTCCATCAAACTGAGATCCCAAGACTCGGGGCTCAAGTACGCTGTTGTCAACGGCCGAGTCCCTGGGTTTGCGGAGCTTTTGCGCGCGAACTTTGAGAAGGAGAAGGCACATGGCTTGTTTTCAGGGATCAAAGTTGTCACCGAAGAGATAAATCCGATTATGGAAAAAGAGGACTTTCACGTTGTGACTAGTCGGAAGATTAAGTGCTCTTGGCCAAAGGACCGTGACGGATCTGACTTTGCATGCGAAAAAAACGAGTTTGCAATGGTGGAAGCTATGCTGGCAGCCGTCGGCGAGTTGGAAACACGGCTTTCTCTCGGGTCAGACGACGAAGATCGTATATTGGACTCGGTGGCTTGGTTTAAAGGAGCAGAAGACGCCAAGCGAGCAGCCCAGACCTTTGACGGAACCCCTCTCCCTTTTAATTCGTCTGGGCTACTAAGTGTGAAGCAAATTCACTCCACGAGCTACAAGCTTTCGACCCGAGTTTTCCAGAGTCTTATCGACGAGGTTAAGAACCGTCATGACCACAGAGATGCTCAGGTCAAATTTCAAACATTTTGCGACACGGAAGAACACACCATACTGTCGTTGGAAAGCGACAATCTTGATGCTCTGGAGAGGAAACGACAAGCATTGGATGGTCTATTTGCTGTTAAGGTCATTTATTATTCTGCGGACAACGAAAGCCCGGTCTGGAGTCCTTATTTTGACGATAACGCCTTCCGAAACCGGATCCTCAATCAGATTGCAAAGGACTGCGGTGTAGCATTTCACTGTCTCCCAGTCAGCAAAGAGATCAAGCTATACGGCCCGCCTGAAAATATCAAAAAAGCCAACGAGGCTCTTTTCCTGAGTTTCGAAAACAATTTCACGGCCGTCCATCCTATTACTCTCAACGCAAATGCCTTCAATTGGGCCATCAGAGGAGGTTTCAAGGCTCTCTGTGAAGCCCTTGGTCAAGACGCTGTGAGGTATAAATCCGTCTGGCCGCCTTCCCAGATTAATATTGCAGGACCAGTCTCCTCTTACGAACTAGCCTTAGACATCATTTCTCAGAGGTCGACCTTCAGAGATGCGGTTGAGAGACTATGTTCAGTGTGCTGGACCGAGCCTGACCAGTTCCTGACGACGACGTGCGGTCATGTCTACTGCTTGGACTGCTTCCAGAACTTTTGTCGCGCAGGGGATACAAATTCTGGAGGCTTCAAGGTGGCCTGTATAGGCAATATTGGCCTTTGCAGATCCGTTATCGGCCTTGATGAACTAGCACAACATCTCTCACCAGTAGCGTTCGAACAACTCCTCGCGTCATCAGCCGAATCATATGTCAACAAACATCCCGAGGAACTCCGGTACTGTCCTACGGCAGATTGCGGATACATCTACCGAGTCAGTTCCACTGAGAACCCAAGATCTTTTGAATGTCCGAGCTGCGGCAAAGCGACATGCCCCTCATGCCACAACTCTCATCCCGCAATATCTTGTGCGGAACGTCGAGACAAGATTGCCAGAAGAGACGAAAAGAAACTGCGAAAGTGCAAGCGAAAGCTTGGGGTCAAGGACTGCCCCAAATGCCACGCGCCTATCGAGAAGTGGTCTGGCTGCAACCACATGAGTTGCAGATGCGGAGCACATATCTGTTGGGTATGCCTCGCCAACTTCGAAAAAGGCGATGAGTGCATGTTGCATATACGTCAGAAACATGAACCGATCTCATATGCTTTGTTTGGTCTGCAACAACTTTGAAGACTTGCGTGTCGAGAAACTCAACGTCTTTATGGTTTTGAATAGTTGGACTATGGCTTTGGAAGAGAATAACGACAGCGAACTGTAAATAGAAAGCGCTTGTTGTGATGAAAGATCTGGCGCCTTATTCTCACGAAAGTTTTGTAACATAATCAAGAACGTCAAAGGGAGCCTGGCAGCGTTGCTATTCTTCATTGTGTCAATAAAGGGTAGCTGTTGTTGTTGTACTACAAAGGGACAAGAGTTGGGATCCCCAGAGAGAACAACTGAAATTGTTCATAGGCACCCCGAGCGAAATCTTTGGATTGCCTATTTATTCCAGACACAACTTCTAGGTTTTACTATGTATCTCAAGTATACAATCCAGAAACAACACAAAAGCACGATAACCACTTCCATTCCTTCTCTCCAAATAAGTCTAGGCGTCTTCTGGAAAGCGCGCCCTCCAAAATCAATAGCCGACTCGCAATACTTGATACATACCAAACAGTTACAATGCCTGTCAAATCTGCGTATGAAGGACTAAAGCGCTTCTTGAAGGGCGAAAAGGAGGAGGTTGACATTGCGAAAATTCGACTGGCGAGAAAGCCGACGTGGCCCACTCCCCCTCCATCTCCCCGTTTGCCCCCTCCTCCTCAATCTGTCGTGGTTGAAGCTCCTTGCCACGACGGAAGACCTTGTTTTGCAGTATGGGCCTACACTGACAAAGACATGAGGTCGCCCGCAGGACCCGACCTTTCGAACATACCTCTTTGGGTCATCCGAGTTTACCATACCTTGCCCGAAGCCGTGTACGCTTACCACGTCCGCGACACGGCCGAGAAGATCTACACACTTGCGCACACGAGATTCGACGCCTTGGACAAAGCGTACCTTGAGCATCCCAAGTACCGGTACCGCATCGAAGTCATCGGGCTGCCCCTTCCAGAGGACACCAGCGATAGCGAGCGCATCGAGCGGTGCATGGAACACCACCGCGCAGAGGTTGCAGCGCGCCGGACCACAGGTAGTGTGTTCTTTATCCAGACAGCCGTTCAAGGCGACTACAAGCATAGGATCGCGATTCGCCGGCTGGACGAAGATAGACTGGGCGAGATCTACAGCGGCGGTAACTTTTTGGATGTGTCGTTTGATCCAAAAGCAATGGTAAGACCTAGTGATCCGGAGATGTCACAATATGGCTCGTCGCGGTTTGCAACTGCCAATGTGGGGAGGGTGTTTGGAACTTTTAGGCAGTCGATCCGTTGGTTTTATGATCGATACGTGGACAACGGCACAATCTACCGTGACATGGAGACATGGAAGTTGGAAGCAGCGAAGGGAAAATGATGGTGTATTTTTTAAGTCTGCAGGTAATCGAGTTCATTGTACAGATTGCCTTTTCTGGAGAATCAAGAGGCAGCAGTGATAAGCTTAATCTCGAATGTTTGTTGCCACTGAATCCATGCAAGTTCTAAATTGCACCGCCTTTCCTCATTGAAAAGTTCTCCGAGGGACGAGCGAGAATAAGAATGTGGCAAGTACGCCGCCCGCATTTGACTGATGTTTCCCTAGAAGGTTTGCCTACTTGATACACGTATATATGCATGCATGACTACCACTACACATGGCTGTAGATCAAACGGCAATTTGAAGGCTTTGGGCCAAGAGACCACAGAAAAGTGCATGTCTTGGAGGAATCTAGGAACATGCACACGACCTGCAGTTCCTGTCACTTTGATGGTCGTGATTCAGTGACTACAATATTGTAGCTAGCTTCAGCACAAGTGCGGGTTCTATTGATCGCATCCGAGCAAACAGGCCCATAACCCTAACCCAACGGATCCAACTTGCGTCACTACTTGGCAGCCGCGGAAGGCATGTTGTAAGCCAGGTCGGCGTCTTCCGCCCGGGCAGCAGCGGAAGGCTTGTTGTAAGCAAGATCAGCGTCTACCTCAGCCCGGGCAGCAGCGGAAGGCTTGTTGTAAGCTAGGTCGGCGTCCACTTCAGCCCGCTCAACCGAAGCTTGCGCGTCCAAGGCCATGTTTTGAGCTATGAAGAGAGTTAGATATTGGTGATTTTGTGCAGGAATTGAACTCATTACTTGCCTGTCATAGGAAGAGCATTGACATAGGTCAAGAGGCCAGATACAAGAACGATGACAGAGACCTTCATTTCGGCGCCTTTTAGCATTTGAGGCAATGGTTGACAATAAAGCGTGATGTAAAGAAAAGTGAGTTTTGAGGCTTGAGAGTATGGAATGAATACTCTTGCGGTCTGATAACTACCTTGACTGAGATGGATTTGAACATTATATATGCATCTGTTATACGCCTACGGCACCATCTCTTCAAACAACTTGCCAACCTTTCACGTCCCAGTGCTGTTTGTTCGATTGCACCTCTTGGGACTGCAAAATGTCGGCTGAAGCGGAGTCTGGCCAGACTCACCGCGTGTTTGTTGCGAAGAGCATATGCCCCGCTTTCTCCTACGGTCCCCGGTCACCTGCCCGACAACAACATTGAATGTTTGCCTCTCGGTTGATGCATTTTGATTAACTTGCAGTAATCTCTTGCTATTTTGAGCTCGAGTTGCATAGATATCTTGTCCTATCACTGTTTTCCGCCTCTCGAACGCATGGGTCTTCTTCCCGCTCAAATCAGACTTCATCTCCAAGACTTTCCAACCGAAGCGATGCTTCACAACTCTGTTGGATCTGTTTCTGTAACTACATACAACAGCCTCTCTTTGCCTTTCGCATCGGGGTGTTTACCGTATTAGATCTAGTTTACAGAGCCTCTTTGTATCCATGCAGCAAATATGTTGCGATTACTGCGAGGGAAGGCGCGGAGTGTGGTTTTCCCCTGTACAATCCATGTGAGCTGAGTCCTTCTCCCCGTTTGTCAAATTGTGCCCGTTTTTGCGGCGCGGCAAGAGCGCTTCGTCGAAACATCAACACGGTGTGAAAAGAAAAGCCATGCTCGTGGGATCTGCACTTACAATCTTTTGCGAGCGCACGTTGGCCTGCATAAGAAAGAAGGGGTCGTTCATCCTCGACGTTCTCCGCTGTCTCAACACCAGACCTTCTTCGAATTGTTTCTGGAGATTGTAGTCTCCTTCCTTCCTCAATAATATCCGTTCGTTTTCTTGTTCATTCCAATCGATCTTCGGCATGTTCGGCGACTCAACATGCTTCCTGTAATCGAGAAAGCGACATACAATCGGGTACCCCCAAGCGATGAATCCAGCGACGGGTCTTACAGCGAAGAGACAACGTTGATGCAGGAAGGCCTTGTCAAGAGAAGATCTAGATCATGTTCACTTCTTTTCAAAGCCCTTTGTGGGTTGGCTGTTCTGATCTTGTATTCGGCGGCTCTGATCCAGATATCTGCGCACATATTCAAAGCTGGTCGTATGCAGGGCACCAGGGCCATGGATTGTCAGTTCACACTGCGCACCGTCAAGTCCGTTGCTAATCGGTCCTACAGCTATCGTCGATAGATTCCTCCAGTATGAATTTCGCGAGTTCTACCAATTCGAGAAGGGGCTCCAGAACGTCACGTATTTCACTGAGCCTGACGCGGAGGTGGACAGGAACTGGCATAATATTCTCGCACGTGAGTTGCCACCCAAGCCTCTGAATAATTTCATCCATAGTTTAACGGTCTTCCTAAAGATCAAAATATTCGCATTCCGAAACATACAATGGAAGAGCTTGGTCGAGTGGACGAGGGTATCGAACTACCCGGAGGTGGTTACTTTGGATCTATCATGGTCTACCATCACCTGCACTGCCTGGTATGCTTGCTTCAAATCATGTCTCAACATGTGCAAATCGACTAATTCGATCCGTTAGAAAAACCTGTATCACGCCCTGCACCCAGAATACTACAATTTCAGCAAGTTGACAAGTCACGAGCAAGAGAGGCTCGCCGAGCACAACGGTGAGAAACCCCAACTCCGGCTTCTAGCTTTCGTAGCTTGCGCAAGATCATGCTTCTGATGAAACCTCCAGACCATTGTCTCCATATGCTTCGAGAGGCAGTGATGTGTCAAGGTGACACAACGCTGATCACCATGAAGTGGAACTCCACTGGTCTTCGGCCGATCGGAAACTTGACCAGTCCCCATGAATGCGTCAACTGGGACAGGCTTATGGAGTGGGTGGTTCCCAACTCCTTCGATGCTCTTGCTGATGGCATGCTGGTACATCCGACTTTTGGTATGGACCCTGATCCCTTCTCCGATGTTAGCCACAATGTGAGACGCCGAACTGACAAAATAACAGGACTGGTATTCCGCGATCGCCAATTAGTTGAAGCGTCCTGAAAGGGAATTTATTAAGAGTTCTTGCAGTAACAGATTTAGGATGATGCGTGAGGAGGAGTAGCGTGCAGAGGACTGGGCATTACAGACTTGAGATTCCGTGGTAATGGAAGTGCACTTGGAATTACTTCAAATTTGTTCTCGTAGATACAATACTGAGTCGTAACATGGATTTTGACTCAGCGTAAATAGCCTTGGCTAGACCGTTGACATATCCATGTGCTGCAAGATCATGTGCTCATACATCATCATTTGTCCCAGATAACTCAGTGCAGCACATCAGCGGCGTGCTCCTTGCGCGCAACATATTCCGGAACTCCCGGAGGCTTTCTCGTGTTCGCACCCCTCTTAGAGTACTCTGTTCTCTCCTCCTTTTGCTGCTGGGCCATCATCTCCTTGGCTTCATGCTTGCTTGAGGGGTCCTCTGCTTTACAGTTAGTACTAGGATACGTAGGTAGTCTACCAATGCATACTGTGAGTGTCGGCTTGAGAGTTGTTGTATTGAGGCATTATGATAGCTCGAAGGATTTATGTAAATAGAGTTGACTGTAACGATTTGGGGGCGGGAAGTTTGATCGCTGAGTGGAAGTTTGGTCGAATGTGATAGATGTAATGTGGAGGATTTCCTGGAACTATCGTTGTAAAGGCTTTTTAAAACAGTCTCGATAATCTCGATGTGGTATCAAATTGAACTCACTGTAATTTGAGTGACGCAAAGTTGCGTAAATGTATCGTCACTGACGCCGCGGCAGCGTCCGCATCGTCGGTTCCCACTTGACGTCGACAAATGGGTCGAATTGTGGGCAATGGGGAGCCACCCGTCTGATAAACACATTTTAAACCCACACATCTTCGATCTACAGCCGGGCAAAAAGCTCCGTCAAAAGACGTGTACAAGTTCGACCTTTCAGGGAGTATCTAATGTTTTGCTGTTGAGTAAGCCGGGGACTTCACCTCGGTCGCCGACCCCTGTCTCGAAGCACATGTGATTTTGGCTGAGCAAGTTGGAAGTCTACTGTCTTCACAGCATATGGAGTCGATTGAAAACAATTCAGCTGTTATGTTCGGGCCTATCGGCGAAGCTACTATGTACATGGAAGGCACCCGGTCAGAGAGGCATCAGCCAACAAGACCACGGCGCAGAAGTAAATACACGCTGGAGGGATAAGCTCCCCAAGACTCCACGCTCAAGTATGATGCAGAAAGATCGAACAGGGACCAATGGCCAAGCCGCTTAGCAGGCGGACAGAGAAGTCTGGCCCTTGCAGTTGGCAGTGGTGCTGACCTTGCTGCTCTCGCCAGAGCCCTTGTTGACGCCCTTGTACTCCTGGCAGACCTTGGAGACACTGGAGCCGCAGGTGTTGGAAATGGTGGCGACGTCACCGTAGTTGGAGTTGATACCGACGAGCTCCTTGACGCTCTTGGCCTTGACGTTCTTGACGATGACGTTGCGGGGGCCGCCGTTGTTGGTGCAGTCGCCGCAGCCGCGGTAGAGCTTGCCGGCGGTGACAACAGTGAAGCCGTCGATGGTGACGGTGCCGCGGCCGTTGTGCTGAACGACCTTGTCGACGGCGTTCTGGGCGCCACCGCCCTGGATGAGGACGTCGCCAGTGCCGAGGGCGGAGATAGCGTCTGCGAGTGGGAGTCAGTCAAAGGGCTAAGCTAGGAATCTCATAGATGGTATCTTACCTTCGCAGACATCGCGGAACCAGACGTTCTTCAGGGTGCAGGCGCCCTTGCAGTGGACGCCCTCCAGCTGGTTGACACCGATGATGACGTTGCTCAGGGTGGCGCCATTCTCGAGAATGAAGACGGCGGAGTCGCTGCCGGTGTCGGCGTCGGTGTCACAGGCGCGACCACGATCGAACTCCTTGTTGCCCATGTCCTTGCTTCCAGAGATGACACTGGGAGCAGAGAGGGAAACGATGGAACCGCTGCGGGTGGGGATGTTGAGAGTCTGAGCCGCAGTGAGGCCGGCCAGCATGGCGGAGACAAGAACCTTGGTCTGCATTTTGGATGTGATTTGCGTGATAAAGCTGAGGGGAAGATATTGAGAGGCAGATATGTGATTGTCCTAAGTGAGCGGGGTGAGGAGGGAAGACGGATGGGAGAATGATGAAGATTCACGTCGTACTTATAGTTCCGTCAGGAATCCCACAGCTATCACGATAATCATTCTCAGGAGTCACCCAAGATATTATGGCGGTAAGGGAGTTTCACATAGATCGTAAGAGTCTAGACTGTACCACTTACTAGGAGCAGCATCCCGTGATCCCGTGGCCTATCATCATAGTAAGTTGTTCAGGGGCGAGGAATGATGAATCTCCTTGGTGGAATTACCAAACATCATCACCGCCATGTTCCAGAAGGAATAAACATTGGGAGACGCCCCAGGCTCGGACGCTCGCCCGAGGACGTGGGTGGGCTGCCGCAAACTCCAAGGAACCCTTGATAGTCATGTACCGAACTTCTCCATCCGTGGCCAATGATATCTCTGACGTTGACAGACGCCAACCTAGTCTCGGTAGTCGAAGATGGTCCTTGCCTCTTCTGATAGGTGGATGCATCTTGTCTTTTCCGACTTCACCTGTACTCCTGGGGTCCATGAGGGTGACGTTTGAGCCCCGCAAATGTGGCGGTCGCGTGGTGGACAGACACCAGTAGTCCTTGAGCCTTCCATGTCCTACGGCAACAACTCCCAATGAGAACAGACGATGGCCGCATTCTGGGAACTCGTAAGGCTTGGCAGATAATCTACCCAATACCTCCAGGAAGGTGAGAGCGACTTTCCAGCACAGCCCCCTTCGAGGTGTGGTCGAGGGTGTCTTTGGGGGTGGAGACTGCCCGAACGGGCTCTGCACCAGAGCCTCTACTGGTATGGTTGGATTATCACAAGAGGGTTCTGAGGAACGGCGACAGGGGTTTTCTTTCGATCTCCAATTCTATTGTCTAGACCGTCCGATGTTGTCCAGGGCCCCACGTTCGATTCAACGCCAAGATCTCAGAGACCAGGGTCGTTCTGTTGCTAGTGACAGAGAGACACGGGAGATGGCTATCGCGTCAGTAGTATCAGTGACTCGGCAAGCGAATCACCAAATGGATCCAGCCGAGAAGGTGTTGTCGGTCGGATAGGTTCTCCATAAGGAAACACCTTAGTCCGAGGTGTGGGAGCGATCTGACTGGAAGTCTGTAAAGGGCAGATGCACAATCCAAGGCCCAACAGCATGTTGATACCATCAGGCAACGCAGGCGTGATAGGCAACGTGACTGGACAGGCGCTAGAACAATCCACCTATGCAGCTAAGACTGAGCCTAATCAGCATATGCACGCATGCCAAATCACCTCCGATAGCTGGTGAAGAAAAGGTGAACAGCCGTGGACAACCTCACCAAGCCGCAGGTGCCCACTGAAAAAGATGATGGGTCCGGGGTATTGTCTCGGTAGATCATTGTCACCTACCGGCTGATGTGCGCCGACCCCATGGTTGGGCGGTTTCGGCGCTTGCCTCCGGATTGGGGATGGGCGCGAACGGCGTTACGAAAAGCCGTAAAATTGGACGGACGATGCCAAGACCTTTGAGTCAAGCATGCAGGTTTAAAAGGGGACAGGCGCCGCGTTTTTGCTGCACCCCAACCCTTGCCAAGCCTCACCAAAAGATGATAGCCCATCGGCCAAGACAAGAAGAAACGTGAGGTTTCCGTGTCTTGGCACGCGCCAACCCCCTTTTGATGGTGTTGGTGGCAATGGAGACGGCAAATCATTGATGGAAAAAGGGGATTTCCATTGATCAGCGGCCTTCAAACCAGGCTTATTTCGATGGATTTGATGAGGGTGAGACAGCTGGGGAAGAATGTTTAACAACAGCGACACCAAATGGTTTGCAGATGACAACACTTGGTGAGACAACATGTTTGAATTTGACGGACAACACCATGGTTCAAATGATCCCGTATGGCTTTGTGAGGCGAATATCAATTCCTTCGACTTGGCAGACAGCGCTCCCCGAACAAGGTTTGCATGTTCTGTCTTGGTTACCTCCCGGAAGACCGCTACCAGTACCAGACAAATCCAGTGGAGGGTCTCAGGCGAATCTTAGTTCATCTAAGTCCCAGCTCCGCAACAATTCAAGTTGTCAATCGGGTAACAGGAAGTCTCATTACTTTTGCGAATAACATGCCGCAAGTTACTTAGCGCCACGGGCTCGTATGATGAGCTTGCGTACTCCAAAGCCCCTCCATTTACAGCCCTACAAAACTATCGTGAAAAAGGCTCTTACACCCGCGTTCCGAGGACTGGGGAAGCCTGCACCGATATTACTGACATTGCAGACGCTCGCAACAGCCCCGGTTGAAGTCCAGGTGGTTGAGTCAGTTCCTTCGACGTGAGCGATGCGCTTATTTTGACGTTGTGCGAATGCCAAGCTTTGTAGATTGAAAGTCAAAATCCAGACCGAAACACGGGAGTACGTGCTTGGCGTGGATCATGGATGGGGACTAAGCTCGCGATAGTTGCGGCCCGAGATGCCACGACTCACGAGTCATTTAGTGGTTTGTGCGTGCCGGTGAGCTAGTTTCTTTACCGAAACTCAGAAACGAATAACCATTGAGAGATGAAGGGCCATTGAATACGAGTATTCTTGAGTAACAGTAACCATTGCTTCGTGAACAATGGTTACGAAGGGGCTTCCAAGGCTATATGGGGCTCGAAAAATTCAAGTCTACCCCTTTCGAGGAAGGTATACAGAAGAAAATGACGATGACTGACTACTTTCCCGGTAAATCTCCACAGCGTTGAGTAGACATGAAGACATTGGGTCTTGCTCGGGGATGCTGAGACTAGTGGGATACCGTCCGGACCTCACGGCAGCGGTGTAGTTGCCTACGGTCGGTCCGGACGGGCTTCATGGAAGATTCTCATATCACATCTCAAATTGCAGCTCGGAAGTCTCGGAATTGATTCATCTCGCACACGGACTCTAGTGTGACCGACCAAGCAGACCAAGGGTTTCTCCAGATGCATGTAAAAGCTCGCAGCTAAATAATTGCCAGCAGAATTCAACATTCTCCCGTAGCACTTCCTCCCACGCAAGGAGTGCCGGTGCACTCAAAACCAAGCGGGTTCTCAGTGTGCCCACAGAGGTAAGACGCCGCAGCTGTGCCATTGTCGAAGCGAAGGTCGACATCGAAGAGCCCAATGTTGGTGCATGGTGCCACAGCGCTGCACTGTAGACTAGCGACCCGGGAAGACTTCGTTGTGCCAGACATACCATCGACGGTGATGTCGCGAATCTGGAACTGCGAGTTGGTGCAATTGCCCACGCCGGGGGCACCACTGAAGCGGGTACACTGGGAGATAGCCACGGCGGCGCCACGCATGCCCTTCACAGTCAAGTTCTGGAATGACATATCCGACGCAACTAGTGACAAGTCAGCTCTGTTCACAGATCACTCGGAAAAACGCACAGCCAAGTCCACCACCGCCACCATTAGGAGGGTAGCCATTCTGATCGTCAGTCCAAGTCTTGAAGTATACCTGTGAGTTATGTTAGATGAGTTGTCTGGCCATACGTTGTGATGTGAAGACTGACGGCATGGAGGGTGTTGTCGAAGTAGCAGTCCTTCACGTTCAACCTCTCGATAGTCTCGAACTGGTCGTTGTATTGCCCAATGCTTCCCAACGCAATGCCTAATCCGTTGTAGAACTTCGAGTTTGTAATGCTGACATCGGTGCTGTTCGCCTTCAGTGAGATACTGTCATCTCCACTGTAGACTGTCCAGTTGTTGAACTTGATGTTCGATGATCGGATTGTGTCGGCTCCATCGGTGTTGGCTATAAGTAGTTATTTAGAAATCATATTCTTGTCCATGACTAGTCAGTTCACCCCTAATTACTTACAACTCTGATAGCGGTTGCCAGTGTTGTTGACAAGTATGCTGTCCAGCTCGACGTTGTGAGAGTAGATGATGGACATAGTCCTGCCCAATATCAGTCACTTGAATACTCCGATACAGCGAGTCGCATCTCTGATAACACACATACCACATCTGACTCCTAAGAAAATTGACCCCATGAACGACGGAGTTCTTCAGCCCATTGAGGGTGAGGGCGTGCGGCCGGCCAGGATAGTTTGACGTGTTGGGTTGCTGGCGAATCCACTGATACCAATAGTCCCCGTTGCCATCGAAAGTTCCCGTTCCGTGGCCATTGATGCGCACATTGTTGCCGCCGAGGATGAAGGCCGTAGATTGGTTCTGGTAACCGACGTCCAGCGAGTTTGCGAGCCAGTACGAGATGTTCGTACTCCACTGAGAGTTGCGACCGGGCTTTTGTCAGCAGCTGTACGAGACACGGAGAAATTGTCTTGCATGTCGTTTCTTGGCACATTATTTACGTTGCAGAAGATACGTCGGCCGGAGGTAATTGATTGTGGCGCCCTGCTGTGCAACTTACCAGAAGAGTGCCTTGGAGGTCAATTTCGACATCATCCAACCAGGTGACGTTCATGACAGAGTTGACATAGTAAGTCGTGGGCTCGAAAATGACCTTCCCACGTCGACCGCATGTCTTGAAAGCATCAAGGATGGCAGGCGCGTCGTCGGTGGCATTGGTTCCGCTGGCCTTGACGGTGCATGTTTTCTTTCCAGCTCCATCAATCTGTTGCGCTGAGGCGAAGGTCACAAGGCCGTAGAGCACCCCGGCCGCCAGAATATGACGCATGACTGAGTTGATCGGAACAGCCTCTGTATCCTGGAAAGGTGTCACACGAGAGACGGCTGAGAGTTGTCAAGCTGAAACCTGTTGGATTGGTCGAAAACAAGCTTATCTGTCGACTCAGCTAAAGACGCAGGTGGCATCCCACCGGCATCTGGTCCCTGGTCGCGACGGTGCGGTGGATTGAATACTAAATCGGCATCGTCAAATCGGTGTTTTCCCAGCCGAGTCAGTGCGGCAGAATGGTCGCATTCTCGCCCGGTTGTCCTGCCCTTTGATATTGAATACGACTATTTGGGAAGTCAGAGTTGCATCGTGGTAAATTGTGCCTTCGGTGTCGTGGATTTCGCACGAATCATGAGCTGAGTAGTGGATGATCCCCATTTTCTTGACCCGATCGTATCTGGTCGATCGGCTCGCCGCCGGGGATGCGGAGGCGAGGGATGCGGGGAAGATCGTGTTATATTTTGCTTCGGGACATGTGCGGGGAAAAGCAACCGGAGGAATGAGTTTGTTGTTTAATCAAGGTTGAATTACTCCTGTTCATTGTTCCGACCCAAGGAGACTCAGATTCAATCTGGGCTTGGAGCAGAAGAACTGACACCTCTTTGCGAGCAGGTGAGATGTGCCCATTGTACAGCAGAAAGACAAGTCAATCATTCATTCAAGTCGAGAAAGTCCTAAACTGCAATACCAATTTCTCATCGAATCCCAATGCTCCTCATTCCTCACTGGCCAGCTGCATGCTGCTGTTCGTTCCGCTGTCTTTGAGCATCAAAGAGTCTCATTTGCATTCCCAAGTCTTGTTGGTACTGATCATGCTCTTGATCTCTCCGCGCAACGAAGTCTTTGATTGCTTGAATGCCTTCTTCCTTTTTCCAGGCTGGAGAGGGCCATCCGAACTTTCGATAAAGGTGTCGGATCCAAAGACCATCTTCATCTGTATCCATTATCCATTTTTCAGGTGAGCGTGGCTCGCGTTGTTTTTCCATCTTCTCCGCATCATACGGATACTTCTCGTCGGTGAAGCCCTCTGGCGGGTCGAAGCCTGGGATGAACATCAATTTGAAACTCCGGAACTCCTCCTTTTTGCTCTCAAAGTAGTCTTCAACTGGCTCGTCCTCTACCCCCGATGTGCATCTAATGATCTCTTCATAGACACTACCAGTCAAAGTGTCCAATATGAAAGTAACGCCGCCACTCTCGTAACCATATGCGATAGCTATCTTGTGTTTAGACACTGGCTCCTCATATCCGAAGTAGTCTTCCATGCTTTTACCGGGATACTCATCACCAGGCTTCCAAGCAGAGTAGTCGATGACGTTGCACTTGTAGTCGATGTTGTTGATATTGTCGTGGTATTCAAGATTCTTGATGTACGGTAAATGGCGCAACACTTCGATGGCCAAGTTTGATTTCCCGAAGGAACGGAACTTTTTGAGGGTGATTTCCGGCCACCCGGCGGAGGGAGGCTGCTTGACAGCCCCCTCTGCAAGATGAAGAGAGGTGTGAAAATCGTAGTAGTCGTAGAAGGGAGCGACCAGGCGATTTCTGAGATTGGCCAAGACTATCTCCTCATCCACAAGACACAGTTCGTTGATTTCGCTGCTGGTCTGTCGCAGAGAAATGTAGGTCCAGTAGTCTGGTACTTCACGGACGACTTTCAACTGAATTTCGCGTGGGAGATTGAGAAAGGGGAAAGGGTAGTCGCAGCATTCGCAGTCTGACTCGCAAGGCTCGTCATCGGACTCATCGCGAATCAAGTCGCTGTTCTCAGACATGATGGTTTGGCGAGCAAAGAATGCGGTGAAGAATGGCCTCGAGCGAGCAAAGGAGAGAATGAAGCTTGATTCCTTGTTGGAAATGTTGGAAATATTTAAAGGGGGTTACAATCGCTGTGCCGCTTACTAGACTGTGGCGCTGCATGTCAGCTGCTGCCTGGCCGGCCCGCGCCCGACGCCTCGATGCCAGGTGCTTGGCGGCCAGTTGGCTAAAGCCGAGCAAGTCGCGCTTGATTCCTGACAGATGAAATGGTCGCGAAATTCAAATTAGATTGACGATGGCGCGAAGCACAATCAAGGCTTTGCAGCTTCGTGCGGTAGTCGTTGTGTGCTTTACCTCGCGTTCATTAAGTAAGTAGAAGAAATCTCGGAATCATTCAACCAGGCCGTCGGGAGCTGTTCCATTCAGCAAGAAACTCTCATCTGTCTCCCAAAAGTCTCAAGCCACACTGTGAGTGTCGATGAAGTGGCCGCTATAAGCCTCTTCAGTAGAAAGCAATTCCCTGTAGAGGCCATAGACTCGAATTCTATAAATTGGGTATAGAAGGTAGTCTGCTTCATAAAGTGGCTTCACAGCATAAAGCATCCTCTTTACTTAGGTGTTATATTAAGACTAATAACGACCTAAACCCTACGCATGTAATTATACCCACTCGAAATCTCATCCTGTGGTAGCCGGAAACCGCATTCCCTTCCCTCCACTCAAAAGCTGCACCGAATCTTTGCCAATCCTCCGTCTGATCCCATCGGGCTCAACTAGTCCCTCGGCAGCCTGTTCTCTCATGTCCTTGTCCAACTCAATCCAAAGCGGTACCAGCGCATCGTCCTTCCAAGGCCGTACGTCGGGCTTTCTTGCCGTCCTGATCATCTCGGCCACAAGATAGAAGAAGGAGAGCAGCACCATGACTACCTGAAACGTGATCCAGGGCCATCGCACGATGATGCTGATTTGGTTCGTGTATGAGGTTCCTCGGTACCAGGCGCCGCGCATCGTTGAGGTGGAATTCGCACGGACGTTGTTGGACAGACTTCGAGCGACCTTTGCAATGAACGAGTCCATATCGCCAAAGGCTTCATGCAGAGCCTGTCCGCGCGCCATTCGCCCATCATCAAACTTATTGTTTCCCTTAGACCAGGTCATGGTTACATTACCATCGAGGTCCCAGAGGGTGAAGGGCTCAATTACTGTGAATTTCTCGTCTGGGTCTGCGGAGAATGAGTCTGGCAGCTTCTGAAAGGTCCCTGGGTCGAAGCCAGAGGCCAAACGTACTTCACTCCATGCTCCGACAACTTCCTCCCTTACGATGCCTGAGTCTACACGCACTTGATGAGCCTCAACGCAGTACCAGAGACCGCAGTGGTATGCCTGAGGGTCTTCCGGGAGGAGATTATGAGACCGAACTGACGCGTTGAGGATAGTCCCAATGACCGCAAACTCGCCGAAGATTAAGCGCTCTTCTCTGGGACCTCCGGGAAATGGGACCATGTCCGTGTCCTTCGCGAACTTCAAAGTCCGCATTGAAAAGTATTGATACTCCAGCTTGTCCTCGATATCATCGCAGGGTCGAAACCCAAATTTGGCCCCCTCGGATAGAACGACCCCGCATGAGTTTGGGTCTCGGTCTAGAACTTTGATATGGCTCGTGGCGTTGTCACAAGCGCCACAGATACCGATAGTAGGGATGATTGGCCACGTACAGTTCCCCGTTGGACAGATGACTTCCGGAAAATTGACATGTGTGGATAGGAATCCCACGCTCAAGGCAAGATCAGTCGATAATGGTACTAGGTATCGTTTAGCAACCGCGTATCGTGGACACCGCGGTTAACAGGGAGGAGTCTATACATTCTCTTGAGCTTCCACTTCCATACGCTGTCGCCGTACGGAGAAACGCGGGCCCGGGTGCTGGAAGTCCAGAGGCATCTAGATCTGGGACATTGTCAATTCGCAATGTTATCAACTGCTGAGCAGAGATGCCGATGCCCAGGGTGGCAATGGTAAGGACCCCTTCCAGGCAGGCAATGTGTCTATGAAGGCGCTCATGATGTCAGGTGGAATACAAAATCAGCAAGAAAGGGGCCTGTTTGGTACGTACGTGCCCTTGAACCTTGCTAGAACCTGCAGACTGCCACCCATGCCTCTGGATGCCGCTTCGAAAGCGGCGATGTCTTGCAGACGATAATCTCGCTTGCGTCCAGACATAGAATTCCATTTAGACTGGGCAAGGCAGGCTGCTATGGAAACCATGAGAGCGGAACGACAAAAAGTTGCCAGTATAGCGATGACACCGTTGAGCGTCAAGCTGTGAGCAGTCCAGCTGTCCTGGGGCTTCCTGTCGTAATGGTAGAGGACGACGACCTGTGCGATAAGACAAATTGCTGCAAACCCGCAGCTAAGTATCTCGAAATACCACCATCGAAGTAATGAACCAGAGCTCGCCATTGTTGTTGAGGCTGTTGTGAAGAGCTCCTTAGCTGACCCGTCGACTTTGTGTGCTTCAATCTCGCTTGCATTCTTCCGCCCAGCTAGATGTCTCTCGGACAGGAGGCTGTCAGATTGAGATGGTGAGAGATTGTTGTCAACAGCGCCCCCCGCAGGTTGGCAGCCGGGCTTGAGGGTCATCTTGGCGTCTGGGGATGTAGGATGTTACTACGCCCATGGCTTTTGCGGCAAGTGCAACTGCAAGACTGTAACTCGATGATGATCGAGAGACATCACCGCGCCATCGCGAAGGTGGTAAAAGTGCGGCAATATAAGCATCAGACAGGAGAGCGCAACCAACAAGAGAACATGCAAGAGCGCGGGGCCAGACTGGTCTTTGCCTACAGAATCCGCTGAGACAGGGAATCTGATTGGTCATACCCCTGGATACTATTAAACTTTCCCTGTCAAGTGCTTTCCAGCCCTTGCCCAGCTCCAGTTGCGTTGCAGTCTTCTGGGGTTCTACTTTCTTGATAAGACCATTGCGAGGCATGCCACACTTGCCAAGGACTCCACGTGAGGCAGACTGGCAGAAACGCAGCGCCAAAACGTGCGCGCAGCTACAGCCTGGTTTATTTTTACTAGGCGCAGTGATAACTTTCAGCTGCGCATTGGCAAGTAAACGTCCCGTAAATAGGCAGAACCAACAGTCGGCTCCACCGGTGGATTTTGAAATGAGGGAGTGTGACTCGAAAACTCCTGTAAGCGGGCCTCGTCCTTAATGGGCAGGTCTGAGTGCGCCTCAAGCCCTGTGCCAGAAAACAAAAGTTTCGGACCTTGGCCCGGCCTGCTTTTGGCATAGTTTGGTTGCTGACATCTGACGAGACTGTAGCATTACCATATTCACTTGTTGAGGTCGGAATCCAGGGTTAGGATAGGCCACATCATTACTAATAGGACTACTTCCCCACGACTGACTAACCAAAGCCTTCTTAACATGGGCTCTATGGTTTCCGAGGGCAACAACTTGACACGGTATCAAAGGTGGGTGCGGTTGCCTGATTGAGATACTGCGTAAGAGCGCCAAGACGTCTTTCTGCACATGAGTCGTCACCAGAAAACCAACAGCGGGTTGGTGCTTTTGCCAGATGAATCAACGCAGGAAGATTCCTCGTGTATCCTCGAGAAGACAACACGAAAGCTGCTCGGGGCGGGCTGCTATGTTCGCTATGAGGCATGGCATCAGATGTTTGCAAATATTGTAGTACAAATTAGAGATCCGCTTCACCATGACTACCACAAATCCACACACAGAATACCCCTAGACAATCAGGCTTCATCACGACATAAAACAACTCAAAAAGAATAGCCATGATCAACGCATCATAAAGCTTCACGGCGTCGATGATGGGCTGCTGCTAGAGCGTGGCCTCGATCTGACCGGAAGTCGTTCTTCCAGCGGCTTTCCTCTCCCTCCACAAGCGCACAATACGCTTCCACTCCGGCTCGGGCTTCTCTTCATCCTCAACCTTTCCCCACTTCCCAGACGCAAGACGCCTCCATTGCCCCTCCGCGTCGTAGTCCGTCGGAGGCTGCTTTAAGAACACCTCTTCATACTCTCTTTCCCTCCTAGCCTTCTCCTCAGCCTCAAACAGGGCCTTTGCCTCCATGGACTCCTTCTGTACGCGCCAGACCTTCACTCGCTCTCCGGACGCGTTGCGTTCCCAGTGATACCCTGTTTCAAGAACGGGTGCCTTCTTGTGCTCTGCCTCATCTTGGAGCCTCTTCTTCTTCTGCTTCTGGTGAGACCCCTTCTCGCACCCTGGTTCGCTGGATAATCTGCCACAGCATTGGAAGCGTAACTTCTTGTCGTCCTGGGGTATGTCCTCGGGCAAGTCGAGGTTTGAAGGGAACCCGAGGGCCAATTGACCTTCAGTGACGGATCACTTGTCAAGATCAAATCTTTGGGATCAACTCAGTTACCTGTGTGCCGCTCGCACTCGCCAAACTCTTGCTCCTGCTCATCCAACGTGGCACCACAGTGGTTGCATGATGGCAGCCTCTCGGCCTTGCGCTTACTGCCGGTCGTCGTCCCAAGGCGTCTCGAAGGAGCAGATGCATCAGACATAGACATAATGACGGATCAAGCAGATGTAATCATTCAAGACGCGTGAGGAAATCCAAATGAGATTGATTCCACATGTGTCCCTGGCGGCTCGTCTCCAGCCACCAACAAACAGCTCCTGCAGCTCTTATCGATAAGCTCCAAGCTTACTGAGGGGGCGCGTCACGTGGATAGCTCCATGTCTGGATTACACTAACAGATTACCCCTCCACCCAGAAGGATCTCCGAATCCCGGCCCCGATTTGTCATGCACTCCAGGTCTCCGCCACAGGGGCCGCCCGGCGAATGAGAAACCCAGATGGTGACTTCAACGACTTTTTTTTTCTGCTGTCGCTTCTGTCTCTGCCGGATGCTCCAGAAGGGGCGACTCAGTTGGAGGGGCGGGCGGTGACACGAGGTTCCGGTGCTTTGGAATCGGGAGCATGACGCAGGGCCTCTTGTATATAACCTCACTTCAGAGCCAATTCCCATTCTCCAATCGCTCTCACTTGTGTAGCCAAAGAATCACGTCAATCTCTCGTGAAACAACCAAAACACAGCTTCTCGCATCAAACACCCCCGTCGCCATACCGCCCAAAAATCACGACCTGGATCCCAGACCCCGAAACCCCACCGCGCAGCTCCAGCAGCTCCAACCGCCGCCCCTCACCACCACTTTGCGCACCCTCGCCCTCACCCTCCTCCTCGCAATTTTCCTTTCGTACACAATGCCCTTCTCCTTCCTCACCCGCTTCACCCGCCCCTTCACAAGCACCACGATGTCCCTCGCCGCCAACTCCTCCACCGGCGCCGCCCTCCCGCCCGGCGCGCAAAAGGCCACCATCGCCGCCGGCTGCTTCTGGGGCGTCGAGCACCTCTACCGCAAGCACTTCGCCCAAAAGGGCCTCATCGACGCCCGCGTTGGCTACATCGGCGGCGACCTCTCCAACCCGACCTACCGCGCCGTCTGCGGCGGCGACACCGGCCACGCCGAAGCCCTGCAGGTCGTCTACGACCCCGCGCAGGTCTCCTACCGCGCCCTCCTCGAGTTCTTCTACCGCATGCACGACCCCACCACCGCGAACCGCCAGGGCCCCGACACCGGCCCGCAGTACCGCAGCGCCATCTTCTACCACGATGACGAGCAGCGCAAGACGGCCGAGGAGGTCACGAAGCTGGCGAACGAGCAGTGGTACAAGGGCAAGATTGTGACGGAGGTGATTCCCGCGGGGCAGTGGTGGGATGCGGAGCAGTACCACCAGCTGTACTTGCACAACAACCCGAGCGGGTACGAGTGCCCGAGTCACTTCTTGAGGACGTTCCCTGAGCTGCAGGGGTGACTAGCGAAGGGTGAGGAGAAGAGCAGGTTGTAATGATAGAGAGCAACGGGAGCGATGCGGTTCGGATTGGGTCTTTCTTTTAACATATGGATCATGATATCAAGATGGGGACGGGATGGAATGGCTGGACTCTGCCGAAGAGAGACTGGCTGGAACATGATAGCGTTCAACCGCTTTATTGACAATGATTTTCTAGCAATGAGCTGTGCTTGAAACTATGGTAAATTTCCCCGAGTCTATATTGCTATGTGAGAAATGCCCCTAAACTGATATTCAGACAATCGCAAGGACCTCTTCTTGTCCAAAATTGTTGAAAACTGTGTTGCGCCATTCGACAAACCAGGCCGCTGCCTCACGCGGATCCATATAAGTTAGGGGACGGTTACGATGAGGTTCAGCAAGCGCACCCGGTGTCTTGCTTTCAATCGTAATAACTGCACAGCCTACCCTCGAAAAGGTAGCTGTATCCTTCGATGAAAGCTCGACCCGGTTGGTCGCCGTGGCTTGTTTGGTTTCTCGGCAGAGAACGAGACCAAACAAATCGAACATCGGCCCGAGACCTCCACCTATAGAGAGTGGCAGAAAGTAAACTGCAGGTAGGGCATCTCCGTCGGAGCAAAGCCTAACATCTTGCAAAGCTATCAGACGCGCCTTGTTGGACAGGCTTTTGTCAGCCAGCGTGATAGAGCATCTTCCTGCGGTGGTTGTCGAGCCGTGGGGACTCAGATTTAGTGTGGCCAGGCACAGTCGTCCACGCAAGGTAATGCGACCACCAGCGACCATGCCCTTATCATCCGAGGTGAGTGGGAAGCAAGTCGCGCTTACTATCTCGACCAAGGGGTGATACGTGTCGTCGGACCTAAGCCACATAATATCGCTGCTCCCGACGGAAGCCCAGGACCACGTCGGAGGGGCCGATAGCAATGTCCCTCGAGCCAGCCTCGGCCGCAGTCTGGGCGCGTCCGTTCCAATTACGCACCAATGAAGCCCTCCTAAGATGTCCGCTTCCCAAATCCCAGCGAGGTAAGACCCGAGCGCAGGTACCCGTCGCTGAAAAGTAGTAGCGACGCCCGACAATGCAGGGAGCCGGTCGGTCTCGGAGGTCAGCAAGCGAAACGTATATTCCTGCACGATACGGTACCATGACCAAGTATCCGTATCGGATAACCAATCGTGGTCAGGAGTACCCTTGATGCGGTGTTTGAGCTTCTTACATTCACAGAATTTCCTACGTCTTTCGGCTTCAAAATACAGCTCACTCTCCGTGAAATGCAGTATAAATGGAGACAACATTCTTTCCTGAAATGCCAAGCCCCGTTGTACGAGAGGCCCATCTCCAAAGAATTTATTGGGGCGAACGTAGATGGGATGCTGCAAGCCAGGGAGCTTGATCTCATGAACTCCGCGCCGAGGCACAGGTTCACTGCCAGTGTTTATAAAAAGTCCCTGATGCCCATCGGTAGCTCCCGTGGCGGAAATGGTCAGATGAGCATTTGCGTATGCTGATGCCATCCGGGAAGCCTCTACAGCCCAGTCCTGCGCATCATCTTGCACGATACACAGACTATCAATCCAGATGTAGCGAATACCGAGATGTTTGGTGACGAGCATTGCATCTTGAAATGTCTTTGTTAGGCTCCCCCACGGAATCGACCGGGAAAAAGCGCCTATAGTTTCCGTGGTAGTTTGCAGGATTCGGGCGGCCACGTCTGGTGAGCCCCAGCAGTGACTCAGGGCGACGTAGCGCACATCATCCTCAAAGGTATGTGCAATTGATGATGTCTCAACAAGACGAACATCTAGTGTTGCCCCCGACCCTAGTTCGCCCTGATGCCGACCGTCGTGCAGCATTACAAGGCGGGCAGGCAAGACCGGTAGTTCTTCATGTTCTTCCAGCATGTAGGACGGCCGGTCATGGAATGCATCTTCGACAAACAGCCGCACTTGATCCAACGTTGGTAAGAAGTGACTCCAAGGTAGAGAGGATATTGCGTCCCAAGGGCATGATTCTCCTAGAGTTTGTCTTGTCGTTAGTTCTGAGCCTGTTTTGAGCCCCTGCGTGGCTGTACAGCGCGACTGTACCTTCCGTGGTGTGGAAAATATGACGGTTATCCGCAGATTGGAGACACAGAACGTGCAAGCTTGAGAGTTCTGACCGAGCGCTGCGAAAAGGATGCAAGAAAAATCCATGTCGACCTTTCATGTCACCTCGTCCTGAGCGCAGCTGTTCTGTATGGCAAAGCCGCCCCCAACTTTCTTTGAGGAGTACGCATGATAGGCATCCGGCTGCTGCAGTAGCATCCAGCGACTTTGCTTCCACGAAAAGACTCCCATATGCGTCGAAAGGATCGTAGCCGCTTAGCTCCAGAGCGAGCTTTGGTTGCCGCTCAAGTCGATCTGGCTGTTTCAAGTAGTAATTTGGAAGTCGGAGGTCATAGCAGACAAGACAACAGGGTACATACGGTTCTGTCTCATGCTCTTCCATCGCTTGAAGCTGGGCATCAATTTCTTTGGACAGGCGGTTCGAAAACAATTTGCTGCGTTGTTCTAGAAAGTTTGTGGGATCAGAGTAAGAGGTAGGACTTTAAAAGAGGGGTATCGTGGAAGACAAGGGGGTAGGGTAGGCAAGTGGAGGAATAGATAGCATGCATGTCAGATGACATTGCCATCAGCCAATAAGGTAACTCGCACCTCACGGCCTTTCAAATCCCAAGGCATACTGCGGTACCAAGCCAAGATATCAGGTCTTTGAAGGCCAGCCTGACCGGGTACGGTATCCCGCGCGATGCGACTGCAGCACCAGGCGAGCGGGGTTGCACTAAGTAGCTTGTACGAAGATCGATCGACCTTTTTCCATTTCTTTTCTGGCGAATAGCGAATTTTGTTCCAGACTGAATTTAGAAAAGAAATTACAAGTCCTTGACGATCTGACGTACTGCATTCCACTCGCACCGTATCCCTTCGACCCCGAGAAGCCACTTTTAGCGCGACTGGGCTGCAGCCGGCAACGGCCTATGAGGTTGAATTGGCAGCTGGCATATCAGCTAAACAGCTCTTGTATCAAGCTGATCTACTTACTTAACGAGGAAACCTGCTCCACTCGCTGGTAAAAGCACGCTAAAAGTCGCTTCTCGGGGTCAAACACGAAGGCATGGCATATCACTCACAGCAGCCAGGCAGTAGTTATTCCGCACTTGCTTGATACCGGCTCCAAAAGTTTTACACACCCATCGTATCATAGTACTGGTCTCCTTTGGTGGTGGGTGACTCACCCCTGCCGCTCCTTCGAAAATCGAAAGCACCAACTGAACCACCCAACTAAGCTCCCCGGAATTGATCGAGTTGCTTCCCTGCCTTCACCTCCTCTCTCGCCACCGACATCGGAAGCCCACAGTCCACTCCATTCTTTCCTATATACATAGTGACACAGAAGTCATTGCCCAGTGATTTAGATGAGCGTTCTGTCGATATGCCCTGGGTCATATGAGGGTTGGCAAAGTCGCCTTGCGGAGTCATCTGCTGAATGCTACGGCCATTCATCACCATCATGAAACGCCAACGTGTACACTCCATTGTCAAGTTATCAAATTTTTATTGATTGGTAGTTGTACAAACGCCAGCTCCTCGCCCAATGACGTCTTCGGAGCTGTTATCATGAGAGGGGTTTCGTCGCCTCTGTCCTAGAACTTTTGCAGCAGAGAAGAGAATGATAGCCTTTTCTGCTGCGGGATATTTTTAAACAACCACTACCGTCCCCTGTGTAGGTAGGTTCACCATCTTACACTCCTCCAACCTTCAACTTCCTCGCCTACTTCCTGCGGTTGTTCTGCATCATCAGAATCTGCACCATCCTCACAAAGATGTTGATAAAGTCAAGCTCGAGCGCAATACTCTCGTTGACGGCATCCTTGCGGATGACACCGCGCTCCGCCAGGCGGGCGTGGTGCAGGATCTTCTGGACGTCGTAAAGGGTGAAGCCGCCAAAGACGGCGAGACCGCCGTAGAGCGAGATGCTCTCGGTGATGGCGAGCGTGCGGATGGCAGTGGCGGGCAGGATCATGGGCGCGAAGCTGGAGGCGATGACGACGCCGAGGCCGGCCAGGAGGGGTCCGCCGATATAGAGGTACTTGTCCTGCTTAGCAGTGGCGCCGACGATGGAGAGGGATCCCATCATGGCGACGGTGTATAGGCCGGCGCGGGCGAGGAGGGCACCGGGGACCATCGTCAGGAGCGGGGCGATCATGGCGGCCTGGGTTGCGTTGAAGGCCGTCCACATGGCGTACTTGGGGATGTAGCTGCGTATCGTCAGTCACTGCTCTGCTAATTCTCGAGGAAGGTGCGACTTACTTGTCAGGAGAGATAGCACGAGTGCCGTACATCGTACCGAAGCTCAACGCCAGACCACCGAGTCCGACAACCCACGGGTTCGTGACCATCAGGCGGTAGACGAACCCGCTCTGGATCATCTGCCTCGCGGACAGCGCAATGATGCCGACGCCCAGACCGGTGTGCAGGAAGGTGTCGTTGAGGTACTCGCGCTCGTAGACGGGCATGCCGCCGTCGTCCCTCGTCTCGCGGTTGAAGACGGCGTTGATGGCCACCAGGGTGCCGCCGAAGATGGCGCCGCCAACGAGCATCTTGCGCAGCGGCGAGGCCTTCTCGCCCTGGACGGGGGTCGCCTGTTGCATATAGCCGCGGGCGGAGTTGCGGAAGGCATTGCGGGCGGTGAAGAAGGTCGAGGTCGTCGCGCTCGTCGCTGTCCTCCTGGTGAGGGGCGTCTTGGGGGTTGTGTGGATGGCTCGGGTGAGCTGGGGGATGCGCTGCGCCAGGCGCGGGGGCGCTTGGCGGATTGCCATGCTGAAGGACATCTTTGCTGGATGTGTGTGTGTGTGTGTGTGCGGTGTAGCGGGTAGATACAAAAGAGAAGGTCCTCGAGGGGTGAGGATGTTAAAAAGAGGTTGACGATGGGAGTCTGTCGCCGTCGGAGGCAATGACGAATGACGTTTCTATGCTCTGCGGCGTGGAAGGCGGATGGAAAAGCTCGGGTGCCTTCCCGGGGCGGTGATTCTGCTTAGCTAAAGCTTTTTTCTGGTCATGTGAGTGGTTCGGAGAGAAGGTGGTGGAATTTCCCGTACTTTCTGCGCGGTGCAGCGGGATTCCTCGCATTAACTCCGACCGGTCGCAAGCGGATTTTGGAGTTTGCAGGCCAGCTGGCACATCGGGTGACTCAGCAATGACAGCTGGCAGCACTGCTTCCCGGGAGTGATGGCGAACATCGTGATGTCTGGACCACGAAAAGCATCTCGTCGCTCTCGATCCGAAAATAGAAACCTTAGAAAAATTGAGGCTGATTGAGGACTGACTGCCTTACATAACCCAACGGCATCAACATTCCGTAAAGATTCCACGCGACTCCGTATTCCTTCAGAAAGCCAGCACTTATGACGGAACCACATCATAGCAGCACAGCTGACTGAGCATCCGAATCCCCATTCTCATCGTCCCACTCATCAGCCACCATCACAAAAAACTCACAATTCCAAACCATCCCATCGCGAACACAAATCACCACAAAAGTCCTTTCTCTCCCCCCCCCCCCTTTCAAATCTCCAACAACCACCTGAACCATAGCACCGCCACCTTCTGAGCCTAACCCACGCCTAGAAGACCTGTCACCCCGTCCTAACCTCGGAAAGACTAGACAGACCTAAGCAAAATGAAAGCCACCCTAGACATGCCGTGTAAAGAAAAGCCACCAGTGAGAAAAGCCACCAGTGTCGCAAAAGCGCCCTGCTACCCCAATCGAGCGCCCCGAGGCAGCTTCAGTCTGGACGGCTCAACGGCTTCTTGGGATTGATCCTGCCTCATCTCAACCGTCCCAAGGTGTGCCGACCGATCCTTTTTTTTCTGTAGATTCCCGTCGCGCAGTAATCTCGGTGGTCCGGTGTAATGGGCGCAAATTACGCCGGCCGGCTCGTCAGTAATCACGAACCACCAAGCAAAAACGTAACTGGTAACGAAAGAAAAAGAACATCGGACGAGTCGCAAACCTGCCAGCAGCCATGAATAACCAATAATACCACCACCCACAGCAATTGCAAATTTTAAACTCGGCCCTATCACGGCGGGAGACCACCCTCCGAACACCAGGAACCGTCCACTAAGAAACCCCATCCCGTAGTCGACTCAGCAACTTCGGCCGTCTGGCGTTGCAAAAGACTAAGCCAATGGTCGCCAGGCCCAATCTTCGCGATCTTCAACGTCATTCCCGCGTCAACCCACAAACGGCAAAGGGCGCTGCTGCACTCCACACGAGCTAAAATCAGCGTTACGGCGCCCAGTTCGACTGTAACCCAGCCAGCACCAACACCACTGGACCACTCCGCCCGCCGGTTGTGAAGCCGTTCTGTTTGGGAGTGCCGTTGTTGCGACACATGATCGCCCTCGGTTCACGACGGTTCCAGGGCGGGAAGTGGGCTTTAACATTCTTTCTTCAGCCTCCAACGCAAATCTTTCGAGTTTGAGACTTGGAACAACCCTTCGCTAGGTCTGACGTCCAACTTGCTCTGCATCAATTCCCATCGCACTTTTTGTCCGCGGGGAAAACCACAATGACTTCACACTCTCCGCAGGACTGACTCGAACCCATTGGAATTGTGCCTTGGACCTTGCCGGGGCTGATCTGCACAGCACCAACAAGGCCCTGTTCCGCATCGGGGCTGTCCCCCCCAACCCCCAACTCCGCCCTCTGTGCCTCTCTCTGTAATGCCCGCTCAATGATCTTCCAATAGCGCCAACAGCGCTGCGACGAAAGGGCCATCGGACAGTGAACCTGCATGAATCTCCAAAGTGTAAGCTTAGGTAGCGCCCGAGCTACCTTCCCTTGGGGGTGGTTTAACGGCCCCATTATCGCGCCTCCGCCCCGCACGGGTCGCAGCATCAAACGAACGACCGAGCCGGGCCCCCTCCCACCCCCAACGCCTGTCGTCTCGTTTTCTCAGGCTTCGGATGTTTTTGCTCTGCGTCGCCTGCTGCTTTTCTTATGTTTTTTTCGCGCCGGATGCGACGTAACATCATCAGTAAGACCAGTCCTGCAGAATCCCTTTCTTCCCTGATTCCTGATTCGGACCCCGTGTTGTGGATGGCAATATGCCAGGATCGTCGGGAGAGGGGGGCGCGTTGGTTGCTCGCGTGCTGTGTATTCATAGCCGTACGAGTGCATATTAATTGAACATAAGATCCTCCTTCGACGACCCAAGAACCAGAAGTAGAAAAGTCGCCTGCACCAACCGACCTTTCTTTTTCCTTCCCGTCTTTGTGTGCAGCACTCGTTTCACGCTTCGGTTTGTGGCTTTTTAGGTGGCCCCTGGTGATTCCCGCCAACCCCCAACGGCGCTCGTTAGGTCCTTGGCCATTCTTTGCTGCATGCAAGTCAAATTCGTTCAAGAACACGACCAAGTCCGGCTCTTCGTCCGGACGACCGTTCGCTCGCAAGTCTATAACACTTCGGCCTGTCGCAACTACTCTCATCACGATCCATCGCAACAATCTCAGACATAAATCACAACCTCTTCCTCTGTATCCGACATTAGCACACGCTCCGCAACATACCCTCTCCCGATAACAACAAACCACAACCATCAACATGAAGGTCACAGCTCCCATCTCTGTCGCCATGCTGGCTGTCACTGCACTGGCCATGCCCGTGGATACTGAACAACACCCCATCGCCGTCGAAGGCAGTGGAAGCTCTGCGGTCGAAGCTGCCGCTACACCAGTGCAGACAAAGCCATCAGCCAGCAAAGCGCAAGCTTCCGCGATCGACTCGGAGGAACTCACTGCCTCGCTCAAGGCGATCTTCAATGAGCAGGAAGTGCCAAAGGATGGCCGAGCGTGCTTCTGCGCCAACGGCTCCATCTGCTGCAATACTGGGAAGGGTCTTGACTGCACACAAGGTCTCTGTGGCATCTGAAATGGAGCCCTGGGACACTTTCCCGGCGACGATCACCACTCCGGCCCCTGGTATCCACATCGGACTACCGGGTGGGGCATGGGCCGGTGCACCGGTCTACGACCCTGGTTATCGACGGGGACCATCGCCGTGGAGATTCGCTCCGGAAGACGACCTCGTCATTGTGGGCCCCAGCCGTCGCGTCGAGACACAACGAATCATCCGACTGGATGGTATCGCGGTGTCGGCAATGCAACCTCGGGCAAGCCACTGGCAGAGGTGGTCCAGGGTGTACCTAACCCTCCGGCGGGCCATGACTAGAGACCGACAACGGGCTCAAGGATTCGCGCCCGTGGGATGCGCGTATACCGCGACGGACGTGTCGAAACAACTGCCCCTTTTGGACCACAGCCAGCCGGTCGCGTGAGGTTGCAGAGAGAAGCAAGAGAGGCCAAACCATGACGGAAGATAACTTTGCTGTGCATCAACAGCCAGCACCATAGGGGTTCAAGCATACCCGGGCCTGCAGTTCGTTGGTGCAAACGTGGCGGCACGTTGCCGCGGCTATTCAAGATAATCGTCAAACCAAGCTGACGGTAAATTGGGGTGGGGATGTCGAGCAGCTGCCAGTTTATTAATCTTTAATTCAACACGTGCAACAATTGGTTGTCATGCAATTTTCCCAGTTGCAAGTGAACCTTCGTGGGAGAAGGTGGTTTTTCTCAAGCTCGTAATCGTACTGATGGTGAAACTGGCTACAACCTCACAGTCGAAAGCTAACCATGGAAAAGCGCCAGCTCATCGGGGGCTTCAGTCCAGCCAGCCTCTCCGACCGAGCAGAAGGCCTAGCTGCCCGGGCAGGAAAGCCGGCACGCTTCCTAGACCTTGAGTTTGCTGGTCTCAGAAAACACTGTCGAAGATGAAGATGTAGAGATGACAATGGGACGCGGCGGACGAATCCACGATGAGTTTGTCACCAAGAAGTCTTTCTCAAAGGCTCGTGTGCCAGGTGTCAGCCGGTCCGTACTGGGAACATCGATGGAGCAGGTCGGTCCTGGGCTGATCAGCGCGACAGCCCGGCCAGAACATTGCAGACGAATGTTGATATACCAAAAAGTGTCCTCAATAATATGCGCTTCAGCTCTAACTTCGTCGGATTGAGCGGGTGCCGAGTACGGGAAGGGAGCATGGGCCGCGCAAACCGAATCTTGAAACACTGCACCGCCGATATGTCGATGAGATTGAGGTCAACGTGCGAGTGCGGTCAGGATTGCTGCGATTCGACATCGTAGCCGGCACGTGAAGGTCAGGGATGCCCCATTCATGAAAGCTTGCTCTCGTTGCTGGCTCCTATGGCAGCTGCGGGGTTCATGATACTGGAGCTAGAATGATCGATCAAGTCCCATGCCCGAGGGCTCAAAAGCCAGCGTGCACTTGGTAGTGTCCGGTTGACGGCCGGCACTATTGTTAGGGCTAGGCACCTATAGGGAAACGAAAGCGACAGCGGTCAGGGACAGTGCATGGTGCGACCCTGAGCGAAGCGTTGATTGTGAAGTCTTGTGAAGTGTTCTGTGCGGCTTCTAGAAGGATGTTAGAATCTCGTCGACACGTGGTGGAAAGGATAAAAAATCGCGACGGCGGTTAGATTGCGGGAGCTGGGCGGCGTGTGTGAGAACTGCACCGGTCTGCGGTAGAATTATCGGATTGCGGTGTTCGACCGGTGACCGACGGTCAGTTATGCCGCCACGAGGAAAAGGGTGCATGTTGCCCAAAGTGTCCCGTCGGTTTATGCGAGCAGTCGCGTGTGGTTGGAAGCTGCGTCCGTCGTTCATGATTCTACTGCAGTTGGTGCCCAAAAGGTGTTCCTGGTCGCGTTCCAAGGGCATGGGAGATATGTTTCACCACGTAGAAGTCTAAGTAAAGATTCTTTGTGGTGTTTGCGTCTCTGGGAGCAGCAGGTGATCCGACCATTGGGCTGAGAACAGATTCCAGCGACTTGATCGCTGCCTCAAGTTCGTCCACTCTGAAAGTGTGGCCACAGAGCCGCGTGGCTACGGTGTTACATTGGCTGATGTATGAGGGCAAGCGATGAGAGATGAATCATGTCGAAGACCTTGGGTTGGGTCCAAAGGCAAACCGAGGTCGATTATTGGCAGACCGGAAGCGAAACAGTCGGACTTGGGAATACGAAGCTCGTCAAAGCCTTCGGGGCCTCAACGTTTGGCTTTTCGGGCCGGCCGTGATGTTGGAAAACCAATTGAAGCCGGGGCGTGTGGATATGGTTTTCGTGTGTGTGGGTGTAGGGGACGCGCTTCTGACAGGAAAAAAAAGGAAGCAAAGAAAGAAAAGACGAGACCAAAAAGAAAAGAAAACGCAGCCCAAGGATACGGGTGAGCAGGTGCATCAGCGGCGCGGGTGCGGCTGCAGACGTTGACGGGAGGAAAGAACAAAGAAAAAACCTGACAACGGCCGGGGCAAGAGCGTTTTGCCAAGACCCGCACCAGCGCAGATTGAGGCGTGGGATGGAAGGCAGATTGCAGCGTGTCGCCCAGTGGAAGGTTCAACGGTGCGTGGCTGCTTCCTGCTATCCTAAGTAAAGTCATTTACTTCCTTCCTCTTCACACTACGTATCTCTCCTTCTCTTGCCATATTCAAAGTACCTTATCCTGGGAAGGCAGTAATGGATGGGTGTGCGCCTGCCTTCTCTTCTTACCTATTGGAGGCAACTTATCATTGGGAAGGATCGCGTGGCCATGTGGCAGTCGCGAGCAACCCACCATCAAACGCCCCTTCCATTGGATCTTCCTTCATTGTCCTTGTCCTCGCCGGCAATCTGCAAAAAAGACAGGCCCTTCCCATGAGACCACATGGCAATTGCCGGACTGCAATGCAAAACAAGACGCAATTTGCAACTTTCCCTCTTGAGCCAACTACCGAAATCTCGATGCCGCGAACTCTTCCTTGCATGTGGTTTCGAAAGCTACCTACCTGAGGTGTAGGGAATGGGTTGCCCTTCGTCAACTCAATTCGCCCGTCGAACGCTTTAGGTCAGCGGGCTGCAGCGATGGGCGGCACAGCTATTCCTCCGTCTTTCCAATTCCTTCCGCCTTCTAGAGGGCTTCCATGGCCCTTCCACGGCCCTTCCACACATCCCTCCCTCCCATCAGCCGGTGCCTTGCCCCTCCCCTGGGCCACCATCCCCCAGCTTCATCGCCAGCAGCGACATGGTTAGCCGGGTGCACCCTCTCCTCCATCCGCTGTGGACTGGCCGCTTCAATGGACCGTCGCCTTTCGGGATCGTCTCGTGCCCCGTGCTCGCTCTTTCGGCCCCGATGAGCCAGGGGCCCCAGCCTGCAAGTCTGAGACACACGGTGAGATGGCGCTCCACTCACACATGCGCTTCTGGTCCCGGCCTCTGCAGGCTGGGCTTACCTGGGAAAGACGAGGAGAGGTGACCTCAGACTGGAGTCTGGTTGATGGCTGGTTCCTGAAGCGCCTTGGGGAGATGAGGGAGACAAATGCCTAGGTACCCAGGCACAGGGGAGATGGGGGAAATCTTTTCCTGGTACGAAACGCTCACAGATGTGCAGATTGTCGCCGTTGCCATCGTTTTCGTTATTCGCCGCTGCACGCTCCTCTTCTTTCCAGTCTGTCTCGTCCGCCCTCGGCCGTCTACAGACCACGCCCAAATGATGCGAGCGTTGTTTGGGTCAAATCGCTAGGGTCGCACGACTTGATTTGCCTTTCGTCTCAAAGCCCAACCGGTGGCCACCAGATGAAAAAGGTTGCGGTCCAATTCTGGCTTCGACTCTGCTTCCACGTCTTTACTTATACATTGCCCTCACCCTGACGATGTTAGTTTACCATGTGCCGTGGCAAGAGTCGGCAGCGCTCGGCAATGGGCGCCACTGCCAGTGTGCAGGCTTCTAGAAGCTCCAGTCGTCGCCCGCCCACCGCTGCAGATCGCATGAGTGTGCGATTTGAGATGTGGGACGTGGGATGGGAAGCAGATGAACCTGTGGGAGGAAAGTCAAAGGTGAGTTTTGAACTTTTGATACCGTACGGCCGGGCGGAGTGGCGGAGGTTGACATTGGCACAGAGAGGCGGTTGGATCCAGACCGAAGGCTCGATCGAAGCTGTTTGGAACAATTCGATATGGAAGTCGAAGTCGAAATGGAAGCCAGCATGGAAGCAGCGTCCAGAAGCCGCAGAGAACAAAGAAACGGACGGCTAATCACCCCTTTGATTTGTTTTTCTCCGGCTCCCCTGCCATTAGCTCCCTCAAGCTGCCTCTAGCTAGGGGTCCAGCGGCCAGTCTAGCAGCAGACGGGAAGGTTGGTGGCCTAGCTTGCGCTACCTTATTCATGCTCGCACGTCACACCGGCGACCGGAGCAGTGCGCAGATTCAAGTCGCATCTTACTGTTGCTGTCGCCATCAGCCAGCCCTAGACTAACGTCTCACGAGGTTGGGCTGAAAGTCTGGTGACCTGGCCGACTTGAGCCTCGCAATCTGGATGAAATGCTCGGCGGATACCACCATTTGTGCGCAGTTCATCGCGATCGTCTCCTCGTCTCTGGAGCCTCGCACCGCAGTAGACTTCCTGGCTAGCAAAGTAAAGGTTGGCTCGCTACGCAAATGATGGCGGCCGACGAGCGTCACCGTCTGGCAAGCTTTGAAGGTGCATCGCCTGCCCTCCACCAGCAGCAGCAGCGGTACCATGTGTTTGTCACCACCCAGTCTGTTGTACTCCGTACGCGGCATGGAGTTGGCGTTGCTGCAATTTGTCTGTCGCATGTCCCTCGCAAGTCCTGGGGGACCCCGGCTGGGAACGCATCCAGGGTTTGGGACGTGGAAATGTGGTAATACGTACGTACGTGAAAGGTATACAGACACTACCAAACAATAGAGGCAAAATACTTGCAAGAATAGGTAAGCTCCTTTCTCCCCACTACCTTGATTGGATTCCATGATGCCGACGAAGAAACATTTTACGGCCCTTAGGATTTGTTTAGTAGCCGCTACTAAAGGTGGTACCAGAATCGAGAACTTCATCTCTCACCGGCCGCCACCACCACCGCCATTACCACCACCACCACGAAGCTGAGGAGGAGGAGGGGTTTGAAGCCCAAGGGCAAGTCGCCCTCCTCGCTGGAAGTTTAAGCTTTGGCTTTCAGTCACTCGCAGGTCCCTTTTCCCTGCCAGTGACGCGCTCGCAACCCCTGAGACAGGCTTCCCCTGTGCCCGTGCACCGTAGCCCGGTACGTTGTCGGTACCTTCCCCGTCGGCCGAGCCCCACTATCCAAGCGTCATTGTCGTGGTGCTGGCGCAGGTGCAGTGCGCGTGGTAGGTACGCTGGAAGGTTGGAAGGTGTATGAGTGGGAAAAGGAAAAGGGAAAGGGCAAGAGAGACAGGAGGGAGGTGACCCTTGGGCTGTCAAGCTTGCAGGGCCTCCCGTTGGCGGTTTCCTTAGCAGGCTCTCGTACCTGCTGTCTGTTTTGCACGCCTTCTAGTACCTCTTGTCTACTTGATTAGCCTACGGCAACTGAAGGCAAGAGCGATGCAGGGCAGGGCAGCTGGCATCTCCACATCCATTGCGTCGCTGCTTCTGTTTCTGGCGGCTGTTCTTGCTTCTCTGGCAATCGCTCCTTCAGTTTTTAGTAACAATGGAAGGCAGGCAGGGCAGGCAGTGCCCGTACCGGGTTAGGTAGTAAGGTAGGTAGGTACTCTGGACTGTACCTGCCCGGTACTGCTCCCGCTGTCTACCTGGTAGGCGTCGCTGGGTCTCCTCTTCTGGAACTTTACTAGTCCCTGCCCTTGCGACGCACCTGCACTGCACCTGCCGCACTTGCACTTCCAGTGCCTCCTGCTCCTGCACCCTGCGCTTGCGAGAAACGTGAAGGAATCTTTCCCCACGTCCCCGTCCCACGTCCAGAGTCCCACGCCCACGCCCACGCCCACGTCCACGCCCGCCCACTGCGCTCACGTCCCACCACCAGCAAGCACACTGCAGTCCTCCTCCACCACCACTACCCTACAACCACCACCTTCCTCGTCCCGGTCGCCCCAGGCCAGTTCCCTTCCCAGTCACGACCGCCTCTTCCTCCGTCACGGCTTCTTCCCTTCTTCTTCATCGCCCTGTCCCATCGCCGCTGGACTATCACCAGCTCCAATTGCTTGTCCACCACCGCCTCGAAAACGGCTTGCGTTGTGGTCGACACCGTCCGCTTCCGCCGCCTCTGTTTGTCGCCTCCGACTCCGCGACAGCCACCCCAGCAGCTTTCGTGCCACCGCCTTCGCCATTCCTTTTCCGCTCGTTGCGGCCAGCCGAAACACACGCGACGGCAGCTCTGCTCCATTGATCAAGGAAGCATACACCGAGAAACGACTTCTGGCTCTTCGCCATACATTTTGGTAAGCCCCGAATGGCCTCGTCCGGTTGCTTCACGGCATCACGGCATCGCAAACTAACAGTGTCTTGTCTTTTTTCCGCAGACGGAACCACGCCGCTCCAACAAGCTCTCCGCGAATCCGACGCCCAGTGGCCACGACTCCTCCGTCGCTGCCTCCATGCAACGAGCTCGTGGTACTTTTGCCGCCACCAAGAAGACGTCGTCAGTCCGACTTTTCAGTCAATCGCTGTCGAACAATCCTCCCTCCGAGCAGCGGTCTCGTGTGATAGGATCTGCGACACTCTGTGTCGTCAACATCCCCGACCCTCAGATCTAGAGCTTCCAAACGCCCCGCCGCAAGCCACGCCCGACGTGTGCTCCCCCACCGCCGCGAGAAGAAACAATAAACGCCCCAAACGAAACGTACATAATTCCTCGGGTATCACGACGCCATCTGTAAATATCGACATACCTCGTTCGCAGAACATACCATCAAACCGTCCCGCAGCGGCAACGAACGTCATTTCCGGGGTCCAATCGACGACTGTGAACTAGAACAACTACAAACCAGCGACGACACCGCACACGGGCAAGGAGGACTTCTCCCTCCGAACGCCTCGCGAAGCACAGGCGACAGCTTGGGTGTGCATTGGCGAAGCCCTGTTAGAAGCTTTGGCCCTCTGCCCTGCCACTGGGGTGGAGAGCTTAGCCGGCAAGGCACACCGGAAACCTGGCGTCGACACGACCACGCACGCGGCATCCCTCCCGGACCATGAGGCGGAATCGCTCCCCGACATCACCATCGCCCTACCGGGCTCTGGCTCATGGCGCTGGTGCCGCTGGTCCAGGCGGGCTGCCTGACTCCCTTTCCCTTCTTAGGTCCTTCAATTCAGACTCGAACCCTACCCGGCCCATGCGCCCATCTCCATTGACCGCCTCGACCATCCGGGATATGCCGCTTGATCTGGTCGACCGCATCAGATCGTTCCCTCTGTTTGTCTCCGCACCAGAAGAGTTCCTGGCTGCGATCGGTAATCATATGCGACCGCAGGTTCACGCAGCACAGGACCACATCCTAACAGAAGGCGATGACGCTCGGGCAATGTACTGGTTGGTGCGAGGTGTTGTGGCAGTTACTTCCCGAGATGGCGAGGCCATCTATGCTGAACTCAAACCCGGTGCCTTCTTTGGTGAGATTGGAGTGCTTATGAATATCCCCCGCACTGCAACCATCATTGCTAGGACAAAATGTCTTCTCGTGGTCCTTAAGAAGGAGGATCTCCAGGCTGAGTTGCCAAAGTTCCCCGACATGGAAAAGGCAATTCGCCAGGAAGCCCAAGAACGATTAAACATTCTCAAGAAGAAACGGCAAGAAGGCGGCCAGCCCTTGAAAAGCCCGTCTTCGCACATCAACGGGCTGCGAGAGCCGGCGCCGGGTGAAGTTTCGACAGGCGAAGTTGGCACAATCAAGGAGGGAACGGTCGTCAACTCGAAAAAGAGGAAGTCGCCCAGTCCAGGAGCCATTGAGGATCCTGCAGCCGGGAGCGCGCTCGGAAGCGGTTTCGTTAACGTACGCAAAACCCTGAAAGAGCTCCCGCTTTTCTCGACATTACCCCCAGACATCCTGCACTTCCTCGGCTTGAGTGCTCAGCCGAAGACTTATGCACCTTTCACGGATATCATCCAACAAGGCTCCGCTGGCAATGAGATATTCTTCATCGTTCGTGGCGAGGCTGAAGTCATACACGAGGCACCTAGCCCCCACGAACCGTTCAAGAAGCTAACGCGGGCGTCGTACATACGTCCGAGGCTGAAAGCTGGCCAATACTTTGGAGAGGTGGCAAGTCTTGGTCTGTCAGAGGGGCGCACGGCCACTGTTAGGGCGATTACGACGGTTGAATGTTTAATGATCCCGGGGGATGCATTGGATAAACTATGGAGCCGATGCCCGCCGGATATCAAGTCGCAAGTGGAAGAGACGGCACGGAAGAGATACAAGAAGTCGGACGATGATGTTGAGATGGCGGACGCAGACCCCAGAGAAAGGACCAGCAAGTCAGACCCTCCTACCCCGACGACGCCAAAGGCTCTTCCCCACATCGCCTTTACAACCCCATCCAAACCGGCATCTCCTACGAAAGACGACGACACAATGGAGCCGAAGGACCCCGATCCGTTTCTGAGCGTGGACATGGAGAATATGCGGAATAGGCGACGCAACTCCCTGGCCCCTCCTACCCCGCAATCCGATACGTCGTCGCCTACAGGGGTGAACGGCTTCCGGGTACACCAGCTCGACTCAACACCCCTTCGTTTCTCCGTGCCCCAGTCACCTCCCGACTCGGAGGTCCAGGTGCCTGTTAAGCGAGCTCGAACGCTCCCTCGGCGACCGCATCCGGCGCAAACCCCTGCGCTACCCGACGACATGCTCGTCGCTGTTTTCCGGTTTTTGGACATCGCCGAGCTCATGCGTGCACGCCTCATCTCTAGTCATTGGCGCAAGCTCCTTACGACACATCCCGAGGTGTGCCTGGACTTGGATTTATCAGAGTATAACAGACGTGTCACCGATATGGCCATCAAAACCTCGATCGGCCCCTTTGTCGGAACACGGCCCGAGACCATTGACATTAGCAACTGCTTCCATATTACCGACGATGGGTTCCGTTGTCTTTGGGAGAGTTGCGGCCGTAACGTGAAGCGGTGGAGAATGCGGTCCGTTTGGGATGTCTCTGCTAACCAGATTCTGGACATGGCCGAAAATGCAAAGGACCTCCAGGAGGTTGATTGGAGTAACTGTCGCAAGGTTGGCGACAACCTACTTGCGCGTGTCGTTGGCTGGGTTGTTCCCGAGCCCCCACCACCGCCGCCGGCCAGCAAACAGGTCGTCATCTCCAGTTCCAACGCAAAGGCGAAGCCTCCGAAGGCCGTCGTGGCCCAACAAGCGCCACGGCCAGCCAACATCCCGAAGCCAGGGACGATCATTGGCTGCCCCAAATTGAAGCATCTCAATCTATCATATTGCAAGCACATCACTGATAGGTCAATGGCACACATGGCAGCTCATGCGTCCAACCGCATAGAGTCTCTGTCGCTTACACGGTGCACATCCATCACGGACGCCGGTTTTCAGTCATGGGCGCCCTTCCGGTTCCTGAACCTGTCGCGTTTGTGCTTGGCTGACTGTACTTATCTTTCCGACAACGCCATCGTCGCTCTTGTTGGCGCTGCCAAGAACCTTACACACCTGGACCTTTCCTTCTGCTGTGCACTTTCAGACACCGCCACAGAAGTTGTGGCTCTCGGCCTGCCGAATCTCCGCGAGCTTCGCCTCGCCTTTTGCGGCAGCGCCGTCTCCGATGCCAGTCTACAGTCTGTAGCTCTTCATCTCAACGAGCTCGAGGGTATCTCAGTCCGTGGCTGCGTCCGCGTCACCGGCGCCGGCGTGGAGAACTTACTCGAGGGCTGTAGCAGGATACAATGGGTTGATGTCAGTCAGTGCAGGAACCTCGAACACTGGATCCGCAGCGGAGGCGTGATGAGGTGGGGATTTGACGAGCGTGGTGGCAACGGCTTGTCTCCCGGTCAGGTCCCTCTCCCGCTGTCAAGCCCGAAACCGACGACGAACCATGTCGGTCTCGGAGGACGGCCGCACGCGCTGAGCATCCGCCGTCGGGCAAGGAAGCCAGTTCGCTTCATTGTGGAGAAGGGGGTATTCGGTCTTCGATAATTTGGTTTGCGACAGGGGGGTCAGGCTTCCATGATGATTTATGAGAGATGTTTGTACGATGTGGCTCGTGTAGAGGTTTTTCATTGTCGGTTTGCATAGAGAAGGACTTTATCATAGCTGCGAGTTTGACTGGGCTACGGATTACATATTTGGGTATCATGTTTGGAATCATTGGGAGTGACGGCTGGTATGGCCGAGGATAGACTGGATAAGGTGATACCCTGTTCATTTGACTCTCAATAAAAGCACCCATCGCTGTCACCACAAATTCCTCTGAACGTTGTTAATTTTTGATACGCCCATCAGATCACGCCCTCTTGGCCCTCTGCTGCTTCGGAAATCCCACCCCTACCAGGAACGCAAGCCTCGTCACGCCCGCCAGCATCGTGATGGCCACCGCGCCCCAATCCTCCACCCGCCATGTCGTGAACGGGTTCAGCCTGCCCTGCAGCGCATACGACGCAAACGTGCCGTACAGCAGGAACGCGTCGACGAGGAAGAGCGAGAGCTGGTAGACGCGCCACACCTTGATGTCGGAGGTGGCGCGGAGCAGGACGGCGGAGAGGAGCGCGTTGGAGAGGAGGTGCCCCGCGATCTGGGCGTGCAGGGGCAGGGAGTACTCGCGCAGGGAGGCGGCGAGGGAGGGCGTGGAGATGGAGAGGGCGGCGGCCGGGTGGGCGATGGAGGGGTCGATTGGGTTGTGGGAGGGCGGGAGGTAGGAGGATGTTACGGTTTTGGGGGAGAGGAGAAAGAGGGATGTGCCCCAGAGGGCGATTAGGGGGTCGAGGAGGGTGAAGAGGTGGTAGTATGGGGTTGGGATTGTCATGGTTGTGGTTGTTGAGGTTTTCGATTGTAAGGGTGAGTGAGGGTTAGGTCTAGGAGATGTCGGTTGTGGAACAGGTGGGCTTTTTGTATAATGGAGAGATTGCAGATCTGGGGAAGATGTGGTGAAAGAACGTCAGATTCTTAGGATGAAGGAATTTTAGGTCTGCTCGTGACACGGTTTAGCTGGCGAAGTATGGTGGCGCGCCGCCTGTGTCTAAGATGGCATATTTTTGGAGGTCTCGTGTTGATGTCATTGCCTGGCTGGCGGGTCAGCCCAGTAGGAGGAGCGGCGGCCTGCGGGGGGCCGTGTTGGTGCTAGTGCCAGGTGCTTGGGTGTTAGGTTGGTCTGTGCGGACCGGCTAGGTGGGCTTAAGGTTGTGGGGTGCGCGGGAAGGTGGGAGGGAGCTTGGGGCGTTTGGTGGTTGGAGCTTGATGATGGGCTGAGAGCTGCGAACCTCAAGCCTCAGGTGCGGCCATTACTGAAGAAGCTGTTGATGAGGTGGCTCTAAAATAAGACAGGCTGCGAATGAAGACCTACGATATAGATTCTAATACAGAAAATCTGCACGATTAGGAGCGATGAGACTGGGGAGCAGGGAGAAGGATGTGCAGGTAGTTACGTGACGCCTTATAGAGCTAGGTTCGCTGAAAGGCCTGTTAGATTAAGGAGCAAGATAGCTAGAAGGCCAGTCCCTCATGAAGTACTTTAACACACCAAATCTGTCGCGGTGGATTTCCGTTTCTTACAACTCTCAGTCAAGAAACATGTATCTTGGTTCGAGATTGAAGCTCAAAGCTTGCATGAATCACAGCTATCATCCGAGTTCCGGCCAGTGTCTTTCCTCAGGCGAGGCCTATTAATACTGAAAATCCCGACCCAAGTGTATTCTCTAACTAAAGCATTGTGCTTTACGGCAGAGAAATAGTCAAATCTAGCGCAATATAATAGCTGTAAGCTTGCTTGAAAGATCTTGTGGCTCTTTTATGTTTATATTTAAATTTAGGTGACTACCCCAAACTAGCAATTCGAGAGTGACATGCATTCGCTTTTGCGCCAGCTTAATCGTCAGAATTTGATGAGAGAGCTTGAAGAGATGAATGGCTTAGTAATGATTCTTGAAATATTGGTCTAGAGCAGCTGTATATGCTGAATGCAGGAAATCTTCACAGAGATAGTCTTAGAATCTGGAGAGGTGTAGGGTGTTCTCAAACCTCCAAGTGGATGCACTTTGCAGGTTCAATCTAAATTTTTACCTGAGAGATGTTTGAAGTAAGCTTGAAGTTCATATGGGTTACAAGTCAAGCTAACCGGAGATATCTTTTAGACAGCCACTAGAAAGTCCAGTCGCAGCAAAAGACCAGATTCTTCATCGGCAAGATTTTATGAGGACGGACATTGGAAAGTACTTTCATGCATAGAAAGGAGAGAATTAATATTTCGAGACTTGACAAAGATGAACATATATCTACGACGACATGATGGCCCGTCTTATGACCAAAGCTTATGCAATGTAAGAGACTTCTGAGTAAAAACGTATCACGCTGTGCTGACTGATGTGATCCTCTGCGTTTTCCGTCAACTGAAAGCTTCGCAGCAGTGCCGTGACCCAAGAAACTTCCGCGAGAAAGTGATGGCAGCGCTTCCAAATCCTTTGGGTGCATTACATGCCCTGGGTTTAACAGACGTCCCCTCAGAATATGTTGATTATGACATCCGAATGTTACAGTTTCTCATATGAGCTTGCAGTCATTCACAAGAAAGCAAAATGCCACTTTTAGCGCCGGATTGCCGCTTGACATATAAACACTGGAATCCTCGACCTCACCCAAGAAGGCACTTGAACACTCATTGATTTCTACCGTCTCAGTATACATGGATCTATGCTCAAATCATTCACCACCCAACTCAGCTGCACTCTCACTCCATCAACTCGTCAGACAAGATTAGGAATAAATCTGACTCTCAGCGCCCTCGTCTGAGCTGCACCGAAGGCGGCTCTAATGCTTAGCCACCCGGGCCTTGATGTTCAAGTTTTGCCTGACCCACAAAGCGTACTGCGGCAGGTTGTCGAAATCCTTCCCGATCCAGTCCAAGTCAGGGTTCTCCAGTTCCATGTCGAAGTTCCAGAGCATCTTAGCCAGCGTTACACGCACTTCCATCCAGGCGATACTAAAATTGTAAAACAAGGCATTAGTCTCACTTACTATCGGGTAGCTCGAGGGGTCATGAAACTTACGGCTTTCCTCCACATCCGCGGGCACCAAGCGAAAAGGGCTGGCTGGCTTCCAAGATGTCACCGCCCTTGCCCAACCATCGGTCCGGGTTAAACACCATCGGGTCCTTGAAGTTATCAGGGTGAAGTCCCGCAACCATCGGGGCGATGGTCACTGGGGTGCCTCCGGGCAGGAAATATCCGTCGACCGTGTCGCCGCCCTTGGGCACCAGGCGCGGCAAGATGGGCGGCGCTCCCGTCGGGAGACGCAGGCCCTCGAGGCACACGCGATGGAGGAGCTCCAGCTTCTCGGCGGACGCATTCGTAATTTCGGCACTGGTACGGAAAGCAGCACGCACCTCGGCTGTGATGCGGGCCAGAAGCTCCCTGTCCTTCAGAAGATAATAAGTCGTGGATGTCATAACCGCCGCCGTTGTCTCAGTGCCTGCGCCGATGAAGTCCCACGATTGCGCGGCGAGCTGAATCTCCGAGATGTCCATCTTGGACTCGGCACGCTGCTGCAGCACCTTGGTCAGGAAGTCCTTGCGAGTGGTGGTGTCCTGCTCCGCGACGCGCTTCTTCATGACATCAAGAGCGAAATCTCCGCCCTTGCGCGCGATGCCTTCGAGCTTCTCGACCTGGCTGCGAAAGAGGATGCGGCCGATGGGTCCCAAAGGCGGGAAGCGCTTCACAGCCTCCATGAAGCTGGTGAAACCCAAAGACTCGTTGAGTTCGCGGATGAATATGTGGGGCTCCTCCAAACCGATGGCGCCAAAGTCCTGCCCAAAGGCCAGGTCGCCGATGATGTCGAACGTCATGGAGCTGTAGCCGAAGGTCAGGTCCACGGTACCGCCGTCAGCGGTCTTGGAGCGGACGTAATCGACGAAGCGGTCGATGTAGTCGATGATCATGGGTTCCATCTCGTTCAGGAAGCCGCGTGAGAAGGCGCCGCCGTACAGGCGGCTCATTGCGGCGTGCTTCACGGGGTCACGCTCGGTGATGATGGAGCGGATATCTTGGGCGGCGTAGATGCTCAGGCCGTCATACCAGGTGCCCTTGGTGAAGGGTTGGTGGCCGGAGCGAGGGCCGTAGATGTCTTTCCAAGCTTTGGCTGAGCTGAAGCTGAGCTCGTTGGGTCCGTAACGAACGACATGGCCTGGATATCAACGATCAGTAATCATTGCTAGCAGCGTTTTGCTATGGTGATTATCAGGCACTGACCATATTTGCTATGGAGTCTGAGTAGCTCATAGGATTGCTTTCCTTTGAACACTGACCACAGATGGGGGATCTACTAATGTCAGTGATGTAGCCAAAGAAGCCTCTGAAGTATGGTGCTTACGATGCTGAGCTTGTTTGCCACAGGGCCAGGGAACTTGCGCAAGGGATGGAAGTATAGGTTGTAGACCACCTTGAAGACAACATAGAGCACTACGGCCCCGAGGGGAAGTAAGACATATCTCGGGACCGGTGCCTGGTCGATGATGTCGATGATGTCCTTGATGTCCATCGTGACGACGCTTGTTGTGTTCGAGCGGTACCTTTCGTTTGCTTCAAGTCTTGACGAAGGAGGACGGACGTCATTTTATGATTGCGGTTGACGAAGCACTAGCTGAATCGTGTTTACTACGTTTATCGTAATGTCTACCCTCTTACTGGATGCTACGAAACGTCCTCAACATGACCGCAGTTCTTGAAACTGCCTTACACCCGAAGTCCCTTACCGCCGGACTATTCCTATGTGGGCTGTGATTTTAAGTTTTGCTCAGCGTTGTATCACAATATCATATGTCACTTGGCAACATACGTTGGGCAAGGCACCGCATAGCCGGGCAGCAACACCGACAGCTGCTGAATTGAGGCAAATCGCCGGTCTAGAATCCTCCCAAGACACTTACACGTAGTCACCGGCTTCGCGCGCTCAACTTCCCGCTCATTCTGGCCGTGCCTGCCGTTACATTTGATGCAGGTCTGACAAGAGTCCACAGCAGAGTTGACTCGTACTACCCCCACAGGCAATACTTGCCGTGTTCAATAAAATACGGTAAGAAGACTCGGCATAAACCTACTCAAAGGGACTTTGGACCCTGAAGGGTCGGCCACGAGTCCAGGCTGGGCCGCGCATATCAAGGCAAGACTTGAAACTATCGCTTAGCCGAGAACGGGTTAGTAGACGCAGGCAACCTTGCCATCCTCGCGCGCGGCGACCTCCGCTGCAGAAAGCTTGTCTGGCGGTAGACGAGATAACTCGTTCTCGTAAAAGCGCCGATTTACGGCGGCCACAGCGATAAGTGGATCGATGGCTTCGGGCCCGAGACTGAGTACATGTAAGCGCGACGTAGCACTGATCGGCACAGAGACACCCGTGACCGAGGCGGAGAGGTGAACAGCAAGTAGCAAGATAGGGAAAAGACGGAATTCACTGATAACTTCCGTGCCGCTACGGATATTCGAGTCTCGACAATGACAACTTGGCGAAGCAATTGACGACCTGCGGCGCAGTCATGGCAGTAAGCTCGCGAAGACGTTGTAGTGAATGGAGAAGAGACCCGCTTGAGTGTGGAGAGATGAGCCCGACGCAGTGAGTAGCAGGGGAATAAGCGACAAGGGGATAAGCAACTAGGCAAGAAACAGGGCGGACTAGGCAAGAAACAGGGCGGACTAGGCAAGAAACAGCGCCAAGATCCGCCTGAGTTCCATGCAGATAAGGCGGCGCAGTGAGCAATAATGCAGTACGGATAAGCGAAAACGCGGTAAAAACACGCAAAGAGGCGAGGTGCGGCCCGCTCGGGCCGAGGGCAGTTGACATGTTGAAGACAGCCTGTGTAACCAATGGCGACAACGCCATCGCTTTGGGTTCATGATACTAGGGTTCATGACCGACAACGTGCTAAGTTCACAAGGCAGTAAGCGATGCCCCAGTTGGCAGTGGAAAAGCTCCTTGAAGTGGCGAACGTGAGATAAGAAGCAGGCTACCAGATCCATGGATGAAGACGCCAGAATGAGCCAATAGCGATGATACACTAAACTAAACGCGTACCACGACGTCGGTGCGGGGCCGTGTAAGCCAATTGGCTACGTAACATCGTGATCTGACTTCAATTCAAGTCTCTGGGGATTGAAACAAAGCATCGGTAACGAGCCCGGGCAAAAGGCCGCGGGCCGCGGCGAGTTGTCAAAAGATCTAAATTCAGAACTGCTCATGAGTCACGTAGTGTTGATGAAGATAGATATTAAAACCACGCCATTCGTAATGTACATCTGATCATGTTTGCTTTTCGAAGTTGTAAGATCGCATTTCCTCAACACGACAGTCCAAGTTCAACTTCAAAGATGGCACTTTCCACTGAGAGCAGGGCTCTTGGAGCGGCAAACCCTAAGCTGGGCGTCATTTTCTCAAAACTCGTCCACGATCTCAAGTACCAAGCGCCTCAACATCCTAACACACGGCCTGCGCTTGAAGCTGCTATGCTCGAATATGCCGCTACTTCAGGAGCTCCGTACGAGTCTGAATATGCGCAGCGTTACTTCGACGTAGGCCTTACTCTCGCTTGTGTAAGTTTCTTCTTGCCTCGATGATTCCAGCACTGTTCGCCCCGGGTTTGACATTCACTCAGACTCCCACGACTAACTACATGTGTTCAGGCCTACTATCCCACTCATCCCTTTGCCGTAAAACTACACATCGCCATCTACTCCTGGCTAGCCATCTACATCGACGACGATGACGCCGGGAACGATGATCTGGCTGGCTTCCAGGAGCGTTTCCACAAGGGAGAGCCTCAGCCGTCCGCTCTTCTGTCGCGCTTCGCGGAGGTGCTACATGACATGTCGAAATACTACGAACCTCTAGTGGCCAACTTCATCGTGTGTTCGACGTTACAATTCGTCAATGCCACGTTGCTCGAGAGACGCGGCGAGTTCCACGGTCTGAAGCACTGCAAAGAGGCAAGCGGCTGGCCCGACTATGTCCGCGACAGGAGTGGAGTGCCCGAGGCGTATGCCTACTTCATCTTCCCGAAGGAACAGTGCCCGAACATCGGACAGTATATGCAAGGAATACCGGACATGATGACTTATATTAACTACGCGAATGATATTCTATCGTATGTATGATCATATCCTCAGACCTGCCACGCTTACTGACACATCGTCATCGCCACAGATTCCACAAGGAGACCCTCGCTGGCGAGACAGACAACTACATCAACACCCGGGCTGTTTGCGAGCAGCGAGAACCTCTAGCGGTGCTCGAAACCGTCGTTGCAGAAGCAATCGAGGCGAATTCGCGTGTGGTTGGCCTTCTGCGCACCAGATCGGACCCGATGTATGCCCTCAAGTGGGACGAGTTCTTCAACGGCTACATCTTCTTCCACCTCTCAGCCAAGCGATACAAGCTTCATGTGTACCCTGGGCTGGCACATGAAGGAGTCAAAGAGCTGGTGGATGAGGGAGTCAGTGGGCTGGCGGAGGCTGTCAAAGGACTGGAAGAGTTTGGAGGCCAGAGGGCGGGTGACATGGAGAAACCTGCGGTCGGTGTGCTGCAGTGCGCCTAGGTGATACGTTTTCTGTGCTAGGTTGTGAGGAGTTATGGATGCTTTGGTCGGAAGAACATTAGATTGTGCTGTAAATAAAAATACTACGTGTGCTCATCGTCGATTGTTGCTAGCTGTTGCTAGAAGGAATTACAAGATGCTTGATCCCTGTCCAGTGGTGCCGAGGGGAGATCTTGGAGAATCCGCGATTTTGTGCATCGGAAACAAGGCTCTCGAGGCAGCCTATGGAAGCAAGACAACCCTTGTTGTTTCTTTTCGGCAAAGCCCGCACATGCGGGCTGGAGTTGAGACTTTGACTATGGATTCCAGAGGGTTAGCAGTACGCACAACAACAAAGTTTCCAATTGTGTCTAGAATCTGATTTCAGCCTCAGGACTAACATAACATATGAAATCCATTGTCCGATGCCTAAGTCTTACGAATCTCAGGAAACACAGTGTCTTCTTTTCTTACATGCGTTGAAAAGAGGATTTGTTTCGAACAAGCTTCAGCATGTGAGCAGTATCCCGCCTTTAAATTGGCCTCATCACTCAAGTTCATAAAGTCTCATCAAAACTGGGTATTAAACGCCACGACAAGACTTCTTGACTTCGCATTTTGGCATGAGTACATATATCATCGACTTCATCACATGGGCTCCAAAATGCCAACAGACTGATGGGTGGGGGAATGGCAAAGCACGGAGTTAAGATGCATCACCCCGGTAGCGGCCATGGATTATGCAGGTGCATTTAGCGGCCTTAAGGCCCGGGGTTGAAGACAGGACCGGGGTCCATCCGCTGCGCCGCACCTGTAGCACTGGAGGCACGCTGATGAGGGGTCAACCTTGCAAGCTCAAGCTCAAGGATGGACTTTTGCGACTGATCGCCTGCACGACCGACTGTTCGGTGCATTCGTATCTTGTCAGGAACAGGCTTTTCTCGAATCGTCAACGAGCGGCTAAATGCACCTTGCTTACACCCTTGGGACATGTGGGGAAAGGGAGGAAGAACTATAAAGGCAAGCTGATTGTTCATCTTCCAGCTCATAGACCAACATACTGACGTCGCCTCACCCAGCTCATTCACCAGCAAAGCATCCGATCCTGAATCTTTCTCGCCTAGCCCCTCCGTTCATCATGGCGCCTCCAACATCTCTACCCACCAAGCCTCTCGGCAAGACAGGACGACAGATACCCGCCCTCGGCTTCGGAATGATGGGCCTGAGTACAGCCTATGGACCCGTTGGGTAAGATGTTCCCTGTGTGCTCTTACTTGGGACACAGTTCTGACCCTCTCCTAGCACCGACGAAGAGCGTTTGGCGATTCTCGACCGTGCCTGGGAGCTCGGTTGTACGAACTGGGACACAGCCAACGGCTACGGCGATAGCGAGATTCTGATCGGGAAATGGTTAAAGTTGCACCCCGAGCGTCGCGCCGACGTCTTCATAGCTACCAAGTTCGGCATCAAGTTCACAGTCAACGATAAGGGCGAGTGGAACATGTCGGCAGACAACAGCCCAGAGTTCCTCAACGAATGCCTTGAGGGCAGTCTGCAGAAGATGGGTATCGATTCCATTGATCTATTTTACGTCCACCGCCTCGACCCCAAGACGCCAGTCGAGAAGACAATGGAGCTACTTGCCAAGGCGAAGAAGTAAGTAGGGTCTCGGGTCTCCTGTCGTGGAAGAATACTTGCTACTCTGATACTGATACCTCTATCTCAGGGACGGCAAGATCAAAGCCATTGGCATCTCCGAATGCGCCTCCAGCAGCATCCGAAGGGCATACACCGTCGCGCCCGTCGACGCCATCCAGGTCGAGTACAACGCGTTCCAGCTGGACATCGAGAACGAGACAGGCACAGACCTGCTCGCCACCTGTCGCGAGCTTGGCATCTCCGTTTTTGCCTACGCGCCGCTGGGTCGTGGGTTCCTGACGGGCCAGATCAAGAGCACCGACGACTTCGCGCCCGATGACTTCCGCCGCATCGTGCCACGCTTCAGCCCAGAGAACTTTCATAAGAACCTGGTCCTGGTTGACCGCTTCAAGACCTTCGCCGATAAGAAGGGCTGCACGCCGGGCCAGCTCGCGCTCGCGTGGTTGTCAGCACAGGGCGACGACATTATCCCGATCCCCGGCACGAAGAAGCTGAAATATCTGGAGGAGAATGTCGGGTCGGTGAAGGTGCAGCTCTCCAAGGAAGAGATCAAGGAGATCAGGGCAGAAGTCGAGAAGGCCGAGGTCTTGGGTCACCGTAATCCGCCGGGTATGTTCACCGAGTATTCGGTGACTGCTGAGCTTTAAGGTGTCCTTAGGTGCGGTATCTATTCAAGCTGGTCTTGTAGACAGAGATTGAATCCTCTAGATTGAAGCCTGTTGAATCATACAAACTAGTTTAAGAACTCAAGGACCTGGTTGACGTAGGAGTGAATCTTTAAGAGTTGTGTCCTTTTCATTGCTCGCATTCAAACCCTACAAAACGACATGCTATTGGTCCTGCATTACTGCACGCGGTTGGTCCTCACAGATCGTGGGTGGTCTGCTTGCAGGCCATTTCGGAAACCCCATGGTCAGCGAATCAAAGTGTCCTTCGTGTTATTGACAATTGGATGCGAATTGTTGCAAGGGGGTTGACCCCGCTCCGGCTTACTTTTTATCGTACCATTCTTCCCTCATCCATGATCTCTCAACTTTCATCTTCTCGGATTCAGTCATCACCCGTGATCGCACATACCAGAAAGACACATTCCAGACCCCCGCGGACCTGTCCTTCCCAGTCATCCTCCCCTTCACAATGCGTCTTCTCCATACGGCAGAGCTCAAATTGACCGATTTCATCGCGAAAACGCCGCCGTATGCCATCCTATCGCACACGTGGGCCGGCGAAGAGGTCTTGTTTGCGGATCTGCAAGGAGATCCAACTCCGAAGACTGGTTGGACCAAAGTCACAGGAGCATGCCGGGTAGCGAAAGATCTCGGCTACCAATGGATATGGATTGATACCTGCTGCATCGACAAGTCAAGTAGTGCAGAATTATCGGAGGCCATCAACTCCATGTTTCGGTGGTACAAGAATTCCGGTATTTGTATCGCCTACCTGGCCGATGTACATCTCTATCAAAGCGAACCCAGCATTAACGGTGCCCTGGAGCGAAGCCGGTGGTTTACCAGGGGTTGGACATTGCAGGAGCTTCTTGCCCCTACTAATATGATGTTCTATACGTCCGAATGGGATGAAATAGGCTCGCGGGAAGATCTTACAGAGCGTATCGCAAAGGTAACCGGGATTCACACGAAATACACAATGTTCCCTCCCAGTCCCATTTCTCAAGCAAGCGTTGCCGAACGCATGTTCTGGGCTTGGCGCAGAGAAACAACACGTACTGAAGACATTGCTTACTGCCTGCTGGGCATATTCGACGTCAACATGCCGCTCATTTACGGAGAAGGCGACAATGCCTTTAAAAGGCTCCAGGAGTCTATTGTGCAGAAAACGGATGACCAATCTATCTTCGCGTGGGGAGAGAAGAGAAAAATCTCCAACCTACTACTTACCAAAACCTGGCGTTCATTCCTCGCAGACCACCCCAAAGACTTTCAGAAATCAGCCAACATTGTTCCATTCGAGACACCACTCATCAAATCCAGGATTAGGGTTGATCACGATGGCGTTACAATTCAAAGTCCGATGTGGCAAGCATTCCACCATCCCTACGAAGAGCAGGAGTCGGAAAACCGGTGCTTATTATTAGCACCCCTGCTGTGCCAGTATCAGGACGATCCGCTCAACTGCATCGCGCTGATGCTCACTTGCGATAGGAATCGCAAACCCGCGCAAAATCATAATTCGGCACCTACGAATTGCTACCGTCTGGGAAACAAAGTCTTTCTTGCCCCCAAACGAATATGGATACCGGAAAACCTCTTCCCAGCTTTCCTGTCCTACAAGTTGTCCCTCGGGACCGAAATGTCGAATACACGAGAAAGATGCATCATTCGGAAATTGCCGCCTTCATATCAAGCCAAACCTTCAACCGATTACGTCGATGAATCAAATTGCGTGGAAACTAGTTCTACAGGGGCTGTTACGATTGATTTAGGGGCCCAGATTTGCTCTTCACTCTTTAGCGAGACATTCCATCTAGGGATGTTGCAGTTGATCCATCTGCAACGCAAGTCACGCCGCGATATTACTTTGATATTGCAAGTTCTGTACCTCGGTTCCAGCAGAGGTGATTCGGGGAACTTCCCTGAGTCAAAGTACCTTATTTACGGCATAGTCAATGGTGGACTACATGGACCAGCTTACGGCATACAAGACGAGTCTGGAAGAATCGGTGAATCGCTATCCGAGACAAACACAAGACCCCACGGCGCAGGAATCGAATTGCCATTTGATCGTGTTTGTCTTGGACTTCAACGGCTTGGAAGTGGATATTCGACGGATAATGTCTCCATTGATGACATACGAGTAACTGTGTCCCGGGACACTCATTTTGACCCCAACGTTTTCATCGTCGATATTGAGGAAGGTGGCAGCTTCGATTCGGCCGAGGCAAAGATTGATGGGTACTTTGAACCATTGCGTTGAACACCTGATGACTATAGTCTAGAGAAAGTTTTGCATATGAATCCATACTTAAACCGTAATTAGAATAACGTATGAAAAAGAAAACATGATGTCCGGTATCGCCAAGTGTGCCAGTTAAGTGGCACAAAGCGTGCATAAAAAGGATGTGACCGATGTCTCTAAGTTTTAAGCAAAATGAGATTGGTTTTATAAATGTTTGGAAGATCAATCTCTCCCCTCTAGCTGAATTTCAGTAATTCATACCCGAACGTGACGGAAAATTCGTTCTCAACCTCAAGTTTTCATTGGATGACTCAAAAACATGAGTGATTACAAGTCCGTTATGCGGGCAGGGGTCTAGTGCCTGCTTAGCAAGGTAGATTCTCGAAAACCCCGCTCTCAGATCAAGCAAGATGACAATCTGCTAGCTAACTATCTCATCCAACTGCAATCGCTCGCCGGGTTCATATCGTCGCAAAGACTGATCATCGCCATGCGTCTTCTGGACACCCGCAGCTTCGAACTGGCAGAGTTCGTCGACAACGTCCCCAAGTACGCAATTTTGTCGCACACATGGGGCACCGAAGAAGTTCTCTTCAACGATCTCCAGGGAGGAGGCCGCCCCTCAACCGGTGCTGGATGGGCTAAGGTTAAAGGCGCGTGCGACCTAGCGCGCAGCCGTGGATTCGCCTGGATCTGGATCGACACTTGCTGTATCAACAAGAGTAGTAGCGCGGAGCTCTCGGAAGCGATCAACTCGATGTTCAAATGGTACCAGCTCGCCGAGGTCTGCTTTGTGCACCTTGCGGACGTTGGCTGGCACGCACATTCTGCAAGTTGCAGTGAGAAGGACGACGAGCGAATTCGTGGCAGCCGATGGTTCACGCGCGGATGGACGTTGCAGGAACTGCTTGCTCCTAGACGCGTTGAATTCTATTCCGGGAGGAGATGGCGACTTATCGCCACTCGAGCGGAGCTGGGTGCGGTCATAACGAGCGGAACGACGATTGAGAGCGATTACTTGAATAATCGCCCCTTGCATACGGCGAGTGTGGCGCAACGAATGAGTTGGGCTTCCAGGAGGCAGACGACAAGAATCGAGGATACGGCGTACTCCCTTCTGGGTATCTTTGGGGTCAACATGCCCCTCATTTACGGAGAAGGCGACAGGGCGTTCCAGAGATTACAAGAGGCCGTGATCAGGCAAATCGACGACCCATCCATCTTCGTTTGGGGTTCTATATCCGACCTGGACGATCCGATGCGTAAATCCATGTCATCACGGAGTCTCCGGGAACCTCTTCTCGCACCTGGACCACATTCGTTCGAGAACACCGGCGACGTCATCCCCTTTCGGATGCTTGGTGTCGAAAGCAGGCTACATCTCGATCATAATGGCATAACAATCACAACACCACTGTTGAAGCAGCGTCCGTCTAATGGTTGGACACGAGCAGGGACAGAATTCTTTTTGGCACCATTGCAATGCCGACGAAAGAGTGAGCCGCTTGATTGCATTGCGTTGTATCTCTGGGGCGAGAGTTCCGGCAAACTGGAGATGAACTATTCTAGAGCCTCGAAGCTGCTCGTAACCGTCCCGAAGACTGTGTGGCTGGACGGAGACTTGTCTCCTGCTTTCATCCGGTTTGTGGCTGGACAGAATCGGTTTCACCTAGGATCTGAGATCGACCGCGGGTGCATTGTGAGGAGCTTTCCGAAGGGATACCGGGTCGTGGAAGTCTACCCGAAGATTGACAATTTCAAGGTCAGGTCATCCATTGTGCCCTTTGAGGAACGGGTCAAAGAGTCGTACGGCCTCAGCCATCCCGCCATTCTTCTTCTTGAGGGATCCTCGGCAGATCCGCGCTTGGCGTTGGTGCTCCAGTTTCAATACCTTTCTCGTCAGGACGGCTCCGCGACCGAGCCATCTTTTGTGGGATCTCCAGAGTGGATGATCAACCGCGTCATTATTATGCCCAAGGATAAGAACATTAAAGAGATAGCAGGGACAGTGAGGTCAGACGCGAAGCGGTGGACGGCGGATGAAGTGCGAAAAATGACAAATTCAACGATGCGGCCTGGGAAAGATTCTTTATCCTCACACCCGCCGAGTCAACTTGAGATTTGTGACAAATTTGATGTCACAGTCTCACAGCACCAAGCATATGGATCAAGATTGTTTCTCGTTGATGTGAAGGATCCATCGGTCGAGGACGAGTCTGTGGAAGCAAGGGTTGAGAGCGAATTCCAGCTGACGAGGCGGTCGGAACAAAAATAGCGCTAGGATGACTTCATTGAGGCACCAGACTTGAGTTACGTACCTATTCATGCATTCAGAATGGAAATGGGAGAAAAAAAGCGATGGGATAACTTTCCGATGGTATGTTTGCAGAGACATGGATTGGTTTCCAGTAACACAAACAAATCTGCAGAACAAAGCCATTCCTTGCATCTACAGACAATAATTGATATGCCTGTGTAACGAAAACCAGGATATCTCGAATCTGAAGCGATTGTCATATGTACTTGCCTGAAGTTTCTACAAATCAAATGGTTCCGCATGCGGACGTGATAGTCGAAAAACCCCGTTCGAGCACGAGAGACGTCCATCCGATCGATGTTAAAAACCTCTTGTCAGTCTCGTTCTCAAGTAGTCCTCGATTCTCATCCTCCAATCACTTCCCTGCAACCAAACTGAAGCGTCAACATGGCCGTCACCATTCAAATTGCCGACCATCCTGCCAGAACCTGGTCTCAGCCAAGAGCTACCACCCCTGATGACGTCCTCCGAAAGGCCTGCCCGAGAAACGGCCACGAAGCTTATGACTGGAGCCCTGAGCCTACGCCTAGAGACCCAAGAAGGCGCCTCACAAAGAGAAACGTCATCCAATCCTCTTTCTCGTCTGAGTATCTTCGCAAAACACATATCACACCATCGCAAAACGGGTTCTTGTGGGCTGTCTACCATGCCTACAGTAACCATCACCATCTTCACATCCGACCAGAAGACATTTGGTTCGCAATCTTGACGCAATTGAGCTTCTACATCAATGCCAGCTCTGAAAGTCTCAGG